>NW_028133393.1:0-1300000 GCF_964374135.1 Grampus griseus | reverse complement strand
GATCTTGCAAGCTGCGAGGTGTGGCCAACAAAACAAAACAAAACAAAAAACTTAAAGGAAAATTTTAAAATGTCACCCGATACCCCTTAAAAAGTGTATGGAGATAAGCATTTGATGGTTTGATCTCAGGTGGAAAGGTCCGGGAATATGGGAAACATAATACTTGTTCTGAAATCTACATCCTTGTTGGGGCAACAAAACAGAAAAGTAAAAAGCAATCTACTATATAAGCAAGTGAATTAATTTTTTTGCCCACTTGACCAACAGTTACTGGGTACTCACTCTGAACAAAGAACTGTGCCAATGGCTGTGGGAGATGCAAAGATAAGGCATGGTCTCCTCCTCCTAAGAATTCTGCGGCTTCAAACACACACATAATGATGTGTTTGGCATGTAAAAAGTGCCCCCAAAGATGACAAAACAAAGTGAATAGGAGCCCAGAGGAAGGAAACAGTCCTTGTGGTCTGGATGCTTAAGGAGCAGGTAGAGGTTACACCATCTCTACTGATACCCTTGAAAGATAGGGAGATTCTTAATCAGGGATGATGGTAGGGAGAAGGGAGGTGCTGGAAAATGGGAAGATGGGAAAAATGAGCATTCCAGGGTGGGGGAGGGGGAGGGGCACAAAAGCGCATGCAACACAAGTGATGTGGGTTTGGGAAAGGCAGGTATCCTTATTGGATTCCTACGATAATCGCTTATCAACATGAAGGCATAAATAACATCAAGCAAGTGCCAAGTCATACAAGGAGGGAGCAGGACAAGGGCAGCTCCCAGGAAGAGAGACCTGAGCTGTCTGTGTAAGGAAAAATGTCCATGCATGAGCAGGGTGGAGCAAACAGGGCAAGAGGTCTGGGGAGCTGGCCCAGTTTCATGGTTTACAATCCCTAAATACCATTATTAAACAGAAACAGTTTCTTCAATGAATAAATTGCAACAACAACAAAAAGACATGGAGAGAGAATCTATTGATGAAGAGACCTAAAGGACATATCAATCTATTGTAATGTGTGGATTCTATTTGAATTGTGATTCAAAGTGTCAAACTAAAAGAATATTTTATGACGTTTATGAGACAATTGAGTACTCAGTATTTGAAGATGTTAAGAAATTATTGTAATGTTTTAGGTACTGATTGTGGTTATATTTTTAAAACGAGGCCTTTTTTTTTGGAGGTATATTCTGAAATATTTATTGTTGACACGATGTCTGGGATTTCAGACATGAAAAAAATACAGGGAGTAGAGGAAAGGCATAGATGAAACAAGATTGGCCATGATTTGATAATTGTTGCAGGTTGGTGTTGAAGGTTAATCATACTATTCTGCCTGTATATGTTTGAAATTTGTCATAATAGAAAGTGTATATGTTTGAAACTTGTATATGTTTGGAATTTGTCATAATAGAAAGTGTAAAATGAACTATATTACAGTAGGATGTCTAGGACTGAATGTCCCTCGGAGAAGCTCCACCCACTGAGCTTGGTAGGCCCCGCCCCCTTCGGCCCCGCCCCACCCCTTCAGCTTCAGCTCCGCCCCGTCAGCTTCAGCACCACCCCCTTAAGCCCCGCCCGTTTCAGCCCAGCTCTCCCGCCATCTGCTCTCAGGGTATGCAGTTTATGGTGTGTTCCGACTTCCTCATGTCCGCTCGGGAATTCGTTGTCTTCACACGCTATAAGTCGCTCTCTTTGTTCTTTCCCAGGCCGCAGAGACTGCTCCGAGTCCCCAGAACTGACCCACGGCCTCCAGACCTCCAGCAGCGGCCGCCCGGGTCCCCCCACGTCCCAGGGGAGTTTGGTCGCGTCCGGTCGTGACCCAGGGAGCGCGTCCGCGTCGTCATGGCGACGCTCGGGGAAGGTGGCGGCGCCCGCGGAATCCCACCCGGGAACCCGCTCCGGGGTGAGCGGCCTGGGACCTGGGGTCGTGAAGGCAGCCTGAACCCCGGACGGGTGTCCAGCCGCAAGTCAGCCTGGGTGGGGGGCGGAGGAGAGCTCGGGCCCAAAGGGTTAAATGAGGATGCGGGTGGCACGTGGGTCTGGGTTCGACCCTGCTCTGGGGTAAAGGGGTGCTGAGGGGAGCAGGCGTTGGCCAAGGGTGAGAGGGCCTGCCCCGTAAAGCATGGGGCCGCAAAACCGAGGATGCCTGGCGGGGGGGGGGTGCGGTGGGGAGGTGGGGGGAAGGGGGACAGTTCACCTTGGGGGTGAGTGACCTGGGATGGGAGCTTGGATGACAACGGTTTAGCTATTGTGTCTCCCTGAAGTACAGGCAGGGAAAGTGAGGGGAGGGGCTGGAGAGTGAACCGGGGTGGGTGTTGAAGGGGTGGAGGGGAAGGAGCTGGGCGAGGTGAATCTTCAGCCATGCTGGCGAGAGGGGATGGGCCGAGAGTAGAAAGGAGAACCTTCCTTCAGAAAGTGATTGTTAAGCACCTCTTCAATGTGGTCAGTGTATTTTGCTTGATGCTGTACTCTTTGGGGACTCTAAAGCTATGAGCCTTCTCAAAACAAAAAACAAAAGAACACACGTAAAGATCCACACGTGATTTCACGTCAGTCTCAGGGGCTTCACAGAGCAGCCCCCAAGCTTAGAGACGCAGCTGTGGGAGATATAAAGATGTGTGGGATTTGTAAAATGCCATCACAAGGCAATACATTATTAATGCCAGAAGTAGTGGAGGCAGCAATTGCTAAAGAACGTTAAGGGGCATTGGGATCAGTGTGAACTTTATGAAGGCAAGCCTGGCAAAGGGTGTGACGAAACCGGGACCCTCGGTCCTAGGACAGAGCTCCTAGGAAAGCACCCAGTGGCGAGGGAGGAGGTCTATGGCTCTCCACCTCCTCTCCCCAGAGAGGGGCCCAGGAAGGTGGCTCAAAAATGCCAGTGTCTGGGCTTCCCTGGTGGCGCAGTGGTTGAGAGTCCGCCTGCCGATGCAGGGGACACGGGTTCGTGCCCCGGTCTGGGAGGATCCCACATGCCGCGGAGCGGCTGGGCCCGTGAGCCATGGCCGCTGAGCATGCGCGTCCGGAGCCTGTGCTCCGCAACGGGAGAGGCCGCAGCAGTGAGAGGCCCGCGTACCGCAAAAAAAAAAAAAAAAAAAAAAAATGCCAGTGTCTCCCAGTGTTGAAGGGTTTCATGGTCACGTCCATCCAAGAAACTGATTCGGAGAAATCTCAGAAAGAAAAGCTCCGTTTAACTGCTGACTTCAATATTTTCCAAACTTCAACTGTGAGAGCCTCAGGAAGCATCAGGGCTACATTTTGGGAAAAGCTCTTGAACAGAATGAAGGACCACGGAAGGGTTTTGAGCAACGGCACAGCACTGGGTTCCATGTGTGACACAAGATGAATGGGACCACCTGTGTGGGAACGGAGCGGCGAGAGAGGAGAGGCGGGGGTGGGGTGGGGGAGCCCTGAGCCACAGTAAACCACACAGTGACAAGAAGTACATTTGTCAAGGGTTGAGAAAAAACAGTGTGTGGTTTCCTGTGGATGATTATACGACTACTGTTTTCTTCCCAGGAAATGACCTTTGGCTCTAAAAAGAAGGCTCCATTTTTCATAAAATGGCAGCGGTGAAAACCCCCAGCAGAGAAGTAAAGAATGCTGAAGAACCATTTCATGATGTATCGCCCCTCCTTTTAAGGAGCCTAGTGGAGGAACCCAAGAAACCAAAAGAAGTACCTAATCACCTCCTGGAATCAAGTAGGTGGTTAGGAAACAGATTTGCTTTACAACTCACATCTTCCCAGAGGATCCAAAGTCCAGAAAGCATAAAGGAATGTTGGGTGATTTATCTGTATTGTTTTACAGGCTGGTGATAGTGTTCATCGTTAAGAACAATGGTTCCATTTAGATCCATCCACTTCACTGGTAGACTTTTTTTTTTTTAATATTTATTTATTTATTTTTGGCTGCATCAGGTCTTAGTTGCAGCACATGGGATTTTCCGTTGCGGTGTGGGCTCTTCGTTGTGGCGCTCGGGCTTCTCTCTAGTTGTGGTGGCGGGTTTTCTCTCTAGTTGTGGCGCTTGGGCTCCAGAGCGCGTGAGGTCTGTAGTTTGCGACACGCGGGCTCTCTCTTTGAGACGCGTGAGCTCAGTAGTTGTAGTGCGTGGGCTTAGTTGCCTGGCCACATGTGGGATCTTGGTTCCCTTGACCAGAGATCAAACCCGCTTCCCCTGCATGGGAGGAGCGTGGAGTCTTATCCACTGGACAGCAGGGAAGTTCTGTACCTGGTAGACTTTTGTGGTGGAAATTGGTCGCCAAGTTCTGCCACCTCCACTTCCTCCAATATCTTTCCTCCCTGTCCCCATTGCATCCTCAGCAGGTCACCAGGACTATTGCAGGGCCCTCCTCCCTGGCCACACTCTTCACAGCCCTGGCATTGTCCTTCCTAGAATCCATGCTGGCTCCTGCCCCCATCCTGTTTGGATGCTCTCAGGGGATCCCCTGTGTGCAGTTCCTTTGCTTGGCACTTGGCCCTCTTTGCCGTCGATCTAAGCCTGCCCACCCAGGGCCCCTCCAGTCCCCCAGCTCCGGCCATGCCTGTTACTCCTGCTTCTTCAAGGATACGTGCCTTTTCCCACGCGCATCCCTGAGCCTGCAAAGCCTGTTAAATCCTATGGCTGTTGTGCAGAAGGCTAATCATTTTGCCTGCGGTCTTCTCACTGAATCTATCACATCATCATGATACCGTCTATGTCCATTTTACTGTTGGGGAAGCTGGAGTGGCCCAGCTAAGCGGACAGGTGGTGTTCAGCTGTTGCAGCCCAGTGTCCCGCTCCCTACGTCCCACTAGCTTGCTTCCCACTTGCCGTTCAAGGCCCATCACAAATGCTGGAAATGCAGCATTTGCTGTGGCTCTGTTGTCACTGAAGAACACACTGAGTGCGAGTTAGTATACTTGACTATTTCTGGGCATTAACAGAAAAATGCCCATTTTACATCTGTTTTGTGGCCCTACAAACAAAATCTTCAGCATTAAAAAAAATTACCAAGGGACTTCCCCGGTGGTCCAGTGGGTAAGACTCCACGCTCCCAATGTAGGGGGCCCGGGTTTGATCCCTGGTTGGGGATCTAGATCCCGCGTGCATGCCGCAACTAAGAAGCCCACATGCCACAAGTAAGACCTGGTGCAGCCAAAATAAATATAAATAAATAATTTTTTAAAAAATTACCAAGTAATGTTCAATACTTAAAAGTAATTACCAATACTTACAAATTTACCAAATAAACTACGGAGATCATAATCCCCCTGAGGCCCCACCCTTACCCCAGTCCAGCCCTTCAGTTTGGCCCACAGTTGATGACAGTGACCATTCGCCCGCAGAGGAGAAAAACACCAAATGTTTCACACCCACTGTAGATGGGTACGAAACATGGCGGGCGAAGGGTGGGGTCAGAGTGTCAGTAACTCACAAGATTTAGCTATAGCCAAAGGGGAAAGGTCGTCATTTGTAGGAAACTGGACAGGACATTCATACCGCAGGAGGCAGTTTACTGGTCGGAACCAGGCCTGGGTTTGATTTTTAAAAAATGGAAAGAACGGGGGGTTATAAACAGATGCCTGGCGTGAAGCACGGAAGGCACGGAAAGGCTTGTGACCCAGTGTCTTCTCCACACATCTCAGTTGCTGCTGCGTGAAGAGCCGGGACAAGTTCTGTAGACCTGGACTCTTCTGTGAGCTCAGCTGTCCTAACCTTGTTCTCAAAACTGGGAGCAAAAAAAGACACTCACGTGACAAGAGCAGTTCGAGACTTTACCGTCCAGAGGCATAATTTTTCAGAGCCTTAGGATTACTCTGTATGGCACTGTAATTCAGTTCAGAGGAAATCAAATAATAGCAGTTAAATACGCAGTAATAAAATTAAACCCTTGCTGTTTGGATTCTTTGAAGTGGATATTCATTACATAATAAGCAATTGCAGCGTTATACAGAGAAAACACAGGGTGTGTGCTCTTCACAACCTTGTTTTATTATGAAGACTTGTATAAAATGTGTACAGAGCAAGTTATTTTAATAGATAATAATAAATGTGAATTTGTATTGTGATGATAATATCTCCCAGGTGATGTGTAAAAATAGAGGGAGAAGCAGTCCAGTTCTTGTGGAACAATCATTAATCTTGTTGACAGCTGTATCCTCTGTCTGAAACCTTTGTATGCTTAAAATACCCTAGATTAAAGGGAGCTCATGTTGATAGGATCTTCTTTCATTTAATATACGTTTTTATGTCTAAACTCATGATATACTTAATCTGCATTGTTTTTATAGAGGTTTATGCAAATCTTCTGAATAATAAGGTCATACAGGCAAAACCTGGCATATTGCATTTTGGAGGCTATCAAGTAGAAAAACAACACCAGCAGATACTGGTAGGTACTTTAAAAAAATTTTTTTTTTAATTTCGTTGAAATATAGTTGATTTACAATGTTGTGATAGTTTCTGCTGTACAACAAAGTGATTCAGTTATACATATATATACATTCTTTTTCATATTCTTTTCCATTATGGTTTATCCCAGGATATTGAATATAGTTCCCTGTGCTCTACAGGAGGACCTTGCTGTTTCTCTCTATAATAGTTTGCATCTGCTGACCCCAAACTCCCGATCCATCCCTCCCCCACCCCTGGGTAGGTACTTTCTAAGTGGGATAATTAATCATAATAATGAAATGCCATGAATGTTCTACATTTATATTACTCATTCATCTAAAGAGAAGCATAATCAGCAGAAGTGCAGATGTAAATTGGACCAGAAAGGTAGTTCTAGGATGAGAAATTTTAAAGTTGCATCAGTGTCCTTGGACAGCTTTCCTCCCCTTGCCAAAGGCTCCTCCCAGCACTCTCTCCAAACTGGTGCCATTGCTGAGTGACCGTAGGGGCCAGGAACTGTGCTTTGCATCTCACGTGGTCCAGTTTAGTCTTTATACTAGCTTTGTGGAGGTTGTATTGTGGCTCTCTTTGTAGAGATGAGGAAACCGTGATTCCAGAATGTTAAATACAGTACTTGCCTCAAGAACACAGGGACAGAGACAGAGTGACTCTTAGGCTGCCTGCCTCCCAACCAGTGAACTTTTTTTTTTTAGATTTATTTTATTTATTTATTTTTTGGCTGTGTTGGGTCTCTTGCTGTGTACAGGCTTTCTCTAGTTGCGGCGAGCAGGGGCTGCTCTGTTGCGGCGTGCAGGCTTCTCATCGTGGTGGCTTCTCTTGTTGTGGAGCACGGGCTCTAGGCGCACAGGCTCAGTAGTTGTGGCGCACAGGCTTAGCTGTTCCATGGCACGTGGGATCTTCCCGATCCAGGGTTCGAACCCGTGTCCCCTGCATCGGCAGGCGGGTTCTTCTTAACCGCTGCGCCCCCAGGGAAGCCCCTCAGGTGCACTTGCGCTCCACGCCTCTACCACCAGGGAAGGGGTGTCCCTTTCTTAGAAGCGCCCAGCAAAGCTTCCGTTTTGCCTGCTCAGGTCAGATGCCCAGGCCTAAATCAGTCACTGTGGCCAGAGACACTCTGGCCTGACCTGGGGCAGCAGCTCCGCTGAAAGGGCTCGGGAAGGGACAGGTGAAAGGATGCACCGAGGAGTGGCTGAAGCTGTGGGGACAGCAGTCCACCGCAGAGCCACATGAGTCCGGGCCTTTCTGGCTCCCCGTCCTTGACCCGGATGTCCAGACTGGGGAGGGCCCGCGGTGGCTACAGCACTCCTAATCCGCCACGAAAAGGGGGCCTGAGCATTAAAGCAGCTGTAACGCCTCAGAGACCCCGCCGTGACCCTCCAAAGTCACACTGAGCAGGACGTCGGAACTACGGCAGCCGGCCGTGGAGCTGGGCTTGACTGGGCTGCGGGCATGTGCTGGAGTGGGGCCGATAGGCGTGGGCCCTCTCGTGTGGGCCCTGCGGCTCCGGCTTTGTGGATGGCGTCCCCTCCCAGCGCAGGCGTCTCTGCGTTTACGCGCAGTGCGTTCTTATCAGCCATGTCTTTCACTTATTTATTTATTTTGGTTTTCACATAGCGTCTTTTCTAAAATTTTTTTAATTTAATTTTTATTTTATATTGGAGTATAGTTGATTTACAATGTATTCATTTCAGGCGTACAGTGAAGTGATTCAGTTATACACATACGTATATCCACTCTTTTTTAGATTCTATTCCCATATAGGTCATTACAGAGTATTGAGTAGAGTTCCCTGTGCTGTACAGTAGGTCCTTGTTGATTATTTTATATATATAGTGTGTATATGTCAGTCCCAAACTCCTCATTTATCCCTCCCGCCGAAACCGTGTCTTAAAGTGGATCATTTAGAGCCAGAATTCCAACTATGGTGTTAGACTCATCCTCAGAGTGAGGAAAATCGCTGGAGGAAACTGACAAATGGTAAAGCTGTCAGGAAGTGAGGCCAGGTTCTATGGGGCAGACCCCTGCCGACAGAGAATGCAGCTTCCAGAGAATGCAGCGTCTGCAAGTCCTTACGCATCCAAGAGGGTGGAGAGAGAAGGGATCGGGAGAGGAGCTGTTAGATGCCCAGTGCTTCCTCCTAGGAAAAGGGTCAGGATTCAAAACCGCAATTGGGAACTTTACCCCTCAATCTATCAGGACACATTCCTTAGAACACAGCATCAAAGACCAAAGTTAATCATTCATTTTGGAACTTGCTTTTCCTGGTTATTAGGTTTGCTATCTAGATGATGGTAGGGTAAATCTAAAATAATTATTGTTCATAATTACTCATTGTTTGCAATGAGTGAACAATTCACTACCCGTTCCCACCCGCCTCACTCTCCTCATTCCTTTACCCACCCACCCCCAACCTGGGCAGCCACTGATCCACCTTCTGTTGGTATAGATTTGCCTATTCTGGACGTTTCACATAAGTGGAATCACACAACATGTGGTCTTTTGCGACTGGCTTCTTTCATTCAGCATGTTTTCCAGGCTCATTCAATTTGTAGCATGAATCAGTACTTCATTCCTTTTTATGGCCAAATAATATTCTGTTGTATGGCTTTATTACATTTTGTTTTGTTTAAAAAATTTTTTTATTGAAATATACTTGATTTACAATGCTGTGTTAGTTTCAGATGCACAGTAAAGTGATTCAATTATACATATCTATGTAACTATATATATTCTTATTGTACCTTCTCTTCCACTAAAGGTTATTGCAAGATATTGAGTACAGTTCCCTGTGCTATACAGTAGGTCCTCGTTGTTTATCTATTTTATATATAGTGGTGTGTATCTTTTAATCCCAAACTCCTAATTTATCCCTCCCCCACCTTTCCTCTTTGGGAGTCATAAGTTTGTTTTCTATGTCTGTGAGTCTATTTCTGTTTTGTAAATAAGTTCATTTGTATCAAATTTTAGATTCCACATATAAGTGATATCATATGATATTTCTCTTTCTTTTTCTGACTGACTTCACTTAGTATGAGAATCTCTAGGTCCATCCATGTTGCTGCAAATGGCGTTATTTCATTCCTTTTTATGGCTGAGTGGTATTCCATTGTATATATGTACCACATCTTCTTTATCCATTCCTCTGTCAATGGACATTTAGGTTGCTTCCATGTCTTGGCTGTTGTAAACAGTGTTGCTATGAACATTGGAGTGCATGTATCTTTTCAAGTTATGGCTTTCTCTGGTTATATGCCCAGGAGTGGGGTTGCTAGATGATATGGTAGCTCTATTTTTAGTTTTTTAAGGAACCTTCACACTGTTCACATTTCATCGGTTGACGGACGTTTGGATTTTGTCTTTGGGGCTGCTAGGAATAATGTCATCGTGGACATTCGTGTCCATTTTTTTTTTTTTTTTTTTTTTTTTGCGGTACGCGGGCCTCTCACTGTTGTGGCCTCTCCCGTTGCGGAGCACAGCTCCGGACGCGCAGGCTCAGCGGCCATGGCTCACGGGCCCAGCCGCTCCGCGGCATGTGGGATCTTCCCAGACCGGGGCCCGAACCCGCGTCCCCTGCATTGGCAGGCAGACTCTCAACCACTGCGCCACCAGGGAAGCCCTATGTCCATGTTTTTGTGTGGATATATTTTTAATTCTCTCGGATATATATTAAGAAGTGGAATTGGGTTGTATGGTATGCTAGTTTTCTGTGGCTGCCATAACAAATTACCACAAATTTAGGGGCTTAGAAAACTAGAAACTTATTCTGGAGACCAGAGACCGAAGTCAGCCGGGCCTCGCTCCTTCCACGGGCTCTTGGGAGGAATCTTTCCTTGCCTCTTCCAGGTTGTGGTGGCTCTAGGTGTTCTTTGTTTTGAGGCTTCATGACCCTAAACCTTGGCCTCCATCTTCACATGGCTTCTCCTCCCACTCCCTTTTGTCTTCTCTTCTGTCTCTAAAAGGATACTTGTCGTTGGACTTAGGGCCCATCCGGGTAATCCAGGATGATCTCATCTCAAGGTCCTTAAATTAATAGCATCTGCAATCAGTCTTTTCCCAAATAAGGTCCCATTCACAAGTTCCAGTTGTTAGGGTGTGGCTGTATCTTTTTGAGTTCACCATTCAACTTACTGTTGTTCTATTTGCATTTCCTTAATCACGAATGATGTTGAGCATCTTTTCATGAGCTTACTGGTCACATTGCACCAAAGGCTTGTGGTGGAGAAACCATTCGGGATAGCCTAAGAGCAAAGTGAGAGGTGGGGAGCTGACACCCAGGGCATAGAGGGAGACGAGGAGAGAGGCTCGGAGGGAAAGCCTGTGGCATATTTGGAGACCAGTGTGAGGTCTGCTTTACCCAGATCGTAGGCTTTTTGGAGGGAGGTAAAAGCTTCATTCTGCTGAAGAACAGAGGCCGTCTCTGTCTTTTGTACAACACAATGCCTAACACACACAAGGCACTCAATAAACACTTGTCAAGATATTGAACTCACTTTATTGGAAGAGAGTGACTTGGTAGAGACTCGTGAATTCCAAGTAAATACAGGCTAGCATCTAAATAATCACACTGCTTCTATCAGACATTGAAACAAGCAGAAATGGATACAAGTACAAAATTATTTCATCTTAATAGCATTCTGGGAGAGCCAGCCTCCTGTTTCTATCAGCAAACTTAAGCAGAAACCTAAGGGAATTACCTTGAAACTCTTGCCAAACAAGGGGGGGAAATCCAACTCTGCCTTTATCTTGGTTTTGTTACAGGAAACGGTGTAAATTACCCAAGAATGGAATGATTGAACGTGTATTTAAAAGGACAATAAATTGTTCATTAACATTTGAGATTGATCCAGATCTGGTTAAAGGCTTTAAAGCCTTTTACTTGGATTCATATCAAAATCAATCTTTCGATTTAAAAGTTGAAATAATGGTTCCCACTTTTCTCAAAACCAAGACCTCTTAAAATCCCTTTCCCTCTGCGGAAAGACGTTGTCTGGGAAACTATATTTATTAAGGAAATAATTAATCAGTTTTCCCATGAGACAACCAGTGTTACTGTGGCCAGCCCCAAACAAAGTTGTCAGCCTCTACAGCCTTATCTCATGCAGAGCAGCATTCCCTTCAGGCTTTCTGCAATAATTGTATTAGTTTTCAGGTCCCTGTTGCAGCATTCAGAGACAGCCCTGCCCCAGGATCTTGCTTCTCGAGCTGGAGCCACGAATCCCAGTGGCTTCTAGTCAGTGTGCGAGGGTGGGGACTTGAAGCTGCAGTGTAAAAAAACATGCTGCATCCTTCTGGAGCATCAATTTTACTCTCCCATTTCGGAGAAATGCAGTATAGAGCAAAATTTTAGAGTAAAATCCATTACCAACCTGCATTTTAAGGTAAAACTGTTACTGACCAGGGTTCTTGGACTCCGTAATCAGTAGAAATTAATAGGAGGCCAGAGGAGACATTCAGGCAAGGCTTTACTGGGGCCCTTGCTGTAGCAGGGGGGAGCGAGAACAGGTAGCCGGTTCCCTGTTCCCTTTCTGGCTCCTCGAGGCAGTGCGGGCTGGTTCCTTATATGGGGTGAGGCTGGGGGCAGGTCCAGGGGTCGGGCCTGAGGGGTGGCCTAGGTGCTCTGCCCACCCCCTTGGTGGGCTGTGTGCAGGCATCCTACGCAGGGCCCTGCTTTTGCTCCTGGCTCCTCAGAAGTGGCAGTTGGGTTTTTTTGTTTGTTTGTTTTTTGTTTTTCTTTGGTCTTTTTGTATCTTGTCCACAATTTGCCCGAGCTACACATGCACGCAGTTATTTTTAGTCCCTTATAGTTTCTTTGTATCTGTTGCTCCAGGAGACGTCTGTCCCCGTGCCAGCACTGCAGCAAAGGGTCCCAGGTCCCAGGTCCCAGCCTGTCTCAAAACACTTTAAAGAACTTATAGAGCTGCTTGCATTTTGCCCCCAGATCCCTGGCGTTGGGTATTAACCTCTGAGAAGCTGTGTCCCTGAAGGGAGGGGTCGAAGGACCCCGACTTGGAGGCTGAGCTGTGTTTGGAAAATACTATGATTAGTGCCCGGGGTTGAAGGTTAGGCCCGACGCTCTGCCCGGTGGAGGGGCTGGAAGGAAGGAGCAGAGTGGGGACAGAGGGGCGGGAGCTCTGAGCAGCCCTTGGGAGAGCCCTGTGACCCTTGAGTAAAAGCTGTTCAACCCGGGACTGCCTGGTTGGTGGTCCCATGCTTGCTTGCCTGTTCTGGGGGCCCGTTCTGAAACACTGAAGCGGGGGCTGTCAGTTGGGGCCCGGGGGGGTCAGGGGAGGGAGTGTCAAGGTCGTGAGGACCCACGGGGCCAGGAGGAGGTCAGCTCTCAGGGGCGCAGAGAGCTTGCAGGGGGAAGTAAGGACATCTATTGACCCCAGAATTGCGGGACAGAATAGGGTTTTAGGTGAGTTTATCTTGTCTCGCCTCAAGGGCAATCCTGGGTTGCTCACGTTTCCAAATAAACTTTAAATATTAATTTAACATACACTTTCTAAACACTTGATCTTCCCAAGGCTTTTTTTCCCCTTTCAATGATGATTATTTCACCCCCAGTTTTAGTTATAAATGAAAAGGCAGGAATGCCATTTTAGCCCTGAAAGCATATTACTTTTTAAAAAGAAATCAAACTGACCTGCTGACAAAGTGTAAAAAAAAAAGATAGATAGGGAATGTAGTTTGGGTACTGAGACATCCTGAGCTCTGAGACGGGAAGAGCCCTAGGTTCCAGGCATCCTGGGCTCCAGCATACCAGTGTCTCCTGGAAGGACCATTCTCCTGGGTAGGAGATCCAGGAGCCCACACCTCACCAAGATTCCCCCATGCAGAACCCCTGGAGGTCAAGAGAGGCCTGGGCAACTTTTATTTTTTCAGGCTTCTCACATATTAAAGAGATATGCCAGACTTCCCCGGTGCCACAGTGGTTAAGAATCTGCCTGCCAATTCAGGGGACACGGGTTCAGGCCCTGGTCGGGGAAGATCCCACATGCCGCGGAGCAACGAAGCCCGTGCAGCACAACTACTGAGCCTGTGCTCTAGAGCCCGCAAGCCACAACTATTGAGCCTGCATGTTGCAACTATGAAGCCCACGTGCCTAGAGCCCGTGCTCTGCAACAAGAGAAGCCACTGCAATGAGAAGCCCGTGCACCACAACAAAGAGTAGCCCCCGCTCACCGCAACTAAAGAAAGCCTGCACACAGCAGCAAAGACCCAACACAGCCAAAAATAAATTTTTAAAAAAAGTAACTTTAAAAATAAAATTAAAAAAATAAAGAGATATGCCATGTTGCTGCAAACGGCAATATTTCCTTCTTTTTTATAGCTGAGTAATATTCCATTATATGTGTGTACCACATCTTCTTTATCCATTCATCTGTTGATGGACATTTAGGTTTGCAGCAACACGGATGGACCTAGAGATTATCATACTAAGTGAAGTAAGGCAGAGAAAGACAGATATTATATCACTTATATGTGGAATCTAACAAAAAAATACAAATCAACTTATTTACAAAACAAAAACAGACTCATAGACAAAGAAAATAAGCTTATGGTTACCAGAGGGGAAAGGGGATGGGGGAGGAGATAAATTAGGAGTTTGGGATTAACAGATACACACTACTGTATATAAAATAGATAAATAACAGGCTTTTACTGTATAGCATAGGGAACTATTTTCATTATCTTGTAATGATCTATAATGGAAAAGAATCTGAAGCTTGAATTTGACACTTGAAACTAACACAGTATTGTAAATCAACTATAGTTAAATTAAAAAAATTTTAAAAAGATATGCCAAAACAGGGTCACAAAAATTGTGGTCCTTTAAGAATATTCACAGGTGAACAGATAACTAATAAGAACCTGCTGTATAAAAAAATAAAATAAGATAAAATTCAAAAACATATATTCACAGGTGACAAATGAGAACTTTTAACAAATGCAAGCATTGGTATAATCTCATCAAGAGATTGTGTCTTAAGTCTGACTTAGGGCCTCAGTGAACTCGAGGCCTTGGGCAGTGGCCGTGTGACAGGCTCAGCCTCTGGCCTGGACTTTGGAGACCAAGAGCCTCTTAGCTGTCCTCTGGCCCAGGTGAAGGCCACATCCCAGAACCCAAGGTCCTTGCTCTCCTTTCATGTAGAGGAAGGAAAAACCCCTCTACTCAGAGACCTTGTTAACTTACCCAGCAGGTTGTCCTGCCTTGAGCGAGGGCCTCCTCCCGACCCCATCAGAGAACTCCTGACTTTGTGTTCTTTTTTATCAGCCCTAGCAATGGATTGGAGGCTGTCCTCTCCACACTTCTTTTCCTGATTTTTTGACTGCCTTAGTGTCACCAGGTCCCCAGGACAAGTGGCATGTAATTAGAGAAACTGGGAGTGGGTGGGTGGCTGGCTTCTTAGCTCAGCTGAACCACAGGACTAAGTTGAGTTCAACAAAAAGGTGCACAGGTAACCAGTCAGGGCAGGAGGAGGGGAGTGTGCAAGGCCATGCCGGGGGGTACCTGGGGCTGTAGCTCTGGAAAAGTCTTAGGTTGGGCAGAGACACATGGGCATATTTCAGTATTCTTTAAGTGGTGTTGTGTTTATTTTATTATTCGTTAAGTGGTGTATGATAGATTTTGAATCTCTTAAAGCGTTTAAATGTGCACTGAAGCCAGAGCAATCTTGAGAAAGAAAAAATGGAGCGAGAGGAATCAGGGTCCCTGACTTCAGACTATACTAGAAAGCCACAGTAATCAAAACAGTATGGAACTGGCACAAAAACAGACACACAAATCAATGGAACGGGATAGAAAACTCAGAGATAAACCCACACACGTATGGTCACCTTATTTTTGTTAAAGGAGTCAAGGATATATAATGGAGAAATGGCAGCCTCTTGGATAAGTGGTGCTGGGAAAACAGGACAGCCTCATGTAAAAGAATGAAATTAGAACACTCCCTAACACCATACACAAAAATAAACTCAAAATGGATTAAAGACCTAAATGTAAGGCCAGACACTGTAAAACTCTTAGAGGAAGACATAGGCAGAACACTCTCTGACATAAATCACAGCAAGATCTTTTTGGATCCACCTCCTAGAGTAATAATGAAGTAATGCCATTTGCAGCAACATGGTTGGACTTAGAGATTATCATACTTAGTGAAGTAAGTCAGACAGAGGAAGACAAATACCATATGATATCACTTATATGTGGAATCTTAATGATACAAATGAATTTATTTATGTACAAAACAGAAATAGACTCAGAGACATAGAAAACAAACTTATGGGGACTTCCCGCGTGGCGCAGTGGTTAAGAATCTGCCTGCCATTGCAGGGGACACAGGTTCGATTCCTGGTCCAGGAAGATCCCACATGCCATGGAGCAGCTAAACCGGTGCGCCACAACTGCTGAAGCCCACGCGCCTAGAGCCCGTGCTCCGCAACAAGAGAAGCCACCGCAATGAGAAGCCTGCGCACCAATGAAGAGTAGCCCCCGCTGGCTGCAACTAGAGAAAGCCCGCGTGCAGCAACGAAGGCCCAATGCAGCCAAAAAAAAAAATAAAAAAATCATTAAAAAAAACCCTTATGGTTACCAAGGGGAAAGGTTGGGGGGAGAAATAAATTAGGAGTTTGGGATTAATGTATACATACTCCTATAGATAAAATAAACAACAAGGATCTACCGTATAGCACAGGGAACTCTACTCAATATTCTGTAATGACCTAAATGGGAAAATAATCTGAAAAAGAATAGATATATGTATAACTGAATCACTTTGCTGTACACCCGAAATTAAGGCAACATTGTAAATCAACTATACATCAATATGGAATAAAAATTTACAAAATAATAAAAGTGCACCGTATGTCCTCACATCCCTTGAGGAACAGGATGAGGTAAAGACAGATGAGGAGGTGCACGTGCAGGTAGACAAAGCAGTGTATTCATGTGAATGCTTCTTCTTCTCTCCAGCACGTGGTCAATATTTGCAATGAAGATTTACACGTTCATATTTTACCCCCGCAAACCAAGCACTTCCAGATCAAATATGTGAAAAAGGTAAGTGTCCCTGGGGGGCATATTCTCCCAAGGTGTTCATTGCCAGGTGTGGTTCTGTGTGCCGCAGGTCTGCCCGGGGCGGCATGTAGCGTGTTGTCCCCGTGGTCCTGCTCCCTTGGGCGCTGGGGCTCGTCCGGACAGGAGCCCCCTTGTCTTCTAGGAGCACCGCCTTATCCCTGGCTTGTCCCTCACGGTCACCGTTACATTTACTCCAGATGAGTGGCGATACTACTACGATTGCATCCGCATTCACTGTAAGGTATGTCCCTTAATATCAGGGCTTTTTTGGGGCTTGGGGGTGGCATCAAACCTTACATCTTCAAGGGAAGAAGAGAGATGGAGTGACAAGTATGAAGTTTCTCAGCCTGATGCCTTGGGCAGCCGGTCTGAGTGGCTTGAGGGTCCTGGTCCGGTGATGTGGGTCCCAGCTGGGGAAGCTCCAGGCTGCCGAGAACTGGGGCAGAGCCAGAGACACTGCTTGCTGCAGGTTCCCACCTGCCCTGGCCTAAAAATCTCATTTATCTTGTGGTGCTGGGAGTTGAGGAAGGCTTGTCAAATAACTTAAACATCGTCCTTTAAGAGCTAGGTGAGAAGATCAGCAACAACCCCGAGTTGTCACTGGGCACCAGCAGCAAATGTTCTCCGAGGCAGCCCTGGGGGTCTGCAGGGAGGCTACTTGTGTGGTCCGACCCCAGAGGCTGTGCTGTAGGAGCTCCCGAAGGCCTTTTCCAGGTCACCTAATTCATCCCCGGCCTCCAGCCTCCAGCCCCACGTGCTGTCAGTCCTTCCCTTAAAACTGGCACCTCCACACCCCTCCGCTCTGGGTTCCACGCCCAGCCCTTACAAGTTGAGAAGCCTTAAGGTTAAGGAAATTTACCTTTTCAAAATTAAAGTGGAAGAGTGTGCTTTAGTAACAGATGAGTCTCAGTTTTTAAAAGGAGGGGGAAAAAAACCTAAAAATGAAACCAGAATAGTGCTTTCAGGAGGAATATTCTGTACCAAGAACAAAAATCCTTAGGACAGGCATTGCGTAGAGCACCAGGGCAGGTGTCCTGCTACTTCATAGCAATGCTGTTAGTACCTTGTATTTATGTGGTGCCTTAAACTTTTTAAGGCCAGTGTCTGCTTTAATTCTCAAAAATACCTTTAAAGAAAGGTGGCCTTATCCCCACATGAAAGCAAAGGAAGAGACGAGCTGTGGAGAGGTCAGAGGTCTTACTCAAGGTCACTCACTGTGCAGGTCTAGAAGCAGGCCTCTGTGCCTCTGGCTGGTCCAGTGCTTACTGTTCGGCACTGTCTGGATCAGCTGATTCTGTGCTGGTTTCTGTTTATCTCAGGCCGCTCACAATTGTGTTTCCCTATAACTTTCTGAAATCGAAACAGATGACTGTTTTCATCTCTACGTGAAGGCATCATTAGCTTTCCTGGATAATATTGAATATCATTTCAGTGAAATACGCTAAAAATTTTCTATACTTTGTTTATAGCTAAGAAAACTCAATATTTCAACTGTTATATTTAAGCACTCAGTGTTTTTTTTTTAAGGAAATGTTTTCCCTTTTTTTCTGGAGGTATTTTTTAATGATAGAAAACAAGATAAGAAATAGAGGATCTACAAATTCATCTTTGAAAATTATAGTCTTGGGACTTCCCTGGCGGTCCAGTTGTTCCAAAGCAGGGGGCGTGGGTTCAACCCCTGGTCGGGGAACTAAGTTCCCACATGCTGCGAGGCGCAGCCAAAAACAAAGAAAAAGAAAAAAAGAAAATTATAGTCTTAAGCATGGTAAACTTGACTTTTTTCCCATTAATTTTAGGGAGATGAGACTTTGCTTGTCCCCATCCACGCCTATCCTGTCATGAATAGACTGGACTTTCCCTCATTTATAAATCTATCAAATGTTCTACTTGGTGAAAGGTAAGTTATCAAAATGAATTACCAAACTGTCATGGGATGCGAAAAGTTAAGAGAGACTCACATAGATAAAAACTTAGATTTCTGTTTTTCCTAATGGAAAGTTTTCCTTCTAGCTGAGTTAGACTGGACTTGTAGTTGCAAAGGCAAAGCAAACAACCAACAAACAAACCCAACCGAGTCAAAATATCGTTAAGCAAGAAAGGAATTTATTGGGTCATCAACCTGAAAGGTGCAAGATGGCACGCACCTTCAGGCATGGCTGCGTCTAGGGGTTTAACAGGGGTTGCTGGGACCTGACCCTCCCCGGTTCTTGGTTTTGCTGCCCTGTGCAGGCTTCTTTCTCCACAGGCTCCCCTTCACAGGGCAGGGTAGCTGCCAGAAGGTCCAAATACTGTTGGCAACAGCGGTAGTTGGAGGGCCTGCAGGGTTGGGAGTATTAGTGTCGGAGTCCCAGGGAGGCATCTCATGCCTGTGCATTAACCAGCATGTGTTTTTGGACGGAATGGCCACAGGGAAGGCCAAGACCCTGGACAGTCACTATGGAAGCCAAATCTCAAATCCGCCCTCCTTGTTGGGAAAATAGTTGATGACTCTAGTTGTATTTCAAGGTGTGTCTTGTTTCAGCAGTAAATATTTACTAAATACCTACTACCAGGCACAGTGCTGTCTGTCCCTAGGGACATAAAGAAGGTGACTATTGAGCTGTTAGATACCGAGATACAATGGCCGTGCCGGTTGTTAAAATCTTGTTAAACGCTGAAATATTTCTGTACTGGTTGGGAAATATATACTGTCCTGAGCCCCCAATCCCTCCCTGCCATCTGCTTGGCCCCTCTCCTGCCGCCCCTCACCTCCAATGATTCTGTAACTAAGTTGTTAATACCTAGCCATCTGGTGGTGGCGGGGGGGGGAGAACGGACCTGCAGGACCTGGCTCCAGCTTTGTATCCACACTAGTGGCGCACTGCCCGTGAAGTCCTGTTTGGGTGATATTTGGAATATCACCTGTGGTAAAAAGATGAATAGACAAAAGTTCTCATTCTGAAGGTCTTAAAGTCTGATGGGGACAGAACCACGTCACTGATTAATTACACCGCGTGCCAGTGTTGTAATCAGGGCACACACGGGGTCTCGTGCAGGAGGGATGGGGAAAGTCCTCACGCCTAAGCAGGGGACGTCCGGTTATCCTATCTGGTTAGCCACCACGGGGCGGGCTGTGAGGGTGGCATTCCAAGCAGGGAAACAGCACGTACAAAAGCACAGTGGTGGCAAAGAGTGTGGACTACATCTTGCAGGTGATGAAGCCACCCAGTAGCTGGTAGATACTAGATGCCTTGTGGTCTAGGCCCAGACAGTGAGCAAAGACTGTGGGCTTCAGCCTGTGTTTGGGGGTGAAAGCAAGTTCAGGTGCCTGCAGGCAGCTCTGAGCAGGGGATACAAGTTGCTAGTGACTGGGTAGTAGAGGTAGAGAGGGGGCAACTGAAGCTTTTTGGTGCTGGCGGGGGACCAAGGTGTATGAGCTTCAGAGCCCTTGAATGAAACTCACCATCTAGATCTGAACAATCGCGTTGGTTCAGCTGACGTGAGATCCCATCCCCCGCCCAGCGGCTTCGCATGAGCTTCTGATGCACCATCTCTCTTTACTTATTTTTTTAAAAACAGCTCTTTAAGAATTGTCAATAAGGGACTTCCTTGGTGGTCCAGTGGTTAAGACTCTGCACTTCAAATGCAGGGGATGTGGGTTCGATCCCTGGTCAGGGAACTAAGATCCCTGCACGGTGTGGCCAAAAACTAAAATTAAAATAAAATAAAATAAAAATTCCCCCCGAAAATAATTGTCAATAAATTATCCACACAAAAGGGGCTAATAGAGGTGAGTCCCGCCTGGCAGGACCCACTCACTCTATGCATTTTGAGGCCAAACATAGCTATTTCCTTTAAATGGGTGAATAAGCAATTTTTAACCAAAATTGAAGTGGCAGGAAACAACTAACTTCCTAGTTCATCTGTCTTCCTCCCTCCCTCCCTCCCTCTCTCCCTTCCTCTCTCTCTCTCCCTGTTTTTCTTTCTTTCCCTCCACAAATCACTCCTTGTCTGGACCGTAAGCAAGGCTGTTGAGGTTGAGAGCACTGGTCCATAGGCAGGAGGAAATGATGCAGAATCAGCCTTGGTTCTTCTTCTTATTTTTTTTAGTGGGGTATAATTGCTTTACAATGTTGTGTTAGTTTCTGCTGTACAACAAAGTGATTCAGCCATACATATACATACATCCCCTCCCTCTTGGACCTTCTTAACAGATAAATCTGCCCACCTCCCTGGAGGCGTCTCCCAAGCTGTTTTATACATCATGCCCTTCATTTGTAATCAGAATGACAATTTCAGCTGAACAGTTTATGAAGCTGAGTTACCGTGTGTAACACTGTGATATTTTAAATTTTTCAAAAGATAAGCGTGCTACTTTGTTTCTCCAAGCATTCTGGCAGCAGCGCCTTCCCAAGACTTGATGCACTTGACTTAATGGCTTTTCCCCAACTTTTAACTATGCAAACTGCCCAGCACTGCATTCCATCCACAATGTCTGGCGTCGGGGGCGGTGGTGGTGGTGACTATTTGAAAGGGTTTTCACCTGAAATGTCCTCTGTTAATCCTGCCGCCTTGGGGGTTGAAGGTATTATTTGGGTAGGTTCTTTATTCAACATTCATTCATTTAACAAACCTTTATTGAACGCCTACTGTGTGCCAGGCACAATGGTAGGTACTAAGGATGTAGAGGTGATTAAACCCTCATCTCATGATTAAATAGACAATTCTTTATTTGTATTTTATTGAAGTATAGTTGATTTACAATGCTGTGTTAATTACTGCTGTATAGCAAAGTGATTCATATATATACATATATACACACACACACACACACACACACACACACACACATTCTTTTTTTTTTTTTCTGGCCGCACCACATGATATGCGGGATCGTAGTTCCCCAACCAGGGATCAAACCCGTGCCCCCTGCAGTGGAAGTGTGGAGTCTTAACCACTGGACCACCAGGGAAGCTCCCTATACACACATTCTTTTTCATAGTCTTTTCCATTATGGTTTATCACAGGATATTGAGTAGAGTTCCCTGTGCTCTGCAGTAGGACCTTGTTGTTATCTATCCTCTATGTACTAGTTTGCACCTGCTGACCCCAAACTCCCACTCCTTCCCCCCACACCCCGCTCCTCAGCAACCACAAGTCTCTACATCTGCAAGTCTGTTTCTGTCTCGTAAGTTCATTTGTGTCATATTTTAGATTCCACGTATAAGCGGTGTCATATGGTATTCGTCTTTCTTTTTCTGACTTACTTCACTTAGTATGAGGATCTCTAGGTCCATGCGTGTTGCTGCAAATAGCATTATTTCATTATTTTTTATGGCTGAGTAGTATTCCATTGTATATGTACTACATATTGTTTATCCATTCCTCTGTCGATGGACACTTATGTTGCTTCCATGTCTTGTCTATTGTAAATAGTGCTGCTATGAACATAGGGGTGCATGTATCTTTTTGAATTACAGTTTTGTCTGGATATATGCCCAGGAGTGGGATTGCTGGAGCATATGGCAGCTCTATTTTTAGTTTTTTAAGGAGCCTCCATACTGTTCTCCATAGTGGCTGCACCAATTTACATTCCCACCAACAGTGTAGGGGGTTTCCCGTTTCTCCACACCCTCTCCAGCATTTATTGTTTGTAGACTTTTTGATGATGGCCATTCTGACCTGTGTGAGGTGGTACCTCGTTGTAGTTTTGATCTGCATTTCTTTAATAAGTAGTGATGATGAGCATCTTTTCACATGCCTCCTGGCCATCTGTATTCTTCTTTTTTTTTTTTTAAATAAATTTATTTATTTATTTTTGGCTGCTTTGGGTCTTCGTTGCTGCACGCGGGCTTTCTCTAGTTGCAGCGACTGGGGGCTACTCATCATTGCCGTGCGCAGGCTTCTCATTGCAGTGGCTTCTCTTGTTGCGGAGCATGGGCTCTAGGTGCATGGGCTTTGGTAGTTGTGGCACGTGGGCTCAGTAGTTGTGGCGCACGGGCTTAGTTGCTCTGCAGCATGTGGGATCTTCCCAGACCAGGGCTCGAACTCATGTCCTCTGCGTTGGCAGGCAGATTCTTAACCACTGTGCCCCCAGGGAAGCCCTGTATGTCTTCTTTGGAGAAATGTCTATTTGGGTCTTCTGCCCATTTTTCGATTAGGAGGTTTGCTTTTTTGTTGTTGAGTTGTTTGAGCTGTTTGTTAACTGGACGATTCTAATTTCTAATTCAGTGTGTTCTGAGGAAGGACACGTAACCCAGCTCAGTGTGAAGTGAGTTGGGGGCAGGTGGGACGGCGGAGCTCAGACAAGACTTCCTAGAGGAGAGTGCACCTGCCCTAAGCTTTTGAAGCGCGACTAGACATCAGGCAGCGGAAGGGAGCAGGAGGGAAGAAGGGTGTTTCAGGCAGTGTGGAGGCTTGGGCACAGGCAGAGGTGTGGAAGGAACGGCACCTGTGGACCGCTCTGGGGCGTTCGTGAGCCTGGACCTGGGTTATCAGCGCTGTGGCAGGGCAAGGGCTGAGCGAGAAGGGCCTCAGAGGCTTTGCTGGCAAAGGTGGATTTCACTGAGGCCACCACTGAACAAGGGAAGCAGAGAAATGCACGGTCGTGTGTACCTTGTAGAAACTGCACTCTGGGGACTTCCCTGGTGGTCCAGCGGCTAAGGCTCGGTGCTCCCAATGAGGGGCCCAGGTTTGATCCCTGGTCAGGGAACTAGATCCCGCATGCATGCCGCAGCTGAGTCCACGTGCCGCAGCTAAGACCAGCGCAGCCAAATAAATATTTTTTAAAAAGAAACCGCTTCTCTTTGAAATTTGGGGCATATTATATTGCATGTGATTGTCAGACTTTTAAGAGTTTGACTTTTCAAAGCTTACATTCACGTCATATTTGTGTGGGCTTATGTGACTATAGTAAAACTGTTTTGTGCCTTTCTTTAAAATTTGCTTATAAGAGGTAAAAATACTACAACGATCATCAGAAGTATAATCATTTCACTGGTGTCTTTGAGCTAATGGATTGTATCTGAAAGCTATGTGAAAGCCAGGCGTTGAATAGAAGAGACTGTGAATTGAAACAGTGTTTTTATTTATTTACTTATTTATTTACTTATTTATTTATTATACAGCGGGTTCTTATTAGTTATCTATTTTATACATGTTAGTGTATATATGTCCATCCCAATCTCCCAATTCGTTCCACCCCCACCCCCCGCCCACTTTCCCCCCTTGGTGCCCATACGTTTGTTGTCTACATCTGAAACAGTGTTTTTAATTAATTATAAATATTGCTGACATATTGTTTATTTTAAAATTTGGATTTTTTTTTTTTTCGGTACGGGGGCCTCTCACTGTTGTGGCCTCTCCCGTTGCGGAGCACAGGCTCTGGACGCACAGGCTCAGCGGCCATGGCTCACGGGCCCAGCCGCTCCGCGGCATGTGGGATCTTCCCGGACCGGGGCACGAAGTCGTGTCCCCTGCATCGGCACGCAGACTCTCAACCACTGCGCCACCAGGGAAGCCCAAAATTTGGATTTTTTTATACTCTTTACCTACCTCAGTGAGTTTCAGAAGGGGGCTTTGAAGTATAATCTTATGTTCTACTTGATACTGTAGCAATTTCTATATATAGTATAACAACTCTATTAAATAAATACATCATGTACTTAACACTGCTGTGGAGATGGGCCTGGGACACCTCAAAATCAGGCACTGATTGCAAGTATTTAAATGTAGTCGTGGGGCCTTAGGTTCCTTAGAAGCAGAAACAAGGATTCGTTGCACCTGACTTCCTAAGGCATAACCCATAAAGGAGTGCAGGACAGGGATGGGGGTGCCCAGCCCCTCAGCCAAGGGCACTTCTCTGGAGAAGGTCAAGGGTGAGTCCTCAGCGCCAGCCCTCCCAGAGCCGGGCGATGGGTCCAGCAGCTGGCCAAGGGGAGGGCACGCAGCAGCACCACAAATCCACAGCAGGCGGACAGGCCCTCGATTCACACACTCGCCTGTCCACCCTCCGTCCGGCTTCATCGGGCTCTGGAATTGTCCTTCTCTGGAGTGATGGTGTGGATTTGTGCGAGGCTGAGCTGATGTGAGCTGCTGCCTGGCAGAGGGGACGGTCTTCCGGTGGACGGTGTCATGATGGAGAGTGTGGGGTGACTACGTGGCGGTCCATCTCTGGGCTGCCTTCCCTCCCTGGGGCAGAGGGGCGTTTGAATGTGACCATGCACTGTTCAAAGGTTATTTATGGTTTTAGCTGGTATAACACTTGGGTAGTTGCTGCGTTATTTATGTAGATTTTTCTTTTTTACGTTACATGGCAATGTACACTCTTCTGATACATACAGTACATAAAATAAGATTCTTTAGAACGGTTATGCACAAGACATGCAGTACTGGATTTATACATTAGGTCCCAGGATGTGATTAATTGGAGGAAAAAAACGTTGGACTAGGCATTTTGACTACAGCAACCAGAAGTTATATAACACAGAGCAGACACACATCTGGTTTGAAGGGCAGATGCTAAACATTATCCGTGAGAAAACACTCCTCCCACAAGGGCGGGTTGGCTGCAGCCACTGCTGGGTGCATAAGAAGCGGCGATGCCTCATCTGTGACCTCCAGTCTCACTGTGGTCCCAAGGTCCCAAGCGTGCCACTCGCCTCGGAGCCCATCAGCCCTCACCCTCGAGGCTGCATTGCAGTCCGGCTCCTGCTGTTTCTCTGCCACAGGCCCGCAGCCCCCAGTCCCACGCACACACGAATACCCCCGCTCTGCTCCGTCACTTCTTCAGGGGCTGCTGGTGAGGCCCGGCTGCGGGACCAGGAACGACACACCTGCAGGTGCTGCGTCTCTGTGCTTGTCCCAGCTGCTCGGCAGCTTCTGCGCCCAACCTCACCCACTGTCGCCCCCACCCCGCCCACCCAGAGGACCAGCACGCCCTCCAGCAGCACCGCCAACCTGTCACTGTGTCTTACGAGGTGGGCATCTGGCTGCTGGCAGCTGTACCTCTGGCTCCTTCGCCCATCTCATCCCCTCAACCTCAGTCTTTCCCTTTGTAGCTCCCTGTGGGGAGTGAAGTCCAGGATGGTTCTCTGAGGAATTTTTAGATTGTTGGGGAGAGTGGGGAGCGTCCCACCAATCCTCCTGTCTAGTCTGGTGCAGACAGTTTATCCCTCAGCCTGCCAGCCATCCATCCGTTCTGAATTTGTGGCTCTGATCTCATTAAACTGCTGACCTGCTTCATTTGTTCCACATGGTTGGGGACCACATGATTTATTTTTTGTAAACATTTCAGGCTTGTGGTTGCCAAAGGGGAAAGGTGGGGGGGGGGTGGACTGGGAGTTTGGGATTAGCAGATGCAAACTATTATGTATAGAATGGGTAAACAATAAGGTCCTACTGTAGGGCACAGAGAACTATATCCAATCTCCTGGGATAAACCATCATGGAAAAGAGTATGCAAAAGAATGTATACATATGTATAACTGAGTCACTTTGCTTACAGCAGAAGTTAACACAACATTGTAAATCAACTAGACTCCAATAAAATAAATTTTAAAAATTTCAGTTAGTTGCCAACATTTAGAAATCAGAAGATTGCACATGAAAATTTAGATTTCCACTCTTTGTTAAAAGAAAAAAAAAGAGGAAGATCCAGCAGTACTAGGCACACATTCCTGCATGACCACAATCGGTTCCTCAGGGACGAACTGGAAGCTGCCCCGTCAGAGGGCAGTACCTTTGCCAGGCTGCCGCAGTCCCCACCACTCCCTGTTACCTCACACGTAGCCCTGTCCTCTCACTGTTACCTGCCTGGCCTGTGAGGACCCTCAATAAAGAAACTAAAAAGGAGACGAGGCAGTGCAGTGTCTAGATTCCAATCCAGGCTCTGCTTCGTGATGGCTATACGACCCTAAAAGTGACCCAAAAAATTAGGGGTTTTTTTCAAGTTTTTCTCACAAAATGTTGAATCCCAGACTTTTGACTCCTGGAGAAAGCCATCAAAAGACTGAAAAACTGAAATTTGGGAAAGTAATACTGACCTTATTAGAGCCTAGCTTGGAAATTGTAATACTGGATACTGCTTTTCTCCCTTTGATTTTGTGCAAATTTTTTAAAATTTTATTTATTTATTTATTATTTTTGGCTGCGTTGGGTCTTCTCACTCAAAATTCTTAGAGACTGCAATTTCAGAACCAAAAGTATTTGAAAATACGCTGCTTTGCTTTAAAAATTCATTTCTTATTCCACTGCCGAGTGATTTTTTGTCCTTATAATTGCTGGTGGGTGAGCGGCAGGGACTTGGAGCTGTAGCCGGGCGCCCGGCCGGCAGGACAGGTCATTCATCTCCAGCCGAGTGTGTGTGTGTATGTGTTTTTGTTTTTTGTTTTTTTGCGGTACGCGGGCCTCTCACCGTTGTGGCCTCTCCCGCCGCGGAGCACAGGCTCCAGACGTGCAGGCTCAGCGGCCATGGCTCACGGGCCCAGCCGCTCCGCGGCATGTGGGATCTTCCTGGACCGGGGCACGAACCCGTGTCCCCCGCATCGGCAGGCGGACTCTCAACCACTGCGCCACCAGGGAAGCCCCAGCCGAGTGTGTTTTTAATACCTTCAGTGTGGGCTTGCTTCTCCCTTGTCTCCTAAAAGAGGAAAAGACCGTCAGTAGTTCTTAGTGTATCCTCTTATCTTCTCCCAGTAAGTGCTATATTTTTCTCAACTAAAAAGGAACTCGATCTGCAGGAGGCTTTTCAAGCCTTTTCAAGGCCTTTTTGGTGATGGTTGTATAACAGTGTGAATGCACCTAATTCCAGTAAAGTGTACCTTAGAAAATGGTAAATTTTATGTTATGTACATTTTACCACATTTTTTTAAAAGGTGTTTAACCAGTATGAATAGGGTACATACTGTCTCTGCAGACGACATGTCATCTGGTCACCTCTAACTTTTCCAGAATTCAGTTACCTTCCACCCCCCAGAGAAATACCGTAACTTCCTTTACCAAGTATGCAAAGGGGACCTCATTTAATTCCCACTGTTCCCTAGTGATTTCAGCAGAACTCCACCTTTTCCTAAACTACTGGGGTGTGGGAGAGGGTGAGGTTTTACCAGTAGGAAGAACTAAGTAGGGTTGGGGAAGGAATTGAAGTAAGGGCAAGAAAGGAGCTTGAAGGCCAGGCCAGCAAGAGAAAAAACATCCAACCTCCCTGACACTTTGATTCTTTATCAGTCTTTGCCTCTAACACTGGTCTAAGCCTAGTCTAAAATGAGTGTGGCGTTTAATTCTATAAGGGAAAAAGAATAATTAGACGCCTGTTCCCTGAACGTTTCTTTATGTGAATTTGTGCTTGTCTTTATTTGACTATATCATTAGGATCATGGGTCCACTGTGCTTCTGGTTTCAGGCCCCAATCCCAGTGAAGTTAATTATGTCTTTGAAAACAAGATAAGCAGCCTATGAAAGTTCACAAGAACATAAATCATCTGAGATAAAAGAGCGTACTTTGAAATTTGAAACATAATTTACTCTCCACTCTTTGTATCTTTTCAAATTGTGGCCCATTCGTTTGGGGGTTTGGGGGTCTGGCTTATCCGGCAACTAATCATTATGTCTGATTTCTTTCTGTTTTTGTTGGTCATATTCTGAATACAGCAATGTACATCTCAAGCTTAAAGGAAAATAACTGGCCAGGCCCCAGATTTCCCCCTTTCTCTCTACATGCATGCCAGGACTTGAGGGGAGGTGGGTAACATCTGAGAAAAGGTCTTGGGACTTTATAACCCTTTGTTGCTGATGGGCTAATTAAAGGACACGTCTTTCAAAAAGCTCAATAAATAAAGCACAGAGGGATCAGGGTTTTTTGTTTGTTTTGAATTTTATTCTATTTATATTTTTATACAGCGGGTTCTTATTAGTTATCCATTTTTTACATATTAGTGTATATATGTCAATCCCAATCTCCCAATTCATCACACCACCACCCCTCCCCCTGCCACTTTCCCCCCTTGGTGTCCATACGTTTGTTCTGTACATCTGTGTCTGAATTTCTGCCCTGCAAACTGGTTCATCTGTACCATTTTTCTAGATTCCACATATATGAATTAATATACGATATTTGTCTTTCTCTTTCTGACTTACTTCACTCTATGACAGTCTCTAGATCCATCCACATCTCTACAAATGACTCAATTTTGTTCCTTTTTATGGCTGAGTAATATTCCATTGTATATATGCACCACATCTTCTTTATCCATTCTTCTGTCGATGGGCATTTAGGTTGCTTCCATGACCTGGCTATTGTAAATAGTACTGCAGTGAACACTGGGGTGCATGTGTCTTTTTGAATTATGGTTTTCTCTGGGTATATGCCCAGTAATGGGATTGCTGGGTCATATGGTAATTCTATTTTTAGCTTTTTAAGGAACCTCCATACTGTTCTCCATAGTGGCTGTATCAATTTACATTTCTACCAACAGTGCAAGAGGGTTCCCTTTTCTTCACACCCTCTCTAGCATTTATTGTTTGTAGATTTTCTGATGATGCCCATTCTAACTGGTGTAAGGTGATACCTCACTGTAGTTTTGATTGCATGTCTCTAATAATTAGTGATGTTGGGCAGCTTTTCATGTGCTTCTTGGCCATCTGTATGTCTTCTTGAAAAAATGTCTATTTAGATCTTCTGCCCATTTTTCGATTGGGTTGTTTGTTTTTTTAATATTGAGCTGCAACAGCTGTTTATATATTTTGGAGATTAATCCTTTGTCCATTGATTCGTTTGCAAATATTTTCTCCCATTCTGAGGGTTGTCTTTTCATCTTGTTTGTAGTTTCCTTTGCTTTGAAAAAGCTTTTGTTTCATTAGGTCCTATTTGTTATTTTTGTTTTTATTTCCATTACTCTAGGAGGTGGATCAAAAAAGATCTTGCTGTGATTTATGTCAAAGAGTGTTCTTCCTATGTTTTCCTCTAAGAGTTTTATAGTGTCTGGTCTTACATTTAGGTCTCTAATCCATTTTGAGTTTATTTTTGTGTATGGTGTTAGGGAGTGTTCTAATTTCATTCTTTTATATGTAGCTGTCCAGTTTTCCCAGCACCACTTATTGAAGAGACTGTCCTTTCTCCATTGTATATCCTTGCCTCCTTTGTCATAGATTAGTTGACCAGAGGGTGTGGGGTTATCTCTGGGCTTTCTATCCTGTTCCATTGATCTATATTTCTGGTTTTGTGCCAGTACCATATTGTCTTGATTACTGTTGCTTTGTAGTATAGTCTGAAGTCAGGGAGTCTGATTCCTCCAGCTCCGTTTTTCTCCCTCAAGACCGCTTTGGCTATTCGGGGTCTGTTGTGTCTCCACACAAATTTTAAGATTTTTTTCTTCTAGTTCTGTAAAAAATGCCATTGGTAATTTGATAGGGATTGCACTGAATCTGTAGATTGCTTTGGGTAGTATAGTCATTTTCACAATATTTATTCTTCCAATTCAAGAACATGGTATATCTCTCCATCTGTTGGTATCATCCTTAATTTCTTTCATCAGTGTCTTATAGTTTTCTGCATACAGGTCTTTTGTCTCCCTAGGTAGGTTTATTCCTAGGTATTTTATTCTTTTTGTTGCGATGGTAAATGGGAGTGTTTCCTTAATTTCTCTTTCAGATTTTTCATCATTAGTGTATAGGAATGCCAGAGATTTCTGTGCATTAATTTTGTATCCTGCAACTTTACCAAATTCATTGATTAGCTCTAGTAGTTTTCTGGTGGCAATTTTAGGATTCTCTATGTATAGTATCATGTCATCTGCAAACACTGACAGTTTTACTTCTTCTTTTCCAATTTGTATTCCTTTTATTTCTTTTTCTTCTCTGATTGCTGTGGCTAGGACTTCCAAAACTATGTTGAATAAGAGTGGTGAGAGTGGACATCCTTGTCTTACTCCTGATCTTAGAGGAAATGCTTTCAGTTTTTCACCATTGAGAATGATGTTTGCTGTGGGTTTGTCGTATACGGCCTTTATTATGTTGAGGTAGGTTTCCTCTGTGCCCACTTTCTGGAGAGTTTTAATCATATATGGGTGTTGAATTTTGCCAAAAGCTTTTTCTGCATCTATTGAGATGATCATATGGTTCTTCCTCTTCAATTTGCTAATACGGTGTATCACATTGATTGATTTGTGTATGTTGAAGAATCCTTGCATCCCTGGGATAAATCCCACTTGAACATGGTGTATGATCCTTTTAATGTGTTGTTGGATTCTGTTTGCTAGTATTTTGTTGAGGATTTTTGCATCTATATTCATCAGTAATATTGGTTTGTAATTTTTTTTTTGTAGTATCTTTGTCTGGTTTTGGGATCAGTGTGATGGTGGCCTCATAGAATGAGTTTGGGAGTGTTCCTTCCTCTGCAATTTTTTGGAAGACTTTGAGAAGGATGGGTGTTAGCTCTTCTCTAAATGTTTGATAGAATTCACCTGTGAAGCCATCCGGTCCTGGACTTTTGTTTGTTGGAAGATTTTTAGTCACAGTTTCAATTTCGTTACTTGTGATTGGTCTGTGCATATTTTCTATTTCTTCCTGGTTCAGTCTCGGAAAGTTATACCTTTTTAAGAATTTGTCCATTTCTTCCAGGTGTCCATTTTATTGGCATAGCATTGCTTGTAGTAGTCTCTTACGATGTTTTGTATTTATGCGGTGTCTATTGTAACTTCTTTTTCATTTCTAGTTTCATTGATTTGAGTCCTCTCCCTCTTTTTCTTGAAGAGTCTGGCTAATGGTTTATCAATTTTGTTTATCTTCTTAAAGAACCAGCTCTTAGTTTTATTGATCTTTGCTATTGTTTTCTTTGTTTCTATTTCATTTATTTCTGCTCTGATCTTTATGACTTCTTTCCTTCTACTAACTTTGGGTTTTGTTTGTTCTTCCTTCTCTAGTTCCTTTAGGGGTAAGGTTAGGTTGTTTATTTGAGATGTTTGTTCTTCCTTGAGGTAGGATTGTATTGCTATAAACTTCTGTCTTAGAACTGCTTTCGCTGCATCCCATAGGTTTCGGATCATCGTGTTTTCATTGTCGTTTGTCTCTAGGTATTTTTTGATTTCCTCTTTGATTTCTTCAGTGATCTCTTGGTTATTTAGTAATGTATTGTTTAGCCTCATGTGTTTGTGTTTTTTATGGTTTGTTCCATGTAGTTGATTTCTAATCTCATAGCGTTGTGGTCAGAAAAGTTGCTTGATATAATTTCAATTTTCTTAAATTTACTGAGGCTTGATCTGTTCCCCAAGATGTGATCTATCCTGGTGAATGTTTCATGCGCACTTGAGAAGAAAGTGTAATCTGCTGTTTTTGGATGGAATGTCCTAAAAATATCAATTAAATCTATCTGGTCTATTGTGTCATTTAAAGTTTGTGTTTCCTTCTTAATTTTCTGTTTGGATGATCTGTCCATTGGTGTAAGTGAGGTACTAAAGTCCCCCACTATTACTGTGTTACTGTTGATTTCCTCTTTTATAGCTATTAGCAGTTGCCTTATGTATTAAGGTGCTTCTATGTTGGGTGCATATATTTTTACAATTGTTGTATCTTCTTCTTGGATCGATCCCTTGATCATTATGTAGTGTCCTTCCTTGTCTCTTATAACATTCTTTATTTTAAAGTCTATTTTGTATGATATGAGTATTGCTACTCCAGCTTTCTTTTGATTTCCATTTGCATGGAATATCTTTTTCCATCCCCTCACTTTCAGTCTGTATGTGTCCCTAGGTCTGAAGTGGGTCCCTTGTAGACAGCATATATATGGGTCTTTTTTTGTATCCATTTAGTGAGCCTGTGTCTTTTGGTTGGAGCATTTAATCCATTCATGTTTAAGGTAATTATTGATATGTATGTTCCTATTACCATTTTCTTGATTGTTTTGGTTTTGTTTTTGTAGGTCCTTTTCTTGTCTTGTGTTTCCCACTTAGAGAAGTTCCTTTAGCATTTGTTGTAGAGCTGGTTTGGTGGTGCTGAGTTCTCTTAGCTTTTGCTTGTCTGTAAAGCTTTTGATTTCTCCATAGAATCTGAATGAGATCCTTGCCAGGTAGAGTAATCTTGATTGTAGGTTCTTCCCTTTCATCACTGTAAATATGTCATGCCACTCCCTTCTGACTTGTAGAGTTTCTGCTGAGAAATCAGCTGTTAACCTTATGGGAGTTCCCTTGTATGTTATTTGGTTATTTGTCTTTTTTCCCTTGCTGCTTTCAGTAATTTTTCTTTGTCTTTAATTTTTTCCAGTTTGATTACTATGTGTCTTGTTGTGTTTCTCCTTGGGTTTATCCTGTGTGGGACTCTCTGAGCTTCCTGAAATTTGGTGGCTATTTCCTTTCCCATGTTAGGGAAGTTTTTGACTATAATCTCCTCAAATATTTTCTCAGGTCCTTTCTCTCTTCTCCTTCTGGGACCCCTATAATGCAAATGTTGTTGCATTTAATGTTGTCCCAGAGGTCTCTTAGGCTGTCTTCATTTTTTTTCATTCTTTGTTCTTTATTCTGTTCTGCAACAGTGAATTCCACCATTCTGTCTTCCAGATCACTTATCCGTTCTTCTGCCTCAGTTATTCTGCTATTGATTCCTTCTAGTATAGTTTTCATGTCAGTTATTGTATTGTTCATCTCTGTTTGTTTGTTCTTTAATTCTTCTAGGTCTTTGTTATTCATTTCTTGCATCTTCTCGATCTTTGCCTCCATTCTTTTTCCAGAGTCCTGGATCATCTTCACTGTCATTATTCTTTATTCTTTTTCTGGAAGGTTGCCTATCTCCACTTCATTTAGTTGTTTTTCTGAGGTTTTATCTTGTTCCTTCATCTGGTGCAAGGTTGCCTATCTCCACTTCATTTAGTTGTTTTTCTGGGGTTTTATTTTGTTCCTTCATCTGGTACATCTGCCTTTTCATCTTGTCTATCTTTCTGTGAATGTGGTTTTTGTTCCACAGGCTGCAGGATTGTAGTTCTTCTTGCTTCTGCTTTCTGCCCTCTAGCGGATGAGGCTATCTAAGAGGTTTGTGCAAGTTTCCTGATGGGAGGGACTGATGGTGGGTAGAGCTGGCTGTTGCTCTGGTGGGCAGAGCTCAGTAAAACTTTAATCCACTTGTCTGCTGATGGGTGGGGCTGGGTTCCCTCCCTGTTGGTTGTTTGGCCTGAGGGGACCCAACCCTGGAGCCTACCTTGGCTCTTTGGTGGGGCTAATGGTGGACTCTGGGAGGGCTCTCGCCAAGGAGTACTTTCCAGAACTTGTGCTGCCAGTGTCCTTGTCCCCACAGTGAGCCACTCCCCGTCTCTGCAGGAGACCCTCCAACACTAGCAGGTCGGTCTGGTTCAGTCTCCCCTGGTGTCACTGCTTCTTCCCCTGGGTCCCGATCCACACACTACTTTGTGTGTGCCCTGCAAGAGTGGAGTCTCTGTTTCCCCGAGTCCTGTTGAAGTCCTGCAATCAAATCCCGCTAGCCTTCAAAGTCTGATTCTCTAGGAATTCCTCCTCCCGTTGCCAGACCCCCAGGTTGGGAAGCCTGACGTGGGGCTCAGAACCTTCACTCCAGTGGGTAGACTTCTGTGGTATAAGTGTTCTCCATTCTGTGAGTCACCCACCCAGCAGTAATGAGATTTGATTTTATTGTGATGGCACCCCTTCTATCATCCCATTGTGGCTTCTCCTTTGTCTTTGGATGTGGGGTATCTTTTTAGGTGAGTTCCAGTGTCTTCCTGTCAATGACTGTTCAGCAGTTAGTTGTGATGCTGGTGCTCTCGCAAGAGGGAGTGAGAGTACGTCCTCCTACTCCACCATCTTGAACCAATCCTCAATTGAGTTTTAAATCGAGGGATCAGTTTTAAAGAGAAAGTCAATAGGGAAGAAGACGGCAGTGCTAACAGTGAGATGTTCTTAGCTCTTGGTTGCTATTAGAGACTGAGAAGAGAGGTATAGTATTGCAGTTAAGGGTCCTGGGGTCCTGGCTTTAATTTCCACCTCATCTCTTATTAACTGTGTGTCCTTGGACGGCCCCACAGATCAGTTTATTTGTCCATGAAATGGGCATAGTAATAGTACTCACCTCACAGGGTTGTTAAGAGGGTTAGCTGAGGGGCAAGCACAGTGTGACTGGGACATATGAAGGGCTACTACCAAAAGGAGAAAAAAGACTTAAAAAATCGCCAAATTATTATTCCAACCAGAAATGGGGTAAGGTAATCATTCACTAAAGGAGAAATGAGAGGAGAAAGAGAGAATGCTGTTTGGGTCCGTTTTTTCCTTACTGCTGTGTAACAAAACACCCTACAAGTAGTGGCTTAGAGTAACAGCAGTCGTTTGTTTTGCTCCTGGATCTACTATTTGAATATGGCCTGATGGAGAAGGCTGCTTTGCTTCGTGCAGAGTTAGCTGGGGACTCAGACATCCACTTCCTGAGATGGTCCACTCACACGCTGGCCATTTTCTGGGCTCAGCTGGGTGGAGGGCGGGAGCCTCAGTTCTCTCCACATGGGCCTCTCCACAGGCTGCTTGGGCTTCCTGAGGGCATGGCAACGAGGTGAGTATCCAGGAGGAGCGAGAGATAGCAGTTTCCCAGGCGTGGCCTTTAGAAAGCAGTATGGCATCATTCCACTGCATTCTAGTAGCTGAGTGGCCAGAGAGCCCAGATTCCAGGGAAGGAAACCTCTCAATAGAAGAAATGTTGAAGAGTTCATAGACTTCTTTGTTGTTGTTTGTTTGTTTTTTAATATTTATTTATTTATTTATTTGGCTGTGCTGGGTCTTAGTTGCCACGTGTGGGCTCTTAGCTGTGGCATGCAGGATCTAGTTCCCTGGCCAGGGATTGAACCCGGGTCCCCTGCATTGAGCGCACAGACTCTTAACCGCTGGGCCACCAGGGAAGTCCCAATAGATGCGTTTTTAAACTGCCATAATATGTAGTCCCAAAGCTCGCTCAGATTTGATTTTCCCATGAGTCTTCTGTACATTTGGTAGGGAATGGATGTCACACAAACATCATTGCTGTCCACATCTTCTGATCTATAAATGGTTCCTGTATCAGTGAGTAGTTAACAAAGGAGAAGTCCTGCTAAATTGACATGTTATAGTCTACGTTATAGTTTAAATTATACATATGTCTCTGTGGGAAGGCTTCCCTTTTTCTTGATGGTGTTTCTCTCAAAGTTTTGTACATGTGTAATAGCTAATGATTAATTTATTGTGCTGTCTGAATCCAGCATCTTGTAATAGTTAGCATTTGTCATGCTTATTATTGTTATCGAACCAAGCTTGGATCTGCTCACCCATGTGTAGCAAAGCCAATCTACAGACACCGGGTCGTGGTGAAGGAAAGTGCAGCATTTATTGCAGGTGCCAAGCAAGGAGTCCAGGCAGCTAGTGCTTAAAAGGGCCAAACTCCTTGGAAGCTTTCAGGGAAAATTTTTTTAAAGACAGAGTGAGGGAGGGGGGTCGTGGGGTGTGTGATCAGCTCGTGGGCATTCTGCTCGGCTGGTGGTGAGGTGATTTGGAGTCAGTGTCATCAACCTTCCAGTTCCAGTGGGTCTGGGGTCTATGTGCTTGTGGGCAGGGTGCAGTTAAGCTCTCCCACCTGGCGGGGGTTTCAGTATCTGCAAAACAGCTCAAAGGACATGGCTCAGAATATTCTCTACAGCCCTTGAGGAGGAACTAAAGATCCTTGAGATTGTATAATGGCTAAACTATTATTGTTTTGTCTTGCTTGACGGTTTTCCTTCCTTTCTGCATTTTCTCACTTCTCTTATTAAATTTACTCTTTGGAACTCAGGGAAGGCCTAGGAGGCTACAGGTTTTCTACAGCAAAGAAGCAGGTAGAGGACGTGAGTGGGGCGGGGGGGGGGGGGGTGTCTGTTCCGGGAAGGCCCCATGGTGTCCTGCTCACTTACATTATCAGTTATTACCATAATTCTCCAAAAAGGAGTCCAGCGCTATTGACGGCAAGATGGTTCACTCATTCCACTCTCTAAACATTGAGACTTTTTAATTAGGGAGGAAATTTGATTTTATGTTAGATACAATAAGTTCACAAGATGATTCATTCTCTCAGAAAAACCTTGATTACTCCTGAGACAAACACAATGTTAGATTTTAGGGTAAATGATAAAATAAGATCAGAGTAAAGTAAAAACAAATGTTATATAATTTACTAGAAATTACTGTGGTGTCTGGCCCTCTACTTGCATTTATTTAGAGAAGGGACAAGAAAGAAATTTGAGTTTATGTTAAGTCATTTTATAATATTTCCTTTCTGTGAGGCAAATTTATACTCTTTTCTTCTAATAGGCACAGAGTTTGTACATGATCATAATGTATGAGTCTAGTATTTAAAAGGTGTGGGTTGGATTTTACTAAAAATAGGGAATAATTCTTTTAAAATACTTAATATATTTTTATACAGAGCCTTAGCAGGTTTGGTTAAATGTTTAAATACTAAAGTAGCAGGGGACTTCCCCACTGGTCCAGTGGTTAAGACTCTGCACTTCCACTGCAGGGGGCGCAGGTTCGATCCCTGGTCGGAGAAGTTCCGCATGCCTCGCAGTGCGGCCAAAAAAAAAACCACATAGAGTATCAGGGATAAAAGTTGTCATTACCTCCAAAAGGACTAACTTCTATCTGCTTTACTATGTTAATTGACTGCTTTCCGTAAGTTATGGAAGAACGCTTAATTCAGGCTCCTATTTGCATCTGAAGATTAATAGGCATAAGATACGTGTATTTATTCACGTCTCTTCACTGCAGATCAGTTTTAATTGTATTTAGCAATGGGGATTTCGTTGATAATTTTTAAGTTGCCCCAGAATTTAACGGTATTCTGTTTCTTGACATATGGGACACTTCTAAAAATACTAAACTTCATGTTTGCCAGAATCGCTCTTGACCCAAATTATTCTAGACTGTCCTTGATTTATGATGAAGGAAGCCAGCCACACTAATTTGACATCCGTAATGTGAACAGCAGCAATGAAAGCAAAGGCCAGTGCTTCCACTGAATTGGCATGTCTTGCACTGCTGTGTCTCTTTCTGAATCAAGGCCCTTGGAATTTTGTGCCCTTAAGGAACTGTTTGTTTTTCCAACTGGTTAATGCATCAGGAACTTGGCTTCATGTAATCATCATTAAACAAATACTCTGACACTTTTTCTATGGGAATTATCAGAGCTCTGAAATTAGCTACAGATTAGGCATACATAAAAAGCCCTAGCAGTTTTTGTTTGTTTGTTCAGGAAAATGCAAACGTTCAGCTTCTAGCAGGAGAACCCTGAGCAGCTGCTGGGGCAGCTCTGAGCAGACCCCTGGGGGTACCAACTGGAGGGCCACGTAGCCCAGGTGGCCTGGGGGTCACTGGCCTGATCTTCAGGGACCAGGTTTGGGCAGTTTCATGCTTCACGTTGACCATTACCCAAAGCTGCTTACATCTTGGGAGGCATGTGTAATTTGTAGTGTTAGTTTTATCTACCCAGTGCTGTAAAGGACCTGATGCTCAGTGGGGCCTGAGTGTCTGTTAGGTTGAATTGCCTTGAAGATGTAACGACTTTTATGTACCCTGTATTTCAGAATTAGAAAGCGTCTCAGAGTGTTAAGATGGATGAACTGGTGCTTCTAGTAGAGCCTGATTTAGGACAGAGTCTGTGAGTTTGGTAAGACAAAACAAAACAAACGAACAAACAAAACTATGAAGTATTCATCTCACTGTTGGCTGAAGTGATTACTCTGTATAATGACCCTTGTCTAGAATTTACATCAATGGATGTAACTGACAAAATGAATATCTAGAATTTCCAAATTAATAAGAGAACAGAACAACCCAATAGAAAAATGGGCAAAGAATATGCACAGGCAGTTCATAGGAGAGGGAACCCAAATGGGTACCCATGAGCAGAAGCTCAACCTCAAAGAAATGAAAATGAAAATAAAATGAGATACCATTTCACCCCCATCAGGTTGGAAGAAGTTAATATGTCTGAGAATGCTGTGCTGGTAATCAGATGCTGCTTGTGGAAGGATAAATTGGTCCAAGTGCTTTGGAGGGTGTTTTGGCCGTATGTAGTAAAGCTGATATTTTCACTTTACTGCTAACCAGTAATTCCATTTCTTGGTTATAGCTAGAGCAGCTCTGGTCCAGATGCATAAGGAGTCCCACCCGAGGACTGTCCCCACCACATTGCAGTAGCGAAATGGTGCAAACAACCTAAACGCTTTCAGCACGGGAGTAGAGAAACAAGGATGATGTCGTCATACAATGGACTACTCGTCACTGGTGAAAACGAACCAACAGAACTTCATGGGTCAACCTCAAAAGCATAGTGCTGGGCAAAACCAGCACGTTTTAGAACCATATTGTTGAAAACAAACAGTAAATATTACACATTTTATGGGTACATACGTATGTGGTGATAGTATAAAAATCTGTGGGATTGATGGTGCATCCAGGTGAGGTCACCCCCGGGAAGGCAGGAAGGATCAGAGGCCCCGGGACAGGGGGACAGGGAGCTTCAGCTGTTCCACAGTGTTTTATTTCTTTACGAATATGACATTGATTTACCCAAAGCAGAAGATTTGATAGGGGTTTGTAGTGGATAAAGGGATCTTTATTTATTCTTCTCAATATTTTTCTTTATATTTGTGATATTTCAGAAATGTTTAAAAGATAAGGAGTTTAAGGCCAAATAAAAATGCTCTTGGCATCGTTTTTCAAACCATGTTTGCACTGTACCGTATCCCCAAAGTCCTACTGACAAAGGGTGATTTCACTTTGCTCCGACAAATCCTCGTTGGGCTCTGTGCGGGACTCGGGGGCTTGGCTGAGGCCGAGCAGGGGAAGCCAGTCGACTCGGCTGTGCCTTCCATGAAGCTTGGAGCTCCCAGGCAGACGGGCGCTGGCCGCTGAGGGAGTGGGCCGCGATGTGAAAGCCCACAGCCAGCTCGGCGGCAGCACGAGAGCTGCCCAAACCCCCTGCGATCGAGCTGGCTCTCCCGGAGTCGGAGCCGGGTGCGAGGGGCAGAGCGGCCGCGCGCGACGGCGGGCGCTTTGGACGTGCGGAAGGGAGCACGCAGCCCCGGAGAGGGAGGAGCTGCCGGACGGGCCGGGGTGACCTGCCCCAGCCGCGCTCGGGATGCCACCGAACGCCTGGAGGGCTCTGTTCTCCTGCAAACGCGTCCCGCACACTCGGGCCGCCCGGGCGCGCCCCGTAGAAGGAGGGGCCGTCAGGGGAAGCGCAGGGCTCTCTAAGGAGAGCGGGTGGCCTTGTCCCCGTAAGAGCATTTCTCTCCAGCTCCTCTGCTGGTTTGCAGCTTCTAACCGAATAGCCTCTAGCATATTTCAGCCAACGAAAGCCACCGTGTGGTTTCTTCAACACGGGCCAGTTCCAGGCTCTGCAGGGGCCACGGCTTCCCAGGCTGTCCATGACGCCTGCTTCTGCAGCGTCCCCAGGCTCCCCGGGGCCCGTCGTGTGGCAGAGACGCCCTTTCCCTGTGACTGGGCACCCGTAGGTTAAAGCTGCCCGACTCGACAGGTGGCCGACAGAGCTGTTGTCGGGACAGTGGACCTGCACTGAATCCTGGTTCTGTCGCAAACCAGCTGTGTCCCCTTGGACAGGACAGAAACCTGCGCGGCGCCTTGGTTTCCTCTTCTGTCAGTGGAGAAATCATCTTACCACCTGACAGGATTAGCCTAGTTTACTATGGGCTAGCCGTCACCCGGGAGTTACTGTATGAGTGTTGGCTGTCCTCATGGTTGTGATTGTTTATTACATAACCTGAGTTTCTTTTCCTTGATACCAAAACATCTAGTTATAAAGAAAAATAGTATTTTCCATTTTTCTTTTCTTTTCTTTCTGCAGCAAAAGCTATGTGATTCCTTTGCAATGCAGTTGTCCTGTAGATTTCGAGTTTCATGTTGCGTTGGTTCAGTCTCATCCAGCCTTTACTGTTGAGCCAACGTCAGGTAAGGAGAATTAATTCTCAAGTTGCCAGAGTTCTCAGGTCGAAGATGATTTGGACAGTAGCTCTCAAGTTATGGAGAAGAATAAGCCACATTTGAATATGTTATTTTCAAATGTGTAAGAGTAGCAGACTTTACATGTCTGACATAATGTGAATTGGAACCAGCAATTTGGGAGTAAAAACAGTTTGGGATTATTTGTGTCATGCAGATAATTTATAATAATGCCCAGGTAAATTTCTCCCGGAGTCAAAACTTGAAATCAGAAGTTAATCCATTCTAATTCTAGTTTTGACTCTTGGTACATCCTTGGCTTTGTAGTCACCTTTAATTCATGTTCAAATAAAAGGGAATATTATTTCTTTCCAAGCCTTCAGAATCTTAGTGAAGGGTCTAAGGAATCTGTCTCACAGGTGGCGTAGACCATCCGTCTTTGCACGCCCCAAAGGATATAGCTCCCAAAGGTGCTCAGGACCTCTGAGAGTGAAATCTCCACCTGAGCTGACTTCTGCTTCCCAGTTTCTGTCTCTTGACGTTTAGGTTTCAGATTTAAATATCTGCCCACTGTGATCTGCTGTGAATGCTAAAATCGTTTTGTTTTTATTTTGTATTTTTTCTTATTTTTTGAGGTATAGTTGACACATAAAATTGTTATCTTTTTAAAGTGTACAATGTGATGATTTGGCATATGTACACATTGTGAAAGGATTCCTTCATTGAGTTAATTAATTAATATATCCATCACATCACATAGTTCCTTTTTTTGGGGGGGGTGAAACATTTAAGTTCTACTCTCCTCTTAGCAAGTTTCCATTATACAGTAGGATGTTACCAACTATAGTCACCATGTTTTACATGAGGCCCTCAGACCTTATTCATCCTGCAGTTGGAAGTCTACACCCTTTTATCAACCTCTCCTTTTTCCCTCACCCCTCAGCCCCTGGAAGTCACTTTTCTACTCTCTGTTTCTAAGAACTGGGCTTTTTTCTTTTAGATATGCATATAAGCGATACCATGCAGTCTTTGTCTCTGTCTGGCTTATTTTACTCAGCGCAATGCCCTCCAGGTTCGCACATATTGTCGTAAATAGCGGGGTTTCCTTCTTTTTAAGGCTGAATAATATGCCATTGTATATATGGACCACATCTTCTTTTCCATTCAACTGTTGATGGACACAGATTGTTTCCATACCTTGGATATTGTGAATAATGCTGCAATGAACATAGGAGTACAGCTATCTCTTCAAAATAATGATTTCATTTCCTTTGCATATATACCCAGATGTAGGACTGCTGGACCATATGGTAGTTCTATTTTTTTTTAACGTTTTGAGGAACCTCCATACTGTTCTCTGTAGTGGCTGTGCCAGCTTGTATTTCCAACAGTGCACAGGGCTCCCTTTTCTCCACACCCTCACCAGGATTTGTTATCTCTTCTTTTCGATAATAGCCATTCTAATAGGTGTGAGGTGATATCTCCTTATGTTTTTATTTACATTTCCCTGATGATTAGTGTTGTTGAACACGTACCTGTTGGCCATTTGTATATCTTCTTTGGAAAAATGTTTATTCAGGTCCTTTGCTCATGGAAAAAAATTGGGTTATTTGGGTTTTTCTGCTACTGAGTTATATGAGATCCTTGTATATCTGGGGTGTTAATGCCTTACTGGATATGTAGTTTGCAAATATTTCCTTCCATTCCATAGGTTGCCTTTTCATTTTGTTGATGGTTTCCTTTACTGTGCAGAAGCTTTTGAATTTGATGTAGTCTCACTTGTTTATTTTTGCTTTTGTTGCTTTTGCTTTTGGTATCAAATCCCCAAAATCATTGTCAAGACCAGTGTCAGGGAGCTTTTTTCTGTGTTTTGTTCTAGGAGTTTTATGGTCAAGTCTTACATTCAAGTCTTTAATCCACTTTGAAATCATGTTTTTTAATGTTTTAAATTTTTATTGAAATATAGTTGATTTACAATGTTGTGTTAGGGTAGGGTGTACAGCAAAGTGATTCAGTTATACATTCATATATATATTCTTTTTTAGATTATTTTCCCTTATAGGTTATTACAAACTATTGAGTAGAGTTCCCTGTGCTATACAATAGGTCCTTGTTGGTTGTCTGTTTTATATACAGTAGTGTGTACATGTCAATCCCAAACTCCTAAGTAATCCGCTTCCCACATTCACTTTTGTATGTGGTATAAGATAGTGGTTCAGTTTTGTTCTCTTACATGTGGCTGTTAAGTTTTCCCAACACTATTTATTGAAGAGACTGTCCTTTCCCCTGTGTATGTTCTGGGATCCTTTGTTGCCAATTAATTGACCACGTATGCATGGGTTTATTCCTGGGCTCTCTGTTCTTTTCCATAAATCTATTTATCTATCTTTATGTCAATATCATTCTATTTTGATTACTGTAGCTTTGTGATAGGATTTGAAATCACAAAGCATGATGCTTTAGCTCCATTCTATCCCAAGATTGTTTTAGCTACTCTGAGTCTTTTGTGATTCCATACAAATTTTAGAATTGTTTGTTCTATTTCTATGAAAAGTACCGTTAGAAGTCTGATAAGGTTGCATTGAATTTGTATATCTCTTTGGATAGCATGGACATTTTAACAATATTAATTCTTCTAGTCCATGAACATGGAATATCTTTCCATTTATTTGTGTCTTCTTCAATTTCTTTCATCAATGTCTTATAGTGTACAGGTCTTTCACTTCCTTGGTTAAATTTAGGCCTCATCACAAGAAGAATTTTTTCTTTTCTTTTTATTGTATCTATTTGAGATAGTAAACATTAATTAAACCTGTTGTGGTCATCGTTTCACAAATATGTAAATCAAACCATCATGCTGTGTACCTTAAACTTATACAGAAATGTATGTCAATTATTTCTCAATAAAACTGGAAAAAATTTATTCCTAGGTATTTTATTCTTTGTGTTGCTATTGTAAATGGGATTGTTTTGGGGGGGTTTGTTTTTAATTTTTATTTTATTTTTGGCTGTGTTGGGTCTTCATTGCTGTGTGCGGGCTTTCTCTAGTTGCGGCGAGCGGGGGCTACTCTTCCTTGCGGTGTGTGGGCTTCTCATTGCGGTGGCTTCTCTTGTTGCGGAGCACGGGCGCAAGGGCTAGCGGGCTTCAGCAGTTGTGGCTCGCGGGCTCAGTAGTTGTGGCTCGTGGGCTCCAGAGAGCAGGCTCAGTAGTTGTGGCTCACAGGCCCAGCTGCTCTGCGGCATGTGGGATCCTCCCAGACCAGGGATCAAACCAGTGTTCCCCGCATTGGCAGGCGGATTCTTAACCACCGTGCCACCAGCGAAGTCCCCAGTGGGATTGTTTTCTTAATTTCACTTTCTGATGGTTTGTTGTTGGTGTATAGAAACACAAGTGATTTTTCTATATTGATTTGTATCCTGCAACTTTACTGACTTTTTAAATTAATTCTAACAGGTGTTTTTGGCGGAGTCTTTAGGGTTTTCTGTAGTCTTCTGAAGCACCGTGGGATCTGGGAAGATAAAAGAGCTCTGGGGCCTGGTGTCTGGCTTAGGGGCTTGCAGTCTAGTTGGGCGACTGGTAAACATAGCAGGGTGACAGCTGGGGTGGCACCCGGGGATCGCAGCGTGATGGAGTGTCGGGGGTGGAGGCTCCTGGGGGTGGTGCTGTGACACATAGGCTGGCGCAGGCTTTGAAGTTTTATTTATGGAGCTGGAACACCTGTAACGAGCAGGCACTTGCTTTTGTGAGGCTTAGTAGGGGAGGCAGACGGCAGAGAGATGGTTTCAGGGGTGGGAATCAGCGGCTGAAAGAAGACTTGGAGGAAGGGCTTTCCAGGTCGGGGAACGGCGATGCCAAGGCCCTGGGGTGCAGAAGCCCGTGTCTGGGGATCGGAGCAGAGGCCGCTCTCCTCTTCACCTGAGCCTGATGTCCCCGGCGCTCAGACAGCTCCTTGTGCTTCACTTGCTTCCCCAAGTCCTGCTCTGTACTCATGCCATGACTTGAGAGTTTATCTTCACTTGCTTATATCTTTTTGTTTGCTATCCCGACTAGCATGTAAACTCTGGGAACTCTGGGACTTTGCTTTGTTTATTGCTGTATCTCAAATGCCTAAAAGAGTGCCTGGCACCCAGCAGTGCTCAGTGAGTGCTTGGATGGCTGAAGGAAAGGGCTGTGCGGTTGGCACAGAGAGAAAGGCAGAGGGTGGACCACGATTCAGAGGCCATGGATGGGAAGGGGGGTGCCAGGCTTTTATGAGGGGGTACAAGGCCTCTGCAGGGGCCATAGGAAGGCCCGATGCACCGGACAGAGGGAACCACCTAGAAAGCAAACCAGAGAGCCTTCAGTGGAAGTCAGAAACATTAGCCCCTCTCACACTTAGGGCATGGATCCTCCCTCCCTCCCTGCCTTTTATTTTCCTTTCCATGTTTTTTGAACACTTACTGGGTTCCAAGCCCTGCTGGCGCCAGAGATACAAAGGAGAAATAAACATCGTGTGATAGCTGACTTTGGAGAGAACAGTCATCCATCTTGAAGATTTGAAAGGAGAGAATCAAATTACACGAAAATATAGGGAACTGAATAATTTGGACACGAGCTTTTATGTGTGTTCCTTGCTTTTCCTTGTGGCTTACAGCATGAACATTGATTGACGTGTGGGAATTAGCTTAAAGATTATGGTTCTGGGAATTCACTTCTGAGTCAGTAACGCTGATTGATAGGTATATGTTTATATAACTGACACAATCGAGTTATTATTATAAAGAATTAAGGTAGTAGTTGGATAAATAAGATCAGTGTAAACATGCAGCAGTTGATTCACGTGTATTTAATGAAAAGACTATATAAAGATAATAGAAACACTGGTGCTTCTCACGGGGAGAATGTATTTGTGTGTGTGGTGTGTGTGGTGTGGTGTGTGTGTATATGGTGTGTGTGTGTATGGTGTGTGTGTGTGGTGTGGGGTGTGTGTGTGTGTGTATGGTGTGGTGTGTGTGGTGTGTGTGTATAGTGTGTGTGTATAGTGTGTGTGTGTGTGTATGGTGTGTATGTGTGGTGTGTGTGGGGTGTGTGGGGTGTGTGTGTGTATATGGTGTGTGTGTGTGTGGTGTGTGTGTATGGTGTGTGTGGTGTGTGTGTGGGTATGTGTGTGTGTGTGTGTGGTGTGTGTGGTGTGTGGGGGGTGTGTGTGTATGGTGTGTGTGGGGGGTGTTTATGGTGTGTGTGTGTGTGTGTGGTGTGTGTGTATGGTGTGTGTGTGTGGTGTGTGTGTATGGTGTGTGTGTATAGTGTGTGTGTGTGGTGTGGTGTGTGTGGTGTGTGTGTGTGTGGTGTGTGTGTATGGTGTGTGTGTGGTGTGTGTGTATAGTGTGTGTGTGTATGGTGTGTGTGTGTGTATGGTGTGTGTGTGGTGTGTGTGTATGGTGTGTGTGTGGTGTGTGTGTATAGTGTGTGTGTGTATGGTATGTGTGTGTGTATGGTGTGTGTGGAGGGTGTGTGTGGGGGGGTGGGGTGTGTGTGTGTGTGTATGGTGTGTGTGGGGTGTGTGTGTGGTGTGTGTGTGTGGGGGGGTGTGTATGGTGTGTGTGTGTATGGTGTGTGTGTGGTGTGTGTGTGTGTATGGTGTGTGTATATAGTGTGTGTGTGGGGTGTGGGGTGTGTGTGTGGGGGGGTGTGTATAGTGTGTGTGTATGGTGTGTGTGTGTGTGTATGGTGTGTATGGTGTGTGTGGTGTGTGTGTGTGTGTATGGTGTGTGTGTATAGTGTGTGTGTGTGGTGGGGTGTGTGTGTGTGGTGGGGTATGTGTGTGGTGTGTGTGTGTGTGGTGTGTGTGTGTGTATGGTGTGTGTGTGGGGTGTGTCGGGTGTGTGTGTGGTATGTGTGTATGGTGTGTGTGGTGTGTGTATAGTGTGTGTGTGTATGGTGTGTGTGTGTGTATGGTGTGTGTGTATGGTGTGGTGTGTGTGGTGTGTGTGTATAGTGTGTGTGTATGGTGTGTGTGTGGTGTGTGTGGTGTGTATGGTGTGTGGGGGGTGTGTGGGTGTATATGGTGTGTGTGTGTGTGGTGTGTGTGTATGGTGAGTGTGGTGTGTGGTGTGTGTGTGTATGGTGTGTGTGGTGTGTGGGTGTGTGTGTGTATGGTGTGTGTGTGGGGGTGTGTGTTTATGGTGTGTGTGTGTGTGTGGTGTGTGTGTATGGTGTGTGTGTGTGTGGTGTGTGTGTATAGTGTGTGTGTGTGGTGGTGTGTGTGTGGTGTGTGTGTGTGTGGTGTGTGTGTGTGGTGTGTGTGTGTGGTGTGTGTGTATAGTGTGTGTGTATGGTGTGCGTGTGTGTTTATGGTGTGTGTGGTGTGTGTGTGTGTATGGTGTGTGTATATAGTGTGTGTGTGTGTGTGGTGTGTGTGTGTGTGTGGTGTGTGTATAGTGTGTGTGTATGGTGTGTGTGTGTGTATGGTGTATATGTGTGGTGTGTGTGGTGTGTATGGGGTGTGTGGGGTGTGTGTGTGTGTATATGGTGTGTGTGTGTGTGATGTGTGTGTATGGTGTGTGTGGTGTGTGTGTGTGTGGTGTGTGTGGTGTGTGGGGGTGTGTGTGTATGGTGTGTGTGTGGGGTGTGTGTGTGTGGTGTGTGTGTGTGTATGGTGTGTGTGTATAGTGTGTGTGTGTGGTGGGGTGTGTGTGTGTGGTGGTGTGTGTGTGTGGTGTGTGTGTGTGGTGTGTGTGTGTATGGTGTGTGTGTGGGGTGTGTGGGGTGTGTGTGTGTGGTATGTGTGTATGGTGTGTGTGGTGTGTGTGTATAGTGTGTGTGTGTATGGTGTGTGTGTGTGTGTATGGTGTGTGGGGGGATGTGGGGGGTGTGGGGGGTGTGTGTATGGTGTGTGTGGGGGAGATGTGGGATGTGTGTGTGTGTGTGTGTGTATGGTGTGTGTGTGTATGGTGTGTGTGTGTTTATGGTGTGTGTGTGTGTATGGTGTGTGTGTGTATGGTGTGTGTGTGGTGTGTGTGTGTGGTGTGTGTGTATGGTGTGTGTGTGGTGTATGTGCATAGTGTGTGTGTGTATGGTGTGTGGGGGGTGGGGTGTGGGGGGTGTGTGTATGGTGTGTGTGTGGGGGATGTGGTGTGTGTGTGTGTGTGTATGGTGTGTGTGTATATGGTGTGTGTGTGTTTATGGTGTGTGTGTGTGTATGGTGTGTGTGTGTATGGTGTGTGTGTGGTGTGTGTGTATGGTGTGTGTGCATAGTGTGTGTGTGTATGGTGTGTGTGGGGGGGTGGGGTGTGGGGGTGTGTGTGTATGGTGTGTGTGGTGTGTGGGGGTGTGTGTGTGTATGGTGTGTGTGTGGGGGGTGTGGGGGGGTGTGTGTGTATGGTGTGTGTGTGTTTATGGTGTGTGTGGTGTGTGTGTGTGTATGGTGTGTGTATATAGTGTGTGTGGGGGGGTGTGGGGTGTGTGTGTGTGTTTGGTGTGTGTGTATGGTGTGTGTGTGTATGGTGTGTATGTGTGGTGTGTGTGGTGTGTATGGTGTGTGTGGGGTGTGTGTGTGTATGGTGTGTGTGTGTGTGGTGTGTGTGTATGGTGTGTGTGGTGTGTGTGTGTGTGTGTATGGTGTGTGTGGTGTGTGGGGGTGTGTGTGTATGGTGTGTGTGTGGGGTGTGTGTGTGTGTGTGTGGTGGGGTGTGTGTGTGGTGTGTGTGTGTGTGGTGTGTGTGTATGGTGTGTGTGTGGGGTGTGTGGGGTGTGTGTGTGGGGTATGTGTGTATGGTGTGTGGGGTGTGTGTGTATAGTGTGTGTGTGTATGGTGTGTGGGGGTGTGTGTGTGGGGGGTGTGTGTATGGTGTGTGTGGGGTGTGTGTGGGGTGTGTGTGTATGGTGTGTGGGGGGGGATGTGGGGGGTGTGTGTTTGGTGTGTGTGTGTTTATGGTGTGTGTGTGTGTGTATGATGTGTGTGTGTATGGTGTGTGTGTGGTGTGTGTGTATGGTGTGTGTGTACGGTGTGTGTGTGGTGTGTGTGCATAGTGTGTGTGTATGGTATGTGTGTGTATGGTGTGTGTGTATGGTGTGTGTGTGGTGTGTGTGCATAGTGTGTGTGTGTATGGTGTGTGTGGGGGGGTGGGGTGTGGGGGGTGTGTGTATGGTGTGTGTGGGGGGGATGTGGTGTGTGTGTGTGTGTGTATGGTGTGTGTGTGTTTATGGTGTGTGTGTGTGTATGGTGTGTGTGTGTATGGTGTGTGTGTGGTGTGTGTGTGTGGTGTGTGTGTATGGTGTGTGTGCATAGTGTGTGTGTGTATGGTGTGTGGGGGGGTGGGGTGTGGGGGTGTGTGTGTATGGTGTGTGTGGTGTGTGGGGGTGTGTGTGTGTATGGTGTGGGGGGGGGTGTGGGGGTGTGTGTGTGTATGGTGTGTGTGTGTTTATGGTGTGTGTGGTGTGTGTGTGTATGGTGTGTGTATATAGTGTGTGTGGGGGGGTGTGGGGTGTGTGTGTGTGTTTGGTGTGTGTGTATGGTGTGTATGTGTGGTGTGTGTGGTGTGTATGGTGTGTGTGGGGTGTGTGGGGTGTGTGTGTGTATATGGTGTGTGTGTGTGTGGTGTGTGTGTATGGTGTGTGTGGTGTGTGTGTCTGTGTGTATGGTGTGTGTGGGGTGTGTGTGTGTTTATGGTGTGTGTGTGTGTGGTGTGTGTGTATGGTGTGTGTGTATAGTGTGTGTGTGTGTGGTGGGGTGTGTGTGGTGTGGGTGGGTGTGTGTGTGTATGGTGTGTGTGGGGTGTGTGTGAGGTGTGTGTGTGTGGGGTGTGTGTTTATGGTGTGTGTGTGGTGTGTGTGTATAGTGTGTGTGTGTATGGTGTGTGTGTGTGTATGGTGTGGGGGGGGGTGGGCTGTGGGGGGGGTGTGTATGGTGTGTGTGGTGTGTGTGGTGTGTGTGTATGGTGTGTGTGTGGGGATGTGGGGTGTGTGTGTGTATGGTGTGTGTGTGTGGTGTGTGTGTGTTTATGGTGTGTGTGGGTGTGTGTGTGGTGTGTGTGTGTATGGGGTGTGTGTGTGTGTGTATGGGGTGTGTGTGTTTATGGTGTGTGTGGGTGTGTGTGGTGTGTGTGTGTGTGTATGGTGTGTGTGTATATGTGTGTGTGTGTGTATGGGGTGTGTGTGTGTATGGGGTGTGTGTGTACGGTATGTGTGGGGTGTGTGTGTGTGTGTCAGCCTCTTTGCTGGGACTTGGCAGGAAGAGAACGCATCACGTTTTCTCATGTCTTTCCTCCCAGGAATAATACCAGCGAACGGGAAGATGGATGTGACAGTGACGTTTACCCCCTTTCAGTGTGGGATCGCACAGATAAAAGTGCAGCTGTGGATTGCACAGTTCAACTCGCAACCATACGAGTGTGTCTTCACCGGCACGTGCTACCCCAACATGGCTTTAAAGTACGGCTGCCTTGGGGGGCTTCTGTGTATTCTTCAAACTTTTTCAAAACCCCAGGTCTTCCTTCCTTCCATTCTGTGTTTCTTTCTTGTAGCAGAATGCCATCAAAAGCGTACTTACTATGCCTGAAACTAATATACTGTTTTCTGTCAATTCTATGTCAGTTTAAAAAACTTATTTAAACGATGAACCTTCATAAAATACACTTAAGATACAACAGCAATGCAGAGGATAGCTCTGCACTTGGAGCCGTAGTTGCTTCTGGCAAGAGGGGAAGAGATGACTGAGGAAAGGAAAATTTCACAGTATAAACCCCAACCTTGGAAAACCCTTACAAATATTTTGAAAATGGTAAAGAAAAAGTTTGATTTTCTCCTCTCCCCTCCACGCACAGGTACACATCACACAGTAACATCATTAGGCATATTAAATAAAGTGGAGTAACAACCTAGTATCAAAATAAGAACTAACTCCACGGTTTATTATATATTTATGTTATTATTCTTTTTCTAAAGAGCCAAAGCAGCTCAAGTCAACTATAGACTCTTCGTGTGGCCCGCTGAACCCAAATCTTGGAAGTTCCCACAGTAGAACTAAGATGAGTCAGCCGATGAAGAAGTGGCATTGGATGTAACTGAAAAGCAGTGCTCATCCTTCTGGTGTCAGTTACTGGCCGAGCAGAACACCACTGGCCAGCTCGGGTCACGTGCTGCGACACACAAATTGCCTCCTTAACAGCATCGCCTGAGTGGGACGTTGACTTGCCCCTCTTTGACCTTGACTTCCACAGGCGTGTTTGTACATACAATGGCGCAGTGCGCGGCCCAGGCTCTGTACGAGAGTGGGAGCAGACCTTTCCTAACTGATGTTTTGGTTTCCCAACTGGAGTTTAACGTCTTGTTTAGAGCACTCTTGATGTTTTCCAGGACTGTGTCTCCCCAGGCTGCAGGTGGGGCTAGAACAGACATTCCACCAGCAAGGTGAAAAGTGACCCAGCTGCAGTGTGTTCTGAAGGTGTCATAGTTGCTTTTTTGTTTCAGGGTTGGGTACGTGATGGATGCACTCACGTATGTCCTGACTTTGGCACTGCCAGTTCCACATAACTCTTGGGTTTCTCGTTTTCTCATTTCCATCCTTAACACTAGCAATTAGACTTCCTAAGGAGACTGGGTTTTTTGCTGTTGCTGTTAATTTTCATTGGAGTATGGTTGCTTTAGGAGACTGGTTTTTAACACCCTCAGAAATTTGGGGTTGTTTCCCAGATATTTACGGCAGAGGTGGTATCAGAGCTCTGTTGAGATGCAGATGCCGGGCCACAGCTCACTTGTCCCTGCACCTCACAGCGCGTCAGTCAGTGTGGACAGGTTCTCCCATGCCGTGACCTTTCAGGACTCTCACACAGGCCACGTTAAGTTTGGGATCGCAGGCCTATGGCCCGTGTTGTGCAGTGGGGCCGGGTCAGTAGGCGCTAGGCCAATGCACCTGGCATGTCAGAATGCATGAATGGTCGCAGTCTCTCATCTTACCTCTGTAACGTCATGGACACGTGTCATCCCACCAAACACGTGTTCACACATTCTTGCTTAAGAAAATGCTGTCATGGGTGGCATTCATAAACGTACGTGGTTCTACTACATCTCATGATGAATAAGCAGCTTCTGCAGACATGGAAGCAGCCCTGTCTATACCTGCCTATGTTTAAAGCAGTTTTCATTCGCAGAAAAGATCTCAAACATTAACCTGAATCACTTTTCTTTTTAAAGATCTTGCTACAAACAGTGGGAAAAATTATTCTTTTACTAGGAACATAAATCAATGTAAGAGTTTTTCAATGTGGTAAGTAAATTTAGCTGTGGAAATCCAACAGCCCAGAAATGAATTATGCTGGACGCTGAGAGCATTTTTCAGCATGTCCTGTTTTCCACTTGTTATGTTCTTTGAGAACATAAGGAAAACAGCCATCGAGCAGCTGTTTGTATATGATGATGCTCTGTTATCCTGACCTTGCATTTATTTTAGTAAACCACTGTTTTAGCACTCAGATTGATTTTTAGTTTAGATATAGTATTGATATTTAATGGACTATAAGTCATGGTATTATTGGAAAGAACTAAAATTAGGAGCCTTGAGTTGTTGCATTACATACTAATTTAATGATCTGTTTTCAACTCTAGGTTAGAAGAATTTGAAAGATTAAATACTCTTTCTAGGAAAGCCGTTGTTCCTCCAGAAAAGGCAAGGACACATGTACATTTTCACCGATTGCCAGCAAAGGCAAAGCCTCCCAAGATTAAGGTAAAGTGGGCGTCATGGGAACCACGATGGAAGGAATGACAGAGAAGGCAAATAATGACTTTTCCCTCCTGGTTTGGTCTCAGGAAATCGAATATCAGAACTTGAGATTCCCAGTAGATTTATCGAATCCATTTGCTGTGGCAACTGTTCTAAACCAAGAACCAGGAAAATCGAAGATTAAAGAATTAAGAGAAGGTAAGCAGTTGATCCTCCGTAAATCAGCCCCTGGGCAGAATCCGAAGCAGCAGCAAAACTCAGTTAGATCGCTGTTTTGTTTCGCCATTAGAAATGTGTTTTTCTCTCAGCCAGTGATTCTGATTTGATTACTGGTATAATCGTGTTTGCTCCCTCCCTCAGTTTTGGACCAAGGCACTGAGGTTTCAAAAACAAGACAGATGAAGGAAACACTCTTTGAACAGAAAGTCAGACAGAACACTTACGAAGAGCTCAGAAATCACCTTAAGTGGTAAATATCGCACAATTATTTGCATCAAGTGACGGTGGTTTTGGTAATCCATGAGACATGAGACACAATGAAATGTAATACCTTTTTATGCCCTTTGAAAATTTTGATTATTCTCTCCCCTTTAATGGACCTTCTGTTTCAGAGTGAAGTTACTATTGGGAATAAACTAATGTGACCAAACCATGCTGTTTCCTAAGCATGACCAGTGGCAGAGCCAGAGTGTACCCCCCTTGCTCAGGACCGATCTGGGTGACAGGCACCCCGGGTCTTGCCCCGTCACCTCTCACCCCACCCCGAGCCCCCTGTGTCCTGGGCTGTGTGCCTCAGAGGCCATCCGGGGATCCCGGCAGTGCAGGCTGGGCTCGGGGAGGCTCCCGGTGGAGGTTTTCAAACTCAGATGCGAGGCTTCTTCTTTGCGCTCCTGCAAACAAAATGGAACCCTTTTTACAAATTTTTACCAGATCATACCAGGCATATCTACGTGTACAGATTCAGCTGAAGTAACTTTAGAAACTCTTAAACTGAGTTCAAAAGGAGACTCCTGGAGGAACTTCCCTGGCGGTCCAGTGGTTAAGACTCTGGGCTTCCACTGCAGAGGGTACGGGTCCCATCCCTGGTCGGGGAACTAAGAGCCCACATGCCGCCCAGACAGGCCATGCACCCTGAGCTCTGGGGCCGGCCCAGGTGTCCCCACCCTGCCACCCCCTCAGGAGAAACAGCCCCTTCTGTGAATTCACAGAATCCTGTGTGAGCCTGTACTCGGGGTCTGGCCTCAGTTGAACAGGGCGTATGCCAGGTTACCCAGGACCATTTTTTAAAAATACTCTGTCCCTGTTGTAAAAAAAGTGGACACATTGTCATTGTAGAAACTTGGAGATTTTGAGTGTAGAAGAGGAAAAAAGAAATCACTGTTAGTACAGTGACCACTGTTAACCCTCGTGTTTTCCCTGCCACCTATGCTTCTTTGTAACAGACTCAAAATCACATCCTAAATTTTGTTTTTTGTTTATTTATTTATTTATCTATCTATTTATTTGTTTTGGGCTGTGTTGGGTCTTCGTTGCGGTGCGTGGGCTTCTCATTGTGGTGGCTTCTCTTGTTGCAGAGCACGGGCTCCAGGTGCGCGGGCTCAGTAGTTGTGGCGCATGGACTTAGTTGATCCGCGGCATGTGGGATCTTCCTGGACCAGGGCTCAAACCCGTGTTCCCTGCATTGGCAGGCGATTCTTAACCACTGCACCACCAGGGAAGTCCCTAAATTCACTTTTTTTTTTGCAGTACGTGGGCCTCTCACTGTTGTGGCCTCTCCCGTTGCGGAGCACAGGCTCCGGACGCGCAGGCTCAGCGGCCATGGCTCACGGGCCCAGCCGCTCCGCGGCATGTGGGATCTTCCCAGACCAGGGCACGAACCCGTGTCCCCTGCATCGGCAGGCGGACTCTCAACCACAGCCCCACCAGGGAAGCCCCCTAAATTTACTTTTGATCATGTGTTGTTCACTTAATACTTTCTCCCTACTTTTTTGTTAAAAGATTTTAACCCCGCCAGTAAGAGGCACACACATTGATGTAGGGTCAGTGGTTAACGCCACGCGCGTGCACACGCGCACAAATGCACAGGCGCAGACACACCCTTTATCCCCCTGAGCCCTTTGAAAGCGAGTTGCAGGTACAAGTGCCATGAACCCTCGCCCCTAAAGGCTTTAGCATGTAGCTCCTAAAAGCAGGGACATTCTCCAACATCACCATAATCACTACCAAGAGGGTTACCATTGATGAAGCACCAAATAATCAGCCTATATGCAGATTTACCTTGTTGTCCCAGTAATGACTCTAATACCAGGGGGTTTTGGGTTTTAAAGTGGAGAATCCAAGGTCCAATCAAAGATCATACAATTTGTGTGTAGTTTTCATATCTCTTTAGTTTCCTTTAATCTAAGACAGTTCTCCAGAACTTTAAAAACCACAGCTACTGTATCCTTGTTTTGTTCTCTTTTTTTTTTGGCCACGCCGTGCAGCTTTCGGGATCTTAGCTCCCCAACCAGGGATCGAACCCAGGCCCTCGGCGGTGAAAGCCGAGAATCCTAACCACTGGACCTCCAGGGAACTCTGCTACTATATACTTTGAACACATATCAGACTCCATGATGGGTACATTACATACCAGAGGTGTTTTAAGTGTGATGAAATTCACATCACATAAAATGAACCATTTTAACCATTTTAAAGTGTACAAGCCAGAAATTATTAGCGCGTTCACGGTGTTGTGCAACTGTCACCACTTTTTTCCAGAACATTTTCATCCCTCCAGAAAGGAAGCCCGTCATAAGCATGAAACAGTCACGCCCCGTCCTCTTTCCCCAGCCCCTGGCGACCACGAATCCGCTTTCTGTCTCTGTGACATTGCCCCTTATTTCACATGAATGCAATCGTAGAACACATGGCCTTTAGTAACTGGCTTCTTCCGCCATTCGTGTGTTCAAGCTTCATCCACATCACAGCACCTGTCGTACTTCATTCATGTTTATGGCTGAATAAGATTCTATTTTAGGGACATACTACACTGTGTTTATTCACTCACCAGTTGATGGACACTTGGGTGGTTTCCACCTCTTGGCTATTTTAAATAATGCTGCTACGAACATTTATATACAGGTTTTTGTGGGAACTTATCTTTTCAGGACACTTGGGTGTATGCGTAAGAGAGGAATCGCTGGGTCGTACGGTCATTGTATGTTTACCTTTTTGAGAACGGCCAAGCTGTGCTCTACGCGGCTGCAGCAGTTTACATTCCCACCCGCAACGTGCGAAGCTTCCAGTTTCTCCCCCTCCTTGGCATTCCTGTTATTTCCCTTCATTATGATTGTTGTCACCATCATCATCATGAATCGTCACCCAAGGGGGTGTGCAGTAGTGGTCCATCACTGTGCTTTTGATTTGCATCTCCCTAATGGCGACTGGGGTTGAGCATCCAGGTTTCTTTATTCATAAATATTTTGGTGTGTGTCACTAGAAGCTGACCTTCGTCTTGTGGAACACATTATTCACCCGAGTTGTGTTGCTGTGGTCTCTGCAGCTTCTCTGCCCCACGGTGTGTCCTCCCTCTTCAGCTGTGCAGTATGGCTAAGACACTCCATCCTGAAGTCGACTATGGTATTCTGATGGGTTCTGGAAGCTGGTTTTTTTTCTCCCCAGGCAGGTACACCTCGGTAAAGATCACATGTCCCTTAAATTTAAAAAAGACCTTACTGAGGAGCGGCAGAGAGTAAACAACAAATACAAGGTCAGGATCACTGCTAATTCGATGTCATTTATTTCACTAAACATTGTTAATTCCTGCTGTATGCAAGATGTCATATAAGGAGAGAAAACCTTGCAATTAAGTTGGGACGGGAGGCTGATAACCAGCCCTCGGTTAACTGTAAATCGAGGCTGCCTGTAACTGTCACCGAGACCACTGCTGAGCAGCGTGGGGCTTCAGAGTCCAGCTAGCAGGGGACTCATCTAGCTGGAAAGCTTCCTAGAAGACACGGTATACGTTTGAAAAGCAGTAAAGAGGAGAAAGGCGCCCAACTTAGAGGCAGGGAATGGCTCCGGTTTGGGCTGGAATGCTGGGCATGAGCTGCAGAGCACGAAGGTAAGAGAGACCCAGAGACGGTGACCAGGAGCGAAGCCAGAGCCAAGTCCAGACCAAAGCTGGAGGCCGCGCCCTGTGGCAGGAAACCGAGCAAAAGCGAGAGGGAGGGAAGGTGCAGAGCAAGTGGGCACGGGAACCGCGCGGCCCAGGCCCTCGGAGGCGGCGGCCAGTAATGCTACATTCTGAGTGTGCATCGTAAGTGAGTAGGTCTAAGTAGAGGCACAAGAAGTCTCCCTCCTCTTTCGTCTAACAACGCGTTTGCCAATCCCGTCTTTAAATTCCCTCTATTTTATTTGACTTTTAGTCGCCATGGAGTTCAGGGTCTCTCCCCACGGAATCTGTACTTTGAACCTAAGGTCCCCCGTCTCAAACTCAACCTCCTGCTGCGTGCAAATCAGACTGGACAGCTCACCACCCTGGTGACAATCGTAGACATCTGTTATTTCTTGTTTTCTTTGATTGCAGTAGAGTTGATTTACATTGTGTTAGTTTCAGGTATACAGCTCAGTGATTCAGTTACACACACACACCACACACACACACACACACACACACATCTATTCTTTTTCAGATTCTTTTCCCTTAGAGGTTATTACAAAATATTGAGTAGAGTTCCCTGTTCTCTCCAGTAGATCCTCTCATTTTCGAGTAGGGTGTTAACGTTTTGGTCAGATTTCTTCCGATTTAGTCTATAAAAATGTTTGTGAACAGCATACCTGAAAGCCAAGCTAGTTTTACAAGTTACCTAACACAGAAATAATAAAAACCACAGAGAGGCAAGAGCTAACACATGTGTGCAGGTGCACGGCCCTCTCACCGTGGAGGCAGGTGTGGGGAGACACTGAGCCAAGCCCGGCGGCCTTCCTGGGAGCGACCAGGCAGTGCCAGTGGCTCCGGGGTAGGGGAGATTGCTCGGGGGCCAGGGAGCAGGCGGCGGGGACACCTCTCCACGGAAGGGACAGACCCCCAACTTCCACCACCCAGGAAAGGGAAGGGATCACGTGCCTTTGACCAATGGCTTAATGGGTTTCTACCAGTTTCAAAGAGAAATACAGTTGTGTGCCTTTGTATTCCATTTTAACATTTTTGATGATTGAAAATCCCAGCTAGATAGAGGAGATCCTGTTTTGGATGACGAATTCCAGCGACTCAAGACAGAAGTTCACCCGAAACGGGTTGTACGCGACCTGGAAGAAGTAAGTAACTTTCTTTATTTGGAATCTAATTATCAGGAGCTCTTTATATGCTTATTTTTTAAGCATATAAACAATTTTATAGAAATCCTTTTACCAAGAGATTTTTAATAGTTTTTAATTTGCTTACCTTTCGGGGTGTTTTTTCTTATGACATATCCACAAGTCAGGCATCAATTTGTAGTTGTTTCCCTTGAAATTAACAGCCTTGTATATGGGCCCCTGCTTCCCACACCTCCGATTTCTCCTCTTGGTCTCCTTTGTTCTTCCCCTTTGCTGCCCATGCCCCTGTCCGCAGGTCCTCAGGGTGGGTCCCTGGGTGGGTTCCTGGCCCCCTCCCCTCCCCTTGTAAGAAGACAGCCAGTCAGACGCCAGAGCTCTGGTCCCAGCTCCACCTCAGATTTGGGACCCGGGAAGAGCCCTCTGAGCCCTCGTGCCCCGGTGTCCTCAAACGTGAAGTGGGGACAGTAGCCACCCCCCCCCCGGAGTTTCCTCTGTCATGTGATAGTTTCTGGTTAAAACCCCAATTTTTAATTTTTTTTACTTAAAGAAATTTTTTTGAAGCATAGCTGATTTACAATGTTGTGTTAATTTCTGCTGTACAGAAGTGATTCACTTATACATATATATATACATTCTTTTTCACATTCTTTTCCATTATGTTTTATCACAGGATATTGAATATAGTTCCCTGTGCTCTACAGTAGGACCTTGTTGTTTACCCCAATTTTTAATTTTAACAACGAAAAAATGCTTCCCAGTCTCCCCACCTCCACCATTCTCAGTTTTCTCTTCTGGGTCTGCATGCCTGCACTGTTTTTACCTCTTTCCCCCCCCGCCCCGCCCCATCTCATCTGGCCACACAGTTGTGCTAATCGCTCTTCCACGAGGCCATCCCCCGGTCCACCTTCACGGCTCACCCTCAGCTCATCCTGCAGGTGAATCGTTTGTGTTCCGCCCCTCTGCCCTCTCCTCCATGGCCCACTGCCCGGGCCAACGCAAGACTGACTCACTTCCGATGATTGTCTTCACGTTGCTCCCCTGTTCAGTGACCTGCAGCGCCCAAGGCTCTGGCCGGCGTCACGACACCCCCAGACACCCTTTCCTTCCCAGTCATTACTGATCCACACACGCTTGTGCCCCCGGTGCGTGGGCTCCACTGGGGACCACACGGTCTGGCCTCCTGCTTCTGCAGCATCCCAGCACCCGACGCAGGGTTCTGATTTCTGCGTGACTTTATTCTTCCGCTCTAGACTGTACATTTCGTTCTTTCTTTTTTTTTTTTTGATGTAATAGTCACAGTTTTCTAAAAAGAAAACTCTTAACAAATGAGGGAAACAGAAGCTTTTGTAAACTCATAAATTGATTTTTCAAAAAAATTACAGTAAAAGTCATTCTAATTGGCGAAAAATTAGAGGTACTGTATATACAAGCAAGTACAAACTCTTTTATTCAATATTGTGTTAGAGGTTCTGGATAGTACAGTATGATAAGAGAAAGATACAAGAAAAGTTATAAGTATTGGAGAGAAAGAAATAAAAAGATCATTGATTTTATATGATATAATTAACTATGATTGTAGAAAAGCTAAAAGCGTCTATTGCCAGATTAATTAAACCTACTGAATTTGTAAGAGAATTTGGGAATTGCATATAAAATCATTATACAAGAATATCTACTGTATTTTCATATACAAGAAATGAAACGTTAACATATACTTTAATAGACATGTAATTTATAATAGCAAGCAAGTACCTAGAAGCAAATCTAACAATTACAAACTTTACATTAAAACAATAACAAAGATCTAAATAAATTGAAAGATATTTATAGATGTCTTATGGAAGAGAATAAGCATGTAAAGATGTTACCTTTTTCCAAATTATCTACAGATTAAATGCAATCCCAATTAGTACCTCAGTAGGCTTTGTCATGGAATTTTATAACTCTTTAAGTACATATATATGTATATATACACAACATGAACATGAATATTATGTAGATATACGTATATATATGAAAGAACAAAGGCTCAAGAATTTTTTTAACTTAAAATGAATAAACCGGGGGAGAGGACTTTCTCTGAAGGAGACAAAGCTTTTTGACCAAGTTGGATCATTAAGGCAGTGTGGTATTATTGGCATACGGATAAGCAAAAGAGAAATGAAACCAAATAGAAAGACAGAAACAGATCCACATATGTATCGAGTCTTGATATATGATAGATGTGGCATTGTAAATCACTTGGAAAATGAGATTAGATTGTACATTTCTTTTTTTTTTTAATATAAATGTATTTATTTATTTATTTTTGGCTGTGTTGGGTCTTTGTTGCTGTGCGCGGGCTTTCTCTAGTTGCAGCGAGGGGGGTTACTCTTTGTTGCAGTGTGCGGGCTTCTCATTGTAGTGGCTTCTCTTGTTGTGGAGCACGGGCTCTAGGCACGTGGGCTTCAGTAGTTGTGGCTCGTGAGCTCTAGAGTGCAGGCTCAATAGTGGTGGCGTACGGGGCTTAGTTGCTCCGCAGCATGTGGGATCTTCCCAGACCGGGGATCGAACCTGTGTCCCCTGCACTGGCAGGTAGATTCTTATCCAGTACGCCACCAGGGAAGTCCCTAGATTGTACATTTCTTGAAACCCAAATCTTGTCTTCCACTTTTGGTCCCTAACCCAAGAAGTATTCCCTATAATGCTGTGTACACCAAAAGTGCTTAATAAGTGCTCATTAAATGGAAGAACAAATAATAACTTGGTTTGGGATCCAACTCTGAAACATTTTTATTAAATGCTTTTATGCCAGGAGTTAAAATTTAAATCTAACATGCACCTATATTTTGTGTTCACAGAAAACCAGGGAATTTCATCCTAATTTTGATCCGCTCGTAAATAACACTTGGGTCAACAGGTTCTGGGCGCAGAGACGGTTTCAGCAAGCAGCACGCAAGGTAAGTTTCAGCACCAGGTTGAAAATTTAATTTCTTTAGTTATCAGCACAGGGAAATTGAACAGTGAGTTTTTTTTATAGCAGCTTTATTGAGATGCAATTCACATGCCTTAAAATTCACTCCTGTAAAGTGTACAGTTCAGTCGTTTTTAGTGGAGTACGGCCATCACCGCTATCGGATTTTAGGGCGTTTTTATCACTGCTTAAAGAAGGCTGGTCGCCAGCAGCAGTCGCTCTCCACCCCCCACCCCCTTCCCTGTTCACTTTCTGCCTCTGTGAATTTGCCTATTCTGGACGTTTCGTATACACGGAATCCTACAATACATGGCCTTTCGTAACTGGCTTCTCTCACTTAACATGTTTTCAGGGTTCATCCACGGTGTAGCATGTTTCAGTACCTCATTCCTTTTTCAGGATGAATAGTATTCATCCTTGAACGGAGATACCACACTCTTTATCTAGTCATCGGTTGAAACATTTGGGCTGTTCTCACCTTTTGGCTGTCATGGTGAGAATAACGGCGCTACAGACATTTATGTGCAAGTTTGTGGACATGTTTTCAGTTCTCTGGGGCGTGTACACCTAGGAGCAGAATTGCTGGGCCGTATAGAAGGATGCTGGTTAGTGATTTCTAGAGAGGACAGTGGGGTGCTCCTGTGCCCCTCGGCCTCTACAGTCCACAAAGGGTGTGAGGTGGCCCCCTGGCCTGGCTCCGCTCCCCCCGCAGCTGTCCCAGTCCTCTGTGTGGCCCCAGTCCTCTTCTTCTCCCAGGACACCACCTGAAACCCCATCCCATCTCCCTTCCCTCCACCCACACCTGTCCTTCGGCCAGCTCAGCCTACCCCTCCTCCAGCAAACAGTCCTGTAAGCACTAGCGCTTGGCCGTCTTGGGGTGCCTCTTGCATCTTATGCTGCCTGTCGACCTCTCGTCCCAGCCACTGGAGCCTGGCTGCCTGGGGGGCAGAAGCCCTCCTGCCCCCACCCCGGCAGGGAGACCAGCGGTGGAGACACGGACTCTGGAGACAGACTGCTTGCCCTTCATTCTTTTTTCTTTTTCTTTAATAAATTATTTCATTTTTATTTTAGATAATCATTTTACTCTTTTTTTCCACTAGTAAATGTATTTGATTGATGGATGGATGGATTGATTGATTTTTGGTCACACCGTGCAGCATGTGGGATCTAGTTCCCCAACCAGGGATCAAACCTGTGCCCCCTGCAGTGGAAGCACAGAGTCCTAACCACTGGACCACCAGGGAAGTCTCTTGCCCTTCATTCTTGGTGCTACTTCTTTTTTTATGGTTTTTAAAAGTTTTTTATTCAAGTATAGCTGATTTACAATGTTGTGTGAATTTCTGGTGTACAGCAAAGTGATTCCGTTATACATATATATTCTTTTTTTTATTCTTTTCCATATGGTTTATCACAGGGTATTGGATATAGTTCCCTGTGCTCTACAGTAGGACCTTGTTGTTTATCCATCCCTTGGATAATAGCTCACATCTGCTAATCCCAAACTCCCAGTTCTTCCCTCCCCCTCCCTCCCTCCCACTTGGCAACCACAAGTCTGTTTTCTACATCTCTGAGTCTGTTTCTGTTTTGTAGGTAGGTTCCTTTGTGTCATATTTTAGATTCCACATGTAAGTGATACCATGTGGTATTTGTCTTTCTCTGTCTGACTTACTTCACTTAGTATGAGGATCTCTAGGTCCATCCATGTTGCTGCAGATGGCATTATTTCATTCTCTTTGATGGCTGAGTAGTATTCCATTGTGTATATGGACCACATCGTCTTTATCCATTCCTCTGTTGGTGGACATTTAAGTTGTTTCCATGTCTTGGCTATCGTGAATAGTGATGCTATGAACATTGGGGTGCACGTATCTTTTCAAATTAGAGTTTTGTCCGGATGTATGCCCAGGAGTGGGAATGCTGGATCATTTCACAGCTCTATTTGTAGTTCTTTGAGGAACCTCCATACTATTCTCCATAGTGGCTGCACCAGTTTACATTCCCATCTTGATGCTACTTCTCATGAGTTTTCCAATCTTGGACAAGTTCCATGACCTCTGTGCCTTCATTTCCTCATCTGTCACTGAGGAGACCAGTAAGACCTTTCTCAGGGCTGTCATGAAAGTCAGGTGAGTCAACACATAGAAGACTCCAAGAGTTTACGTTGCAGGTGATCTCTCAAGCAGTGCTTGCAGCCTAGGCTGATGTCTGTAAACCAGTGTCCCTGCTGGGGCTTTGTCTGGGTGGGCTCTGCGCCTGTGCGGGACAGAGGTGGCTATGAGACACTCGTGGGACAGCCCCGGCCACTCTGGAGCCAGTCCTCCTGGGTCAGCAGCTGTGTGTCTGGCTCTGAGTGGAGGCTCCGTCTTTCCCGCACACTCCCCAGCAGGTGCTGCCAGTTAGATGTGCCAACACGTCCCCAGCCCGACGGCCCCTGCCATCCCCCCGGCCCAGTCACAGCCCCATCCTCTCTGCCTGGACCACCGCAGCCAGAAGAGGCCTCCCAGAGCTTGGACGTGATCGGACGTTGCCCCTGGGAAAACCTTCCAAAGGCCCCCCATTGCAATTGGAATAAAAGGCGCAATTTTTATCGAGGCGACAAGGCCATACTGGGTTTCTCTCTGTCCTTTAAGCATGTCTCCTTTGTTCCTGAATCAGGATCTCTGCACCTGCTGCTTCCCCTGCTCAGAACTCTTTCCAAGGCCAGTGTCTCCTCATTGTTCAAGTCTCAGATCGAACCTCACCTCCCGGAAAGGCCTTCCTTACGTCGTCCCTGCGGCAGTGGCCAGACCCCCTCCCAGCCCCTCAGTCACGCCCCCGTGTGTTTAGTCTTCTTCATTTGCTTCATGGTGTTTAGCTTGCGTGCTCGTTTGTCTCCTGCCGTCCCACTCCACACACACGCACGAACAGGACGTCAGCTCTGTGCGGGCTGGACCCTTGTCCGCCCCCCACTGTGTCCGCAGTACCTGAACAGGACTGTGCACGGAGCGGCCACCTCTTCACACTGGATAAGTGGCAAGGCCGTGGGCGGATGGGAAGGAGTGGCCCCAGCTCTGGGCGCAGGGAGCGCTCACCCCCAGCAGCGCCTGCTCTGGACGCAGAGCGTGCGGTGTGCAGCCAGCACCGCCCAACCCACTGCCCGATGTCTATGGAATTGTCTGCTTAGTTTGTCCTTCAGCTCTGAAAATAACATGGCCGCAGTGTCACGACTCAGATATACCGAGAAGAAAGACCGTAGAACTAGTCACTCTTCCACTCTGGAAATATGAGAAAACTGGGGCTCATAAATTGGGAGGGTCAAGACCAGACGACAGCCGGGTCTCTGCGTTCAGGCGGGTCTGCACTTCCCAGACCTCGATGCCCGTGGCCTCGTCCAGGGCACTGTGACCCTCCCTGGGAATTCCACATAGATCCGTGGCCTCAGCCCCTGGCTGTGGTTGAGGAAATTGAGCTAAACTAAATGCCAAACTGAGCCCCGACGAACAGTGTGAGATCATTCTTCTTTCTAATTCCAGGTCGTGATTCAGCGCCGCTTGCTGAACATGCTGACTGCGATCCGTAACATGCACAGAGACGCCATCAAGAAAAGGTTCAGTCACGGAGGACAGTCCATAGCACAAGGTAGAGCCGGCTGCGAACAGCTGCGCGTCCGTCCACATGTGTCCTGAGCAGCGGGCTTCTCTGTTAGGAAGTCAGCTGGGTACACATGCACGGCTTCATCAATCACATGTACTGGATTTTAAAAGTGTTACTGAAGTCTAGTTGACTTACAGTGTTGCATTGATTTCTGCTGCACAGCACAGTGATTCCGTCAGTTATACACATATGTTCATATTCTTTTCCATTGTGGTTTATCCCAGGATATTGAATATAGTTCCCTGTGCTCTGCAGTAGGACCTTGTTGTTTAGACATCCTCTATATGCTAGTCTGCATCTGCTGATCCTAAACTCCTGATCCTTCCCTCCCCCAGCCCCCTCCCCCTTGGCAACCGCAAGTCTGTTCTCTATGTCTGTGAGTCTTTCTGTGTCGTAGATAAGTTCATTTGTGTCATATTTTAGATTCCACATATAAGTGATACCATATGGTATTTGTCTTTCTTTTTCTGACTTACTTCACTTAGTATGATAATCTCTAGGTCCATCCATGTTGCTACAAATTGCATTCTTTCATTCTTTTTTATGGCCGAGTAATATTGCATTGTATATATGTACCACATCTTCTTTATCCATTCTTCTGTCGATGGACATTTAGGTTGCTTCCATGTCTTGGCTATTGTGAATAGTGCTGCTGTGAATATAGGACATTTTATTACATTTTAATTATCCTTTTTCCTCCTATATTATTTTATCTCTGATGCTGATGTTTCTAATAAAGAAACTCTTTTAAAAAACATTGTAGGGCTTCCCTGGTGGCGCAGTGGTTAAGAGTCCGCCTGCTGATGCAAGGGACACGGGTTTGTGCCCCGGTCCAGGAATATCCCACATGCTGCGGAGCGGCTGGGCCCATGAGCCATGGCCGCTGAGCCTGCGCATCTGGAGCCTGTGCCCTGCAATGGGAGAGGCCACAACAGTGAGAGGCCCACGTACCGAAAAAAAAAAAAAAATTGTAAAATTTACCTGTGAGTTACATATGGACACCTGTAAAATGTCTTTACATGCTTCTTAAATTTGATCTTTTTCTTTGATGACGAGGGCAAAGAATATTCATCAGAGAGACTTCACTATGAATTATAGTTTTTTGGAAGTAAAAATAAAATTTTTAAAAAATTGGAGAAGGGGTTGAGGTAAAGAACAAAAGAGAAACTAAAAACGAGACTACACACATACATACGTACACACACACGTTCTTTCTGAAATGGTGTGTGCCAAGGACCCAGTAACTGGTGTGTGGCAAATGCACACACGCACACAACCAGAGACGGTGGTTTCGCACAAATACCTTACGATTCTCCCAAAGCGCTGTTTTGTTTTTCACCCGCAGACGAGAATTCCTCCAGACACCTTCCGGCGCGGGTCAGTCAGGACGATTACTGCAGCTGCTTCTCTGTGTCACCCCAGCAAGTGCTGCCCTTCGCCTTCCCGGCCTACAGCGCCCCCCAGGGCTCCGACGAGCTGGTGGGTGTGCAGGGCTGCGGTGGCCCAGGCTCCATCAGGGTCGCAGGCAGGTGCCAAGGGGAGCCCCGCCCTGTCTCTGCCCCTCCGCCGCCTCCTGAGAGGCTCCCAAGTCAGACCTGCGTCCAAGTTATTGTGATGAACGGGAAACTGAGTGGCCCCTGCTGCCCCCTGCCTGGCCCCTGGGATGCCTGTGCTCAGGCTCTGCCCAGCCTGGAGGCCGCCGGGCCCTGCCACACTGCCGGGGAACAGGGCCTGAGGGCCGCGGCAGATGTAGGACTAAGAGGCAGGCCCAGCCCAGCCGAGCCCTCGGGTGCGTGGGGTCTGCGGGGGCCGGGGGTGGGCGGCCACAGCCTCTAACAGGCCAGCCTCGGACTCACAGGTCCATCCCTCTCTCCCTCTCGGTGGCAAGAAGTGTGACAGTTAGCCAAATGATGCATCGTCATAATTCAGATCGTGGCCAGACCACGAGTCAGGCAGTTTCTTAAGCGCTTCAGTTCTATCAGTTCATTTAATCTTCAACAAGTCTACATGGTAGGTTTATCCTCTTACAGCTGAGAAGGAGCCTGGGACACAAGGTCACAGAGCCAGTAATGAAATGTTGCCCGAGTTCCCCAAGTTCACGTAGTTAGCAATAAAAAGTGTGTTTTAATTGATAGTGAAAGGGCACAAGCAAAACAGTTTTTTGGTTTCAAAGAATGAACTTGCCATTCACATCCTGTAAAATGATTTGAGCCTTGCAGGTTAATCTACTCAAGAATTACAGGAGTGACTTTAGAAATTCCATGTGTTTTCCGCATTAGAAAATCAAATGACTTAAAAGATGAGCATATTTACTTCCTAGGAAATGATAAATCTGAGATTTTCAAGCACTAAGAATTATCTGATACTCAATAATTAATGGGTGGAAAGAGTGATAGGGATGCAAAGAGATTATCACTGTGCTGTGGAGCCCGTCTTTTTTTTTTTAATAATTCAAAGCTTATCATTTCATTTGGTACTTGAGTTAGTGCTGCAGAAATTTCTGTACTGCTCAGGGTTGATGAAAAACAGAATGCTCAGCATTCCTGTCCATAAAGAATTTTGTAATTCATTCCATAAATACTGTATTTCACCTATTCTAAGGTCACGTTTTAAAATATACAGCACCTTTGAGGTTGGGAAATGTCTCATAATTGGTGGCACATTCGCATTGCATCGTATCAGTCTGACGACGGTGTCTCAGCTCGGTGAGCCGTGGTAGTTACTGAGTGCCTGTCACAGGTGGGGCGCTGTTGCAGGCTCTGGGTGATGCAGCAGATCCGCCTGCAGGACATTTGTGAGGTGGTGCTCCGGGATTAGCACCCGTGGAAGGGAAGCGGCCGCAGTGGGCAGAGGAGAAGTTAGGCTGCATCCTTTGACAGAGGCCTCAGCTGCCGTCCTGAGAATCACACCCTAAGAGACAAGGGGGGCGGGGGCCCACGCTGCCTCCAAGCCACTCGCAGGAAGCAGCAGCTGTGGTCACGGGAAGGGTCACTTAGAGGGAGGAGCTGTTCGTGTAACGTGCAAAATGTGGAGAAATAGAAGCATAGCTGCCCTCGCTCCGCGATGATCATGTGTCACTTTTTTGAATTTTCACATTTTAGGCTCCTGGTGGCCTTGGACCTGTTCCAATTAAACCTTCAGAAATTCAAATCAAGCAGGCCTATTCCTTCTTCAGTCTGCAGGTTAGACCTGTCATGTGGTTTTGTTAATTGGGTTTCTTATGAAATGAACAGAATAGTCTTGAATTTGAACTGCGCTATTTTTATTAGTTTTGTTCTATGACGGATTATGCCACGTAGCATACTGTGTGTTTTGCTCTTATGTTATTTTATGCGACGTGCGAAGTGTAGCAGATTCTCTTTTCCTAATGTGGCTTATGGAAACCAGGGTCTTTATTTGTGGATATACCATATAGCATGCATATCTGAAGCTGTCTGAACTGCATATGTTAGAAACTTGAAGAAAAGACACAAGTGAACAAAAGTGAGTCAGCCTTTGTGTATGACCACTTCTGTTTTTGAAAATATGCATGCTTTATTTCTTTTTTCTTTTCTTTTTTTTAATTGAAGTATAGTTGAATCCCAATATCTTGTTAGTTTCAGGCACACAGTGCAGTGATTCAGTTACACACACACACATCTATTCTTTTTCAGATCCTTTTCCCTTTTAGGTTATTGCAAAATGTTGAGTATAATTCCCCGTGCTGTCCAGTAGGTCCTTGTGAAATATGCATGTTTTAAACTGACGAACCAGTGTTCAGTGTATTGCAGAGTTAAGCCCTAAGACAGGGGTGAGGAACCGTGAACACCGCTGTGTGCTGGGACCCAGAACGGGGCCCAGGACGGCACTGACAAAGCTGCTGCTTAAACGTGGCGCTCGTCTTCCTTTTACCCCCAGGCGGCTGGGAAGTGCCTCCCAAGGGCTTCGAGCGCCTGCCTTCTCTCCCCCAGGTTCCTCAGCTGTACCAGATCAAGAGGTACCAGCCGGTCTCTGTGCAGAGGTCTTCAACCAGCTACTGGCCTCAGAAGCTTGCCCGGGCCCTGAAGCCAGGAGCTGAGGTGACAGGTCCCCACCCTCGGGAACGTCCCATCTTCCCGCCGCCCTGGCGCGTGGACTAACGTGCTGTCCTTGGTCTTGGCCCAGGACGAAGCCACCGCCGTCATGGCCCTGCCCAAGCAGGACTCCGCGCCCCAGCTCCCCGGCGAGACCTCCGTCCTGAGCATACGACTCCCTGAGGCCTTGGCCCGGGCTCCAGAGTACGACCCACTTTATATCTTTGTAAGTGACATCAGCAGAAGTCATTGTTCCCTGTCCCTTTATCCAGCAGTTACTTCATAAGAAAGCAGAAGGGGAAAGGGGGGAGGGGTAAACTAGGGGTGTGGGATTAGCAGACACACACTACTGCACGTAAAAAAGATAAGCAGCAAGGACTGACTGTGTAGCACAGGGAAATGTACTCACGGTCTTGTCATAACCTGTAGGGGAAAAGAATCTGGTAAAAATATATATATATAACTGAGTCACTTTGCTGTATACCTGAAACTGACACAATATTGTACATCAACTATACTTCAGTTTTTTTAAAAAAAACATTGAGAAAAAGAAGACAGAAGCACTAATTGGGAATATTTTTCTCTTTGGAATTTCAAGGGTTAAACCACATCTCATCTTTGAAATTGCTTTATCATTTGGAGAATATCAATGTTTTTGTCTTTTAACAACTCCAGCATTTATTTTTTTATGACAATAGCTTTATGATCTTTTCTAATTATCTATAATATGCACCTGTGTATTTTTGTGTTTCTTTTAAGTATAGTTGCTGTGCAATATTATGTAAGTTACAGGTGTATAATACAGTGATTCACAATTTTTAAAGGTAGTATATATGTATATATATGTATATATATATATATATATTTTTTTTTTTTTTTTTTGCGGTACGCGGGCCTCTCACTGTTGTGGCCTCTCCCGTTGCGGAGCACAGGCTCCGGACGCACAGGCTCAGCGGCCATGGCTCTCGGGCCCAGCCGCTCCGGGGCATGTGGGATCCTCCCGGACCGGGGCGCGAACCCGCGCCCCCCGCATCGGCAGGCAGACTCTCAACCACTGAGCCACCAGGGAAGCCCTGTATATATATTTTAAGATGAAAATACAACAGAAAAAAAGTAAAGTCACCCCAGCCCCGTCCCGCGGCGCCTAGTTGATTCTTTATCCCATCTTCGGGCACCGTGGCCCTGCCACACCGACGCCTGATTCCCTGTCTTCTACCAAATTGAGTCCAGTCTCCCAGCGATGTGGGGTCCAGCCGGTTCTTCCCCCTCCCCTGCGTGTGTCCTCCTGTCACCTGCCCTCAGGGGCACCCCCTTCCCCCTTATCCTTAAGGATGCAGTACCCAAGCCCTAAGAGACTGAAGGCCAGACAGGAAATCTGAGGAGGTTCTATGTAAGAACGGAATCATCGGCGAAATGCCACGGTAGTTGCCCTAGTTACAGTCTGTTTTGTAAGGACACGCACACACACACACGAACACACACGCACACACGCGCGCACGCACGCAGTATGAGGAAGGGCCTCAGACGCTACCTGAGAAAGGCTCCTCTGGGAGAATCTACACGTGAGCCTCTGAATCTCTGACAGGGCAGAGATGCCGGTGGTCGCACCCAAGGGCAGAGCAGGGACAGACGCCTGCCTGTTTCCTGGTTGTTTGCCTTGGGGCTACTCCTCTGAGCTCTGCTGCTTTCCTCCAGGGAGCTGTGCTGTTTGTGTTTTGGCCAAACACAAACACAGCGTGTTCTGGTAGTCTCATTGTGGGGTGGGGGAGGGCTGTCCCTCACAGACATAGAGTCAGGACTGGGATGGCCTCACCGGGCATCTAACTCAGTGATTTTCAGACTTCACTTAGCACCAGCACCCTGTCGCCAGCTGAAATTTTACACAGCAGGGCAATATGTAAAATAGGGTCCCGGTTGCTGGGCTGGCAGTGGATAAGGGGCTTTCCTGAGGAGGGTATCCCTGCAAAACCCCAGGGTCTTCACAGTCTCCCCCAGACCCACCCTCTACCACCCCTCACCACTCTGCAAGTGAGAAAGCTGGTCTAGAGACCGGTTTTGCAGATGTAACATACATCAACATTTACCAAATTACATACTTTTCACATGGGCAGTTTATTGCATATCACTTACACATCAGTATGGCTATAAAAGAAAGAATTCGAAAAGCCTAAGAAAAGAAAGAAAAACAAAAGGCAAGCAATGCTGGTCGCAACGAGTAGAGCATTGCAGTGGAGTCTTGGTTGAAGTTTTTGTTTTTTTGTTTTTTTTTTGCCGTACATGGGCCTCTCACTGCTGTGGCCTCTCCCGTTGCGGAGCACAGGCTCCAGACACACAGGCTCAGCGGCCATGGCTCACGGGCCCAGCCGCTCCGCGGCACGTGGGATCTTCCCGGACCGGGGCACGAACCCGTGTCCCCTGCATCGGCAGGCGGACCCCCAACCACTGCGCCACCAGGGAAGCCCCACAGTGGAGTCTTGGGGTGATATCTGTGTGCTGTCTGCAGGAGATGGGGTAGAGGGCTCTGGGGAGGAGACGCTGGGGCAGTGTGGACCCCATGCACCGACGGTGCAGCTGAGGCCGTGGAGACGCTGGAGGGTTTTATAGAGGCGCGTTACTAAAGCAAAACGCAAGGCCGTTATAAACTCCAGGGGGGAGAGTCAACTAAAAATCGATGTCTGTTCCCAGCAGGAAGCCAAACTGAAATCGGCATGATTTTTAAGACTTGATAGAAAATTGAAAAATAGAATCCATCTGGCCTTGATACTAGAACTTCCCTCTGTCACTGACCCAGAGGTCGTGATCGTGAACCTTCACCAGAAAGCTATAATCCAGGCCTCAGCTTGGCCTGGCAGAGCAACATACTTAGACAGTTAAGACAAAATAAATGCTGTTTACCAGTTTCCAGCTTGCAGAGACAACTTACGAGCAAAGCATACTGGTCTTGGTGTGGTTCCAGAATGCAGATGTTGACGATCTCAGTAATACAAAAGTAAAATTGTGGAAGAGAGGAAGAAAGGAACGAGAAAGCATGGGAGTGGGAATGCCTTCATTTCACCCGAGGGGGAGTTGGAATACTCAACTAAAGGTGATGAAACAGGAAATAGGTGGATCAGTGGATCATTGCAAGTCGCAGCCAAACTAACAATAACCATGTGATTTTCAAAGTCCGGAAGGAGCATCTGTGTACACGAGCAAGACCCTTACCTTACGGGGTAATGAGTCAGCAGATACTGTGAGGTCGACAGTCAAGAGGAGGAAGAAGCAGCGTGATGTTTAGAGTTAGTGACCATCCCAGGCACAAACCCAGACCGGAGCCTGGGGTAGGAGGGGCCCGCACGAGCCCCCTTGCTCTTCACCACGAATCCTCCCAGCCTGGGCGAGCCGCTCCCATATGCACGCAGTGGTCTGAGGGAAATTAAAATTAAAATAGTCACGGGCTGACCACTCAGACCTCCTGCTCTGGTAGCGATGGCCACCCTGGAGGAGGTGAGGTGTGACAACTGTTAGAGACGGTGGCATGGCCATTTCCAGAAAGATTTCATCCGCTGCACTTGACCCAAGGCAGGTCCAGAGAGTTGGCCACACGGCGGGTGTCCCCCCCACCCCAGTGCTGTGCACCTTTGCCCCCCGTCCCCGTCCCCGTGAGACTGCCAGCCCCTCCCCCATCAGTGACTCCACCTCTTGGTCACACTGTGACCAGGCCCAGCTGGGGTCTCTGTCATCCTGCCCCGAATCCCTGAGGCATCCCTTCCCAGGGGCTGTCCCGATTGTCCTTTGTCACCACAGGGGTGACTCCTGGTGGCGGAGGCCAGCAGCCTCCAGATTCTGGCCCTCGCCCCATTTCTGGGGAGGTAGTTGTGCCCAGAGCACCTGGGCGGCTCCGGTTGGGTGCTCACCCCGCCTCCTGTCCTTTGCCCCTCCTTCCGGCACGTCCTCGCACGCTGGGGGATTTAAGGGGCCCTGCGTGGCGGCAGGACGCGTCCCCCACTTGCCCACCCACACCCGCCTTCCTCTGCATCCTCAGTCTCCCCGGCTTTGTCTCACCACGCCCCACCTTTCCCCTCGTTCCCTCCCAGCCCTCCAGCCCTGACCTGGGTCAGGGTGGGGACCCAAGGTTTGCCTTCGCCTCTGTCCCTGTCCCCATTCCGTGCGGCCCTGTGAGGGACGGGAGAAGAGCTGCTGTGGACACACAGATACTCCACTCCTGACTCCCTCGAGGGGTTATCGCCTCCCTGCTGTCCTGCTGCCTTTACATCCGTGCGTCGTCACAAGAGCTTCTGCGTGGCCCTGGCTGCAAGTCAGCCTCCCTGCATGACTGGAGGACAGGCAGCCCAGCGTTCGTGGCCGGGACGCCTTCATCACACGCACGATAGCCGGGCCCTCCTCTGGGTGCTGTCACGTCGTCTTCAAGTTGTTGGGGACATTTGTTTCTTGGCGCTGAGACTGGGTTCCCGTCAGTCGTGTGGAGTTCTGTGGGTTTTAAAAAAAAAATTTTTTTTTTAATTATTCAAACAAACAAAAAGAACAGAATCTCAACTTAGTGGTTCCTAAACATCTGTGATTAAACAACCACAAGGGAGCCAAAAGCTATGTTGTCTGGGAGAAGAGCTGGGCTTTTGTTGGACAGGCCCCAGAAGGAACATTAAAAGGCTCCACATTTTGATATAATTGCTCTGTGCCTCCATTAGTTCTGCTGGAAAATTAGTAAAAGACAGGAACTCCCTTAAAGCCAGATACGTCATCCAAATGGAGCCTTCCTGAATTAAAAACATCACCAAAACAATGTTAAATGCTGATGCTTCCTGATATATCACATGCCACCCTCTCCTTTGTCTTTTTTTTTTTTTTTTTTTTTTTTTTGCGGTACGCGGGCCTCTCACTGCTGTGGCCTCTCCCGTTGCGGAGCACAGGCTCCGGACGCGCATGCTCAGCGGCCATGGCTCACGGGCCCAGCCGCTCCGCGGCACGTGGGACCTTCCCGGACCGGGGCACGAACCCGTGTACCCTGCCTCGGCAGGAGGACTCTCAACCACTGCGCCACCTGGGAAGCCCCTGTCTTCTCTTTAAAGTTACTTTTTAGAAGCTATTCTTTTGTTTCCAAAACCAGAAGCTCATTGCTTTTTAAAACCAGTTTCCTTATTTAATAAATCCCCCGAATTGATCAAATTCAGAAACAAATACTTTAAGCTCTTTAAGCTGCAGTTTCATTTGTACTCGTTTCCGTGGAAGATCAGTGAATCCGCGTGGTATGTAATGAAGCGCTTCAACCGGAAAAGTGACATTTGTGAATGACCGTGACCACTGCCCATCTGAAGCCACCTCTGCTCTCCTGCTTCTCTTTCCCAGACGGGCTGACAGAGGCGGGGTCAGAATGCGCGTGCCGGGGGAGGGGGGGCCGAAGGGAGCCTTAGCTGACGCCTGTGCTGTGGCAGAGGAGGAAACCGGTCAACAAAAGAGACCCCGTTTTTCGTCTCTCCCGCAGAACCCCAGCCCAGGGTTATTTGCCGTGAAGCACCCGCTGACCTACGTGGAAACCTCGATGGATTACCATCTGTGCACCCACCCCAAATACAAGTTCACCAAGGAGTCCCACTGCAGCTCCAGCATCCCCCTAACCCAGAAGCAGTTTCTCCATCACATGGTAAAGCCATCCCGGCTCAGCGGCAGAGCTGGCTCTGGGCTGCGGGGACGGGCAGGGGACAAGGAGGGAGGGTCACCGCTGGAACCAAGGAGTAGAGGGTTTGCTGCCACAGCTGCAGGACGAGGACAGTAGCCGTGGCGCTGTGGACCGTGTCATGCCCCAGCCCTGAAGGGGGGCAGGTGGGGACTCAGCACGACCCCCGACAGCCCGTACCCAGCTCCCAGGCTTCATGTTGCCTCCTTTTCAACATTCTTAGTCTCTTCTTCCTTGAAGGTCATGCCTAACATGCATCTTATCCCCGCTGCAACCATGGAAAAACAGCCACGTGGCGGCCATAACCCTGTGGGATGACCCCCCTCTTGTTTGGTCCCCAACAAGGACAGAAACGTCATAATGGGCAAGGTGGTGATGTGACAAATGCACAGTGAGGAAGAGGCCCCCGAGATCTCCTTCTTCCCCCAAATAACCAACCTGATGTCAGCCTCCAGGCACCTGCTGGGTGGCCCGCACCCTCCGCTCGGGATGAAACCCTAACTTAGGTGGGTGGCTGTCTCAGCCCTGGCCCCGCCAGCTCCGCCTCATGCCTCTTCCCGCATCACCTTCCTGCCTCTCGGTTCTAGGACTCCAGCCTGATCCCCGTGCTCCTTGCTTGCTCCCTCTTCCCCAGCCCCGCAGGCAGCCGCCCCTGGGCCCTCCCTGGATCCCACCGGCTGGCCTCACGCGCCATGTGACTCCCTGTCCTGCACCCCAGGGCCCAGCAGCGCACCGTCACCCTCCTGAGAAGCCTTCCTTCCACACAAAGCCGATCCGGTCGTTTTCCAGTTTGGAAACCCTCCGTGGTCCCTGCTGCCCCTGGGAGCAGCTCCAGGCTCATTAGCTTGGCCCACGAGGCCCTTCACAACCAGCCTGCCTCTCCAGCCTCATTTCCTGTCACCCCCGTCACCCGCCCTGCACTCGGTGCTCTCCTGATAGCACCCTCCTCGCATTTTCCATGCCTTTGCGCGCGCTTACCCCTGCCTGGACAGCCCTCTGATGAACTGACCCATCCTCTGAATGTTGCATTAGCATCACATGCACAGTAGTCAAAACGGGTGGAAAGGCCAGACCTGTCCTCCAGCACCAGGGCCGTTGCCCCTGTGCCACATAAGACAGGGGCGGGAGCCTCTCCGTCCTCCCTGCCTTAATGCCTGTTGCCTTGTTGCAGCAGTTGCTGGAGCAGCTGTCGTTTTTAGCCTCAGAAAAGTTCTACTAAACTTAATGGAATGATACATTTTGGAGCTCAACTTGGATTGAAAAATATTCAGTTGAATGAAACGGAAGTCTTTCCTGAACTTTACATGTGGTCCCCCTGTGCCGGCTCTATTACAGGATGTCATTCCTGGAGTGATGACCTGGAAGAGGTTCCAGTGCCCGGTCCTCTCGTCCCTGCCCGAAACCTCGAAGACAGAGATGACGCAGAGGTAAGCCCAGCTCCCCGTCGCCTCACGGAGGTGTGTGTGCCCTGCAGAGTGCAGAGGCTGCAAGCTCAGAAGTTACCTGCCAGTAGTATGTCAAAGCATACTTTTAGTGCATCGTGAGGGAAGTCTGCTCACCAGAGGAATATGATGGTGTGTATAAAGTCATATCTTGACTTTATCTTAATTGAGATATACTTTATTTTTTTAACTTTTATTGAAATATAGTTGATTTACAATGTTATGTTAGTTTCGGATGTACAGCAAAGTGACTCAGTTATGTGTGTGTGTGTGTGTGTGTGTGAGTGTGTGTGTGTGTATATACATATATTCTTTTTTACGTTCTCTTCCTTAATAGGTTATTACAATATATCGAATATAGTTCCCTGTGCTATGCAGTAGGCCCTTGTTGTTTACTTTTATAAATTAGTGGTGTGTATCTCTTGATCCCAAACTCCTGATTCGTCTCCACCCACTTCCTCCACCCCCTCTCCCCCCTGGCAACCACAAGTTTGCTTTCTAGGTCTGTGAGTTTATTTCTGTTTTGTAAATAAGTTCATTAGTATCAGTTTTAGATTCCACATATAAGTGATATCATATGACATTTGTCTTTTTCTTTCTGACTTGCTTCACTTAGTATGATAGTCTCTAGGTCCATCCATGTTGCTGCAAATGGCATTATTTTGTTCTTTTTTATGCCTGAGTAATATGCCATTGTATATATGTACCGCATCTTTGTTTTTTAACATCTTTATTGGAGTATAATTGCTTTACAATGGTGTGTTAGTTTCTGCTGTATAACAAAGTGAACCAGCTATAGCTATACATATATCCCCACATCTCTTCCCTCTTGCATCTCCCTCCCTCCCTCCCTATCCCACCCCTCTAGGTGGTCACAAAGCACCGAGCTGATCTCCCCGTGCTATGCGGCTGCTTCCCACTAGCTATCTATTTTACATTTGCATTTGGTAGTGTATATATGTCAATGTGACTCTCTCACTTCGTCCTAGCTTACCCTTCCCCCTCCCCGTGTCCTCAAGTCCATTCTCTACGTCTGCATCTTTATTCCTGTCCTGCCCCTAGGTTCTTCATGACCTTTTTTTTTTTTTAGATTCTATATATATATGCGTCAGCATACAGTATTTGTTTTTCTCTTGCTGACTTACTTCACTCTGTATGACAGACTCTAGGTCCATCCACCTCACTACAAATAACTCAATTTCGTCTCTTTTTATGACTGAGTAATATGCCATTGTATATATGTGCCACATCTTCCTTATCCATTCATCTGTCAATGGACACTTAGGTTGCTTCCATGTCGTGGCTATTGTAAATAGTGTTGCTATGAACATAGGGATGCATGTATCTTTTCGAATAAGAGTTTTATTCAGATACACGCCCAGGAGTGGGATTGCTATATCATATGGTAGCTCTTGAGATACACTTTTAAAAAGTCAATGTCACAGGTGGCTAGTTGGCCATGCTTCAATAAAAGCAGACACCAATCCATATAATTCAGCCGAAATAGCCATGGTCCATTTTTAACATTGTAGTTGCCAAGATTCGCCGTCCACACCCTCCATATCCACTCCCAAATGATCCACCTCTCTCCATGCCCCAGCCTGGCCGTCTACCGGGCGGCCCCACAGCTGTCATCACACAGAGACAGAGCAGGTAGATGAGAATATTGTTAGACCAAAGAAGGAGGAAATTTAGAGTAAGCACATTTTTGCTAATTTGCTCATTTAACACCTCTCCAGAGCCCTAGGATCTCAAACAAGTAGACTGATGCCTTTTCTTTAAGACACGGCCTGGTCAGTGACCTGCTCCTGAGCCCTGGAGTTTGCTTCTTTGGCCCATTGTCCTTATAAAACGTAGTGAAATGAGTCGCTGGTGAGCAGATGTGACTAGTGTCCCAACACGATGACCATCTGCTCAAACCCTTCGATTCAGGGTGAGGCCCAGCCCAAGTGGGGGCAGAGCCCTGCCACGGCCCAGGAGTGGCCAGCTCTGCCGGAGCACCGCCGCCAACCAGGGTCGGCAGGGACACGCACCCTTGACTCCCACCAGCGAGTGCCGGCTCTTCCCCGTCACCAGAGTGGCTCGCAGCCTCCCGGAGCTGTGTGGCCCCGGCCACGCTCTGTGGCCAGCTCTCTGGGCCCAGTCCTCTCGTGCAGAACACAAGCCGATCGGGCTTGCTGTGAAGAGCCCGCTCAGCCTCGACATTTTCGTTTTAGCAGAGGTAGGAAGGCTCACCCCGATGTGCACCTACCCCGTATGTACCACCCGTCACCTGCCCCTCCCCGGGTATTTGAGGAGATCGTTGCAATCCAGTTTGTGACCCTGGAACACTTACCTTTACTTCTTCCTGCACTGCCAGGCAAAAAGCTCTTCCCGAATGAAGCAGAATCTAGGCTTGTCCACCTGCTGTTCCCTTCGGGTTATTTCCTCGGTGCTTCCTGCCCCCCTCTGCCTGGAGATTAACATGAGACCAAGATTTGGCCCATGGTAGGGGCTCGAAAATATGAGTTCCTTTTCTGTGAGTTCAAGTTACCGAACCAAACTTGGGTCCACTCGCCTGTGCACAGCAAAGCCAATCTACTGACACCGGCTCGTGGTGGAGGCAAGTGCAGCGTTCGTTGCAGGCGCCAAGCAAAGAGTCAGTCAGTTAAAGGTCAGGAAGCCCCAACTCCCCGGTGGAAGCATTTTTAAAGGCCAGGTGAGGGAGGGGCGTTGCAGGGTGTGTGATCAGCTCGCGCACAGTTCTCTGGGTGGTGGTGAGGTGACAGGGTGGTGTTTCCTCGTCAGTCCTCAGGTGTGGGGGCTACGTGCTCATGGTCAAGTAGTCAACTTCCGCTTGACGGGTTTCAGCATCTGTAAGACAGCTGAGGAATGTGCATCAGATACTGTTACCTGGGTACACCTCAGAGAGGAGCCATGGCAGAGGACATAGGGAGGGGTCTGTACCTCCCCACCAGCCAGGCAGAAGACGGTCACACACCCTGCAGCCCTCACCCCAAATTTTGCCTTTAGAAACGCCTGCCTGAACACCACTGGGCAGTTCTGGCTTTTTGGGGCACAAAGCACCTCGTCTCCTTGCTGGCCCTGAGCCTTTCTCTGCTCCAGACTCTGACGTTGCGGGTTGCTTGGCCTTGCTGTGCGTCAGGCACACGAAATTGTTTGGTAACGTTAGCATATTTCTAAAATCTGAAAACTCCAGAATCAAGGGCTGGGTGGAACAGTGACCTTGTAGGGAGAAGGAATGCTTTGGTGTCTGAGAGACCTGCCTCGTAACCCGCTAGCCCTGTCACCCACTCTGTTTCCCTGGGCCACATTTACCTATTACTGAAGCCCGTTGAGCAATCATTTCCTCATCTGTGAAACGGGGACGGTGAAGGGGTCCTCACGGACCACGTGAGTTGTAAGGACTCAAGTGGTGCATCTAGCCCCATCCTTAGTAACCCTTCCCACTTCTGCCCTCCCCCACCCGCTAAACCTTGCGGTAACTCTGCTGCCACCATACGGCGATGGCCCGCCACCAGCTAGACACACGGCCTCATTTTGCTGTGGGGTGAGGGCACTTCCGGATGGACCGCAGTCATCAGCAGACCAAACACAGCTGGTGTGGGCACCGTCCAGAGGCTGAATACGCACATCGAGCAACGGCAGGCAGTGGACACGCCGGGGTCCACCAGCTGTCGGCAAGCACTGGTCTCAGGAATTAAGAAAAAAAATTCTGTTTTTTTTTCCAAAGCAATGTTCTTGGAAAAATCTCACGAGGCTGTTCTTTCAAAAGGCACTCAGAACACAGTCACCTTGGGCTTGAACTAACCATGAATTAAATGTGAATTAAACAAGAAACTCCCCAACTAGGACTTGTTACCTCCAGCTTCTGTGCCCAAGTGCTCTGTTGGCCAATTTGTTTCATAATAAACCATAATTGCACCACAGATTATAAAATCAAGAGAGGATTCTTTATTTCTTTATCATGGATTTCTATGATGTAAGACCCTAGATAATGTTTTTATTTCTAAAAGAGTTATAGAATTATAATAGTATTCCCTTTTAAACTTCCTACACATCTGCTAATGATATTTCAACTCTGCGGTCATTTTTCTTGAATAGATTACCTATTTCTTAGCTGCTATTTCCCCTGTATTTCTGCCCCTGAGAGTTGCTGTTAAACCATGCAGTATCCTTAGTTAATGTTTATTCACTCCAAGTTATTTTTGCATTCGTAATGATCAAAACAGCTCACTTGGGTTCTTTGCTCATTAATAAATTCAGAGAGAATTTACTGAGTGTCTGTGACTTTCATGCAATCTGAGTAAATAGCGACAAAGAAGTCATCTAATCCAGTGGTGCCCAGACTTTGGGGTTTTATAGACAACTGAAATTTCCAGAATAATCTTAGGAATTGACTTAGAGTTGTCGGCGTTTTACTTTTCCAAGAAAGGCATGAAACAAAACAAAGCAAAACAAAACCCCCAATCTCCGTCCACTGCCACCACCCTTTCAATTCCAGAGGAACATATTAACACATGGAAAAGTAAGCAGGACATGGTCTCAGAATTTTAAAATTAGGTAAGTTTGATCTCATGAAAAACCCTTGGTTGTTGCCATTCTGTCTTCCAGACCACCCTGGCCCCTGGGGAGTGGTCCAGGCTTCCACCTTCTCCCACCCTCCTCTCGGCTACACGCGCTCTGAGGTCTCAGTGGGATTGTCCGTTAGAACCTGTGTTCTCTGTCACCAAGTCAGTAAATAGGACTAATCTCTGGGTGGTGGAAGCTAGGTCCCTTTTCAGTGAGGAATGGTGTTAGAGACCAAAATCTGGGTTCCTGGTGCACACATCATTACTGGGGGTGGAGCGGGGGAGTCATCTCTTGGCCTCCTCAGCGGACAAGCCGGAGCGTGTACGTGGGGAAATGCATACATATATATGCGCACACACACACGTATGTACACATTCATACAAAAATACATGACTGCATACGTCTACACACATATGCACATGTCCATGTGCACGTAGGCACTCATACACACACCTACACCCATTTTAGACATCATGAATCCACACCGGTGCCTGTAATCCCAACCCACATTCATGGAGTTGCTGCTTGCTTTTCCCTGGTCCATAGTTGTCTGTCTCTTCTTTCCCCTGTGAGAACCCCTGGTCTCCTAACACACTCACTCCCTCAGTTTTATAGAACGTCAAAAATAGTTTCAGAATTGCTTCACCTATAACCACTTTAATAAACAAGCATTTTTGCTTATTAAACAAGGAGAAGAAACTTATCTCCAAGACGTATCTGCACGCACCAAGGAGGCTTCAATTAACCTCCTGGCTTTCCGTTCCTGCCACCTGCCTTACCCTCTGCCTGCAGCCTTTCTAGAGCCTGCGAGGAGGTCAGTTTCCTGCTGTGGGTCATTCTTTACTCTCTTCTATGAGACAACACTCCTCTCAGCTTCTAGAAACTTATTCCAGAAAATTATTTTAAAAGTTTATCCATTTGTGACTCTTTTCCTATTCTCTTTGCTGTTGTGGGTTCCTCTAATATCATCTGAGAGGCATGTTAAGAAGGTGTTGAGACCCAAAAAAGGGGAAATTTTTTTAAAAGGTGCGTGTTTGCTCCACCAACTTGAAACAGAAGTCTGCCGCCAACTTTAAAAATAACAAAATGTCTTTTCTCCCCATCTCAATTCTTTTATAATGTCCTCAACACCCAGTAATTTGTATACGAAGCTGTAAAATCATGATACCAAACAATATATAAGGGGGTGCGGAGGAGGTTTGAAACTGAATAAACAGCTAAGGAAGAGTATAAACGTGGGAAAAAATATTAAGAACAAAAAAAGCGAACTAACTGCCCCACGCCAGCCCGACCCCCGGGAAATAGCGTAAGTTTAGACACCACAAGTTTGACAGTTCTGTTTCTAAACTCTGGGAAATGTCTTTCTCAAAACCGAAGTATAGTTGATTTACAGTAACACCGGGAAGTGTCTTCTTTGGCCCCATTCTCTTGGGTTTGACTGGTACCTATCGCAGCCCCGCCTTTACCTCTAGGGAGACATGAGTGGGTTTGCAAGAACGAAGCAGGGCAGAACAGTAGCGTAAAACACCAGTGGTGGAAAGGAAAGTGCTTTAGGAAATTGTGTAAAGACCCCGAGACTACAAATGTGTGATTTTTCCACAGCTGCGATTCCTTCAATTTAGCCATGCTTCCTATAGACGTCCCTGCCGTTCTTGATGCCTTACCAGAGGAAGACAGAATGGAGACCCTCGAACGGTACTCTTTTACTTTTGGTCTCTCGTGATGTCTATTTTCCAGAAATAGTCCCGGTGCTGTGAGAGATTTCCAAGGAGCGCCCAGTGCCCGAGCTTGCACCCCGGCCGAGACACGGCTAACACCCAGCCATACGCCCAACTAGATAGGATGCTGGATTCGTGGTGGAGAACAGCCTAAGGTCTCACACTGGCTGACCTTTCCGTGCTGCAGGCGCTCAGGGGAGGGGTGAGCGGAGGGGGAGCTGAGTGGGCTTCTAAGGCTGCAGAGTCGCCTTGACTGGGGTTAGTACTCGAAGGGTGGGTGGGGTTTGGAGGGGCATAAAGAAATAGAGCGCCCCCAGATAAATAAAAAAGAGAAAAACGAAAACAAAGGAAATTTTAAAAGAAAGAGCAAAAACAAACAAAAAAAAAAAGGAAGAAAATAAAAAGAAATATCAGCCCCAAACTAAGCTGCTTAAACTTGACTTTACTGATGAGCATCCAGCATCCAGTGGGAATGCATCCTGGAATCTCCTGTGGCTGTACCCACTCGACCATTTTTCCCTGTAGATAATCAGGGAGTGAAGTCCTGAATATCTGAGGCGTGTGTCGGTTTTCGTGAGACCTGCCCCCACCCAAGTGTGACACTTGAGCGCCTGAAGCTTGGAACCCAGGGTGAACAGGGAGGTTGAGTGTCCGCCACTCAAACCCCGGAGCACGAGGGCGTTTCCTGAGGACACTGTAGCCGGGCGGGCGGGGATGACACACGGTTACTTGAGGGTCAGCGTTGGGGACAGCTGGGGAGATGCTCGGCAGACCCCTCCCCCATTCAGCACTGATGCGCGGACCCCTGGGGCTCGGTTCCCTCATCTCTGAAATGGGAAGAGTAGTACCTGCTTCTCAGGGGTTGTCACCCAGGACGACGGCGGAGGGGGGGGGGCGGTGACCGACATCTACTGCGCACTAAATGGGCATCTGGCAAAAGCCTCGCTCACCCGCAACAAGGTCTTGCTATTTTCCACTCTTGAGGGGTGAGGAAAGCGCTAAGGGGAAGGCGCTCTCCGCACAGCGCCGGCTGCACGCGAGACTGGCCCGGAGCCGCTGCTCAGCGAAGCTTACGGATCAGAACGACTCTGTGGGTTTCAAGGTGTTTTCCCAACAGAAAACTGCTCTGCCCACCTCTGTTTACGCATCGCTGTCAGCAGAGGGTTCCTGCTGCTAATTCTAAATTTTGAAGCCTTCGTTGATCTTGGGAGCATTTCTCTGAGTGTAGCAGAGACGGCCTCTCTCAAAAAAACTGTCCCCTCTTCTAAAGAAATAGACTTGTGGAGACCGGAGGCTCACCGTCCCAGCCTCCCCTGCAGTTACGTCATCCATGTCACTCGGCCTGTGCCGAAGGGACAGGAGCAGACGTGAGATCTCCCGAGGGCAGGGCCAGGATGGAGTGGGCTCCTGCACCCTCTCTCTCGCTGCTTCGTGGAGCTGGAACCCACATGTGCAGGGACCCAGCTGTAACCATCCAACACCCAAGCTCGAGGCCAGGGGTCCGCAAACGGCCGAATCCGGCCTGCCACCTGCTTTTGCAAACCGTTTTATTGAAATACAGCCACACTCATTCATGGATGTGTTTTTCCATGATTCCTTTCATGCTGCAACAGCAGAGCTGAGTAGTTGTATAAGAGACCCTACGACCCGCAGAGGCCTTTACAGGAAAAGTTTGCTGACCCCTGCTCTAGGGGATCGCAGAGCCCAAGATAAAAATAACCTCGGTCCCTGCGATGTCTTCTCTCACCCATAGGTTATTTAGAAATATACTGTTTCATTTTTAAAGCAGTCGTGGATTTTTTACTCTTCTTTGCTATTGATTTCTATTCGAATTCCATGTGGCCATAGAACATTCTCTGAATGATTTCAATCTTTTGAAACATTCATGCTCTCCTTATGGTCCAAGGTATGGTCAATATTGGCAAATGTTCCACGTGCACCTGAAGAGAATATGAATTCTGTAACCGCATTTCTAAACTGCTTTTTTTTTTTTTTTTTTCGGTACGCGGGCCTCTCACTGTTGTGGCCTCTCCCGTTGCGGAGCACAGGCTCCGGACGCGCAGGCTCAGCGGCCATGGCTCACGGGCCCAGCCGTTCCGCGGCATGTGGGATCTTCCCGGACCGTGGCACGAACCCGTGTCCCCTGCATCGGCAGGCGGACTCTCAACCACTGCGCCACCAGGGAAGCCCCCTCTAAACTGCTTTTTATTCTCTGCTTATAAATAACCATTCCCACTACTGTGGGTTGGTAGAAAGCTATTTGTCAGCCTTATGCTTTTTAACGTAGATTCCAGAAGAGTAGGTGGGAGGAATGTTGAAAGAATTGCGTAACTCTTAAATGACGACGATATTTCTCGATTTTATTCCTTTTCAGCGAGCTCTGTGAGCAGAGTATAGACATCATGCTGACCCCAGAAATGATGGCGGTGGAATTCCCTATGTTGAACTACAAGGACACCAAGAAGGAGAAGTAAGTGGATGCTTTGATGGCTTAGGAAGAGGCAGCCAGGATAAAGTTCACCCTACGGGACGCACAGAACCGCCGTGCTGTTTGGATCTAAGAACGTGTCAAAAGGGGCACGTTTCCAATGCTTCAGATGTTTAGATGTGTATTTTATGCATAGCGACGCTCCCTCAAATGTTGTTGGCAAATAAACCTTTAGAACAGAGTCCAGCATTCCCATTTGCTTATCGTGTGATTTCAGAGCTGTGTTTGTTTCTTATGAGTAGCTGAATGAGCTTCATGCAGTATAAGAGGCCCAGGCTCTGGAGCCTGGCGAGACCCGGGGCCGCAGCCCATTTAGCGCCCGTGCCACCTCCAGCTGCATTTGCTCATCTTAAGTAACTGGGCAGTTGTGAGGGTTAAATGAGATGCCAGTGCGAAGACACCTCTCCAGCTGCTCGATGTGAACTCGCTTGGCACACGTGAATTCTTCTCTTTGCCTCTCCCTCAGGGGCCAACTAGCCGAGCAAACCGTCACCCTTCAAGAATTGGTTTTGAAGAATACTTTGGCAAAGTAAATAACCACCAGAGTTCATATGGTTTGTAAGTTTGAAATTCCAGTTATCCTTTTTAGAATTCTTTTTCTCTTTAAAAAAAAAAAAAGTCTTTTTTGGGACTTCCCTGGCAGTCCAGTGGTTCAGACTCCGCACTTCCACTGCAGGGGGTGCGGGTTCAATCCCTGGTCGGGGAACTAAGATCCCGCATGCTGCGTGGCCAAAAAATAAACAAAAATAGAAATAAACAAATCAGTGATTTTAAAAAAATTCTACTAAAAAAATAAAAATAAAGCCTTTTTTTTTTACTATTAAAATGTTAGAAAATACAGAAAAATATAAAGAATAAAATAAAAACAATAATCCTACCACCCAGAGGCAGTAACTTGTACATTTTGATGTGTGGTCTTCCAAGGATTTATTTGTTTGTTAGTTTAAATAAACCATAAACACCTATTATATTTTGTTAAACCGTACATACAGTCATCACTCGGTATCCACAGGGGATTGGTTCCAGGACACCCCCATCCTGAGTACCCAAATCTGTGGATGCTCAAGTCCCTGTATAAAATGCTGTCGAATTTGCACATAACCTACGCACATCTTCCCAGATACTTTAAGTCATCTCTAGATTACTCATAATACCCCATACAATGTAAATGACTTGTAAATAGTTGCCAGCGCACGGCAAATTCAAGTTTTGCTTTTTGGAACTTTGCAATTTTTTTTCATCCGGGGTTGGTTGAATCTGAAGATGCAGGACCTATGGATACAGAGTGCCAACTGTATGTGTTGGCATATATTCATACGTGCATACCTTGTATATACATGAATTCAATCATATTGTTTTATCTTCTAGAATTTTATTTAGCAGTATAGCATAAACATAGCTGTATAGACACAGACATACGCCTTTGTATCTCATTCGTGGATGTGCCATCGTGTGTTCACACGCCCTTCTGATGATCACATCACCTCTTTCCGACGTTCTGCTGTTGCCAGTAGCACTGCAACAAACCTCCTTGTGTCGTAATTCCTTGAAAACTTATCAGACTGTCTCCTTGGGATAAATTCCTAGACACATAAATGCTAGGTTCATGTGCATTTTAAGGTTTTAATATATAGTGCTTCAGCACCATCCAGCAAGTTCATCAACAAACCTCCTACCAGCAGAGGTCAGGATGCGCACATTCAAATGCCCTGCACAACGTGTTACGGTATCAGGCTTTCTTCTTTACCAGTATGATAGGTTTTTAAATGACCATATCATTGTTTTAATTTTAAACTTCTTTGTTTACAAGTGATGGTAAAAAATTTCCTATGTTTATCAACTGTTTTTCTTCTTTTATGAAGGAATTTTTTACCTATATTGTAGAAAGTGTTTATCTTTTTCTTACTTATTTGTAAGAGTCCCTCATATTTTAGGGATAATTACCCTTCCTGTGTATACTGTAAATTTCTCAGTTTGTCTTCCTCGTTTGGGGTGTTTTGGGGAGGCCCTGCCTTTTTGGAAGGGAATACCCACATATCTTAGAGGAGCATGGGGTTCCTTTGGTTTGTTTGTGATAGTAGCAGAGGCCTACAGCAAACCAACACTCTCAGAAAGTAGACTGGCAGTTTCCCGTAAAAAAAATCGAGGAAATAAAAATTTTAAATAGAATTTCAGTGAGCATCGGTTTTAAGCAGCTAATTAACAATAAAATATCATGTTACACTACATAGCACATAGAACCTCTGACACCTCAACAAAGAGATGTACTTTGCATTCTGTTTCAGGTTTCAGACAAACAGTTGACTAAGAGGTTATTTTTCAATTAATTTTTTTAAAATTATTTTATTTATTTATTTTTGGCTGCATTGGGTCTTTGTTGCTGCATGTGGGTTTTCTCTAGTTGCGGAGAGCGAGGGCTACTCTTCATTGCAGTGCACAGGCTTCTCATTGCGGTGGCTTCTCGTTGCAGAGCACGGGCTCTAGGTGCGCGGGCTCAGTAGTTGTGGCTCGCAGGCTTAGTAGTTGTGGCTCGTGGGCTCTAGGTGTGCAGGCTCAGTAGATGTGGTGCACGGGCTTAGTTGCTTCACCACCTGTGGGATCTTCCCGGACCAGGGCTCGAACCCGTGTCCCCTGCATTGGCAGGCAGATTCTTAACCACTGCGCCACAAGGGAAGTATCCCTGACTAAGGGATACTTTTTTTTTTTCAATTTCAAAAATTACCCCTGGACTTAGAATGGTTTGCCCCACGAGTGGGGCAATATCTAATACCTCTTTGCTTACTTGGTATTTAACCTGGTTTTTCACCATTTTCACTACAGAAGCTAATACTGAATGCCATTGGATTATCAAATGATTATTGAATGAAGTAGAACTTATTACTTTATATATTCACCCAAAGTGGAAGATCTTCTTTTCTTGTTTAATGTATTTTAGCTACTTTACCAAAAAAAACAAAACCAAAAAAACCCAACAATGAACTCTAAACATTTTCTGCACAATTTAGCTTCCAATTTTGTTTTCAAAATACACATACATTTCACACATTTTCAATAAATAGATCCATGGCCTTTTGAATTCATCTATTTTGCAGTTTAAATTATTTTTTGTACGTTTTTTCATGTGTCAAAATTGTCAATGTAATTATCAGTTTATTGGCTGCATAGTATTCCAACTGATTGATATCCCACAGATGCTTTTGTTTCATTTTTTTCAAATTTTTATTGAAATATAATTGATTTACAGTTGTGTTAGTTTCAGGTATACAGCAGAGTGACTCAGTTATATATATATATATATATATATATATATATATATATATATATATATATGTATTCTTTTTCAGATTCTTTTCCCTTATAGGTTATTACAAGATACGAGTAGACTTCCCTATGCTGTACAGCAGGTATTTGCTTCTGAAATTCTCTCCAGCGCATAGCAAGCATGACCCAACGCTCAGCTCTGTCTTCTCTCTCCTTGTGCCTTTTCCTCACCTCCTTCAGCCTCAGCCAGAAGCAGACAGAGTCAGACACACACACACCAGAGCTTGGTCAGACAGGGATAGAAATAAAGAACCCATCAGTGGGACTTATTGTCCCCATGAAGACTGCTGTCTATTGGGTTTGTGGCAAATATTTATTTTCATGGATGCAAAGAATCATCTGCTCTCCCTTGATGGCTGTAATCAACCCGAGAGATTCTCTGCTGCCTTGATGGTGATCGCACCCTCTCAAGACCCGCTAAGGAGAATCATATTGCAAACGTCCAAGGAACTGTGAGAGTGACTTCAGTTGCCAACATATCATTCAACTCCCCTTAGATTATCATATCACTCAATCATTAATATCTTTAAGGGCTGACATGATCTATATATTTTTACACTGATTCCATAAGGTGGTGCCAATTTTTTTTCAATTATACACATTAGGGAACATTTTAGTTCTTCATTCTCAGATATTTCTGCTTTTTCAAAACTTTCGGGTATTTGCCAAAACGTCACATTTCACCCTCTTTAGGAAATGTTTCAGAAGCACTTAATTTTATTTTTTTAATTTTACTGAAGTATAGTTGATTTACAGTGTTGTGTTAGTTTGTGCTGTACATGTACAGCAAAGTGATTCACTTATACATATATATATATATTCTTTTTCATATTCTTTTCCATTATGGTTCATCACAGGACATTGAATATATCTCCCTGTGCTATACAGTAGGACCTTGTTGGTTATCCATCTTATAGATAATAGTTTGCATCTGCCAATTCATCCCTCCCCCACCTTGGCAACCACCAGTCTGTTCTCTATGCCCATGAGTCTGTTTCTGTTTTGTAGATAAGTTCATTTGTGTCGACTTTAGATTCCTGCTGCTGTGAATATAGGGGAGAAGCACTTAATTCTGTATTGAATTCTTCTATCTGGTCAGATCGTATAGCTGAGCTCACAGTCCTTAGACATCTGTGCTTCCAACCAAATACACTCATCACGTCCTCCCAGATATTTGGAGAGTTCTACCCCTCGCCACACCGGCGACATCTGGCCTCCACATCAGCCACTGCTCTACCCAGGTGCAGAGCCCTCCCTCTTGATTCCCACCTTCTAGAACTATGGCCAGAGTCAGAGATACTATGCGTCCACTCGACTCATAAACATGAAGAACCGGCTCCCGCCAACTGAGCCTTCAGAAGCCATCATGCCGGGATGTGTACGAGTAAGTTCTCGTTTCCCCTTTGCAACAGTCCTGGGGGACGGGATGCACACCAGGTGTGCGTCTGGAAACGGCGGCTGAGAGCTTAGGTCACGTGGCTCTGCTAAGATACTGGTGCGGCTCAGACTGGAAACCAGGCTTGAGCCACTTACCAGTTGGGTGTTTCCACTGGTAACTAAGTGATCGCTAAGCGGGGTTTCAACTGTGTATGCGGATAAACAGCCCTCCGACCTTCGCAAGGCATCTCTCGCAACGCTGGGCCCGGCAGCAGGTTGGTGGTGTTTCCTGAGGGCCCCGATGCGCCTTGCCGGGTCTGTGTTTGATGTATATACTTAGAGAGGCGAGAGACCAAGCACAGCCACTGGAGAAGGCAGGAGAAAAGGTGTTTGAGGAGATGAAGACCCTGCGGGGCAAAGCTCTCAACTCGTTGACTCTAGAATAACAACAGTCACCGGGAGGTCAGTTCCGCTCACTTGCTTTCTGCAGGTCACCGTGGTCCTCTTGGTCTGTTTACGTTCCAGCCATTTGGGGAATTAAAGTTTCCAGAGGGAAAAAATAATTGAAATGTGGATGACGTATATATTTTTAAATTATTTTTCTCTGTAACAGTAAAATGTCATCAGTATGATGGCAATGTTTGGAGCTCCTGGCTGCAAGCTTTAGCGTGGGAGCAAAGGCTTCCGGAGTGCGAGAGGCCGAGCGCCCTCTGGGGGGCGGGGGAGGGGCTGCTCCCCCCCCCCCCCCCCCCCCCGCGCCGTGACCGCCAGCTCCCACGGCCCCCCAGCACCAGACCCTGGCTTTGGCGGCCGCTCCCAGAAACAGCAGCACTGGTGAGGGCGACACTGGCTCCCCAGCGGCTGTGACAGGGGCAGACCCAGGCCGGGGGGCGACCAGAGCCCGCAGACTGGCTTGGGAGAAGAGGGTGAGGCCTCTGCAAGGGTTCTCGGGAGCAGCTGGGGCGCGAGGGCGTCGCCTCGGGCCCAGGAGTCCCTGCGAAGGGTCAGTGGCAAGCAGGCCTTTTGACCGTGTGTGGCAGCATGACTCCAGTTCTTAAGCATAGGCTGGCTGCACGTCAGAATCACTTGGAGAGCTTCAAAATCAACAGCTGAATCACTGCTATTCTTAAAATGGATAACCAACAAGGACCTTCTCTACAGCACGGGGAACTCTGTTCAATATTCTGTAATAACCTCAATGGGAAAAGAATCTGAAAAAGATTAGATACATGTATATGTATAACTGAATCACTTTGCTGTACTCCTGAAACTGACACAGCACTGTTAATCAACTCTACTCCAATATAAAAAACAAAACGAAACAAAACCAAGAAACAGCTGAGTCAGACTTCCTGGGGTAGGACCCAGGCAGTAATCATCTCTAGAGCTCTCCGGAGGATCTGATGTGCAGCCCAGACTGAGGCCCACTGGCCTCCAGGATGAAGTCCAGGTTCCTCACGGGGGCTGCAAGCCCCTGCGTCTCCGGGTCCCGCCTCTAGCTTCCTCTGCCCTGGCGCCAGGCTCTCCCTGCGGGGCGGTGGGGGAACTGGCCTGGGCAGCCGTCTGGTCCCAGGCGAATCCTGGTCCTGTTCTCATCAACCACACGGCTTCCTTAGTGTCTGTGAGCTTCCACTTTCCCCGTATGACCGGCTCCAGGGCTCACCTCCCATGGGGCTGTGAGGATTACATTAGGAAATGCAAAAAGTGTACCTGGCATTAAACAAGTGTTCAGAAATCTGAGCTCCCCTTAACTCACAGGGCAGGACCAAGGCAGCAGTAATTTAAAAATTCTTTTTCATTTTGAAATAATTTTTTTTTTTATGTTCCCATATCTCTTCCTGCTTGCGTCTCCCTCCCTCCCACCCTCCCTATCCCACCCCTCCAGACGGTCACAAAGCACCGAGCTGATCTATGTGGCTGCTTCCCACTAGCTATCTACATTACGTTTGGTAGTGTATATATGTCCATGCCTCTCTCTCGCTTTGTCACAGCTTACCCTTCCCCCTCCCCATATCCTCAAGTCCATTCTCTAGTATGTCTCTGTTTTATTCCCGTCTTACCCCTAGGTTCTTCATGACATTTTTTGTTTTTTTCTTAGATTCCAGATATATGTGTTAGCATACGGTATTTGTCTTTGTCTTTCTGACTTACTTCACTCTGTATGACAGACTCTAGGTCTATCCACCTCATTACAAATAGCTCAATTTCGTTTCTTTTTATGGCTGAGTAATATTCCATTGTATATGTGTGCCACATCTTCTTTATCCATTCATCCGATGATGGACACTTAGGTTGTTTCCATCTCCTGGCTAATGTAAATAGGGCTGCAATGAACATTTTGGTACATGACTCTTTTTGAATTTTGGTTTTCTCAGGGTATATGCCCAGTAGTGGGATTGCTGGGTCATATGGTAGTTCTATTTGTAGTTTTTTAAGGAACCTCCATACTGTTCTCCATAGTGGCTGAACCAATTCACATTCCCACCAGCAGTGCAAGAGTGTTCCCTTTTCTCCACACCCTCTCCAGCATTTATTGTTTCTAGATTTTTTGGTGATGGCCATTCTGACTGGTGTGAGATGATATCTCATTGTAGTTTTGATTTGCATTTCCCTAATGATTAATGATGTTGAGCATTCTTTCATGTGTTTGTTGGCAGTCTGTATATCTTCTTTGGAGAAATGTCTGTTTAGGTCTTCTGCCCATTTTTGGATTGTTTGTTTTTTGTTATTGAGCTGCATGAGCTGCTTGTAAATTTTGGAGATTAATCCTTTGTCAGTTGCTTCATTTGCGAATATTTTCTCCCATTCTGAGGGTTGTCTTTGAAATAATTTTAGACCTAAGGAAAAGTTGCAAAGCCAGAATGGAGAGCGCGCGTATACAGTACTCAGCTTCCCCTGATGTTACCCTCTACTGTGGCACAATCACCAAAAGCAGGAAATGAAGACTGGCTCTGCGCTGTCGACTCAGGGGCTTTCACTGTTCAGGAGCCACGTGGCGTTTAGTCTCAAGTCTCCTTACTTTCTTCTCACCTGTGACAGCCCCTTAAGTCCCTGAGCCAAGCAGTTCCCAGCCAGCCCGCTACCAGGGCCCCGCCTCACAACAGCCCCTCTTTTCTTGAAGAAGTTTGAGGGCGTCTGTGTCTTACCACCAAGGAGCTGAATCAGATCTCAGGACTCAGCCAAGACATGGACACGGGGGTCTGGTGACACGTTCTCCAACAGTGGTGTCTTCAACAAATGTTTCTTTTCAGATACTCTGTTTGCGGGAAGTTTGTTAAAGCCCTTGTGAAAAGAGGGGAAGCGATGCAAAGGAAAGAGCTAGAAGCATATACAGAAGATCAACAGACAATACTTACACCCCCCAAGCCCCTGTGTATGCACACACGCATGCCCTTCCCAGGTCCAGCTCAATGTCTCGCCAGCTAGAGGCCCGCAGAAGGTGGGCCCTTTTTGATACACTTCCTCTCCCTGATGGTAGAGCTGACCTGAACCTGAGGACAGGCTACTCTTCAGGTCCCCACTGCCTGGAGCTCGACCGGCCACCCCTGGGGCACCAGTGGCCCTGCTACTCCCCCTCCCACCCCGGCCTTCCAGAAGCTCTCCCCTCTGCGTCAGGCTGATGCGTCTGAACTGCAAGCCTGCACAGGCTGCCCAGGGCCTGTCCTGTAATTACCGTCCAGCGAACTACTCTGCACCTTTCCCTGGATCCCACGTCTAGAGGACTTACCAAGACTAACCTCCTCCTGCCTCGCAGTGCCGAGGCACCTTTAACCTCCAGCACCGCCAGAAGTCCAGCTGGATTAGCCGAGATGGCTACAGCAGAGACAGGAAGGTGGTTACCACCAGCCTCGGCTGTTCACATCATGACCTGCAGGAAGGAGGGCCGCCAGTGAGCAGTCGCGGAAAGAAACATCGTTCTTCCTCTTTCTGTCTTTCCCACCGGCTGAAGAATCCCTAGGACAAGCGCTGTGGGCGAGAGTGCAGAGCCTCTGCGCCCACCAGAGCCAGTGGAGCCACATGTCTAGTCTTTACTGGGGAGGGTGCTGACATGGTGGGGGCAGTGCTGGGTGAAAGATGAAACTGAAGTTTCAAAACAGACAACAAGCCTCAACCAAAATGATACTGTCCCAGTAACTGATACTGACTGACAAATTATAGATTTGGACTGTGTGTCCTTAAGGGACCCTGTCAGTAAGCAGGGAATCAGTGAAGAGTACAGCTGGTAGCAATCACTGGAGAAATAAAGTCATTTCATTTATCCCTCAATGAGCTGATATCACTCAGTCAAACTGTCCCCACTACAGTCACCACCAAAAGTACCAGCTTCTGATGTCAAAAAGATACCAAGGAATGACAGTCAGTGGAAAACTAGGGTCTCAGAAGTGAGAGGGGGCTGTGCAGTGCAGCCTAGGCAAGGGGCCCAGGGTCTGATTTGGTCTCCGCAGGTCGGTATTATAATAGACAGCATTCACGTTAAAGTTAGTTAGTAAAAAAATGTATTTGTGGCAATAGGGAAGCTGGTATTCAAGAAAAGACAAAAAAAATTTTTATATTAGAAGGTTTAAGTAGTCCATTAAATTGGAGTTAAATTTAAAATGATATGATTCCATGACATGTTAAAAATATCTCTTTTCAGGGCCTGCCCCTAAAGTGGCCTCTGTGCTCTCACCCACTCCCAGGGCCAAGCAGAGTGGTCTAACATATGCCCAAAGCGCCTAGAGTTTTGATCTCAAGTACAGCTCCCCAAAAGGAAGCCAGGAGCCTTGGAAAGTGTCTGATCCTATGTCTTAGGGCAAAGATAATTAAGATGGGCCTGGAGTACCAGTGTGTTGCCAGAAAGAAAGTGTGCTTTCAAAATGATCCAGGGCAATTTTAAAGGATAAAGGAGCCAGTTGAAAGGGGCTCCCACTGAGCAGCTGGTGACAATTTGGGGACTAGAAAGAAAGCAGTAGTTCTCTGCAGAGCCATGTGAGGCATGCTAGAAAAACAAAAGAAAAGAAAAAGAAGGCATGTACAAGTTTATAAGGATGTTTACAGTATGTTGACAAAGCCAGACTGTGTGTATACTATATACTATATTCAAGTCTTGGTCAGCATCAAAATTTCATCATTACAAATCAAACAGCTAAAATATTCATTGCACCCCTGGTAGGGGATGTAGAATCTTATCAGCTCTACTCAGGCAATGAAAAATTATGGAAGATTTTACTATTACAAAAAATCACACAGGCTTGGGAAGTCCAATTATCTCCACAGTGACTCAGCCTAATAAATACTGACTCATGATGAATCATCCTGGAAATCATGCTGGACCCCAGTCCTGGGCAAGAATATCCCACCAAGAGTTCAGCCTCCAGCACCTCAGTGTGAAATGGCCCAAGAGGATGGCTCTGTGCCCTTGGGTTAGGAAAGCGCATTTGTGGTGTCCAGATGAATAAAAGAATCTGCCTGGGTTGATATTTGGGTGCTGGGTAGGCTATCTGTAATAATGAGTTTTATTCCACTGTTTTATATGTACTTCATTTAAGATGTTTAGAACAGGTAAGAGAATCTGTTAGATTTATGTCTATTTTATTAGATTTATAAGAGTTGCTTAATGGTTTAGTAAGGTTTTGCTTATTAGATTTGGCTCGGGAATTAAACTACTTGGGACGGGGTGGCTATTGGTGTATTTAAGAGTCGGCTAAGTCGAATTTGAAAGTATGGTTTGAGAGGCCCGAGGGAATTTGATCAATTGAGTACAGAAGTGTGGGACAAAATTAAGGAAGATTTAATCTGTAAAGCCCGTGGTTAACTGAAGGCTAACCAAAGAACACGGAGAAACAAAATCTTATTTTCATACAAAGATCACTGAATTTATTAAGATAACAGTATTTGCAAACTGACGTTTTAGGCTTTTAGGCTTAAGAGATATGAGATATTTAAACTTGATACTTTAATCAACTGAATAGTAATTAAAATATAAGTGGGCTTCCCTGGTGGCTCAGTGGTTAAGAATCCACCTGCTGCCAATGCAAGGGACACGGGTTCGAGCCCTGGTCCGGGAAGATCCCACGTGGCGCGGAGCAACTAAGCCCGTGCGCCACAACTATTGAGCCTGCACTCTAGAGCCCACGAGCCACAGCTACTGAGCCCGCACGCCACAACTACTGAGCTGCGCTCTAGAGCCCATGCTCCGCAACAAGAGAAGCCACCACAATGAGAAGCTCATGTACCGCAACCAAGCGTAGCCCCTGCTCGCCACAACTAGAGAAAGCCTGCACGCAGAAACAAAGACCCAACACAGCCAAAAGTAAATAAATAAATAAATTTATAAAACATAAGTAACTCTTTAAGTATTCCTTTCATGCCCAAAAGCCCCCTCAGAAAAATTTTTAGGGAAAAATAGAAAACCTGAAAAGCCCTATAACAAGTAAGGAGATTGAATCAGTAATCAAAAATCTCCCAACAAAGAGAAGCCCTGAAGCCTACGGCTTCACTGGTGAAGTCTACCAAATATTTAAAGAACTAATACCAATCCTTCTCAAGCTTTTCCAAAAAACTGAAGAGGAAGGAATGCCTCCTGATTCATCCTAGAGGCCAGCATCACTCTGATACCAAAGTCAGATAAAGACACTACAAGAAAAGAAAACTTCAGGACAATATCCCTTATGAACATTGATGCAAACGTTCTCAACAAAATAGGAATTCAGCAGCATATTAAAGAGATTATACATCATGACCAAGTGGGATTCATTCCTGCAATGCAAGGATGGTTCAACATATGAAAATCAATCAATATAATACACCACATTAACAGAATGAAGTACAAAAACCACATGATCATCTCAACTGATGCAGCGAAAGCATTTGAGGGACTTCCCTGGTGGCACAGTGGTTAAAGCTCCGTGCTCCCACTGCAGGGAACCTGGCTCCGATCCCTGGTCAGGTAACTAGATCCCACATGTATGCTGCCACTGAGAGTTTGCATGCCACAACTAAGGAGCCCGCGTGCCACAACTAAGACCCGGCGCAACCAAATAAATAAAAATAAATATTAAAAAATAAAAGTATTTTAAAAAAGCATTTGAAAAGTTCAACACCTTTTCATTAATAAACACTCAACAAACTAGGAATAGACGGAAACTGCCGCAACATAATAAAAGCCATATTTGAAAAATCCACAGCAATGGTGAAAGACTGATTTTTCACTAAGATAGGGGACATGACAAGGATGCCTACTTTCACCAGTTCTATTCAACATAGTACTAGAAGTTCTAGCCAGAGCAATTAGGCAAGGAAAAGAAATAAAAGGCACCCAAATTGGAAAGGAAGAAGTAAAATTATGTCTGTTCATAGATGATATGAAATTATGTTTAAAAAACCCTAAAGATTGCACGAAAACCTGTTAGAGCTAATAAATGAATTCAGCAGGATACAAAGTCAACATACAAAAGTCAGTTGCTATATACTAACAATAAGGAATCTGAAAAGGAAATTACGAAAACAATTCCATTCACAACAGCAACAAAAAGGAAAAATACTTAGGAATGACCTTAACCAGAGAGGTGAAAGACTTGTACACTGAAAACTACAAAACACTGCTGAAAGAAATTAAAGAAAACATAAATAATGGAAATATATCCCATGTTTGTAAATTGTGGACTTAATATTATTAAGATGGCAGTACTACCCAAAGTGATCTAAAGATTCAATATAATCCCTGTCATTTTTTTTTGTAGAAATAGAAAAACCTATCCTAAAATTCATATAAAATCTCAACTGATCCTGAACAGCCAAAATAATCTTGAAAAAGAAGAACAAAGCTGAAGGATTCATACTTCCTGATTTCAAAACTTACTACAAAGCTACAGTATTAAAACACTGTGATTACCAGCATAAAGACATACATATATAACTGAATCACTTTGCTGTACACCTGAAACTAACACAACATTGTAAATCAACTATGCTCCAATAAAAATTACAAAAAAAAAAGAGGCATACATATAGACCAATGGAACAGAATAGAGAGTCCAGAAATAAATTCTGGTATATATGATCAAATGATTTTTGACAAAGGTGCCAAGACCATTCACTGAGGAAAAGACAGTCTTTCAGCAAGTGTTACTGGGAAAACTGCATATCCACATGCAAAAGAATGAATTTGGACCCTTACCTAACACCATGTTTAAAAATTAACTCAAAATGGATCGAAGACCTAAATGTAAGACCTAAAATTATACAACTCTTAGAAGAAAACATAGACACTGAAGAAAACTTCACGACACTGGATTTGGCAATGATTTTCTGGATATGACACCAAAGACATGGGCAACAAAAGAAAAACAATTTGGACTCTAAGAAAATTTAAAATCTTGTGCCTCAAAAGACAATATCCTCAGAGTAAAAAGGCAACCCAAGAACGGGTGAAAATATTTGCATCATATATCTGATAAGGTATTAATATCTAGAGTATACTGAGAACTCCTAAAACTCAACCACACACAAAAAACCCAACCCAATTCAAAAATGGACAAAGGTTTTGAATAGACATTTCTCCAAAGAAGATATACAAATGTCCAATAAGCACATGAAAAGGTGCCCAAAATCGCTAAGCATTAGGGAAATGCATATCAAAACTACAAAATACCACCATACACACATTAGAATGGCTACTATCCAAAAAAAACAGAAGATAAATGTCGGTAAAGATGTGAAGAAATTGGAACCTTGAGCACTGTTGGTGAGAATATAAAATGGTACAGCCCCTGTGGAATACAGGACGCCAGATCCTCAGAAAATTTAAAAATGAAATTAACACATTATGCAACAAGTCTACTTCCGGGTACATACACAAAAGAATTGAAAGCAGGGTCTTGAAGAGATATTTGCACACTCATGTTCATAGCAGCATGATCATAGTAGCAAAAATGTGGAAGCAACCCAAGTGCCCATCAACAGGTGAATGGATAAGCAAAATCTCCCATATTCATGCAATGGAATATTATTCAGCCTTAAAAAGGAAGGAAATTCTGACACATGCTACAACATGGATGAACCTTGAGGACATTATGCTAGGTGAAATAATCCAATCACCAAAAGATAAATACTGTATGATTCCACTCACATGAGATACTTAGTGGTCAGAATTATAGAGACAATGTAGAACGGTGGTTGCCAGACAGTAGAGGGAGGGGAATGGGAGTTACTGTCTGATGGACGTAGAACTTCAGCTTTGCAAGATGAGTTATGGAGAGGGACAGTGGCGATGGTTGCACAATGTATTTAATACCACTGAACCATACGCTTTAAAATAGTCAAGATGGTAAATATTATGTGTACTTTACCACTATGAAAAAAAAAAAAAGCAACCATCAGATGCCCTGTAATCCGTCATTCCCCAGGTTCTTATCCCTGTATTTATTTCCTGTTTATCCCCTAATGTAGTCCCGACCACCCACCCCTTGCAGCCCTCCCAAACTGCGCTGTGACTTTACAATGTTTGGTCCATCACCAGCAAATTGCCCACACCTTCATCTGTACTTCAGGGGTCCACAGACCTTTTCTGCAAGGGGCCGGAGAGTAAATGTTTTAGGTTCTCTGGGCAGACTGTCTCTGTCCTCGCTACTCGACTCTGCCCTTCTAGGGAAAAGCAGCCACAGACAGCGCGAAAAGGAAAGGCCTAGGAGCAGGCAGGGCTGACCCCTGACCCTCTCACAGAGCAGCTGGGAAAGTGAGCTGACAGGTGTAACGCTGCTCCGTGGACTGTACAGTGCGGATCACCTGGGAGGAGCCGGGAGCAGAGGCCATGGTAATAAAAATCCTGCTCAGAGCCTCCGCCAGCAGAGAGTGCTTCCCGACGGGAAAGGACGGGACCCGGCGGAAGGACGGGGCCTGGGTTCCGACGGGGGTTCCGCCAGTGGCCACCTCCTGACCCACGCGGAGACGCTGGTCCTTCCAGAGCGAGACGGGAAGGTCCAGGCCACCTGTGTGGAAGGACGCTCAGCCCCGGCCCCGAGCGTCCCACCCCTTCGCCTCCGCCCTCGGGGCCCCGCCCCCATAGCCGGGCCTGCGTGCTTTGCGCCCAGCCCCGCCTCCAAGAGTCCCGCCCTTTTGTCTCTCTCCCGGGGCCCCGCCCCCAGAGCCGGGCCGGCGTGCTGTGCGTCCCGGCCCCGCCCCCAAGAGTCCCGCCCTTTTGCCTCCGCCCTCGGAGCCCCGACCCCGGAGCCGGCCGGTGAGCTTTGCGCCTGGCCCGGTCTCACCCTGCGCATGTGCTCGGCGTCCTGGGCTGCTGCGGAGGCGGAGGTGAGCGCGCGGAGCGGGCCGGGCTGACGTGCGGCTGCGGGCGGGCTCCCTCGGAGGTGTGTTCCAGCCGCGGGGCGTAGCCTAGGGGTTGGGCGTGGAGCGAGGGTCCTGCGGCCCCTTCTCGCCGGGCTGCCCGCAGGATGGGCGGCACCACCCCCCAGGCCTCCTTGGAGCGCGCGGCCTTGGCGCTGGTGGTCCTGGGGACGTTGGGACCTTCGCCTGGCACCTTTCTTCCCCGGCCTCAGTTTCCTCGTTGTCGAAAAGGCCCAAGTGATGTGACTCCTCAGGACTCTGCTGCCCCCTTGTTTGCAGCAATTAGTTTGCTAATTAAACACTTCTCGGACAGGAGGACAGGGAGCTTCAGCTAAAGTTAAATAATTGTGAATTTTTACTGAAATATTTTCGGATGAGATAATAGGATGCCCCGAATGTGTTGCAAAATAAACCAGTTGGAGGGGAGTATGTGTGGGATTAGAGGCAAAGCAAGACTGGCCATGACTTGATAGACTGAAGTTGGTTTATGATGTACTATTTTGTCCACCGTTCTGTATGTTTGTAATTTATCATCAGAAATACTCTATAATGAAAAATCTGCTGTGGACGCCTGTGTTCAAATACTGGGCCTGTATTAGTCTGCTAGGGCTGCAGTGACGAGAACTGGGTGAGAGACATGTCTTTCAAGGTGTCAGCAGGGCTAGTTTCCTCTGAGGCCTCTCCCACTGGCTTGTAGATGGTCACCTTCTGGCCTGTGTCTTCATGGTCCTTCCTCTGCGCCTGTGTCCTAGTGTCCTGTTCTCGTAAGGACACCAGTTATATTGGATTAGGGCTCATCCTAATGACCTAGTTTTAACTTAGTTGCCTCTTTAAAGATCCTATCTATGTCTAAATACAGTCACATTCTGAGGTCCTGGGGGTTAGGACTTCAGCATATGAATTTGGAGGGACACAATTCCGCCCACAGCATGGCCGCTTTACGTTTGGGATTTTGACCAGTTAGCCTGTCTGTGCCTCGGTGTTCCCTGGTGTAATGAGTCACAGAGGTGTAAGGAGTCCGTCATTAAACAATGTCTGCAGCGCTCTCAGAAGCGTGTCGAACACGTAGTAAGACTGAGTGAGTGGAACATGCTTCATGTGTCCTGGGATCGTGCTCAGTAGGGGTGGGTGGTGGAGTGAGGGGTTGGTTGCTTGGTGCTGTGCCTAGCCAAGGGCATCAAAGCTGTAATCACAGCCATTTCCTCAAGGGTGTCTGCTCCTTGCTGGGCACCAATTGTTGCGTGTGTGTTCACTGACAGCACAGACACCCTCTGGTGGGCCGCTGTCACATGCCCATCTGACCCGTGGGGAAGGCGATGCAGAGACAGAGCTGGAGCCTGTGCTCTGACTACCGTGCGTGCGTATTGCCTCCGCTAAAGAGGATGTGGCCCTGGGGGTGTTCAGTCTGCAGGTAGACCCGAGGAGCTGTTGGCTCACTTCTCTTTCTCTTGGCCCAGGTTTACAGAGGTGGCAGCCCTCATGGCAGGTCCCCTGTGGCGGGCCACAGCCTTTGTGCAGAGACACAGGACGGCCCTGTTGGTGGGTTCCTGTGCAGGCCTGTTTGGGGCTCAGATCTCGTACCACCTCTTCCCGGATCCTGTGGTCCCGTGGCTGTACCAGTACTGGCCTCAGGGCCAGCCAGCCTCCCTGTCCCCAGAGCTGCAGAGCCTGTTCGAGGAGGTGCAGCAGGATATCGGGGTCCCCTCGGGCCACCGCTTCAAGGCCTTCACCACCTTCACCTTCCAGCCTGTGAGCGCCGGCTTCCCGAGACTCCCTGCCGGGGCCGTGGTGGGCATCCCCGCCAGCTTCCTGGGTGACCCAGTGACCAACACTGACCGGCCCGTGGTCGTCCACGGGCAGCGAGTGGACTGGCAGAGCCCAGTGGGTGCCCGGCTGAGAGATGCCCTGACTCTGTCCCGCGACGCCCAGAAGTTCGCCTTGGCCAGGGAGGTGGTGCACCTGGAGAGCGGGGCGGCCGCCCTGCAGGCCCTGCCAGCCCCTGCCTGCCTGGTGGGCACCTGGGCTCTGGGCGTGGGAGCCAAGCACGCCCTGGGGCTCTACGGAGGCCCCATGAACTTGCGAGCCGCCTTCAACTTGGTGGCGGCAGTGGCGGGCTTCGTGGCCTATGCCTTGTCCACGGACTCTCTCACTCACTCCCTGGAAGCCTGGCTGGACCGCCGCACGGCCTCGCTGTCCGCAGCCTATGCCCGGGGCGGGGTGGAGTTCTACGAGAAGGTTCTGTCGGGCAACCTGGCCCTGCGCGGCCTCCTGGGCCGGCCCGGAGAGAAGCTGTACACGCCCAGCGGGAACGTGGTTCCCAGACACTGGTTCCGCATCAAGCACCTGCCCTACACGGCCCGCCGGGACTCGGTGCTGCAGGTGTGGAGGGCGGCGCTCAGCCCCCGCAGCCCCTGAGGGCCTCATGGCAGGGGCGGTTCCAGCTGGAGCAGGTACCACCCCGCCCTGGACTTGGGGGGGGAGGGGGGAGGGGCGCTCCTGGGGCCTCTGCGCCCGCAGCCCGGTGTCAGCAGACCTGCCGGCTGTGGAGCTCAGCAGCCCAGATTCTCCCCCCCTGGGCCTGACGGGGAGAGAAGGTGTTGCTGGAACCCAGCAAGACCTCCTGGTAGGAGCGCTGGCCGAGGGAGGGGAAGGAACAGGCCTGCGAAGCCGAGGCCCTGCAGTCAGGAGCCTGGACGCGCAGAGCACAGAGCGGGCTTGGGGAGGAGCTGCGGTGAGGGACGATGGGGGCGGGGCGAGCGGGGCTCACCGGGAGGTGAGGAGGGCGGAGCGGGGCAGGTGGGCAGTGGGCCAGGCCTGGTGTCCCGCTTGGGACCCAGCGGAGGCTGCGGCCTTGCCCGCTTGTCTGCCTCCAGCCCTCTGGATAAAGCAGACCCCACTTTTTTTTTTTCCTATTTTATCTTTTTATTTTATTTTTTTAACATCTTTATTGGAGTATAATTGCTTTACAATGGTGTGTTAGTTTCTGCTGTATAACAAAGTGAATCAGCTATACGTATACATATATCACCATATCTCTTCTTTCTCGTGTCTCCCTCCCTCCCACCCTCCCTATCCCACCCCTCTAGGTGGTCACAAAGCCCCAAGCTGATCTCCCTGTGTTGTGCCGCTGCTTCCTGCTAGCTGTTTTACATTTGGTAGTGTATGTATGTCCATGCCGCTCTCTCACTTCGTCCCAGCTTACCCTTCCCCCTCGCCGTGTCCTCAAGTCCATTCTCTATGTCTGCGTATTTCTTTTTTTTTTTTTTCAGTACGCGGGCCTCTCACTGTTGTGGCCTCTCCCATTGCGGAGCACAGGCTCCGGACGCGCAGGCCCAGCGGCCATGGCTCACGGGCTCAGCCGCTCCGCGGCATGTGGGATCTTCCCGGACCGGGGCACGACCCCGTGTCCCCTGCATTGGCAGGCGGACTCTCAACCACTGTGCCACCAGGGAAGCCCTATGTCTGCGTCTTTATTCCTGTCCTGCCCCTAGGTTCATATCCTTTTTTTTTTTTTAGATTCCATATATATGTGTTAGCATACCATATTTGTTTTTCTCTTTCTGACTTACTTCACTCTGTATGGCAGACTCTAGGTCCATCCACCTCACTACAAAATGACTCAATTTCGTTTCTTTTCATGGCTGACTGATTGTATATATGTGCCACGTCTTTATCCATTCCTCTGTCGATGGACACTTAACGTTGCTTCCATGTCCTGGCTATTGTAAATAGAGCAGCAATGAACATTGTGGTACATGAGTCTTTTTGAATTATGGTTTTCTCAGGATATATGCCCAGTAGTGGGATTGCTGGGTCTTATGGTAGCTTTTTTTTTTAGTTTTTTTTAAGGAACCTCCATACTGTTCTCCATAATGGCATTCCCACCAACAGGGCAAGAGGGTTCCCTTTTCTCCACACCCTCTCCAGCATTTATTGTTTGTAGATTTTTTGATGATGGCCATTCTGACTGCAGACCCCACTTTTGATCCTTGGGCAGGAGACCCCAGTAGGAAAGGTGAGGAGGGTTGTGATGAGCAAGCCAGGCTCACTTGGTCATTTATGTGTTCTTTTTTTTTTTTTAATATTTATTTATTTATTTGGTTGTAGTTGTGGGTCTAGTTGTGGCAGGTGGGCTCCTTAGTTGTGGCACACGAACTCTTAGTTGCGGCGTGCATGTGGGATCTAGTTTCCTGACCAGGGATCAAACCCGGGCCCCCTGCATTGGGAACACGGAGCCCCATCCACTGTGCCACCAGGGAAGTCCCTCATGTGTGCTTTTTTTAAAATTTATTTTATTGAAGTATAGTTCATTTACAATGTTGTGTTTATTTTTGCTGTACAGCAAAGTGACTCAGTTATACATATATACACTCTTTTTTCATATTCTTTTCCATGATGGTTTATCACAGGATATTGAATAGAGTTCCCTGTGCTCTACAGTAGGGCCTTGTTGTTTATCCGTCCTATATGTTTAATAGTTTACATCTGCGAATCCCCAACTCCCAGTCCTTCCCTCCCCCAGCCCCTTCCCCTTGGCAACCACAAGTCTGTTTTCTATGTCTGTGTGTATATTTCTGTTTTGTAAATAAGTTCACTTGTATCATTTCTTTAGACTCCACATATAAGTGATATCATATGGTATTTGTTTTTCTCTGTCTGACTTACTTCACTTAGTATGATATTCTCTAGGTCCATCCATGTTGCTGCAAATGGCATTATTTCATTCTTTTTTATGGCTGAGTAGTATTCTATTGTATATATGGACCACATCTTCTTTAGCCATTCATCTGTCAATGGACATGTAGGTTTCTTCCATGTCTTGGTTATTGTGGATAGTGCTGCTGTGAATGTTGGGGTGCATGTAATCTTTTCAAATCAGAGTTTTCTCAGGGTATATGCCCAGGAGTGGGATTGCTGGATCATATGGCAACTCTTAGTTTTTTGAGGAGCCTCCATACTGTTCTCCACAGTGGCTACACCAATTTACATTCCCACCAGTAGTGTAGGAGGGTTCCCTTTTCTCCACACTCTCTCCAGCGTTTGTTATCTGTAGACTTTTTAATGATGGCCATTCTGACCAGCATGAGGTGATACCTCGTTGTAGTTTTGATTTGCATTTCTCTAATAACGAACCACATTGGGCATCTTTTCAAGCCATTCATGTATTCTTTTTGTTGGTGGTTATGTTTTCCCTGGAAGAGTTGAATAATTCAGGCCTGGTGCCAGTGTAACTCGGGACAAAGGGATTAAGCCACACCCAGGAAGGGCACAAAGCCAGCCCAGGAGGCCCACTCAGAGGCCGGGCGGTCCCTGCATAACACTGTGGATGGAGAGAGCAGGCAGGGGTGGCCTGATTCCTGCTGGGTCCTTGACCCGTGATCTGGGCTCAGCACTCTGGCCCCATTCTGGGTGAGCCTTGGGGTCCCCGCCCTGGGCCCCGGCAGACGGGTTTCTGAGGGCAGAGCATCCGCTCTCCCAGGGCCTGCTCTCAGTAACGCAGGAGCCGGGAGGAGGCCGGCGTTCCTGCTACTCCGTCCAGGTGGGAGGGTAAGGGGCCCCGGCGTGGGTGGGGCGGGGAGGCGACCCCCTGAGACGGCCCCTTAGTTGGCTCCGTCTACCCCAAGTCACCAACTTTGTCTCCACTCAGGGGCTGTTCCCAGACCTCACACGCTTCCCGTGGCCCAGCCCCAAACCTGGGCTGGCCGCGAGCCCCGACTCCCGGGCATCCGCGCAGCCCCGCATCCCACGCAGCCCTGCCATCTGGCTCAGGCCAGTCCACTCCCAGGCAGAGCTCTCCCGCCGCAGCCCTGGCAGGCAGCTGTTGCTGAGAACCTGCTCTGGGCTGGACCTCCCCCCACCCACCCCTCCATCCCACCTCGTGTCTAAACCAGGGCCCGGCCTTGTGATGTCCCTGCCCAGCGGCTCCCGGCTCCATCCCTGCCCTCCCCAAGCGGTTCCTCATGTGGGCTTCCTGGCCATTCTCCCCACCTCCCCCAGCTCTTAGAAGCTCAGGTCTGACTGGGTTCTCTCCTGCTTAAAACCCTTTGCAGGCATCCCTTTGTTTTCGGCCAAAGCCGAGCCTCCAAGCCTGGGCCGCTCTGTGGAATCCAGCCCTACAAGCATGTGGGTTCCTCGAGTGCCCTCCCCTCCCCACATGGGCCTCCGTCTGGGGCCATCTCTGCTGGCCTGCCCTGTCCTGGAATTTTCGGTGCTCCCTCTGTAGGAACCCTCAGGGACCGAGCCCACCGCGCCCTGCACCTCTTCGTAGCCTCTGCTGCCAACGGTAATTAAGTAAGGGAGCGCGGCTTAGCGTCTCCTCTGCTGAAATGTACTGTCTGCAAGAGCAGCGTATTGTGTGTCCCGTTGACAGCTCTGGACTGAAGCTGTCCACGTTTTTGAATAAATGAATAAGGCTCTTAAGCTCCGACACACATGGGCCCGGCACCTTAGGGTCTCTGAGCAAGTACAGTACGGCTGGCTGGATGCCCCGGGCAAGACCATTACGAATCCTGTGACCCTGTCCTAGTTTCCCAACTTGGGATGCTTTCCAGGGGCACGGCCTGGCCCCGCTCTTCCATGGTTGCTGACTTCATGGGGGAAACCAGGACACTTGTGGTTCCCTTTCTTTCCTATAGAGCACAGATCAGTTCTCAGAGCACCAGGGACCCCAAGAGGCTTTAGGGGAGGCTGACCCCCCGAAATTCTGTGGTATTTTGTGCCCCTACAGGCGGTTCAGGCTCGATCCCAGAAAGGCTTTGAAGCTGGGCCAGGTGGCAGGAATTTACCCTGTAAATGCTGCCCTGCACGTTTCCTTCTCAGATGCCTGCTGCAGACCTTAGTCGTCAGGCTCTGCATGGGACCCCAGAGAACGCTGTTCTAGTGTGTTATGCCCCCCCCACATTCATGGTTCTCAGAGCTACATCAGCACGCAGGTACTCCCCCCTTCCCCCGACACGGTCAGAATGCGGGGAAGGGAGTCCCAGGGTCCCGGCGCTGGCACTGGCCCTGACCCTAGCAGGCTCCACTGCCTCTGTCCCCACCAGCCACTGTCCACGATACAGGGCCGCGTGCAGCACGCCTGGAGCTGGGCGCATGCATGTGGGCTCCTGGTCTCCACGTGTGCACGTGTCAGAGGCTAGGTCCCAGATGGGTGCGTGGTCCCCACCCCGTGAGACCCCCTGCCTGTTGCATCCCCGGAGTCATGTTCATGGGGCCTTTATTGGGCACCAGACACTGTGCTAGGTTCTTAGAGGTATTTTCTTAAATTTACGCCCAAATTGGAACATGTAGTTGGTAACATCCTTTTGATTTTGCAGACAAGCACATAGCACAGAAAGGTGAAGAAATTTTCCCCAAATCTCAAAGCTTTGTAAGTGGCAGAACCAGGATTTGAAGCTGGCAGTCTGGCCCCAGATCCCGTTCTCACAGCCCTGGACTTACACTGTCCTGTTGATCCTGAGGGCTCCATGGTGCAGACTTGTCCTGTGGCCTCTCTAGCCTTTCTCCCCATGCCACTGAGAGGTGACTTTGCAGCCTCCCCTCTTTTATCAGGAAAAAATGGTCCCGAGCCGAGCCTTCTGGAACTTCCAGGGGAGACCCTTCCGCTAGCTGAAGAGGGGCCGCCCAGTCCATCATGCCTAGGGCTGCGGTGGGGATGGGCAGAGGGGAGGGCTGTTACAGACCCTTAGGAGGCCTCAGCTGAGGAACAGGGGTGCTTAGGAGGTGGAGAACACGGGGGGGCGCAGCCGGGGCGGGCTCAAGTCCTGGTCCTGCCGCTTTCGCGGAGTGACCCCAAGCAAGGGACTTCACACCTCTGGTCCTGAGTTTCCTGTCTGTACAATGCGGACATTAATGTGTATCGTGCAGCATTCTTCTGACAAGGAAAGTAAACTAAAACTTGCAAAATGTGAGTCCCAGGCAGGGTTTACAGTAAGCTTTAAAAGAAGATTGGTTCCTAAATGTTAGTGCTTTTAAGCGGTCCAGGTAGCAGGGTGTTCAGGTCTTGCAGTTGTGCCCAAATACCAGCAGTTTCTTGTGGCTGAAACCTTCCCAGGGAGCCCTCACCACCTCATACAGGGCTCCACTTCAAGCTCTCAGAGCCGCGGTGGGGGCAGGTCCCCACCTTGCCCTCAGCTGACGCCTTTTGGGAAATTACTCAGCAGCAGCTGAGAGCAAAGGACCCAGGGGGCCCTGGGGAGACAGCAAACGGGAGAAAAGGGCATTAAAATAGGAGATGGTGGGCTTCCCTGGTGGCGCAGTGGTTGAGAATCTGCCTGCTAATGCAAGGGGACACGGGTTCGAGCCCTGGTCTGGGAGGATCCCACATGCCGCGGAGCAACTAGGCCTGTGAGCCACAACTACTGAGCCTGCGCGTCTGGAGCCTGTGCTCCACAACAAGAGAGGCCGCAATAGTGAGAGGCCCGTGCACCGCGATGATGAGTGGCCCCTGCTTGCCGCAACTAGAGGAAGCCCTCGCACAGAAACTAAGACCCAACACAGCAAAAATAAATTCATTAATAAAGTCCTACCCCCAACATCTTCTTTAAAAAAAAGTAGGAGATAGTGGGGTTTCTTTAATTGAAGTCTAGTTCATTTACAACGTTGTCTTAATTTGCACTGTACAGCAAAGTGATTCACTTTTATATATACACACATTCCTTTTCATGTTCTTTTCCACTATGGTTTATCCCAGGATATTGAGTAGAGTTCCCTGTGCTCTGCAGTAGGACCTTGTTGTTATCCGTTCTCTGTGTAATAGTTTGCATCTGCTCATCCCAAACCCCCAGTCCATCCCTCCCCCAGCCCCCTCCCCCTTGGCAAACACAAGTCTGTTCTCTATGTCTGTGGGTCTGTTTCGTAGATAAGTTCATTGGCGTTATATTTTAGATTCCACATATAAGTGATTTCATATTTGTCTTTGTCTGACTTCACTTAGTATGAGAATCTCTGGGTCCATCCATATTGCTGCAGATGGCATTGTTTCATTCTTTTTTATGGCTGAGTGGTATTCCATTGTATGTGCACCACATCTTTATAAAATGGGAGATGGTCTTTTACACCTACTACACAGGTAATGTTTAAATCCTAGAACCTCTGGATGAGTGAGGGTGTGGTAAAGTCGGTACAGCGTGTGCCCTTGGTGACACTGTAGGAAGCAGCCTCCAGGGTGGCCCCCAGTGGTCTCTGCTCCTGCTGGTCTCAGCCTGTGTCATCCTTTCCTCTTGCTCTTGGTTTAAAACAACAGAATAAGGCAAGTGTGATTATGTTACAAAAGACTGGCTTCCGTCTTACTAGCAGACTGTTAATCTTCTCAGACACGTGCTTTGATGAAGCGTCTTGCTGCGCTGGACAGGCCCACGTGGCTCGGAAGTAAGGGCGGCCTCTGAGCCACAGCTGGCGGAGCGGTGAGGCCCTCAGTCCAGCAGCCCACAGGGAGCTGAATCCTGACAACAGCCGTGTGAGCTTGGAAGAAAATCCCTCCCCAGTCAGGTCTCAGATGAGACCCCAGCCTTGGCCGGTGCCTTCACTGCAGCCCGTGACACCCCGAAGCAGAGGACACAGCTAAGCTACGCCTGGATCCTCAACCCACAGAAATGCTGAGATGGTCGTCGTGGGTTATGTTAAGCCTTCGTTTTATGGTAATGTTTCATGCACAGTAGGTAACTGACCCCCATGGTTAATTGACATACTATGTTTAGGAAGCAATTTAGCAAAAGTTGACACGCCACATGGGTAACTTCAAACCTAGAAACTCATTCTAGAGCCATCATCCAGCAGAGACTAAATCAGATATGCCCAAAGATGTGCATAAGAGCACTACCTATAATATAAAAAAAATAGGGATAATGGAAATACTGAAAACTAGCGACTTAGGAAACTTTGGTATATTCATTTGTTGGATATTGGTCAGTCACTAAAAAGCATAAGTATGAAGACTATGGTAGAAACATGTAGAAATAGTCTAAACATCATGAAGCACAACATGCAAGAGGATTGCAATAATGTAAATATGGTAAAAGACCTGTAAGGAAATTTGCAAAATTTCTGAAACTCAAAATTTCGTAAGAGAAAGTAATTCTGTAATGGTGGAATTTTGAATGGCTTTATTCATCAGTATATATATAAGGACTTCCCTCTATAGCTGTATTAATATAGATGTGTGTGAAGGCTCCCTCAGAGGGGTCCAAGGCCCCACCCCCTCTCCCTGCATCAGGGTGGCAGATCCTGGCATCCCTGCTTTTGGCCTGTACCCTTGGGGTGTGGCCAAGCTTCTGCCTGTCAATTACCACAGCAATCAGGAAATGTGCTTCAGGTCTGCTGTGGGAGCAGAATTGACTGACAGCCCCAGCTGCTGTTTCTCTCGATCCACCACCATGCTTTCCCTGAGGCCGTGCCTCTCGCGCGCTGCTTTCAGGCAGGGGTTGGTCCTGGTGCAGTACTCACGCAAGCCTATTCTGGTGAACCGTGGGGCTCCTCCAGTGGCGGACTGTGGCTCAAGGACACCCTAGTGGCCTGGGCAGATCTTTCTTAGAACTGCTCTGAGGTCTGAGACCCTTCTACCCAGGCCTCCTTCCTTCCCCCCCCTTCACAGATGTCAGCCCTGCTTTGTGGTTTGACGGCGCTCCCCGCATTCTGTTCCCCCCAACTCTGTCCTCACAGGCACGTCCCCCAGCACACCTCTTACTCAGGTAATCCCGTCTCGGTGTCTCTTTCTCAGAGGATCTGAACTAACAGTTACCCCTCCCTCAGTCGAGTGCTCTGTGAGGCCCGGGGGGCGCACCCTGCCCTGTCTGCCTCTGGGGTTCGCAGACCTGCAGAAGTAAACCTGCAGTGACAACACGGTGCAGTGAAGGTTAGTGTGGAAGCACAAGGGAGGGTGTCTAACTCAGCCTGGGCTGGAAGTGGCCAGAAAGGACTCCCCAGAGGAGGGGCCCCTGTTGCTGAAACCCTCGGTGTGAGTTGAAAGAACCCAGTGCTGATAGTTAATATTAAATATGTATATAACACAGATGTGCCAAACCCTTTACATGTGTTAATTCACGTTATGCCTGCAACAGGCCTCTTATCCCCATTTTACAGATGGGAAGATCCAGGCATAGACAGATGAAGTGGTTTTCCTCCAGCCAGTGCTAGACTTGGGGTCTGAACCCAGGTGGTCTGGCCCTAGAGGTTGTGTTCTTAGCCACTGGACCATGTTAGCCAGAGACAGGCTATGGGAATAGCTTGTACAAAAGCTAGAAACAAGACAGTTTGTGTGGTTTTTGTGTCAGCCAGAGCCCAACTGGGAGACTGAAAGCCCACAGTAATTTGAACAGGGAAAGCTTAACATGAAGAATTATTATTGTTGACAGTGGGTTGAGAGGCCCAGGCAGGAGCAGAGAGACCAGTTTGCGGGGCAGGGGGCGGGGGGGCACTGCGATACCAGAGGAGACATGAGGCTGGCTTGAACTTGGCAGTGGAGGTGGAAAGAGGCAAGACTCAGACTACATTTAGGAGGCAGTATGGGTGAAATTCGGTGATAGACTGGGTCTGGGGGGTGTGGCAGAGGAAGGTCAGAGGTCAAGGGTCAGGAATGTCTCCTGGGTTCCGGGTTGATAGATGGGTGACTGAGGTCTGCCCTTCTCTCTGCTGCAGAGCTCACAGACACTGGATCCCATTCTCCTCCTGTCTCCTGGACATCCCTCCTTCCTTATTGATTATGCCTCCTTGGAAACGCAGTTTTGTTGTTAATGATGATGATGGTGGTGATGATGGAGGTGATGATGATGGAGATGATGGTGGTGATGATGATGGTGGTGATGATGATGATGATGATGGTGGTGATGATGGTGGTGATGATGGTGATGGTGATGATGATGGAGATGATGGTGGTGATGATGGTGGTGGTGATGGCGATGATGATGGAGATGATGGTGATGATGGTGGTGATGATGATGGTGATGGTGATGATGGAGATGATGGTGGTGATGATGATGGTGATGATGATGGAGATGATGATGGTGGTGGTGATGATGATGCTGGTGATTGAAGCCTCTCAATGCACTGGGAGCTTGAGAGTTCCCAGATTGAGGCAGCACCCACAGATTGTTCAGAGCAAAGGCCAATGGGGATGAGTAGCTGTGCCCATAGGCTTGATCCTGCTGATCCAGCAGGCCTGGGGGACACAAGCTTATCTTTTGCAGTTCCTGGGGCCACCTGGACTCAAAACCATCCTGACTCTGGACTTCTTCCAATCCCACCCCCGTACAGCCTTTGTTCCCCAGAGGGCCCTCTACAAGTCAGAGGTAAACTGCATCAGTGGATCGACTCATGCTGTCACCCACCTGCACATACCCCTCCCCCGACCTGCTGCAGGGACAGTTGCCCCTGCTGGGCACTGCCGACCTTGTCAAGGGCTGGAGGGTGCTCAGCTGGGGCCAGAGCCTACGTGGAGGGAAGGAGTAGCCGGGCATCCACACGCTGCACAGACAGCAATATCATTGCTTTATAGTCAGACCCTCTGTATTGATAGACTTTACTGCTGTCACCAAACAAGACCAACCAGAGTCTGATACCTTGACACTGACCCTTTGACCGGCTAGTTCAACACAGACATTTCCAGCATGACTGTAATTAGGCTCTCACACAGCACAATCTGTTGGACGCCCTGTATCTGCTTTCTGGCTCGGTTTTCCAAGCACTCAATATCAGTTTTGAATTTTCCCTACATTATCCACACGTGGATCCTAGGCCTTTTCCCCAGCAGAGGGTCTCCCTCACTTTCCTGGGTCGCTGAGCTTACCTGCCCTGAGCGGGTCCCCTTCAGAGCTGAGCACACCAACTGGAGGCCCCTTCTGGTTCCCACTGCTTGTGCGCAGCCCTGTGGCCTGAAGTAAGTGTGTCTTTGTCGATGTGCTTAGGTAAGAAAACACGGGAATCAGGGTCCTGGGAGACTGGGGTCGACGGGGGGGGGGGCGGGCCTCGGCCAGGGGCTGACCCTGCAGGTGCATCTCCAGGAAGCCTTTAGCCTCAGGGCCAGCCCAGAGCCTGGTTGTGCAGCTTACTACCACGGGCACATTACTTACCTTCTCTGTACCTTGGTTTCCCGTCTGTAAATGGGAATAATGGCAACGCCCATCTCCTGGAGTTTTAAGAGGTTAATGAGTTGGTACTTGTAAAGCACTTCGAACAGTGCCTGGCACAGAGTTAAAGCTAAGGAAGTGCAGGATGACTTGTATTCCCCGAGATGCCACGCGGAGCCTTTGGAAATGTCTCCGGTGGTTGTGATGGGGGTCGGGCTGGCAGTACTGCCCTGCACAGAGCTCTCACCCCCCGGCAGAGCCTCATTCGTGTGTCTGACACCTCCACCAGCCCCCGGCCTCTCTAGGGGCAGCCACCGGGCCACCCCAGCCTTTATTCCCTGGACCTGGCATCGTCTTCGGGGTTCAGGAAGTGTCGGCCAAATCCAGGACTGAGTAGCGACTGGCGGGAAGGCCTGTGACAAACGGGCAGACAGACCCCAGCGGTGCTGGCCTGTGAGGGTTGGCTCAGCCCGCGTTTCTCAGGGGTGCACGGGGGAGTGGCTGCTGAGCAAGGCGTCTAAACCCCAGTCTTGTCCCCTCTGGATAAAGCACCTCCAAAGCGGGCCCAGTGCCTTCGGACACTGCTCCCAGCGGCAGCTGAAGGCTGCCTCGGCATCAGCCCGCAGGTCTGGACTGGCTGACTGCCCTGTGCGGGCGCCTGCAGAGGGAGGGTGTCCCAGGCCTGAGACCTGGACTGGGCCCCTGCCGAGGAAGCTTGTCAGATGCCCCGGGTGGCAGAGGGGCACATCTCAGAGCCCCGGTGGGAATCAGGCCAGAGCTGCGCCCCCGCCCGCGCCGCCCCTCCTGCAGACCCAGCGCTTCCCGCCTCCAGCTCCTGTCCAACCCGTTTTGGATCTGGGCCCTAAGGCTCCCCCTGCAGGCCGAGCGAGTGCCAGGAGCCATCTGCTGCGTAAGCCTGCGGGCTTGCATACACACCAATTGATTCTGGTTTGCCTCCTGATGAGGTCTTCAGTTGAGCCAAGGTATCAGAGGCTACGTTAACCTGAGGAAGGCAGGGGAAGGGCGGGGGCAAGAAGCCCAGGGACAGCCGAGGCAGCCCAGCAGGCAGGAGGCCTGTGAGAGCACGAGGCCCACGGCCCCCTGCCCCTGCCTGGCCTGACGCTGGGCCGGCCCTCCGCAAAGCTGGCAGAGCCCCCTGGCTTCCCCAGGGCCTGGCGGGCAGTCGTCCCCTAGGCCTGCCCTGTCCAGTCCCCCGTGGAGCTCCCTCCACAGATCAGTATCACCCCCGCACGTAGGAAGCAGCCGCTCCACTCCGGCTGTTGCCTTACATTATCTACTTAAATGACCGCAACCCCCTTAAAGAGATGCAGGATTACGCCCCTGGTCCAGTTGGGAAGCAGCGGCTCAGAGAAGCTAGGGAACTTGCCCATGGACACACAGCTGTTGCTGGTGCAGCCACCACGGGCCCCCCGGAGGCCTGACATGATGCCTGTGCTGTTTCCTCTGTCAAGGCTGCAGCCTCACCGGGGAAGCAGGGATCACCCTGGGTTTCCACAGCTGGGACAGCAGCACCCTTTTGTGAAGCAGCAAAGCCTCCTGCAGACCCCAGGGAGCCCCAACCCCTCCTGGGACATCCGTGGTGAACAGATTCGGAGGAGTAGCGCGGGGGGCACCCAGGAACCCCGACTAGAGCATTTCAGTCGCCAGGTCACTGCTTTGTCCTCTGGGGATATGATGCTGGCCTGAGGTCTCTCTTTGAAACACAGTCCCCCTAAAACCGAGTTCCCCTGCTGAGTTTATGAGTGATCTCTCAGTGCCGGACCTTATTCCCTCTCTCGTCTCCTCTGACCTCAATCCTGTGCTCACTGGACACCGAGCAATCAGAGTCAGATGAGAACAGTTGCTGTTGTCGGCAGTGTGATAACAGTGTTAGTGAACTCAAATTACCGGTGTAGACATCACCGCTGAGGTACACACGCAGGGTGTCTCTCCAGCACAAGGTGAGCTCACACACCCGTCACTGCTGGGAGTGGGTTGTGCTGTGTGCATTTGTGTATCGCTGTGGCCGAGGTGCTGTCCCCACCTGCTCCCTCCCCCTTTGAGGGCGGCTGTGAGCCATGAGGGGTCGCTTCCCTGGGAAAGTATCTGACAGCCAGGGGTCTCCATCCCCCCTTTACCCAGCCCGCGTGGTTTTACAGCCCAGATTTGGGGGTTACTTGTTACCACTGAATTAAGTCCTCCTTCCTGCCACTAGACCACACGGAAGAGCCCAACTACAAGAGTCAAACTCTCTTGGCTTAGACAGTTCATGTTCACTGGGGGTGCGAGGCGCTCATGAATAGGAGGTGAGGCTTCTGCTCACGGAAGCAGCCTGCAAATCCTGCAAATTCTTACCGCTCAGACCCTCACAGCCTGGTGTCAGCTGATGCCGCAAAGCCTTTCTGAAAACAAACGTCAAGAAGTGATTGTGCAAGACAGAGCCGCTAGAAATGCCTCGTTTATGGGTGTGTGAGAAGGTCTTTGTGCCTTTCTTTTTTTTCCATTGGAAGAGCATAAGCTCAACTAAGGTGACAGCCCTGGAATGCGAACAGAACCGGCCGGGTCCCCCCCCCCCGCCACCCGCCTTCACACCCAGCTCTGAAACGCTGAAAGCAGACTTGAGGGGCTGTCTTCCTGCACGCGGTTCGAGCACCACCCCCGCCCCGTTCCCATGGCAGCCTGGCACGTTCCACTGCACTCTTCACACTGCACCCCGTCTGGTCCCTTGTCAGTCTGTCCCAACTGGGCTGTGAACGCCTGGCGCCTGGCGAGCGGGGCGAGCCTTCCTGCCTCTCGGCCACCTGGCTGAGCACCTGGCAGGCTCTAGGTGGGAGCGGGGGTGGGCAAGAGTGGAGAGGCCAGAGGAAGCCCCAAGAGGGGAGGACCCCCTGTGGGCCTGAGGGCCACCACACCCCAAAGCATTTACTGAGCACCCCTGGGTACCGTCGCAGTGCATGGCTCTGGGGAAAAGTCCAGGTTCGTAAGATGCAGGCATCAGCTTACAAACACTTTCACGTGTTTTGAACTTCACACACTGTCATGAGTAGATTGTACACAGTCAGCCTGTTTACCTGAGAAGAGAGTGGTTCTGCAGCGTTCACATGGGGTGTAACAGAAGGGGCGGGAGCCTTGGGCCACGCACGTGCTTTGAGTCCCCAGCCAGCCTCGGACCTGGCGGAGCTTCATCGCCCGGGTTTCTGGGGATGGGAGCTCTGCAGCCACACCCCTCTTACCGTGCCCCAGCCTGGCCTGGGACCTAGGACAGCAGGACTTGCCAGACAAGACGTGCACGGGTGCCCTGAGTCAGGGCTGGCCCAGGCCGGCACCACCTCACGCCCAGGTCCACAGAGCACCCTCCAGGGCCCAGCCGAGGAGGCAGGCAGCAAATACATGCAGGAGCCGGGCAGCCTGGATGGGGCGTGTCTGGAAATCCCAGGGCCCAGAGGCGAGATCCGACCCGAGGGGCCGTGCCCTGGGAGCTGGGGCTGGGTGGACAGCAGCTGAGTTCGTTGCTGAGAGCCCTGTGTGTCCTAGGACTGACCCGGGGAACCGTCAGTTGCCAGTATTGTCACCCACCTCACGGTGACCACGGGGGTAGCCCAACCCTCCATCCATCAGCACACAATTCTCAAGCCCTGACCATGCACCAGGCTGTGTTCTGGGCCCTGCAACCATGGCGATGGAGAAACATCCCTGCCTTTATATTCCCTGAGGGGCACAGACAGTAAGCAAGGAACAGGCCGTCGTGGAGCCTGCGAGACCACGCGCAGGGCTGCTGTGGGGACAAGGAGGCAGAGGTGCCGGCTCGGGGGGTGAGAGTGGCCGAGAGAGGTCCGTATGGAGGAGGGGACCTTGGGGCAGAGCTGAACGGAGTGAGGGAGCCAAGTGGACACGGGGGTGGGGGGCGTTCTCAGCAGAGGTAGGGGCCGGGCCAAGGCCCGGGGGCAGGGGCGAGCCTGGCACGCCTGGGGCAGCAGGAATGGGAGATACCGCGAGAGCCGAGGGGGGCGAAGCTCAGCGCCCCCCCCTCGCTGGGGCGCCTTCGTTGCTCTGCGCTCTGCGCTTGGAGTCAGCTGTCTTTGGCCAGGGAAGCAGCCTGCCTGGACGAAACTCCCCACGGTTGCCTGTGGCCTGAAGCGGCCACCTGCAGGCCGGTGCTGAGCGCCCGGCACACCTTGGGGACATCCAAAGGCGCGGCCCCCAGGGGTGCCCGTCTCACCCAGCTTGCGCTTGAACGGAACTGCCGCAAGCCAGGGAAACCACAGACTTGGAGGGGTGGAGGGCTTCTGCCCCTGCTCCGTCCGCCGCCTGCCTTGGTCACCAGCTCCATGTAACCCCGGGCTGTCTTCCTCACCTGCAGGCGTTTCCTCTGCAGCCTTCTGGCCTGCTCTCCGCCCCCTGTCTGTGCAATGCAGCCCTCCCCTTCCTGCCAGCCTGGGGGCTCCTCTGCGGGCAGCCTCCCGGTCTCTCTCCTTCTCCTGAGGTGCCTGTTTCGTCCCCTTGTACGCAAGCACCCAGCATTGCTGCCGCTGCAGGAGAGAATCTCTAGAAATTCTGGTTGAACAGCGGGGAAAAGAAGCTGGCTGTTGGCTCGCTGGTTCTGGTGACCGGACCTCAGGGTGGACGGAACCGGGAGATGGGGACACAGGCCATGGAAGGAGGGCGGGGACAGGAGGGGGCCGTGCAGGAGTCTGCAGGCTCCTGAGGTGACGCATCCCTGAGTCCGCAGTTTCCTTGTGCTGGCTGGGAGCCTGAGGGTCCCGCGGCGCTGGCCGAGGCGTCCCCAGACACTCAAACCAGGCTTGTCCACCTGGCGGGCATGCACGTCTGCATCTGCCAACAAGTAGCCTGTGGTCCCTGCTCATCTGTGCTCATTTATCCTCACAGCAGCACACAAAGCGGAAATCCTGGACTCCTCAGAGGTTACATGCCGGCCCACGTCACACCCGCCGCGGAGCCACGGCTCATGGGGCAACGTCAGCTGCAAAGACCAGAATTTCTTCTGGCTCCCCTCCCGGACTCAGTGTGTTCTTGGTTGGCCTCAGCCTGCAGCGGCTTGAAGCAGGGTTTCGGTTCCCGGCCAGAGATTGAGGTCGGGTCGTGGAGGTGAGAGCACCGAATCCTAGCCACCTGACCAGCGGTCAGTGACAAGGCCCTGGCCCTTCAGCTTTGCAGAAAAGAATTCCCACAAAGACAGAAGGTAGAGAGGCAAAGTGTTTATTAGGAGAAAAGAAGAGTGCAGTACGTGTGGATAGACACACGGGCGGGCTCAGAGAGAGAGTCGCGCCCTTGTGGCCATTTGAATCACTTTTATGGGGCATTTCTGCCGGGTTTCCTCTGGCCAGTCATCTCGCTCTGCCTGCCTCTGTGTCCGTATTCGTTTATCTCAGGGTCCTGGCCTGTGCGTGCGCATCTCTTAGCCGAGGTGGATTCCACCGCAGAGGCCTATGGGGAGTTGCCATCACCTACTGCGGGGCGGTGCCCCTCCCTTTTTGACCTCCAAGGAGCTTCCTAGCCGGGAATGTCTCCTTGACTTCGAGAATGAGGAGTATGTGGTCTCTTATCTTCTGTGGGGCAGGGCCCAGCCTCCTCTCTCGATTGTCCTGCTGATCTCGTCTTGGAGTATTGGTCCACAGGGAATGAATCTCCAGTTGCTTACCCTGGGGCGGCCCGTGGTCAGACCTGGCTCCAGGCGAAACTGAAGCACATGTTCAAGGTCTCACCGAAGGGCCCCAGCTCGCGGCAGATCTCTTTTCTCCCTGCGCTCTTCTCTCTGCCGCTCACCTTCTCGGTCTCTCTCTTTCACGAGCGGATTCCCTCCTTGCTCTCTCTGGTCGTCTGAAGATAGCTCCTGACAGCAGGCACGGCCCTGCAGCTCAGAGCTCTAAGAGGGCAAGTCCCCTCTGCAGCCCCGACCCTACAGGAGGGGTGAGGGAGGGCAGGGACGCGGGGGGCGTGCCTTAGGAAACAAGCTCTCTCTTCCACCCCCTCCTTTACTCTCCTTCCGTGCTTCTCCCCATTTAGCCGCTGTGCCCCGGCCCTCTGGAAAGACAGGCAGATATACAGAGCAGAAAGCAGAATAAAAGCAGTCGCTTCCTCCCAGACCATTAGGGGAAGAGAGTCACTGGGAGCAGACAAAAGATCTGGGAGGAAACCACCAGGGAGTGGGAGCTGATTCCCTGCGGAGGAACTGGAGCGGAGGTGAGAGGCGGACCTTGGCCCTGGGCTGTGGCAGGACCAGCTGGGGCAGTGGGATGTGAGGGCAGAGCGGACCTGCCCTCATCAACCTGTGAGGCACTGGGTGTGGGGAGGGAAGAAGTTGAAAAGAGCTGAGCTTTTTCTTTTCCTTAGCTGTCCTTTCAGAAAACCAGGTGCCCCTGTGAAGTGATGGAGCCGCAGGCAGATTCCCGGGAATCCAGAGGTAACCAGCGAAGGAGTCCGCTAGCGGGAACGTGGGCCCTCTCGGTGGGGACTCCCTGGGTGCTGCCTGCAAGGACAGATGACAGGAGGCGGCCCGGTGGCTGCACACCGTCTGTCCTGGCTTCATGAGCATTCCCTCTTCCCTCTACCTGCCTCGAGGACATAATCCCAAGGAGAGGGCAGAGAGAAACCCTGAAATGATGGAAATCAGGTTGCTACAAATACTTGGTGAAATTGGAGTTCAAAAACAGAGCAAAATAAATTTACTCTTCTTGACCTGGGTCAGAGACAAGCAAAAACGCTGCAGGGAAAAGGGGCATAGATTACACTGGGGTGTTGGGGGTATGTGGACATGGAAGGCTTCCTGCAGGAGGTGAGGCTGGATCAAAAATTGAAGGTTCTTGGGACTTGAAGAACCTGGTAGCGCAGTGGTTAAGACTCGCGATCCCAGTGCAGGGGGCCAGGGTTCGATCCCTGCTCAGGGAACTAGATCCCACATGCATGCCACAGCTAAGAGTTTGTATGCCACAACTAAGGAGCCAGTGAGCCACAACTAAGACCCGGTACAACCAAGTTAATTAATTAATTAGTATTGAAAACATTTTGAAGGTTCTTGATATGTATGCACGTTTACATTTCCACCAGTGTCCGAGAGATCCTGCTCTAACCAAGACAGTTCTCGTCCCCAGGGATGTGAATCCAAGCATCCCTCAGGTGCTCAGAGCCCTGTGGGAGCTCTTCAGGGGACTAGTTCCAGAGCCCGCGCTCATGCCAGGGACTGTGCTCAAGGTGGCTGGTGCTTGGCGCCTGCAGGACCAGCGCTGGCAACGTTTCTCGCAGATGCCTGGCTGGCCGGGAGGGGGCGCAAGCTCGCCACAGCCCGGGGCCCAGGAGCCCCCGGGAGCAGCCGGGTGGGTGGAAGCCCGGATGCTGAGTCTCCTGGCATTTAATAGTCTTCGAGGGCCCACCCCAAGGCATCCCCCCCGCCCTCCCCCAGCGCTGAATCCAGCCCTGCGTTTTCTGAAGAACAGTTCCTTCAGGGGCCGCCCAAGCCGCCTCCTGACTCGTAATTCGAAAGGTAAGAGGTGATGACCCAGAGTGGTTTCCAGGGATCCCGGGATGGCTGGGGAGTGTTCTCACCTGGGCTCTCCAAGCCTGCAGACTGTGGAGAGACCTCCATGGACTGAGTCACTTAACATGGCAGTTGTAGAAAAATAATTCCGGGCAAAGATGCTGGTTGTAGTAATTGAGCAGAGACCAATCTAAGTATCTTCTAATACTACTGCTGCTGCTACTACTAATAATAAGTCATAGACCGACCAAATGATGAAATAATTCTTAGCCATTGAGAACCCTGTCTTCCATGGAAGCAACCTAAGTGTCCATCGACAGATGAATGGATAAAGATGTTGTTCATATGTACAATGGAATATTAGCCATAAAAAGGAATGAAATAATGCCATTTGCAGCAACATGGATGGACCTAGAGATTATTATACTAAGTGAAGTAAGTCAGAGAAAGACAAATATCAAATGATATCACTTATATGTGGAATCTAAACTATGACACAAATGAACTTATTTAAGAAACAGAGGGCTTCCCTGGTTGTGCAGCGGTTAAGAATCTGCCTGCCAATGCAGGGGACATGGGTTCAATCCCTGGTCCGGGAAGATCCCACATGCCACGGAGCAACTAAGCCCGCAAGCCACAACTACTGAGCCTGTGCTCTAGAACCCATGCTCCACAACAAGAGAAGCCACTGCAGTGAGAAGCCCGCTCGCCGCAACTAGAGAAAGCCCGCGCGCAGCAACGAAGACCCAATGCAGCCAAAATAAATAAATTAAATAAATAAATTTATTTAAAAAATAAACAGAAACAGACTCAGAGACATAGAAAACAAACTTATGGTTACCAAAGGGGAAAGGGGGTGGAGGAGGGATAAATTAGTAGTTCGAGATTAGCTGATGCAAACTACTATATATAAAATAGATAAACAACAAGGACCTACTGTGTAGCACAGGGAACTATATAAAATATCCTGTAATAAACCATAATGGAAAAGAATATGAAAAAGAATATATATATATCTGAATCACTTTGCTGCAGTCCTGAAACTAACACAACATTGTAAATCAACTCTAAGAGCACTGTCCTCAAGAAATCTCTAATGACATAGGATAAGGCTCATAATATCATATGCTAATTCTCCATGCGTCTTTCCAGAATCCGTTTCGGCTCTGCCCTGCACCCCAGTGCACTGCTTCATCCCAGTTCCCTTTGCTTCTGGCTGCAAGTCAGACACACCAGAGGGAGGCGTGGGAGGAGAGAGGCTGGGCAGGGTCTTCTCCACTCTCTCCTTGCCTCAGATGCCTCCAGGACTACAGCTCTCTCTGGGCAGCCCGTCTAAGTCTGCACCCTCTCTGGACTCTGATACCTCCATTTTCTTCTCTTGCCCTTTTGGCCCTGAGGGTGGTAAGAGCTCTCTGCTCTGGACAGCTCCTGGGTGCCTCAACATCCTCCGTTTGTTCCCTTAAAACGGAGGAGGTAAACTTGTCCATGTCTCTGCAAGTCGTCCTTCGCTAAGCGGCTCTCCGTTTGAACCATCAGAGCAAATGCTTTTCCTTCCAGGGCTCTGAGTGACACACATGTTAAGTGTAGAGAGAAGAATACAAAGCTGTGTACAGGAAAAAAAGGCCTGGTGCTTCATCTGCATCATTTCACTGCACCCTCACAGCCATGCAGCAGAATGCAGTCAACAGGAATGTCGACACCAGATTCAAATTTAGAAAGCGTTTGAAGGAACATTCTAATCATGCCTTTATGGAAGGGAAGAAGATGCTGACAAAGGAAAAGTGAAAAATGCACACTAGATATGTATTCCGTTTTTATTTTTTAAAGTTTATTTATTTATTTATGGCTGCGTTGGGTCTTTGTTGCTGCGCGTGGGCTTTCTCTAGTTGTGGCGAGCGGGGGCTACTCTTCATTGCAGTGCATGGGTTTCTCATTGCGGTGGCTTCTCTTGTTGTGGAGCACAGGCTCCAGGCACGCAGGCTCAGTAGTTGTGGCACGCGGGCTCAGTAGTTGTGGTTCGCAGGCTCAGTAGTTGTGGCTCACGGGCTTAGTTGCTCCGTGGCATGTGGGATCTTCCCAGACCAGGGCTCAAACCCATGTCCCCTGCGTTGGCAGGCGGATTCTTAACCACTGCACCACCAGGGAAGTCCCTATTCCATTTTTAAACTGCCATAAGTTACTACTAGATTGCAACTTTTAATGCATAATATTTTAGCTCTTTTAAGAATGAGCCTCTGAGAAGAGGAGGGGGCCACGTGAGCTCAGATGACCTGATTTTTCCCAACGCGATATTCTAACCCCACTTAGAATGGGAGGGACTGACTTAACTTCTTAGAATCCCAGCTGTACCGCTATGTGACGTTATGCAACTCTGTGCAGTGATGATATAAACCCCTGCCTCCAGGGTCACTGTGATGGTTGGCGAGTCTGTGCTGTGAAGCGTCCGGCCCTGTGTCAGGTCACAGTGGGGACTCGGCTGCCTTGTCTGGAGTGGACTTACTGCAGCAGCTGCGTGGTGAAGAAGAGCTGGGGTGTGAGAGGCAACGCTTCGTGCCGTGACCTACGGCTGGCACATAGCAGTGGCCCCTAATAAGCTGTTGACAAGTCAGTGGTGAACAGATGGATGCTGTGCCCGGACCTGCCCTCCCCAGGCTGGGTCCCAGCAGCACTGTGCAGCCGCCTCTGTTTCCCAGGAGGGTCTTCATTCTCTAGGCCACTGTACCAGCTTTTATTGCTGTGTAAGGAACTTCCTCAGGCGGCGGCCTGGGACGCCATGGATTTATTATCTCGGACTTCTGGGCACTGCCCAGCTGAGTCTGCTGCTCAGGGACTCGCAGGCTGTGATCAAGGTGCAGGAGGGGCTGCACTCCTACCTGGACACTTGACCAGGGCTGGCCTCAGAGCCTCGGCCCGAGCTGTCCACCAGCCTCAGTGCCTTGCAGGCTCATTCTGGTTGCTGGCAGAGCCCATCTGCTTAGCTGCAGGACTAAGGTCCTTGTTCTCATGCTGGCTGGCAGCGCGTGATCCTCTCGGCTCCTGGAAGCCGCCCACACTCCCTTGCCAAGTGGCCCTCTCACCACATGGCAGCTTCCTTCCTCAGAGTCACCACGAAGGAATCTCTCTCTCACTCCAGCCTGCTCAGAGCTGTGACTGTGTGTGTGTGTGTGTGTGAGTCTGTGTGTGTCGTGTGCACACACACATGTATGATCACTCTGCCGTATGATGTAATTTATCAGAGGACTGACAGCCCATCGCTTTTGCCATATCCTGTTGGTTAAAGGCAAGTCCCAGGTTCCACCCGCACCCAGGCTGTGATTCACTGGGGGTCACCTTAGGGTGTGTGTGCCACACCTGTCCCCTCAGAGTTCTGTTATCTGTTGGGTGATGAACAAATTTATGTATTTTCCTTCCACGTACACTATTTGCATTTTCCCCAGGATGTTCAGGAAGTAATTTCCTATCTCCAGATAACGTGATAACATCGGGTATCCTGGCAATGTTCAGACTGGTTTCCTTTGAGGCAGTGGAAGAGGTGGCCTCACTACCAGAAGCCTTCACTCTTCAGGGTCACTGCCCAGGTGGCCGTCCACTTGCCTTATCAGTTCACCCATTTACTGGTTTATATTTCTTGAGCATCTGCTGTGTGCTTAGCATCGTATGTAGAGATAATGCTAGTCTCTTCCTGGGGAGCCGACTTCTTTACTTCCTTCTTTTCCTTCTGCTGAGTAAAAGCATATTCCTTTGCTTTCAGTCAAGATACATGTTCAACCACAAATCACAGAAAGCCCAACAGTGACTTCAATAAGTAAGGATGGATTTTAATCACCTAACAAGAAGCCCAGGACCAGGCAGTCCAGGGCTGGTGCAGCTGCTCAAAGATGTCATCCTTGTCCCAGACTCCTTGCTCCAGCATCTAACTTAGTCTTCAAGGTCACAAGACTGCTACCACAGCACCAGCCATTGCATCCATATTTCAGACAGGAAGAAGCAGGAAAGGCAAAGAGACTGGCCTTTTTGTCCTAGAAGGATCACCCTTCCTCAGGACTTCCGCCTACATCACATAGGCCAGAACTCGGTCACATAGACACTAGTAACTCCGAGAGAACTGGGGGAAGTGGATTTTGTAGCTGGGCACCTCGTCATCAGGAAAAAAATCAAGCAGGAAGATGGGAAATGGATTGGGGGTTGGTCACCTGCGGGACCACTGCGGGGCTTTGGGCCCAATCTCACAGCCTCCCAAAGCTCAGAAAATACATCTACAGTTTCCTGCAGTGACAGCGGCTGAGTCTTTCTGGGTCCTCGTCGACAGGCTGTGATGACACAGGGGTGTTCTTGCTTTATTTGCCAGGAAGGCATAATCTGAGCAAAAGCAGGTGTCTTAAAATGGAACTCATGGTCTTGTGGCCCAGGAGCCCTGCTGTCCAGAGCTCACTAGGGCAAGAGAGGTCTTGTGCCAGCAATGCTTAGGGGAGAGGTCTCTTTTCCTTTTCTTCTGAAAAACATGCACAAATGTAAGGGAATTCTGTGCAGGCCCTGGCCCTGTCTGCCCTGAGAGCCAGCCCACTTGCTCACCCCTGCTCTGCCCTGGGTCCCGGCGGTGACCCCTGCTGGCTTTGTTGTGATTGCAGCCTGAGCCTGGCTGAGAGACCCTGGCAGCAGAGTCGGGGTTGGGAGGAAGGGAAAAGCAGGGGTTTTCCTCTCCCTTTTGACCTCGGGTCCTGTCCCCACCGCAACTGTAGCTCCACCGTGGCTCCAGTGTCCCCAGAAGGCCTGCTGAGGTTTCCACTTTGCTCAGTGACCCCAACCCCTGAGCCCAGTGACACCACCTTTTTGTGTTGCTCTCTGGCCCGGGGCCGGCAGCTGCTGGCATTGATCTCGGTTCTCTGTTGGCTTCCTAACCCTAACCCTAACTCTCCCATCCCCACGGTGTGACCAGTACTTCGCCTAAGTCCCACTGCTTTAAATATTCCAGTGGGTTTTGCCCGCTGGCTAGATCCCAACTCAGAGAAACAGTACAATAAACACCCAAAACACCCATCACTTTGGTTTGACAATGATTGCCACTCCACGATACTTGTTTCATCTTTTTTTGTTTCTGTGGGAAAAAAATCCGAGCCCTCCTGGTGTTGCTTAAATGAGTTCAGTATGTATCTCTCAAGAATAAGGACATTTTCTTACATAACAAGTATATTCAAACTGCTCCCCCCTGTGTTCACACATTAACACACCTAACAAAAGGAGCAAACGTTCCCTGTGCTCGCGCACTACCCAATACACAGTCAAATTCTCCCAGCTGCTCTGAAGGTGACTATTTTACAGTTGGTTTGTTTGAACTAGGGTTTAAACAAGACCCACACATTGCATTTGGTAGATGTGTTTCCCGGGTGTCTTTTAATCTGAAATGTCACAAGATGTCACACACGCTCACAGTAGGGGGCACAGCCATACTGAGCCCCCGACTCAACCTGTGTGTGCCCGCACCCCCCGCAGAGCCCCTTACACAAACTGCTTCCTCTCCCGGGACATCTCCGGATGCCACAGCTGCGTACTGAACTCTGCTCCCTGCCGCAGGCAGTAAGGGGTACGTTGTCTGTAAAGAACTTAAAAACAAATAATAAAACCATTTGCTATAGGCTGAAATGTGTCCCTCCCCCAAGATTCATAAGTTGAAGCCTTAATCTCCAGTACGATGGTGTTTGGAAGTGGAGCCTTTGGGTAACGAGGTCACGAGGATGGGGTCCGCATGATGGGATTAGTGCCCTTATAAGAAGAGAGGACAGAGAGCTTGTTTCCCTCTCTCTGTCTCTGTCTCTCCCTTCCCCCTGCCATGTGAGGACACAGTGAAAAGGCCAGAAGAAGGAACTGAATCTGCTGGCACCCTGACCTTGGACTTCCAGCTTCCAGGACTGTGAGAAGTAAATGTCTGTTGCTTAAGCCCCCCAGTCGGTGGTATTTTGTTACAGCAGCCTGAGCTAAGACACCACTAAAAGTCAGTCAGCTTTTTGTTACCAGCATGTACCAGCAGTTCTAAAGAACGTCAGTGATAAAATACTCCTTCCTGCAGCCTACAGGGCTCCCATCACCCCCTCTTGTTATGTCATTGGTCAATGTGACTCTTGTTAAGACTATGCCAGGGGCTTCCCTGGTGGCGCAGTGGTTAAGAATCCGCCTGCCAGTGCAGAGGACATGGGTTCAAGCCCTGGTCCGGGAAGATCCCACATGCCACGGAGCAACTAAGCCCGTGCACTACAGCTACTCAGCCTGCTCTCTAGAGCCCACAAGCCACAACTACTGATCCCATGTGCCACAACTACTGAGCCCATATGCCACAAGTACTGAAGCCTGTGTGCCCAGAGCCCATGCTCTGCAGCAAGAGAAGCTACCGCAATGAGAAGCCCACATACCGCTATAAAGACCCAATGCAGCCTAAAATAAATAAATTGAATTTTTAAAAAAGGACTATGACAAAAAGATATTACTGAATCATCAAGAAGCAAAGTTAGTGTGTTGAATATGTGACTAAAATGTCAGTAGGTAAATCTGATAAGGATACGTACCGTAAATTAACATTTATCTAAAGTCTAAAAGCACACAAAATAATACTACTATTATTAAGATATATATACATATATAACCAAAGTGTAAGGACTTTCCTAGAAATACCAGACACCAAATTTAAGATAGTGGTTGTCTCTGGGAGAGATAGTAAATAAAAGAGGAGAGAGAAATAAAAGAGGTCCATAGACATAAAGGTAGCTTTTCCTGTCATAAGCTAGGTGGTTTGTTAAGTTATTCCCCACACATTTTTTTTCTAAGGTATAGTTGATTTACAATATTGTGTTAGTTTCAGGTGTACAGCACGGCAATTCAGTTATATATATATATATATATATATATATATATATATATATATATATATACACACACACACACATACATCTATTCTTTTTCAGACTCTTTACCCTTAAAGAAGGGTAAACTCTACCCATAATATTGAGTAGAGTGCCCTGTGCTGTACAGTAGGTCCTTGTTTATCTATTTTATATACAGTAGTGTGTGTATGTTAATCCCAAATTCCTCATTTATCCCTCCCCCCTTTCCCTTTTGGTAGCCGTAAGTTTGTTTTCTATGTGTATCTCTGTTTCGGAAATAAGTTCATTTGTATCTTTTTTTTTTTAGATTCCACATATACGCGATATCATACGCTATTTGTCTCCCCCTACGCTTTTGCATGGTTTAAATATCTTATTCAAAGAATGCCCGTTGATCAGCCGTGTGCTGGTCAGGCCTACCACCAGGCTCGGTTTCCAGTTTCTATGACGTGGCTTCTGTCCTGGCCTGGGGGCATGACTGAGCCTGGTGCTTCTGAGCCCAGGGCTGGAAACAAGGCAGGTATGTGGCTGAGCAGGTGGGCAGTGGCCAGAGCTGGAGGGTGGTGGTCACCATATTGGGACCCTGGGAGTCATTGGGGTAGATCAGTGGCTGGGCACCAGGGAGGTGGGTGACCTTGAGAGCACACAAGGGACAGTGAGGGTGGGGTCTGCAGGAGTGGAAGGGTGTGGAGAGAAGGGGGATGGGCACATCCAGCCCCGTGGCTGGTCTGCTGTAGGAGGGCAGCCGTGGTAAAAATGGAAGCAGCCAGAGATTGCTATTTATAAGAATAACTACAAAGGCTTGACAACCCAGAGAGAGCGCTGAAGAAGTAAATTGAGGGCTGCTGGGGAAACGCTCAGGGCTTCTCATCTTCAAAGCATTTCTGAGACACGAGCTCATGAATCCTCCGCCCAGGGCTCTGAGCGAGACACGGGAAAGAAGGGAGGTGGGGACAACGCGTGGGTGACCTCCCCAAAGCAGCGGGAGCTGGCGGGTGGCTCACGGAATGCGCGCTCGTCCCCTCCGGCCGGCTCCGCGCCCTGGGCCTCACCGGCTGCCAGGCTGGGTCACTGCGGGCCCGTCGATAAAGGCAAGCCGAGGCTGCTGGTCATGGGTCCAGGTGTGGGTCCAGGTAGCGCCCTGGCTGAGGCCCACGGGACTCAACACACGGGAGAGGGCTGCTGCGCAAACCCCAGGCGGGAGGCGGGTGTGAAGCAGACGAGGCGCCGGGGCGGGAAGGAGGGCAGAGAAGAGCCAGGAACGTGTGCCCCTACACTTGGACGGGGGGCTGTCTGGGACTTTGGCTGCACTGCCGGGAATTCTAGGGTCCTACAGCAGGGAGGCTGTGATCACGCTTCCCTGGAGGAAGAGACCAAGAGAACGAGTGTCTCTCAGGGTGGCAACGGTGGGGTTTGAACCTGTGTCCCTTTGCACGAATCCCCTGGCCCCTGGCAGTCCCCACTCATGCCTCCTTTCTACCCAAGGGCCTCTCCTCTGGAGGCTTTCCCGGCTGCCCCAGGGTGTCCCCAGCGGCTGATCCGAAAGCACCCACCACGCTCAGCTGGAAGCGGCTCGTCGCTCGTCGCCCACTGGACGAGGGGCGGGCTTTCCGCTCGCTGGCTCCCCGCCCTGGCAGCAGCCGGGCTCGCCCCCGGTATCCTGCAGGGTGACCTCCAAGTGGCAAAGCCTTTCCCTGTGTCTCAGGTCCAGGGGAGAAGCTGGGGGTCAGAAGTGACTGCCCTGCGGCCGAGGGGCTGGGCGGCCCAACAGGCAGGCGCCCCGACCGATGGTGCGGAACAAAAACACGCTGTCCCCGCGGTGAGCCCTGTCCTAGTGTCGACGGAGCATCCAGGTCCCAGATGCGCGGATGCATCCACGAACGAAACAGGGACGGTGGTAACAAACTCTGCCCCACGAAGCACCATACCCAGACCCAAAGGCATTGCCGCAGTTTCATGGTTCAGCACGTTCTCCCCCGGCATCCGTGGTGAAGACTATTTCATCGTCCTCCACAGAAGGCGTATTTGTGTGTGCATATGCTTGAGAGAAATTTACTGCAAAGATACGGGTACGAGGCCAGCTGGCAGCACTTTCCAAGCCAGGAGCCTCTTTGAGCAATCTGCCCTAGAGTTCTTGTTTGCAATGCTCAAAACCCCGCCGGGTAAGGAGTACACAAGCGCAAAATTGCACTTACCCCGGAGCCCCTCACCCAGCAAAGGAAGGGAGGGCCTGGCCTTGGAAGGAGGAATGGAATGGTGACTTTGCAGGGAAATTTAAGGGTCTTGGGCAATTCATTTGGTCCAGAGCATACATTTCACGTTCAGAAGTGAAAGACAGAAATGCAATTATTCACAAGGACCTGCTGTACAGCACGGGGAACTATACTCAATATTTTGTAATAACCTATAAGGGAAAAGAATCTGAAAAAGAATATATATGGCAAATATCATATGATATCACTCATGTGTGGAATCTAATATTTTAAAAAGATGAAACAAATGAACTTGTTTGCAAAACAGAAACAGACTTACAGATACTGAAAACAAACTTACGGTTTGTACAAACAGGCAAAAGTGGGAGGGAGGGATAAATCAGGAGCTTAGGATGAACATACAAACACTACTATATATAAGATAGATAACCAACAAGGACCAACTGTATAGCACAGGGAACTCTACTCAATATTCTGTGATAACCTCTATGAGAAAAGAATCTAAAAAAGAATGATTTTATATATATATATAACTGAATCACTTTGCTGTACACCTGAAACTAACACAACATTTGTAAATCAACTATACTCCAATAAAATTAAAAATTTAAAAAAAGAATATACATATATGTGTGTGTGTTTGTATGTATAACTGAATCACTCTCTGTATACCAGAAACTAACATGATATTGTAAATCAACTATACTTCATTTAAAAAATTAAAGAAAAAAAGAAATGCAATTGTTCAAGCGTCTCTCTTATATTCTCTTTCTAAAAGGCCTTTTCTAGGGCCTTGGTTGTTTTCCCTGCTCAATGAACATAATTCCTACCACCTTCTCATAAGTGATTTTTTTAGCTTTAAAATTTTGCTGATCTTGGAATATGTCAGACATGGTAGCGCTAAAAAGAGATGGAGATGGTGAAGGGAATAGCAAAATGCAAAACCGTGAATTGAGAGGCTGTCAAAATGTTCACCAATTCCTTCCCCTCCCTACCCCCCTTTTTTATTTTTAATTTTTATTGGAGTACAGTTAATTTACAATGGCGTGTTAGTTTCAGGTGTGCAGCACAGTAATTCAGTTTTATATGTGTGTGTGTACACATATATGTATATACACACGTGTCTACATGTCTATCTATTCTTTTTCAGATTCTGTTCCCATTATAGATTATGATAAGGTACTGAGTATAGTTTCTGTGCTGTACAGTAGGTCCTTGTTTATCTGTTTTGTATACAGAAGTGTATATCTGTTAATCCCAAACTCCTAATTTATCCCTCCCCCCCACCTTTTTCTCCCCTTCCTTTTTGCATCAGTTTCTCTTTAAGGCTCGTATGAAGGCGCTTCATGGAAAAAAAAGCCCTGGGCAAAAAGCATGCCAAGGGTTGAAGAAAGAAGGATAAAGATACAGTGACGTGGGCAGAATAGTGACGCCTCCACCCCTCCGCCACCAAAGACGTCCACATCCCAATACCTAGAAGTGCGAATGCGTTGGGTCGTACAGCAAAGGGGAATTAAGGTAACTGGTCAGTTGACCTTAAGTGGGGAGATTATGCAGGAGGGCCCGACATAATCCCAATGGTCCTTGAAAGTGGAAGAGGGAGGCCGTAGTGATGCGTGTGAGGAGGGCTCCCCCGCCCTTGAAGGCTCTCCCTGACGCCTTGAAGGTGGGTCTGGGAGCCAAGTTGTGTGGCTGACCTCTGAAGCTGAAAAAGGCAGACGCGGATTCTCCCCTCAGGGCCTCTAGAAGACACCTTGGCTTCAGCCCAGTGAGAGCCATGCGGGACTTGTAACCTAGCCAAGGCCTGAAGCAGGAGGCTGGGGAACAGAAAGGCAGTTCTAGGGGCCGGAAGACACAGGAGCCATTGAACTGGATTCTTCACAGAGAGCACCATGGGCCTCGGGGCAGGAGGGAGGCCACGCACCTGCCTCGGCTGGCCCTTCTCATACTCAGGACTGGCTGCATAGTGTGTGGAGCTCACGCACAGTGAAAATGCAGGGTCCCTTGTTCAAAGTTAGGAAGACTTCTGAGACAGTGACAGGGCTCTTCTGAGCCTGGGGCCCCATGTGACTGCACAGGTCACGGGCCCACGGAGCCAGCTCTGCTTATAACTATCTGTCACTTGGTACTGATGGAGTACCAGGGTATTCAAGAGCTTCTCCTTGGGTCCCCGGCTGCTGACAAGCTGTTTGTCTGGTCTCAAGCCACAGCTCCCTTGAATCTCACCCAGTTCTCCCATGGCTGTCCTTTGCCCCAGACTTTAAAGGGAGGATGTGCCCGGCACATATTAACAGAAGCCCCTGTCTGTGCTCCTACCTGCCTGGCCGCCCTCTGAACTGGTTCCTTCCGCTGTTGCTAAGGACGTTTCCACATCCACAGGTGGGGCCCCAACAGATCTGAGAGAGCTCAGATTGGAGACAGGAATCATAAGCAGAATTTTTATCTGAAATTGGAGCAAAAGGAATAAACTGCATAGTTCCTAAAATGCCCATGTTTCTGGCATTTAGAATCCCTGTTGACATTCCTCCTGGAAAAACCTATATTCTTGCAGGACCCACATAAGATTTACCCACGTGTGACTCCACGCACCCACCTGCCCGGGCTCCCCGTTCCCGCCTGCCCAGGGTCTGGGGCTCTGTGTTCAGTCTGCTGGATCCAGCTGAGGTGGGCCCGAGTTCACCCCATAATGATTTTCTATTGCTATTTTCCTTGGGCCTGAATTTCTACTTCTATTTTTATTTTTGTTCTTCCCAGGAGCAGTTTGCTGTGTCCTTGCTGTAAGCCATTTTTTTGTTGAAAGAGATAGGGCAAAAACAAACAAGTAGACAAACCAAATCCTAGCTTTAAAAACAAAAAGGCCACTGAAGACATATCAAGGCCTTCCTGCTATTATCGAGCGAATTCTTTCCCAGGCTGGTCTGAGTTGCACCCAGACTTTACATTAGGCTTTGTGCCAAGGGGCTGGAGGTGCCAGAGGGGAGACTGCAGCCTGAAGGAGGTTCAAGGAAAAAGGCTTCATTTACAGGCGTGCCCACATCATACAGTTGGCAGTGCTGAGCTGAACGGTCTCCCAGCTTCCAGGGGAAAATGAAAGACATTCCCCCTACAGCTTCCCTTTCAAGCTCTCACAGCTGGAAGGGCCGGACAGCCAAGTTCCTCCCTTTTCAATGCGGGTTGTCACTCGGATGCCAGGATCTGCTGATCTATTCGCCAAATACCCAACGTGAGATCACGTCTTCTTGCTTATCCATCATTAAATGCTCCATTTAATGCAGAAGAACCTCACTTTCCCTTTTCCTCTTCTGCCACAGCTAAAAGAGAACGCCTCCACCAAGAGATAAAAATTACAAAGGCAGTAAAAGAAAGGAACACGATTTCTGAGCAGGCCCCTCATTTGTAATTCCGCACCAGAGGCTATGCGTTTCATCGAATCTGAGAACAGGAAGGGGGCTTGGGGACCCTCTTGTGTAACCCCCTTATTTTACAGATGGAGAAGCAGTCGCCTGGAGAGGTAAAGTGGCTCACCCTGGACCACACAACTAGTCAAGGACACGGGCAGTACCAGATGCACATCACCCGACTCCAGCCTTTACCCGCTGCACCACGGACATCTTTATCAGACCACAGTCACAAACTCCTGTGCCATTTAATGCCCTTGAAGAAGAACAAGGTGAGACATAGCCCCGCTGCTTCTAGGCTATTTTAAACCAGCAACCCCAGCAGTCACGCTAAAGAGCCCAGCTTATTTTTCTTGTCACACGGAATCAAAGCGTTTCAGGCAGACTTTCCTAACTCACAAATAAGCTGTGTTCCAACAGTGTGTTTGGAATTTGCTATTTAGGACGCAGCATGTGTTTTCTTCCCGGGAAATCACATGATCCAATGTGGTTAGAACCCCGGGCCAGGTCACAAAGGCTGACTTAACCAAGAAGTAACCACAGTGGAGTCGAAGCAAGCCTTCACCCTATACTTTCCAAGCAAAGGCACATTCCAAGTTTCAGATGGAACTAGTGGGAACACAGCAAGCCCACCAGGGCTCCGGCAGGAAGAGGTCTGGCTCAGATAAGAGCTAAGAGGCCCCAGGGCTTCCCTGGTGGCACAGTGGTTGAGAATCCGCCTGCCAATGTAGGGGACACGGGCTCGAGCCCTGGTCCAGGAAGATCCCACGTGCCGCGGAGCAGCTAAGCCCGTGCGCCACAACTACTGAGCCCGAGTGCCACAACTACTGAGCCCGTGTGCTGCAACTACTGAGCCCACGTTCCGCAACTACTGAAGCCCACGCGCCTAGAGCCCGTGCTCTGCTACAAGAGTTGCCACCGCAATGAGAAGCCCGTGCACTGCAAGGGAGAGTAGCCCCCGCTCGCCGCAACTAGAGAAAGCCCACGCGCAGCAACGGAGACCCAATGCAGCCAAAAATAAATAAATTACTGAATTATTTAAAAAAAAAAAAAAAGGAGCTAAAAGGACCCAGAGAACCTTGAAACTGGGCACGCACTTCGGATGAGGATGCAGCTGGAGTCACCTCTGCTAGTGAATGGCTGGGCTAGTTCCTCAGCTTCTCTGAGCCTCTGGACAGATGAGGATGATTATAACACCTCACAGGTGAGACAGAAGGACAAAAGGAGACAATGCACAAAAACGGCCTATTAAAGCGTCTGGCGTCTGGAGCAAGCTATCATTTATTATTGTAGCTGCTCGGCGGAGGGGAGGGGTGGCCCTGGCAGTCTGAGTGGCTGGGGTGCCCCACTGGGGCAGGGGCTCTGTGGTGGAGTAGCAGACCTGAGGTGGCAAGGGGGCCCTGCGCGCTCTCAGCCGCACGCCTGCGCCTCGGGTAGCAGCGGTGGCAGCAGCCGTGGCTCCACCCGGCTCGGGCTGCGGCGGAGCGGGGCCCTCGTGGGCCCTCCGCGGCGACTGGAGGGACCTAGTTATTGAAGGGCCAGGCCCCACGGTGTGCAGCCTCTGCAGTCATCCGCCCATCCCCAGGGACGATCTCCCGAACCTCTCACCGTGTTTCTGGGCCCTTTCAAGTCTCATTTCAGTGACTAAATGCACCAGCCAGTGTAATAATCAAACTCGAAACTGTGTTAGATTTAAGCTCTGCTCCCTCTTCCTGCAGAATGAGGCCTGCTTCAGGCCTAGACACCTGCTTCTTCTCTCCCCCGCTCCACCCCAAGCCCCATACTCACTAACTGGGTTTCAAACCATCTGGGGTCACACCTACAGGTGGAGGTCCTGGGGGCTCTGGCACTGACCCCTCTGGGTAGTGGGCTAGAACTGGCCAGACCAACTTTATGGTCCCTTAGCAGGTCCAGCAGAGGGGGTCTGCCTCGCTCTAGGGTGTAGATTCTTGGCCTCTTCTAAATGGTCCTCTCTGAGACCTATGCTTAAATGGAAACCCATCCTCAAACATGGGCCAGAGGAATTTTCAGTGCCGTGTGCGTCCTGAACTGTACGGTCCCTCTGGGTGCTTAAGGACACCTCAGCAGGGATCTTTGAGAGAGAAATTTTGCAGCTGGGTGTAGGCCATGGCCTGGGTTCAGATCTTAACTCATCCTTTCATTGCCTTGGGCTGTGTTACCTCGAGCGGTTTATTTAGCATCTCGTGCCTCCATTCCCTCACCTGTGAAATGGGTTGACGATGGTCCCTACCTCCTAGAAGACCTAGAAGATGACAAGTTAACCCATGTAACACAGTGTCTGGGACGTGGGAACTGCATAATAAATATTAGTTCTATCAACATTATTACAGCAAGCTGGCATTGGGTAATAAAAAACTATAATAACTTTCAAATCTGTTGCAGGCCTATTTTCTCAAGCTGTTTTCTCAATTTTAAAACAAATTAATGAGTCAGTGTTGCAAAGGCTCCAGGGAAAGGGCATGCACTGCTGTGGGGAGTTTTATAGTCTCCCTGGAAGGTCGTTTAGCAATAAGTTTCAAAAGCCCTACAAATGCCTTTGACCCAGCAATTCCACTTCTAGGAACTTATCCTGAGGAAACAGAGAACTGGCTAAAGATTAATGTGCATGAGTATTCACTGCAAATATACTTAACAAGGAAATGCTTGGAAACAACCTAAACATTTTAAAGTAGGAGATTGGTTAAATTTTGGTTCATATATACAATGGAATGTAGTACCATGCGACTATTAAAGGTGATATCATAGATCTATATTTATTGACATGGGAAGATGTTCATGATATGTATAGTGTACATTTAAAAGTAATGTATATTCCAGGATTTTTCTGAGCATAGGGATTATTACCATCTAGCTGAAATGAGAATGTATATATAATTTTGTAACTTGCTTTTAAAAATTTTTTTTCGCTTAACATTATGTAAGAACAATTTAGCACCATAGAACAAGTTTGCTTCTGCAAACTTCAACAGTAATAATACCCATCAAGTTGAGGTTGCACGATTTAGATAATCATTTATTATTAGAGCAGGTTATTCCAAATGGTTTTTTGTTAGCAACATATTGTTAACATTTTTGTGCATAAAATAATATATTTTTTCATTTTCAGGAGTAGTATTTTCTTAAGAGTAACACCCCAAAGTCAAATCAAAGTGTGTTTGAGGGGGATATAAATATTTTGAAGGCTTTCAATGTATGCTGCTTTCCAACATGGTTATCCCAGTTCACACCAAGCCTAGGTCTGGAGTCCATGCTTGTCCATTTAATATAGCTTGTCCGCTCTTCTCTGCAAAGAAAGGAGGTTGCCCTGCTCACATGATGCCTTTCAAAGGTTTTCTGTTTCAGCTGAGGAGATCACCCTGAGAGTGACGCTCCTATCCTGATGAACTCTGGTGGTTCCAGATGAAACTGTGCACCAAATTACCACAGGTACAGAAAAAAAAGTATCCCACGGTAACCAAACCCCTACACATACTCACCAATAGATGGGTCTATATAGAAGAATAATTGATTATGCAATATTAACTCAACAAAACATTTCAGCAACTTTTAAATACTTTTTTTTAACATCTTTATTGGGGTATAATTGCTTTAAAATGGTGTGTTAGTTTCTGCTTCATAACAAAGTGAATCAGTTATACATATACATATGTTCCCATATGTCTTCCCTCTTGCGTCTCCCTCCCTCCCACCCTCCCTATCCCACTAAATACTTCTTTTTTAAAAAAAATTTCAGTTCAAGCTATCTTAAGCGCTTTTGGCTTGCTCTTGAGTAAGCCTTTATTTCTGATTAATTTTGTATATTTTTTTCAGAATTCTTTTTTTTTCAAGACCAACTTTAAAAAAAAATTTCACTGGACTATAGTTGCTTTACAATGTTGTGTTAGTTTCCACCGTGCAGCAAAGTGAATCAGCTATACATATACATACATCCCCTCTATTATGGATCTGCTTCCCATGTAGGTCACCACAGAGCACTGAGTAGAGTTCCTTGAGCTATACAGTGGGTTCTCATTAGTTATCTACCTTATACATAGTATCAATAGTGTATATATGTCAATCCCAATCTCCCAATTCATCCCACCCCACCCCTTTTCCCCCTTGGTGTCCATGTGTTTGTTCTCTACATCTGTGTCTCTATTTCTGCTTGAAAAATAAGATCATCTATACCATTTTTCTAGATTCCACATATATGCATTAATATATGATATTTGTTTTTCTCTTTCTGACTTACTTCACTCTGTATGACAGTCTCTAGGTCCATCCACGTCTCTCCAAATGACCCAACTTCATTCCTTTTATGGCCGAGTAATACTCCATTGTATATACGTACCGCATCTTCTTTATCCCTTCCTCTGTTGATGCACATTTAATCTACCCTTTTTATTTATTTATGTATTTATTTTTTGGCCATGCCACACGGCTTGCGGGATCTTAGTTCCCTGACCAGACATTGAACCCGCACCCTCAGCCATGAAAGTGCGGAGTCCTAACCACTGGACCACCAGGGAATTCCCTCAGAATTCTTGGTAATACAAAATTCACATGCATTAAGAAAGAAGCATCTTAGTGGAAGCCTCTGACAAAAATTGACTAGAAGCAGCTTCAAAATGTCAAAAACCCTCTTGTTCTATCACAAAGGAAGCTAAAAAGTCTAATTGACAAAAGCATGTAATTAAGGGAAAGAATCGTATCACAACTAAGAAAATATAAATCATGAAAATGACAAGACAATATCATAAGAATCAGATCATGCCCAAAGCAGTACTTCATTAAGAGGAAGAGAGAAGTTTTGAGCATAAATAACGTGTTTGAATAACCCAATTTAGTGAAGAAGAAAGAATCTTATGGATATATTTTTTAAAGATTTGCATTCTTGGTGATTTGATCACAAAATATTGACATTAACAAGGATAGCACAGACTCATAATAGGCCACTACTAAAAGGACACTGACCAGACAGTGTCAGAAAATAATCTAGCAGAAAATGTAGATTATATATAGTGCATTATAGCGATTTGTCCTTCAGTTGAACACTACAAATATTATGTTATTTTTCTGGATTTTATGATGTTTGTTGGTATTTGTTAGTTTTTAAAATTTTGTACTTCCTTGTGATTTCCCCTGAATCAATATTCACATTTATGCCTAATTTGGACTTCACCATTTAATTTTCTTTTTCTCAGAAAGGGTCCCAGTCTGTATAAGCCTCAGGTCCTCCAAACGTGGATCTGCCCCGGCTGAGAACATACGTGCCTGCAAACATTCTCAGAGAAGATTCCAGAGGCAGCTCTTCTCCGTCATCATACTGGGCGTGTTTTGTAACAAGAAGGCTTAGCATAGCCAAAGGACCTTTGTGAAGGAGTATACAATGGCAGGAAAACTCTCTCTCCATAGCTTCTGCAGGTGAAATAAAGGGTTGATTCACTGAAGGCCTTGACGTTCAACACTCAAACATTTACTGAAGATCTTCTACGTATACCAGGCACTGGAGACACAGGTAAATAAGAGGATACTAGTGAAAGAGATGAATACAATGGAGAAACCAGCCTGAGACACAGCGTCCCCAGCAAGGCACAACCACAAAGCAACTCTATTCTTCCAGCCACTGTCATTCAGTCCAGCTCCAGGGTCTGCTCCTTCCCCGGCTCTGCATGATGCCTCAGGCAGACGGCATCCCTGGGTCCCTTTAAGTCACACGAACTGTGGCTGTTTGGGAGTCTGGTCCAGGTGATTATCCAAATACTCAATGTCACTCCAGGTGTCTCCCTCCGTCCTCCAGCTTGGAAGCGGCGGTGGTGGAAGGGTGGGGGGTCACCTCCTGCAGGGACCCTCCCTCCTTCTTCCTTCTCCCACCCACCAGCCGGGGTTACTGATGAGGGGTGGGGTGGGGGAGGGGCAAGGAGCAGCAAGGATCTTATTTGATTGCTTCTGCAGTGACGTGGCCTTGGGGTCCAAGAGCTAACGTCCATTTGGGCCACTTCTGTGGATTTCCTGGAGAAGCCACAAGGATTTCTGCCACAAAGTTTCCAACTCAGTGTTGCCAGATAACATACAGAATGGCCAGCTACATTTGAAGCTCAGATAAACAATACTGATACTTTTTTTAAAGTGTATCTCTATTTGAGATACTGCATGTGATGCACTAAAAATGTACTAAGAGCCCATTCATCGCTTATCTGAAGCTCAACTTTAAATGGCCACCTTGTGTTTGTGGCTGTTAATTCCGGCAACCCTAATCCAGCTGCCGTTTTCACTGTGAGGTCGTGGTGTGTGTGTGTGTTGGGACGGGGTTTGCAGCCGCCCTCCAGCTTCTGGTTTTCTGGCGGTCCGTCTCCCTGCTGGTCCCTTTGCCCTCCCGGCCCAGGCAACCCTCTGGGGTGGGGTCCCTTTCAAGGAGGCTCCAGCCAGTCTCCCCACTAGTGACCCAGGTCTGGTCCACGGGAACCACACACCTTTGCCTCACTGCCCTCAGGGACAGGGCAGTGTTGGCCCAGCGCAGTCCCGACTACTTGGACCGGTCCTCACGTTTCCCCAAACACTTAAAGGTGCAAGGAAACCCCCCCCAGAAGCCCCTCTCACTCACCTGGAGGAGAGGGGGAGGCAACTGTCTGCCCTCCCCCACGGAAGGGCACTGGGGATGTGGGAACACAGCCTCCAGCCAACCCTCTCTCTCCAGGGAAACCCTCTGACTTGTCCTTCAGAGGCTGGAAGTGGGGAGGGGCTAGTGCTGACATGGAGTTTCACTTTCTCTGAGCTTGACCTGCATGGGGTCTCAGCACCCCACATGGAGAGGGGGCTTCTCTCCCTTTGAGGCCTCTGCTGAAACTTCTAAATCACAGGAAAAGTCCCCTTTAACATCCACTTTTATGCCCTTCCTATGAAAGTAGTCCAAGTGGAGCACAGTGGGAGCTGGGGAAGAGCTTAGGTAGCTGGGTCTGGGGCAATCAGGAAGGGCTTCCTGGAAGAGGAGCCACCCGGCAGGCCAGCATCCAGTGCCGCTCAAACCTTAAAGCGCCTGTGATCCCAGGAATTCAATGAAAAAGCAGATTTGAACAGATACACACCCCTATATATAAAACAGATAAACACCAAGGATTTACTGTATAGCATAGGGAACTATAGTCAATATCTTGTAATAACCTATAATGGAAAATAACCTGAAGCTGTACAGCTGAAACTAACACAATATGACTTTTTTTTGTTGTTTTATAAAGACTTGTTTAAAAGATTTTTTTGATGTGGACCATTTTTTTTTAAGTCTTTTATTGAATTTGTTACAATATTGCTTCTGTTTTCTGTTTTGATGTTTTGGCCCCGAGGCACGTGGGATCTTAGCTCCCCGACCGGGGAACGAACCAGCAGCCCCTGCACTGGAAGGCGAAGTCTTAACCACTGGACCCCCAGGGCAGTCCCCTAACACAACTTTGTACATCAACTATAGTTAAAAAATAAATAAATGGAAAAAAAATTATTTTTAAATCAGATATGGCTTCGGTAGGCCTGGGACTCTGCATTTCCCGCAGCTCAGCTGCTGTCCCCACAGGCACATTGGGCAGAGAGGGGGTTGCTCGGTCCCTGGGGTGGGGTGGGAGGGGCCGGCATGGCAGTGTGAACACAGGAGGAGTTCAGGGCGGGTCAATGCACCTTTGTGGGCTCAGCCTGCAGGTCAGAGGCTGAAAGGGCCCCAGCCACGCTGGTGGGAGGGGGATGGGGGGTTAGCAGTAGATGAAGGTCCAGGAGGGTCCAGACTACACCTGGCAAGGCTGGAACAGGAAAAGCGGCTGAGTGGGCCCTAATTGTGTCAGATCTTGTAAAAAACCACTTTACCAGCAGGCCTGCTTAATTGCGTTTCACAAAGCCGTGTGAGTGTTAATTACGTGGTGAATCTGACGGCTTGACTGCAAAGTGCCTGGGACGCTGGCATTCAAGTCTTACTTTGCACAATGCCCTGGTTTGCCTGGGTTCATGCAACACTGTGCCTCTCAACACGCGTAGGAGACGCAAGTCACCTGCTGCAGGTCTACTGTCACAATGTGACTGAGTCCTACCCACACATGAACAGGAAAACGGATACTCCCCTGGAGCCTCTAGAGAGGAGCACGACCCCGAGGCCACGTGGGGACCCGTGTCCGACTTCTGGCCGAACTGTACGTAAACTGTGTGGTTTGCAGCCACTAAGTTTGCAGTGATTTGCTGCAGCAGCAGTGGAAAACCACTGCCCTGCCAGGAATGACGTCCCTCTTACTTGACAGAGGAAGGCCTCTGGCCTAACTCTGGGGGAGCTTCCCTGGACTGTCACACCCAAAGGCTGAAACTCCCAGAAGGAGCTGCTCTCTTCTCAGAACAATGAGTTGCTTGTCAGCCTGGGAGAACAGGATGATGAATCCGCACCGGCAGGCCCTCCCTCGAGGGCAAGTTGGTCCTTGAAAGCTCTCCTTCTGTCCTGCTCCCCACCTGGCTCATTTGGTCTTCTAGCTTTGTGCGGAAAGCCCTCTCAGTTCTTCTTGGAGAGCAAAGCCGTGTGGACATAGCAAGCGGAGTCCCCACACACCTCCCTAGGTGACTTTGGAGAGGGACCCCTGCCCGCGTGTCTCGAGGGCACCTTCATTAGACCCATGGGGCAGTCAGAGCAGGAAGGGATTTGGAGCTGGTCCAGCCCCGCCATGTCATTTTGCACAGAAGGAGGGAAGGAAGGAAGGGATAAAAGGAGGAAGCTGGGGTCAACAGCTAGAAAACCCCTCTTCCAGGGGCAGGATTCCAATGGATGGCGTGACATGGAAATTAAGAAGGCAAGGAGAGCTTCCCTGGTGGCGCAGTGGTTGAGAGTCCGCCTGCCGATGCAGGGGACACGGGTTCGCGCCCCGGTCCGGGAAGATCCCACGTGCCGCGGAGCGGTTGGGCCCGCGAGCCATGGCCGCTGAGCCTGCGCGTCCGGAGCCTGTGCTCCGCAACGGGAGAGGCCACAACAGTGAGAGGCCCGCGTACCGCAAAAAAAAAAAAAAAAAAGGCGGCGAGGAATGTTGGGAACTGTGGGACATGGTGCCATCAGCCAAGAGGGCATCCCGGAGGGCTAACAAAGCCGTCACCCCAGGAGCCACCAGGGCTCAGAGAGTCGAGCAGCCAGGATGGGCTGGTACAGGGCTTCAGTGGCTTCTGTCACCTCCCTGGCGACCAAGGTCACGCACCAGATAAACAGAGCTGCGAGGACCTCAGACTGCAACTTCCACGAATGGTCAATCTGTTCAAGCCACGAAATGGACACACTGTTTCTTCCACATACATTGCTTTCTAAAGGTTAACTTAATCTCTCCAGAAGTGAATGAACGTCCACCTGCTAATTTTCCGAGCAAATTCAACTTTCTCTCTCTCGCTCTCTCTCCATTTATAACACGCTTTCGAGCCTGTTTGTGAGTTTAAATCCCACAGCATTGGGCCAGTGTCCGCTTTTGCCCTTTGTGGCCGGCAAAGGAAGGCTGGCTCAGGTACCCTCTTCTACGGGGGCGGCTTGTGTCCTCCGAGGGAGGCCTGAGCTCCCCCTTTGGCAGAGTGGCCATCGGTGAAGGGGCAGCGCTTGGGCTCAGAGGCGGAGGAGCCTCGACGCTGGGCTTTGCGGGGCCCCGCAAGGCTCCGCCGCGCGCCCTCTGCAGAGCCTTTTAGGAGCCGCCCCGACCTCAAAGACTCCTAGGCTGCAGAAGTATTAAAGTAATTCCTTCGGCACACACTGTTCGTCTCCCCTGTGCCAGGCACGAGAGTCCTGGCTCCTCCCTTGAATCTTCGTCCCTGCGGGCTCAGGACACCGACCCCCTGGACCCCAGTTCGCCGACCTCCCAGCCTAGCACAGGAAGCGGCCTCTCTTCGTCCGACCTCTTCTTCCTTCCGGGATCTATTTTTGATCCTCCTCCTTGGCTCAGTGGGTGCACGGAGCATTCCAGGCCGGCCTCGCGCGCAGGCGCCTGACCTCCCCCGCCGTGGCCCGGATCCTGGTCCCCTAATAAAGCCCTCGGAGCTGCAGGCCAGGCTCCGCAGGGGACCGCGGCAGACCGCGCGCTCGCCCTGGCACCGCCGAGGCCCCCAGCGGGCCCGGCATGGCAGCCCCGACTTCCCATCACCGGGGGCCCCAGACGGCAAGCACGGGATGCACAGCTCCCCCCAGGTAGCTCCCGTCCGCCGCACGGCCAGGCCCCGCCAACCCGTGACGCTTCGCGCTGGAGCTCCCTTTCTACCCCGCGAAATGCTTTTTCAGCGGTGCGTTCAGAGAAAGGCTTCTGCAATCTGCAGCGGGTCTGTGCGGAAATGTGGGGAAACGGCCATGCGTTTATTTCTGTCGCCCATTGTTCGCTAAGAATATCCAGGTGTTCTCATAACGGAGGGACCAGCCAGCACAGGAAAGCGTGTGGGATGGTGGAAAGGATGCCGAACTCAGGATGAGGAAAACAAGCCCCACAGCCCCGAGCTCAGTGGCCTCGGCAAATCTCTTAGTTCATGAGCCTCACTTTCTTCCTGTGGGGAAAAAAATGAGCCTCCGGTACGTGCTGTGCCGATCTCAGAGGGATGTTCTGGCAACCCAGCGCGGGTCCCATCTTCTCTCAGGCCCCAGCGGCTGGAAGGACAGATGAATCCAAGTTAAAGACGTCACAGCTCCTGCTTACAGCACTCCTCCACGGAAGTCTCAGTAGAGATATTTGGGGCGAGGCTCCCGGGGGCGTCTCAGGAGAACCCCCCAAAGTTTCTCAAGCGCCTGCGAGGCCCTCCATACAACTACCCATATTCCCTGGGGAGGCTGAATTCCAGGGTTCTCAAAGCTGCAGATACCAAGAGGTGTCAAAAAGGATCTGTGCGCTCTCCGGCGCCCCACCGGGTCCTACGGCCTCACCGCCCCAGCAGGGCGCGCCGGGAGCGTGGAGCCCAAGCACGGGGCGAGGGTGCAGCACCAGGCCCTGGGCTGGGGTCTCACCGTGCCCTCACCGAACCCGGACGGCTGCCCCCTGACATGAGCACCCACGTGTCCTCACTCAGCTGGTGGTAGTAGGCGGCAGGGCCATGTGGTGAACGTTGTCGTTTTGGCTACTTAGCGTCTGGATGTACTTACTCTAGGCTTTCTTCCAGAAGTTTTGTACTTTTCTTTTTTAAAAAAAAATTATTTTGTTGACGTAGAGTTGATTTACAGTGTTGTGTTAGTATTTGGTGCACGGCAAAGTGACTCAGTTATACATATATATACATTCTTTTTCACATTCTTTTCCACGACGGTTTATCACAGGATATTGAATATAATTCTCTGTGCTCTACAGTAGGACCTTGTTGTTTATCCATTCTGTGTATAATAGTTTGCATCTGCTGACCACAAACTCCCACTCCATCCCTCCCCAACCTCCCCATCCCCTTGGCAACCACAGGTCTGTTCTCTAAGTCTGGGAGTCTGTGTTTTGTAGATAAGTTCATTCATGTCATATTTTAGATTCCACGTATAAGCGATATCATATGATATGTGTCTTTCTCTGACTTACTTCACTCAGTATCTCTAGGTCCATCCATGTTACTGCAAACGGCCTGATTTCATTCTTTTTTATGACTGAGGTACCACATCTTTATCCATTCATCTGTCCAGGGACATTCAGGTTGCTTCCATGTCTTGGCTGTCGCGCAAAAGACACACTTCTCTTAGAGGGTCTGAGGTTAGAGAACACCCTAGACGGCGTGGACCCCTCCCGGGAGCCCCCAGCAGGTTGTCTCCAGCCACTGAGAGCAGAGACGGAGGCCCAGCATGTGGTACGACAAGATGCGGACAGGAAAAAATGAGGCGGCTCAGTTTATAGTGACGTGAAAAGTTCTCCAAGATTTACTGGAAATGAAAAAAGCAAGCATGATTGTTTGATCAGATTTGTATAAAAAATGAATAGGTATGACTTAGCAAAACACAGATGGATAACTTCTGAAAAGAGACACAGAAAACAGCGAACAGGATTAGGATAGCAAGGAGGGAGATTTTTTACTTTTACATTTTTTATTACGTTTATAATAAAAAGTGAAACTGATTTGTAAACAATCCAATTTCTATGGCATTTTCCCCAGATCTGGGATGGGTGTGGCTTCAAAATCTTTTTATTTTTTTTTTATTTCTGTTTGTTTGTTTCTTTTTCTTTTTTCTTTTTTTGGCTGTGCAGCTTGCGGGATCTTAGTTCCCTGGCCAGGAATCAAACCCACACCCTCATCAGTGAGAGGGCAGAGTCCTAACCACTGGACCGCCAGGGAATTCCCTATTTTTTAAAAATTAATGTATAGTTGATTTACAATGCTGTATTACTATCAGCTGAACAGCAAAGTGATTCAGATAGATATATATATATATATATATATATATATATACTTTTCATTTTCTTTTCCCATACAGGTTATTACAAAATATTGAGTATAGTTCCCTGTGCTATACAGTAGGTCCTTATTGATTATCTATTTTATATATAATAGTGTGTATATGTTAATTCCAAATTCCTAATTTATCCCTACCCCCCTTTCCCCTTTGGTAACCATAAGTTTGTTTTCTCTGTCCGTGAGTCTGTTTCTATTTTGTAAATAAGTTCATTTGTATCATTTATCATTTTTTTAGATTCCACATATATGGATGTGGAATAAATTAAATAAATTCTCCCTATGATTCTCATGTGAAGCCAGAGTTGAGAACCCCTGTGTTAAGGCCTTAAGGTCCCCAGCGGTGTATTAACTGGGAGAGGTGGTGTGATCTGCTGCTATTGTAGGATGAGTCACCCTCTCAGATTAGCTCCTGGGGGAAAAGGAGGCTGACAGAATTCAACAGACCTATGTGATGTGTTTCAGGGGACAGAAGTGAGTTTCTCAAGTAGGGCACCCCAGGGGCAGCCAGAGGGCACTGGCCTGTCAGCTGGGGCTGCCAGAGCAAAACATCACAGACTGTGTGGCTTAAACAACAGAAGCTTATTTTGTCACAGTGCTGGAGGCTGCAAGTCCCAGACCAAGATCTGGCAGGGTTCAGTTTCTGCTAAAAGCTCTCTTCCTGGCTTGCAGACGGCCACTTTATCGCCACATGACCTTTCCCCTGAGTGTGATTGGACAGAGAGAGCGCCCTGCTGTCCTTTCTTGTAAGGACACGAATCCTATGGGATCAGGGCCCCACCCTTAGGACCTCATTTTGCCCTAATTACCTCCTTAGAGGACCCATCTCCAAATACAGTTCCATTTGGGGTCAGGAGTCCAACGTGAATTTGGGTGCCGGGGGACACAAAATTCAGTCCATAACAATGCCCAAGAAGTGGAAAAGGGAGAAGTGGAAGACAGGCCGGCCCACAGGGACAGCCTCAGAGGCCTCACTTTGTCTCCAGAGCTGGCCCTGTTGGCCTCCATCTTCTGTTCTCCCCACCACCAAGCAAGGACTTGTAACTTAGGAACCCACAGGCAGTTAGGGTATTTGTTTTATTTGGAAGCCCCCAAATTATGTTTAAAAATAATTCTGCGTTTCTTAAGAAAGACAGGTTGCGGGAAAACATCTGGAACAAAATACATCCAACAGACCATTGACATAGACCAAAAGAGAAAAAAATAAAATAAAACCACTCCAAATTATGCTGTTCTTAACAGTGCCAGGAAAGGCATGAACGCACGGAAGGGGTAGCAGTGGGAGGGAAACAAACTTCTAACCAGTTGTAAGAGAACGTGGCGGAAGCCAGCGTGTGGGTAGGTGTGGGAGCCTTCACTCTCACATTACTTAAAGAAAGAATTTTCATTTAAGTCATTTTGAGTCTTTCTCAAAAAAGGAACTTTTATGTGTGGTTCTAAATTACAGACCTGAGTCAACTCTGAGGAACTTCACACAAGAACTTGGTATCCAAGTTCCCCTCCTCCCCAAAGCCCTGGCTCCACGGGCTTTGTCCTACCCCCAGTAATACTGGTTATCCTCTAAGGATAAGTGTGCTTCTGGGAGATGTCCTCCTCAACAGCCGTGTCACTGTGTGATGCTCTGATATAATAAGGGATATATATTCGCTCTTTATCCCTGGTTCCTGGCACAAGAGCTTCTAAAACCCCCGGAATTTCCTGAGTGATTGAGGTGCCTTTGGTAAACTAATGAGTTGACTCTAAGCTGAGGGGCTCCTAGGTAGCTTCATGATGGGGGCCTGAAAGATCAACCACGGATTAGAGGATTGGAAATTGCAGTCTCACCCGTGGTCCTCCAGGAAAGGGAGAAGGCCTGGGGATTCAGTTAATCATCCCTGGTCAATGACTTAACCAATCATACCTATATAATGAAACCTTCATAAAAACCCCTAAACCGGGCTTCCCTGGTGGTGCAGTGGTTAAGAATCCGCTTGCCAATGCAGGGGACACGGGTTCGAGCCCTGGTCCAGGAAGATCCCACAAGCCACGGAGTAACTAAGCCTGTGTGCTGCAACTACTGAGCCTGTGCTCTAGAGCCTGCGAGCCACAACTACTGAGCCCATGTGCCACAACTACTGAAGCCCACGCACTGCAATGAAGAGTAGCCCCCACTTGCTGCAAATAGAGAAAGCCAGCGCAGCAACAAAGACCCAATGCAGCCAAAAGTAAATAAAGAAATTGATTTAAAAAAAGAAAACCCTAAACCACAAGGTTCAGAGAACTTCCAGGTTGGTGACCACATTAGGGTGCTGGGAGGGTGGCGTGTCTGGAGAGGGCATGGAAGCCCCATGCCCCACCCCAGACCTTATCCTATGCACCGCTTCCCTTTGGCTGTTCCTGAGCTGTAACCTTTATACTAAACTGGTAATAGGAAGCAAACTGTTTTCCTGAGTTCTGTGAGCCATTCTAGCAAACTGTCAAGCCCAAGGATGGAGTCATGGGACCCCCTCTTTATGGCCAGTTGATCAGAAGTACAGGAGGCTGGTGACCTGGAATTGGCAGCTGAAGTTGGGACAGTCTTGTGTGACTGAGCGCTTAGCCTGTGCGGTCTGACACTCACTCTACGTAGTTAGTGTCAGAATTGATTTAAAAGGTAGGACACCAAGTTGGTGTCCAGAGTGGTGGAGAACAGGGTGTTGTTGCTGTCTGAGAGCTGGAATGTGAAAACCACCTTCAGTGCTTCCACGTGTCCAAGGTACTGATTGAAAAGGACTGACAGCGGCAAAAACTCTTTCCAAAGGGACAGTGAAGGACCCCGAAGGCCATAATAGTGATTCCTCATTGCTGATCGGTCCATCGGGGAATGACCTTGGCACAAACCTTTCCCGAGAGCCCACTGCCCTGAGAGTCTGTGTTGCCTACTTTAGAAGGGAAGGCAGCGGGAGGGGAGCCTCATTGTCGGGCATCTGTTAGGGGCCTCATAGAAATTATGTCTCATTCTTGGTCAGTTCCACAAGGTTGTTATCACTGTGCACATTTCACAGATAACAAAGTTGAGTCCCAGAGAGTCTGGGCTCCAGAATCAAGCCCTTCCAGCCCCTCCACCCACTGGCTGTGACTTTGAGCAAGTTACTAAACAATCTATGTCTTGGGCTCTTCATCTGTAAAATGGGGAGAACGATACATCCTCTCCTATAGGGTGCCTGAGGGGACAGAGCTAATACATTGTGTTTAGCAGACTAATAAGCGATCGATAAATATTAGTACCATTATTGTCATGGTTATGACTAAAAAGGTGACACAGCTTGCTCAAATTCAAATTGCTATTAAGAGCTGAAGCTGGGGGACTTCTCTGGTGGCTCAGTGGTTAAGAATCCGCCTGCCAATGCAGGGGACATGGGTTCGAGCCCTGGTCCGGGAAGATCCCACGTGCCGCGGAGCAACTAAGCCCGTGCGCCACACCTACTGAGCCTGAATTCTAGAGCCCTTGAGCCACAACTACTGAGCCCGCGTGCCACAACTACTGAGCCCACATGCCACAACTACTGAAGCCCACGCGCCTAGAGCCCGTGCTCCACAACAAGAGAAGCCACCACAATGAGAAGCCTGCGCACCTCAACGAAGACCCAACGCAGCCAAAAGAAAAAACAACTGAGGCTGGGATTTGCATCACTGCCTCAGTCCAAAGCATGCATTCTTCTCATGATTCGGCACTGTCTTTCTAAGCTGAGGATGAAAGACAGACAGGCAGAGACACCCCATCCTCTTCCCCTAAGGAGGGTCACAGTAGCTAAGGGTATGGATTTGGTTGATGTTACCTTCTGGCCACAGGGTTTATTTTGTGGCTCTGGGTGGGAAAGGGAGGCTGGTTCCCTGGCACCTGCTGTAACACAGGCCCAGGGTGAGGCCTGGGAAAACCGGGCTCAATGGGCAGGGCTGGAAGCTGGGCGGTGCAGGCCCGGTGCCAGAGGGTGTACAAGGCCCAAGCACTGTGTCTGTGGGCCCCACGGGCCAGCAGCCCAGGACCGTCGGGGGACGTAGTCGGAAAGGCAGGCCGAGGGGGGACTTGCCGGAGTTGGCGTTTATGGTTGAGCTGGAAGATCTCGACTATATATATCTATCTATATATAGATCTATACATAGATATATATATAGAGATAGATATATATATACACACCATGTCTTCATTTTTGTTGTTGTTGGTTAAATTAATTTCAGTTTATTTCTTGTACATCTCAGTCAAATAATTACCCTCACTTAAATAGTAAGATGCCACTTTTGTTAAGAACAAATTTTTTAAATTTATGTTTTTAATTGAAGTATGGTTGATTTACAATGTTATCTTAGTTTCAGGTGTACAGCAAAGTGGTTCAGTTATACATATATATGTATTCTTTTTCAGATTCTTTTCCCTTATACGTTATTACAAAATATTGAGTATATTCCCCTGTGCTGTACAGTAGGTCCTTGTTGGTTATCCATTTTATGTATAGTAGTGTGTTTATATTAATCCCAAACTCCTAATTTATTCCTCCCAACCCCTCTCCCTTTTGGTAACCATAAGTTTGTTATGTCTGTGGGTCTATTTCTGTTTTGTTTTTATATAAGTTCATTTGTATCATTTTTTAAAATTCCACATATAAGTGATATCATACGGTATTTGTCTTTCTCTTCCTGACTTACTTCACTTAGTATGATAAACTCTAGGTCCATCCATGTTGCTGCAAATGGCATTACTTCATTCTTTCTTATGGCTGAGTAATACTCCATCGTGTATATATACCACATCTTTTTTATCCATTCATCTGTCACTTAGGTTGCTTCCATGTCTTGGTTATTGTAAATAGTGCTGCTATGAACATAGGGTTGCATGTGTCTTTTAGTGTTTTCATTTTCTTCAGATAAATACACAGCAGTGGAATTTCTGGATCACATGGTAGTTCTATTTTTAGTTGTTTGAGGAACCTCCATACTGTTAAAAACTTGCTTTTTTGGAATTTAAGAAAAAAAAATGTCATGAAGAACCTAGGGGTAAGGCAGGAATAAAGTCGCAGACCTCCTAGAGAACGGACTTGAGGTTATGGGGAGGGGGAAGGGTGAGCTGTGACGGAGCGAGAGAGAGTCATGGACATATACACACTAACAAACGTAGTAAGGTAGATAGCTAGTGGGAAGCAGCCACATGGAACAGGGATATTGGCTCGGTGCTTTGTGACAGTCTGGAGGGGTGGGATAGGGAGGGTGGGAGGGAGGGAGACGCAAGAGGGAAGAGATATGGGAACATGTGTATATGTATAACTGATTCACTTTGTTATAAAGCAGAAACTAACACACCATTGTAAAGTAATTATACCCCAATAAAGATGTTAAAAAAAAAAAAAACTTGCTTTTTGAAATAATTTTCAATTTGAATTTTCTAAAGATACATCAAAGGAATCATTGTTGGAAAAAAATCACAACCTTGTTGGACTTCCTTACAATTATTTTTAAGTCCTAAACAGAATGGAAGGAGAAGGATGGAAAAATGGCTTTCTCCTCATTTTCCTCTCTTTTTAGGGGGTGAGGGAAGAGGAGGAAACCTTTTCCAGATGCCCTCAGCAAATTTCCCCCAGCATCTCACAGGTAGAACTGGGTCTCACACACACACACACACACACACACACAGCAGACCAGTTACTGGAGAAGGGAAACAGCATAACATTAAATGTCTTAGAACAATCACAACTTGTACTATGGGGCTGGGCAAACTGTCACACCATAAAATTGGGTTCCGTTAGCAAGAAGGAGGGGACAAAAGTTGTTGAGAGGCAGGCGATGGAGCCCTCACAACCCTACAGGCTGCTCCAGAGTCACTGGGGAGCTGGTGAAGCGCGACTATTCATTTACCAAAAGGTTACCTTGGGTTAACGTTTATTAACTGTGATTTTTTAAAAGAGAATATTCACTGACTCTCATGGAAACTCGAACCCCATGACACAGCAGTGTTGGCACAATGTTCTAAGCAAAGTTTCCCCTCAGTCCTGTCCCCTCCCTTTATTCCTCTCACTTCCCTTAATCAACGCAGCTGCCTGTAAGCTGTCTTCACTCTGTCTCTGCTTCCCACTCCCTATTCAACTCAGTGTCGTCTGCCTTGCACTCCCACCTCTTCCCTGAAACTGTCTAGCAAAGGTCATGAATGAATATTAGACTCTCAGTCTCGGGCATCCTTTTCCACCCACAGCTTCCTCGGCTCCGGAGCACATTGTGCTGTCAACCTCTGTGGTGGTCTGGACAGGCTCTCCTCCCTTGAAGCCTGTGACCCTCCTCTCTCCCCACCCCGACTGGTCCAGCACAGGGGCCTATTCCCAAACGCTGGAGTTCACTCCGCAGGATTCTCTCCCTTCCTTCTTCTCGTCCCCCTCCAGACACTGTCCTTATGACCTACCAGCTCAAACCTCTAACTCCAGTGCAGGCTGGAGACGGGGACTGGGACTCTGTATATTTCATTGACTTCTGGATGGTTCTACCTAGAATCTCGCAGGTATCTCCAGTTCAGCTTCTTCTAAATTGGATTCACCGTAATCACTTTCAAATCCGCCCCCCTTAATCTTGTGCTCCTGACCCTGGGGACTGACACTGTTCCCATCCAGCCCCCGGGCAAGCCAGAAACCTGGGTCTCGCCTGGGTCATGTGATAAATGATTGAGTCGTCCACTTCATATCTCAAGGACCTCTGTTCTCTTTTATATCCACAATGTCCACCCTGGCTCAAGCACTTATCGTAAGCCTCTGGGACATTACAAGGGTCTGACCCTCCTCACCCCCCAGTCTGTATTCCCCTATCATCACAGTGGCCTGTATAGAACATCCAGGTGGTCACACCTCCTTCTATGGCTCTTCTCTGCTGTCAACACCAAGTTTATGACACACAGATGTGAAGGCGGTCCACCTCTCCATCCTAATTCCTGTTCTTTCCTCTTGGCTTAAGCTCTCTCCATGCTGGCTGCGGACAGCACACTGCTGTACATTTGACAATGTGAGTGGCTTACATTTATGTATAACACTTTGCAATTTTTATAGCTCCATGCGGGAGGTCAATACTAAATGGGATTGGGCTTGCTGAAACCTCCGACTTCGAATTTCCTTATCTGCAAAATGGGTATATATGTCTTGCTCAGAGGGGAGATGGGAGCCGTAATTTAATAGGCATGGCACACGCTAAGTGTCCAATCAGTGCTAACAGGGCTAGGTGCTTCGTGTTTGCTAGTTCTCTTCATCTCCATAATAATCCTTTGAGGTAAGTACCTATATTATTATTCCCATTTTGCGGATGCAGAAGCAAGCACAGAGGGTTGGAGTAGTGTATTAGTTGTCTAGGGCTGCCATAACAAAGTACTGCAGACTCGGTGGCTTAATCAACAAAAATTGACTTCCCCACATCTCTGGAGGCTGGAAGTGCAAGATCAAAGTGTGGGCAGTTTGATTTCTTCTGAGGTCTCTCTCCTTGGTGTGCAGACGGCCACCTCCTGCAGTGTATTGACCTGGTCCTCTCTCTGTGCATGTCTGTGTCTAAATTTCTTCTTTTTAAAAGAACAGCAGTCACACTGGATGAGGGGCCACCTTACGGACCTCATTTTAACTTACTTCTTTAAAGACCCCCATCTCCAAACACAGTCCCATTCTGAGGTATTGTGGATTAGGATTTCAACATACAAATTTTGGGGAGGACGTAATTCAGCCCAGAACAAGCGCCTTACCTAATAGTACACAGATGATGTCGGGGAGGGGACACCAGACACCATACCCTACATAGTTAAAGCAAATGGATTAATTTGAATGGTCTCCAGTCATAAAGAGGTAGGGTTGCTTTAACTATATGCACCACTGGAGTTTCTAATAAACATGTTACAAATTATTTTGGGGGGACACAAAAATCTAAGAACTAATTTCTAGAATGTTAGTATAAAGTCAATAACATGTCCTCAACCATAACAAAGAAACCCCCACTTCTTAATCATTTAAAAGCTCTTTTTCTCCACTGAATTGATCCAGTAACTAATTGGTTTGATGTCATTGATATCAAAATAATTCAGACCAAAGTTAAATCTCTCATCCTGTGAATGGAGGATTTTGAAAACTGCCTCAAAGCGACTTTGACATTTTTTGGTCTTTTCAAAACTGCCATTTTACATTGCCTTCATTTCGTAGGAGCTTTAAAACAGGGGGACCTGTGACTGCCCATTTGCATAAACTTGGATTTTATCTGGAGCAACATGCTCCACGCTCAAGGTTGGATTTTAGCCAAACTTTCAACAATCCGAGGGTGACTTTAAAGACATATCCCAGGAACTGGAGTGTGTGCCTTATGTCAACACACACAGATCTCCCATACTTGGTCTCAGCTCCATGAATACTTAGAGACTTTACCCCATGTAAAGAGCGGGAGAATGAATGTACAGGCTTTAGATCAACGCTTTCTCCACTGGTCGGCAAAGTCTTTGGGGGGCGGGTGCTGTGTTGTATTCATCTCTGCAAGCCCAGATCCTGGGGTGGCGCCCGGCACACAGAAGGCACTGAAGTAAGTCGAGTGTTCAGTCCCGCTGGTGGGGTTAGAGGTCCTAGGATCCCTCCTGCTTCAACCAGGATTGGTTCAGAATAGGGGTTGGGGTGGCAGAGTACCTTCGAGGGACAGATCACAGCATCCTCTCATAAAGGAACTTGGGTGGTAGAGATGAACTCAGAGGGAGGTTGACGGTATTTGAGAAACGGTCAAGTTGTTGGAAAAACATATAGTCTCCCCGAATGACGAAGTTGGAGGACTGCACTAATTTAGATATGTAGATTCTGATAATATATGCTTGTAAAGAAAAGAGATACACCTTACAGTTATCACCCTTTCTAATGACACCTGCTCCCTCTTCTCTACAAGCTAAATGAAGATACAATTGCAGATCTCTCCTGTTTGGATTATATTTCTCCTACTCTTTTTCCCATAATGACCATACCTGTGATCCTGAAAAAAAATCCTTCCTTCCCTTCCTCATCCCCTAGGCATAGAAAACATCCATGGATGGAAAGATTCTGATACGTATGATCATTACAAGTGTTGTATGCCCAAAACAGAAACAAGGCACGGGGGACTTCTCTGGTGGTCCTGTGGTTAAGACTTTGCCTTCCAATGCAGGGGCTGGTCAGGCAGTTAAGATCCCACATGCTTTGTGGCCAAAAAACCAAAACACAAAACAAAACCAATATTGTAACAAATTCAATAAAGACTTTAAAAATTGTCCACTTCAAAAAAAAAAAAAAGATAAAGAAAGAAACAAGGCACAGCCTTGGAAAAATTCTCAATTTACCACTGTGATTAAATCGGGGTATCTTAAAGCACTAAAAAAAAAAAAGGCTTAGGACAAAGACCCAGTTGTAGAAGCAAGTGGTAACTTAATCTAGTGTATTGAGCCTGCCTGCTGGGCAGAGGTACAGCTAGAAGTGACAGCTGTCGGTGACAGAAGTACAGCTGTCAGTCTGCCTGTGTTTATTTATTAACCACTGTTCAAGAGAGAGACACCTGCGGGGAGTGGGCGTGAGCATGGCATCGCTGGACGGAATGCGCCATCACGGGGCAGGGAGGGCATCACCCTCTGTTTCCTAAAGAATCATCTCATGCCTGAGGACCTTCATCCCGGAAGGAGGGTATCCTTACAGCAAACATCAGTGTCTGGTCCCTGGAAAGGAACATTTGCTTTAAAAAGAGAGTGGAGTGACCTTTGCTTTATAACCAGTTTCCAAAAAACTTTTAGCACATGGACAGTGCCAAATGCCTGATCGTGTGGGTGCTCTGATCAGAGCAAAGTTTGGCTCCGGGGAGCTGAGGACTGGCCCTCGGCCCTGGTGGCCCCATGGGCTCTGCCGGTGGGTTTTGCATCCTGTCTTCCCCTCGCCCCCACCTCCATCTAGGGCAGCGGTCCCCAACCCTCCCGGCACCAGGGACCGGTTTCGTGGACGACAGTTTTTCCACGGTGAGGGGGGCACGGATGGTTCAGGCGGTGATGCGAGCCACGGGGAGGGGAGGAATGGGGAGCAGCAGGTGAAGGTTCGCTCGCCCGCCCGCCGCTCACCTCCTGCTGTGCCGCCCAGCTGCTAACAGGCTGCCCAGCGGTACCAGCCCGAGGCCTGGGGGGTTGGGGACCCCTGATCTAGAGCATAACCAAGCGCTGTCCTGCAGGTGGTTTGTCACCAGCTCACAAGTACATACATTCAGATTAAGCTGTCAGAACCTTTTAGAGAAATTTAACCAAGAAATTAATTTCTGGTGAATCTAATGAACATTTGGGGCTTGGATTTTATTATATGTCTTTGCCTTCTCATATAATTTTCTAGGAATTTCCTTTTATTTGTATCTTACAGAAATGTGTGTCCACAAAGACTGGTCCTTCACCCCAGGCAGTTTGAGAAGCACGGATCTCGGAGGCAGACAGTCCCGTTTTACACTGATGCCCCATTACATCTGGTGCCTGTCCAAGTGGGAGCTGTGGGTCTCAGCCCTGCTGCCCGGTAGGATCCCCTTGGGAACTGAAAAAAAATCTATACCCGTATCTATAAGAGAAGGCTGGGATCCACCCCGATCAACTAAGTAATCATGGAGGTAGGGTAAGGGTGGGCAAAGTCTTCTATATTTATTAAAAACGCCCTTGGTGTTTCTAATGTGTGGCCGGGGATGAGAATCCTGAATGTGGGTGAGAGCCAATCTACGAGCACAGGTTGAATCAATGATTAAACGTGTCAGCCAGACACCAGCAGGTGTTTATTACACACCTGAACCACACCTGAAAGTGCCGTCCCAGGTGCTGAGTAACAGGCTGCGAAGGCATGAGGTTTAATCAAGAGGTTCTAATGTGATGAGCAAGCCCCTTCGGACAAAGCCAACACATAAAAACAGAGCGCAGACCACGAAACCCACAGGATTCAGCTACAAATGAAGGAACGCTTATACACCGTGCAGGAATGGGGCCCTTGTTTTCTCTTCCCTTTAAAGCAAACAGCTTATCCCATATTACTCCACCTAATGGGGGATTCCTGAGGCTGGTGCTGCCCATTTGGTCCAAGAAGCCACTAGATGTCACTCAAGGTCCCCAGGCTTCACTCTGCCCAGCCTTCAATTCTGCATCTGATCAAGTTCCTCTCCAGACCTGTCCCCACAGCCCTCAGCTCCCAGAGGAGTCCTGCAAAGGTAAGGACAAAACGTGCTCGTCCTCTGGCCTCCTACTGCTTTCCCTGGCACCCCGGGCCCACCTCATTCATCCATTTACTCGGGAAGAATAACCGAGGGCTGATTATATGTCAGACATTGGGTCAGGCTGTGATGAGATAATGGTGAGTGACACAGCCATGGTGCCGCCCTCATGAGGATTAATCTATGAAAGCACTTCTCATACAGATTTGTACTGTTTGTGTGCTTATTCATTCTCCCTCAACTAGAGGCTCTCAAACTTTTTTGGCCACCACCTCCAAAGTAAGAAAGACATTTCACGTTTCATGTCGAAGTTCACATACATACAAGTGCACAAACACATACCTGAAGTTTCACAGTCCCGTGTTTACTTTCGCTTTGTGCGGTGCATTCTGATGTTTTCTGGTCTGTACTAGTTCATTTCTCTTTTAAAATACTAGTTGTGATCCACCAAACTGATCTCACAGCCCTCTGATGAGTCACAACCTAAGAATGAAAAATTCTTGCCTTCAGGGCAAGGGCCACCTGTTACCTGCATTCCCAGTGCCTTGCAAATAGTATGTGAGCAATGCATGTGTTTTTAAATAAATGAAAATTATGACAATTAAATTTGCATTAATATTTAAAATAGAAAGACGGAGATACAGGTTAACCGGCTTATAATATGGATGACCAGTGTCCTATGAATGCACTTATATGGATTATATCACCTACATTTACAAATAATTTTTTTCAGATAATATATAGATCCCACACTAGGCACACCATATGTGCTATTGATGTAATTTAATATTTTAGTCACATTCTGGGACTCATATATTTTATTATTTTTTTCTTTTTTAAAAATCGATTTTATTGAAGTATAGTTGATTTACAATGTGTTAATTTCTGCTGTACAGCAAAGTGGTTCAGCTATATATATATATATATTCTTTTACATTTTCTTTTCCGTATGGTTTATTACAGGATATTGGGTATAGTTCCCTGTGCTCTACAGTAGGACCTTGTTGTTTATCCATCCTGTATATAATAGTTTGCATCTGCTAATCCCGAACTCCTAATCCATCCCTCCACCACACCCCCTCCCCCTTCCCAAGCACAAGTTTGTTCTCTACGTCTGTGAGTCTGTTTCTCTTTCATAGTTCATTTGTGTCATATTTTAGATTCCACATATAAGTGATATCATATGACATTTGTCTTTCTCTTTCTGACTTACTTCACTTAGCATGATCATCTCTAGGTCCATCCATGTTGCTGCAAATGGCATTATTTCATTCTTTTTTATGGCTGAGTAGTATTCCATTGTACATATATACCATATCTTCTTTGTCCATTCATCTGTCGATGGACACTTAGGTTGCTTCCACGTCTTGGGTATTATAAATAGTGCTGCTATGAACATAGGGGTGCATGTATATTTTTGAATTATAGTTTTGTCTGGATATATGCCCAGGAGTGGGATTGCTGGGTCATATGGTAGTTCTATTTTTAATTTTTTAAGGAACCTCCATACTGTTCTCCAGAGTGGCTGCACCAATTTACATTCCCACCAACAGCGTAGGAGGGTTCCCTTTTCTTCACACCCTCTCTAGCATATATTATTTGTAGACTTTTTCATGATGGCTATTCTGACTGGTGTGAGGGGATACCTCATTATAGTTTTGACTTGCATTTCTCTAATAATTAACGACGTTGAGCATCTTTTCATGTGCCCCTTGGCCATCTCTATGTCTTCTTTGGAGTCATATCTATTTAGGTCTTCTGTGGGGTTCATATATTTTAAATTCATATGACTAAAAATATGTTCATCTTGGAAAAAGAAGTCATGAGAAGAAATTCACTCTTTCAGGTATTACAACTTATTTGAGACTCTAATAGCTAAAAAGTTTGGTGTTAGAGACTGTGACTCACCGAGTAATGGTTTCCAAAGATGCTCACACCCTCATGCACAGGGTGATTGTGTGAATACGTAGCTGACATGGCAAAAGAGACTTTGCTGATGTGATTGTAAATTAAGATTACAATCTCAAGATTGTAAATCTTGAGATGGAGAGATTGTCCTGTGTTATGTGAGTGGACCCAATGTAATCACAGGGCCCCTATAAGAGGGACGCAAGAGGGCTTTGGAAGACAGAGAAGGTAACAAGACAGAGAGACGTGAACCTGCTAGGCTGCTGTGTCTGAAGACAGAGGAAGGGGGCCTCTAGCAGCCGGAGAGACGAGGAAAGAGACTCTCCCTGGGCCCTGTGGAGGAGCACAGCCTGTCAACCCAGTTTGGATATTTCTTATGTCCAGAACCGTAATATAATACGTTTGTGTTGTTTTAAGCCACTAAAGTTGTGGTGATTTGTTACAGCAGCAAGAGGAAACTAATACAGACTAGATAGCTCTGTGAACTAAAAAATTTCCAATTCAAAATTTAGAATTTAGTATTTGAAGAAAAAAATTTACCAAACAGTTGTTTGTGTGTGTGTGTGTGTGTGTGTGTGTGTGTGTGTGTGTGTGTAATGGGTTATTCAATAAGGTGATACTGAGACAACTGGAAAACCATTAAAAAGAATTACGCAGGATCCCTATTTCCTTACATCAGCATTATTTCCAGATGGGTCATAGATTTAAGTATTAAAAAAAAACACTAAAAGTACTAGAAGAAAATATGGGTTTTCTTCTTTTGTCATTGTTGTTTATTTTGGTTTGAGGAAAATGCAAAACCTAGAAATGATACAGAAGAGATGAATAATAATAACTCACACATAGTTGGTGGGTGCAATTGGTAATGAAGTTGGCAATATTTATCAAAATTAAACATGCCCGTACACTTCAAGCCAGCGACTGTATTTCAAGAAATTTGTCTTAAAGAAATGCTTTTCTTATGTGCAAAGCTTTGTCGTGAAAATGTTCTTTACAGAGTTGTATATCATAGCAAAGAACCAGAAATGGCCTAAATACCCATTTATTAGAGAAGATTAAATACAGTGTGATACAGCCCTTAGAGAGAATGACATATATCCGTATATGTCATTAATGACATTTGTAAGTAAAATATAGTATGTATGGGAAAAAGACATTGTAGTTGGGGAAAAAAGATACTAAGCTTACAGATGCAGAGAAGATTCTGGAAGTATACATAAGAAGCTGTTAATAGTGCTTACCTTTGGAGAGTGGGACTGGGAGTAGGAGGAAGTCTTTGCTTTTAAAAATTTACATTTTAATGCATAGTTCTTGATACCAGGGATTGCTAATTGGGGTCTTCTCCTGCTATAGACAGGAAGGAAGGGAGGAAAGAAGAAAGAAAGAGAGAGGGAGGGAGGGAGTGGGGGGAGGAAGGAAGGAAGGAAAAGGGAAAGACTGAGAAAGAAAGAAAGCAGGAAAGAAAAGAAAGAAAGAAAGAAAAGAAGAAAGGAAGAAAGAAAAAAATTGCTGGCAAGAGAAGAGGGAGAGGGTCATATCGACAGAGTGACTAATCTGGACCACCTTTCTCAGAGATACATGTAATTTTTAAAAATAAATACCTATTTTCAAAAGTACATTTAAGGGAGCCCTGTGATTAAAGGAAGCCCAAGCCATAGAATTCTGAACTTCTTGGGAAAATGCATGACACTTCTTCAAAGGTTTAAGTCTAAATTTGTTTGTCTTGTTTTGCTTTGCTTCAAGTTATGCCTGAAGACTCCAGACAGGAGAAAAGATGAAATTCCCCTTCATTGTCCAGCTAAGGCAGACAGATATCCAGTTAAGGCCACATGTCAGAAAGCAGGTGTCTGAAAGCCAGTGTACCTTGTATGTCCCACCTCACCTCACCAGCTTAGGCAACAAAGTTGAGTCACTTTAAGTCTTTCTTCCTTTTTTTTTTTTTTTTATTTGGTTGCACCGGGTCTTAGTTGCAGCAGGCAGGCTCCTTAGTTGTGGCATGCAAACTCTTAGTTGCGGCATGCATATGGGATCTAGTTCCCTGACCCGGGATTGAACCCGGGCCCCCTGCGGTGGGAGCGTTGGAGTCCCAACTACTGCACCACCAGGAAAGTCCCTTAAGTCGTGTGTTTTTAATGTTAAATTCATATCACTCTTGAGTTCTACCCAGCAAGCTGAGTCCAGCTTTCCTGTGGGGTTCTCCTCCTTGCAGATCCCCAGTGACCCAAGGGCTTATCATTCTTCCAAAGGGGTCCTCCCAAGTTGCTGATGTGGAGGCGGGGGTGGGGGGAGCACAGTGGCTGGTCAGTTGGCCACAAGACCTGGTTGAAGCTCCCTCCCTGCTGCCTTGTGGCTGCCAGAGGTCACCGCCACAGCCCAGACAGCCTGGCTTGGCTGCACAAGCTAGAACGAACGCCTTTTCCCTTCTGGCTATAGCTACCCGGGGTTGGGCGTCAATCACACAGTGCAAGGCCAGTCCTCTCTGCCAACACCCTCCAAGTGTGGACACAACCCTTGCTCTTAACTCTCCCAAAGCACAGCCAAGGGCAAGCACAGACAAAGGGAAAAAAATCAGGGCTTCCCTGGTGGCGCAGTGGTTGAGAGTCCGCCTGCCGATGCAGGGGAAACGGGTTCGTGCCCTGGTCCGGGAAGATCCCACATGCCACGGAGCGGGTGGGCCCGTGAGCCATGGCCGCTGAGCCTGCGCGTCCGGAGCCTGGGCTCTGCAACGGGAGAGGCCACAACAGTGAGAGGCCCGCGTACCGCAAAAAAAAAAAATCAGTTAAGAGCAGTGTCTGTCAATATCTAGTAATGTTTGAGGCCACTCTGAGCTGAAAAAAAAAATCTTGCCAACTCTCAATTTAAATTCTTTAGATTATGTTTCTTCATTTTGTGTAAATACAAGATTAGGTATAAAGTCCTTATTCTCATAGCCTTTCTACACCTATAAAACGACAACAATTTTGCACATTAACAAAATTAAAATTTCAATTAATGTTAGGTATGTAATGTAGATGAAATTTTGCTGAAATTAAATTGTTCTTTGTGATGAGACTATGAAACTCACTGCTATGGTATGGTGTTTTTTAAAATTTTTATTTTTATATTGAAGTATAGTTGATTTACACTGTTGTGTTAGTTTCAGGCATACAGCAAAATGATTTAGTTATACATATTCATATATCTATTCTTTTTCAGATTCTTTTCCCGTAGAGGTTATTTCAGAGGATTGAATATAGTGCCTTACGCTATAGTGCCTACTTGGGCCTTACAGTAGGTCCTTGTTGTTTATCTATTTTATATATGGTAGTGTGTATATGTTAATCCCACCTCCTAATTTATCCCTCCACCCCACTGGTACGGGATTTTTTAGGCGAGCTTATAATAGACTTAATTACCCCAATATTCTGTATTTGAATTTCTGTGAAACTTTTGCACAGTGTGCCATGAGGACGCTTGACCTTCGTCTAGCTGGAAGGCTATCTCTACAAGGAGTATTCTATTTTTTTTCTCATTAGCCCAAGAAGGTTAAAATTATAGTTCTTGGTGCCAAGTACTAAATCAAGTGGCAGTGTTTGGTGACAAGGTGGTCATCAAAATGATCCAGAATAGGCATCTATTAATTTTTTAAAGGTTATAATTTAAATAAAAGCAAAAATGTACGCATTTTCAGAGAGAATTTGCAGAACGTACGATTCCATTTATACGAAATGTCTGAAGCAGGCAAATCCCTAGAGACAGAAAGTAGATTAGTGGTTATCAGTGGCTGGGGGAGGAGGGACTGGGGAGTGACTGCTAACGCGTATGGGGTTTCATTTTGGGGTGATGAAAGTGTTCTGCAATTAGGTAGTAGTGATGGCTGCACAACTTTGCAAATATACTAAAAAGCACTATAGTATGTCAGTTATATCTCACTTTTTAAAAAGTGACTTCACAGTTTTCCTAAAGAATAGTAGACAGATAGGAGGCTTCCATCCATTTACCTTAAATGATTCATCCTGTGCCGTTTCCCAAAGCAAAGGGTATCCCCCTCCTGTCCCTCCAAGGTTGAGACTCCAGCTATATTTATATTATAAGTGAGATTTCTATTTGTATGAAAGGTCACTGTGGTTTACGGATGAGGGTAGGAAGAAGGGGCTGAGGGAGAAGGTCTGGAGATAGGAAGGTTAGTTGGGGGACTAGTTACAAGGCTCTACAGGGCATCAACAAAGACAGATTCAGACCAGATGTGAATCGCTCAGAGACACAGCAGTTTACCAGGTTTGAAGCTGAGTAAGAGCCTGCTCTGTCTCAAGTACCTTCTCGAAATCCCACCAATTAAAGTTTTAAGCATTTCATTCTTTCAACAAACTTTTTGGACACCAGGCAATGTCACTGTCATCAGGCATAAGAGGGACACAAAGACGGCCAAGACAGGGTCCTCACCTCCAGCAGCTCCCCATGGATAGCGGCAATAAGACCCACACGGGGATGAGGATCCTATATTTATTTTATTTTATTCATTGTTTCTGGCTGTGTTGGGTCTTCGTTGCTGCACGTGGGCTTTCTCTAGTTGCGGCGAGTGGGGACTACTATTCTTTGTGGTGTGCGGGCTTCTCATTGCGGTGGCTTCTCTTGTTGCGGAGCTCGGGCTCTAGGCTCACAGGCTTCAGTAGTTGTGGCTCGCAGGCTCTAGAGCGCAGGCTCAGTAGTTGAGGCACACGGGCTTCGTTGCTCCGCGGCATGTGGGATCTTCCCGGACTAGGGCTCGAACCCGTGTCCCCTGCATTGACAGGCGGATTCTTAACTACTGCGCCACCAGGGAAGCCCGGGATCCTATAATAAAATGTAATAAAATGTGATAAGAAAAAGGGAGGTATAAACCTAGAAGTATCATGTCAGAGGAGGAAGAAATTCTTACTTCCGGTGGCAGTCCTCTGTGATCTGCGGTTGGCGGATGACTTGACTGTTGACAGGTGGAGATGAAGGGAAGAGCATTTCGGTAGAGGGAATAGCATGAACAAAGGCACAGAAAACGGAGAAGTAGAGGCAGGAAAGCCTGTCTGGGAAGGACGGATGAGCACGGGCTGGAACTAAGCTCTGGGAAGGAAAGTCATTCGAAGAGGTAAAGCAGAGCAATACGGACTGACAGGCTGTCTTCTTAAAATGGAAAAACTGAGCCGGGGTGCGAGGGAGAAGAGGCTCAATAGAAAATGCCGTCTTTCACACATTTGTACAAATTTGCAAGGTTTCATCTTGCAAAAACCACCCCTGATTAGTGAACAGGCCTTTTGTCGGCTTGGAGGGAAAGTGATTTTTGAAAGGACGTTTTAAGAAGGCCGGCCCTGGTGGGGTGCTGAAGCTAAGAGCGAGGAAGAGCACGAAGGTGGCATACGACTGGAAAGGGCTCTGACAAGAATGAATTTGGAAAGGAAATGTGACCGCCCCCAAATTCCCCCTGGCATCATTTCAGCTACCACCCAGCCCGCAGGCATCTGTCTCACCGCCAATACATTCGTACCATCAGTAAGATTTTAGAATGCACCTGGCTAAAAACCCCGGCTGGTAACACCCAGTTCATACGCGTGTTTAGAACGAAAGAATTCCACCTTTAAAAGCACACCGTTCCTGGCACACAGAGGCAACCAAACGTTTGTTTTAGAGATGAACGCTGTTTGTTCTTTGTTTCAGGGTCTATATTTAGGAGAGGAAATGATTCAAAACTGCATCCTAAACCTGTATCCTCTTTCAGCATTGAAGTGCGGACCACCTGGGGCCAAGAGGTCTGGTTTTCCTCTCCAAACTTGGGTTTTTGCCCCTCAGGTCAGTCGGTCCTGCGTGGGGGGGCGGCGGAGGGGTTTCGCAGTTTCAGTGACCAACAGCCGCGGGGCCACGGGGTGGAGCCACGGCGCTCCGCCCCCTCCTCCAGCCCCTCCCACCTAGCCAGGTCCCGCCTCCCTCGCACCTGCGCGTCCCCCGCGCTCCGGCTTGTGCAGTCGCTTCCAGCCCGCGCCGGCGGGAGGGGGCTTGGCCTCGCCTCTCGCGAGATCGCCTCCCGTGGCCGCCGCCGCTGCTCCCGGCCGCTGACTGGCGGCGTCTGCGCAGCCGCCATGTTCGGTTGCTATGCTGTGGCCTGGGAGACGGGGTGTGCTTGAGGGAGGAGGAGACGGCGGGGGGGGGGCAGGGGGAGGAGGAGGAGGGAGGGGCCGAGCGCCCGTTGCACGCTCGCACACAAACGCTGCCCGGGATTGCTGTCCGCCCGCTCGCGCCGCGGTGTTCCGCTCCTCCTCCTCGCGGCCCTACATTGTTCTCTCAGGACGCCGGGGTCCCCGGGCCGCCTTCTCCGCGGCCCCACTGCGGGGCTGGATTAGCTCGTCCCCGCAGGGAGGTGCGGGAGCGCGCGGCAGCCCCGCAGTATGAGGTGGTGCCGGCGGCTCGGGGCCGTGGCGCGGCCGCTGCGGCGCCGGCTGCTGGGCGGGCGCTGAGGGAGCCCCGGGGGCGGCGCGGCCGGGCCTCCAGGCTTTTCTTCTGCAGCCGGGAGGACGCGGCTGGGGCACGAAGGTAAGAGGCTCTGGGTCCCCGCCGGCGGCCGGCCCTGCGTGGCGCGCGAGGCTGGTACCTGCGGCCGGATCTCAGGGAAGATGATGCTTTTTGCCCCCTCCCTTTCTTCGAGGGGCCTCTGCTCTCCGACCTCCTGCGGGTTTTGGTTGCAGTCTCTGTTGTGGGGCAGCCGGGGGAGAGGGGATGGAATGTTCCAGGGCCCCTAAACTCGAGGTGAGGTTTTAGAGTCTTCTGAGTAGGATTCTTTTTTTTTTTTTTTTAATTGGCTCGTTTGAGCGCTTCCTGCACGGACATACCGTCCCTACCCTTGAAGTTTTAAAAAACCTTTTATGATTCTGCCGGTGCATACTTGTATTTAGGCATCTGCAGTTGAGTCAGAAGGAAAAGTTGAGGACGTGCGGATGCGTGTCTCATGGTTGTCTTAAGATGAAGCGGTTTACAGTGGCACGCGTGCGTGTACGACGGTTCTGGGGAACTTAGAAAAGGAGACTTTATGCCTGCGAGGCGTTAGACAGCGAACCACGGTGGACCAGTGCGATGTGTAGGATTTTCAAGTGCCTTTTCTAGGACAACCGGTACGTCTGCAATATACCAACTGCTTTTAGAGTCAGAGGTTGGAGTAATATTGGGTTGATGTGACCGGATCTCGGGCCCAGTTGAAACAGGACAGTTTAAGCCGTGTTTATGGAGAAGAAAAAAACCAAAAAGCCAAAGTATCCGACTTGTATAGGATGGTTTGCGTAAAAAGAAGACTGGAACAGGAAAGCCAGGGCATTTTTTATCCGGATTTATATACTTCTCATTTTTTTAAGGGGGGGGAGGAGATGACCTTAAAATAAATGATTACTCAAATCCCAAAAGGTGCTTAATGGAATAGAGCTAAATATTCGAGTTAAATCTTGAATTTGAGAAATTCAATCTACAGATTTTTTTTAAAAGGCTTTTTGTAAGCAAAAGTTTGTTTTCTGTACAGAGCTTTATTACTAACTCATAACAAAAGAGTGCAATCATTTTGTGGATCCCACCATTTTTTGTCAGAATAAATTTATGCTCCAGTTACCACAAAAGCCATTTTTATGTCTCTCTTTTTTTATGGCACACATATCTCTGTCACCGTTTTTCACTGAAACATGTGCATGGTCCCACAATATCATGATCTTGAGTGGTTTATAAGAAGAGAAACATGGTCTTTTTTTTGTATATGGGAATATTTGTAATTTAGCTAATCTGTTTCGGACATTTGGCAAGAGATTTGAAAACACAAGGAGCCATCACTCTTTTGTAGTTTTATTAATATTAATTGAGTAGGTTAAAGTTTAAGTTAGAAAAATCACAGGTTCCTCCAAAGTAGCAATGGATGAGGTTGTGGCTTTCTTATTGCCTCTAACCTGCTTAGATTCTAGGCTGTGGGTATTGAATTGTTTAAACCTTGTGGGGTTTTTTCTTATCTTCTAATTGAATATCTTTAAAAATGTCCCTAATAACTTTGTTACTTTAAATTTGTGACACCCAATTTCTAATTTAGGCTAGTCATAAAACCAGCATTGATTGAACACACTTGCTAAAAATACTTTCTGGGTCAGATGTACTTAGGATGCAGCCTCGGGAAAATTCAGTTGAACTGTTCTACTGTGACCAATGTACATTTCATTATTATAGAAGTACTTTAAAAAAATTATAGACTCTCACAATTAGATTTCATCAGTTCAGGCATAGAAGCCTAACTTTAATGTATAAAGTACTTCATGTGGGATAGTAATAAAAACTTTTTAAATGCTTTTTTTTTAACTTATGTGACCCTCGTAGACTTCTTAAGCTCTGATTTGTATACTTGAAATATTTTAGTTTTGTCTGCTAAACATAATCAATTTGTATTTTAGTGTGACAATACAGTGTGCAGTGTTATCTATTTAGTATTTGTTTATGACTTATTTTGAGCTCTTTAAGGGGGGCCGTCTGTGGTCATGTTTTTGAGCAAATTATCTTTAAGGAACAAAGTAAGAATGCCAGATAATTTCAAGGAGACGCTTTTATTAATTGTTATTGAGAGGACTCCCTCCTACCCTCCCCCCTTCCCCACCCCCCAAATTTATATGGTCAGTTTTAAACAACAAGGAAGCTTTAAGAATATGGAGAAATCTTGTTTGGTGGATGTTTAAAGACAAATGTTTTAAAGCTGTCCTTTAATTGTTAGTTATTAGGAATGTAAAATTAGTGACCTCACTACAAATGGCAAGTCTGTGTGACTTAATGTGGCTAAGCATGAATTGTTGCTCCTAAATAAAATTCAGTATTGGCAGAAATTCACTGGTGCCAAACTGAGTTGAATTTTGTTGTTTTTCTGGGTAATACCATGCATGTTATGAAGTAGTTTATGCTGTAGTCTAGATTTGTCAAATTAGTTTGCTGCGTTAAGCTGTGAAGCCTTGAAGATTGGTTTAGCATTCCGGAAATCCTTTTTATTGTTTGCCAGAAAAATACTGTAGGAGGAAGGTGTCATTTCTTCATTTAATATTCAGTTCGTAGCCCAGATGGTGAGAAGGAATATAGTGAAGTATCGTAGGACCTTCTCTAGTGGTGTGGAAGTATGGTACCTAGGAGCAGTGCGATTTATTTCTTTAACTTTGCATGATCAGTCAGTACAACCATATTTAAAATAGGATGGGAAATGAGAGGGGAAAATTACTACATTCTCCTCCATTTCATTAGAGGCAGTTTCCCCCCGTTCATTCTTCATTTCATTATTCCTGAGCAGAAACGCTGGAAGAGAGGTGCAAGTATTTGGTGGGAACAGAATGAAAATTAGGTACTGTGGATTACCTTGCCGGGAAGGTATTAATTTGGGTGAGTTATTGTGCTTGTATGTTTTAACAAGGAGGTTTTATAGAGGAGTAGGAAGAGAAAAGGATCCAGAGGGATGTGTTTATTGTCTGTTATGTGCCAGACAATGTAAAGGGGCTTTTCATGTTATCCCACATAATCATCAAGTACACTATGTGAGGTAAGTATTATGAATCTCCTACTCCCCCTCCCCTCCCCCAAATGGGGGCCAAGGGAAATTAAATAACTTGTCTAGGATCCCACTGCTAGTAAGTAGAATTCAAGCTAGGTCTGTCTGACTCTGAAGCTTATTCATTAGATCATGCTGTCCAGTTAAACTTTCTGCAGTGGTGGCAGTACTCTTATTTGGCATTGTCAGATGTGGTAGCCATTAACCACGTGTGGCATGGAGCACTGGAAATGTGACTGTCGTGCCTGACGACCTGAATTTTACTTTATTTTATTTTTTAAAATTTTATTTTAGTTTATTTTTTTAGGCTGCATTGGGTCTTCATTGCTGCACGTGAGCTTTCTCTAGTTGCATCGAGCGGGGGCTACTCTTCGTTGCGGTGCTCGGGCTTCTCGTTGCGGTGGCTTCTGTTGTTGCGGAGCTCGGGCTCTAGGCTCACAGGCTTCAGTTGTTGCAGCACACGGGTTCAGTAGTTGCGGCACAGGGGCCCTAGAGCGCGTGGGCTCAGTAGTTGCAGCGCGTGGGCTCTAGGGCGCATGGGCTTCAGTAGCTGTGGCGTGCGGGCTCAGGAGTGTGGCTTGCGGGCTCTAGAGCGCAGGCTCAGTAGTTGTGGCTTGCAGGCTCTAGAGCTCAGGCTCAGTAGTTGTGGCACACGGCTTAGTTGCTCTGCGGTATGTGGGATCTTCCCGGACCAGGGCTCGAACCCATGTTCCCTGCATTGGCAGGCAGATTCTTAACCACTGCGCCACCAAGGAAGTCCCCGGACTTGAATTTTAAATTGTATTTAATTTTAATCAGTTTAAATTGAAATAACCAGATGTTACTAGTAGCTATAATATTGGACAGCACAACTTTAGATCTTTAGATCTTGCTGCCTAGAAAATCTTAAGTTTTTTTTTTTTCTTTCTTTCCAAGCTGCGCCATGCAGCTTGTGAGATATCAGTTCCCCTGCCAGGGATTGAACCCATGCCCCCTGCAGTGGAAGGGCAGAGTCCTAACCACTGGACCACCAGGGAATTCCCGATAATCTGAGTTTTGATATTGAATCTGCCGCTGGCTCGTATATGACATTAGGCAAGTTACTTAGTTCATGAGCCTCAACTTGATCCCTTGTGAAAATGAAGAAGAGGTTATCACTAAAAGATTATCTCCAGCATCCCTTCTTACTCTAAAGTTCTATGATTCTTATTAAAATGTACAGTAGCGTTTAATATTTGCAAGCATTATATCTGAAGGTCCCCTTCTCCTTACACTCCTTATATAAAGACTTTTGTTTGTTTAGTCAGTTTCTCTTTTTGAAAAATGTACGTATTGATATAAAGCACACATAAAGGATAATGGATTATTTTCCCCCCAATTGTTTGGCGAAAACATTGTGTAACCAAAGGCAGTACTTTACCTTGGAACAAAGTTTGAATCTTTAAAGATCTTATTTTCAGCATGCCACTTACCATTTGAGAATATATTACAGTTCCCTGTTGCTTATCAATTGATTCCAAACTTGTTTGCTTGTCCTTAAAAGTTTTGTACCAACTTCATCTCACTAACCCTGCTTCTCATTTTTACTTAAGAAGAAAGCATTCTTTTTCTTCCCCTTCTGCCCTTGTTTCTTCAGTTTAAACATTCCTGTCTCCAATCCATATGCCTCTTCTTTAAGTCTTCCAGAGAATTCACCTTTTTTCTGGAAGAATGCTGCTTAATCCAGTCATAATGATCAGCTTTTGAATACTGGTAATAAGTACCCTGGTGCTAATATATGATTGCTTAGATGTAGTTAGTTGAGTTTGTACTTTTTAAGTTTTTATATGTTACCTACTGTGTGTCCTTAATGAACATGTAAAAAAATTAAAAATGGGGGTTGTTTCTTTTGTATTGCCTTACGAATTTAGTCCATTGCTCAGCAATTCTGCTTTTAAAAAGTTGCTAATAAAAAAATTATAAATACTGTAACAACATTCACCCTTAATCACTACTCTAAAAGATATTTTTGTTTCCTTCCAGGCCATTGTCCTATTGTATTTTTTTTGTAAAGTTGTATGGTAGAGATAACAATTTTGAGTTTAATATATTGGAAACATTGTATTGTAGAGGAAGAGCAATGTAGGGAAAAGGTGACAGACTTGGGGTTGGAATCTGGTCTCAAAAACCTTGGACGAACTGTTTAACCTCTGTGCTTACTTTCTTGTCTATGAAATTAGGATAATAATACTTGCCCTTGAATTGTTGTGAGGATTAGGATAATATATATAAAGCATCCAGCATTATTCTTTATTTTTTCATTTTTTAAAAAAATATTTATTATTTGTTTTGGTTATGCCCTGTCTTAGTTGTAGCACACAGGATCTTTGTTGCGGCATGCAGGCTTCTTAGCTGTGGCATGCAGACTTCTTAGTTGAGGCATGTGGGATTTAGTTCCCCGGCCAGAGATCGAACCTGGGCCCCCTGCGTTGGGAGCGCGGTCTTAACCACTGGACCACTAGGGAAGTCCCCCAGCGTTATTCTTTAAATAGAAGAGATGATCAATAAATGGCAACTGGTATTATTTTCCCATCATCGTGAATATAATTTAAACAATTGCTTAGATATTCAGGTGATTTATCAATCAGGTGATTTAGTCATTTACCTCTTGTTAAATATTTTGGTTGTTCCTAAAGTTTCCACTGTTATAATCTGCAGTGAATACCTTTGTGCTCACAGCTTGTTTGTAGGTTTGTTTCCTCAGTCTAAAACTCTACGACTAGGATAATAGTTTGAATATTTCTGTGCCAAGTCTCTCACAGAACAGTGGGTATTCTTGTTTAGGAAAAGATGCTAGTTTTATTATAAAATTATACTTCATTGTTTTAGTTAATGTATTTTGAAAATTTTGGTTTACTGGGGAATGATATAGTGAACATTGATTTGTGTGTTAATTAAACAGACATTTGAATGTCTGTTATAGGGATCACTGGTATACCGGTAAATAAGAAATGATTCTTGTCCTTGAGTTCAAATTCTAGGGTGGTAACATATGTCAACAAACAGTTACAGTTCAGAATGACAAGTGTAATAAGATCTGGGGAAAGGAGAAGTGGCATTTGAGCGATGTCTTGAAGGATGAGTTGGAATTGATCTCTGGGTATAGAGAACAGCAATTGCAAAAAGACAAGTATGAAAGGATGCATAGTGTGTTTAGAGAAATGGTCTGTCTATGAGATGCATGTTGGTGTCTGATTTTGTGTGTGAATACAAATACAGATTTGTGAATCTGTGTGCTTGTATATGTGTGTTGACTGTGGTGGGAGATAAAACCTTGTGAGAGTCCTTGTTTGGTCTGTGAGCGCAGTCGTATTAAGACCTTTAGAATAGAGCTTCCCAACTGGGGTGCCCTGAATGGTTTACCATTGTGCCAGAGAATAAGGTATCTGTCAATGTATGTGACCAGAGCATATTGGACCCACCCAGGGTGGTTTCTTTTGACCTAGAATAATCTCTTTGACTTGTCCTAGTGTGCTAAAAATTATTATTTTCTTTGGTGCCAAATTGGGAAAAGCATGGTTTTAGAGGCTCTTAGTTTTAAAGAGTTGATGGTACCCACTCACCCCCTGGCATTCTCAGTATATATAATCAATAATAAAACCAATACCAAACCTGAGAATAAACATAAAGAAAGTCCAGTCAAAGTCCTCCACTTTTCTCCTTCTCCCCTCCCTGTCCCCTGCAGGAATTGCTTCACTGTTTTGTGTGTGTATCTGAGATACCCTTTTTGGTGCTCCTGCCTGTCTTTTTAGTGCCCTACGGTTGGGAAGTCAGCGTTTACTTTGGGAGCAATTACAGGTATTTAAATGAGGGACGATAACTCCTGACTTCTAGATGATGATGCAGAGATACAAGAATGGTGCCAAAATGATGTTAGAAGGAGCAGAGAAGAAACCAGTTAGGATGCTCCTGCAGCGGTCCAGGTGAGAGATGATAAGAGCCAGAAATGAGCAAGTAGGCCTAGAACTGAAAACTGACTAGGCAGTTTCACGAGAACTGAGAGTCCATTTGGATGTAGTGAAAGAGGAAGGCTGATGATGATGCTAAGATTTCTTCTTTGGGCAACTGGAAAGGGAAGACCAAATAATTTTTATTGAGTACCCATAGTGAGCCAGGCGTTTGGCTAGGCACCAAGGTTGTCATGAGTGCTCGTTGAATTTTAAAAATTAATTTATTTTGAAATAATTTCAAACATACAGAAAAGTTGCAAGAACAGCACAAAGAGCTCCTGAATCCCCTTCAACCAATTTCCTTTCCCTTGAACTATTCTTGCAACTTAAAAAATATGTTTTTATAAGGCTTTACTTTTTTATAGCACCTTTAGTTTCACAACATGATTTAGGGGAAGGTACAGGGATTTCCCATGAGCCTCCTCCCACCCTCTCCCACCTGTTTCCACACATGAACTTCAACCAGTTTTTAACACTGTACTACGTACACTGTGTGTATATGGAAGATAAGCCCACATCTTGCTGTGCTTGGCTCTCTGTAGTGCGTGCAGTGAGGCCTTCCCTTTCAGATGCCCGAAGAAGGAACCTTGACATTGTCTTCAACCCTTTTCCTCTTCTGTTATTGGATTCTCAAATTGCAGTGAAACTACCTAATCATCTTATTTCTGGTCTCTCATTTTCACCTCTACTTATGTTTCAGAGGAATGCACCATTTCTCATCTAATTAGACTTTTCTGAACCATTTCAGAGCAAGTTGCAGACCTGATGCCTGTCATTCCTAAATAATCTAGTGTGCTTTTACCAAAACATGGGCAGTCTCTTACATAACTCCCAAATCAGGAAATCAGCATTGATACAGCACTACCTTCAAAACCCCAGATGCCTACAGCTCAATATCAAAAAAAACCAAAACCAAAAACCAACCCAGTCAAAAAATGGGCAGAAGACCTAAATAGACATTTCTCCAAAGAAGACGTACAGGTGGCCAAAAGGCACATGAAAAGATGCTCAAAATTGCTAATTATTAGAGAAATGCAAATCGAAACTTCATTGAATATTACCTCACACCAGTCAGAACGGCCATCATCAGAAAGTCTACAAATAATAAATGCTGGAGAGGGTGTGGAACATTCCCACTCTTGGTGGGAACGTACATCGGTGCAGCCACTCTGGAGAACAGTATGGAGGCTCCTTAAAAAACTAAAGAGCTACCGTAAGATCCAGCAATCCCACTTCTGGGTGTATATCCGGAGAAAACCATAATTCGAAAAGATACATGCACCCCAGTGTTCATTTGCAGCACTATTTACAATAGCCAAGACATGGAAACAACCTAAGTGTCCATCACCTGATGAATGGATAAAGAAAATGTGGTATATATGTATACACAATGGAATATTACTCAGCCATAAAAAAGAATGAAATAATGCCATTTGTAGCAAGATGGATGGACCTAGAGATTATCATAATAAGTGAAGTAAGCTAGACAGAGAAAGACAAATATCATATGATATCACTTACATGTGGTTAGGGTTACCAAAGGGGAAAGTGGGGCAGGGGGAGGAATCAAGAGTTTGGGATTAACAGATACACACTACTGTGTATAAAATAGGTAACCAGCAAGGACCTACTGTGCAGCACAGGGAACTATACTCAATATTATGTAATAACCTATGAGGGAAAAGAATCTGAAAAAGAATATATAGGGACTTCCCTGGTGATCCAGTGGTTAAGAATCTGCCTTCCAGCGCAGGGGACGTGGATTCGATCCCTGGTTGGGGAAGGAAGATCCCACATACGGTGGGGCAACTAAGCCCGCGGGCCACAACTACAGAGCCCATGTGCTGAGGAGCCTGCACGCCACAACTAGAGCTCCTCCACACCGCAACTAGAGAGAAGCCTGTGCACCACAACTAGAGAGAAGCCCACGCGCAGCAACGAAAGATCCCATGTGCCACAACTAAGACCCGACACAGCCGTAAATAAAGTAAATAAATATTTTTTTAAAAAGTATATATATACACACACATATATAATTGAATCGCTGTGTTGTACACCTGAAACTTACATAATGTTGTAAATCCACTGTACCTCGATAAAAATTTTAAAAACAACCCAGAGGCCATTCAGAGTTTTCCACCTCTCCCGGTAGTGTCTTCCTTTCCCTTTTGGTCCAAGATCCAGTTCAGGATCACACACTGTGTTTAATTGTCATGTCTCTTTAGTTTGGAACAGTTCCTTGGTATTTCTCTGTCTTTTATGGCCTTGACTTTTCTTGTTCTGTGAGATGTCCCTTAACTTCGGTCCACTCAGTAGTTGCTCGTGTGTGGACTGAATGCGTGTTGCCAAGAATTACCATAGGAATGGTGTGCTCTTCGTAGTGTATCACTGGGAGGCACACGGTGTTGTCCCACCACTGGCGATGTTTAACCTTGAGCACCTTACTGAGTTCATTTCTGCTGGGTTTCTTTATCATACAGTCATCATTTTCCTCTTGTAATTGGTAACTCTTTTGTGGGAAGATTTCCAAGATTTTGTTAATGTTCTATTCCTCATCAGACCTCTGCCCACTGGCTGTCGGTCCACTGATGCCTCCTGCCTGGATCAACCACTGCTATGAAGGTTGCCACCTGCATTTATTAATTGATTTTTTACTGAAAAGTTTTCTTTCTTTCATGTATTTGTTCATTCATTTATTGATGTAAATAAATAAGGGAATTTATTTCTTTATTTACATCAATATATACCCATGGATTCCTGTTCCTATTCAGTGGGTTTTATTAGTTATTATAATTTTATATTTTATTTTGATGCTTAAATTGTCCTAGATTTGGCTAGTGGGAGCCCCTTCAAGATGGCTCCCATCTTTTTGACACATCCCCATCCTTTGAGTATTTCCTTACTTTCTGGCACATCAAGATGTTCCAGACTCATTTTGTACTTTTCCTGTCCCAGCTCTGGAATCATCCATTGGAATCCTGATTTCTTTTAGTGGAGGTGGTATTTAGAAACCAAGGTTTGGATGCTCAATGTGCTCATTTCTGCTGGGGTGTCCTTACATTTAGGGCAGACAGAGCTAGGAAATATGTGTATATATGTACACATCTGAATCTCTTTCTTCATCTCACTGTGTGTATATTTTAAAAGTTCACACTGATGTATCCATTTCCAGTCTAACACTCCAGGTTTCTTTCTGTCTTTCTAGTCTTCCCATCTCTATATTTCTACGTACCATCTTCAGCAGTGAGATTCGGCTCCCATTGTCCTCAGTACATTTACTTACTTGCTCAGTCCCCTTGTAACTGCTGGTCTCCCTGCCCCAAGCTAGTTGTCTCCTGCCTGCCACCTCGAGGCCCATGCATGGGGTCTTCAGGGCATGCTGTCAGTTCTGTGCTAGGAAGGGAAGGGAACTTCTCATTTAACCTTTTTATTTCCCTCATTTAATCCAAACAAAAATTTGTCAGAAAGGTGTTATCCCCAGTTTTAAAGGATAACAAAGCTGAAATTCAGAAAGGTGTGTGACTTTGGACGTATTACCAGTAAATAGCAGAACAGATATTTTGAATTCAGATGTGCATGACGTTGAAGCATCTGTTTTTCCCCCTGTACTGACTGAATAGCCTCCAGCTTCCTGAAAATAGTTGGGAATTCAGAGTGTCAGAATTTAGGGTTGTATAGGTGGTAGTTGAAGCAGTGGATGTGACTGTTACTGCTTATGAATTGTGTGTAAAGTTAGGAAGAGGGCCACTGGCAGGGCCCCCACCAGCATCATTTAAAGGATAAGGGCTCAGAAGAGAGAGGAGAGTCCAGTTGTGTGTGGGGAAGGTGATGGAGGAAGGAGTTACAGGAAGGTGTCAGATGCTGCGGAGAGATGAGAACAAAAGTGCTTTGAATTTGACTGATGGAAAGTTATTATGACCTGAGCTAGTTGGTTTTCAGGTGTGTTCAGGCAGGCCACCTGTATCAGAATCAAATGAGCTACTGAATAAAAAATACCCATTCCGCAAGTTTCATCTCAGACTGTATAGATTTTTTGAAAGGATGAGTGAGGAATGCGGAGGTGATCACACAGGGAATCTGCCTTAATGCTACTGTTGCTACAGTTATTCTGAGGTATAGTAAAGTTTGAGATTCACTGTAGCAGAAGAGTTACAGTAGGGGGTGTGATAAGAAAGTACATAGAGGAAACTAGACATATGGTGAACGTAGACTAGATAACGCTAAGAAATTTGGTCATAAGGGGAAGAAGGAAGATCTCTTAGGTCATGGAGGAATAGGGAACAGAATCAAGAAAACTGTTTTTTTTTTTTGGTCGCGGCTTGCGGGATCTTAGTTCCTTAACCAGATATTGAACCCGGGCCCCTGCAGTGAAAGCACCAAGTCCTAACCACTGGACCGCCAGGGAATTCCCGAAAAAATATCTTTTTTTTTAAGATTACATATACCTTAACATTTTGGGGGGATTAAGAGAAAGAAACTGTAGTGATTATTTGAAAGATGGGTAAGAGAAACTGTGTAGCAACACCTAATATCAAAGAAATGCCCTGAATGAACTTCAGTAGGCATCTGGGCTAGCTCCCTGCCCCCATTTCAAATGATTACCATCTTATGGTGAGTTTCAGAGTTATTCAGGAGTCATTGTTAATCTTGTTTTATTATTAATTTAATGTATATATTGCCTTTTTGTGAGACAGTTGTTAAGTATGGCTACTTCATTCAAATTTCAAAATAATATAAAAAAGCATATATTGAGACTTCTTAGTACTACTCTGTCTCTGTCTGTCCCTCCCTTCCCTGCTCTCTATAGGTAAACACTTTTGTTTTCGTGTATTTTACCAGTATTTATGCTAATAGAAACAAAATATAAATTATTGTTTCCCCCTACCTTTCTATGTAGAAGGTAGCATACTATATTAATGTTTTATTTAGTAATTCTTTCATTTAAAATATACCTTGGAGATCCTTTGACTTCCATATACAGAGAACTCCCCACTTTTTTCCTTCTTTTTTTATGTAAATATAGTGACATATTCTGTTGTGTCGGTATACTATTAGGCGAACTGATCCTAATTATTTAAACTTTCACTCTGCTTTAGTTTTTTATGCCCTTTTTACTTGTGTAACTCCCTCACTTTCGCAACTTCTGTATGAACTAGTGCTCCCATGAGACATTTTTCATTAATGACCTGCCTTACTTTCTTTACCTGAAGTCCTCTGATGCCTAGTTGGATAAGCCTTTCCAACTTTGTGGCCAAGGAAAAGACTTCCTGATTTCAGTAGCTCAGATGAAAAACTCAGTAAGAAAAAGAGAAAAGGACAAAACTAATATTCATTGAACTGTACTGGATGTTTTAATGTATGAGATTGCATTTAGTTCTCCCACCAACCCTGTGGAGTAGGTAGTGTTATCCCCTTTTTATAGATGAAGAAGCTGAGGCTCAAAAAGCTGAGTTGTCTAGACCTTCACAGCTAGAAAATATCAGATTTAGGTTTTGAAAGTAGGTTAATTTGAGTCCAGAATCTGTGTCTTTTCTGCTGCTGTCCTATTTTCTGTCTCCTACTTTTGAATTCCTGAACTCCAGTCTTACAGCTGGAGTGCCTTTCATCAAGAACCGTGAAAAGAGACATGTTTCCCTACTGTGTGTTTCCGACTGCTGGGATGCCACCTGCTTGTCTGCCCTCTACAGCTAAGGCCCTGCTGGCCTGGGGCACTGCCTTGCCTGCTACTGTAAGCTGTGGATATCATTTTCTCATTGCCTGTCCCAATAGCCTCTCATCAGCACTGTTGAGTTTCCCTCTCTACCCTCATTTACCTTGTTGTAGCCCTGTCACCACTTGGCAGTATGAAGCTTGGGCACAACTTATGAAATTGTGAGGGATGATTTTTTTAAAAGGTCATCGTGTCTTGTCTGGACTTTTGCAGTAGTCTCCTTAAAGTGTATTCTGCCATTGGTTTTGCCCTTTTTTTAACCCTCCTCTATACTATAGCCAGAGTGATCTGACATGCACATCTGATCACTTTATGCCCCTATTCAGAATTTTTTTTATTGCCTTTCCATCTGTGTGTAAGATAAAATCTAAACTCATGGTCAGCCCCTATCTACCTCTCCAAACCTCACTCCTGGTATTATCTGGTATGCACAGTGCCTTGCATATGATATGTGCTAATTAATATTGACTACACTTTGAGTGAATAGAATAAATGAGTTTTCCAAGGAGATTAAAATTTGGGAAATAATCAGTTTTTAAAGTAAGGTTGGTGTTCCTTTTGTCTGTTTCTTTTTAAGGTATTTCTTATTGCATGGAAGTAAAATATTTTTACAAACTCCAAGGATTTCCGAATTGTTTTACTTACATTGGAATTTTACAACTCTACTTGGTTTATTTATATTTCCAGCTGGATCCATACTACAGTCAGTTACTATGGCGACAGAAGCTACTAGGGAAATGGGGAATCTTCACTGGAAAGGGTTTTGTGATTTGGAAAAGTTCTCCCAGGTGATTCTGATCTTGTGACCCACCTTGCGTCCGGTTATTTTTATGGTTTTTGGTCTATGTTAGCATAATTGTTTACAAAAGAATTGTGTAGGTCAACAGTTCCTTAAATGAAATTCTGAGATCCCCAAGCCCCTGAAAAACAAAAGTTTTTGTAATTAATTTGGCAGCCAAACTTGACATATACTGATGTGAGGCTCTTTATACATTATTTATTCCACTTAGAGTGAACATTCTTAAGGTTCTCTACAGAAGTTTTAAATAGCAGTATGGTTAATACAGGGTGTTACCTAGACAGACCCAACCAAGAATGTTACTTAATATAAGGTAGCTGTGCAGTATCACCTCTTTATAATTTAAATATTCTGAAGTTCAAAATACTTCTGAAGGGGCTTCCCTGGTGGCGCAGTGGTTAAGAATCCACCTGCCAATGCAGGGGACATGGGTTCGAGCCCTGGTCTGGGAAGATCCCACATGCCGCGGAGCAGCTAAGCCCGTGCGCCACAGCTACCGGGCCTGCGCTCTAGAGCCTGCGCGCCACAACTACTGAGCCTGCGCGCCACAACTACTGAAGCCCGTGTGCCTAGAGCCCGTGCTCCGCAACAAGAGAAGCCACCGCGATCAGAAGCCCGTGCACCGCAATGAAGAGTAGCCCCTGCTTGCCGCAACTAGAGAAAGCCAGCAATGAAAACCCAACACAGCCAAAAAAAAAAAAAAAAAAAAAAAACCCCACTTCTGAAAGTGTTTTGAAACCAGAGGTTTCAGATACAGGATTGTAGACCTGACCCAATTTTTACTACCACCAGTTTCCTTAGCAATGGGTGATAAATGGCACTTTGTTTTATTTTGAATGTCTTTTTAGTGATAATGTAGTTGGGCTTTTTAAAAAAAAATCAGTGATTTCATTTCTTCTTGCAAACAGTCTGTAAATTTTTTGTTCATTTATCTGGTAGAGTCTTAATTTTTTTTTCTTACCAATTTATAATGTAGACATTAACTGATTTTTCTGTGAGCACAGTAGCTTGCTTGTACCATATTCTAAGCTTTTTGTATGTAGCATATCGATAGGAAATACTGCAAGTCGAACACCCATGTGTCACTGCTTGTAGTGTAAGGGAGGTGACTGTGTTCCTTTGCTCAAATTCCTGTGTTAGAGTGAAAACTAAGGTTTTCACCATGGCCACCAAGGCCCACGTGACTCGTGGCTCCTGCTTTCTCTCTGACCCCTCTCCTTATCCACTTTTCTCAGGGTACACTGGCCTCTTTGGTGTGCTCCATGTCACGTCTTCTTGTTGTTCTTCCCTCTGCCTGAACACCTTTCTAGGCACGGGCTCCGGGCCAAGCATCCATATGGCTCACTCTTTGACTTCCTTTCAAGTCTGCCAGAAAGTGAACTTCTCAGTCGTGCCTGCTCTGAATACCCCATCTATCTAAAATTGCTCCCTGCCCCACATTCCCTGCTCACTACTTTATAACATATATGTCATTTTTTTCCTTTCCTCATTAGAGTGGAAGCTCCATAAGGGCAGGAGCTTTTATCTTGTTTTATTTGTTGATATAGTCATGTTGCTTTTCTCTGTCTGGCACCTTATGGAACATTCAGTAGATAATTTGAACAAGGGAAGGGTTAGGGGAAAGTAAAGAGGAACATTAATTGTCTAACATGTATAGACACTCTATTTGAGGCTTTTATTTTGTATAAATTTCACAAATTTTTATTGATGAAATCAAAATATAGTAATTGAATATAATATTTTGTTGTATTGGTCTAGTAATGAGAAGAATATAATCAGTTTTTATGGGATAATATTTCCCTTAAGTAGGGTTCAAAGTTAGCATCCCCTCTCATCAGATCAATTGAGAATGTTCATCTGTAAAAACCATTCTTAACTCGTGACCCCAAAACAGACAGTGAGCAGGTTTGGCCTGTGGGCCATAGTTTGCTGGTCCCTGGACTGTGCGACTTTTGCCCAAATTAATGCAAACTCCTCCTCAATACGGTCCCAAATATCTTTCCACCTATAATTGTTGCTGTTCCTCTGATGAATTGTTTTCCATCTAACTGGATTACTGTTGTTTCTTAGATTTCTCTGGTTTCTGAGGCTTTTAATAATACTCTGTTTTAATTCTGGTGTAACTAGAATATTTTAATAAAAGCATAATGCGCAGTTCCAAATTTTTTCCTAAAGTCAGTTTTGACTATTTAGAGGCAGTAATGATGATGCTAATATGGCTAACAGTTATTAGATACTTTTAAGTGTCAGGTGCTGTGCTAAAGGCCTCTCATGTATTATCTCATTTCACCTCATAGCAACTCATTTTATAGATGAGGTAACTGAGGCACAGAGCGGCTCAGCAGCTGTCCAAGGTCATATAGGTAGTAGGGATTTGAACCTTAAAGCAGTCTGATTTCTGAGCCCACAGTCTTACCTATTACGCAGTATTCCCATGTGTACTAATAGTTTGTATTTTTATAGTCTTGGCCCCTTTGCAGAGTGCCTTCTCTTTTAATCTAACTTTATTTGTGAAAGACTGATAATCAGTTCTTTACAACCAAAAAAAGGATCCATGAGAACATGAGGCAATAAGTAGGATTGGATGGTATTATGAGGAGATGTAAAGTCAGTAGCTTTCCCACTGTTTACGCTTTACCCCAATTAAGAGGTATCTCTTATATCATGCTCTTGATAGCTTGTCTTTTACACTATTCTATTTTGTTAAAAAACATAGGTGTTTGATCCACTAATTTGATTTCATAGCCAATGAGTTTCAAATTATAGTTTGAAACATTTCATTACAGTTAGATGCTATAAACTCTATTGTTTGTGTTCAGTTACAAAGAAAATTCTGCTTATGTGAAACAGTTGCTTTCTAAAGGAAGGATAGAAACTCTAGAGGCCAGCTTTCTTTCTCCATTTCTTTCTTTCTTTCTTTCTTTCTTTCTCTCTCTCTCTCTCTTTCTTTTCTTCCTTCCTTCCTCCTTCCTTCCTTCCTTCCTTCCTTCCTTCCTTCCTTCCTTCCTTTCTTTCTTTCCTTCCTTTCTTCCTTTATTTTTTTCTTTCCTTTCCGTCTAAAAATGCTCTACGCTAAACCCCTAACTAGTAAGAAAATAGTTTTTGCTGAATAAGAGGGGAACACCAAAGCCCAAAAGATGATACCACATATACTACACGGCTGGCCCTTTTTAGACAAGAAGAAAGCAATTTGCATTGGCTGTTGGTACTTTTGAAGGATTGACTTTATTTTTGGAGTCTCCTATAGAAGAGACTAGATCAGAAATTTAGAAAGTGAAGATGGAAAGAACTAGCGGCTGCTGAAGTTGTTTCTAGTACTTAGGCAACGAGCTACAGACAGGAGAGACAGTAGTTCTTTGACTCACTAGGACAGTTTGTTTTATATCTTTTTTTAGTATACTGTTTCACTGAGTTATTTAAAGTCTCTTTCCCAACTAGACTGTGAGCTCATTGAGGGCAGAGAGCTAGATGTATATATATTTATATCTCTAGCATCTAGTGTTGTGTCTAGTAACTAGGAGCTGCTGACATGTTTACATGAGTAAACAGGTGTATTGAGGGCCCAGGATTAGGGAACTCTTTAGAGGCCTTAGCGGGTTAGGTCTCTCTCTCTCTCTCTCTCTCTCTCACTCACGCACTCTCACAAACACACAGTACTTTCAATGCTATAATGTATAAATAGGAAATAATGAAATGTAAAATATTAAGTAACAGAAAAGGAAAAGCCTCAGGTAAATAAATTTGATGCAAGAAATAGTTCAGATTAGTCCTGTGTTTATAGTTCACAGTGAATATGGTATTTATTTTGGCATGGTAATTCAGCATTCTTAGAGGTCAGTAGCAGTTGAATAAAGGGTATCAGAGGACATTTGGAAAATGCTGCCTGTATATCAGCGAATCAGTGTGCATGTCCAGTGCTCATGTCTCAGGTGATTGGTTTGTGCATGATTAACTGAGATATTTTTTTGCTGTACTATACCATTTGTTAAATAAGAAGCTTCTTGTTTAAGTTATTGTATAATAACTACTATGCAAATGTGTTTGGTATATTAAATATATATAGAGAAATTTTAGATCAAAACTATTGCTACATTTGATTTTTTTTTTTCCCCTTCTACAGGGTAACAGTGTTCTAGCTCATAGTATTTACTTATTTATTTATTTAGGCTGCACTGGGTCTTAGTTCCAGCATGTGGGATCTTAGTTGCGGCATGTGGGCTTTTAGTTGCGTATGTGTGCAGGATCTAGTTCCCTGACCAGGGATCGAACCCAGGCCCCCTGCATTGGGAGCACGGAGTCTTACCCACTGGACCACCAGGGAAGTCCCTATAGCTCATAGTTTTAACAGTACTGTCCTAAGAGAATCTGGCCTATTCAGTGTTATATTGCCAAGTTTAGTTCAGAGGGCTGAAGGAGCCTTCACTGAATAAGTGTTATAGCAATAAGCTAAGTTATGCAGTCCAGTACTTACAATACCAACATTTTAATTTGTAGTTACATCCATATAAGAAATTAAGATTGTAGCAAAGCATATGGTTCATTGGAGAACATCCCATACAAAATGATAATGGTAAGGGATTGTCAGTTATCCTGAAAACTTTTTGTGAGTGGTTAATTGCTTCATAATTTTGGATAACAAAGGTTTTGTTTTTATCTGCTTCTTTTAAGTGTGAAAACAGAATTTGAAAGGACTTTCTTTTTACTCTTTCCTCACAACTTTTTATTTTGAAAAATTTCAAGCTTACAGAAAAGTAGCAAGAATAGTATATTGAACACCTATGTACTCTTCATATAGATTCACCAATTGCCAACGTTTTGCTACTTTGCTTTATCTCTCTCTGTGTTTATATATTAAAAATTTCTGAACTGTTTGAAGGTTGCAGACATCATGATCATAACACTTTACCTCTAAATGCTTCAGCGTGCAAACATGCATCTTCTAGAAATAAACACATTCTCCTGTATAACCACATGATCACACTCAGGGAATTTAACATTGACACTATATTATAGTACATTGACATTGTACTATAATCTGAAATACATTCTGTGTTCAAATTTCTCCAGTTGTCCAAGTCCCATAGATATAGATACAGATATAGATATGACTTTTTTTTTCTGATTCATGATTGGATCAACGACTACACGTTGCCTTGCATTGTTACGTCTCTTTTAATCTACACTGCTTCCCCAGCCTTCTTCTAATCTCTTTCTTCTCCCTTTTTCCTCATGCCCCTCACATTTTTGAAGAATCCAGGCCAGTTGTTTTGTAGAGTGTCCCTCAATTTGGATTTGTCTGATTGCTTTAATTTATTTTTTTCATAATCAGATTCAGGTTAAACATTTTTGGCAGGAATATTGCATAGGAGTTGTGCTCTCAGTGTGTAACGTCATGGTGCCTATTACGGTAGTTTTGGTGAGGTTAGATATGATCGTTTGGTTAAGGTGGGATTTGACAGATTCTCCATTGTAGGGATACCTTTCACCCTTTGTAAGTAATCAGTGGAAAAATACTTTGAGACTATGTGTGTATCTTGTTCCTCAGTAAAATTTCACCCAGTGATTTTATCATTCATTGATGATTCTTGCCTAAATCAGTTATGGTAGTTGTAAAATGGCAATTTTCTATTTGTGTTATTCTACATTTATCATTTGACATTATTCTACAAAGAAGAGTTTTCCCTTCCCTGACTTAAATTAGTATCAGTTTAGACCTATGGATTTTTGTTTTATTCAGAGTATTATCTATTCTTGTTACTATTTACCTTAAAACTTAAGTTGTCTCATTTAACTGGTGGGAGCCCCTTTTAACTGCCTCTCATGTTTTTTTATTTGTTCCCATCAGATTTTTAGGACTTCTTTACTTACCAGCACAAGAGATTTAGCCTGACCTTGTATCTTCTCTGCCCCAGCTCTGGAATCAGCCTTTTCTCCCAAGAAGTCCTGGTTTCTTTTAGTGTGTAGTAGTATATAGGGCGTTATGTACGTTCAGTGTTATTGGACTATTGCTTCTAGGTTCTAATAGTGGACAGAGATAGCAAATATATGTAAATTTTAATTTTTTTAAAAGAAGTTTTATTTGAAGTACAACTGGTTTACAATATTGTGTTAGTTTCAAGGCGTACAGCATAATAGTGATTTGGTATATTGCAGATTGTACTCCATTATAGGTTATTACAAGATAGTGAGTATAATTCTCTGTGCTATACAGTATATCCTTGTTGCTTATCTTTACATGCAGTAGTTGATACCTCTTAATCCCATATCCCTCATCACTGAGTATATTAGTGGTGGGTTTGTCATAAATAGCCTTTATTATGTTGAGGTATGTTCCCTCTATACCAGCTTAGATTAGTTTTTATCATGAATGGATGTTGAATTTTGTCATATGCTCTTTCTGTGTCTGTTGAGATGATGTGATTTTTTTCCCCTTCCTTTTGTTAATGTGGTGTATTACATTGATTAATTTGTAGATATTGAACCATCCTTGCATCCCTGGAATGAGTCCTACTTGATCATGGTGTGTGATCCTTTCTATGTATTGTTGATTTCGGTTTGCTAATATTTTGTTAAGGATTTTTGCATCTGTATTCACCAGAGATATTGACCTGTAATTTTCTTTTTTTGTAGTGTCTTTGTTTGGATTTGTTATCAGGGTAATGGTATCCTCATGGAATGAATTTTGGAGGGAGTATTCCCTCTACTTCAGTTTTTTGGAATATTTTGAGATGGTTAGTTGTTAGCTGTTCTTATACGTTTGGTAGAATTCCTCTGTGAAGCCATTCAGTCCTGGACTTTTGTTTGCTGGGAGTGTTAAAATTACTAATTCAGTTTCACTACTAGTGATTGGTATGTTTGGATTGGTTCAGTCTTGGAAGATTGTATGTTTCTAGAAATTTATCCATTTCTTCTAGGTTGTCCAATTTGTTGGCATGTAAATGTAGTATTTTCTTATGGTTTTTTTGTATCTCTGTGAGATCAGTTGTAATTTTTCCTCTTTCATTTCTTATTTAGGCTCTCTTTTCTTGATGAGCCTGGCTAAAGGCTTATCAATTTTGTTTATCTTTTCAAAAATTCAGCTTTTGGTTTCATTGATGTTTTCTATTGTTTTTTGTTTTGGTCTCCATTTATTTCCCGTGATCTTTATTATTTCCTTCCTTCTGTTGTCTTTCAACTTTGTTGTTTTTCTGATTCCTTTAAATGGTAAGTTAGGTTGTTTATTTGAGATTTTTTGTTTTGTTTCCTGAGGTAGGCCTGTATCACTCTAAACTTCCTTCTTAGAACTGCTTTTGCTGTGTCCCATAGATTTTCGAAAGTTGTGTTTTTATTTTCATTTGTCTCCAAATATTTTCTGGTTTCCTCTTTCACTTCTTCATTGACCTAGTGGTTTTTTAGTAGCATGTGTTTAGTGTCCACGTGTTTATGTTTTCCCATTTTCCTGCCCTGTGATTGGTTTGTAGTTTCATACCGTTTTGGTCAGAAAAAATGCATGCTATAATTTCTGTCCTCTTAAATTTGTTGAGACTTGTTTTGTGGCCTAGCATGTGATCTATCCTGGAGAATGTTCCATGTGCACTTGAAAATAATGTATATTCTGCTGTTTTCAGACGCAATGTCCTATAGATATCTATTAAGTCCAACTGGTCTAATGTGTCATTTAAGACCACTGTTTCTTTACTAATTTTCTGTCTGGATGATCTGTCCATTGATGCAAGTTGGGTGTTAAAGTCCCCTACTGTTATTGTCTTATTGTCAGTTTCTCCCTTTATGTCTGTTAATATTTGCTTTATACATTTAGGTGCTCCTATGTCAGTGCATATATGTTAATGAATGTTATATTCTCCTGCGTTGATTTCTTTATCGTTATGTAATGCCCTTCTTCATCTTTTGTTATAGACTGTTTTAAAGTCTAGTTTCGCCAGCTTTCTTTTCATTTCCGTTTGCTTGGAATACCTTTTTCCATCCCCTCACTTTCAGTCGTTAGCTCTGAAGTGAGTCTCTTGTAAGCAGCATATAGATGGGTCATTTTAATCTAATCAGCCACCTCATGTCTTTTGATTGGAGCTATTTATTTATTTATTTTTGGCTATGTTGGGTCTTCGTTGCTGAGCGCGGGCTTCCTCTAGTTGCCGCTAGCGGGGGCTACTCTTCGTTGCAGTGTGTGGGCTTCTCATTGCAGTGGCTTCTCATTGCGGAGCACGGGCTCTAGGTGCGTGGGCTTCAGTAGTTGTGGCACGTGGGCTCAGTAGTTATGGCTCGCGGGCTCTAGAGCGCAGGCTCAGTAGTTGTGGTGCATGGGCTTCGTTGATCTGCAGCATGTGGGATCTTCCTGGACCAGGGCTCGAACCCATGTCTCCTGCATTGGCAGGCAGATTCTTCACCACTGTGCAACCAGGGAAGCCCTTGATTGGAGCTTTATTCCTTTGACATTTAAAGTGATTATTGATCAATAAGTACTTATTGACATTTTTTTTACTTGTTTTCTGCTTGTTCTTGTAGTTATTCTCTGTTCTTCTTTTAGTTTCTTCCCTTGTGATTCAATGATTTTATTTAGTGGTATACTTGTGTTCCTTTCACTCTGTTTTTCTGTATCTATCGTAAGTTTTTGAATTATGTTTACCATGGGGTTCATATATGTTGACCTATAACTATATCTGCTTGTTTTAAACTGATAGCCATTTAAATTCAAACACATTCTAGAAGATCTACATTTTTTACTCCCTTTCCCCACATTTTTGTTTTTTGATGTCATATTTTACATCTTTGTGTTTATCCCTGAATGGTTCATTGTAGTTATGGTTGATTTTATAATTTTTGTCTTTGAATTTTCATACTAGCTTATTTAAGTGCTTGATCCACAACCTTTACTAAATATTTGGCTTTTCTAGTGGGGTTTCTCCTTTCATATAAATTCTTCTTGTTGTAGCCTTTTCTTTTCTACTTAGAGAAGGTCCTTTACCACTTCTTTTAGGGTCAGTTTAGTATTGATGAGTTCTTTTAGTTTTTGCTTGTCTGAGAAATTCTTTATCTCTTCTTCAATTATAAATGAAAATCTGGCTGAGTAGAGTATCCTAAGTTGTAGGTTTTCCCCTTTCTGCACTTTAAATATATCATGCTACTCCCTCTGACCTGCAAAATTTCTGCAGAAAAATCAGCTTATAACTTTATGGGGGTTCCCTTGTATGTGACTCTGCTTTTTCTTGCTGCCTTTAGAATTCTCTCTTTATCTTTAACTTTTGCCATTTTACTATGATATGTCTTGGTATGGGTCTCTGTGTTTATCTCGTTTGGGACTCTGTGCTTCCTGTACCTGGATATCTGTTTCCTTCTTCAGGTTCAGGAATTTTTCAACCATAATTTCATCAAATATTTTTCAACCCTTTTTTCTCTCTTCTCCTTTGAGACCTCTATAATGTGAATAGTATATGCTTGATGTTATTTTAGAGGTCCCTTAAACTGCCCTCATTTTTTAAAAGGTTGTTTTTGTTTTTGCCATTCTGATTGGGTGATTTCCATTATTCTATCTTTCAGAATGCTTATGCATTCTTCTGTATCACCCAGTCTGCTGTTAATTCCTCTAGTGTGTTTTTCATTTCATTTATTATATTCTTCAGCTCTGATTCTTTATATTTTCTAGTTCCTTGTAAAATTTCTTACTGTCTTCATCTGTTCTTTTCAGGCAGCATTTTTACTATGAATGCTTTGAACTCTTTATCTGGTAAGTTATTTCTCTTTCATTAGGTTTTTTTACAGGGCTTTTTTTTTTTTTCTTGTTCTTTCATTTGAAACAGATTTCTCTGTCTTCTCATTTTGGTTAACTTTCTCTGTCTATGAAATCAGGTGAAACACATTATCTGTCACAGTCTTGAAGGAGTAGACTTGTGTGGGAGGGTCCCTATACAGCCCGCAGACAGTGGCTTTGGTAGGAGAGCTGGATCTGAAGTGAGCATGGGTCACACCTCAGGGTGGACTCGCAGCTGTCACCTTGGAAGGAGGTGGGGCTGGAGATGGGGGTGCTGGAGCTAGAGCCAGGTTTGAGCCAGAGCTTCTGTGCTCAGTGGTTGTCACCGCCCTGTTTGGCACGGGGTCAGCTCCCGACATGCTGGAGCAGGAGCCCTGAAGTTTGGGTGCAAGGTGGTCCTGTTCCCTTTCAGTGTGAGCTCTCTCCCCTCTCAGCAGTGGCACGTTCGCCCCAGAGGGGAACAGCCCTGGAGCAAGAGGGGCTGGTGCAGGCCAGGGCTGTGCCAGGGTGGTCCCAGTGTGCCAGTCAGAGCTCAAGACAGTTCCCCATCTGATGTCTCTGTTAGTAGCAGCAGTGGCCGCTCCCTCCCTATTCAGATGCAGTGTCTTGTGCAAGCCACTCTGTCCCCTGCCGGGTGTGCACTGCCTTTAGCAATGGCAGCCCTCACACTACTGCTGGAGCTGGAGGGGCTGGAGCGGGTACTTGGTGTGGGTTGGGGCATGGCCTGGGCTGGTCAAGAGAAACTTTCCGGACCCCTGGGTGGTTTCAGTCTTCTCCCTCCACCTTGTTCCCAGGAGTTAGTAAGCGTGTGTGTGCTCTTCACAAATGGAGTCTCGATTTCTTACAGACCTCCTGTAAGTCCTACTGGTTTTCACACCAGCTAAGTGGTGTTGGACCCCAGGGTCGGAGTGCCCAATGTGTGGTTCAAATAGCTCACTCCTCAGGGAGGATCTCCAAGCCTATAATCTCTCTCTTCTGTGTCCCCTCCTAGGGTTGTGGGTCCTAACCTGATTGCTTCTCCTCCCTTCCTACACAAGTCCACGTGAATCTTTCTTTACAGCCTCGTTGTAGAAGAGTCTTTTTGCCAGTCTTATTTGCTTTTAGTGGGAATTGATCCACATGTAGGTGTGTTTTTGATGCGTTCACGTGAGGGAGTTATGCTCAGCACTCAAGAGTCGTGGTACTTTGCTATCTCCTCCCACAGGATGTTTTTTCATCTGTATCTTCTTTAATTTCTATGCCTCAGTGTTTTGTAGTTTTCACTATATAAATCTTTTGCCTCCTTAGTCAAATTCATTTCTAAGTATTTTATTATTTTTGGTTTTATTGTAAGTGAATTTATTTTCTTACATTCCTTTTTGGATCATTAATTGCTAGTGTATGGAAATCCACCTAAATTTTTGAGTTAAGTTTGTATTCTCCAACTTTGCTGAATTTGTGTCTTAGTTCCAACCAGACCGATTTTAATAGTTATTCTAGCTCTCTGTTGTTACTATTCTTGTAGTATATCTTTTTACATTCTTTTACATTCAATTTGTTTGTGTCTTTGAATCTGAAATGTGTCTTTTGTGGAGAGCAAGTAAATGGAGCAGGGTTTAAAAAAGGATCTATTCTGCTGATCTGTGTGTTTTGAGTTTTCAGTCCATTTATATTTAATGTTGTTATTGATAAGATAGTGCCGTTTTGCTAGTTTTCTTATGTCTTTTGTTCCATTTTTCTCTATTCCTCCGTCTTAGCCTTCTTTTATTTTAACTAGGTATGTTCTAGCCTGTCATTTTAATTCTGTTGTTTATTTTTACTTTATTTTGAGTTTATTTCTTAGAATAGTTGTTCCTCTGTATCTGTGGGAGATTTGTTCCAGGAGCTTCTGCAGATGCTGAAATCCATGGATGTTCAAGTCCTTTACAGTTGGGGTTCCACATCTGTGGATATGGAGAGCCAGCTGTATATTTGTTGAAACATATTCACATATAAGTGGACCTGCACGGTTCAGGCCCATGTTGTTAAGTGTCAACTGTTGTTTCTCTGGGGGTTTACTTATAACCATATAGTTGGGGATAATACAAGTTTAATTTCAACATCACATAGAAACTGCTCCTATATGGTTCACTTTTCCTTCTCCTTCTTTTGTACTATTGTCATACAAATTACATCTTTTTTTTTTAACATCTTTATTGGGGTATAATTGCTTTACAATGGTGTGTTAGTTTCTGCTTTATAACAAAGTGAATCAGTTATACATATACATATGTTCCCATATCTCTTCCCTCTCGCGCCTCCCTCCCTCCCACCCTCTCTATCCCATCCCTCCAGGCGGCCACACAGCACCAAGCTGATCTCCTTGTGCTATGCGGCTGCTTCCCACTAGCTATCTACCTTACGTTTGGTAGTGTATATATGTCCATGCCTCTCTCTTGCTTTGTCACAGCTCACCCTTCCCCCTCCCCATATCCTCAAGTTTGTTCTCTAGTAGGTCTGTGTCTTTATTCCTGTCTTACCCCTAGTTTCTTCATGACATTTTTTTCTTAAATTCCATATATATGTGTTAGCATACGGTATTTGTCTTTGTCTTTCTGACTTACTTCACTCTGTATGACAGACTCTAGGTCTATCCACCTCATTTCAAATAGCTCAATTTCGTTTCTTTTTATGGCTGAGTAATATTCCATTGTATATATGTGCCACATCTTCTTTATCCATTCATCCGATGATGGGCACTTAGGTTGTTTCCATCTCCTGGCTATTGTAAATAGAGCTGCAGTGAACATTTTGGTACATGACTCTTTGAATTATGGTTTTCTCAGGGTATATGCCTAGTAGTGGGATTGCTGGGTCATATGGTAGTTCTATTTGTAGTTTTTTAAGGAACCTCCGTACTGTCCTCCATAGTGGCTGTACCAATTCACATTCCCACCAGCGGTGCAAGAGTGTTCCCTTTTCTCCACACCCTGTCCAGCATTTATTGTTTCTAGATTTTTTGATGATGGCCATTCTGACTGGTGTGAGATGATATCTCATTGTAGTTTTGATTTGCATTTCCCTAATGATTAATGATGTTGAGCATTCTTTCATGTGTTTGTTGGCAGTCTGTATATCTTCTTTGGAGAAATGTCTATTTAGGTCTTCTGCCCATTTTTGGATTGGGTCGTTTGTTTTTTTGTTATTAAGCTGCATGAGCTGCTTGTAAATTTTGGAGATTAATCGTTTGTCAGTTGCTTCATTTGCAAATATTTTCTCCCATTCTGAGGGTTGTCTTTTGGTCTTGTTTATGGTTTCCTTTGCTGTGCAAAAGCTTTGAAGTTTCATTAGGTCCCATTTGTTTATTTTTGTTTTTATTTCCATTTCTCTAGGAGGTGGGTCAAAAAGGATCTTGCTGTGATTTATGTCATAGAGTGTTCTGCCTATGTTTTCCTCTAAGAGTTTGATAGTTTCTGGCCTTACATTTAGGTCTTTAATCCATTTTGAGCTTATTTTTGTGTATGGTGTTAGGGAGTGATCTAATCTCATACTTTTACATGTACCTGTCCAGTTTTCCCAGCACCACTTTGAAGAGGCTGTCCTTTCTCCACTGTACATTCCTGCCTCCTTTACAAATTACATCTTTATACAGTATAAGCCTGTCAACACAGCGCTATAAATATTGCTTTATGCAGTTGTCTTTTAAGTTCCATAGATTAAAAAAGAGTTACAAATACAAAATAAATTTATACTGTTGTTTATATTTAGCCATGTAGTTACCCTTACTGGTAGTCTTTATTTTTTCTTATGGATTTTAGTTACTATCTAATATACTTTCATTTCATCTTTAATTTTTTTCTAATATAGATCTGCTAGTGACAAATTCTTTTTGTTTATCTTGAACTATCTTATGTTCTCCTTTATTTTAAGTATTGTTCTGCAGGATATTAAAGTCTTCCTGATAGTCATTTTCAGTTAGTAATTTGGATGTGTCATCCTCTGCCTTCTGACCTTCATGTTTCCTATTTAGATATTGTCTATTAATATAATTGAGGATCACTTGTAGGTGATGAGTCACTCTTCCCTTGCTGCTTTCAAGATTTTCTTTTTCTTTGATTTCTAACAGTTTGACTACTATGTGTCTAGACGCAGATCTCTGTGAGTTTATCTTTTTGGAAGTTATTTGATTTTATTAAAAGTCAAATTTGGGGACTTATATGCCATTATTTCTTCAAATATTTTCTCTGCCCCCTTTTCTGTTGACTTTCTGAAACTTCCATTATGAATATGTTGATATGCTTGACGGTGTCTTTCAGGTCTCAGGCTGTTCTCATTTTTCCTCATTCTTTGTTCTTTCTGTTCCTCAAACTGTATATTCTCAATTGACTTATCTTTTAAAAATTTTTTTTTAAAAAATATTTATTTATTTATTTGTTTATTTGTCTGTGCCAGGTCTTAGTTGAGGCACTCAGAATCTTCGTTGCTGCGTGTGGGATCTTCGTTGCGGCATGCGGGATATTTTAGTTGCAGCGTGTGGGATCTTCCGTTGTGACATGCGGGATCCTTAGTTGTGGCATGCAGGCTCTTTTAGTCGTGGCATGCAAACTTTTAGTTGTGGCATGTGGGGTCTAGTTCCCTGATCAGGGATTGAACCTGGGCCCCCTGCCTTGGGAGCACAGAGCATTAGCCACTGGACCAGTAGGGAAATCCTTCAATTGATTTATCTTCAAGTTTGCTAACTCTTTATTATATTAGCTCAAATCTGTTAAGCCCTTCTATTTTAAATTTCAGTTATTTTAAGCCCTTCTATTTTAAATTTCAGTTATTTTACTTTTTAATTACAGAATTCTGAATTGCTTGTTTAAAAAGTAATTTCTGTGTTTTTATTTATATTCTCCATTTGGTGTGATACTGTTTTCAGCTTTCTTTTTGTTCTGTAGTTGCGGTTTATTTTATTTAACATATTTATAACCCTTGATTTTTGTTGAGTAAGTTCATTGTGTGAGCTTCCTCAGGGACAGTTTCTATTGAACTCCCTTTTTTTTTTCTCTTTCTCTCCTGTATGTAGGTCATTCTATCGTGCTTTTTTCTTTGTTTTGTGTTTACATTTTTGGAATTTTGCATGTTGAATTCTGTACTTTTAAAATAATGTTTTATCAACTCTAGAAATCGGATTCCTTCCTTCCTCCCTGGTCTTTTATTGGTGCTCTTTTTGTTTTTGTTACTGTTTGTTTATTTACTGTTGCTTTGATTATTTAGTTTGTTTAGTGGCCTTCCTGAACTAATTTTATAAAATCTGTATGTCATTGTGTTGCTGCACTGTTTTTGCTCAGTTAACTTAGTAGTCAGCTAATGAATGGACAGATTTTCTTACATACCTTGAACGACTAACTTTTCCAACCTTTGGTGACGTAGCTTTCAAGGCTTTTACAGCCCTGCTTTAGCCTTCACATCTTGTTTTTGCAGAGCTTCAAGGTTATCAAAAAGTGAGAGATTAGGGCTTTTTCAGCTCTTTCCTGGGCATGTGCATAGTTCTCACATGCTGATGGCCTTCTGGATTCCCAGGCATCTGTTGGAGCTTCTCAAAACCCTTTGTGAACATCCCACTCCCCCAGTTTTGGGGGTTTGTTTTTGGTCATCCTCTTTTTCATCCCAGCTGTACTTAGATCAGTGCCTGGCACAGACAACAAATTTTTGTTGAATGGCTGGATGAATATATGAATGAATATACTGGTAATCTACTTAGAAATTATTCTTAGTGTTTTTTAATGGAAAATATATTTTTCACATACATGAGTGTAAAACTCAGTTTATTCTTCTAAGTTTTTTTTTTTTTCAAGAAATTTTTTTAAAATTTAAAAATTACTTAAACGCTGGCGAGGGTGTGGAGAAAAGGGAACCCTCTTACACTGTTGGTGGGAATGTAAATTGGTGCAGCCACTATGGAGAACAGTATGGAGGTCCCTTAAAAAACTAAAAATAGAATTACCCTATGATCCAGCAGTCACACTTCTGGGCATATATCTAGAGAAAACTGTAATTTGAAAAGATATATGCACCCTAGTGTTCATAGCAGCACTATTTACAATAGCCAAGACATGGAAGCAACCTAAGTGTCCATTGACAGATGAATGGATGAAGAAGTGGTATATATATACACAATGGAATATTACTCAGCCATAAAAAAGAATGAAATATTGCCGTTTGTAGCAACATGGATGGACCTAGAGATTATCATACAAAGTGAAGTAAGTCAGAGAAACACAAATAATATATCACTCATATTTGGAGTCTAAAAAATAATACAAATCAACTTATTTACAAAATAGAAACAGCCTCACATTCATAGAAAACTAACTTATGGTTACCAAAGGGGAAGGTGGGGGAGGAATAAATTAGGAGTTTGAGATTAGCAGATACAAACTAATATATATAGGATAGATAAACAACAAGGATTTACTGTATAGCACAGGGAACTATATTCAGTATCTTGAAATAACCTATAGTGGAAAAGAATCTGAAGCTGTACACCTGAAACTAATACATTATTATAAATCAACTGTAGATAAATAAAATTTTAAAGAACTTAAAGATTACTATTTGATGAATTTAGTTTTTCCTCAGTGGTTGGAGGTTAACATCAAACCAAATAATCAAATAAAATTATTTAAAGCTCTCAGCAGGGTCTAAATTAAAAAGGTTTTATGGTAAATAATAGGATACCAACATCTTGTGACAATCCATATTTGAGAGTATTAAATATTTAGAACAGATAGTGCATTTCTGTAATTGGGCTGAGCAATGCAGATTTCTCCATTCTTTTAAAGTTAATTTACAGCTTAAGACAACACACATTTATTTTCTCCCAGTTTTTGTGGGTTAGATGTATGAGCACAGCTTGGTTGGAGCTGACAAAGTTGCAAGCTAGGTGTCGACTGGACTGTGGCAGCTTGGGAAGTTGAGGTCTTCAGTCCCTTGTTGACTGTCAGCCCACAGAGGCCCTGTGCTTCCTTGCCACATGGCCCTGTCACGGGCCCTCTTGCTGCATGACAGATAATGTCTTTAAAGCCTGCAGCAGAATTCCTTTCACTTCAGGACCAGTCTTCGTTTTAAGGGCTTTCACTTGGTTAAGTCTGAGTTCTGATCTATATTATTTTCTTTTTATCTCTAAAGAACTTCTTTTAACATATCTTGCAAAGGTCCACTGGCAACAGATTCCCTCTATTTTTAAACTTTTGTTGGAGAAAGTATTCGTTTTTCTCTTTTGAAAGATAATGTTGCAGGGTACAGAATTGTAGGTTGAGGGGTTTTTTCCTCAGCATTTTAAGTATCTCACCCCACTCTCTTCTTTCTTGCTTGGTTAAGAAGTCAGATGTACTTCTTATATTTGCTCCTCTATAGCTAAGGTGTTTTTTCCTCTGTCTTCTTTATCTTTGATTTTCTGTAGTTTTAAAGGATATGGCTAAGTATAGGGTTTTTGGTCTTGGATTTGGTTCTTGTGGGGTTTTGTTTGTGTTTCTTTCTCTCTTGCTGTTGGTGGGAATGTAAATTGGTGCAGCCACTATGGAGAACAGTGTGGAGGTCCCCTAAAGAACTAAAAATAGAACTACCATATGATCCAGCAGTCCCACTCCTGGGCATATATCTATGCCCAATATATCTATTGGTGGCTGCACCAATTTACATTCTTCTTACATGTATGTTACATCATTTGTATTTGTCCCACAGTCCTTGGGTATTCTGTTTTGTTTTTTTCAGTCTTTGTTCTTTTTGCTTTTGGGGATTTTATTGATACATCCTCTAGCTCATAGTCTGTCTACTAATAAGTCCATTATTATAAAAGGCATTTTTCATATGTGTTGCAGTGCTTTTTACCTGTAATGTTCCTTTTTAGTTCTTTCTTAGGATTTTCTTCTCTTTGCTTGCATTGCCTATCTATTCTTGCATTCTGCCTCTTATAGCCTTTAGCATATTATTATTATTATTATTTTTTTTTGCGGTACGCGGGCCTCTCACTGCTGTGGCCTCGCCCATTGTGGAGCACAGGCTCCGGACGCGCAGGCTCAGCGGCCATGGCTCACGGACCCAGCCGCTCCGCGGCATGTGGGATCTTCCCGGACCGGGGCATGAACCCGTGTCCCCTGCATTGGCAGGCGGACTCTCAACCACTGTGCCACCAGGGAAGCCCTTAGCATATTATTAATCATAGTTGTTTTAAATTCCCTGTGTGGTCATTCCAGCACACCTTCCTGTCTGGTTCTGATGCTTGCCTTGTTTCTTCACATTGTGTTTTTTTTCCCCTTTTAGTATACCTTATAAAATTTTCTCAATAGGCAGACATTATATATATTGGTAAGAGGAAGTTCAGTAAATAGGCCTTTAGTAATGGGGGGGAAAGGAAGCACTCTGTAGTCTTGTGGTTAGGTTTCAGTATTTTAGTGAGCGTAGGCCTCTGGGCTGTGAACTACAAAAGTATTTCTCAGTTTTTTCTCTCCCCTTATAGGGGGACAGGATGGCTAGTGTTGGCTGGACTTGGGTATTTCCCTTCTCCCTCTAGAAGGCTAGAGTCAGCTGGAATTGAGTATTTTCCTTGCCCCAGGTCAGTTAGGTTTTGGTTAACTAGTTTTCTCCTAAGAACAGCCCTTGTTAAGAAGAACAGAGTGCTCTGGTGTACAGTTGACCCTTGAACAACCTGGGGGTTCAGGGTGCTGACCCTGCACAGAGTTGAAAAATCATGTAGAGTCGTCCCACGGGATCCATGGGGGATTGGTTCCAAGACCTACTGCAGATAGCAAAATCCACCAATGCTCAGTCTCATAATCAGTCCTCTTTATCCATGGATTCAACCAACTGTGAATCATGCAGTACTGTATTTATTGAAAAGAATCCACGTATAAGTGGACCCTTGCAGTTCAAACCTGTGTTGTTCAAGGGTCAACTGTATTTCATAATGGTCTTGTGTCCCCCACCTCCACCATCCCACCCCTTGTGGGAAGTTCGGGTAATTTTCTCTGATATTTACTGTGGGAATCTGACGGAGCTCCTGGAGGTCAATCTCACAATATTGTGTGAGGCCTGCTATGACTGGCCCCCTGGAGTTTTTAAAAAACTCTGGGAATTATCCACATTGAGCTTCCAGCAAATCATCAGTTGGATTCAGGCTTTCCTACTCATGTACTGGTTTCTGTGGCAGTTTCAAGTAGAGGTTTGAAGTCTCTACTCCCATAAGCTGTGACTCTTTGTGTTCACCTGTCTCTCCAGTCTTTGGGACAGCAGTTTGCCCTGTGTCCTCTCTTATGGATCCAAGAATGGTTGCTGATTTTCCAGTCTGTTCTGCTTTTTTTTACTTGTTATGATGGAGTGGGGACTTCCTGAGCTGTTTACATGTGAAACTGGAAACTGCCAATCACTGTTTTTTAATTGGTGAATTTCACTTGGCTAGCCTCTCTCTGTCAACATGCCAAAGCTATTTTCCTCTATACAATTTTGTTTTTTGGGGGAGGTACGCGGGCCTCTCACTGTTGTGGCCTCTCCCATTGCGGAACACAGGCTCCGGACGCGCAGGCTCAGCGGCCATGGCTCACGGGCCCAGCCGCTCTGTGGCACGTGGGATCTTCCCGGACCGGGGCACGAACCCGTGTCCCCTGCATCGACAGGCGGACTCCCAACCACTGCGCCACCAGGGAAGCCCCCTCTATACAATTTTTATACGTATGTAACATTGACATTTACTTTTAGCTTGAATCCTTTTGATGTTAACAGTACGATGTCAGCTGCAGTTACTGAATACCATGTTATTTGAATTGCTATTTCTTTTTATTATTAATTTTTACTTATTAAATTTCTTAGTACTTATTGCTTACTTATATTTTAAAATTCTATATAGTTGTGTTTGTAGTGTAGTTTGTTTCCTTTATCCAGTTGTGTTTTATTATTTTTATATTTTAAAAAATATTTATTTATTTATTTGGTTGCGGTGGATCTTGGTCGCGGCGGATCTTTGTTGCGGCGGGCTGGCTCCTTGGTTGTGGCAGGCGGGCTCCTTGGTTGTGGCACGCGAACTCTTAGTTGCGGCATGCGTGTGGGATCTAGTTCCTGGACCAGGGATCGAACCAAGGCCACCTGCATTGAGAGCACCGAGTCTTAACCACTGCGCCACCAAGAGAGTCCCCCAGTTGTCTTTTAGAGGGAAGTTTTATGGATTTTAAACTTCGAATTTTTGAATGTCTGAAAATGTCTGTAACTTTATTCTTTCACATGAATGCTGATTTGGGGGGAACATAATTCTGTTTCAAATAATTTTCTTTCAGAACTTCAAAGTTACATCTTCATTGTCTTTTAATGTCAATTGTTGCTGAAAATGATGTGATACCTGTTTTTTTTTTTAATAGGCAGTCTTTGTTCCCTCTTAGGTTAAAAAATTGAGAAACAAAGATCTGTAGTCTTAAGTTTTCTATTTTGTTTTTGTTTTCCTAAGAATAGTTCTATTAGAATTAGTTTTCATTTGAGGATAGTTAAAATGAAAGGGTATTGTTATATTAAAAAAAAAAACCCAACTAATAAACTCCCGTGTTTCCCCCAAATCTTAAGCTTGAATAAAAGGAAAGGCCCTTGAGAGGTGAATAACCTTCCCTCCTGTTGCCATCCTCCAGTGTCTTTTTAATGCTTGCATCAATGAGTAATGCCCGGCTTCCTGAGGTAGCATATTTTCCTTCCTCCTTTTTGGCTGCTCCTAAATTTATATATTTTGAATTGGAATATGGCCAGCTCCGCAATTTGTGTATTGTCTTCTTAATGGACAGTTCAAAACAAAACTCCTCTTCCAGGCAATTGTAATTTTAGTTTACATGATGAACTATATATGGTGTCTTCTTTTATACTTACAATTCCTATCCAGGTGTTTCAAAATTTGTAACTGCTTTTTAGCTAAGGTTAATTGAAAAATATGTAATAACTTTGTACCTTTTTATATAAATAATTTGTATCTTCAGCTGCCCCTTTATTTAGTTAATTTTTTTTTTCGACTTAGACCTTGTGTGGACAGTAATGACCTCACGTTTCCGATTGCCTGCTGGCAGAACCTACAATGTACGAGCATCAGAGTTGGCCCGAGATAGACTGCATACAGAGGTGGTTTGCAACATCCTTCTTCTGGATAACACTGTACAGGCTTTCAAAGTTAATGTAAGTATTTTATGTCTTTTTTAATTTTAATAATCTGGTTATAAATCTGAATTTAGATTAAATTTTAAAACTAAAATTGTTTAATCATAGTACAGTTTGAAAAGCCTTCTTCAAAGAGGAAGGTCTTGTTAGTTTGGTTTTTGTAACTATCAAATACACATTCTAATTCAAGGTCTTTTAAGGGGTTGACAAACCAGCAGCACATTATTAGTGGAGCAGGTCAATAGTATGTAGGTGGTTTTTATAAATGTGCTTGAGGGTGCGGGAAAGGAATCTTGTTCTCATAAATAATTTATACATTCCCATTGTGATCTTATTCTACTGTCTGTGAAGAAAATTTTTACTAAACAAAGATAAATAGCAGCCCTGATCTTATCTGAGCCTTATCTGAAACATTTATTCAACAAATGTTTGTTCATCCTACCTGTGTCCAGCTTTATTTGCTCAACATTGTGAGTTTCACCTGTGTGGTGTGTTAGCAGTAGTTGGTTCATTTTCATTGCTGTGTAGTACTCTCTTGTATGAGTACACCACAGTTTACTTATCCATTTATTTATCTCCATTTATTTGTCCAGTTTATCGTTTGTGTATATTTGGATCGTTTCCACCCTGGGCTCTTATCAGTAATGTTGCTGTGAACATGTCTTGATATATGCAAAGGCATTCCTCTTTTTTATTTAGATGATTCCACACGTACAGAAAGGGGAGAGACTAGTGTCATGAATACCCACCTACCCTTTTCCTAGATTGACCTGTTGTTAACATTTTGCTCATTTCCTTTATCTTCCTTTTTTTCTGTGTGTGTTTTCTGACCCTTCTGAAAGTAGGTGGTACACTTCACCTGTGTTTCAGCAGCCTCAGGATCTCATAAATTACAGCTATATCATTATCACACACCAAAATTTAATATTATGAATATAACAGTATCTAATATATAGTCCATATTGAAACTGGAATTCCTCATTCCTCATTTCCACATCTCCAGGATAACACCTTCATTTGTTTCCTGCTATGTTACACAGGTATTTCTAGACTTTGAAATCTTGAAGTAATCTAAAATATTGATCTTCTGAAATCCTGCCTTTTGTGACAACATGGGTGGACCTTGGCATCATGCTAAGTGAAATAAGTCAGACAGAGAAAGACAAATACAGTATGATTTCACTCATATGTGGAATCTAGAAAAGCTGAACTCAGAATGGTGGTTGGCAGGGGCCGAGGGATGGGGGAAATGGGGAGATGTTGGTCAAAGGGGACAAACTTCCAGTTACAAGATGAATAAGTTCTGGGAGCTAATGTACAGCATGGTGACTAATGGCGACAGTACTGTGTTCTACACTTGAAAGTTGCTAAGAGAATAAATCTTAAATGTTCTCACCACACATTATGTTTATGCTGTATTTCCCATCTAGCATAATTTTCCTATTGGGCACTTCAGTTGATGATAGTATTGTATTTTTCAGTGTGGAAATCAATGTGCTGTTTAATTACTCTTATAGGAAGACATATTTATTTTATTTTGGTTTATATTTAGATCTTTTAATATATATTATATTGATATATTTATTGATTTTTTAAAAGATTTATTATTTATTTAATTTATTTTTGACTGCGTCAGGTCTTAGTTGCTGGCACACGGGATCTTTGTTGGGGCATGTGGGATCTTTTTTTTTTTTTTGCGGTACACGGGCCTCTCACTGTTGTGGCCTCTCCCGTTGCGGAGCACAGGCTCCAGACACGCAGGCCCAGCGGCCATGGCTCACGGGCCCAGCCGCTCCGCGGCATGTGGGAGGCGGACTCTCAACCACTGCGCCACCAGGGAAGCCCCCACGTGGGATCTTTTATTGTGGCGTGTGGGCTTCTCTCTAATTGTGGCATGAGGGTTTTCTCTTCTCTAGTTGTGGCCCACGTGCCTCTGTAGTTATGGCGCACAGGTTCCAGAGTGCCTGGGCTCTGTAGTTTGTGGCATGCGGGCTCTCCAGTTGAGGTGTGAGAGCTCAGTAGTTGAGGTGCACAGGCTTAGTTGCCCTGTGGCATGTGGGATCTTAGTTCCCCGACCAGGGATCGAACCTGTGTCCCCTGCATTGTAAGTATGTCTATTCCTCTGAGTGTCAGGGCTGGAATCATTCAGAGTGTCTGAGCTGCTTTGCATTTTTATTACAGATGCTGATTATTTTAATCTACATGAATGGTTCCCTAGTTATGTAGCTTACAGCCTGTGCAGTGGTTCATGATAGGCTGCAAACTAGTAGGGGAGCTTGAACCTCTGCTAGTTATTCTCTCATGTCCATTAAATACCTTTAAGTCTCAGAAATCCTCACTGTTGGCAGCTGCTAGGCTCACCAGCATCTCTGTTCACCAGGAAGGAGAACCACTTAGTTTCCTTTGGAGACTACCGGCGGATGATTTGTAACGTCTTAGCTGTTGCAGGCATTGCTTTCCCTAAAAGATTTCTGCACCACAGATCAAATATTCATTGTTGCCAAAGCCTGCTTTTTTTCCATCTGGTGTTTTATCTCATCAGAGTTTTTCCTTTATATTTTCCTGAGAGAAAATGCGGTACTAAAGGAGTTGATACAACTTCATGAGTTTTTTTTCTCTTTCTCTTTCTCTGTTGTGGACATAGGAGTGAGGTAAGCCCATAAGTGTTGCTTCAGCTTCAAGTTCTGTTTACACAGCCATTCTTTTTACTGTAGCCAGCCTATGGAATTGTCTCCCTCATGCCCTAAATTCATCATCAATTCACCAAAAACTTGTTTCCATTAATATTTTTAAATGTATAGTATCTGTACTACAAGGATTGATTTCACCAACCTATGAGGATTTTTTGCCTAAATTTTGTTTTTATTTTTACTTTGGTACACCTGTATAGCAAGCAGTAGGCTGTGTGATAAGGAAGAGTTCTGTAGAACCAACCTGTTCCAGTTATTAGGACTGCATAAGAAATTACCCCCAAACTTAGTGGCGTATTTATTATCCTCAGGGATTCTGTGAGTCGCAGATCCAACAGGGATGATTTTTTAAAAAAAATTTTTTATTTTTTTGCGGTACGCGGGCCTCTCACTGCTGTGGCCTCTCCCATTGTGGAGCACAGGCTCCGGACGCGCAGGCTCAGTAGTTGTGGCTCACGGGCCTAGTTGCTCCGCGGCATGTGGTATCTTCCCAGACCAGGGCTCGAACCCGTGTCCCCTGCATTAGCAGGCAGATTCTCAACCACTGCGCCACCAGGGAAGCCCCTATATATTTATTTTATATGTGAATGTATATGTATAAAATTGACATATATAGAGTTATATTTGGAAAAACTGAAATAATATTCAAAATGTATGATCATTTATTCAGCACATGTGATTCAGTGCACAGTTCTGAGGCACTTCATAGGTAGCAGTATGTAAAGACAAAACTAAACTTGTGCAGTGAGGATTTTTGTTTGTTTACTTTCATTTTTGTCCACATTGCATTTTCCCTCAGTTTTCTTTTTGTTCTTTGTAATGTATCTCTTATGTACTCAATAAAGAATAACTGATAACTTCTTTTATTGAAGTACAATTGATTTTATAATATTGTGTTGTTTCTGGTATGCAGCATAGTGATTCTGTGAGTCTGTTTCTGTTTTGCATATATATTCATTTATATTGCTTTTTTAGATTGCACAGATGAGTGATACCATATAGCATTTGTCTTTCTCTGACTTACTTCACTTAGTATGATAATCCCTAGGTCCATCCATGTTGCTGCAAATGGCATTACTTCATTCTTTTTTATGGCTGAGTAGTATTCCATTGTATATATGTACCACATCCTCTTTATCCATTCATCTGTTGATGGGCACTTTGGTGGCTTCTTTGTCTTGGCTTGTCTTGGTAAATAGTGCTGCTATGAACATTGGGGTGCATGTATCTTTTCGAATTAGTGTTTTTGTTTTTTCCAGATATATACCGAGGAGTGGAATTGTTGGATCATATGGCAATTCTATTTTTAGTATTTTAAGGGATCTCACCAATTTACATTCCCATCAACAGTATATGAGGGTTCCTTTTTCTCACACCCTCTACCACATTTGTTATTTGTAGGCTTTTTGTTTGTTTGTTTGTTTCTTTGTGTGTGTTTTTTTGCGGTACGCGGGCCTCTCACTGTTGTGGCCTCTCCCGTTGCAGAGCACAGGCTCCGGACGCACAGGCCCAGCGGCCATGGCTCACGGGCCTAGCTGCTCCGCGGCATGTGGGATCTTCCCGGACCGGGACACGAACCCGTGTCCCCTGCATTGGCAGGCGGACTCTCAACCACTGCGCCACCAGGGAAGCCCTGTAGGCTTTTTGATGATGGCCATTCTGACAGTTGTGAGGTGATACCTCATTGTGGTTTTGATTTGCGTTTCTCTAATAATTAGCGATATTGAGCATCTTTTCATGTGCCAATTTGTCATGTGTATGTTTTCTTTGGAAAAAATGTCTATTCAAGTCTTCTGCCCATTTTTTGATTGGATTGTGATATTGAGTTAAAAGAGCTGTTTGTATATTTTGGATATTAACCCCTTTTCAGTCGTATCATTTGCAAATACTTTTTCCCATTCCATAAGGTTTTTTTTTTGTTTTGTTGATAGTTTCCTTTGCTGTGCAAAAGCTTAATTAGATCCTATTTGTTTATTTTTGCTTTTATTTCTTTTGCCATGGGAGACTGAGCTAAGAAAATATTGCTACAATTTACGTCAACGAGTGTTTTGCCTATGTCCTCTTCTGGAAATTTTATGGTGTCGTGTCTGGTATTTAGGTCTTTAAAGTGTTTTGAGTTTATTTTTGTGTGTGGTGTGAGGAAATGTTCTAAATTTATTGTTTTATGTGTAGCTGTCCAGCTCCCAGCACCACTCACTGGGGCAGCACCAGGCAGTTGAAGAGACTATCTTTCTCCATTGTATTATGTTCTTGCCTCCTTTGCTGTAGATTAATTGACCCTAGGTACATGGGCTTGTTTCTAGGCTCTCTAACGGCTAATTTTTAAAAATGATACCAGTACTTCAGTTGTTAGTGTAAGATGCAGTAAATCATAGATTTTTCCCCCTTGAAATAAAATGAAATTCAATTAATAATATTGTAGTTATGTTACAGCTTGGGTTGATGAATATTTAGTTGGCTGAACCTCACCTTGTTTCATCTGGTAAACTACTTGTTAACCACATCTGTAGTACAAACTGGATTATAGAGTTGGGGTTAGCAGGTGGCTGCTGATTGAAGTGGGAGGCAAAAGGAGTGTAAGGATGATGGATTTACCTAAACGGAACATACTTGGAATCATTTTACAGTCATATTTGTAAAGGAGGATAGGGTTTGGGGGATTTTTTCCTAGTTATTGTTCCCCTGTCTTTATTTTTCACATGAGAAGATAAGTTTAGAGTCATTAGGTTACTTGCCAAGTTGGTAGCAGAGCCAGTAATGTGTGTGTGTATGTGAGAAGGTGTGTTTGGACCTGTTATTTTCAACACTTAACCATTTTATTAAGTATTATTTCTAGCCCTACTTACATTTGATAGCTTTTTTTTTGGCCACACTGCGTGGCACACGGGATCTTAGTTCCCTGACCAGGGATCAAACCTGTGCCCCCTGCAGTGGAAGTGTGGGGTCTTAACCACTGGACTGCCAGAGAAGTCCCTAAATTTGATTTCTTAATTCCTTTAAAAATACTATCGTTTACACATCATCCAGATTCCCTAAGAAATTTTTTGTTTTTACATTTATTGGTTTATTCATGTACACAATTTAAAATAATTGTTCTGTAAAGTGTCACAACAAAAACTAACAGAACCCTAAACCTACCCTGTTGCCCCTTAGAAGTAACTGCATTTGACACGCTTAGTTTTTCTCTCATATTTATTACCATGGTTCTAAGAAACATCTTACAGTATGTCTGGTTTTGTCTGGTTTGTTTTTTGTTGTTTGTATTATGTATTGACTTTGGAGGATGAGACTTTACTTCTCCTTCCCCTCCATACACACATACTTCCTCTCTATCATCCTTTCAGTAAACAAAGTAGTTATATAGTAATATTTGGTTAGTTCAGAATGTCTTTTCGCTAGAGGGAAATCCTTCAGTCATCTGCCTGGAGCTTGTGGAGCCCTGACTGGGACTTCTTAGAGCTGAGGGAGAGAAGGGGACTAGGGAGGTCTCAGCTCTTCCGTAGGTAGACTTCCATTTATCATGTGGATTTCCCCTGTTTTCAGCTCAGTGAAAATTAATCAGCTGTACCTGATGTCTCTGAGTCCAGATTATCACTGGCTCATTTTCTTCAGAGAGTGACTCTCTAGTTCTTGCATGATTGGCAGAGGGACGGGGAGTGAGAGCTGGTCATGAAGAGCTGTCTCAGACTTGCTCTGAGTGCTGCCCTCTCAGCATCGTCGTGGATCTTAAGCACACATTTGTGTCCAGTCTGCCTCGTTTATTAACCTTGAAGTCTCTCAGATTGATTTGCAACATCTACTCTGAAGGAGAACTTACTATTTACGAAGGTGTTTTGAGGAAAATCAGATGTTAAAATGGAAGTGGACATACTTAGTGCAAAAAGATGTGATAATTGGCCAATTGTCGTAGTGTTTGAAAATTCCAAGATTGTAGTATGTGATAGGTTATTAAATCTTTTCTCTGTTTTGAATTTTTTTTCCTAAACTATATCATGTTAAGCACAAGAAAAGTATCAACGAGATTTATAATTGTGCACAAAGTTACCATATTTCTTGGTTTATTCTTTGATTGTTTTTATCAGGCATGTATAGTTCTTAGGTCTTAATATATTTGTCATGCATAAGTCTTTACTGATAAAGACATTTACTTCTATTGAAAGAATTTCCTAGGCAGTTATCCAGTGATGAATTTATAGGTTTTTATTTTGAAGATTTACTGGTCCTGTGATTATACGCAAGTTGCTCTACCTTACTGTATTGCAGATTCATTTGTTAGGAAAGAACACCTGTCTTGCATAGGATGTTTAGAATTAAATGAGAGTATTTTGAAGTGTTGTTTATGTGTCTGACTCACATTACACATTTAGAAAGGTTGATTCTTCTTTGCTTTATTGCTTGTGATCCAGTCGACCTGTTCTCTAGTTCCAGAAATGTTTTCTTGGAAGAATATTATTATTAAAATTTCACAAAACAGCAGTCTCCTAATTGCTTTATGTGTATATATGATATTCTTACCTGTGTACTGTTGTACGTGTACAGTTTCCAAAACCCAGTTTGTTTCTGGCATATTGATTAAAAATACATGTACATGGGAATTCCCTGGTGGTCCAGTGGTTAGGACTGTGCTATCACTGCCCAGGGCCCGGGCTCAATCCCTGGTCAGGGAACTAGGATCCTGCAAGCTGCACAGCATGGCCAAAAAAAAATAAAAATAAATAAGAATAAAAATACATGTACATGGAAATTGTAAAAATTTCAAGTGCAAGTTTATTCTTAAAGCGTAAAGAGGAGGGACTTCACTGGTGGTCCAGTGGTTAAGACTTCGCCTTCTAATGCAGGGGCTGCAGGTTCGATCCCTGGTTGGGGAACTAAGATCCCACATGCCTCGTGGTCAAAAAATCCAAAACATAAAACAGAAGCAATATTGTAACAAATTCAATAAAGACTTTAAAAATGGTCCACGTCAAAAAAAACTTAAAAAAAAAAAGTAAAGAGGAAACAGTTGTCAAATATTACATTTTTGAGGACTTCCCTGGTAGCGCAGTAGTTGAGAATCCGCCTGCCAATGCAGGGAACACGGGTTCGAGCCCTGGTCTGGGAAGATCCCACATGCCGCGGAGCAACAAAGCCTGTGCACCACAACTGCTGAGCCTGCTCTCTAGAGCCCGTGTGCCACAACTTCTGAGCCCGCGTGCCACAACTACTGAAGCCTGTGCACCTAGACCCCAGACTCTGCAACAAGAGAAGCCACTGCAATGAGAAGCCTGCGCACCGCAACGAAGAGTAACCCCTGCTCGCCGCAACTAGAGAAAACCCGCTGCCCGCAGCAACGAAGACCCAATGCAGCCAGAAATAAATAAATAAATAAATAAATTTTAAAATATATTACATTTTTGAGAATTAGGTATATTTTATCTTGGCACTAGTACAGTAAATTAAGTTGTCATTGTTCATGTACTTTAATGACAACAGTTATTTAGTGCCTCATATATTATGAGAAAAAGTTTCAGAAAATAGCTGTAAGCCATTAAAATTTTGATAAATATATGATGGATTCTATTTAGAAAGATTCTGTAGCCTAGTGTCCCCTACTCTAGAAATTATGTATAGTTGTTGTTTATTATAATATGTATAATACATTATACACTCTGGTGCACAGATCTTTACTGTACAACTCAATGAATGTTTATGTATGTATACATCTGTGGAACTACCACCAGATTAAGGTATTGAATACTTCACTCACCAAGAAAGATTCCCTTGTGCTCTCTAAGTATTTCTTACTCCATTTTATCTCCTTTATTAGCTTTTCTTGATTAACCTTTTAATGTCATACTGTTAGTGATTACCTTAGAAATTGCAAAATGTGTCATGACTTACAAAAGTCTGCCTTTATTTAGTACAGTTGACTGTTGAACGTAACAGGTTTGAAATGTGTGGTTCCACTTATACGTGGATATTTTTCAATGAATACATACATATTTTCCAGTGAATACATACACAACCCACATTTGGTTGAAACTGCAGATGTGGAACCGTGGATATGTAGGCTGACCACAAAGTTACACACATATTTTCAACTGTGTGGAGGATCAGCACCCCTAACCCCCAGGTTGTTCAAGGGTCAACTGTACTTCTACCATGTTCCCCCCCCAAATGCAAAAACCTTAAAGCAGTTTAAATCCATTTACCTGCCTCCTACTTTTTTGCTATTGTTCTTATGTATTTTTGCCATCCTCCTCATATGTTATAAACCCTACAAGACATTGCTATTATTGCTTTAAATAGTTAACAGTCTATTATATTTCCCTTTATATTTAAACCTTTTGCAGCTCATTTCTTATATATCCATGCTTCCATATAGAATCTTTTCCCTTCATCCGAAAGAACCTCTTTTATTATTTTCTGAAATAGAGACTGTTAATACAGTTTTTCAACTTTTTGTTTGTCTGAAAATGTATTTACTTACTCCTTATTTTGGAGGATATTTTTGCTGGGTATAGAATTCTACATGGATAGTTTTTTTTCTTTGTAGTTTAAAGATGTTGTTTCATTGACTTTTTCTTGAGGAGCCATCTTGAGAACTCATTTTTCATTCTTACTGTTCTTGAGCAGGACAAGAGATATGTCCTTTCTTCCTCTGTTTTTGAGTTTTTTCTCTATTTTTGACTCTAGTGTCTCCTCTATAATATAGCTAGATACGGTTTTGTGTTTATCTTGCTTGTGTGTTTGTGCGTTTATCTTGCTTGGTATTCACTGAGCTGCTTAAATCTGTAGGTGGTGTCTTATACAATTTGAGAACTTCTTGTCCTTTACAGATTTAAATATTGCTTCTGGCCCATTTTTTCTTCTCTCCTTCTGGACTCCATTACATCTGTTAGACTGACTACATCCCACATCTAACATATGTTCTATTTTGTTGTTTATAATTTCTCTGTGTTTTGAATAGCTATTAACTTGTTTTTGAGTCTGCTAATTCTTTTCTTTTGCTGTTAAACCATCCAACAAATTCCTCTGTTTCACATATTATATTCTGCAGTTCTAGAATGTCAGTATGATCATTTTTATAGATTATAATTCTGTTTTGAAGTATTTTATATTTTAATCCACTTTCTCTGTTCTCCCTCTGTTGTCTTTAATATGTAATCATAATTACTTTGAGGCCCTCACAGACCAAGACCAATATGTAGATCCCTTATAGGTCTGTGTATTTCTGTGGACTGCTTTGTCTCTTGATTATTAATCACTTTCCCTGCTTCATGTACCTACTAATTTAGCTTCGTATGATTGATATTGTGAGCGTAATGTAGAGCAGCAGATAGCAAACTGTGACCCATGGGCCAAATCCAGCCTGGTGGCTATTATTGTGTGGCCCATGAAGCTGAGAATGGATTTTACATTTTTACAGGTTTTTGGTTTTGTTGTTGTTTTTTTTTTAAAGAAGATGTTGGAGGGTAGGAGTTTATTAATTAATTAATTTATTTTGCTGTGTTGGGTCTTCGTCTCTGTGCGAGAGCTTTCTCTAGTTGTGGCAAGTGGGGGCCACTCTTCATCGCGCTGCGCGGGCCTCTCACTATCGCGGCCTCTCTTGTTGCGGAGTACAGGCTCCAGATGCACAGGCTCAGTAGTTGTGGCTCACGGGCCTAGTTGCTCCATGGCATGTGGGATCTTCCCAGACCAGGGCTCGAACCTGTGTCCCCTGCATTAGCAGGCAGACTCTCAACCACTGTGCCACCAGGGAAGCCCGGTTTTGTTGTTTTTTAAGAGAATGTGCAACAGAGACTATTTATGGCCTTCAAAACCTAAACGTATTTACCTGCTGGTCCTTTATGGAAAAGGTTTGCTGACCCCTATTCAACCCCTAGTGTAGAAGCTCTGGACCATTGTCTTCCTCTAAATAGCATTGAATTTTATTCTGGCAGCCAGTTAAATTGCTAATGGACCACTTTGATCCTGTGGAGACTTAGTTTTAGCTGTTGTTAAATAAGATAAGTCTGTTTTAGCTTTGTTCTCATTCCTAGGGCATGGGTTGTCTAGGGTCTCGACTAAATGCCTGGGTTCATCACGGTCTCTCTCCTCTGAGCCTGAACTCCGTTTCTTCATTTCTTCGGAACCCTGCAGCCTCTGCAATCTTTGTTTAGCTAACAGCCCCCCAACAGCCATTCTCTGCTAGGCCTCTAGGAGTTTCGCCCTGTGCATGCACAGCCTAGGAGGCAGATGAGAGCCGGGGAGTTTTATGTAGATTTCTGTAGCTTCTTCTCTTTGACTCTTTCCTCTGTAATAACCTGCCCCCGCCCCCAACCCAACTTACCTTAGCAACCCCAAACAGTAATTTTAGTTTTCTCATCCTAGCAAGATAGCCACTCTGCTTGGGCTCCATTTCTCTACACCATGATTTGGAAAATGCCCTTAAGGAGAGAGCCAACATGAATGTGGTATTTGATTAATCTGGTTCTCTTCTCTCAAGGATCATAGTGCTGTGTTGGGTGTTGTCTAATGCCTGCAAATAGTTCATCTTCTCTCTCTCTCTTTTTATATTTGGTCCAGCTTTTGTAGATGTTTATAGCAGGAGGGTATACTAACACTAGCTACTCCATCATGACAAGACCAAACATTTTGATTGTTTTGAAATGGGAATATATATCTCATTACATAATAGTGGATTTTGATTTGAGAACATTTAACATATTGCTTGCTCTGTTCCTTGATCCACTGTTCAGTTGAGCCAAATAGAAGGACTCAGATCTCAGTGAAAAATGGTAAATATATGTATCTTATAAAATCAGATTAGTCTAAGATATTATTGATTTGGTGAAGGGGATAAAATGGCACTTACTTTCCAAAGAATGAGGCCCTAACAAGGCAGGCCAATGTCTTGTTCTTTTAGAAGATTTCAACTCAGGAGTCATCTGCCACATTTGAGATGCACCTTAACCCTAGGTGAGCTGCGCTCAGCTATTATCAGAGGAACTTTCTTTGGCTGATCAATTCTTAATAATTATTTAACAGTTTTGTGTTTGTTGTTTACATATCCAGCATCTTTAAAACAATTTATAAATATTTTAACCCACAGTTTATCTCTTAACTGCCATGTTCACAGTGTGCATGGAATAAGGGGCTGGTATGCAGTACCTTCTGGCTTATTTCATATTCTTTGAGGGAACAATCATTTAAGTGTTTTTGCCATCATATAGGGTATTTATATTGTACTGCATGTAAGGGCTGTCTGTATAGGCCACTGGTTCACAAGATTAATTTGATGAAACTAGGTAGTTAGCTGGGGGTCTACTTTCTCTCTCTTGTTCTATGTGTCTCTTTTGAAGTTGAATAGTATGCCCTTCTCAGATAGATGTGATCTGTTCTTTGGAAAAGGATGCATGACATAGCTCTGTTTCCCTGCTAGAACTAGCAAACAAGCTTTCAGTATTCATTGGAGTGGTGTTGGTGACCACAGAAAGAGATAGAGGGTTTTTTTTTGTTTTTCTTAAATTTTATTTATTTTTGGCTGCATTGGGTCTTTGTTGCTGCGCGCAGGCTTTCTCTAGTTGTGGCGAGAGGGGGCTGCTCTTTGTTGCAGTGCATGGGCTTCTTATTGTGGTGGCTTCTCGTTGTGGAGCACGGGCTCTAGGTGCGCAGGCTTCAGTAGTTGCAGTACGTGGGCTCAGTAGTTGTGGCTCGTGGGCCCTAGAGCGAGGCTCAGTAGTTGTGGTGCATGGGCTTAGTTGCTCTGTGGCATGTGGGATCTTCCTGGACCAGGGCTCGAACCTGTGTCCCCTGCATTGGCAGGCGGAATCTTAACCGCTGTGCCACCAGGGAAGTCCCCAGAGATAGAGTTTTTGTCGCATAGGTAAGCTACACGACTCACTCTCTGATGCCCCACTGCCTGTGATACCTGTGATAGACACTCCCCTGGGTGATTCTCTGTTCTGAGTGCCCCGTGGACCCAAGAATCCCCCAGAGGAAGCCCAGTGTGACCCTCTGCCCAGAGGCTGATGTTGGTGCTTGTGGTTGGATTCTGCTGAGCACAATACTGTAGAAAGGAAATTACTTTTCGGCTTTGTACCCATTTAGAATGTTATTCATAACTCAAGTTAGGTAGTTAAATATCTGTATATTAGAAATTTGTTTTTTTGTTAAAGGTAGCATCTGTTTAGCCTTATTTGAGTCTTTGCCTTTATTTAACATTTTTAATAAAAAAGACTAGAAATAATTGTGCTTCCAAAAGTTTAAAATAAAACAGCCCTGGACTTGCATATATACACATGCATTGCATGTACACATACAGCAAAATTTATCACTTTCAAAAACCTTTATCTTGAAACTCTTTTCTCCTCCTGTTTGGGAATTCAGTATAGTAATTTGTCTTCCTTTTCAATATTTTTCCTAGTAACTGGTTTTATGACTCTAATTTTTTCATTCACCTTTTGAATTCTACACGATTTTTAATGTAACAGTTTGTTTAGTTTCCACAAAGAAAAGCAACAGCTGTGATATATGAGGAATTAGTAATACTGTTATGACAAACATTTTTCTGAATGTGCATACATTTGCTTTTGATGCTTCCTTTGATTTGTTTATAGTAAACTTCAGAGTGTGTAGTTTTTGCTGTTTCTTTTGCAGTTAACTTTTTTCCCACGTTAAGGAAATCTGGAAGAGATGGGCCCTTAATTACATTGACTAGGTACTTAAGTTTAGTACTAGGCTAATTTACAATTTTGGATTCACTAAATATTTTTTTGATATCACTTAACTTTGAATAACTGTGAGGTGACTTTTATTTTCCTTCATCAAGAATAACTTGGGTGGGAACTGTGGTAGTTCTACAAAGAACAACATACTACATAGATCTGGTCCTGGATTCTAGGTGATTGGACTATCACAGGCAGATCATTTAAGCATATAGTGATGTCAAAATTAAGACCCTAAGCACTCTGATTTGTTATAGGAAGCACCATGGTATAGTGTAGTGTGATGAAAAGTGCACGGACCTTGGAGTCCCAAAGGCTAGAGTTACGTCCTAGAGATACTAAATGCTTGCTCTGTGGCACTGTTCCACTTACTTGACCTTTAATATAATTTCCTTGAATATGAAGTAGAAACAATATCTGTGATGCCTAGGATTATCGGGACTAAATGAATGTATATCAAGCACACAATAAGGATTCCCGTAGGAGCTCTAGAGATGTGACACCTCCTCACCCTTCTCCTCTGTTTCCTTTCCTCCTTCCCTAGTTGCCTAGAGTTAGCCAAGGCACAGCTCGGAGGCCAGTGTCCCCCAGACTGCCCGCACTTGTGACAGCAGCTGCAAGCTTGGGAGTGTCTTAAAACCACTCTGAGTTTCAATAGTTTGTTAGGAGGACTCAACAGATCCCATTGAAAGCTGTAACACTGGAGGAGCAATCCTGCAGCTTTGGCCAAAGAAGCACCGCGGGGCAGAGGCCGGAGGAGTTTGAATGGAGGCTCCGCATGGAGCCCTGGGTGACGTTGCGTCCTCCTTGTCACTACGTATGGCAGTTACGCCAGAGCGTTTCCAGCCAGCGAAGCTCCCCCAGGCCTTTTGTGTCCAAACGTTTTACTGGTACGCAGCCAGATACTTCTTGCGTGACTTACCCAATCTGTAGCCTCTTGCAGAGGTCAGGCTAATACCCTTAGTCTCCAGTTCCTCTGAAATCAGAAGTGATGTGATGTGGTCCAAAGCCCCCATCATAAACCACATTGCTAGACTGTGCAGTGACCACAGGCCCCAGGCAAACAAAGAGCCCTATCAGGTAGGGCATTCCAGGGGCCTAGAGACCACCTCCCGGTAGCCAAGGACAAAGGCCAGACCTCTCTGGAAAAGGTTTCTTCACTATACCTAGTGCTGTGTTTTTGTAGTGACTAATTAAATTATTCAGTACTTAATATTTTGGTTGTTAATTTTTATCTAAGTAATAGTATATAATAAATATTAAACAGTTAAAAAAAAAAAGCCAAGCAGGACAAATCAAATAATGAAAGCCTAATGAAATGCTCCCACCCTTTTCTTTTAGTACTAGCTTCCAATTATTGATAGATTTGAAGATGTCCTTTAGGCATTTACTGCCAGTTTTCTGTGCTGGTTTATATTTTCTGTTTTGGACCTTATCTCTTGACTTCCTATTATGCAGGTTTCAATTTTTTAAATTTAATTTAATTTAATTTAATTTTTAGTCTATTTTATGCCCTCACTCCCCCTCCTCAAATTCTTAGGTCATAATTTTTAGTTAAATTTTCTATGTATCAGAATTACATTTGGCTCTAGTAAAAGAAACTGGAAATAACAGTAACTTAAATGAGCTAAAGTTCATTTTCCTCTCACATAAAAGAATTCTAGAAACAGACAGTCCAAGAAATGGGATAGCAACTTCACAGTTATCAGGGAACCAGGTTCCGTGTTCTTCCCTTCACTCTTCTGAGAGCATGGCTCTCTGTAAGATCACTTCACAGTCCAGGATAGCTGTTAGGCCCCTAGCAGTTAGGTCAGTTTTCAGGCAGGTGGAGGCAGGGAGGGAAGGGGAGGAGCGCTGGGGAGCAGAGAGGGGGAGGGTGGAGAAGCACAAACGGCACCTGTGCCAGTTTCCTTCCCAAGCTTAAGGAGCTTTGCTTAAAAGTTACACCCTGCAGCTTCTAGTTACATTTTATTGACCAAAATTTAGTCATAGGCCCTCATTTGGGCTGCAGGGCTGGGATTTTATATTCCTGTTGCTATCCCAAACAATATTGAAGTTTTATTGTAAAGAAATGATAGAAAATGGGTTATGACAGGGACTTCCTTGGTGGTCCAGTGCGTGAGCCTCCGGGCTCCCAATTCAGGGAGCCCAGGTTCGATGCCTGGTCAGGGAACCTAGATCCTGCATGCCATAACTGAGCCCTGGCACAGCCAAAATAAATAAATAAACAAGAAAATGGGTTATGACAGAGGCAGTTAGCACTTTCTTCCTTAATTGACTTCATTGTTTACCTTTTTGTGATTATGCAAGGTAATTCACTGCTAAGCCACATAGTGTACTATAATTATATTTTGTTCTTCTAGAATTATCCATTGCCCCTTTTAAAAGAATCTGGTCAGTTTTCTTTCTGTAGATTTTAGTATTTTTCTTTTCCAGTTGTATATGTATTTAAAGAGTCAAGTAGTCCTCCCTGTGATACAGGGTGTATTACAAAGTAGCGGTCGTCTGCCCCTGTCCTTATAGCACTTCCCTAGAAACAACTAGCTTAATTCTTTTTAGTGGAGTCTTTTAGTATTTGCCTATGTTATCTCTAAATACCGTGTCTGTGTTGTTACTACATAATTTTTCAGTTTTAGGCAGTCTGTTGGTTGCCCATTTAAAAAGACGAGAATTTAGTTCTCTTTTACCTCTGACCCCTACTTCTCATTTTTTATTCAATATAATTGACTTTTATAATGTGTTTATGTTAGTATTCAATGTATACAGTGTTATGTCTATGTAAATGCTGTTCATAGCTAAGCCACATAACACATTATTATTTTCTCTTGTGCGAAACTTCTTGGTTTTCACAGTTGGTGCTTTTCACTCCCCTTTCCTCCCTCCCTCCCTCCCTCCCTCCCTCTCCCTCCCTCTCCCTCCCTCCCTCCCTTCCTTTTTCTTTTTTTCTCTCTATCCCCCTAGTTTCCTGTGTATATTATTAATTACCCCAAACTCTTTAATAGTTGCCTGAATCTTCTCTTAATATATTCTTCATGTCAGATATTCTCTCAAATTCACCTTTTTGGAGAAATCCAAGAACCTTCTGACGGGCTCCTCTATGGAGTGGTTGCTCTTTACACTTGGTGTATAACTGGAGTCACCCTTTGCCATCATCTTGTTTTGAAGGTTCACGTAGATTATCCACAAAATCCGCTGGTTCCCATTGTGGCACTCCTCCCTGTCCTCCTCTGTGCCTGGTGTCCCTAGGTTTGCAACCAGCTGTGTTTATCTTGGAATATCTAGGGGAGGTGTACAGTCATTTAGCTCTAGTGGATGGAATTGGAAACGAGAGAGATAACTCTTCCCGACATGAATTTTCTACCACTTTCCTTCCAGATTTAGCCTCATGCTTTCTTCTCACCTTTTCTGATACATATGCCTTCAATTTCTGAGCCTTTGCATGCATTTGACTTTCTTCTTGTTGGCTCCCTCCCTCTCTGGTATTTGGTATTTAGCTCCACTGTCTCTTCCTTCCGCTCTCCATTTTTCTAAAATGTGTTCAAATTTCTTTGACTGATGTCTTCTCTCCTCTTTGTCTTTGTGGTTTTTATGTTTTTAACATCTATCCTTTTTTTTCCCCCTCAATATAATGAGCTTTTCAGGGAAGAGCAAAGGTAAAACATGTTCAGTTATCACATTTACAGTAAGCTATTTTTTAGAAATACTGTTTTTTATTTTGAGCAGTTTTAGGTTCACAGCAAAATTGGGCAGAAGGTACAAGGATTTCCCATATGCCCCCTGCTCTCACACGTGCATTGCCTCTTCCGTTTTCAGTGTCCCCACCAGAGTGGTACACATGATGAGCCTACACATCATAACCAGAAATCCATAGTTTACATTAGGGTTCCCTCTTGGTATTGTGCATTCTATGGGCTTAGGCATATGTAAAATGACATGTATTCACCATTTAAAGTGTCATACAGAGTAATTTCACTGCCCAAAAAATCTTCTGTGCTCTGCCTGTTTGGCCCATTTCCCCTCCTACAACCCCTGCAACCATGGAGCTTTTTGCCCACTTCATAGTTTTGCATTTTCCAGAATGTCATATACTTGGAATTATACAGTATGTAGCCTTTTCAGATAGGCTTCTTTCACTTAGTAATATGCACTTAAGTGTTCTTCATGTCTTTTCATGCTTGATAGCTCATTTCTCTTAAGTGCTGGGTTATTACTGTTGATTTATTATTCCATTGTTTGGCTGTACCACAGTTTATCTCTTCACCTACTGAAGGGCATCTTGTTGCTTCCAAGTTGTGGCAACTATGAATAAATCTGCTATAAACATTGTGTGCGGGTTTTTGTGTAGACATAAGTTCCTGTTTCCTTTGGGCAAATACCAAGGAGTGTGATTCTGGATCTTATGGTGAGAATATGTTTAGTCTTGTAAGAAAATGCCACAGTGTCTCCCAAAGTGGCTGTTCCATTTTGCATTCCATCCAGCATTGAATGAGAGTTCCTGTTGCTTCATGTCCTCACCAGCATTTGGCGTTATCAACGTTAAGGATTTTGGTAATTTTGTAGGTCTGTTGTGGTATCTTATTGTTTTAATTTGCATCTTCCTGATGACATATGATGTGGAGCATCTTTTTCTATGTGTATTTGCCATCTGTATATTTTCTTTAGTGAGGTCTCCATTAAGGTCTTTGGTCCATTTTGAAATCATTTTTCCCCCCTTATTGTTGAGTTTTAAGAGATCTTTGTGTATTTTGGATAATGGTCCTTCATCAGATGTGTCTTTTGCAATTATTTTGTCCTGTCTGGCTTTTCTTCTCATTCTCTTGACATTGTCTTATGCTGAGCAGAAGTTTTTTTAATTTTAATGAAGTCTAGCTTATTGATTATTTCTCTCATGGATCATGCCTTTGGTGTTGTATCTAAAGAATCATCATCATACCCAAGGTCATTTAGGTTTTCTCCTATGTTATCTTCTAGGAGGTTTATAGTTTTACCTTCTACATTTAGATCTCTGATCCATTTTGAGTTAATTTTTATGAAAGGTGTAAGGTATGTGTCTAGATTCATTATATTTACATGTGGATGTCCATTCGTGGCAGGACTGTTGGTTGAAAAGACTATCTTTCCTCCACTGTATTGCCTTTGCTCCTTGATTAGAGATCATTTGACTATGTTTATGTGAGTATATTTCTGGGCTCTCTGTTCTGTGTATTCTTTCTCCAGTACCACACTGTCTTGATTACTGTAGCTTTATAGTAAGTCTTGAACTCAGGTAGCATCAGTCCTCCAACTTTGTTGTTCTTCGATTTGTGTCTTTTTTTTTTAAAATTCATTTTCTTATTTATTTTTATTTTTGGCTGCATTGGGTCTTTGTTGCTGCGCGCGGGCTTTTTCTAGTTGCGGCGAGCGAGAGTCACTCTTCATTGCGGTGCGCAGGCTTCTCATTGCGGTGGCTTCTCTTGTTGCAGAGCAGGGGCTCTAGGCACACGGGCTCAGTAGTTGTGGCTCGCGGGCTCTAGAGAACAAGCTCGAAGTTGTGGCGCACGGGCTTAGTTGCTGCGCGGCATGTGGGATCTTCCCGGACCAGGGCTCGAGCCTGTGTCCCCTGCATTGGCAGGCGGGTTCTTAACCACTGTGCCACCAGGGAAGCCCCGATCTGCGTCTTTTAAGAAATAGGTTCATTTCATCAAAGTTGTCAACTTTAGGAACATAAAGTTGTTTGCAGTGTTCCTTTATTATCTGTAGGGTCTGTATTGATGTCTGCTCATTTCTGAAATTGAATATTTGGTAACTTGAGTCTTTTTTTTTCAACTCTGGCTAAAAGGTTATCAATTTTATTGATCGTTTCAGAAAACTAGCTCTTGATCTTATTGAATTTGGTCAATTCTTTACCCCTTTTCAATTGCATTGATTTTCTTTTTCTATTCTTCCTTCTCTTGCTTTGGTTTAGTTTACTCTTAATTTTTCAAGGCAGAAGCATACATTATTGATTTGAGATCTTTTTTTTTTCTTCTGATGTAGACATTTAGTGTTATAACCATCTCAAAGCACTGATTTTGCTGTATCCTACAAAGTGTCATATGTTGTTGTTTTCATATTCATTCATATCAAAATATTTTCTAATTTTCCTTGAGACTTCCTCTTTGTTCCATGTATTATTTACATGTATGTTATTTAGTTTTCAGATATTTGAGGATTTTTCAGATATCTTTCTCTTATTCCTATTTCAATTCTGTTATGTCTAGTGAACATACTTTGTATGACTTCAGTTCTCTTAAATTTGATGTTTGCTTTTATAAGGTTTATTTTAAATTTGGTAAGGTTTATGGCATGCCTTGGTGAATGTTACACGTGCACTTGAAAGTATATTCTGCTCTTTTTGTGTGGAGAGTTCTATAAGTGTCAGTTAGTTTAGGTTGATTCATAGTGCTTTTACATCCTTACTGATTTTCTCTTTACTTTGCTCTATTAATTATTCAAGGAAGAGTGTTGAAGTCTTTAACTATAATTGTATAATTGAACACTTGTATATTTCTCTCTTCAATTGTTCAATTATAGTTAAAGACTTCAACACTCTTCCTTGAATAATTACATTAGGTTCACTTCATGTATTTGTATTACTTAACCTTTTTTGTTGTATTACCCATTTTTTCTTGGTTATTTGACTCTGTTATCTGTTATTTTATCTTGGTTATTTGACTCTTTTATCATTATGTAGAGTCCCTCTTTATTTCTGGTGATTTTCTCGTTCTGACATATGTTTTGATAGTACAGTCCATCTTGCATTTGAGTAGTGTTTGCATGTGATATCTCTTTTCATTGTTTTTGCTATCTGTGTACTTTTTTTTTTTTTTTTTTTTGGTACGTGGGCCTCTTACTGCTGTGGCCTCTCCCGTTGCGGGGCACAGGCTCCGGACACACAGGCCCAGCGGCCATGGCTCATGGGCCCAGCCGCTCCGCGGCATCCGTGGGATCTTCCCGGACCGGGGCACGAATCCGTGTCCCCTGCATTGGCAGGCAGACTCTCAACCACTGCGCCACCAGGGAAGCCCTCTGTGTACATTTTTTTTTCCCACAGTACGTGGGCCTCTCACTGTTGTGGCCTCTCCCGTTGCGGAGCACAGGCTCCGGACGCGGAGGCTCAGCCACCATGGCTCATGGGCCCAGCCGCTCTGCGGCATGTGGGATCTTCCCGGACCGGGGCACGAACCCGTGTCCCCTGCATCGGCAGGCGGACTCTCAACCACTGCGCCACCAGGGAAGCCCTGTGTACATTTTTATATTAAAGTGGATTTCTTATAGACAGCATATAGTTGGGTCTTTTTAAAAAAATACAATATTGTGATAGTCAATTTCTTTTAATGAAATTACTGAATTCCAACGTTTAATTTAGTCCTTCCATTTTTAAACTTTCCATATGTCCCTCTCTTTTTTTTGTTCCTTTGTTCCTTCTTTCCTGCCTTTGGATTATTTGAATATGTTTACTATTCCATTTTAATGTATCTGTTGGCTTCTTTTGTTTGTTGCTTTTTTGAGGTTGCTCTAGGGATTATAATATATATACCTATTATTACAGTCTACTTAGAGTTCATCTTTTACTACTTTAACTAAACCTGGACTTTCATTTATATAGTTCCCTGTTCTCACCCCTCCTTTTTGGTTATGGTTGTGGTATGTAATACTTTTATATAGAATGAAAACTCCTTAGACATAAATTTTGCTCTCAATATTAAAGCATATTTTAAATAATTTAGCAGGAGAAAATAGTCTATTGTATTTACCCAGATATTTACCATTCATTTTGGTTGAAGTTCCAGATTTCCCTCCAGTATCATTTCTGTTCAGTGAAGAACTTCCTTAGCATTTCTTTGAGAGCAAGTTTTCTGGCAATAAATTCTCTTAATTTTCCTTTATGTGAGAATGCTTTGAGTTGCCTGCTTTCATACCTGAAGGATATTTTCAGTGGATGTAGAATTCTGGGTTGCTAGCTTTTTTCTTTCAGTACTTCAAATATGTAGTTCAACTGTTTTGTGACTTCCAGTTTCTGATTCAAACTCTGCATTCATTCAAATACTTGTTTCCCTATGTGAAACGTGTTACCTTTTTTTGCGGTCTCCTTTAAGATTTTAAAAAATTTATTTTTAGTTTTTGGCAGCTTGCTTTTGACAGGTCTGGGCATGGTTTTATTTAACTGAGATTTTTTGAATCTTTAAATCTATTTCGCCAAATTTGGGTACTTTTCTGCCATTACCTTTTCAGTTATTTCTCTCTTTTTTTTGTGGTACGCGGGCCTTTCACTGTTGTGGCCTCTCCCGTTGCAGAGCACAGGCTGCGGACGCACAGGCTCAGCGGCCATGGCTCACAGGCTCAGCCGCTTCGCGGCATGTGGGATCCTCCCAGACCGGGGCATGAACCCGTGTCCCCTGCATCAGCAGGCGGACCCTCAACCACTGTGCCACCAGGGAAGCCCTCAGTTATTTCTTATGTACCATTTTCTTTCTCGTTTCCTTCAGGAACTCCAAAAATGTGAATTTTAATTTTGTCCTATAGGTCCTGAGTCTCAGTTCATTTTTTGTAAACTTTCTCTCTCTTTATTTCAGATTAGATATTTTGTTCATTTACTTTCAAATTGACTGACTCACCAATTATCTTCCTTCTGCTATTTAGCCCATTTGGTGAGATTTTTATTTTAGATTCTATATTTTTCAGTTCTAAAATTTCCATTTTACTCTTTTTTAATAGTTTCTATGTTTTGCTGAGAATTTCTATATATTCCTTCATTTTAAGAGTGCTTGCCTTCCTTACTTATGGAGGATGGTTATAATACCTGTGTTAAAGTCTTTGCCTGATAATTCCAACATCTGAATCATCTCAAAGTGTTTGTCAGTTGACTGCCTTTTCCCTTGAAAATTGTTCGGTTTTTCCTGGTTCTTAGTGTATCAAGTAATTTTTATTGTCCCTTGGACATTTTGGAATGTTACGTTGTGAGACTATGTGCCCTGTTAAAATCCATCATATGATGTTGATTTTGTTGTTGCTGTTGTTATTTAGTGGGAGACTAACCTGGTTCTCAAATTCTGTCTCACGGTTTCTGGGCAGTGGTTCCAATGTCAATTCAGTTTTCAAAGCCTCTGCTATGCTGCTTGGATCTGATCGTTGCCAGCAGTATTCGACGGTTAGTTTGAAGCTTGCATTGTAGTTCAGTTCTCAGAGTCATTGCTGTGTTTCTTTGGGGGTATTCTGCATATGTACAGTTTTGGCATGAGCCCAGGGCTTGTGTCAATTTATAATCTCCTGTACTTTGCAGGCTTTTCCTCCACACTCTCTGGCTCCCAGCAGCCACTTTTCACAGTTACTCTAGCCAGAAGGACGAGGTTCTCTGAGTTTTAGCCTTCTGTATTGCTGTGTAGGCCTTCAGGATTGGGGCTGCCTTAGGGTGCAATGCTGAGAGAAGAGGAAAGAAAAAACCAAAACCAAACAGAGACTACTCCCTACTCTTCCACAGACCAGGTACCTTTTTTCTGGTTCTCCTGTGCAAAGAGGTGGGTGTCCTCTTAGGGTTTCAGTTCCCCCAGTGTCATCACCAGGGCTGGGCCTTTCTGGGACTGGGGCTCTCCCCTGGGGAAGGCTGGTGGACACCCCGCCCCCCCAAGTTGATAGGGCTCCTTTTCTGGTCCTCTTACCAGAAAATTCTGTTTCCCTGTCTCTCTTGCTGCCTGTGCTCACTGTGCATTTCTCTAGTGCAGCCCATCTTGGAGTCAAAGCAGAGGTACAGAAAGTTAAAGGAAAGAAAACATAGAAAGTTCACCATACTTCAATCTGTGATTTCTTTTTTCTCTCTATACCACCTGCTATAATTTACTGCTTGGATTTCTCATATAACTGCTTTTTGTAATTTTATCTGGAGTCTTAGTTGTAATCACTGGGAAAAGCAGCCTCTAGTTTGCTTGTGTCATACTGGTATACACTGGGAATTGAAGATAAGTCTTTTTTTTTACTACATTATACCAAAGTAAGTTTTTCTTTGGTAGTTGTGCAGGATCCTTCCTACTCACTTAGTTGTTTCTGTACAGTGACACCTGACTGTCCTGTCAGCTTCTCATCTGTAGAAATTCTCTGAGAACTTATTAGTATGTTCTCCATCTTTCAACTTTCTTAACCTAGATACCCTGTGAATATGCTTTTATTTTTAATAGTTTTGAGTAATATTTAGGATATATTTCTGCAGACACAGGTTTTTTTCATGTATCCTACTTAATATTGCATTGGATAATTTTACTGGAATATGGCTCTCAATTGTAGCTTTGAATTAATACCTGTGAAGTGATAACTAATCTTTCTTATAGGTGCTGTATACTCTCTCAGAGCTTTCACATCTGTTTTTGGCCCTTTTTTTACAATGTGGTACAGCAATTATTTCTTTTATACAGACAGAGAATTCAAACCCAGGGATTTTGTGCCTTGCTTGTAACTACATGCCAAGTAAGTGGTAGAACTAAGGCTAGAATCCTGGTCTTTGACTGTTCACACTGGTGTTTTATTTTTCACACCATCTGCTATCAGTTGAACAGTCTTCTGTTGCTTCTCCTTGTGATCAGTGACACAAATTTAAAATGTATTAAAAGTGTGGTCATGAAAGATTGGAGATAAGTAGCCTCTGGTGCTGTTTTTCTTACATTTTTATATTTTATAAGACTTTAATGGCTTCCCTGGTGGCACAGTGGTTAAGAATCCGCCTGCCAATGCAGGGGACACGGGTTCGAGCCCTGGTTCGGGAAGATCCCACATGCTGCGGAGCAACTAAGTCCGTGCGCCACAACTACTGAGCCTGCGCTCTAGAGCCCGTGAGCCATAACTACTGAAGCCCGCATGCCTAGAGCCCGTGCTCCACAACAAGAGAAGCCACCGCAGTGAGAAGCCACGCACCACAACGAAGAGTAGCCCCCGCTCGCCGCAACTAGAGAAAGCCCACACACAGCAGCGAAGACCCAACACAGCCAAAAGTAAATTAAGAAAAAAAAAAAAGCGTCTTGCTCCTTAAAAAAAAAAAAAAGAATTTAATGGTGAGCTCTTAAGGAAGACTTACCGGAAGTTCACATTGCCTGCCCCACACCTCAATTTCATAGGTCTGTTGGGGCTCAGGAATCTGTATTTTAAATGCGTACACAAGGTGCTACTGATGCATGTAGCCTGGCCTTGCAGAGAAACAGTTGGGAGGGATGGAGACTGTGTGGCCTCATTAACATTCTATTATTAGCCATTCGTCATAGAGCACATTTTCTTGTTTGTTCACTGCATATACTAAATGGGACAGAATCATAATTCATGTTAAATCCCAGCCATATTATACTTCTTTTTGCCATCACTCATAGAGTAGGGTTTTCTGTTTAGTATTTTTCTAAAACTGAATGAGAAACTAATCTGTAGTTTTTCAAGGGTAGTCTTTAGTAAGAGGTTTTGAGCCCAAATCCAGAACTGTAAATGTACCTCTTTAACAGTGATTTTCAAATAGGACTGATTTGGCAATGTCACAGCATTCTGGGTTGTTAAAGTTGGGTGGGAGCTACTGGCATCTAGTGGGTAGCAACCAGGAGCACTGCTAAATGTCCTAAAATGGACAGGACTGTCGTCCTCCCCCAACCCCCCACAATGAAGAATTATCTGACAAAAAAATGTCAACAGTGCCAAGGTTGGTTGAGAAAACTATACCCTAAAGTTAATGTTTAAGAAATACTTTTCGATGAATACATTAATTTTTAAAGAATCTTCTCTTAGCAGCAATTTTCTACCAGTTAGGAGTTTTAACTTTTTTTTTTTAAACACTTTATTTATTTATTTGGCTGCTCCGGGTCTTTAGTTGCAGCATGTGAACTCTTAGTTGCGGCATGCGGGATCTAGTTCCCTGACCAAGGGTTGAACCCGGGCCCCCTGCATTGGGAGTATGGAATCTTAGCCACTGGACCACTAGCAAAGTCCCAGCAGTTTTTACTTTTGAAAGTTAAAAGAGTTAAAACATTTTGTTTTATCCCTAAAAACACCCGTATACACAAACGTTTGCTTCCTAAGTTGATACTTTGCGTTGTGCATTTGCATATTAATCATACTGTATAAATGGGAATGGCTAAATTAAGACAGTTCGATGTGCAGATCTGTCATCTCCCTGTGAAAAAATCTATTTGAGTTCAGCTTTTAAAGAAGGCAAAATAGGAAAGTAGAATGTTTCAGGTATTAATTTTGAAGTAGGGGGTTTCTAATAGGCAAAGAGTAAAATTTGCAAGTTTTGTGCGCATCAGCAGTACATGAGAGTTCCCATTGGGCCATTTAAAAAAAATTTTTTAAAAATTTTTGCGGTATGCGGGCCTCTCACTGCTGTGGCCTCTCCTGTTGCGGAGCACAGGCTCCGGATGCGCAGAGCCCAGCCGCTCCGCGGCACGTGGGATCTTCCCGGACCGGGGCACGAACCCGCGTCCCCTGCATCGGCAGGCGGACTCTCAACCACTGCACCACCAGGGAAGCCCTCCCATTGGGCCATTTAATTGCTAGTTCTCCTTGGATAAACAGAAAAATTTTACCAATTTGAATGAATATGAACTGTTATTTCTTTGAGGGTTTTGGTAGTGTGTGAGGGGTAAAAATAACTTTTTATTTGAAGTATAGTATACATACAATAGAAATCAAATCTTAAATAAATGTAAGATTGGGACTTCCCTGGCAGTCCAGTGATTAAGACTGCGCTTCCACTGCAGGGGGCGCGGGTTCGATCCCTTGTCGGGTACTAAGATCCCACACGCCACACAGCGTGGCAATAAATGAATGAATGAATGAACGTAAGATTGATAAGGATCGCAAAGTGCAGTACTTCGTGAAACCGCCATTGGCTCCAGTTGTAGAGTATCACCAGTACCGTAGCAGGGTCCCTGTACTTCCTCCTTGTTAGTATGCATTCTTTGCCTAAAGTAGTCACTGCTCTGACATCTGTCACCACAGATGAGTTTGTTTTTTGAACGTAGTTAGGATAAACCATATGAATTGTTACATGTGTAGGCCATCATGTTAACAGCAGCTTCATTTCGGGTTAAACATAAACATCTCTTTTCTTCCTCACTGCCGTATAGTACTCCATCTGTGGTGGCTAGTCTCCGAAGACAGAACCCCACCTCCTGCTGTTCACACCCGTGCAGTGTCCCTCACCCTTGAATCTTGCCTAGTCTTTGGGACTCCCAGGAAAAAGAAGCCTTCTACCTTCTAGATGGATCTCTTAGGACTTCCCTTCTGGAACAGTTCATCTCAGACTCTAGCTGTTGTGCTGTGAGAAGTCCATCCCATATGGAGAGGCCATGTACAGAGGCTCTCTGGTTAACAGCTGTAGCTGATCGTCCGGCCAGCCGTCTGCATCAGTTTTCAGCCACGCAAGTGGGCTGTCTTGTATGTCAGGTCCAGTCAGACTTCAGGACTTTAATAGCTGCCATCTAACTGCAATCAAAAGTGAGAACCAAAGCTGGGCTCAGTCAAGCCACCGAAGCATGAGAGATATTAATACTTAAAAAAAAAATTTGGGTGTGTATTAGCAATGGATAGTGAGACATCACTTCATTAGTGTATGAAAATTTATCAAATTCACCCTTGGTTTTTTCATAGTTTAGGGCTGCTATGAATACTGCAGCTCTAAACAATTCTCGTACATGTGTATATTTGTGTATATATGTACTTCTGTTGGGCAGATATCTAAGAGTGGAAATCTGGATCAAGTGTTATGAAACAGTTTTCCAAAGTGGTTATATGTATGTACATTTTCACCAGCAGTTTATGAGATTTACATTTGCTCCACATTCACACCAACACTTGGCATTTAACTTTTTTTTAGCCATTCTGGTGCTTGTGTTATAGTATCTCATTGTGACTTTTCCTTCTACTAATGAATTTTTCCGACATTTGAAGAAGAATATCACTCTCACGGCTCTTGCAGAGAATAAGATTCATAACTCATTTTACGATACCAGCATAACTCTCATGTTAACAGCTAATAATCATTATACAAAAAAGGAATATTATAGACCAGTCTGTCATGAACAAGAATTATAAAATTTCCAAACAGATTTTTAGCGAATTAAATGTATAATGCGCGCGTGCGCGCGCGCACACACACACACACACACACACACACACTGTCATATAAATGTGTTAATACCAGGTGAGGTTTATTCAAAGAATGAGATGTAAAATAAAGGAGATAAACCATATCATTTTCTTCAGTGTATAAAACAAACAAAAAACAACAAAACAAAACAGAACTTAGTGCACTAGAAATAGAGAAGAATTTCTGTTAACTTAGGAAGGGTATTTACAAATATCCTAAAGCAGACATCATACCTAGAAATGAAATACTGAAAATTTACCCCGAAACTGGAAACAAGACAAGAATGTCCACTATCACCACTTCATGCTGTGTTTTATATATTTGTGTGTTTTTTTCCATATAATTATTGATTATTTAGGTTTCTAGCTCTTACCTCACTCTGTAGTTCATCAGTAATTTGGTTTCCCTTTGCTAAAGTTTCCTATGAAGGAAGATTTATCAGTTTTTCCTTATAGGGCCTTTCAGCTTTTTATACTATGTATTTTTTAACATCTTTATTGAGATGTAATTCACATTTAAAATATACAGTTCATTCTTTTTAAGTGTATAATTCAGTGGGTTTTGGGGTATATTTTTTGGTATTTACAATATTTTTAAATATTGTAATATACATACAAAACATAAAATTTATTACCACTTTAACCATTTTTAAGTGTATAGTTAAGTGGCATTAATTACATTCACACTGTTGTTCAGTCATTACCACTGTCTATTCCAAAACTTTTTCATCACTCCCAACAGAAGTTTTGTAACCATTAAGCAATAACTCCCCATTTTCCCTGACCCCAAAATCTGTGAATTTGCCTGTTCCAGATATCTCATATAAGTAGAACTATACAATATTTGCTGTTTTTGGAAGAATGTCTGTTTGAACCCCTTGCTCATTTTGTAATTATCTGCCTTTTATTGTTGAGTTGTAAGAATTCTTTTTACATTCTGGATTCAAGTCACTTATCAGGTATACAATTTGCAAATTTTTTCTCCCGTTCCATAGGTTGTCTTTTCACTTTCTTAATGGTATCCTTTGAAACACAAAAGTTTTAATCTTTGATGAATTATACTTTATCCTTTTTTCTTTTGTCACATGTGCTTTTGGTATCATATCTAAAATACCATTGCCTGGTCCATGATCACAAAGATTGTTTTTCCTCTAAGACTTTTTTAGTTCTAGCTATTAATTTTAGGGCTGTGGTTCATTTGGAGTTCATTTTTTATTTTTTTTTTATAGGGGTCCAATTTCATTATTTTGCATGTAGATATCCAGTTTTCCCTACACCATTTTTTGAAAAGACAGTTCATTCCCATTTAAATTCTTGATACCCTTGTCACAAACCAATTCACTATACTCTCTTCTATTCCAATGTCTATCCTTACGTGAGTACCCTTTTGTTTTGATTTCTGTAGTTTCATTGTTTTAAAATTGGGAATTGTGTTCTCCAACATTTGTCCTTCTTTTTCAAGGTTGTTTTGGTACATACACATTTAAGGTTGCTGTGTCTCACTGGTGGACTGGCCCTTTTGTCATTATATAATGTCCTCTTTGTCTCTAGCATTTTTTTCCTCTGAGGCTTACTTTATCTAATATTAGTATAGGCGCTCCTCCTCTCTTTTGGTTAATGTTTACATGGTATATCTTTTCTATCATTTACTTTCAACCTACCTATATTTTTATATTTGGAGTTTCTTGGAGACAGCATATAACTGGGTCATTTTTAAAATGTGCTCTCTACCAATCTGTTTGAGTCCTGGTTGAAAATTGATTTCCTCCAGAGAAGACTTTTATTTGCTTTTGCCAGTCATCTGGGGGCACCATCATCCCAGGGCCACGTTTAAGTTTATTGTTTAACTTGGGGTTCTCAGGCCACATTGTAGCTGAATTCTGACCAGATAGGCGAGTTTTATTTTTACTTTTTTATTTCTTGTTTTGTTTTTCTGTGCTATTCTGCATGGCATGACTTTTTTGTTCTTCACTTTTACTCTGTAAGTATAGCCAATATAAAGTTTGTGGGTCTCTTGTTATATTTCCATCTTGGAGAGAACCTGGTATCACTTCTGATTCCTATGTATCCTGTGGTCAAAGTAGAAGCTAGAAAATTTAAGGGCTAGAAACTGACTTTAACATTTCTGAATAGCTAGGCTTCCTGATTTCACTTTGTTTTGGATCTTTGTTTCTACCTTTTTAAAAAATACTAGCTCAGGGCTCTCCTGGTGGTGCAGTGGGTGGTGCAGTGGGCCCCCCAATGCAGGGGGCCCGGGTTCCATACCTGGTCGGGGAACTAGACTAAGAATTCCACATGCCACAACTAAAATCCTGTGTGCTGCAACTTAAGACTCGGCGCAGCCTAATAAATAAATAAATAAGCAAACAAACACACATACATACATACTAGCTCAGTAACAGATGAAAACAAAAAATTTTCTGAAAGTTTTTACCTAGTAATTTAGCTGCGTTTCTATGGATTTTTCTAGAATTTATAATCTACTCTACTACCAGAAATAGAAGTCATATTTATGTATTATTTGCACAGAAAGTTTTTATTTCATAGTCACATATTCTGATGGTGTGTTCTCATCCAAGGAGGTGATCAAAGTCTACACTCTACTAGGAGTCTGAAGAGGTTCACTGTTAGGAGTCGTTACATGCCTTTGGCCTGAACATTGTGGAAGTAGCTCCTGCAGCCTTCTAAACCTTCTGACCTGACTAATCTGTTACATAATTGGATTTTTTTCTTATGTGAAAATACTTGTTGTTTTCATCTTCAGGAGAGCATCTTTAGAAATAAGGAATCTCAGAGCCACAAGGGAGCTCAGAGATCATCTAATCCAGTTGTTCAGACATTTTAAAAAAAGAAATCCTTTGTATCACTATGTCAATATACCTGAAACTAATATAACGTTGTATGTCAATTATACTTGAATTAAAAAAAGTATGGAATCCTTTCTTCCCCCGTGATGACACACACGCACGCACACACGTCTGTGTAAGTGTGGTGAGTGTAATGGGTCAGTTATAGTTACTGTGGTTGAATCGGGAAGCTCAAATTTGCCTTCCTTGGACTCTTCTCCCTCAACGCACCAGCCCCTAACCCTGAGTACACTCACTGAGCCCTAAACACTGCACAGGATAGTTCTGTAACTCCTGACCTAGTCTATCCCGTAAGGTAAAGCTGGCCAAGTAGAAACAAAATTCACCCAAGACTACATACTCACTGGCCAAATAAGGACTTGGCCTGACCGTTTGCTGTTTGCATTTTACCATTCTACTCTCGGGAGTACTTACCCTGCCGCAGGTCTATAGGGAGGCTGCTTAGCGTTTCCTGCAAACCTTTCTCTATCACAGCTGTCCTGTGGTTGGTCTGCAACAAGAATCTCGGTTTTGCCTGGCAGTCGTTATTGACTTAAAGTTCTGATGGTAAACCTAAATAAGTTCTGTCAGGGACAGCCTCTTCATCTTTAGAGGAACTATTTCCAGTGAGTTCGTTTCTCTGCAGATGTACTTGTGTGTTTTAGAGATTCCCTCAAATGCCTTGTTCTCTAACTGGACCTCTTGTGAAGTAAGAAAAACTGAAGGACCAGGAATGCTTGCAAAGGGACTTGAAAACCAATATACTTAAAAAAAATTTTCTGTAGACTATTTTACCATTCATTCATTCAGCTAACCAAATATTTGTTGATTGCCTTCTTTGGCAGTACTGTTCTGCCTACTAGGGATTTTGGTACATGTCAGGGTTCTCTGTTAGCTGTTCTCTTGCTCTTTCTTCTGACCCTGGGTAGTTTCATCTGCTTCATGGCTTCAGTATTTGTTTTACTTTCTGTGATTGTGGTATAGTCTTTGCCCTATGAGGGAGGCCTCCAACTTCTTGGCCACACCATCCTGTGATTTAAAATTTGTAACAAAGAATTGGAATGCATGAGAAATGCTGGCAACTTCCCCGTCCTGCAGAGATGCCATAACCCTTGACTGGGATGTGAGGGTAGAGGGATTCCCAATTTCTTGGCCACACTTTTCTGGAGCAGAGATTACATAGTGTTGGTCTGGGCAGAAGAGAGAGGAAGTGGATGATGGCTCAAGTGCCATGGACTCTCACTATTTTTACCAAGATTTAGTAGACTGTCTTGAATAAATGCTGTTTTGTACCCTTAGGACAGTTCCCCAAGACTTTAAATCCTTGGGTTTTTAAATTATTTTCACCAGCAATAGTTGTTTTGCTGGGGAGCAGGTCCATGGCACTGCTTTCTGGGCATCACTACGAGATTGACTCTTGAGCACTAAACCAGCCTTGCACCTCTGGAAATTCCATTTAGTGATTCTGTATCATCCTTTTGAGATACTGCTCAATTCAATCTGCTAATATTTTATTAAGGAATTTTACGTCTATGGTCCTATGAAGGATATTTGTAGTTTTTTTTTTTAATACTTTCTTTGTCCAGCTTTGATATCAGGGTTATCCTGGTTTCATAGAGTGAATTGATTGAGTAGATTAGGTAGATTTGTTCTTAATTCTTGATTAAATGTTTCCTAGAATTTTCCAGTGAAAGCATCAGGTCCAGGAGATTTCATTTTGGGGGAGGTTTTTTTTTTTAAAAGTATTTCGTAAGTATCTATTTCATATTGGGTGAATTTTAGTATGTTTTTAGGAGTCTGAAGAGGTTCACTGTTAGGGGTTGTTACATGCCTTTGGCCTGAACATTGTGGAAGTAGCTCCTGCAGCCTTCTAAACCTTCTGACCTGACTAATCTGTTACATAATCCAGCTTTTTGAGGAATTAGTTTATTTCATCCATGTTGTCAGGTTTATCTGTGTAGATTTGTTTCTACCATTTACTTACCTTGTAAATGTTTTTGGAGTGTGTAGTAAAATCCTGTTATAGCTCTGTAGCTGGTCATTTGTGTCTCATCTCTTTTCATTACTCTTGCTATAAGTTTGTCAACTTTATTGATTTTCCAAAGAACCAGATTTCCATAGATTTCTGCTCTTACCTATATTGCTCCCTTCCTTCTGTTTATTTTGCTGTTTTTCTGGTTTTCATTAGGAGGGAGTTTAGACTATGGATTTGAGACCTTTCCTTCCCCCCCCGCCCCGAGTCCTCTTTATCCCATAGGTTATTTAGAAATGGGTCTTTTTTTCTCGCAGGTGTTTAGTTTCTAAATTTTTCTTCCTGTCTTTCTGTTACTGTTTCCTATTTTGATTTAATTATGGTTATAGACCATGCTCTATATGATTTCAGTTTTCAATTTAGTAAGGTTTGTTTTATGACCCCGGATATGATCTGCCTTATGGATGTTCCATGGACACTTGAAAAGAATGGGTATTCTGTTGTTGAGTAGAGTGTCCTATAAATGTCAGTTGGATCCTGTTAATGTATCATTGAGTTCTATATTCTTGCTGATTTTCTGTTTAATAATTCTAGCAATTGCTTAATTGTTGACATCTCTAGTTATACTTACGCCTTTTCTATTTTCTACTTCCCATTCTGTTAATTTTTGTTTCATTAATTTTCCAGCTGTGTTCTTTAGTGTGAGAACATTTTGTAATGTCCTTTTTTCCCTTGGTAAAGTTACTTGCTCTCAAGCCTACTTTTTAAAATTAATGTTTACATGGTATATCTTTTTCTATATCCCTTTACTGTCAAAACTCACGTATATATTAATATATTTGAAGTAAATTTCTTTTAGATAGTATATAGTTGGATCATGGTTTTTTCCCTACTCTGTCAATCTCAGCCTTTTAGGATAAGCGACAAGGTCCTACTCTATAGCACAGGGAACTATTCAACATCCTATGATAAACCATAACAGAAAAGAATATTAAAAAAAGAATGTATATATATGTATAACTGAATCACTTTGCTGTGCATCAGAAATTAACATAACATTGTAAATCAACTATACTTCAGTTAAAAAAACTGCCTTTTAATTCATGTATTTAGACCATATATTATACTTTCCTGTAATTATTATTATGTTAGAGTCTAAGTTTGCCATTTTATTACTTTGTTTGTTATGGCTTTCATTTGTTTCCTTTTTCCTGCCTTTCTAACAGATTATGTGAACATTTGCTAAATTTCATTTTTATTTATTTTAGTGTTTTTGAGTAACTCTTTGGGTAGGTTTTTTTTTTGTTTGTTTGATTTTGGGGTGTTTTATTTTTGGTGGTTGCTCTTGTTATTACATTTTACATATATAAATTATCATAGAATATTGGTAACAACATTTTACCTTGAATGACGTATAAAAAACTTATCTACCTTTAGGTACTTTTTCCTTCCCACCTTCATAATTGTCTCAATCTTTTTCTGTACACACATTTGGCAGCATATCAGATAAAGTTCAATTTTTTGCTTTAACCATCAAACATAATTTAATTTAATACTGAAGAGGATAGGCTTTTATTATTTTCCTCAGTTTCTCCCATTTCATTGCTCTTCCTTCTTTTCTGTTTTTCCAAGTTTCTTTATGTTATTATTTCCTTTCTGGTTGGAGAACTTCTTTTAGGCATTCTTTTAGTGGTAGTCTATTGGTGATAAATTCCCTTAACTTTTCTTTTTTTCTGAGAATGTCGTTATTTACCCTTCATTGCTATGCAATATTTTCTGTTAACAGCGAATTCTGGGTTGATAGTTCTTCTCATTTAGCACCTAGAAAATGTTGTACCATTTCCTTCTGGTCTTACGGTTGCAGATGAGAAATCTATTCTAATTGAATTGTCACTCCCTATAGGTAAATTCTTTTTTCTAGTTGCTTTCAAGATTTTTTCCTCTTTGCTTTGTTTTCAGTAGTTTGATTATGATGTATCTTGGGTGGATTTGTTTGGATTCATTTTGATTGAGGTTCACTTGGATTCTTGAATCTGTGTTTTTGCTTTCTGCTAAATTTGTGAAAATCTCAGCGAATGTTTCCTCAAATATTTTGTCATCCTGAAGCTCTTTCTCTTCTCTCTTAGGGACTCCAGTGCCATGACTGTTATACCTTTTTTTGTTGTCCCACAGGTCTCTGAGGCTCTGGTCATTTTTTTTTTAGTTTAACTTCTCTGTTGTTTAGATTGGGGAATTTCTATCGATTTGTCTTGAAATTCATCGATTCTCTTCTTTCTCATCTTCGTTCTTCTATTGAGCACATCTAGTCAGTTTTCATTTCATTACTATGTTTTTTAGTTACATAAGTTCTATTTGGTTCTTTTATATCTTCAGTTTTTTGCAAAATATTCTATTTTTCAAACAACCTTTATAATGGCTCATTGAAACATTTATATGATGGCTGCTTCAGAACACTTGTTAGGTAATTCCAACATCTGAGTCATGTCAGTGTTGGTGTCTGTTGATTGTTTTTTCTCATTCTAGTTGAGATTTTTCAGGTTATGATTGGTGATTTTAGGTAGTATCCTGGACATTTGGGGCAATGTATCATGAGACTCTGGATTATACTGAATCTTCTCTGTAGCAGGGAGTCACTCTGGTGTAGTATCCAGGTCCTGGCCTGCCTTTGTGGGTTGTGGTTCTAATAACAATCTGGTTTCCAGAACCTTTGCATTACTCTTTTGGTCTACTTCGTGTGTGTGTGTGCGTGTGCGTGTGCGTGTGCGTGTGTGTGTGTGTGTGTGTGTTTTATCCAGAGACCTTACTGAAAATTTTGCACGTATTCCACACTGTAATTGAGTTTTAAACCTTTGCTCTTTTAATTTTGGTCAGTTTCACTTGTGGTTCCTTATTTGGATTTTACTTCCAAGGTTTAACTGTCCCTTTTTCTACCTACCTCCTCTCCCAAATCCTCCTGTTTATTTCTGTTTGGCAGATGCCACCTGCTACCGCTGGGTGGTGGTGGGAGTGGAAATCTAGGCTTCCCTCTCAGCTTCTGCTGTCACCACTCCCATGGGGCAGTCTGAGCATTGCCTGTTACCGCTAGGCTGAGGTTCAGACTGCGCACTCAACTTCTGCTGATACCACCCCTGGGCGAGACTGTGTATTGCAGCGTGCTGTTGGCTGGCAGAGAGTAGAAGAGCAGACTTCCCACTTGCTGCCAGCAGTACCAGGAGGCACATGGAACCCCAGGCCCCTGCTTGGTTTCCATGGCGCTGCTGGAGACGGGCTCAGTTTTTTTCCACTGGGTTTGGCAGGATTGGAGTCAGCATTGTTAGTAAGGTTTCTGCCCTGCATAGAGACTCTTTTCCTGGTCATTTGCTTGAGAAAGCAGGCTTTTTTGGTCTCTTTCCATCGGGCCTGTTGGTGTTTCTGGGTTGTAGGATTCTCCAGTACCAAGTCTATGGTATGTGTGAGGTAAAAAGAAAACTTGATTGAGAGTCTAGAAATAAACCCCTACATGTATGGTCAACAGATTTTCAACAAAGTTACCGGGAGCATTCAGTGGGGAAAGAATAGTTTCTTCAACCAGTGGTCCTTGGACAATTGGATATGCACATGCAAAAGAATGAAATTGCATTCCTACCTAGGTTATATACCTACCATATACAAAGATAAACTCAAAACAGGCTGAAGGAACTACATGTAACATTTAAAAGTATAAAACTTTTTGAAGAAAATATATGGTTAATTCTTTATAACCTTGGATTTAGCAATGAATTCTTAGATATGACACTGAAAGCACAAGCATCAAAAGAAAAACATGAATAAGTTGGGCTTCAGAAAAATTTAAAACTTCTGTGTATACAAGTAGTGATCAAGAAAGTGAAAAAACACCTGTGAAAAGGGATAAAATATTTGCAAATCATATGTCTGTTAAGGGTCTAGCATCTAGAATATAAAAAGAACTCAACACACAACAACGGAGAGATTATTAACCCACTTTAAAAAATGGGCAAAAGACTTTATTAGACATTTCTCCAAAGATATACAAATGGCCAACAAGCACATGAAAAAAATGCTCAGCATCATTAGTTATTATAGAAATGCAAATCAAAACCACAGTGAAGTACCACTTCATACCCAGTGGGATGGCTTTAATCAAAAGAATAGAAAATAACAAATGTTGGCAAGGATGTGGAGCAATTGGAACCCTCATGCATTGCTGGTGGGAACATCAAATGGTACAGCTGCTATGGAAAAGTGTTTGGTGGTTCCTCAAAAAGTTAAACAGAATTTGCATGTGATCCATTCATTCCACTTCTGTGTATATACCCAGAAGAACTGAGAGCAGATACTCAAACAGATAACTTGTACGCCTTTACCAAAAGGTGGAAGTATCTCGGGTGGCCCCAGCTGCAGTGGCTTGAAGCAGGATTTTGGTTCTCCAGCCGGAGATTGAAGTCAGGCCGTGGCAGTGAGAGCACTGAATCCTAGCCACTAGGCCAGTGGCCAGTGACAAGACCCTGGCCTGTCGGCTTTGTAGAAGTGAATTTCCACAAAGAGACAGAAAGTAATGAAACAAGTAAAGTGTTTATTAGAAGGAAAAAGGGTTCATGTGGATAGACACACAGATGGGCTTAGAGAAAGAGCTGTGCCCTTGTGGTAGTTTGAATCACTTTTATGGGGCATTTCTTCTGGGTTTCCTCTGGCCAGTCATCTTGCTTTGCCTGGCTCTTGAGTCCGTATTTGGTTTATCTCAGGGTCCTCCCCTGTGTGTGCATGCATCTCTTAGCCAAGGTGGATTCTAGCAAAGAGGCCTATGGGTAGGTTGACATCACCTACTATGGGTGGCGTCCCCTCCCTTTTTTGACTCCTGAGGAGCCGTTCTGCGCGTGTGTAGTCAGGAGGGTCTCTTTGACCTCGAGAATGAGGAATGGGGTATCTTTATCTCTTATCTGGTCAGGACTCAGCTCTTCTCTGCTCCCGCTATTATCTTTGTCTTGGAGTATCTGTCCACAGGGGACAGACTCCAGCTGCGCAGCCTGGGGCGCATCTATCTCCTGCCTCAGAAACAACAGTACCCAAAAGGTGGAAGCAACCCAAATGTCCATCAACTGATAAACAAGTTGTGATATATTCATATAATGGAATATTATTTAACCATATAAAGGGATTAGATGTGGATACATGCTACAACATGGAACCTTGAAAACAATGCTGAGTGAAAGGAGCCAGACAGAAAAGGTCACATGTTCAATTCCATTTATATGAAATATTCACAATAAGTAAATCCATAGAGACAGAAAGCAGATGCGTGCTTGCCAGGGTCTGGGGCAGGAGATACTGTTCAGTGGATATGGTATAGTATTCTTTTGGCGTGATGAAAATGTTTTGGGACTAGGTAGAAATGATGGTTGCACAGTATTGTGAATGCACTAAATGCAGAAGGATTGCGCACTTTTAATGGTTAATTTTACATTATGTGAATTTTACCTCAATAAAAAGAAATGGAAAGAAAACCCAAGGAGTTCCCTAGCCAGGCTGCTACTTTTATTTTTTTGGTACGCGGGCCTCTCACTGTTGTGGCCTCTCCCGTTGAGGGACGCGCAGGCTCAGCGGCCATGGCTCACGGGCCCAGCCGCTCCGTGGCATGTAGGATCCTCCCGGACCGGGGCACGAATCCGTGTCCCCTGCATCGGCAGGTGGACTCCCAACCACTGCGCCACCAGGGAAGCCCCAGGCTGCTACTTTTATCTTTCAGAGTTTAAAAACAATTTTTCTGCATTTTGTTGTTGTTCGTTGGTTTCACTCAGCTGGAAGTATAGGGAGAAATGCATCTACTCCATCTTGTCTCTAGAAGAGTACCTTAGGCTCACCTTAGCACCTTTTTAAAAAGACTAATGCTCCTTCTCCACCCTGGGCCAATTTAATGAGAATGGGAGACGGGTGGGGGAGGTGAGTTGCATCAGTACAAAAAATGTTCACAGGTTATTCAAATGGGGACCACCATTGTAAAGCACTGTTTGAGGCACATACTTCCTGCCATTGATGAGTTTTGGAAGTAGCTATTTGACACACTGAGACGTGAAGGGAAGCTCTTTACAAGGAAGGTCGTTCTTTTGAACATGGTCATCTGCAGCTGTGAATTTTGAAATAGCTCTGACCATCTCACTAACAGCCTATGAATGTAGCTGACAGCAGGAATGTGGATTAGAGAGATGAGAGAGACCTGGTACTTGATTACACCGTTGATCTACTGAACTAGCCAACTCTGGAGTCTGTCGTCTCTCTCTGCTTTCCGCTGTATGAAAAAAATACTGACGTCCTTATCGTTTCAGCTCTGAGTTTTGATTCTAACTTGTAGCTGGAAGCTACCAAACTATCATAGCTATTGAGAGGCGAAATTGGTGGAAAAATACACCACTGTTCGCCAATGTGTTTTCCTAGTATTTGTCTCATGTAAATAACACTGCACTGAATGTGTTGGGGTGTATAGCTGTTTCTCCCAAAGTTGGATTTTATTTTTCACTCAGGTTAGGATGACAGAAGTAGCCAATACTGTTACCGCTCTTGCTAATGTTTCCAAAGTGCTTTCCCAACAGATGATACCTGTCCACAATGTTAGCAGCGTTAGGTTTTTTTTTAAATTTAATTAATTTATTTTTTATACAGCAGATCCAGCATTAGGTATTTTTTATCTTACTAGATTTTACTTTTTGGATTGTTGTGTGTTCATGGTGTGTCATTATGGTTTCCCACTGTGATTTCTTTTATTGCTGAACATGTTAGCAGTTTCTCCATGTTTTCAGTGATTAGCTACATTTCTTTTTAGGAAAGTTCCAATCATGCCCTTTGTGCCACAGCTTGGTAGCTACGGGACTTAGGGAAGCCACAGCATGATGCCCACATGATAAAATTGGTGTGAGATTGAAAAGAGACCTTTTCCTAAAGTTCTCTGTATTCTTTGATAATTAGAATGTTATCAGTTTGCTGCACATAATTTTCACTGTTTTATTTCCCTTTTTGTGGCATTATCTATCTTATACACACAAATTTTAAATTGTACTTAGTCAAATATGTCACTTTCCAGCCATAATTTAAAGGTAAGAATAAGACAGTAAGACAAATGATATGGATACATACATGAGTTAATGTGCTAACAATATAAAATTACAAAAATGCCACGAGAATAGCCTAAAAGCAGAAGACATTTTCAAAGGTTTCCCTTATATCTTCATCTTTATTATGTACCCCTTGAACCAGTTTGCCCAAAGTCAGACTTTTCTAAGTACGATGTAACATGTGGAGTCTTTATTGCTCAACCAAGTCGTTGGCATGGAACCAGTTGCCAACTTAATAAAAGAGGAGAGTCCAGGAGTTTCAAAATGTGAAAGGATGTAGCCTGTCAGTTTGATTTCCTGTTACTTTTCTTCCAGAAACATGATCAGGGACAGGTTCTGTTGGAGATGGTCTTCAGGCACCTTGATTTGACTGAGCGTGACTATTTTGGTTTACAGCTGGCTGACGATTGCACAGATAACCCAGTAAGTGTAAGCTGCTGTTTTTCATTGCCATTGCAATTTTTCTCTCTTCATAATAAGTCCTTTCTGATTTATAATGTTCACTGTTTGAGTTTTTTAAAATTTTTAATTTGAATGATTACAGGTAATTCTTTTGCCTTTGAACTTCAGTTTCTTGATATTTTAATCTGTTGGGTTATTAAGGTTTTTCTAATCATAAGTCAGTCTATAGATCGGGTGCCAGTTTCTTTCTCTACTTGTCTCAGACAACTGAGAAGCAAATCTTGGAGAGAAAATTGGGCATAAAGGTTAAAATGTTAACATTACAATATTGAAGTAAATACTTAATGTATCTTGAGTGTTACACAAATTAGCCTGCATTAAGATGAAATTAGTTTTTCATCTTAAAATTGTGAATTCTTTGTAAATTTATATGGTTATACAGTGAGGGTTTTTCACAAACGAATATGATATCCTTTTGCCTAGTACAGGAGAATGACTGTTTTGAAGGAAATGTTTTGTATAGTTGAGAAAAATTGGGAGGCTGAAGAAATGGTTCTCTGAATCAGTTCTTTAGAAATCAGTTTGTAAGGTCTTATATGGAAAATACGAGTAACGATTGGGAGGAAAGTAGGGCTTCTATCTCTTGCTCTCGTTTTTTCTCATGGTTACGTCCTAGGTCTCTGAAAGAATGGTTAGTGGAAAGTAAATGTGAAATGTTAAATATTACTTTTTCTTGGCATTACTTACTGATTTTGTATGAAAAACTGTGAAGATGAGGTGGATAAAATAAAGCAAGGTCCAGCTAGTCTCAGTGGAAATAAAGCCTTTTACACTGAACTGAAATAAAAACAAACTTTCCTCGTACTTCATCAGATGACTTGAGCTGCTCCAAGGCCTAGAGAAATAGTGTTATTTCTTAATAAATGAACGCGAAAATATTGATAGAAGTGAGTAGAAATGTCAGTAATGCTACCTTTCACAGAAAGATAAATTGTTAGCCAGGCAAATACGTGAAAGGTGTCTGCTACTATGTGCAATATTGAGATTTAAAAAAATAGATAATTCTTAGATTATCTTGCTGACACTCATAGGTCAGACCGTTTAGATAGAAGCCTGTCCTTAGATGGTTTGGAGAAGAGACAGACAACAAAGAAGAAAGAGACCAGTTACTTATCACCATAGTCACTAAGAAAGTGTTCCAGAAGGACTAATAATTGAGACCACATATGTTACAAGAAGTAAACATTCTGTCTCATAAATTTGTACACAAGAAGACATTTCTACTCTAAAACAATTACAGCAGGATAAATGTGGGGAAGCAGAGGTATCAGTATTTTGAGCTGCGTTGATCTCTTGGCTGTCTCCTACTTTTTCTTACTTTGTCTTACTTTTCCATCTTGAGCATCCCTTCTGAAATAAGGTATTATATTTCCAGGTCCCAGGGACCAATTGCTGATGATCCAGAATAATTCTTCCCCCCAGATTAGAATCATACAGTTTTAAAGACGCAAAAGAAGCCTTAGAGATTATTTTGTCTCACCACACTTATTTTTCATGAGAAATTATCCCAATCCAAGGAGATAAAGCCCAAGCTACTTTGCTGGTGTTAATGAAACTAGACTTGGGTCTCCTAACTCCCCCTGCAGGTCTTTTCCGTACACAGCACTACAACTTCAGTATTTAAATATTCAGAAGAATCTGTGAAATGCCAAAAGGTGTCTAAGGAGGGGCCTTTAGAGCACAAATGTAATTATTGTCCCATTTCTGGTTGTCAGTGTGAAATATGTCAAGACTTTGAGGATAATTAATGGACTGAGGAAAAGAGATGCCATTTTAAAAAAGAGAAGGAGTCAGGGTGTAACGTTTATTAAATATCTATTGCGGACTTGTTAGTAAACCAAATTCTCACAATAATCTTATGAAACTATCGTTAAAATTCTCTTAAAGATGAAAAACTGAGGCTTACAAAACTCGTTTAATCACACAGATAATTAAGTAGCTGCAAGAGGATTTGAAGTCATATTTATCTGACTCCAAAGCCTTTATTTTCCCTTCCCAAGAGAGAATGATGCAGATGCACAGGACTTATAAAAATGAGCATATGGAGGAGAGGAGGTACTCATGCCATAAAATTACCAGCAGTGACCGAAAGGGACTTGGTAATATCCCCGAAGAATTAACCCCTGTCAATTCTTACTAGTTAAGAGTTTCTTCATCTTAAAGCTCATATATGTTATATATACATGTGTATATATATAGTGTGTAAATGTATGTGTTGCATATATATTTCATATGTATAGATACTGAATATTCGCCTTTGAGGATCAGAATCAGTATTGTCTTAGGCGTGTAGATGCTGAAATTAGTTTAATTGGATTTATAACTGATAAACTGAAAAAGCACCTGGCATTTGATTGTAGTCTTATATGTAACAAACACAGAATCATAGTTGACTATCCTTTGCTTTAGAATCTTCCTTGGCAATGAATTCCAGTGCAACAAACAAAATTACTTAAAAGAAAAGCTTTGACTTTTTGAAATTTCTTCTGCTTTCATTTAAAACCTATTTATCACAGCTTTCGCTCGTAGCATAATGTCTTGTATAATAGTTGTATTCAGTAAATGTGTATTGAGTGAGTGGGCAAAATAATGAGTAACATGGTTGTAATTCATTACCCATAATTTCTTTAATTTTATAAGCACTTCGAGGTGGCTGTACCTTAGTGGCTTTTATCAGCGTGATATTCATCAGAGCCTCGAGATTGTTACTCGTGTGCATCATGAGTAATATATTTACTTTCTTTTTTTTTTTGGCCCCCAGAGTGAATTACAGTGCCCTTCAGTGGGACAGAGAGTAGATTATGATTACTGTTGACTTGTTCTTTCTGCAGTTTCATCCTTCTGAGAGTTTTGTTGTGGTTATGATATTTACTGGTTTACTACTGTTTCCGTATCCCCTAACCTTGTGACTTTCAAACTTGAACTTACATCAGAATTACCTGAAGGCTTCTTACAGTACAGATTTCTGGGCCCTATGCCTAGAGTTTCTGATTCAGAAAGTTAGGGGTGGAGCTCCGGTAATTCACATTTCAGACAAATTCCCCTGTAATGCCAATGCTGTTGGTAGTTCAAGGCACCACATTTTGAAAACCACTGCTCTAACCCAGTAGACTGTTAATTAGGTAAGAAATGATTCATAGAGAATAGCTTGGTCTACTCTTTGAAGATTAATTTCATATAACTCAGTGTTCTTGAATTATTTCATCTGGTTTGAAGAAATATAGAAGTCACATAGAGAATGACTTATTTCAACAAACCATATTTTAGTACCACATGATTGCTAAAATGCTTGCTTTTATTTCTCTCATGTTCTCATATGGTATTTCTCTCATGTTCCTTTCATCTGTTTCTACTGTAATACCTTAATTCAGGCTCTTACTACCTACCTTTTGTATAAACCTCTTCGGTAGCCTGCCAAATGATAGATCTTTGTTTTTGTTCTCTTTAAACCCGGTTCCATTTTGGGAGGGAATGACAGAGGGATCTGGGGTGCAGAGAAGTATTTCAGAGAGAATCAGTAGCATATGCAGGGTTCCAGAGTGAAGAGAGAGGACTGTTGTATTTGAGGAACTGAAAAAGAATTTTTTAATACCTATGGCTGGAATATAGAGCAGGAAGAGAAGATGGGTCACAGATGAGATACGAGTAGTGCAATAGATCATCAAGTGCTTTTGATCTGTGTTAAGATTGTACCAGCCTAAGGATTTATTTACACAAGCAACATGAAAATTGTATTTTAGACATACCACTCTGGGTACAGTATAGCCAGTGGCAAGTAAAGTGGCAAACTAGAGACAGGTGAGAGATTGTTGCACTAGTGAGTTACTGGATTGGCTCTGGTGGTGGGTAAGTGCTCAAGAGAGTCAGGAGAGAAAGTCAGCAGGGCTCATGAGGGAAAGAGTGAACTCAGAGAGTCTGGTATCTCAGATTCTGTCTTTGGCAACTTGGTAGATAGAAGAACCATGCAAATGGTATTGTTGGTTTTCTTTTTCAGTTACCAATTTGTTTATTTCTAGCATATAGAAATACAGTTTATTTTTTTTATTGTGTAACCTTTCTAAACTCACTTATTAATTCTAGTCACTTTTTGTAAATTCTGTAGGATTTTCTACATAGAGAGTTTCTGATTCAGAAAGTTTGGGGTGGTGCTCCAGTAACATGGGGTGGAGCTCATGTAACATGTTTACATGACAATCTTTCTACATAGATTGTCATGTAAACATGCTTTTTTCTGCGTAAATCATGTCATATGTGAATAGGGAGTTTTACTTCTTCCCTCCCAGTCTTTATTCTTTTTTACCCTTATTTTTTATTCTTTATTACATGAAAGCTGAGGCTACCAGGACAATGACGAATAGAGGTGACTGACGGCAGCACCCTGCCTTACCTGTTCCCTGTCGTAGGAGGAAGGTACTCAGCGTCTCACCATTAAGTGTGCTTCTGGCCTCTAGAATTTTTCTTTTAAATCAGTGTAATTGAGGCATAATTTACATAGAATAAAATTCAGCATCCATTCATAATGAAAACTCTTAAACTTGGAAAAGGACCATTCTCACTGTGATAAAGGACATCTGCTGAACACAGGTGCATCAGGGCATTGTAAAACCACAATGAGATGTCACTGAACGTCCATTAGAATAGTTAAAAAATTAGAGTCTCACAATACCACACTTTGGCAAGGATGTGGAGCAATTATTAAGGATTGCTGGTAGGACTTTAAAAGGATACAACCACTTTGGAAAGTAGAGTTTGGCAGTTTCTTGTAAAACTAAACATAGATTTAATATGTACCTCCAAGGAACCCCTCTTTTGGATATTTATCCAAGAGAAATGAAAACATGTTACACGAAACCTTGTACACAAATGATCATAGTAGCTTTATTCATAATAGCTCATTCCTGAATTAACTTTAACATCTGTCAATAGTGAATGGATGAAAAATAATGGTTATATTTTTGCATGATATCCTCTATTATTTCATTTATATTAAATTGTAGAGCAAGCAAAACTGGTATATAGTGACTGAAAGCAGATCAGTGATTGCCTGGGCTTGGGGGACTGGGTGCAGAGGGACACAGGGAACCTCTCAGGGTGATAGAAGGAGCTTGGCTATGGGCAGGGTAGTGACGTCCTGTACGACTTGGACTGTGTTATTGCGAACGAGTGGATCTGGACCCACAGTCCATACCCTGCTTCCCTTTGGGCGAACGGTTATCTCTATTCATTTCTTTACGTTTGCAACTGCTTCTCTTTCCTGGGGCTTTGGGATCTTCCTGTGCATGTAGAAGTTGAACTGTCAGCCAGAGTTGAGGTGGCTTTTATATCCGGATTTTAGAGTTAAGCCCTTCTGCTGCCTCCCTCTCTTTCAGGATTTCCTCCTCAATTTTCTGGGTACCCTGCCACTCCTGCCTGAACTCTGTCCACTGACACCTCAAGTTTTAGTGAGGCTGTCCCCTGCCTGGTGCAGGATTTGAGATTGCTCTCAGGCAAAAAACTGCAACTATAGAAATCTCACCCGTTGCAGTTTTTGTTTTTCAAGAATAGACTTAGGTCCAATTTCTTCTGCCTGCTTTTTGTTGCTTTCCAGTGAGTGCCATGAGCAGACAAGAAGTGTTAAGGATTTCTTAGAAGATTCAGTGCTTGCAAGGATTGGTGGAAAAAATCAAATAGAGGAAACCGAAAAAGAATGTAGCAAAGAAATACAGTAGAGGCGGAGAGTTTTCAGGGTCAGGCAGCACAGTTTATCAAAACGATTTGAAACAGCTACGCTGCTTAGCCCTCTTCTCTTTCTCTGGTTCAACGAGGGCAGCAGGTGCAGTTCCCTGTGGAATAAATATGTTTGTGTGTTTGGGATGAAGGTGCAGAGAACTCATTTCTTCTTAGTGATAAAATGAATCTGCCTTGAGAGTCCAAATGAATCATTTGGAAAACTTTTTACAACTAGTAGGACTTAAAGCTGAAGAAACAAATAAATATCAATATCTTTCAATATATCAATTAGGGAACATAATCCAACAAAATAGCAAATTAAATAAGTTTTCTTTTAAAAACCCAAATCCATTGAATATCTATGAATAAACTTTTGACATTAAGGGTGTCAAAATCTATAGGAAGAAAACTATAAAACTTTACAGGAAGAGATAATAGAAGACACGAGTAAATGGAGAAATAACACGTTCAGGATGAGGGAGACTCACTGCTGTGAAGATTTCACTGGTAAAGTCAGTGCAGTTGCTAGTTAGAATCTGAACTGAATTTTGGGGTGGCATGAGTGAAGTTGACCCTGTGACCCTCAAGTTCATCTGGCTCCATCTTCATGGTTTTAAGCCAAGAACCTACGTCCTATCTAATTGACGTCATTGAGGAAGTATTACATTTCCCAGTGCTTGTTAGTGTACTCCTAGCTGTGTCAGCCTCACACATCTACTTGTCTATGTAAATATGTCTGCATTTCTGGTCAGGAAGGCAGGCTTTGGGGCAATAACTGGTCCCAAAGTTCGATTTTAGAAGACATTAAAGTAAATGTAATTTATGTTTTTTTTTCTAGAAAGTATGGAGGAAAAAATCACCAGATTGATAGATGGGTGAGACTATGGATAAATGGGTGGATACATAGGGGGAACAGATGTGTTAAGTAGGGGTGAAAACCATCTGATTATTGGCACAGAAACAGATTCCCCCGTCCCACTGAGTCATTCAGCAGGGTTAGTCCTTCACCAGGTATTTTTAGTAGATGTTATATGCCATGTTCTGTGCTGGGTACTGACCCTTCAGCTATAAATCAGATTTTATTCCTTACCTTAAGGAGTTCAAAATCTAAGAAAGGAGATAGGCAATAAAAAAGTAAAACAAATATGTTGCAATTAAGAAAATGTTATGAAGGAATTTAACGTTCCTTACCCGAAGGAAAATAACTAAGTAGATAGGAGCTTTGTGACATACGATACTTTTGATAGATAAGGCAGTCCATGAAGGCCTTTCTGATGAGGTGGAATTTAAGCTGAGACTTAGATAACGAAAGACGTCAGCCATGGGAAAAGCCAGAGAGGAACATTCTGTGCATAAGGAAGCTTAGAATTGAAGGCCCCAAGATGGCATCTTGGGGAAACAGAAAGGAGGCCATTAAGCTGGAGCTCAGTAAACTGAGGTGGAGGAAGTGAGGAGAGAAGTAACACATGATATCACTTACATGTGGGTCTGCAAAAGGGTACAAAGGGACTTACCTACGAAACAAATACGCACAGATGCAGAAAACAAACTTATGGCTACCGGGGGGAGGGAGAGTAGATTGGGAGACTGGGATCGACATGTACACACTCGTACGTATAACATAGATAACTAATAAGGACCTGCTGCACAGGGAACTCTACTCAGTGCTCTGTGGTGGCCTACATGGGAAAAAAATCTAAGAAAGAGTGGATATATGTATATGTTAAAAAAAAATTGTGTTAGCCACAGATTTGGAACTGTCAAAACTGAACTGGACACCTATTTTGATTGGTATTTTAAGGCTTCCAAAACTTATCAGGAGTCTAAAATTGCCTCTTTGAAATATATATTTTTAAAATTAACTGAGGCAAATAAAACATTAAAGAAAGACCAATAGAATAAAAAAAGGAAGTAGGGAGAGACCATGTAAGCCACAGTAAGGCCTTTGGACCTTAACATTGAGAAATTATCAAGAGATGTTAAGCAAAGGAGTGAGCCTTTTAAAAGACTACTGTAGCAAAAAAAAAAAAAAAAAGACTACTGTAGCTTCGGGGGGAGGGAGGATGATGGTAAGAGGCAGAGCCGTAGGTAAGAGGCTGTGGCCAGGGCTGTCCCAGAGACATGGATGGTGGCAGAGTAGATGGTGAAGAATTATTCAATTCTAGGGACGGTTTGAAGGTAGAATTAGTTGGATTGGATATGTTGGATGTTATGGATAATGGAAAGGAAGGATTCATGGATGACTTTCAGCCACTTGTCACTGAAATCTGTTTGTGTGCTCTGCATGGAATCAAGTATGGGTGGTAGGAGGACAGTTTATAAGTAACGATATATAAGCTTATATTTGTGTAGTGCTTTGAAAATACTGCCACGTCTATCACCTCATTTTGGATTCTTTAATTTTTTTAACTGAACGTTGGCAGTTGAAATGTTTTCTGAATTTAGTTATAGTTCGCCTGAAATAGAGCTTAACTGGCATTCAAAAGTGTCGAGACTACTTGAAATTTTCATATACAAAAAGCAGTCCTTCCCCAAACTAAACATTGTCTCTTAAAAAATTAGTATGGGGTGTTATGGGGGGGTATTTTGTTTTTTGTTTTCTTTTTTAAGGGAGTTAAAATTTTTCATAAGAGTAGATTTTCATGATGTGTAGTTAAATTTTGTCTGAATGAGAGCATAAAGCCAAGCATATTTTTATGAAAGATAAAGAGAATTTTAAAAACTTGATAGACTATTATATAATATAGTTAAATTAACAGAATCACTTCATATTGCAGTGATTATTAAGCATTTTTTACTTTTGGAATAGAGGTTATTGCACACTATATAACTTAATGAGAAATTGAAATCAAAATCTTAAAGCACAAGTACATTCAATACTTTCTAGCATAATTTTGTTATATTTGATATGAGTCTGTAATTTAGTGATTCTTTTCCCCCTACCTAGGCCTTTTCAAAAAATGCAATTTTTAGCATTAATCTTCAAATGGAACAGACTTGCAAGAATTGATGTATTAGTTCCTCCAGGAAAAAAAGAAATCAGTCTTATTTATTTATTTTTCAGAGGTGGCTGGATCCAAACAAACCAATAAGGAAGCAGCTAAAGAGTGAGCAAACATATTTATTTGATGTTATACAAGTATACTTTATAAAGATGAAGGACTAATATAATCTAATTAATTAGAACTGCTTTTATTAATTCTAGGAGGATCTCCTTACAGTTTGAACTTTAGAGTCAAATTTTTTGTAAGTGACCCCAACAAGTTACAAGAAGAATATACAAGGTGGGTTTTTATGGAGCATGTTTTTACTTGAAAATATTGTCAAAACCATTATGAAATTTTGAAATTAGTTAGGTAAAAATAGATTACCATGACATCATTCTGAGCTTCCCTGCCAGCACACAGAGTGGGTTCTAGACGTTTCAAGCTAAGTCTCCTCCTCTGTTGGATGGCTGGGAGGGCTTCAGGAGATTGAAACCCCAGGGCCGCCCCGTCCAGCCACAAGCAGCTTCCCGAGCCATATCAATATTAACTTCTCGACTTGTGAAGAATGGTTCAGAAGCACTGCTGTAACTAACTGAGGTAATTAGATGATGCTGCAGTTGTATTCAAGGCATTCTGCATAGTGAGAATTGTCTGCTGTTTTTTTTCTTGTAAAAATATATTCTATATATACGTTATTTCCATGGAGGGGGACATAGGCTTTATAAACTGTACGCCGTTAAGTGTAGGAGTGCTGCACTTTACAGAGCACAGCAGGCATCTTTGTACAGGGAGTTGGCAGAGCGCTCTAGCACGTTCAGGCCTGTAAATGCCCCCTCTACTGGCCGTTGTAGGTCTAGTATTAATTTACAGCTGAGTTTGTTGTCCCTTCTACTTGACAAAGTACACACAAGAGTGACCCAGATGAGCGTTTTGGTAGTGTGTAAATGTTAGGTGAACTGTTTAAGGTGGAAATAGTGGGGAGTGATCACAGTGTGGTAACTGTCATTGTTTAAAAAAACCTGAGTGATAACCTTGTGTATTGCTTGAAAGACAGAATTAGTAATTAGTTTTTTTAAAAAAAGACAGAATTAAAAATTAGCATATTATACCTTCCTTAAGATATAAGAATATAGGTAACACTATATTCAGAATTACTCTGAAAGATGGGCGCCAAATTAAAAACCCACACCTAAAGCCACCTGTAGGTAGGCTCCTAGATGGTAATGTATTGGTTACCCTTTAGAATACTGTGGTGAAGTGGAGAAAAAAGAACTTTTGAGAGTCCTTTTCTGTGTGTTTGTTGGGGGTCAGGCTGTCACCTTTCTTCTAACAGGAGAACTCAGGAATATAGATCTGGGATTAGGCAGTCCTAACATTTGACCCTAATAACGTCCAACCTAATTTATCTTGAAAAGCCAAGTTGTATCGTGTAAATATTTAGTTTAATATTGTAGCTCTTAGTCAGGTTTTGTTGTTGTTGTTAAATAATTAAAATAACAAGATCTTTTATCTTAAATAATTCTCAGTGGAGTCAAACTTTCCCTAATTTTGGAGGAACTTCAAGGAAACTACTCTCAATTACTGAAAATTGTGAATTATAAAGGATTTTAAAATGCATTTTTTTTTTTTTTTTTTTTTTCCCCGGTACGCGGGCCTCTCACTGTTGTGGCCTCTCCCGTTGCGGAGCGCAGGCTCCGGACACGCAGGCTCAGCGGCCATGCCTCACGGGCCCAGCCGCTCCACGGCATGTGGGATCCTCCCGGACCGGGGCACGAACCCGTGTCCCCTGCATCGGCAGGTGGACTCTCAACCACTGCGCCACCAGGAAAGCCCAAAATGCATTTTTTACTAGTACTTGTAACTTGAAATCAAGTAACAAAGTATTCCATAATATATATTTATGTAATTAGATTTTTAAATTATAAGAAATATTTGTAAATAAAAGACCAATAATTTTTAATTGGATTTCTAATGTATTTAATGCTTATGAAAAGTTTGTTCACATAAGCAATTAAAATATTATCAATTGTAGCCATATTCATAATTTATTTCACTCAGAAAACTGTCTTTAAATTTCTTAATGAGCTTGAATCTGTTGGTTCTTTTATGGCCTGTGTTGAAAACATAACCAAGGAATAAATGTGTCTCACTGATAATTAAAGTCAAACTACCTTCATGAAGTAGAATAAAGTAAAATCACGTTTGGTAGAAATTGAGCAATTGTGCTGTCCATCAGTCTAGAATATTATCTTTGTTCTGCCTAGAAATAATGCATTCTTTCAAAAATCCTTTATGATGGAATGTCCTGGAACCTTGTAACTGGCGTTGCTTGGTAAAATGGAGTGAAGGGCCGATCTTATTTTTATCACCATTGTGCACATCAAGGATTCTCTACCCTGATTACAAGTTAGAATCACTTACAGGGGAGCTTTAAAACGTGCTGATGCTTTGGCAACGCCCCTGGAAACTGATTTAATAGGTCTCAGATGGGACCTGGGCATAGGCTTCCAGGTGATTCCACGGCTAAAAAAATACTCCTTTAAAACTTTAGTGCTTGGGTAGCCTTCTTGTTGTGGTCATGATTAATAGTAGGATACCCTTAGCCACAGTTAGCGGCTAAATTTTAAGGACTAGTTTAAACCCCACAAAACAAGAAATTACTGCTACACCTCCTTGCCTTGAGATTCTATTTTGGATTAGTGGTAAAAAAAGAAAGTAGTCACAGACCTTTCGTCAGGTTAAATGTCATTTGTATTAACAGGTGCTGGCGTAATTAGAATTGGCATTTTCTTAGGAGTCATCAGAATACAAATGACATTTCTTTCATATCTTTTTAGTGCTTAGGTGTACTCAGTACGTAATAGGTGTTTAGTGCATGGTATGTTATTGTATTTTTTTTTACAGCTTAAACGTATTTCTGCATTTAGCTCAATCATTATTAATCTACCTTAAAGGTCTTAATTGTCTTTAAAAATTGGGCTTTTATCACCATATATAGGGCCCCTGGGATACATATACCAGGCAAGTGATGTTACTTCCTTTTTACAAATAGAGAAACTAAGGCTCCACCCAATTTTAAGTAATTTGCCAAAGATCACAGGCTGGTTTAGCTTAGGACTTTTAATTCCAGTTTCTGCTCTATCAGTCCTTACTGCTTAGTGTGTAAATCAAATTCAGGAAACATAGGTGTTATTTGTGTAGGATTTACAATATTATGTCAAGGATATACACATTTCAATCCTAACTGTAAAACTTTCCCACCAGGGACTTCCCTGGTGGTCCAGTGGGTAAGACTCCAAGCTCCCAATGCAGGGGACCTGGGTTCGATCCCTGGGCAGGGACTAGATCCCACATGCCACAACTAAGAGTCCACATGCCCCAACTAAAGATTCTGCATGCCGCATTGAAGATCCCAGGTTTCACAACAGAGACTCGGCGCAGCCTAAATAAATAAATATTTTAAAAAAAAAAGGACTTTCCCACCAGAAACCTTTAACTTTTAATTATGAAGCCAAGTAGGCCAGATAGAAATATGTTGTCTTGGATTGAGTACATAGATAATAGTGTAATACTATGTATTAAGCCTAACAGCGTTTATATACTTCATTCATTAATATATGAAGCCAGGGTATTTGTATCAGCTTTTTTTATCTGATTCTCTGAAAACCTTAATTACATTCTTTGGTAATTTGAATATTGTCATGGAACTCTTTAATGACTTTAATCAGCTAAACAACTAAAATTTTAAATAATTTTTGGCTCTTGGAGTATGTGAACTTTTTTTAGTTGGGTGAAATGAAGGTCTTAAGATTCTCTGTTTAAACGTTAAAAGACACAAAATTGTATCTTCTGCCAACATGATACAGCACAGGGGACTTTACCCAGGCATTGATAAATCTATGAAGGGATGACTACCCACTAGCAAGGACAGAAGGGGAGTGCCATCTTGTAAGCAACTTCAGCAGTCTTGTTACAGGATACTTACATTTTTGTTGGTTTTAAAGGAAATTGGGTACTTGGCAATTTTAATAGTAGAGCAATAGTAGGGAAAGGAACTTACCTTTTTTTTCTTTTCTTTCTTTTTTTTTTTTTTTTTTGATCAAAGAGAGCTTTCTTAACCCAAATGAAGATGGAAAGTGCTTTTCTACCATTAGCAGCTTCCTGCTGCCTGATGATACGGTGATCAACACATAGGCCTGTCCTTGCAGCTGGCTTCCTGGCTCAGCTGAAAGAGTGATTTTCTTTAGTTGGTCCCTAGTGTTGCTACTGTCAGCTCTTCTATGTCTCTGACTTAAGTTTTCTGTGCTTCCCAGTTCTACTTTCTGCATACACCAATCTTTAGAGTATTTATTTTTTTGTGTTTTGGGGGGGAGGGCTCTGCATTGGGTCTTCATTGCTGCGTGCGGGCTTTCTCTAGTTGCGGTGAGCAAGGGCTACTCTTTGTTGTGGTGTGCGGGCTTCTCGTTATGGTGGCTTCTCTTGTTGCGGAGCACGGGCTCTAGGCACGTGGGCTTCAGTAGTTGTGGCACGCAGGCTCAGTAGTTGTGGCACACAGGCTTAGTTGCTCCGCGGCATGTGGGATCCTCCTGGACCAGGGCTTGAACCCGTGTCCCCTGCGTTGGCAGGCGGATTCTTAACCACTGCGCCACCAGGGAAGCCCCACTTTAGAGTATTTCTCCCTAATCTCCCTCAGCCATGTAATTCTTCAATTCGTGAAAGTTTTATAATAGAAGCTAGGGAAACAAAATATAAGTATCAGATTTCATTTATCAAAGAATTCTAAATGTTTGCATTCATGTATTTATGAAAGTTTATTTTAAAATATCTTTACGTGGGCTAGTATGCATATTATAAAAGCAAATACTTAAATATTTCAGTTTTATTTGTTAATGTAAATATACAGTTTTTAAAACTCTAAATGTTATAATTCCAGTAAACGCTATCTTTTTTTTTTTTTAAGGTACCAGTATTTCTTGCAAATCAAACAAGACATACTTACTGGAAGGTGAGCTGTTTTAAGTTTTTAGTAATGGGCTTTAAAAATACTTCCAATTCTGTATTAAGTAGTTCATGATCATTGCAGACAGATTATCTACTGAAAGATGGCTACATGTAGCATGAATTCCTTTCATCAGATAAGTTCATTACTTAATAGTTAAAATGTAAGTCACACAGAAACTTCAAGTGTGAATAGTATAATATAAATTATATTGCTTTTAAAATTATTGTGTTTAACCTTGAGTTATTTTCTGTTTCATTAGATTGCCCTGTCCTTATAACACTGCTGCTCTTTTGGCTTCATTTGCTGTTCAGTGTAAGTATCAGTCCACCTTTGGGCCAAATAGCGTGTGATTGCATGGTCTCTGTTGGTAGTACGGCCTTTAATGTATGAGTTTTTTAAACATATGTTACTATGCAGAAAAAAGTGACTACACAGAAAGTGTAATGAAACATCCAATTAGTTAGCACTTACTTTGATTCCTGAAAATAATTTTTCTGAAGTTGTTTAAGACCTAGGAGAACGTTAAATGCATTGTTACAATTTGCTTAAATGGTAACAGTAGAAACAAATATTTTACTTCCAGAAATATAAAGGAATTCTTGACATTGCTGATTTGGCTATAAAACTTGAAAAATGTGTTTATTGAAGTGTGAATATTTTCTTTCCATTTATTAGCTGAACTTGGAGACTACAATCAATCAGAAAACTTGCCAGGCTACCTCTCAGATTATTCTTTCATTCCTAATCAACCTCAAGATTTTGAAAAAGAAATTGCAAAACTACATCAGCAACATACGTAAGGATTTACTTACTTTTCTGCTTACTTGATAAACTTCTTAATGGCATCTTTTCTAGAGAAATGTTTTAAATTATTTCTAATGTGATTACTTAATATAGAATAGTTACTATTATATAAAATAGTATGATTACTGTAAAGAAATGTAGGTAATCTATACTAAAAAAAATCATAGACTATATGAGGCTTGTTTTCATGTCTGTTAAGAAACACAAAGCTGTATGTAAACAGACATGTATTGGCTATTATACAAAGTCGCCAGTTCTTTAAGAAGGAATTTTAGAATATTAATAATATGTTCACAATATACAGTTCAATCTACTTAGCAATTCTTTCTTAGTTTTTAGCTGTGTGAAAGGAATCTATTCTGTTTGGTAATGAGCCAAGAGAAGAAAAGGAACTTTATGTAGTACTAAATTAATAAAAAAAAAAATTCTTTTAAAATAGTAGCATTTTTTCATTTATAACAGTATTCAACTTTGATATTTTATGAGTCTGATTTTCTGTGACATGAGTTTTCAAGAAGAGGCTTATCGCTTGGAATAGAAAATCATATTGTTTCTTGGTTCAGAGTTCAGTTTTGCTTTACCATACAATTCAAAATACTCATGGAGGAACTAAGGCAGTGTTACATATTGGCTGAGAATCTGAGCTAGACTCTAAGAATCTGAGCCAGACTCATTTGGCCTCGTTTGAAATTCTGATGAGGCTACTTTACTTACAATCTTGTAACCTCAGCCGAATCACTCTATGTCTGTTTCTGTTTCCTTACATGTAAATTGGGGATGATAAAACTATCTACCTCTGGTGTTATTATAAGGATTAAGTGAGTTTATATATACAAAGTACTCAGAACAGTGCTTGGCACATAGTAAGCACTGAAGAAATATTAGCTCTTATTAATAAGGAGACTCACTTTCATTCGGTAATGGCCCATGTGTCTACAACATGTTGGCAAACTATGGCCTGTTGCCTCCTTTTGCGTGGTCTACGGGCTAATAAAAATGGTTTGAAATAGTTGAAGAAAATCAAAAGAAGATGAACATTTTGTGGCACATGAAATTTTGAGAAATTCTACTTTCAGTGTCCTTACGTGAACAGTCATTGGAACACAGATTCCCTCATTGGCCTACACATTGTCTGTGGCTGTGTTCACGTAACAGCAGAGCTGAATTGTTGCAGCAGAGGCCATATGGCCTGAAAGCCTGAAGTGCTTACCAGCCAGCTATTTCCAGTAAAGGTTTGTGGACCCTAATCTAAAACAAGATGACGGAGTGAGAATTCTATCAGACCGGCTTCATGTGGTGTGGGGGCTGTTGTGGTCTAAAAGCAAATGCCATTTATTATGAAAGTCCGACACATTGCATATCTGAACCAAGGGTTTGAGGATAAACCAGATTTTTAAAAAAATTTACCAATAATGACAAGTCTGTTTCTGTCAGGAAGAAGTTTGTACATTTCACAAGGTATTTATTATATATTTCTGTTTGCTTTAAAGAAATGGTTCTGCAAATTTTTAAAGAAAGAAAAAATAGAATCCTCCAGTTTATAATGCAGGAGGGTGGGGAAGAAAGTAGAGTATTTATTTAACTTAATTGAATCTTATAGAAAACTGAAGTATATCTCTTTTATGAGGAATCCCATTTTTATGATCATACATTGGCAGGCTGCTTGCTCCCTGATATCATTCATGAATGAAGGGTGATATCTTTGCATTTTTAATTTGTTGCTTTTGCTCTGCTATAGCCTGATAATATCAGAGAACCAAGGTTGTTAGAACTATATATAATATAGCCTTTTTAAAGGCTTTGCATTTACAGTAGTAGTCCTCAAACTTGTGTTCATAAGAATCACCTGGAATATTTCTTAAATATAAACAATTTGGACCCATTTGTTCTATATCAGTTTCTAAAGAGCAGTACGTCTGAAACTACCTGTGATGAAAGACCGGTTTTCCCCTCAGTCTCTCATGGAATGATGCTTCTGAAAAATATAATAAAAATGAATTACTAGAAAAATAAGATAGAGAAATAAACAAAGGCATAAGAAATTAACAAGTACTTTTTTGTTGTTACATGCAACAGACATAAAATTACTCTGCCAAAGTGCTACAAAAGGCTGTGACACTCTCAATGTCTGTTCTTGTTATGAGTCAACACCTGTCTGTGCACCACACCCTGAGAAGCCCTGCTCCAGAGTTCGCCCCAGAGACTGCATGTGTCAGAAGCACCCTGTGTGATTACAATGCACATATGGAGTGTAGACCAAATTTTGAAAAATATTTGTTTTAAGTCTGAGAGTGGCTTTGCAAGTCTGAGAGTGGCTTTTTTTTAAGTTAAGTCTGAGAGTAGCTTAGAACTTTAAAAAGCTGGTGCATTCTTGTGTTTCTGGAAAATAAGAAAATATTCTACAAAATAATAATTTGTGTTACTGAAAATGTACCTTCCAGAAAAGTTAGATGTTACTGCACAGAACTAAGAGGAGCGCCCTTGCACATGGCGTTTTGTAAAATAGTCAATCAGAATGCTGGAAAGTTTCAGACAAATCGCCTTTTTGTAATTTGGTCATATCTGTGATTGTTATAATTTTTAACCTAATGATGTTTTTACAGAGGCTTATCTCCTGCAGAAGCAGAATTTAATTACCTGAACACAGCACGTACCTTAGAACTCTATGGAGTTGAATTCCACTATGCAAGGGTAAGTGAAGAAAATGCATTTTGATATTGTTGAGTTAGGCACCATTATTCAGCAAAAAAAAAATCTTTAATGCCCTGATAGGATTAGGCAACAAATGGAACAGTGAGTGCTGCCAGCATAGTCGCACTGAAAATTTCCTCTGAATATAAGTATTTTCACAGTTACAATCACTTAAGATTCAATACCTGACAAGAAGAGTGGTTGAAGTGGATTTTTCGTGTTATTTTTCTACAGGTAGTGTTTTATGTTATAAGGATAATTTTTGCTGACCATAAGAGACGGTACCTTTAGAATTTTTATTTTGCAAAATAAAAACTGTTACAGTGGGCTTCCCTGGTGGTGCAGTGGTTAAGAATCTGCCTGCCAATTCAGGGGACACGGGTTTGACCCCTGGTCCAGGAAGATCCCACATGCCCTGGAGCAACTAAGCCCGTGCGCCACAACTACTGAGCCTGCGCTGTAGAGCCCGCGAGCTACAACTACTGAAGCCTGTGCGCCGAGGGCCCGTGCTCCTAACAAGAGAAGCCACCGCAATGAGAAGCCTGCACACCGCAACGAAGAGTAGCCCCTGCTTGCCGCAACTAGAGAAAGCCTGCGCACAGCAAAGACCCAATGCAGCCAAAAATAAATAAATAAATTTTAAAAACAAATAAAAAAAACTGTTACAGGAAAAGTAATTTGAATTTTTAACTTTTATGAAATCATTATCATAAAAGATGCTTTCACCTCACTGAGGCCTGTATTACTACACTCCTTTCATCATTTAGTAACATCATTATAAATTTTTATTTATAAAGCACAAAATCAGTTGTATTTACATATTTTGGTTGCCCCTCTACCATTCCTTTGTTAGGATGGAATTCTATAATCACTGGCTTTTCCTGTACAACACCCTAACTTTTTTTTTTCTTTTTTTTTTTGGAGGAGATAAAGCTTTTATTTAGTTTATTTTTTTGATTTAATTTATTTATTTTTTATACAGTGGGTTCTTATTAGTTGTCTGTTTTATACATATTAGTGTATATATGTCAATCCCAGTCTCCTAGTTCATCCCATCACCATCCTCCCTGACTTCTTTTTCACTGTGTCAATTTGCTGCTTCCAAAAGACTGTTATCCTCCTGCCATAAGCGTATTTGTGAGTGACTATCCTTCATTTGTGCGTCTCTTCACCTAGATTCCTTCTCATGATTGTTTCATCAAGAGATTATATTCCTTTAGAAGTACCTGAAGTACAGCTATTCTCTATACCTAATGAAAAGTGGAATTATAGGTAATCATCAGTTTAATTGGTGATAGGTTTTATATTTTCTTGGGACAAACTACTAAGCCTAATATGGATCCCAGCCTGAAAGGGAGTTAAGTTTTCCTTAGATAGTTATTTTTAATTTATTTTAACATATAGACATATGCAGACCCATTCCTTTTAAAAAACCAAATGACTTGCTTTCCTCACATGACTGGATCTGGTAATTCTGAGCATTTGTGACTTGGAAGTCTGTCTGGTTCCATTTAAAATGTTTAAGTCTCCCTTGAACTTCTTGTGTTCTTTAGAATGGGCCCTTCACCCTCCCTCCCTCTTTGCGGGCTATTACTTTTGAACGTGATTCTCCAAAGGTAAAGTAGTGGTCACTAGATTTTGTTTTTATTATACTACAGTCTAAAACAAATGGAACTTTAAATATGTACACTAGACTATGGTTAACAGTAAAAAAGACCATTAAAATCAGTCATTTTAGTGCTAAACAGTTTTCTGAAGGTGGTTTAGACTGCTGTTATCATTGACTGCTGTCAATATAATACAAAGAATCTTAGACTTTTTTTTAACTTAAGTGACATGGCTGGATCTCATACATAATTAACCATATCATTATTTATTGATTTGTTTAAGTTATGTTTTTTTATTGTTTAAATTAGTAGATTGTAAAACTCTTTCTCAGAAAGCCATAAATGTAGAGTGCCAAATTAAAGGAATTTAAATATTTTGTACAGACCAAAAAAAAAAAAAAGAAAAAAAACCCCACAAAATAACCCAGCTAGGAAAAGGTGTTTCTGCTGTATGTGGATGTGGAGAACTTCAGAAAATGTGCAAATGTTCAGTGAACATGAAGGGAAGTTTTGTAGCCTCAGGAACAAAAAGGACAAAAGGTAGAGGGGAGAGGACATGTAAAGAAAATACTTAAGTTTTAATTGAATATCACAAGCAAAAGTATGTTTGAAATAATATTTTATTTTGAAAAGCAAGGTAAGATCTTTTCTCTCTGCCTCCAGAATGTAGGCTGAAAAAATTAGAGTAGAACTAAGTTATTTATAGCAATCTGCAAGATGCAAATAAGTCTTAGAACCGTCATAGCAGTGCATCTGTTATGTGCCTTGCACAGTGTTGGCACTAAGGATGACTTAGTGAACAAAACATCAATTATCCCTGCCCTCATGGAGCTCACAAGATAGTGAGGGGAAAGAATTAGAGCACGTATGAACAGTTAAGTATTTGAGAATATGAAGGGGCAAGTACAGAATGCCACGGGACCCTGTGGCAGGAACTTCTAATCCAGCCTGGCAGCAGAGGGTAGGGAAGCCTTCTTAGTAGTAATTTACTGAAGCCAGAAAAGTTAATAAGAACTAGCCAAGGGAGTAGTTTTCACCATAGAGCCATCAGGATGAAGGAAGACCGGGAATCAAGAGAGAACATGGCCTATTTGACAAAACAAAACATTTAGTATGCCTGCAAGATTATATGAATAAGGGAAAAGGAAACTATAGAAAAGAAAAGAATGAAGGACAGCTTCAGGATAAAAAGGAAAGAAGAAAAGATTTGAGGGGGCTTCCCTGGTGGCACAGTGGTTGAGAATCCGCCTGCCAATGCAGGGAACACGGGTTCGAGCCCTGGCCCGGGAAGATCCCACATGCCGCAGAGCAGCTAGGCTCATGTGCCACAGCTACTGAGCCTGTGCTTTGGAGCCCGTGAGCCACAACTACTGAGCCCGCGTGCCGCAACTACTGAAGCCCGCGCGCCTAGAGCCCGTGCTCCACAAGGAGGGAAGCCACTGCAATGAGAAGCCCGCGCACCGCCACGAGGAGTGGCCCCCGCTCGCCGCAACTGGAGGGAGCCTGCGTGCAGCAACGAAGACCCAACACAGCCAAAAAAAAAAAGATTTGAGGGCAGGGAACGTGGGAATATTTGTTTCTTAAAATAACATCGTAAATTGATTTTTTTCTTGGTGTTCAGTTGTATGAGTTTTTAACACGTGTAGTGTTCACGTAACCACAAACAGAAACAGAGCAGTTCCATCACCGCCACCCCCCACCCCACCCCAAAAAAATACACTGGCTCGTGCTGCCCAGCCTCCTACTGGTAAGTCCACCCTCATACTTACCCCCGGTTCCTGGCAACCCTGGTCTGTTGCCTGACTCCATAGTTCGTCTTTTCCAAAATGTCTTATAAATGGAATCCTGCAGTATGTAATCTTTTGAGACTGGCTTCTTTTACTTACAGTAATGCATTTGGGATTTATCCTAGGTACTGTGTAGTTCAGTAGTTCATGCCTTTTATTGCTGAATTGTATTCAGTTATATGGATGTACCATGGTTTGTTTCTCCATTCACCCACGGAAGGACATCTGGGTCGTTTCCAGTATTTTTTGTTTTGTTTTGTTACTAATAGGCCTACTGCAAACATTCATTTACCGGTTTTTGTGTGAATTTAAGTTCTCATTTCTGTAGGGTAATAATCCCAAAGTGGGATTTCTGGGTCATATAACAAGTGTATACTTAGCTTTATATGAAATTATGGAATTGTTTTCTAGACTGACTGAACCACTTTGCATCCCCACCAGCATCTTTGCGAGTTCCAATTGTTTTAGATCCTTTTAGCATGTGGCACTGTTTTGTTTCTTTTTAAGCTTTTCTGATAGGTGTGTTTTATCTCATCATGGTTTTACTTTGCATTTCCCTAATGACTAATGATGTTGGGTTCTTTGATGAATGTCTGTTCAGGTGTTTTTCCCATTATTTAATTTGTTCTTTTCTTTTTTTACTCCTGTGTTTTGAGAACTCTTTGTATATGCTAGATACACTTTTTTTGTTGGATATGTGATTTGCAGATATTTTCCCCACTCTTTCTTTTGCCCTTTTGTTCTCTTAACAATGTCTGTCACAGAGCAAAAGAAAGTGATAGATTCTCATACCCCTTATTCAATCACTGATGGAACAGACATTTTAAAAATCAGCATAATATAGATTTTAGCAACATAGCAAACTATAGAATACTGTCTCCGACAAGTTTGGAGTACATATTATTTTTAAATATGCAGAATGTAATTTCTGTTCATGGTACATTTAAGCTAAAAACAATAACAAAACGATGACTTTAAAAATCCTCCGAGTATTTGGAAATTAAGAAATATACTTCTAACCAAGCCATGGGTACAAATACTATCATTATTTCTACCCAACAGCCTCTGTGCACTGCTCTCAGACTCACCTAGAAAGAATAATAATTAGTTACCCCTAAGTTTGTGGTTAGGATCAATTGATAAAATAACAGGTATCAAATTAATCTTGAAAATATAAAATAATTTGAGCATATTAAATTAATACCAAGGAACATTGTGGGAGCTAAATTTAAATATTTATAAAGAATTTCTGACCTCTAAAAATGGAAGAAGCACTATCTCAGGAGTAATTGTTGGCCTAAGTAACTTCTTAAATGAATGGCTTGAGGGCTCACTAAATTCCTATCATCTTTACTAGAAAATCAGTCAATATTTATTACACTGTGAGAGTGGAATAAAATAGCATAATAGGGCTATACGATATCTATACCGTAGATCTTCAAGTTTAATCTCTGTTTTATAAAGAAGTTAGCATGATATAAACTCTTTGTTTTCCTAAGAAACTGATTCCTGGTTATCTAGATGTAAATGTAATCACAGAAGGCTTGGCCTTAGGTTTTTGTTAGGTATAGGATGCTCTAAATTGACCCTAAAACAGTTCTACCCAAGTTTTGGGCTTAATTGTGAATATCTTATTTCCATAGGTGTTTGTAATAATGATGAAGGTAATTCTACTGAAAAATAACTTTTGCCCTTCAAAGTTTCAAGAAAAGGAAAGCTTAATGATGCTATTTTGATTATTCATTTATTCATTCAGTGAACATTTATTGAGCACCTTCTGTGTTGCAAGTCCTGTTTATAGACACCATGGATACAGCAGTGAGTAGATAAAATCCTACCCTCATGAAGCTTGCATTCCAGTGGGCAAGACAGACTATGAGCAAATAATTGAGTATCTTGGAGTGCATAGTATGTGATTCCATGGAAGTGAAGTTCAAGAATAGGCAAAATACCAGTCTGTATCAGCAGAAGTCAGAACCGCAGTTCCCTCTGCAGAGGTGTTACTAGCTGGGAGGCTCCTGAGGGAGCCTTCTGGGATTTGGAAAAATGTATATGTTGGTTTGTGGTGGTTACATGTAAGTGTATATACTCAAGTTATGCACGTTGTAAAATTTTGAGTTGTACACTTAAGGTTTGTGCATTTTACTGTATATTCTACTCAGTTTTCTTATGATTAATTAAAAGGTAATATATCAGATTGTGATAGATGCTGTGGAGAAAAATTAAGGTGAGAAAGGGGAGTGAGACAATCAAAAATGGGATATCAGAGAAGGCCTTCTGAGAAGGTGAACAGATGTTGAGGAGTTGTGCAGATATCCGTGGGGAGAATGTTCTAAGCAGAAGAAACAGCAGTAAAAGGCCATGAAATAGTGTGCTTTGCACCTTAAGGAACAGCAAAGTTCCATACCAAACAGTATGGCTGGTACAGTGAGCTGGAGTGGAGCGTATTGACAAGGTCCAGGTGGACCAGGACTTTATAAGAATTTTACAGACTTTGGCTTTTAATTATAAGCAAGGCCAGTTGAGGGTTTGAGGAGATAAAAGACATGGTACGATTTCCATTTTTTTTAAACTGTTTTTGGCCGCGTCGTGTGTCTTGCGGGATCTTAGTTCCCTGACCAGGGATCGAACCTGGGCCCCTGCCCAGGGTGGAAGCGTGAAAGCCCTAACCACTTGACTGCCAGGGAAGTTACCCAATCTACATGTATTTTGAATATGGAAGTGACAGCACTGACTGATGTATTGGCTCTAGGGTGTGAGAGAAAAAGGATTCAAGGAATGATTCCAACGTTTTGGCCTGAACAACTACAAGGATGGAGTAACTTCAGTAATTTGTAACAATCAGAGAGAAGCAGATTTGAGAGGGTGGGTCAGGAGCTAGTCTTGGGACATGCAATTTTAGAATACTTTTATCAATCGAAATGAAGGAAGGCAGGCAATTCAGTATATGGAACTGGAGTTCAGAGGCGAGGTCTGGACTAGAGCCATACATTTGGGAATTGTCAGCTTACAGATAATATTTAAAGCCGTGACACGGGAGCACTGAAGGAACACAGCTAGTAGCAATTGAAGATTAGAGGTCCTCAGAGCTGGAACACTTCAAATTTTAAAGGTTAGATGCGGAAGAAATAGCCATTTAGATAGAAAGAACGCCTTTCAAAAAGAATGCCTTTCTTTCTGTCAGACACTTGTGTGTCTTTGAAGCCAGGTGAATCAGGTGTGGTCAACTATGTCAGATGAGAATTGGATTAGAAATGTGGAAGTTATTGTAATATTACCAGTATTGACTTTGTAATAGCAATTTTGGAGCTATTGTGATGGCCAAAGGCTGATTGATTAGAGAATATTCAAGAAAGACTGTGAGAACAGTAATTTTGAGAGATTTTACTGTGCAGGTTACAGATAATAATCACAGGAAACACCTTTGTAGCATCTACTATGTGCCTGACAACCTTCTTAGGGCTTATATATATTAATCTCATTTAATCCTTAAAACAGCCCTGTGAAGTAAGAGTATTATCATCCTTACTCTCCAGATGAGGAAAATGAGACACAGAGAAGTTAACTAATTTAATCATATGATATCTGTTTCTGTTTTAAGGTTCTTCAAAAACCTTGTTTTTAACCTGCATATATTTGAGGACTTTCGGACATATTTGTTCGAATAATCAAATAATTTAAAAATATAATCCCTTGAAACAGAGAAAAGAATCTCTTCTGTACAATAGAGCTATATATATGATTTCATCTGTGTCACCCTAAAATATTCAGATCACACAGTGATTTTCCATATTCTGCTATGTGCTTTTTACTCATCAGGACCTGTCTAGACATAGCTTTTGTTTTTCTTTCCCCTTTTTGATCCTTCTGTATCTTTATGAAAGTATCAGTAGGTCATTACTTGTATTCACTTTCATTGAATAATTTGAGAGCACATAACACTGTTAGACCTATATAGGGCACACAGAAATATTTTTTTAATTATTAATGAGTGTGTATTATGGCTAACTTTATACCTAACTACATGAAAAATATACAAACATAATAATTTTAAACTAATGATATATATAGGGGAAAATCATAAAGCTAAAAGGTAAAAGTGAAAACAATTTCAACATATATTACAGAAAGTTTTTTAGTATTCATATTTTATAAAGAGTCCCCAAAATAGAGTAACTTTTTAAAACATATAAGTAGAAATACAGGAAAAACAGAGATGAGCATGTTGAAGTATAACTTGGTATATAACCCCTTTGGAGTGCAAATACTGATATGAATATAATATTTGACCATTTCTCAGACTCCACCCTTTTTATAGAGGTGTTTTAAATAATGTGTTCAAGGATTTTTATTACAGCATTGTTTGTAATATTAAAAATTTAGAAATCTCTAAATGAGTCAACAGAAATGGTTAAGAAATTGTGATAAATCCATATTTTGGAATAATACGCAGCAGTTAAAACTGATGAGTTAGAGGTATATATATTGATAGGAAAAGATATCTACAAAATGCTAAGTGCAAAAGAAAAATTACGCAATAATATTTCCCAGTTTTTGTTGATTAAAGAAATTGTGTGGTTATAAACACTACATATTTATATTTTGTATATATAAACAAAGATCTAGAAAAATATACAGTGGTCCCCCCTTATCTATGGTTTCTGTTTCTGCAGTTTGTTACCTGAGCTCAACTGTGGTCTGAAGATACTAAATGGAAAATTTTAGTGGCTTTGTGTTATTATTGTATTCTTACCATGTGACTGCAGAGAGACTAGAATGGTTAAGTGGTCCCAGCGACTTAGTGGAGAGTAAAACTGTGGTCTCCACCAGAAAGGAGGGGAGGGCACACTGCAGGGCAGAGTGAATGGACAGTTGAGGCATGGGTAGAGAATATTAGAATATCTGTTCACAGTCCTCCGAAATCTCATCCTGTTTACATTGCTGCTTTTTAACATGTTGTAAGATAAAGCGCATACGCCTGTGTGTATATCTTAGTGAACATCTTTGTAAATACTACGCAGGTCAGCAGTAGGCTTTAGCCAGCCATTCCAGAAACGCTTTTTATATACTGTACCAATCATAGCCCCTTCCTACATTGTTCTTCTGTGGTTTTATCACACAGTGTGCCTTCCTGGATACTAAAATTTGGTCTTGCTTTTTGTTTGTTTGTTTTAATTGAATAACTTTAAATGTGTTTTAATCCCTTCTTCCCTTACCGTTCCTTAGAATTTTCTTGTTAAAGAACTGCACCATTTCACCTGTAGTTTCACATAGTCTGGACTTTGCTGATTACATATTCATGGTACAATTCAGTACATTCTACTGGGCTAATGAAGTTTTCACAGAGAAGGTGGACTTGATCTAGACTTTGGTTAGGTTTGATTTGATTCATCAGAGAGACGTGAAGAGTTGAGAACAGCATTAATTAAAACATGTAATTATGGGTACACAAAACACGTGGAATGGCCTGATGGGAAGCAGGTTTTTACAAATTATAAAGGGGGAAATGAAATGGGACGGGGTGGTCATTTCAGTGCCAAGCTAAACAGCGGAGATATTTTCCTACAGATAATAGAGATCCATTCATTTCACAAATGGGTAGGCCTTTCTACATCTAAAAACCTGAAAGGGCGCAAAACAAAGGCCCTGCACTTTGCTACTTAGGTTCTAGTGAAGAAGAGAAAAAATAAACAGATTAAACAAGTCAGTGTATAGCGTTATATTAGATAGTAATAAGTGATAAGAAAAGCATAAAATAAGGTGGTCAGCGTTCGTTTTTCTATACACTGGAATTAATAGCATTTGTATCCATAAAGGACGTAATACTTATTTTCTTGGTTCTCTTGCCCAACTCTGGCAGTACCTTGGGAACTGATACCTCAGTCTAGATAACTATGATTTGAGAATTTGATAGCTATATAGATAGCTATAATTTGAGAATTTGAATTCCTAGATATCCCTGCAGTGTTTTTTAACGTTTTTCTACCAACATAGCAGCCTGACTGCTTTACGTATTTATTGAGTTTTTCATATCTCTTTAATGGCATTCGTTCCTCTCAAGTGCTTGGTGGCCCTTGGTTGTATACTCCTTTCGTATTTGTGATTGCTACTTCACTTGGTCACGCGTGATGTTTGTCCTCACTGTGGCCTGTTTTAGGTGCTGGAGGAGGGAAGGAAGGAACTGCCGGGTAGAATGTGCCTATAGTTTGCTTTTTCAGTTTGGGGTTCTCCATGCCTTTTGGGGATCATTCTGTTCCTGTCCCCAGTATCCACACTTGCTCCACACTTGTAGACAGGCTGCACACACTTCTGTGTCCTGTAGCTCAGTCTAGATTGTAGGGTTGATAGGAGCTAATTATCTTCCTGCTCCTACCTGATCATCCTGACGGGAATTTGAGGCTTCCCCTTGGGCTGCGGTTTTCTGGAATTATTTTCTCTCCATAAATCTGATCTTATCCACTTTGTCTTCACAGACTCCTCAAAATGTCTGGCCCACTGATTACATACCTTTCAGTGTTATGGATTGTTTTCAAGTGTTAGGGATTTTTTCTGTTTTCATATATCTTCTCTGATGTTTTATGAGATTGGGAGCAGAAGGAATAAGCAGAGCGTATATTAAGTCGCCGTCTGTGAGGCTGGACCTGCTATCTTGCTTCACACTTCTGATTGACGTCCTTTAAACAGTGATTTAAGACTCCGATAATAGTGTGCAGTGGTGCTGGTTATTGCAAAAGAAAAGGAGCAGCCAGACAAATTAATATACACTGCTGTGTTTGGCCACTTACTACACGTTAGCTTACCTAACAGGCTAATTTAGTAATATTTCATTTAATTAGAAATTATTGAAACTACATTTTAAAGGTTTTTTTCCTAGGGAGACAATTACAAAATCTTCATTATATTTTCATTAATTAGTTCTATCTTCTGATCACATAAATGCTAGGGATAAAAGCATTATTGCTATATTAGTTTGCCTGGAGTATATTTCAAGTCAAGAAGCAGAGCTATTTCAAGACTGATTAGCAGCTGAGAAAAGTTTTAATTCCACTCATTCTCTTAATAGTGCAGGTCAGCTGTTGACATTGGATCAGTCAGCATGAGAACTCACCCATCAAAGCACAATTCAAATTTCCTTCTCAGGAGCCTTCCAAACTCTCCAGCAATTGTCCCCACTCTATACTCCCATAATGTTTTTGTTGTATTATGTCTGTTACAGAACTTCTCATTATATTGGAAATATTATTTTATTACAGGTTGCCCTTCACCAAACTCTGAACTCCAGGTTTTCTTCACTTTTGCAATCCTACCACCATATTTACACAGTAATTGGACCTTAATAGTTTTAGAAATGGAAAGATGGGTACTAACTTGTCATTCTATAAGATGAGAAGGTCTTTGATTTTCTATATCAAAGAGTCAGTCCCATTTATAAACTGTGGGAAATCCTGAAATCATTTTTGCTTTAGATTAATAAATTTTAATAATGCAACATTTAAGTTTGATTTGAAGTATGTCCTTTATTTTTAGGATGTAACAGTTACCATATGGATTTGTAAATATTCAGTTAACTGTTGCCTTTGATGAAATGTCACACTGTGTAAAAAAAACTAATCATATTTTTAAAATATAACTTTAACAGTTTATTTTAGATTTGCCATTTTCTTTTTGTTGTTGTTTTTTGAAGGATCAAAGTAACAATGAAATTATGATTGGAGTGATGTCAGGAGGAATTCTGATTTATAAGAACAAAGTACGAATGAATACCTTTCCATGGTAAGAACTTCCATCAGTACTTTTGCTTTTACCATTATATTACCAAATACAATTCATATTAAAGAAAGTGGTTGTTGAGCTATTTAATGTTGTCATACAACTTTGTCCCACTTACTTGGAATCTACCAGAAGATACCTATTAAAATAATTGAATTATTTGTTTCCGAAGTATCTTAGTTTAAAGAAAATACTACTTTGCGAATTTTTCTCTTAGTCTCTAAATCTGTACTGTAGTGTAATAGCTAATATTGTCATATTTACTCTGCGTCTCACGCTGTGCCAGTTGTTTTGAATACAGTACTTCACTTAAATGCATTCAGTGGGTGCTAGTTTATTAGTTGGAACATGGGCATGGTTGCTGCAACAAAGGCCCCTTATTACAGTCGTTTAAATTGGTACTGGGAAAGTATGGTGGCTCCATGGGGTTTAAAACTCATGTTTCTTTTGTGTTATTGCTCTGCTGTCCTTAGCATGCTGTGCTTATCCTCGTCGCCCAGTGCCTCACTCACCGTCACTCCTATATCCCAAAGTGAGGAAGGAGGAGAGGTAGCATCTGCCATTTCCCTTTAAGGGGATAACTTGAAAATTGTAAAAATCATATTGATCACATATCCCTTGTGTGAATATCATATAAGTAACTCGGGTTTTTAAAAATAAACACAATGATTTTCTCTAGGGGAAGAAGCAAATACAAAAGAAATACATTGTATCAATCTGTTTCTCTTTATATCTCCTAAAAGAATCGGTCCAGATGTTTCAATATCTCTGATTATTATTTAATAGGTTTTTGTAATTAGTCACTTATATAACACTAATAGAAATATGATAACTGACAGAAGCTATTATTTTAGAAAATTGCCACAATTACGTTGAGAAAATAAACATAAATTTCCCCAATAGGTCACTATCTAGGAAAACATGAAATACAAAATATAAAATTGATGAAATGAACTTCATCAAAATTAGATATTTTTGCTCTCCAGAAGACACTGTAAAGAAAATGAAAAGGCAAAAAACACTCTTTTATAAAATACATATTTGATAAAGGACTTATCAAAAGAATGTAACGGACTCTTATAGCTCAGTAATAAGACAACTTGATTAAAAAGAATAGGCAAAATATGTGAATAGATACTTCCCCCAAAGGAGATATACAGATGGCAAATAAGTACACAAAAAGATGCTCAGTCATTAGTGAAACGCAGATTAAAACCGCAGTGAACTATTACTGTTCACTCACTACAATAGTTCCAATTAAAAAGAATGATAATACCAAGTAATGGCAAGGAAGCAAAGCACCTAGAAATCTCATATATTGCTGGTGGGAATGCAAACTAGTAGACCAACTTTGGAAAACAGTTTGGTATTTCTTCAAGGTTAAACATAGATTTACCATATAATCTGGCAATTCTATTCCTAGATATTTACCCAAGAGAACTGAAAATACAAGTTCGTATAAAGATTTGCACACTGTGTTCATAGTTGTATTATTCATAACAGCACAAAACAGAATTCCAGATGTCCATCAGTTGGTGAAAGGACAAGCAGATTACACTTGCATTGGAATACTGTTTAGCAGTGAAAGAAATGAACTGTTTTACACACTAAACAATATGGGTGACCCTCCCCTCAAAACATGATGCTAAGTGTAAGAAGCCTGACACAAAAGATGACGTACTCTTTGTTTCTATTTATATGAAATTCCTGAGAACACACAGTATAAAGACAGCAGACCCTTGGTTGCCATTGGAACATTTTCAGGTGATGGAAATTGTTACATGGTGGTTTGGGTGGGTGGTAGTTACACAGCTGAATACATTTGTCAAAACTCATTGATTTGTTTGCCTAAAATTGGGATATTTCATTTTATATATAAATTATACCTCTATAAAGCTCATAAAGAAAATCAAAGGTCATTTAGTGTTTCATCTCACATCTTTTTAAGTTCTTCCTGTATAATTCAGATTGTGTTATGTTCAGAGGAGAATACAAAACAGTTCAAGACATAGTCCTTGCCTAAAAGTGGGCACATAAAAATTAATTACAAAACATAATAAGACAATTTGTAACTTAAATGCTTCAGAAGAGATAGTTACAGTTGTTGACTTTCATAATGGTAAATGTGCATCTTCAATTTTAATACTTTTCTGATTTTACTAAAGACAGTTAAAATACTTTTTATTAATTTTACATTTTCTATGAATGTCAAAATCAGAAATAAATTCTTTTCAGGTGATGTGGTTAAAATGATAATCTAAGTTTTTCTGTATTTTCAAAATTATACAATAAAGATTCTAGAAGCGTTTTTGACAAATTACTTTGGAAACACCAAAGATATAATTTCACTAGGGAAAATTGTAATGGCCCTATGGTATTTGAGATGGTTTTTAAAGGATGAATAGAAATTTCTTCAGTGAGGAGGAAGTATGGAAGAGGTATGTGTGTATAGAGGGTTCAGTCAGGGAATTCAGGGTAAAGGTACCAAACATTTGCAGGAGCCTAATAGTAAGAAAGGACGTGGCAAGTTGAGGAGATGATGGGATATTTGGTTTGATTTTTTTTTTTCAGTTGTCTTCACTGAGGACAGAAGCAAGGGCACAAGAATTTAAGATATAATAATGTTGCTTAGGAGAGAAATTAGATTCAGATTGTGAAGGATCTTATATATTCCATATGCTGAGGAGTTGGTATATTATTTTATTATTAAATATTCTTGAAGGTAGTTTCATGTTGAGAAATAGAACTCATGTTTATAAGTCTTTATCACACAAGTTAGGTTAAAAAGAAGAATGTGAGCATTTAAGATATTGATTGGAAAATACTATATAGTATTCCTTTAAATTTTTATTTTCCAGAATTAAACTAAATAGATGGGATTTAAAGTTGTTAAAGCTACTAGACCTACATCATCCTGGAACATAAGGATTTCTTCTGATCCTAACTACTCATAGCAGTACATACTACAACATTAAGAGTACATTTATACATATACCACAAATTGCCATGATTTAAGATCCAATATCAATTGATTTCCAAAGAAAATCAATCATTAAGTTGTGTGAAAATCATCAAATACATGGTTTACTTTTAGTTCTTAAAGTACGGATCTGTTTTCACAAAAGCAACATACTTCTTATTAATACTACATGTGAATAAGGAACCATTTCAGCCTCATCATCTTTATTCAAATTAGTGTTCGTAGAATTGCCATTGCCCTTAAATTGATATTTTAGCAAAGTATTGTGGAAGTCTCCTTGAGGAGATCATAAAAATCACTTGATAAAAATGGAGTATGATTACAGCTCGGAATTACCAAATTTCTACATGAATGAAGAGTTTTGAGTAAAGGTGGAAGTTTTAGAGCTGATAGTTTTATAAGATTAATAAGGTAGGAAGAAAATCACTTGTGGATTTTAATGCATTTTATCTGTACCTTATAACCCTGCAACTTGGGTGTTGTTAGCATTGTTTTTATGGATAAGGAGTGAGAAATGCCAGAGAAGCTGACTGGGCCAGTGTTAACAAGTATGATGAGTATGAAGCAGAGCTTTAAATAAACCTGGGTCTTTCCGTTTCTGAAACACTAGCTTCTCACTTACCTCTTCTCTCAAAATTAGAGCTATGTGTAGAAAAAGTAGTGTTCCATGTAATAGATTCCCTCATTTCTTTCCACATATGGTTATCCCTAAATTATCCAGTTCAAGTTCATACTTTTAAACTGTTGAATATTGAATTGGGAGTTACTTGGATTCTATAATTAGACTTCATTAAAATTAATGCTCATCAAAAAACATCATTAGTAAAATGAAAAGGGATGGAGAGAGTTCTGGTTCCCAGTCCAGCAGGTAAAGACTTTGGAAGTTGTCACCCCCTGTCCTCACAAGAAAAAAAAAAAAAAACTGAAAAAACTCAAAATCAGCAACTCTTTTTAGATCCCTCAGAGAATTGAGGACACAGGGCATACTTACTGCAGCTCTGAAAACTGGAGAGACAGGTGAATACAAGGCATGACAACTTACCAGGACTAGAAACCACCGCTGCAGCCACCCCTGGTAGGAGTACATGCAGGGTGATTGACAGATTGCTGGAGATGGAGCAGAGACTAGCTTGGACTAAGTTACTTAGGAAGGACCCCTCGTTCTCATGAGTTTTACTACCAGGCACCCCACCAGGATCTCAGGGCGAAGATTGGAGAAAAATCCGCTTGTGTTCGAAGGGCAGGGATGGAAGTTGAGCAGGAAAGTAACCGTTTTGAAATATGCTCAGAGCTTTCTGCTCTCCTTGACAAAGATCTGCCCTCAAGGAAATCTATTTTACCAATACTTAACCAACGTGTGTTTTACCAGAGCCTAACCAAGGTGGGGGAAGGGAAGTACCCATTTCCAGCCCTCTCTGTACTTCCTGTTGCAGCTAGGGAGGGGTGAGCTGACGGGCACCGAAGGGTGCAGCCAAGGGGCTCAGACCACTAAACCCGAGACCTAATCACAGGATTAAAGACGAGTTCCTCCCCAGCCCCAGACTTAACTGACACATCACCAGGGCTCCTGTATAATAACAAAGCGTCACAACTTAAGTCACTGCAAAGCTCAGGCTAATTAAGGACTGTCTTGGGAAACCCAAAGACAACAGGAGAGACAGAAACCAGAATAGTAGAGCAAATAGCGTCAAGTGCCTGCCTCAGAGACTGTTCCTTTGGAACAGTCACAATTTGATTGAATTCGTTCCTGAAGCAATTCATGGCCCAGGGCGCTGCTGAAGATAATAGAGCAGTGTGTTGGCAATTAGAGGAGTTCTCAGCTGGGTGTGGTTTTTGAGAGAATGGGATGATTAGTACCCCTGGTCATCTCAGTATTCCTGTGGGCACACCCAGAGCTGTGCTTTCCTTGAAGAGCAACAGCAGAAGCCTAAACTGGAGGTTGAGGGTGAAGATAGAGTCCATGTACGTAAACTACCAAATAACAGGAAGCTGGGAAGATGGGAAACAAATACTTACACTCACTGCGATGCAATATGTAAAACATCTGGTTGCCAGCAAAATATTACAAGACACACAAAGATAAAGGAAAGTATGACCCATACACCTGATAATAGACAAGCAACAGTTATAAGTATACATGTGCATAATAACACAGTTTCAAAATACATGAAGGAAAAAATAAGGAAAAATAGACAATTCTACAATCGTAGTTGGAGATTTGAGCATATCCCTCTCAGAACTCAATACAAAAACTAGACAATAAAAAATCAGTTGAAATAGTTTCAAGCACTATCAAATCTCGTGGCTTAATTGATATACAATACTGAAACTGTGCGACTCAGATTGCACTTGAACCCATGGGCGGGGACTCAAACCCAGCCAGAACCCACTGTCTTTTAATTGAGATCACACACATGGTCTCAGGACTTACCGAAGCTCAGGTTCTTTATGTCTAATCACAGAAGGAATTCAGTGAGAGACAAAGTGATAGGTAAGAAGTGGATTTATTTAGAGAGAAACACACTCCACAGGCAGAGGGTGGGCCATCTCAGAAGGCAAGAGGCCCCAAAACATGGTGTGGTTAGTTTTTATGGGCTGCGTAATTTCATAGGCTAATGCGTGGCAGGATTTGTCAGCTATTTTTGGGAAGGGGTGGAGATTTCCAGGAATGTGGGCACCGCCCACTTTTTGGCCCTTTGTGTTTGGCCTCAGAACTGTCATGGCGCCTGTGGGAGTGTCATTTAGCTAATGCATTACAGTGAGCATATAATGAGGCTCAAGGTCTACTGGAAGTCGAATCTTCCGCCATCTTGGATCTAGTTGGCTCTTACCAGTTTCTGTCATATCCAATGGCTATGTCATTCTTTCAAAGGTTGTGCCCTGCTCCCCTTCCCTCCTGTTTCAATACTATGCGTAGTAACAGCAAAATACGCATTCCTTTCAAGGGTACATGGTTTGTTTACTAGGAGAGAAAATACGTTGAGCCATAAAACAAGTTTCAATAAATTTTTTATTGAGTTATAATTAATATAACATTATATTAGGTTCAGGTGTACAGCATAGTGATTAAATATTTCTATACCTTGTGAAACAGTCAGCACAGTAAGTCCAGTTATCATCCGTCACCATATAAAATTATTATAGTATTATTGACTATATTCCCTCTATATACATTACATCCCCATGACTTATTTTATAACTGGAAGTTTGTATTCTTAATCCATTTAACATTTTTGTCTTTACCTGCACCCTTTTCTCTCCTCTGGCAACCACTCATTTGTTCTCTGTATCTGAGTCTCTTTTTGTTTTATTTTTTAGATTCCACGTATAAATGAAATCATAAGGTATTTGTTTTTCTCTTTCTAGTTATTTCACTTTCATAATACCCTCGAGGTCCATCCATGTTGCCATAGTTGGCAAGATTTTATTCTTTTTTATGGCTGAGTAATATTCACACACACACACACACACACACACACACACACACACACATACAAACACATCACATCTTCTTTATCCATTCATTATTGATGGACACTTAGGTTGTTTCCATATCTTGGCTGTTATAAATAGTGCTGCAATGAACACAGGGGTGCATAAATCTTTTTGATTTAGTGTTTTCATTTTCTTTGGATACATACCCAGAGGTGGAACTGCTGGATCGTATGGTAGTTCTATTTTTAGATTTTTGAGGACCCTCCATACTGTCTTCCATGGTGGCTGCACATATTTACATTCCCACCAACAGTGCACAAAGATTCCCTTTTCTCCACATCCTTGTCAACAGTTGTTGTTTCTTGTCTTTTTGATAATAGCCATTCTGACAGGTGTGAGGTGGTATCTCATTGTAGTTTTGATTTGCATTTCTCTGATAATTAATGATGTTGAACACCTTTTAATGTCCCTGTTGGCCATGTGTATGTCTTTGTAAAAAATGTCTATTCAGGTCTTCTGCCCATTTTTTAATCAAATTTGTTTTTTGATACTGAGTTGTATAAAAAAGTTCTTTATATACTTGGATATCAACCCCTTATTGGATATATCATTTGCAAGTATCTTCTCTCATTTGGTAGGCTACCTTTTTGTTTTGTTGGTTTGCTTCACTGTGGAGAATCTTTTAATTTGATGTAGTCCCATTGTTTATTTTTGCTTTTGCTGCCCTGACCTGAGGAGACATAACCAAAAAATATTGCTAAGACTAAGGTAAAAGAGGTTACTGTCTGTGTTTTCTTCTTGAAGTTTTATGATTTCAGGTATTACATTTAAGCCTTTAATCCATTTTGAATTTATTTTGTATATGGTGTGAGAAAGTTGTCCAGTTTTCATTTTTCTGCATGTAGCATCCAGTTTTCCCAACACCATTTATTGAAGAGACTGTCTTTTCTCCATTGTATATTCTTGTCTTCTTGTCATAGGTTAATTGACCATGTGAGCATAGGTTTATTTCTGGGCTGTCTATTCTCTTCCACTGATTTATGTGTCTGTTTCTATGCCAGTACCAGACTGTTTTGGTTACTGTAGCTTTGTACTATAGTTTGATGTCAGGAAGCAGGACTCCTCCAGCTCTGTTATTTCTCAAGATTGTTTAATTATCCGGGATCTTTTGTGTTTCCAAACAAATTTTTTTTTAACTTTTCATTTTATTTTGGAGTATAGGTGATTAGCAATGTTGTGATAGTTTCAGCTGTACAGCAAAGTGATTCAGTTATACATATACATGTATCTCTTCCATGCAAATTTTGAAATTATTTGTTCTAGTTCTGTGAAAAATGCCATTGGTATTTTGATAGGGATTGCATTGAATATATAGATTGCCTTGGGTAGTATGGTCATTTTAACAATATTAATTCTTAATATTAATTAATTAATATTAATTATTATTAATTATTAATTAATTATTAATAATTAATTATTAATTAATTATTAATTAATATTAATTATTAATATTAATTCCGAGAATACAGTGTATCTTTGCATCTGTTTGTGTCCTCTTCAGTTTCTTTCATCAGTGTCTTATAGTTTTCCAGGTTTTACATCCTTAGGTAGATTTATTCCCAGGTATTTTATTCTTTTCAATGTGATAGTCAATGGGATTGTTTCCTTAATTTCTCTTTCTGATAGCTCGTTGTTAGTGTATAGAAGTGGAACAGGTTTCTGCATATTAATTTTTTATTTTGGGGTCCTTTTTTATGATTTTCATTTCTGTGTTTACATTGCCCATCTGTTCTTTGTTCTTGCTTTCTACTTTATCCTTTGGAGCTCTTAGCCTGTTAATCGTAGTTGTTTTAAACTCCCAGTCTGATAAGTCCCACATTCCTCTCATATCTGGTTCTGATGCTTACTCTGTCTTTACATTGTGGTTTTTGCCTTTTGGTATGCCTTGTAATCTTTTCTTGATGGGCAGATAGGATACCCTGGTAACAGGAACGCTGTAAATAGGCTCTTAGTAATGTGGTGGTGAGGTGTCGACAGAAGGGGGTTTTCTGTAGTCCTGTGATTAGCTCTCAGTGTTTTAATGAGCCCAGGCCTCTAGACTGTGAGCTTCACAGTGTTTCTCATTTTTTTTTCTCTCCCCTTGGGTGGGACAGGATGGCTAGAGTGGGCTGGACTTGGGTATTTTCCTCCCCCAGGTCAGGCTCTGGTTAACAAGGGTATTTTCCTCCCCCAGGTCAGGCTCTGGTTAACAAGATTCCCCTAAAGGTAGGCCTTGTTGAGAGCAGAGTGCTCTGGCCTAGTTCAGCATGGTTTCTTTCCCTTTCCCTGTCGGAAATCTGAGGGTACTTTTCTTTGGTATTTATTTTCGGAATCTGTTTGAGCTTCTAGAGCTAAATCTCACAATACCGTGAGGTCCGCCCTATGACTGGGGCCTCTTGGGGTTTTTAACTCTCAGGGTTGACCACGCTGAGCCTTCCACAACTCATAAAATACAGTTCAGATTTTCCTACCCTGGCACTGCTTCCTCTGGCAGTTTCTGCTCCTGAATCTTCTCTGGGAAGCTCTGATTCCCTGTACTCAGCTGTTGGTCTCTCAAATCTTGGGGGTAGCCGTTTGCCCTGTGCTCTTCCCTTCCTTGTGTATTTAAGAAGAGTTGTGGATTTTTCAATCTGTTGAGCTTTTTACTTGTTGCCAGGATGGATTGGTGACTTCCAAGCTCTTAACGTGCAGAAAACTACTTGCAGTTTTAAAGAGTAAATAACTATATTATTGGTATTCTTAAAATTTTAACTTGTGATATGTGTTTTTATGTATTTCTTTAGACACAAAATTGGGAAATGTATAGTTTACAGCAAAATGTTCTGATAAAACTAAGCTCAGTTGAGCATATAAATTCTAATTATTTTTTCACGAAGCACCAAAAACTTTAATAGATTCTTTAGGTACTTTATATATGTATATATAATTAAATATTTAGACATTACTAAACATACAGTTAAAAGATTATTTTTTAATTTTTTAGATTAATATTTTTATCTTTGTTCAATATTTTAAATACTCCAATTCATTCTCTTTTTATCCAGGTTGAAGATTGTAAAAATTTCTTTTAAGTGCAAACAGTTTTTTATTCAACTGAGAAAAGAATTGGTGAGTTGATCTTATTAACATAACTTAAGTCCTTTAAGAAATAAGTCGTCATTCATTACAGAACTTTTAGTGCAAGTAAATGTGTTAATACTGTTAATAACTGCCTACTCAGTTAAGTAATTCACACTTTATGACAAAGTATATCCCTAGTGTTTCTGTGGTTCTGATCAGAAGTTATTCTAGATATCTGTTCTGCTATCTCTTGAACTTAGAAACTGGTCTCGATTGTGATGTTCATTGTCGTCCCCAGGGTCCATTCTTGAGGTCAGTAACTGAGCATTTATATGTCCTTTTTCTTTCTTTCTTTTTTGTTTAAACTAAATCTACAGCACTTCCTTTCACATAGGAGTACATTTCATTTGGGGGATTCTGAGCGTTTAGTTTTGTTCCTAGTTAATGAACGTGTAGTACATTTCCTCCCTTTGTTGGACTGATGTCCTTTTTGTGTATTAAATACAACACATTATCACAGAAAGCACAGTGTTGGAAAGAATTTCATCTTATAAATGATTTTATCTACTTCATCAAATTAAATTAACCTTATCCTTTGACTGACATTACTAGAAGTCTTGACAAATTAATGCACATTTCAGGATGTGTATATGTGTATATGTGTATAAAATGTATTCAGGGACTTCCCTGGCGGTCCAGTGGTTAAGACTTCGCCTTCCAGTGCAGGGAATGCGGGGTCGATCCCTGGTCGGGGAGCTAAGATCCCACATGCCTCGAGGCCAAAAAACCAAAACATAAAGTAGAAGCAATATTATAACAAGTTCAATAAAGACTTAAAAAAAAATGGTCCACATCAAAAATACATAATAAATAAATAATAAAATAAAATGTATTCAAAGCCTTAAAATATATTTGAATCAAATGTATTTTATAGAGGATATTGATCTACTGACTATGATTCATCATTATACTCACAAAACATAGACGTTTTATTTCAAGAGATTTTTTATTGAAATAAAACCAACAGAAATTAAGTATAGTGCTTGATAAGTATATAATATACAATGTTACTATGTAGAACATTACTACCACCCTGGCAGCTGGTATTATTACTAATGGAGTTGACGCCCACTAGCAGTCATTAACTCTCCCAAAAGGTAAATATTATTCTCATTTGTATCATCGTGGATTAGTTTGCTTAGTTTTGAATTTTAAAATCTAAAATCATACAGAACGTTTTCATTTTTATCTGCCTTCTTTCCCTTAACATTGTGAGATTCATTCGTGTTGTTACACCTAGCGATAGTTTGCTCCCTTGCTGTGGAATTCTACTGAATGAATATACCATACATTAGTTATTCATTCTTACTATGTTAGTGGACAGTTTTGCCATTTCCACGTTGTGACTATTATGATTAATGCTGTTAATGAACATTCTTGTACATGTTTCAATAAATGTTTAGAGGAATAAAATATAATAAATCCTATCTGGAAACTAGAGAACAAACATTTTACTTTGATAATTATATTGGTAGGAGGCGGTGTTTAAGTCAACTCTTCCGATTTGCTCCCCATTATAGTGCTATTGTTGTTAGTAATACTAATAATATAGTATCTACCATTTCTTAAAGTCTTACTGTGTGCCTGGTAACGTATCAACCGTTTTCATATCATTTAATCCTCACAACCATTCTCTGAGGGAGTGTTAATGCATACAAAGCAACTGTTACACAGAATTAAGAATTCTCTGGTGATCAAGAAGTGATATTTTAAGCATATCATCTTCTAATATCACAGCTTAATATTTATACATGGGCATTTTACTGTATTTTAGTCATAGAAGGTATCTTCATGACCTTTTGATAGGCAAAGATTGCTTTAATAGGACATAGAAGGGAAACTAACATTAAAGGAGAAGATCAGTAACTAGAACTGGTTAAAATTAAGAACTATGTTCGTCAAAAGACATGATTAAGAAAGTCAAATAGCACAGAATATGTGTATGATACACACACACCATCTATGTCCTTGGTTGTGTATCCAGCCCAACCCAGAAGTACGCTAGTGACTTGAACAGACACTCCAGAACTGAGAATATCCCCATGGCCAGTAACATGAAAAGCTGTTGAACCTCAATTAAGCATCAGAGAAATACAGATTATAACCAAAATGTGATAATTTCACGCAACCACCAGAATAGTGGAGCAAAAAGATGGGGAGCCAGTGACCGGGGAGTGTGAAGAGCATGCGCTGCTGGTAGAGGGGGTGCCTGTCAGGCTGATCATTTTGGCAACGGCTGGGCGGCACCGACCAGAGGTGAGCGCATGGCATCTATGGCCCAGCAACAGAAATTCGCACCTACGCGCATCTGACAAAATACAGGAATACACACAGGAACAACATTTTCACATCACCAAACTAGAAACATTAAATGTCTGTCAACGGTAAACAGGTTAATAAACTGTGGTCTGTTCACATGAGAGAACAGTGTGTAGAATGAAGTGAGTCAGTTACTGCTTCACAATTACATGGAGGAATATAGAAACATAATATTGAACAAAAGAAGTCAGACCTAAAGACATACATGTATGAGTCCGTGTATGTAAAGTTGAGAAACAAGCATGATAACCTGTGGGCATAAAAGTCAGAAGGTGGGCACACGTGTACAGGTTATGTGGTATTAACCTGTGGGCATAAAAGGCAGAAGGTGGGCACGTGTAGAGTTTATGTGGTATTAACCTGTGGGCATAAAAGGCAGAAGGTGGGCACGTGTAGAGGTTATGTGGTATTAACCTGTGGGCATAAAAGGCAGAAGGTGGGCACGTGTAGAGGTTATGTGGTAGAGACGGGAAGACAAGGCGCTCGGAGGCGCTGCTTAACGGTCCATTTCTGGACCTGGTTGCAGTCACTGTGTGAAAATCATAGCTGTACACCTATGACATGTATGCCTTGCTATAGATAGTTCAGTGAAACCATTTATTTAAATAGCAATTTGTGCCAAATTTTTAAAGAAAAATTAAAGAAATGCTTCTGTTGCTGCTTATTTTAACTTTTTAATTAATTAATTAATTTTTGGCTGTGTTGGGTCTTTGTTGCTGCGCGTGGGCTTTCTCTAGTTGCAGCAAGCGGGGGCTTCTCTTCCCTGCGGTACATGGGCTTCTCATTGCGGTGGCCTCTTGTTGCAGAGCACGGGCTCTAGGCACGTGGGCTTCAGTAAATGTGGCACGCAGGCTCAGTAGTTGTGGCTTGCAGGCTCTAGAGCGCAGGTTCAGTAGTTGTGGCGCACGGGTTTAGTTGCTCCACGGCATGTGGGATCTTCCCGGACCAGGGCTCAAACCCGTGTCCCCTTCATTGGCAGGCTGATTCTTAACCACTGCGCTACCAGGGAAGTCCCTGTTGCTACTTATTTTAAAATAAGAATTTCAAAATAGTGTTCAGAAGTGCTGAAGTGTTTTTATTTACTTATTTACAATCTAGACAGATTTATAAGTTTAGAGATACTGTTGAAAGGTCTGTTGATGTATCTTAAAGTTTAATTTGTGGGCCAGGATTGTATTTTGAAATAATTATAGCTACTAAGTTTTGAAAATAGATACATATCAAGTTTTAAATTTGTTTCTAACTGTGTTCTAAAATAACAGTTCCTATGAGTTGTAATATTACCAAATGAGGTCCACATTTTGCAAACCTTTCCATTAATTTTACTGCTTTTTTATGGGATAAGCAAAAAAGACACAGGAAGGGTTAGTGTTTGTAAAGGTAGAGTATTTACCTGTAAAAAATAAATTAAATGGAACATTCGATCCTGACATTCTCATGATATTCTCTGCATTTTGTCATTTATTACAGCATGAATCTAGAGAAACATTATTGGGATTTAACATGGTGAATTACAGAGCATGTAAAAACTTGTGGAAAGCATGTGTAGAACATCACACATTCTTCCGTTTGGACAGACCGCTTCCACCTCAAAAGAATGTTTTTGCACATTATTTTACATTAGGTTCAAAATTCCGGTATTGGTAAGTATTGCTTATGCTTTGATACTTCAGTGGTGGATTTTTTCCTCCTTTTAAAGAAAAGTCTAGTTTACTGAACCATAGAATCTGTTACTCATGCGTGCCTACTAAGTCAAAGTCTTCGCGGGGTTTGGCCGCTTTGTCTAATCAGCAGAAAGTTCTGTAGGTTCTCATTATAAAGCCAGACTTGAGAAACCTGTTCCATTACCTGTATTCCAGGTCGTTATTTCCTAAAGTAAATCAACTGTATTTAATTAGTTACAATCTACTCCTGCTATAATTTCCATTGTCTTTGTTAAATATTTGTAAGATGACTTTCTCGTGAAGAAAATATTTAGATGTGGCCCAGAAAAGATTTGTATTGTAAACCTCAAGCATTTATAAATGCCCCATTTGTAATCAGAAAATAAAACACAACAGCATAAAGCGTCGTACAGGATATACCATTAAAAACACATCCTCCTTCCAAATAAAAGTAGCCCCAAAATTCAGTATCAGCACTTAACTAGAATTAAGGAAATTGTAACCATAAAAAAGGCACAGCAGATTCTTAAGTGGCTTGATGTCATGATTGGCTCCCCTGTCACCATCCTAAAAGCAGTACTGGGAAAGTAAGGTGTTGGTACTTGTAAATTTAAAGGTAATTAGGTTTAGGGAATGAGTATGACATCGGTAGTGAGAGTCAAGGAAAAATCTAAAAGTCTTATCTATTGGTACTAAATCTTAGCAGGTACAGAAGAAATCTCCAGTGAGAGAACAGTGCAGACCATACTGGTATTCCTTCAATAAATTTAATTCCTTACCTAAACGACCACCGGGGTTGTTATACAAGAACTATACTTAACTTTAGCAGAACTGTTTCTTCCCTCTGACCTTGAAAATATGACATACACGTCAGTATACACACACCACTTCAATTAGGCAACAAAGAAATTAATAGAATGTAGTAACCAGCCTTTAACCATAATTTAAACCAGTCTCAGATGGAAAAAAAAAAATCAAGTAATTTCCCCAAACTATACCACAGAAAACAAAATCTAGTCACGATGACTACAGATACCAAAGACATTTGAAGAAACCTGTTTGGGAGAAAATCATCCCTGAAACAGGATGAAATTTCTACCTGATATTAACAAAAAGAAACTAGCTCAAGGGACTTGCCCAGCGGTCCAGTGGTTAAGGCTCTGCACTTCCACTGCAGGGGGCATGGGTTCGATCCCTGGTCAGGGAACTAGGGTCCTTCATGCCGCATGTTGCAGCCAAAAAAAACCAGAACAAAACAAAAAAGAAGGGAAATTTCTCATCATGGAAGTTGAAGCCCTAAACAGTAAATTAAATAATTCTTTTAAAAAAAAAGCTCAAGAACTATCTAATTAAAAAAGAAAATACTGGTTGAGGGCAGCAACACTTGCCGTTCAGGCTGTTATTGCCCTTGGGGGAATATGGACCTAGTACTGGCAGATTTTACATTTTTAAAACAGTTTTATTAAGGTATAATTGACAGAATAATTTACCATATTTAAAGTTTAAAATGTCATGTTTGGGGATGTATATACATCCATGAACCCATTACCACAATTAAGATAGCAAGCATATCCACCCCGGGATTTTCCTCTTACCCCTCTGAAACCCCTTTTCTCTCTCCTCTCTTTGTCCCCATGTATCCGCTGGCCCGCTTTCTGTTTCTATAAATTGGTTTGCATTTTCTAGGGTTTTATATAAATTGAAAACATATATTTTGTTGTTGCCTGGATTGATGGTTCATTTCTTTTTATTGTAGGGTAGTATTCCATTGTGTAGATATATAACACATTTTGTTTATCCATTCACTGAATTATGGATATCAAGTGGGTTGTTTCTCTGTTTGGCTTGCTTCCGGACTTGGGCTATTACAAATAAAGCTGCTGTGAACATTGATGTGGAAGGGTTTGTATGGACATTTGCTTAAGTTCCCTTGGTTAAATACCTAGGAGTGGAATCACCGGATCTTAATGGTAGATGTATGTTTAACTTTGCAAGAATCTGCTGGTCGTTTTTCCAAAGCACGTGTTATCGTTTTACATGCCCACCATCAGTGTATGAGAGTTCTAATTCCACCAGATTCTTACCACTGCCTCCTGGTATCTTTTCATTTGACTAGTTTTCTGAAGAGCATGTAATTTTGATAAGTTCAATTTACCAGTTTTTTCTTTCATGGATCTTTCTTTTGGTGTCATATCTAAGGAATCTTTGTCTAACCCAAGGTCACAAAGATTTACTCCTGTTTTCTTCTAAGAGTTTTACAGTTTTAACCCTTACGTTTAGGTCTATGATCGATTTGAAAGTAATTTTTGCATATGGTGTGAATTATGGATTGACGTTTGTCTTTTTACATATGGATATCCAGTTGTTCTAGCATTTTTTGTTGAAAAGATTATTCTTTCTCCACAGCATTGCCTTTACACCTTTGCTAGAAATCAGTGGTCCACATTTGGGTGGACTTATTTCTGGACTTTTTAATAGTAAGTCTTAAGTCCAGTAGTATTAGTCTTCCAACTTTGTTCTTTTTAGAAGTTGTTTTGAATGTTCTAGGCCCATTGCAGTTTCATCTGAATTTTAGAATTAGCTGATCAGTTTCTACAAGAAGGACTTCTGGGATTCTAACTGGAATTGTGCTGAAACTATAGATCAGTTTCAGGAGAATTGGCATCTTAAAAATATTGAGTTTTCTCTACTAGAGCTAAGCAGTGAATTTGGTAGGGTTGCAGGATACAAAATTAATGCACAGAAATCTCTTGCATTCCTATACACTGACAATGAAAGATCAGAAACAGAAATTAAGGAAACAACCCTATTTACCTTCGCAACAAAAAGAGTAAAATGCCGAGGAATAAACCTACCTAGGGAGACAAAAGACCTGTATGCCGAAAAGTATATAAGACACTGATGAAAGAAATCAAGGATGACATAAACAGATGGAGAAATGTACCATGTTCTTGGATTGGAAGAGTCAACATTGTGAAAAGGACTCTACTACCCAAAGCAATCTACAGATTCAGTGCAATCCCTATCAAATTACCAATGGCGTTCTTCACAGAATTAGAACCAAAAATGTTATGCTTTGTATGGAAACACAAAAGACCCCGAATAGCCAGAGCAATCTTGAGAAACAAAAACGGAGCTAAAACGTAGGAAAAACGCTCTTTGACATAAACCACAGCAAGATCTTCTCTGACCCACCTCCTAGAGTAATGAAAATAAAAGCAAAAATAAACAAATGGGATCTAATTAAACTTAAAAGCTTTTACACAGCAAAGGAAACCATAAACAAGACAAAAAGACAACCCTCAGAATGGGAGAAAATATTTGCAAACGAAGCAACAGACAAAGGATTAATCTCCAAAATACACAAACAGCTCATGGAGTGCAATATCAAAAAAACAACTGAATCAAAAAATGGGTGGAAGACATAAACAGGTATTTTACCAAAGAAGACATACAGATGGCCAGGAGGCACATGAAAAGCTGCTCAACATCACTAATTATTAGAGAAATGCAAATCAAAACTACAACGAGGTATCACCTCACACTGGGCAGAATGGCCATCATCAAAAAATCTACAAACAAGAAATACTGGAGAAGGTGTGGAGAAAAGGGAACCCTCTTGAACTGTTGGTGGGAATGTGAATTGATATAGCCACTGTGGAGAACAGTATGGAGGTTCCTTAAAAAACTAAAAATTGGGACTCCCCTGGTAGCGCAGTGGTTAAGAATCGCCTGCCAATGCAGGGGGCACAGGTTCAATCCCGGGTCCGGGAAGATCCCACGTGCCACAGAGCAGCTAAGCCCGTACACCACAACTACTGAACCTGTGCTCTGGAGCCCGCGAGCCACAGCTACTGAAGCCCTTGTGCCTAGAGCCCGTGCTCTGCAACAAGAGAGGCCAGCTCAATGAGAAACCCATGCACCGCATGAAGAGTAGCCCCTGCTCACTACCACTGGAGAAAACCCATGTGCAGCAACGAAGACCCAGTGCAGCCAAAAATAAATAATCATATCTTCAAAAAATGTATGGATGTACTAATTAAAAAAAAACCAAACTAAAAATAGAACTACCGTATGACTCAGCAATCTCACTCCTGGGCATGTAGCCTGAGAAAACCATAATTCAAAAAATACCTGTACCCCAGTGTTCATTGCAGCACTATTTACAATAGCCAGGACATGGAAACAACCTAAATGTCCAATGACAGATGAATGGATAAGGAAGATGTGGTACATATATGCAATGGAATATTAGCCATAAAAAGGAAGGAAATTGGGTCATTTGTAGAGATGTGGATGGACCTAGAGTCTGTCATACAGAGTGAAGTAAGCCAGAGAGAGAAAAACAAATATTGTATATTAACGCATATGTGTGGAATATAGAAAAATGGTAACAGATGAACCTGTTTTCAGGACAGGAATAGAGATGTAGAAATAGAAACCGATGTGTGGACACGGGGGAAGGGGAGGGGTGGGACGAATTGGGAGATTAGGGTAGACATATATACACTGCCATGTGTAAAATAGCTAGCTAGTGGGAACCTGCTGTATAGCACAGGGGGCTCAGCTCGGTGCTCGGTGACGAGCTACATGGGCAGGATGTGGGGTGGGGTGGAAGGGAGGTCCAAGAGGGAGGGGATATGTGTATACACATAGCTGATTCACTTCATTGTACAGCAGAAACTAACACAACATTGTAAAGCAATTATACTCCAATAAAAAAAATATTGAGTTTTATGACTCGTGAAACATGGTATATCTTTTTATTTACTTAAATTTTCTCTCAGCAGTAGTTTTCAGCATATACCTCTTTCACATCTTTTCCAAATGTATCCTTAATTATTTCATGTTTTTGATGCTATTATAAATTGTCTTATTATATTTTAATTTCAGATTGTTCATCACAGTTAATTAGAAATGCAATTGATTTTTTTTTTTTCTTTTTCTTTTTTGCGGTACACGGGCCTCTCACTGTTGTGGCCTCTCCCGTTGCGGAGCACAGGCTCCGGACGCGCAGGCTCAGCGGCCATGGCTCACGGGCCCAGCCGCTCCGCGGCATGTGGGATCTTCCCGGACCGGGGTACGAACCCGTGTCCCCTGCATCGGCAGGCGGACTCTCAACCACCGCGCCACCAGGGAAGCCCGCAATTGATTTTTTTATGTTGATCTTGTTTTGTTAAACTTCGCTTTTACCTCATTTATTTTAGGAGCTTTTTTTATAGTTGCCGAAAGATTTTCTTCCTAGAGGCCAAAAACGGTTTTAATTTTTCCTTTCTATTCTGATCCTTTTTATTCCTTTTTCCTTACTTGTTGCCCCAGCTAGAATCGCCAGTATAGTGTTGAGTAGAAGCGGTGAGAGCAGATATCCTTGTCTTGTTCCTTATCTTAGGGGAAGCCACTCAGTATTTCACTGTTAAGTGTGATGTTGGTTGTGAGCTTTCACACATGCCCTATATCATGCATGTTGAGGCAGTTCCTCTGTTTCGCATTTGTGGGAAGTTTTTATTAGGATTGGTTATTGGTTTTTGTCAAGTGCTTTTCCTGCAGCTATCACAGTGATCATATGAGTTTTCTTTTTAGTTGTTTATTTGATGAATTATATTGATTGACTTTCAAATGGTAAAGCAGCTGTACATTCCTGAGAGAAACCCCACTTGGTTATGATCTGTTATCCTTTTTATATATTATTTTGTTTAATTTGCTTACATTTTGTTTAGAATTTTTGCATTTATGTTTGTGAAGGATATTTCTCTTTCGTTTTCTTTTGTAATGTCATTATCAGGTTTGGCGTCAGGATCATTTTGGCCTCATTGAATGAGTTGGGAAGTATTTCCTCATTTTCAGTTTTCTAGAAGAGTTTCTCTAGTAATATTATTTCCTTTTAAAATGTTTGGTAGAATTTTCCAGTTCTGTGCTTTTCTAAGGCAGAAGCGTTATTTATAGGAGGCTTTTGAACAGCACATTCAGATTCTTTAATACCAATGAAGCAGTTCAGGTTTCCTCTTTCTTCCTGGGTGGACTTTGATCGTGGTTTTCAAGGAATTTATCTATTTTGTCTAAGTTCTTGAATATTTTGGCAAAAAGGTTGTAATATTACCCTATTATATTTTCAATATCTCTAGAATCTAGTAAGGTCATTTCTCTCATTCTTGATATTGGTAATTTGTGTCTTCTCTCTTTTTCCCTTATCAGTCTTGTTAGATTAAATATTTGGGATTAAATATTTTTAAACACTGTGAATGCTAAATAAAACCTTTCTTCAGGTTTGTATGTAGCTTATGGGCCACCCTTTGTCTGTCAAGTCTTAAAGGAAACAAGTGACCGAAAAATACTGAACCAGGTTCCCGTTCAAGCGTAGAGTCAATAGCTAGACAGTATCAAATATACAAAACCTCAGGGAATATAACATCTCTGAGCCTATTTTGAAAAATAAATTTAATGGTAAAGTTAAGCCATCTAAGAGAGAATTCAAAATGACTCAAGAAGCATCTTGGTGAAAGAAGTCAGAATAAAGATTAAATTCTTTAAATATGGAACGAATCCTTGACAACTATGAGAATTATAACTACAGAATAGTATTAAAATGTTATAAACTTGGGCAAAGTAAAAGTAATAATATAAGAAAGCAAGAGGAAGCAGGGACTAGTGAACTATGTGAATCCATATTAACAAAAATTAAATATTAATATAATACACTAAGCTTTTAAGATTTTCCCTGACCTTTTTTTTTTTTTTTTTTTTTTTTTTTTTGCGGTACGCGGGCCTCTCACTGTTGTGGCCTCTCCCGTTGCGGAGCACAGGCTCCGGACGCGCAGGCTCAGCGGCCATGGCTCACGGGCCCAGCCGCTCCGCGGCATGTGGGATCTTCCTGGACTGGGGCACGAACCTGTGTCCCCTGCATCGGCAGGCGGACTCTCAACCACTGCGCCACCAGGGAAGCCCTTCCCTGACCTTTTTATTCTTCTCCTCCTTCTTCTTTTGTAAATGAATGGTAGCCTTTTTCTTTCCTTTAATTCAAGAGAAATCCATTTAGTATTTTCATTGTGGCATATATAGCATAATCACATTGTAATAGAATTATATCCATATTTGTAGCCTTTTCTATGTATGTATAGAGTTTCAGAATGATTTTTCCCTGCTCATAATGGAGATTATTTCTTAGGGGTATGGCTGTGGCTAAATCTGTTTACTTTTTTTGTTATGCTTTTCGATATTGCTTGAATTACTTACAAGAAGCCTGCATGCTTTCACCAGTTGGTATATTCTCACTGTTCTTAAGATAAGTATCTTGCTGTCAGAATTTAGTGTTCTTAGATTATGTTACAGTTTTACATTTTGTTCTAATTATACTAAACCCTGTAGAATAATGTGGATAATATGACATATAAACACTTCATTTTCCCCTCATATTTGAATTTAATCTTTATATTTTTATTATGAAATTCAACTTGTTCATTCAGCCTTTTGAGTAATAATGTCCCATTTGAATCCTCTTTCCTGGAAAATTACTCTATCAGTCCGGGAAACAGGAAGCTCTTTTGATTTCTCAAATAAAAGCAATTTAATTGAGGCAGTTGGTTTCTAACACAGGTGTTAGAAAGGCTAAGAAAACAAAAGGGAGGGGGTTTGGAGAAGCAGCAGGAAGAATGGGTAATGCCTGAGGGTCAGAAGCTTGTGTCACTCTGGGCTGGAGCCCACAAGCTGAGACCTGCTGCCGCACTGGTGAGCTGCTACCGTCGATTCTGGATCTCCAGGGCGGTGCTGCTTTAATCAGGGGTGGCATCATCTGCGGGGTTCTGTTTCTTTCTGTGCCCTGTCCCTGCTGCTGTTACAGCGGCTGCCAGCATCTGACGGTCACCTGCTTCTGACTTGCTCCGCTTTCTGATCTCCCACCAGAAAAAAGGCAGAACTGACAGGAAGCCAGCCTGCAGGGGAGCCTCCCAGATGCGGGGCGTAGCGGACAGGGCAGGACAGGACTGAGGCCTGGGCAGCTCGGTTAACGTGAAGTTAAATTCGTGTGTATAAGCAAGCCGTAGATGTCTGTAGTTGTGAAAGCTAGGCTTTCTGTTTATAGTCCTTAAGAACTTCAAAAACGTATCCAGAATACTTTTTAATCACCAAAATGATTAATAATCTTGTGAGCGATGTAGGAATGGCAGCATGACATGTTTATCTGGATACAGTCCTATCCCTAATGGATACACATTGGATAAATGCTTTTCCCCCTCATTATCAGCAGTGGTTGGGAATACTAGCACTCTTGTCATCTCTCACGAAGACTGAGAGATGGAATTTTGAATATCAGGGGATTTAATACTTCCTTTACCAGCCTCCTCACACACACACCCCCTTGTTATCTCTGTTCCAAAATGTCCAGGGGATTACAGTCCTTGTTCTAATGTGGAAGTACAAAGCAGTGGTGAACCTAAATCTGTTACCTTGTTCACAATTGCAAGTGTAGCTCATCCTTCTTAGAGGAAATATATTAAGAAACATCAACTTATCTAAACTTTAAAATCGTGACAATGTTTCTGACTTTCCATTAAAACTTGAACAGATGTGCCATTCTATTCACATTTATCTATACTTGTCCATAGAAGATGATCTTAAAATTGCTTATTAGCTTTGGAAACCTATATTTGTATGCTTTTATATATATTAAATTTCCATCTATGTAAATGGTTATATTTGATATTCTAAACATTTGTGTTCATTCACTCAAATAATGTGATGTGTCAAGTAACAGATTCTCTGAGAACCAAGTTTCTATTTACAAATTTGCCCTCAACACATTGGAGTACCACAGAGGAAGCTCAGTTCCCAGGCATAAACGGTGTGCTTGGGAGACAAATCACCTTCAAGATAACCCCCTGTAATGCCCAACTCTTAACCATATTCTGACCTTCATTCCTTCTTATATAAAAATATCTGGAGTTGCCTGTATCTGGACGTGGAGGGATTTGAGGATGTGTCTGTGATCGTTATCAGTAGGTGAGGAGGAAAAGCTTGCTCAAGGAAAGAGCAGTTCTTCGAGATCTCCCCCAATGTGTCAGGCCCTTCTTGAAGGAGTAGTAAAGACACTAGCCAAACCGCAGACGTGGCAGGAGGGCAGGGCTTAGATGAGCTGGGACAGCGCAACCTGTTTCTGAGTCTAGAGGGAGTGCCTTTCCAGGGCATAGCAGAGGAGGAATTCCTCTCAGACAGAATTACTTCTTTCATACTCACTCCCAAACAAAGGAGTATCTGAAAACAAAGTGTCTTTGGAACACATCCTTGTTCATTAATGGAAGAACTGTAATTAAGCTTCATCCATCCAGGTAGAAGTGGAATATAGTCCATTCTTTCCTTCTTACCCTCTGCTCCCTTTTCTCTGCTAGAAATATCTTGTCTCATGTAATTGTAGTATAGTCATGCTGTGTGTTGTCATTTTATCTTGTAGTTCTCTTTAAGGTTTTCTTATTGTACATATTTATCTATTTCAGTGGGAGAACTGAAGTCCAGTCAGTTCAATATGGCAAAGAAAAGGCAAATAAAGACAGGGTGTTTGCAAGGTAAGCCACTTCTAATTCAGTGTCTGGATTTTTTTTAAAGCAAGGTTAAAATTGCTAAAAACTCTTTTTCCAAATATGATTACAGAATTATCACATGATTCCTTCTTTAATTAAATGATAAATTATGTTGAGCGAATAATGAAATAGTTTGTCTAGCTTACTCAATCAGGTTTTTTTTAGTGGACCAAGGATTGTAACCCTGACTAGGCAGAATCAAGTATTATATTATTAATATAACATTTTGTTGGAAGGCTTGCTTCCCTTTTGTTAACATTTTTGAGAAACATAGTGACTCATCTCATATATTACCCAGCCCATTTCTTCTTTCTTTAAATCATATTGTTAAGAAATAAGTTGCTTTTTATTTGGGTGCTATTTTGTTATCTTCATTTTTTAAGATCTGTTAATAACCAGTTTGCTTTTCAACCAGTGAGATGACATGATCAGATTTATGGTTTAGAAAATAGTTTTATAAGCAAGTATAGAGAATGAATTAGAAGTAAGGCTGGGTACCCAGAGACCGGTTAGGTTATTGCAGTAATCCAAATGAAAATAACAAAGGTCTGAACTAAAACATTGACAGTGAAGTGGTTACTAGGGAACAAATTTGAGGAGCTTATTTTGCGAGTGGAACAGGCACAAGTTGTTGACCCGTTGGTGGAGGTGTGTGAGAGACAGGAGTGTCTGGAGAGACTTGTCAGCTTGGAGTGACATAAAATGGACAGGGGCTACAGGAGAGAACAGACTCGTAATAGAAGACGTTAAATTGGCACAGGTCTAGTTTGAGATGCCGGAGCAACGATCTAACCAGATTGTCCAATAGATGATTGAAAACTCAGCCAAGAGCTCTGGCGAGGGAGAGTGACCAGATTGGTGGCAGCTGATCTTTACTGAAGACCTACTGTGCCGAGCATTGTTTCAGGCCTTGGGAACACAGTGAAGAACAAATAACCCCTCTTAGTCTCATGGAGGCTGCACTCTGATTGGTGGAGCAGGCGCCTCATATAGTGAGGGCTGAGGCAGGGAAGGCCCTGGGCCGGAGCCAGTAGTGGGCAGGGTGCGCATGGCAGTGATCCAGGAGATGGCTAGACAGGCAGGCAGCGGCCGGAGTCTGTGTGGCCCTGTGCTGGGAACAGTGAGGACTTAGGATTGTAAATGGAGGCCCGGGGGACTGGGGGCATGGGAGGGATATAAACTGACTTGCATTTTTAAAATGTGGTAGAGTTCTTGTGCTTTAGAGTGATAAACTGAAGTATCTACAAGTATCGTATGGTTTCTGGGATTTGCTTCAGAATAATTGGGGGGCGAGGTGAAACAGGATTCTCATGATGATGCCGTTGAACCTGGGGCCTGAGTACACAGGGTTTATCAAACTCTTCTTTCTACTTCTGTTTATATTTGAAATGTTCCAAAATAAAAAGATGGGGGAGGGTGGGAGATTAGCCTGGCTGCTGGGATAGAATCACTCTGTGGGGATGTGAGTGGAAGAGGGTGACCAGTTAATCTCATAATGGCTAATGCTTATTTTGTACTTACCTGTGCCAGGCAGTTTTTGTATATTAACTCACAACCCCCAAACTCAGTGAGGTAATAAATCCATTACAGATGAGAAAACTGAGCGAGTTTGAATAATTTACCTGAGATTGTACGGAGAGTGAGGGATGCAGCAAGATTCTAACCAGGCATCCCAGGTTCTTACCCACACTTTTAACCTCTGTGCGGTAGTTTTTGCTGTTCTGCGTGAGAAGCTTGACTCCTTCCCTGTCTCACATGTGAAAGATGATCCCGTTTATTGTCTGTCTCCTTCACTAGGTAGGATGTCAGCTCTAGGAGGACGGGAGTTTGTCTGTCTTAATTCACCACAGTAGCCACAGTTCTCTAATGAGTGGGGTATGGTAGATGTTTTTTAAATGAAGCAGTGTATTTTCAGTGAAAATAGCTTAGAGAGGGTGAGTCCTTAAAGAGGTCATGAGCTTAGAGTCTGCTGCCAGTGGAGGCCTGAGAGTTTTAATAAATGAGAAGTGGAGAATTTTGCTTTTGACTTTAATTTTGCTCTTAGTCTTTGTCCGAAAGACCTCCTGCTTTGTGTTTCTAGGGTAAAAAGCTGCTGTTTTTTTCTTTCCTCCAAAAGCAGAAACTGCTTTATTGCTCCACAAGTGATGGCTCATTTTTTTTAAAGCTCCAACAATGCCAAATAACATAAAGAAAAATCGTAGGGCTTCCCTGGTGGCGCAGTGGTTGAGAGTCCGCCTGCCGATGCAGGGGACACGGGTTCGAGCCCTGGTCCGGGAAGATCCCACATGCTGCGGAGCGGCTGGGCTCGTGAGCCATGGCCGCGGAGCCTGTGCTCCGCAACGGGAGAGGCCACAACAGTGAGAGGCCCGTGTACCGCAAAAAAAAAAGAAAAAAGAAAAATCGTTACCCCCAACACAATCATTTAAAATTGTTTTGTATTTACTATTCAAGATTTTGCCATGTATATACTCACAGAGATATTGATATGTATGTCTATATTTTGTTTTAAACATTGTTTCATACTTTTTGTTGCTTGTTTTTATCACTTAGCATATCATAGGAATTTTCTTCGATGTTGAAAAATCTGCAGTCATTCATGTCAGTAAATCTTAAACACTTAAGTCCTTTTATCCTGAGCTGTAGATTTAATTGCAAGATCCTTCCCTTCGTCCTGCCACCGGTCCGCGTGCACAGTCAGAGTCATTTCTGGGGCTGAGGCTGTGCCAGCACTGTGCCTGGAATGCTTGTAAAAATAAAAAACAAATAATATTACAAGTTCCTTGGAGTAAGGACATTTGAAACAAAAAAATCATTAGAACATGATTTTTTATGTGTTTGAATAATAAAATTTACTTGGGTTTTTTTTTTTTCCCCTTCATTCCTGGCTTACCCTCATCCTGATTTGTCTATGAATGATCTCTCCAATCAGAAAATTGTCAATGAAAAATGCCTTGATGTAGGAAAGATTTCACTGGTCAGGGCATATAGCATTTTGCTGTGATAAGTTTAACTTGAATTTGAATGATGTAATTCATTTCAGCATTTGTTCGAAAAAGTTTTGAAGTTGATTTATTTTGGCTTTATTTTTAGATTTATTGAGGGAAATATTGTCAGTTTCTCTATTAAATATAAATCTTGGTGTCATATTAGTGGCTTGGTTATTTCAGAAGGGAGAAAGAAAGAAAGTAAAAACACAGAGATGTCTGCCCCAATAGATACAGCTACTGAAATTACTCAAATTCCTCCTTTCCACAGTCATACTTTTTTTTTTTTTTTGCTGTACGCGGGCCTCTCACTGTTGTGGCCTCTCCCATTGCGGAGCACAGGCTCCCGACGCGCAGGCTCAGTGGCCATGGCTCACGGGCCCAGCCGCTCCACGGCATGTGGGATCTTCCCAGACCGGGGCACGAACCCGTGTCCCCTGCATCGGCAGGCGGACTCCCAACCACTGCGCACCAGGGAAGCCCTCATAGATACTCTTGTTTCCAGTTTGAAAGTATTAAGGACCTGTACAAAGGTAAAATGTACAGTAAAATGTTAATTTGAAACCATTTTCCTTGAAATTGCTCTTGAGAAAGGAATAGTTTACTTCCTATCAACTTTGTTTTAACTTAAAATGTACATATTTATTCTAGTTCTTAGTACTATAACTTTTTTGCAACACTCCTTTCAGACTTGTTAAAATCAAAGTAAATATTTTTCTGATTCTTCTGTTAAAATAGCACCATAACAAAATACTTGCACTTTTTTATTCTTTTCCTAACAAGAAGCTTAACTTTTTGTCTTGCTTGATATTTGTAAAAATACTGAACATGATTTCATAACTAGTTCTACTGTAACATGATATCCTAATATGAATACCAAGTCATAGGTGTGTTTATATATTAATGTTAATATCACATGCAAATGACTTCCTTTATTTATATGTGTAAATGCTTTAATATTTTGAGCATATCAGATTTTGAAAGATATACAGATAGTTACACCTGCATCTTACTAGTTCATTTTTTTTTCCAGAGCAGTTCCCAATGCATTTTATTTTATTTTATTATTTATTTGTTTTAAATTTAATATTTAAAAAAATTTTTTTTAAATTTTATTTTATATTGGAGTATAGTTGATTAACAGTGTTGCGTTAGTTTCAGGTGTACAGCAAAGTGATTCAGTTACACATATACAAGTATCTTCATTTTCAAATTCTTTTTCCATTTCTGTTATTACAGAATATTGAACAGAACTCCCTGTGCTATGCAGTAGGCCCTTGTTGGTTACCTATCTATCTATCTATATATCTATTTATTTATTTGGCTGCACCGGGTCTTAGTTGTGGCATGTGAACTCTTAGTTGCGGTATATGGGAGGTAGTTCCCTGACTAGGGATTGAACCCAGGCCCCCTGCATTGGGAGCGTGGAGTCTTAGCCACTGGACCACCAGGGAAGTCCCTGGTTATCTATTTAAAATATAGCAGTGTGTACATGGGAATCCCAAGCCCCAGTCTATCTCTCCGCCCCCACTTTTCTCTGCCTGGTAACCTTAAGCTCATTTTCTAAGTCTGTGAGTTTGTTTCTGTTTTGTAAATAAGTTTATTTATATCATTTTTTTTAAGGTTCCACATATAAGTGGTATCATATGATATTTGTCTTTCTCTGTCTGACTTACTTCACTTAGTATGATAGTCACCAGTCAGATAGTTCTTCATTTTATATATGCATTATTAAAATGTGAAATTGTTTAACAGGTTATCTTATAAAACAAATATGCATTATTCAGTGAGTAGTAGAGATAAAATTCCAATATGATGGGCCCCAAATAACTTCCTGTTTCTTTTGTTGTGCTGGAATTGTCTGAATCTACTTTGAAATAATAAGTCATCATCTAGGACAAGTACTGTTTTAATGATCCCATTAGCTCTGAAAGACTAAGCTTTTCTGGGATTGTGATGATCTGATGCATATCTATCAAAATACCCTAATGGTTTTAGCAATTATTAAATTATTCTGTTAGAGTATTAGAGAATTCTAGAATTCTTGTCCACTCCTTGGAATTTTAGTTGGCAGTATAAATAGTTAGAAAAGATTTCTCCTTAAACTTCTTATGTAAGGTTGTTTTTTTCAGCAATAATAAATGTTAACTTATTTTTCTGATACATCAACTCTTTGAATTGCTTTCAGACTTTTTCAGTTATCATATAATATCTAAGAAGAAAGCAAAAGAATGTTCCCATGCAACAGAAAAATAAGGTGCCATGGTCAGAAAATAAATTTACCACATTGCAAACACTGATGAAGTGTGGTATTTTTTTCTCTGAAGTTTCCACACTCAACAGGAAACATAGACAGCAAGCTTGAGTGGGTGGGTCTCTGAGGTTAAAACTGTTAATAAAATACCTTGAAATTTAGTTTTAAATGCAAAGCATTTCCAACCATGTTTAGTTTATTAACAACAGTAAAGTGTTCTGATGCTTTGTATTAGGTGAGTATAACTGGATTTTTTTCCTCCTTCAAATGACTCTTTCCCTCTTTTAGAAAATGAAAATAGTTGATCTCCTGACTGTGGCTAGTGAACTCACTTAAACAGTTTACATTTAATAATCCAATATGTGAGTAATCTGTTTACTAACATTAATAGAAGAGCCATAAATGCTGTTTATTTTAATAATCTTTACTTCATTTAAAAAATCTAATGCATGAGATAATATACTTTATTTTATTGTGACTGATGAGGTGGTTAGACTAAATGGTATCCTGACTTGTCTTCAAATCAGAAAATCCTGTAATTTAAACTCATGGTAATGGGAAATGTTTATGTTTTAATGACTTCAGATTCACTTATGAAAAATGAAATCTGACTCAATGACTTTTTAAAAAAATTGATAACATTACATCTCTTTTAGAAAATGTTCAATGTTCTTAAATTAAGGAGATGTCAGTCAACTATATTTCAATTTAAAAATAAATAAAAGAAAAAAAAGCAACATCATTAGGCCAAACTAAAAAGATTTTAGCTATGAATACATGAAATGATAGGGCATTTGTGTGCTTTAGATTCAGAAGTAATTTAAGTTACTTGTGGTTTAGTAAAATGAATAAACTAAAACATTCCACTGAAAATGTAGATACTCATAGATCATTTCAGAAGGTAGGGAAGGACCGTAGGAGCATACATTTTACTAGTAAATTTTGATATTTAGATGTAGAAACTTAAGTGGTTTGTCTGTGGGAAGGTCAAAGCTAGGATTGATGGTCCCCACTCATTGTTTTTTTTTTTTTTAAATAAATTTATTTATTTATTTTTGGCTGCGTTGGGTCTCTGTTGCTGTGCACAGGCTCTCTCTAGTTGCGGTGTGCGGGCTTCTCATTGCAGTGGCTTCTCTTGTTGCGGAGCACAGGCTCTAGGCGCACAGGCTTCAGCAGTTGTGGCACACAGGCTCAGTAGTTGTGGCTCGTGGACTCTAGAGCACAGGCTCGGTACTTGTGGTGCACGGGCTTAGTTGCTCCGTGGCATGTGGGATCTTCCCTGACCAGGGCTCAAACGCGTGTCCCCTGCATTGGCAGATGGATTCTTAACCACTGCACCACCAGGGAAGCCCCCCCACTCATTGTTTTAATGCTTCCTACTATGTATGTAAATTTTCTTGAGTACTCGTGGTCAGTGTTACCATGCTTTGTAGTTTAGTCTGTTTGTATGTGCTTCAGTGAGTTATTACTGAAATATAAAACGGTCTAAGTTTAGAAGCTGATATATTATGTGTTTTTATGTAATTTGCTTAATTCATTGTATTAACCTTCATATGAACTCTGCATGTCAAAAAGCTAGGCATTTAAATAGATATCATGTATTTTCCATGAACTTTGGCCACTTTTTGAATTTGCATAAAAAATGACTTCAGTTGCTAATTCACCTAAAATTCTAAGGGTTTTTGACCTCAGTAAGGATCAATATCTTTTCTGAAAAGATCATTTACTCTCTTTATCACTATAATAACTTGACAATATACAGGTTAGAAAACATACGCTACTCCCCACCGTGAGACAAAGTAATTAACCTTCCAAATGTTTCCTAAAGAAGAAAAGAAAAGAAAAAAACCCACTGACCTACTGTATATAAAAGGGGAAAATTTATAAATAAAATATACACAATTATCATTTTTATCTTGTCCTCATTGAGGCAGAGGGCCAGGGTTTAGGTTTAAGGACACTCAGGAGATGATGTGTTAGGAATTGTTTAAAACACCACAAGATAAGCTCAAGTCCCAGAGACGCTGGGACAGAGACAGACAATGTCTAAAATATAATGTTGGCAGTATCTGGGAAAACTTGATAGCCAACGATTCCATTGTTTTTTTTCTTTCGTCTTTCTTTCTTTGTTTCTTTCGTTTTTCTCCTCTTCCCTATTCTCTTTCCTACTTTTTCTTGCCTTCTTTCTTCATATAAAGCAGATTTCCTTTCTTAGGCAATTGTTTGGTAAGTAGCCTCCAAATGCATTAATTTCTTGTAAATAAACGTGTTGTGTTTACTCATCTAGAATATGATGTATTAAGACAAACTGTAAGGTTTGGTACATAGTTTGGGGTAAAAAATAAAATTTTTTGCATATTATTTAAATTATTACTCCAGATCCCCAAGTAAGCCCTTGGCACGGAAATTAATGGATTGGGAAGTAGTAAGCAGGAATTCACTGTCTGATGACAGGTTGGAAACACAAAGCCTTCCATCGCGATCCCCACCTGGCACTCCAAATCAGTAAGTACATCAGGTGTACGTTTTGCTAATTTCTAAATGTTTGGCTGTATGTTTCCATTGCCTGAAGATTATAATATGTAAAATTAAAATTTTTCAGTTAGACATGATTTTCGTTGCTCCAAGGCATTATTTCCTCTCAGCCTGGAGCTCAGTGTGTAAGCAGAGCATGACATAAAGATGCTCACTTAACTACAAAGCTGACTTCCACAGTCAGGGTCACTAGCCAATATATCAAGGCCTATTAGTAGACTTAAAATCTGGGAATATGGTTGTAGCTGACATAAGTCTTTTCCATATGTATCTCCAGCATAATTTCGAGGAGAGTGCATATTATTTGAACATGCTAAGTGTTGTGATTCTCTTGCTGAAGCTCCTACCCTGCTTCTGCTGTGCCAGTGTCTGTGGTCTAGGAAAAGGGATTTCCAGCCTCAGTTCCCACCAGCTCAGCCATAGCTCAGCTGAGAAGCACATGTTACTCAGCACTTACTGTGTATGCACTTCATCCTAGCATTTCTCACAAAAGCTGGATGCTTGGGTGTAGGTAGTAATAATAAGATAATAAATGTGTACTGGCCAAAGATGTTATCTTAATTTCATAATGTTAACAAGTGTGTTGTATGTATTATATGTATGTGATTAAGATAATGATAACAAAATGAATGTCACCATACTGACCGTCCTTGTTAACCCAAAAGGTTGATATAAGAAATATTTGAATTTTGGCATGGAATATAATATTTAAAGAAGTCTTCCTCTGGACATATTTCATACACATTCATGTTCAATAAATGTGCACTAAATTCTACAAGTTGTTTCACTGATGGGTGTTTGTCAGCTTAAGAGTAAATTCCTACCATATTGGAAGTAAAGTGTGTGCACAAACAGCTTGGTTCACAGCAGGTTACCTAATAGCTAGGTGTCTTCGTCACTACTTAGAAACACAATAGACTCAAAAGTTTGTGCAGTGTCTTGCTAATTGCAGAGTGCTAAGCCATCTTTTTTATAATAGACTGCATATAAATTCAAAGGCTAATCAGCTTGTTGGAGAAGATCCAGAACCTTCTTTCTCTGGTCCCTTTTCCAGCCAGCCGTTCCTTATTTGTTACCAGTACCCCACTAAACAATTACAGCAAATTATGGAAGACACATCAAATTTAAACCAGATGGTTGAATTAATTAATTGTCACTAACTCTGATCAGACTTTCTGTTAATGAAACAATTTTATGTATGATATGAAGAAAATTGTTCTTTCCCTAAATCCTAAAGTGACTGTGTCACTTATGAAGATGGAAATATGGTATTCAGTATCTCTAGTCTTAGAAATTATAGAAAATCCCATAAATAAAAGTATTTATTAAAGGGTTAAAAAAGAATTCAGACCAGAGGATATTTCTGAATTATTGGGTTCTCTCCTTTTATTTTGTAAATGCTGATTAAGACGCACATTTGTAGTGACTGAAACCTAGAAACATTAAGGTTGGTGGGGATAATAGATGATTGAAATAGATGAAGTTCCCGTGGCAGATTGCTAACTCTAGCTCAGATCTTTTGACTTCCTATTCTGTGTTTTTTCTGTTTATACCATAGTGTCTTTGTCAGAGACTCAGCTTAGTAAAATGTGGTCAGTCTTAAAAACACACACCCACTTTCTACTGCAATCATATAAGAAAGAAACTTGAACATACTGAGTTACAGTACATTTTTACTCAGTTTTTGTTCCTCTTCTCGTAGTCGAAATTCTGCATTCACCCAAGAGGGAACCAGGTTACGGCCGTCTTCAGTGGGCCATTTGGTCGGCCACGTGGTTCACACCTGCCCCGGCGAGGCGTTCGTGAGGCATCGGTCTCCATCTTCCACGCAAGCTAACAGCATTGTGTTGGAATCGTCTCCGTAAGGCCTTTTTGCATTTAGCTTCCTTTTTATGAGGAATAATGCCCCAAATTGTTTCATTTGAAATAATCTGGGAAATTATAGTATTTGATACAAGACTTTATGTGATGTTTTAAAAATTTATATATTTGTAAATGTGCTTATTTGTTCCTGAAGGTCTTGGTGACCCCCACCCCACAAAATCGCTGCTATTATTTTGTTGGCTCTGTATATTCTTGAACTTTTAGTGCACATTGTTACATATTTCTGTAGATAAATGCATCACTGTGGTCAGGCAGTAAGGTGATGAAAGGTAGAGTTTTCTTAATATTTTTCAGGAAGGGAACCATAAGGATGAATAGACAGTGTTGGGGAGATGAAGTAGCAAGGGAGAACATCACATTGAAAATAAGTTACAGAACGTGTGCACACCTCATTCTAAAATTCACTCCTGTCTCATTACAAGTTGATGCATAAATTAAACTTCATAATTCAGTATATCAGTTTAGTGCACAACATACTTACCTCACATTAATAGGCAGTCTTGATTTATTGGTTCATACAATACAGTTAGTTCATATGCAAGTAAAAATACAGTGCAAGAGTTAGAAAAAAAGTAAAATACTTTATAAGATACATAGGTAGGTAAGAGGATTCATTAATTGCTGAGGAGGAAAAAGGGGTTTCAGATACAGTGAGCGTGATGCGGGTTGAAGAAAGGGTGGGTCTGAGTGACGGAGAGCAGGTGGAGTGGCCAGCACAGCAGCTGTAGGTGCTCCAGGAAAGCGCGCCTGGTCTGTAGGAGCGACTGCTGTCCTCTGTGGGCGCCAGCAGGGAAGGCGGCCAAGCTGTCGGTACCAGTGGGCGTTTAGTCTGGCTAACGTGTATCTGGGTGAAAGATTTGGATTGTGTGTGGACATTTTAAAGGTTGGAGGAATAGAAAACTATACACTGCACAGTGACACCTGTGGAGCATGGGTGGACAGGAGTTAGGATTGGTGGAAGTTTAATGTTATATTACTTTAAAAATTATAACTCTAAACTTTTTGATTTTTAATAAGCATGTATTTTCTACTTCTAAAACTTTAAAAAGTACAGTAATTAAAGACGTGCTTGAAATGTTAACTGATTAAATTTTCAAATGACATGCTTTCGGCACATGAAAGCCGACCACTTGGAGGAATCACAAAGTCCGTGTCATCACAGACAGAACGGTGTCACTCCTGGGGCCTGACCACATGATCTCAGTCTAGTTTTTGTAGAGCCCTTTCCGTAGAGCCCATACACATCTGCCTATGCATACAATTGAGTATTTCCTTTCATAAATTTTATAGATTCACAAACCCCCCAAATCACTTACCTCTTCAGAATACCTTTGTTCTCTTTTCCTGACCTGAAGTGGAGGAGGAGGTTCAGGATAGGTTGGAACCATGCAGAGTTTTTCTTCCCCTGCCCAGTCCACCAGAATTTCAAATGCTTGGGCCTTCTCTTTGGACATCTGTTTTTTTTTTGTTTTTTTTTTTTTGCGGTACACGGGCCTCTCACTGTTGTGGCCTCTCCCGCTGCGGAGCACAGGCTCCGGACGCGCAGGCTCAGCGGCCATGGCCCACGGGCCCAGCCGCTCCGCGGCATGTGGGATCTTCCTGGACCGGGGCACGAACCCGTGTCCCCCGCATCGGCAAGCGGACTCCCAACCACTGCGCCACCAGGGAAGCCCTGGACATCTGTTTTATGAAGCTTAAGTATTTGTATTCAGTTTTGAATCTATAACACTGCATTGGAAATTCAGCCAATCCTCACCTTAAGAATAATGAGAGAGTTCTGAAAAGACAAGCTTAATGGTAAACTAATAAAAATAACTTACATTGGTAGCTTACAGTCAGCTTTTTCATAAATTATCTCATTGTTGTATTCAAGAGAACTCAATAAAATAGGAAAGCTATATAGCCCCCCTTTACAGATGAGAGAGCCACACTAACAGCATTTGTCCCAATTTATAGAGCTAAAACTCGGGTTTTCTTACCTGAGCCACTCTGTAGAACTGTGTATCCTGGACAAGGCTTTGTTGATTTTTTTTTTTTCAATTTAGAGGAAATATTTTTCAACTTGGAATCCATAGATTTTAGTTTTACATTGGCCAAATGTGAAAAGAATGCAAACAATATGTTGGATTAAGCACAGAGCATTTCAACGTAGCACAATACATTGAAATTGATGTTGCGATATCTCACCAGTTTCCTGCTCTTTGAGGGAGTCCAGGGGCGTTCAGGTGAGCCTGACTTCAGGCACTGGGTGAGCTTGCCCACTTCCCAAGGAGAAAACGCTATTAATTCGCAGGTGTGTTTACTGTGGAAGCAAACAGGAGGCTGTTGTACTGCTTAAAATTACTGTTTGTAGGCAGGGATGATTGAGATTACATCCTACCATTTCCTTCCTTTCTTTAAATGATCCACAGAAAATTAGACTGTTTTTAGTTTGTGATTTTTCTGAGATAAACATTAGCCCTAAATTAATTTTAAAATACTTAACAGATTAAAAAATAAATAAATTCCCACCACAATGCTAAGACGTAACAGGGAAGCTCAGGTATTTCTACAAAATAATTGCAAAGTGTGTGAGTGGGATGGATACGGTTTTATTTTTTATTATGATACAGATTGCTAACAGCTGCAACAGAGAACTGTTTTGAGTGCAGAGGAAGCTGCCTCACTGGTCACCTTGAAGCACTCATGAGGAAACTTACAGCCACCTGGACTGAAACAAGTCAGGAAAGCTTTGGCCCACCTGGCTTGATTGACAGTTTTAACAACCATTTATCTGTTGTATGTTTGAAGTGTGGATATCTGGTTGAACACAGAGAGGAATTCCCCATGTTCTCAACTTCACCCTTCAGTTCCTAGTCACCAGAGACTATGCAGATTTCATAATCCTCAAATGTTAAATCCAGTTCCCTGAGCTATTCTTTCCTAGACTGTCCCGTTCCAGTCTTATCTTTATCCAACCGAATCAATTCCTTTTGCTTCGTCCTGAAAGCTTTGCCTCCCCTCTGCCCCTCTGAGCTACTGGCACTGATAACTTCACCTGCAGGCTCAGCGTAACCCAACTCCCATGCCAGCCTTGATCAGGTCTAGTGATATATCATGGACCATGCAAATACTAGGCTGCTGTAGGACAAGGAAATAAGAGAAGCAAAGGGGGTGGAGTGGAAGGAGTGTTGAGCCATGGGGCCTCAGAGGGCGCACCCTGTTAGATGCTGTACCTGTGGTGGCAGGACTAAGCACGGATCCCTGGGCTGCTGCTCTGCAGCGTACTTACCTGCAGTCCACCTCTGGCAAAAGCCTCCCTTACTTGCAGTTGGGAGCTGAGGTCAGAGACTTGGACTTTGGCTGAAACCAGGAATCTCAGGTCTGGGACCTTGGTTCTGGAGTAGATTCCTACTGATAGAATAATATGACATTTTCAGTTCTGTTCTATTAATCATATCCCCGGGAGTTTCTATGCACTTTAATTGCCTTGAGCATCAATTAGTAATCAGTCTGAAATGGTGTTTACTTTGAAATACTCTGAATGTCACTATAAATTAGCCAAAGTATCAAGAAGCCTGAATTTTGAACCAGAATTTTATCTGTATCTTACGGAACATAAGTATGGCAGGGGTAAATGCCCAGTGAAGACTTGGATGACGCTAGTGATTGTAATTGAGTGAGACAAGAGCTGCTGGTATGTATTTTAGAAAATAAGGTTTTAAAAGGAGCCATCATTCCTGGCAAGTTTGTATTAGTGTCTACCAAGAATATGGTTTTTGTTTTCTAGTCTTAAATTAGAATAAACTTTATGCTTGTATGAAGGGTGTATTTGTACAGTTAAACCTTTGGCAGCATTTCTTTTTAATTTACAGTTTTAAGAGTTTATCCTGCTCATTTTTCTTTTTTATGAGTAATTACAATAATCTCTTTGGAACTATATTTTCTACACTCTCCCTATGACAGATTTTTTCCAGCTCCCATATTTAACGCCAAATGACTACCTCTACTTGTAAGACTCCAGGCACAGCCTTGATCCCTACTTCTTTCTTTGGTTCCTATTTCCCTAGTCCTGTCTAAACCATCTGATAGTAGATGCTCGTCTTCTTTTAGGTTATAGGTCCCTTCTCTCAGGTGCCAGCTGTTATTTCTAGTGGGGCTGTGTCCCACTACGCTGCCTGGTTGTTCTTTCCAAGTATGTGATGTCTTTTCATTCTGTTTTCCTTGGTAGTTTTTGTTTATTTGTTTGTTTATGTTTTAGCCTAGAAATAGTACCTTTTTATTTTATTTTTTTAATTAAAAAAAATTTTTTGGCTGCAGATGAATTGGGAGATTGGGATTGACATGTACACAATAATATGTATAAAATAGATAACTAATAAGAACCTGCTGTATAAATAAATAAATAAAATTTAAAAATAAATAATTTTTCGGCCGCTCCATGCAGCTTGTGGGTAGGGTCCCGGTTCCCCTGGATCCCCGACCAGGGATCGAACCCAGGCCCCGGCAGTGAAAACGCCAGGTCCTAACCAGTGGACTGCCAGGGAATTCCCAGTGGGACCTTTTTAAAGAACTGGCCTATTGCATGATATTATTTTAAATGTATTATAATTTCAAATTACAACACATGGTTTACCTATGAAAGTCATCTTCCTAGATAATTGTTTAGTAGATTGACTTCGTATGATACTTATACATTAAATATGAACAGGGAAGTTATTTGTTACGATAAATTGAGTTAATATGAGTATGTCTTTAAAATGTAATTGATACCTTTTGCCCAAAATAAGAATTTTAGAAGTCTGTGTTGATATTCTTGATTACTTTTATAGACAGTAGTTAGATAGGTAGATAGACAGATAGACAGAAAGAGAGTGTGTTTGGTTATTGAAGCTGGAAACACAGGAAGGGGAAATTGTCACCAGGATTACTGGGAGAGTGCATAATTAGTTTGTGAAAAAGCTCCCCAGACCAACCTTAACCTCTGCAGTGACCAGGCCCATGGAGAGCTTGTCCATCACTCTCTGTGAAGTTACTTTAACAAGAAAGTTACATAAAACAATGAGAGAAGGCAGGTAGCACCTGTCCTGAAATCCAAAATTATATCACCCTTTCCTCTCTTAGATCTTGGCTGACCCTCTGCCTGTACTCCATTCTCCTCACCCTTTCTTTAGAGCTTGGCTCAAATCCCAGCCCGAGCCTCTACGCTTGGACTCTCTTCCTATCTGGGTCTTCTTGTGGACTTCAAATGAGTAAAGGAGAGGGTGTATTCAGATACCCATTGGAGTCCGGCAAGTAACACTGGGTGGGATTCATGTGGCCTGGAATGCCTGTGGCCCATCTAAAGGCAGCAGCTACCACTTGGCTTTTTCCAGTTGTTGGCAACCTGTAATGCAGGTCTATTCTTTCCAAAGCTTCCACATTTTTCATTCTGGAAATCCAGATTTTGTATGTAATTTTTAAAATGTAGTCAACTCACATTTTTAAAGTGAACAGGCCAAATGTATGTTGGCAAAAATTGGCCCACAAGCCATGAATCTGCAACCACTGTTCCTGTACAGTGATTTCTAATCAGGAAGTAGATAATAAAAATCACTTCTGGAGCTTTTTGGACTGTATACGCCGGGTCTCTAACCCTGGAAACGCAGACTCAGCAGTCTAGCAGAATGTCCCGTGGTGTCAGTGCCGTCCCTCTCTTGCAGCTGAGTATTGCCATCATGGTACCCCTGCCCACCAGGCCTGGCTCGCTTAGATACTGGGCTGCACAGCGGGCTGGGGTTTGTCCCTGTTGTTTGTCTTGGTGCTGTGCTTAGACTGTTATCTGAACCAAGAATAAAGTTGTTCTGACTCCATTCCCACCTGATCTCAACCTTATACTCTTCCCCCAAGGCCTTTGGTTTTTATAAAAATTTATTTATTTTATTTTATTTATTTTATCTTTGGCTGTTCATTGCTGCACACAGGCTTTTCTCTGGTTGCAACGAGTGGGGCCTACTCTTCGTTGCAGTGTGCAGGCTTCTCACTGCGGTGGCTTCTCTTGTTGGGAGCATGGGCTCTAGGTGCGCAGGCTTCAGTAGTTGTAGCATGCGGGCTCAGTAGTTGTGGCTTGCGGGCTCTAGAGCGCAGGCTCAGTAGTTGTGGCGCACGGGCTTAGTTGCTCCGCAGCATGTGGGATCTTCCTGGACCAGGGCTCGAACCCGTGTCCCCTGCATTGGCAGGCGGATTCTTAAGCACTGTGCCACCAGGGAAGCCCCAGACCTTTAGTTTTGAGACTGAACATTTCCCAGGTGTGGCAACTGTATGCAAAACTAGAGGAAAGCTTCTCTTTGCCTTGCCTGAGTGGTTATACTTAGTCCTGAGTAAGGGATGAGACCTATTGGTTGATCCATGTGGAGTCCAGTGACGTCCAGCTTTCGTAAAGTCTTGGAGGCTTCTGACCAGCTGCTTGTTAGAGATTTCCCATCGGAGGCTGTACCAAGGGTTGCCCGCCTCTGTCTGCCCTGGTCCCTGCAGCAGGCCATGGCCAAGGCACGCAGAGGCTGTACCAAGGGTTGCCCACCTCTGTCTGCCCTGGTCCCTGCAGCAGGCCATGGCCAAGGCACGCAGCTCTCTCCTAGCAGTTTCTTGCACAAGCAGCGCTTGAATGCATCGCCTTATAGAGGCTTGGGTTCTTGGCAGTTGAAATTAGCAGAATAAAAACTAGTATGTTTGGGATCTGGAATCTCTGGCCATCAAGGTAGACCTCAGAGAAGCTTTGGCTGAAAAGGGGAGGTGTGCTCTCTGATGCAGTCCTCATAGACTTATCAGAAGCTAGAGCATTTTGTGCCCTGAAGACTTCTGGGTAGAAAGCTGAGTGGTTATTATTGTTCACTGCGTATTTAGTGATTATATTTTACACTAGATTATGCAGTTGGAGGAGGGCTATATTTTCTCTTAGGGGAAGTGAGACCATTCATCGTTAATCCTGGCTGACGCCCTTGGTGCTAAGCAGATTTTAGCATCGCTACCACATCTGTCACGTGTCTAGCAGCAAGTCTCTCAAGAAGTTCACAGCTTCTCTACCAAGGGGAGCATATGTTTCCAAGAGCCACTCTGGCAGTAACCTCTGTGTTAGTTATCTTGGGCTAAATTATGCTCTGGTAGCACATTCCCCCAACTTACAGTGACATACAGCTACAAGGGTTCTTTCTCTCTTACATTCTGCATACGTGGTGGATCACCTGTGGGTCTGCTGCACGTCATGGTCATTCTAGGGCCCAGACTGACCGCAGCCCCTGTTTGGGACTTGGCTGGTCTCCTGGCTGAGGGAAGAGAGAAATACAGAGCTTCCTTTCAAAAGAGGCTACTCACATTTCATTGGCTAGAGCAAGTCATATGGCCAAGCGTGATGTCAGCCAGGGAGGAGTAGAGGGTAACTTTGAACAATAATATGATCTAATACAGTTTTGCTTCCTCAAGACCTTACAGCTGTGTCTTGGGTGTCAGTCATCAGTCAACAAAAATAAGCAGGATCTGGCTGAAGCTTGTGCCTGGTTACCACAGCAGCTGGCAACTCTTTCCTCTGCCCTTAGGCAGTGGGATAATAATGTTTCTATTTCCCCAGAGGACCTCCTCCCACCTCAGAGGTAAATAATAACCCCTGTGGTGATCAGTACTCTTGACGAGAACCGTTTTCGCCTTGCCTGGTCCCTTAACCTCCATGACTTCCACGGACGCAGGCTTCCTGGGGTCCAAGTTTTGAACCACTGGTTCCCCCTTCTGGCCTTCGTGAAAAACTCACCTTGTTACTACATGCAGGGTGCTCGGTTGTTTTTGTTTTTCTTTTTCAATTTTTGAATTTTATTTTATTTTTTTATACAGCAGGTTCTTGTTAGTTATCTATTTTATACATATTAGTGTATACATGTCAATCCCAATCTCCCACTTCATCACACCACCACCCCCTGCTGCTTTCCCCCCTCAGTGTCCATACATTTGTTCTAAACATCTGTGTCTCAATTTCTGCCCTGCAAACAGGTTCATCTGTACCATTTTTCTAGGTTCCACATATACGAATTAATATACGATATTTGTTTTTCTCTTTCTGACTTACTTCACTCTGTATGACAGTCTCTAGATCCATCCACGTCTCTACAAATGACCCAATTTCCTTCCTTTTTATGGCTGAGTAATGTTCCATTGTATATGTGTACCACATCTTCTTTATCCATTCTTCTGTCGATGGGCATTTAGGTTGCTTCCATGACCTGGCTATTGTAAATAGTGCGGCAGTGAACATTGGGGTGCATGTGTCTTTTTGAATTATGGTTTTCTCTGGGTATATGCCCAGTAGTGGGATTGCTGGGTCATACGGTAGTTCTATTTTTAGTTTTTTAATGAACCTCTATGCTGTTCTCCACAGTGGCTGTATCAATTTACATTCCCACCAACAGTGCAAGAGGGTTCCCTTTTCTCCACACCCTCTCCAGCATTTGCTGTTTGTAGATTTTCTGATGATGCCCATTCTAACTGGTGTGAGGTGATACCTCATTGTAGTTTTGATTTGCATTTCTCTAATAATTAGTGATGTTGAGCAGCTTTTCATGTGCTTCTTGACCATCTGTATGTCTTCTTGGGAGAGATGTCTATTTAGGTCTTCTGCCCATATTTGGATTGGGTTTTTTGTTTTTTTAATATTGAGCTGCTTGAGCTGTTTATATATTTTGGAGATTAATCCTTTGTCTGTTGATTTGTTTGCAAATACTTTCTCCCATTCTGAGGGTTGTCTTTTCATCTTGTTTGTAGTTTCCTTTGCTTTGCAAAAGCTTTTGTTTCATTAGGTCCCATGTGTTATTTTTGTTTTTATTTCCATTCTAGGGGGTGGATCAAAAAAGATCTTTCTGTGATTTATGTCAAAGAGTGTTCTTCCTGTGTTTTCCTCTAAGAGTTTTATAGTGTCCGGTCTTACATTTAGGTCTCTAATCCATTTTGAGTTTATTTGTGTATATGGTGTTAGGAAGTGTTCTAATTTCATTTTACATTCAGCTGTCCAGTTTGCCCAGCACCACTTACTGAAGAGACTGTCCTTTCTCCATTGTATATCCTTGCCTCCTTTGTCATAGATTAGTTGACCATAGGTGCATGGGTTTATCTCTGGGCTTTCTATCTTGTTCCATTGATCTATATTTCTGTTTTTTGTGCCAGTACCATATTTTCTTGATTATTGTAACTTTGTAGTATAGTCTGAAATCAGGGAGTCTGATTCCTCCAGGTCCGTTTTTTTCCCTCAAGACTGCTTTGGCTACTCGGGGTCTTTTGTGTCTCCACACAAATTTTAAGATTTTTTTGTTCTAGTTCTGTAGAAAATGCCATTGGTAATTTGATCGGGATTGCGTTGAATCTGTAGATTGCTTTGGGTAGTATACTCATTTTCACAATATTGATTCTTCCAATCCAAGAACATGGTATATCTCTCCAGCTGTTGGTATCATCTTTAACTTCTTTCAGCAGTGTCATAGTTTTCTGCATACAGGTCTTTTGTCTCCCTAGGTAGGTTTATTCCTAGGTATTTTATTCTTTTTGTTGCGATGGTAAATGGGAGTGTTTCCTTAATTTCTCTTTCAGATTTTTCATCATTAGCATGTAGGAATGCCAGAGATTTCTGTGCATTAATTTTGTATCCTGCAACTTTACCAGATTCATTGATTAGCTCTAGTAGTTTTCTGGTGGCATCTTCAGGATTCTCTATGTGTAGTATCATGTCATCTGCAAACAGTGACAGTTTTACTTCTTCTTTTCCAATTTGTATTCCTTTTATTTCTTTGTCTTCTCTGATTACCGTGGCTAGGACTTCCAAAACTATGTTGAATAACAGTGGTGAGAGTGGACACCCTTGTCTTGTTCCTGATCTTAGAGGAAATGCTTTCAGTTTTTCACCATTGAGAATGATGTTTGCTGTGGGTTTGTCGTATACGGCCTTTATTATGTTGAGGTAGGTTTCCTCTGTGCCCACTTTCTGGAGAGTTTTTATCGTAAATGGGTATTGAATGTTGTCAGAAGCTTTTTCTGCATCTATTGAGATGATCATATGGTTTTTCTTCTTCAGTTTGTTAATATGGTGTATCACATTGATTGTTTTGCATATATTGAAGAATCCTTGCATCCCTGGAATAAACCCCACTTGATCATGGTGTATGATGCTTTTAATGTGTTGTTGGATTCTGTTTGCTAGTACTTTGTTGAGGATTTTTGCATCTATATTCATCAGTGATATTGGTCCGTAATTTTCTTTTTTGGTAGTACCTTTGTCTGATTTTGGTATCAGTGTGATGGGTGGCCTCATAGAATGAGTTTGGGAGTGTTCGTTCCTCTGCAGTTTTTTGCAGGAGTTTGAGAAGGATGGGTGTTAGCTCTTCTCTAAATGTGTGATAGAATTCACCTGTGAAGCCATCTGATCCTGGACTTCTATTTCTTGGAAGATTTTTAATCACAGTTTCAATTTCATTACTTGTGATTGGTCTGTTCATATTTTCTATTTCTTCCTGGTTCTGTCTTGGAAGGTTATACCTTTCTAAGATTTTGTCCACTTCTTCCAGGTTGTCCATTTTTTTGGCATAGAGTTGCTTGTAGTAGTCTCTCAGGATACTTTGTATTTCTGTGGTGTCTGTTTTAACTTCTCCTTTTTCATTTCTAATTTTATTGATTTGAGTCCTCTCCCTCTTTTTCTTGATGAGTTTGGCTAATGGTTTATCAATTTTGTTTATCTTCTCAAAGAGCCAGCTTTTAGTTTTATTGATCTTTGGTATTGTTTTCTTTGTTTCTGTTTCATTTATTTCTGCTCTGATCTTTATGATTTTTTTCCTTCTGCTAACTCTGGGTTTTATTTGTCCTTCTTTCTCTAGTTCCTTTAGGTGTAAGGTCAGATTGTTTATTTGAGATTCTTCTCATTTCTTGAGGTAAGCTAATTGTATTGCTATCAACTTCCCTCCTAGAACTGCTTTTGCTGCACCCCATAGCTTTTGGATCGTCATGTTTTCATTGCCATTTGTCTCTAGGTATTTTTTGATTTCTTCAGTGTTTAGCCTCCATGTGTGTTTTTTACTTTTTTTCCCCCTGTAATTCATTTCTAGTCTCATAGCGTTGTGGTCAGAAAAGATGCTTGATATGATTTCAATTTTCTTAAATGTACTGAGGCTTCATTTGTGACCCAAGATGTGATCTGTCTTTGAGAATGTTCCATGTGCACTTGAGAAGAAAGTGTAATCTGCTCTTTTTGGATGGAATGTCCTATCAATTAAATCTATCTGGTCTATTGTGTCATTTAAAGCTTGTGTTTCCTTATTAATTTTTTGTTTGGATGATCTGTCCATTGGTGTAAGTGAGGTGTTAACGTCCCCCACTATTATTGTGTTACTGTCGATTTCCTCTTTTATAGCTGTTAGCAGTTGCCTTATGTATTGAGGTGCTCCTATGTTGGGTGCATATATATTTATAATTGTTATATCTTTTTCTTGGATTGATTCCTTGATCATTAGCAGTGTTCTTCCTTGTCTCTGGTAACATTCTTTATTTTAAAGTCTATTTTATCTGATATGAGTATTGGTACTCCAGCTTTCTTTTGATTTCCATTTGCCTGGAATATCTTTTTCCATCCCCTCACTTTCAGTCTTTATGTGTCCCTAGGTCTGAAGTGCGTCTCTTGTAGACAGCATATACATTGGTCTTGTTTTTGTATCCATTCAGTGAGCCTGTGTCTTTTGGTTGAGCATTTAATCCATTCATGTTTAAGGTAATTATCGATATGTATGTTCCTATTACCATTTTCTTAGTTGTTCTGGGTTTGTTTTTCTAGGTCCTTTTCTTCTCTTGTGTTTCCCACTTAGAGGAGTTCCTTTAGCATTTGTTGTAGAGCTGAATTCTTTTAGCTTTTGCTTGTCTGTAAAGCTTTTGATTTCTTCATCGAATCTGAATGAGATCCTTGCCGGGTAGAGTAATCTTGGTTGTAGCTTCTTCCCTTTCATCACTTTAAATATGTCATGCCACTCCATTCTAGCTTGTAGAGTTTCTGCTGAGAAATCAGCTGTTAACCTTATGCGAGTTCCCTTGTATGTTACTTTTCGTTTTTCCCTTGCTGCTTTCAATAATTTTTCTTTGTCTTTAATTTTTGCCAATTTGATTACTGTGTGTCTCGGCATGTTTCTCCTTGGGTTTATCCTGTATGGGACTCTCTGCGCTTCCTGGACTTGCGTGGCTATTTCCTTTCCCATTTTAGGCAAATTTTTGACTATAATCTCTTCACATATTTTCTCGGGTCCTTTCTCTCTCTGTTCTCCTTCTGGGACCCCTGTAATGCTAGTGTTGTTGCGTTTAATGTTGTCCCAGAGGTCTCTTAGGCTGTCTTCATTTCTTTTCATTGTTTTTTCTTTATTCTGTTCTGCAGCAGTGAATTCCACCATTCTGTCTTCCAGGTCACCTATCTGTTCTTCTGCCTTAGTTATTCTGCTACTGATTCCTTCTAGTGTATTTTTCTTTTCAGTTATTGTATTGTTCATCTCTGTTTGTTTGTTCTTTAATTCTTCTAGGTCTGTGCTAAACATGTCTTGCATCTTCTCGATCTTTGCCTCCATTCTTTTTCTAAGGTCCTGGATCATCTTCACTCTCGTTATTCTGAATTCTTTTTCTGGAAGGTTGCCCATCTCCATTTCATTTAGTTGTTTTTCTGGGGTTTTATCTTGTTCCTTCATCTGGTACATAGCCCTCTGCCTTTTCATCTTGTCTTTCTTTCTGTGAATGTGGTTTTTGTTCCACAGGCTGCAGAACTGTCGTTCTCCTTGCTTCTGCTGTCTGCCCTCTGGTGGATGAGGCTGTCTAAGAGGTTTGTGCAAGTTTCCTGATGGGAGGGACTGGTGGTGGGTAGAGCTGGCTGTTGCTCTGGTGGGCAGAGCTCAGTAAAACTTTAATCCACTTGTCTGCTGATGGGTGGGGCTGGCTTCCCTCCCTGTTGGTTGTTTGGCCTGAGACAGCCCAACACTGGAGCCTACCTGGCTCTTTGGTGGGGCTAAGGGCAGACTCTGGGAGGGCTGACACCAAGGAGTACTTCTCAGAACTTCTGCTGTCAGTGTCCTTGTGCTCACGGTGAGACACAGCCAGCCCCCGCATCTGCAGGAGGCCCTCCAACACCAGCAGGTAGGTCTGGTTCAGTCTCCTGTGGGGTCACTGCTCCTTCCCCTGGGTCCCAATGTGCACACTACTTTGTGTGTGCCCTCTAAGAGTGGAGTCTCTGTTTCCCCAGTCCTGTCGAAGTCCTGCAGTCAAATCCCACTAGCCTTCGAAGTCTGATTCTGTAGGAATTCCTCCTCCCGTTGCTGGACCCCCAGGTTGGGAAGCCTGACTTGGGGCTCAGAGCCTTCACTCCAGGAGGTGGACTGCTGTGGTATAAGTGTTCTCCAGTTTGTGAGTCACCCACCCAGCGGTTATGGGATTTGACTTTATTGTGATCGCGCCCCTCCTACCGTCTCATTGCGGCTTCTCCTTTGTCTCTGGATGTGGGGTAGCTTTTTTGGTGAGCTTCAGTGTCTTCCTGTCGATGATTGTTCAGCAGTTAGGCGTGGTTCCGGTGCTCTTGCAAGAGGGAGTGAGGGTGCTTGTGCTAAGCATCTACCTTGAAGTTGCCCTGTCAGGCCTAGCTGGTCAGATCAGCTCCCGCTGCTATGGCCTGAGGTTATGCTCTCTAGTGCCTGTTGGTTTTTAGCCCCTTCTCCTGAAATCAGGTTTTCCGACATACATACGTACTCATCCAGTGTTGTCTCCTCAGTGAGCTCAGCACTCTTCCTCGCTGTGTTCATCACTTCTGTGAATTGTGTTTTACCTGTAAATAAAACAGGCAACCCCTTGAGTTCTCTGGATGGTACCGGGTGTTTTGTCTTTGGAGCAGCTCGGCCCTCAGCTCTGATTTCTCCCTGCCTGCCCACATGACTGCTGAAAACCTTAGAAAGGGGTTTTTATGGTAGATTAATAAATATCTTCATAGAGATACCCTTAAAGTGTATTTTATTATATGTGAATTGTTTACAGATTTGATAAAGTAGGAAATGAGATTTGTTACTTTAAACTACAAAGTTAAGGAAGATTTCATTAAACAGTGGCACTTGCAAATAAACATGACATTTAAAGCTTGTCTCCTATTAGACATCGTAATAAAATAATAATTCTAGGCTGGGAGGAATTGGAAGATTGGGATTGACATATACACTACTGATACTATGTATAAAATAGATAACTAATGAGAACCTACTGTATAGCACAGGGATCTCTGCTCAGTGCTCTGTAGCGAACTAAATGGGAAGGAGATCCGTAAAAGAGGGGATATATGTATACGTGTAGCTGATTCATTTTACAGTAGAAACTAACACAAACTAACATAACGTTGTAAAGCAACTATACTCCAATAAAAATGAATTAAAAAAATAAAATTCTACCATTACTTTAAAAAAATAAATAAAATAATAATTCTGTAAGACAACTTCCAAAATATTTATTTTTTCTCTTTTTTTCTATCTAGATCACAAGAGACCCCTGGAGATGGACAGCCTCCAGCTTTACCACCCAAACAATCAAAGAAAAACAGTTGGAACCAAATTCATTTTTCACATTCTCAACAAGATCTGGAAAACCATATTAATGAAACATTTGATGTTCCATCTTCCCCTGAAAAAGCTACTGTAAGTAGTTTCTTCAAATATTCTCACATTTCTTTGAAAATGTTTAATTGTAAATGAAATATTTTTTGTAACATAGCCTGTTTTATCTGTAAATTATATTATAGTACTTTCTCTTTTTCATCATGTGTTTGCTCATGAATTGTGCCACCATATAGCCCAATTGTGGAATTTCCTTTTATCATATTTATAAAACGTTCATTGCTCTAGAAGTTAATTTTTGACAAATTTGTTGATTTCTGTCTTGCAGAACACACATTTCCAGAACAAATGCTAATAATCCATTAAATACCATTAATTTTATTACATAATTGACTGGGTCCCGAGACTTTATTATTTATCATTTTTATCAACCTTTTGAAATTGAGTACAGGTCTCCAGAATATATAATTACCCTGTTCTTCAAGATATATTCGTGAGTTGCTTTGGTACTTTGTACCAAACAAAATGGTAAATTCTTAGAATCCCCTGATTGATGAATTTTCATTGCTCTTTCAAGTGGATGAACCAAAGGTGAGATTGTTAATAAATTTTAAGGATACACTGTGTTCATGAAGGTGTATAATGACAGACAGAAATATGAGTGTATTTCAGGAAACTTCAAGGGACATCAAGGAATAAAATAAGATGCAGGTAGAGGAAGTCCCACGGCAGGTGCTGGCAGTGCCAGAAGTCTCTGCTGCCCATTGCACTCTTCCCCCCTTGTTTTTCGCCCATAGCCCTCCCACGTTTTCTAAAATTGAAAAATAAGAGGCAGCCACTCTATTCTCCCACACTTATGGCCCCACAGACGCATCAAAAAGAGATCAAAATCCTTACCCAAAATGAATGACAACTTGAGTGCTACCTGCGTGGTGATTCTTACGCATCATTCATTCATCGGTTCATAGTTACTGAGGTCTTTTTGTGTGCCAGGTACTTAAGGAGGTAGTGGGAGTATGCAGACAAATCAGATGTGGTCCCTGCTATTAAATAATTCATAGTCTAGTTTGTTTTTTCCTTCATGCAAAAATGACTTATTGAGTACCTATTGTTATAGGCTCTGGGAATACAATAGAGTAAAATAAAAAATTAAAAACTCTGCCTGCAAGGAACTTGTATTCTGGGGATAAGGGTGAGACAAACAGTAAACAAAACATGTAATTTAAATATATAGCGTATTAGATAGTATAAATGCTAGAGAGACAAAGCAGAAAAGGGCTAGGGAATTTCCAGAGTGGAGTGTTCCAGTTCTAGGTAGTGTGAGCCAGAGATGAGTTTGGTGATAAGCCACATGGATACCTGGCGTGAGAGCAGGTAAGCCGAGGGAGTAGCAGGTGCCAAGGCAGGGGTATGGCTGTGTGGTCAGGGGACACCAAGGGGGTCAGCGAGGACAGAGCAGGACGGGGACAGCAGAAGGCCAGATCCTAAAAGCCTGGTCTTGTAAATGTTTCATTCTCCAACCCTGAGTGAGATTGGAAGCAAACGGACATACCTAAGGAGAGAAGTAACGTGATGTCACTTAAGTTTTAACGGTTTCACTGTGGCTCGTATGTTGGCAGTGGACCGCAAGCAGGGTAGCAGCAGAGAAGCTGGCTGTGAGGTGTTGCAGGGCCCCAAGAAGCAGCCGTGGTTGGAGAAGGTGGTGCCAGTGGAAGGGATGAGACACAGCTGTGTTCTGGGTGGAGTTTTAGAGTAGAGCTGACCTACTCTGCTGATGAGTTGGCTGTGGGAGACTAGAGAGAGGGGAATAACAGCAGGGATAACAACAGCAAGGTTTTGGGCCTGAGTAAATAGGAGGATGAAGTTACCATTTGCTGATGTGGGAAGGCTACAGGTAGAACAGGGGTGGGTGGAATGTCGGGAGCTCAGCTGGGACACGTTGATATGTCTAGTAGGAGTCCGTTTGGATTCTGGAGTTGAAGGGAGAGGTCGAAGCTGAAGGTATAATGTTGAGAGTCGATGGCATGTAGACAGTGTTTAAAACCATGAGACAGGAAGTGCAGTGTGTACAGATAACAGAATAAGAGGTTCTAGAAATGGAGCCTTAGTCCTCCAAACTGTAAACATGAGGGAGTTGAAAGGAACCAGCAAAGGAAACTGAAAAGATGCAGACCAAAAGGTAGGAAAAAAACTAGTCAACTGGCTGATGAGAAGGCAGCCACAGAGAGAGTAACCAGCTGTGTCAGGTGCTACTGGGGAGTCGAGGAAGGTGGGGACTGAGAACTGAACAAGCTCTTTAATTAGAAGTGACTATGGGAATTCATAAGTGTATAAAAATAACTAATTCAGCTGTGGCGCTGAGGGAAGACTTCCTAGAAATGGTCACAGCTTCGACCTGTGTCTCAAAGGCTAAACAAGAATTAACCAGCTACTTACCCCCAAAGAGCAGGCACACGACACGTTAAGTGAAAGAAGCCTGTAACAAATGACGTATGTTGTATGATTTCATATATGTGAAATGCCCAGGATAGTCAAGTATATCGGGAGGAAGTAGATGAAGGGTTGGATAGGACTTGGGGATGGGGGTGACCGCTCATGGACACAGGGTTTCTTTGGGGGATGAAGAAAAGGTTGTAAAATCACAGAGTAGCATTTTAACAGGTCATTGACATGCCTGTCAACTTCTTCCTCTGTGATTTCATCTGCTACTTCAAACCAGAGAATTGCAATCTCTGAATTCATCTTAGTTTCCACCAAATCAAATGCTGCCTCCAAAAAAAAAAAAATAGTCGTGATGTTCGTACAACTCTGTGACTATGGTAGAAATGACTGAATTATACACTTTGAATGGGTGAAGTATAGTATGTGAATTGTATCTCAGTAAAGCTGTTTTTAAAAAGCAGGGGGAGGGCTATCCTGGTGGCGCAGTGGTTGAGAGTCCGCCTGCCGATGCAGGGGACACGGGTTCGTGCCCCGGTCCGGGAGGATCCCACATGCTGCGGAGCGGCTGGGCCCGTGAGCCATGGCCGCTGGGCCTGCGTGTCCGGAGCCTGTGCTTCGCAGCGGGAGAGGCCACAACAGTGAGAGGCCCGCGTACCACAAAAAAAAAAAAAAAAAGCAGGGGGAGTAACATGAATTCATGTAATACTTATGAGTATTTTCTCGGTGCAGAGCTTTGAGGCAGGTTCTAGAGACACTGAAATTAATTAGTCAGGTAATTAATAAAGCCCCTGTTGCTCTTGGCACTTACTGTCTAGATGCAGGTAAGGCACGAGAGAGACTTAAACTATGATTCTTTATATACTTTAGATAACATCAGTATACAGGAGGCATGCTTCGTGTATATCTGAAGGATAGGCTATAAATGAAGAGCGTGACAAGTTACTTATTTTTGTCTTTTAAAGCCTAATGGTGGTATTCCACATGATAATCTTGTCCTAATCAGAATGAAACCTGATGAAAATGGAAGGTTTGGATTCAATGTAAAGGTAACTTAGAATTTATATTGTACTCAATTTTTAAATTAAGGTGTTTCTGTGTTGGCAATACTGACTGAGACTCGATTTGCACTGTTTTGAAGGGAGGATGTGACCAGAAGATGCCTGTGATCGTGTCCCGAGTTGCGCCAGGAACACCTGTGAGTCACAGCAGCCTTCCCAGTGAATCCTAGCTTCGAGAATACATGCGTATTTTTATTAGTATAAATAAAGGAGTAAAATGAATCATTTAATTTGTCAAGTAGCACATGATGTTGGCTGAATCTCTTTAATTGCTGGGGAGTTAATTTTTATTTATTCCCTACCTATAACAGTTTTTAAAATCCTTGTTTTTACAAAGAAGCTAGATTCTATGAAAATAACCCCTTTAAACAGCAAAATGTAGACAGAGGTATAGTTTTTGTTTGTTTGCTTTTTTTGTTGGCTTCTGTTTTCATTTAGAATTGTTTAACCTACGTTCTATTTGTCTACTTTCTGTTTAAAATATGTATTTTAAGTTCTTTATTATGAACATTCTAAGCAAAAGTAGAGAAAAGACTGCATGAACCCATGAGGATGAACCCCCTGTGCCCCATCCTTCAGGTTCAGCACCCATGAACTTTCTGCTCATAAGGACAATTCTTGATAAATTGTGGGTACATCATCTTTATTGATCCTGTGTATAGCAAATATTGCTTTCAGATCCCCATTTCTGTTGTTGTCTCCTCTGTTTAACTGCATTTCTCTTACCTAAATGGTCTCTAAGGGCTTGGAGCCAGCACCCATTGTCATTCAACCATCTGTGTGTCCCGGGAGAGGCAGGAACCTGCAGCCTGAGGGAAGAGGCTAGTTATGGGGTCTGGTGCTTTGCAGCAACCTCACAGTTGATTTGAAGATCGCAGTCAAGATTGATCAAGGATATCATGTTACATGGTTTTAGTTCTGTTTTTTAAGGACTTTGTTGGTTGCAAATAACAAGGAACTCATGGAATACCCCTGGCTTAACCATAAATACAGAATTTATCGTATAGCTGTAGAGGTGTGTCACAAAACCCAAGGACAGGAATGCACTCAGACTTCTAGAAAGAACTTGAAAAATCATCAGGACTCTATTTTTCATCTCTGTTTCTTTTTATGTGAATGTTCCATTCTTCTCTCTCAGTGCAAACCAGTTTGTACACTGAATTAGCTTCATTTCTCAAGCTACTCCAAATAAAATACATTCTAAATGAGAAGTGTACTTAGTAGCAGCTTCAAGCCAAGTCCTGTAATATTAGCACCGCAGACACACTCTACCTGCAGAAATGGTTGTGACTCCAAAATCTGTACTAAATAGAAATTGTGTAGCTACCACCATTCTGCCCCTCAGTCCACGTGGGGTGATGTGACCACTAGCAACTTCGGGATTTGTGCGTTACCAGCTCAGCAACAGACTCATTAGCTCCCCCAATCCAACTTACAGACTCCTAGGAAGCAAACCCTTCATAGATCCAGCTTGGACCAGATATCCTCTTTTAAACAAATCCCTTGTGATCAGAGGTGACAAGACAGGGATATGATGTATAAAATGACTACTGAACCTACTACACATGTGAAAGATGGGGGAAATAGTCCAAAATTATTTGTTCAGTGTGTATTGGGAAGTGTGTGTGTGTTTGGGAGTGCAGATGAGGAGATGAACGATTGCTAAGTTCTCATCTAGCAAGTAGAAAGTTAGATAACGTCTGAAATAAAAAATAAAATTGGAACGTTATTTAGAGGTACCGAGGTAAATACAAAAGATGTAGCTAAAATGTTGAAAGAAGATGCCTCAAAAGAGGGGAAGATAGGGGAGAACATAAGAAATGGTTTCTTATCATAATAATCTTATAGACCTAGTCAGCTCTGTAAACTGTGTGGTGTATCGCTTTCCCAAAAACAAAAATTTTAAGTAAAACTTATTTTTAATTAAATATGTCTTTTACCTGACGATTCCACTTTTAGGAATTACCTCTAACGAAACAGTTGGAACAAAGGATACACAAGGACGTTCATTGTAGTATTGTTTGTGAAACTTAAAAATTGGAGGGAAAATCAAAATGTACATCATTAGAATTGATTAAATAAGTTATGCATTGCTTTGCAGCTCTTAAAATGATAGATGATATAGCATATATAAGTATGGAAATATTTTCATAAGATAGTATTATGAAAAGTGCATATTTGACAATGGAATACTACTCAGCCATAAAAAAGAATGAAATAATGCCGTTTGCAGCAACATGGATGGACCTAGAGATTATCATACTAAGTGAAGTAAGTCAGACAGAGAAAGACAAATACCATATGATACGACTTCTATGTGGAACCTTAAAAAAATGCAAATGAATTCATTTACAAAACAGAAACAGACTCCCAGACATAGAAAACAAACTTGTGGGAATTCCCTGGCAATCCAGTGGTTAGGACTCCACGCTTCCACTGCCAAGGGCACGGGTTCTATCCCTGGACAGGGAACTAAGATCCCGTAAGCCACGCGGTGCAGCCATAAAAAAGAAAGAAAGAAAACAAACTTATGGCTACCAAAGGGGAAAGGGGCAGGGAGGGATAAGTTAGGAGTATGGGATTAACAGACACACACTATGATAAAGAACAAAGACCTACTGTATAGCACAGGGAACTATATTCAATATCTTATAATAATCTGTAATGGAAAAAATCTGAAAATATATGTATATATTTGTAACTGAATCACTTTCCTGTATACCTGAAACTAAATTAACTATACTCAATTTAAAAATGCATATTATACTTTCATATGTTTGTTTTATCCATTTTTAAAAATATGAGTTATGTAAATGTATTTTAAAAATCTGGAAACATGATAAAAAATGTTAGCAGTATTTAATCTGGGTAGTGGAATTACTGTTATTACTTGCTTCCATCTTCCCTTTTTTTTTTTTTTTTTTGCTGCATTGGGTCTTTGTTGCTGTGCCTGGGCTTTCTCTAGGTGTGGCGAGCGGGGGCTACTCTTCGTTGCAGTGCGCGGGCTTCTCATTGCAGTGGCTTCTCTTGTTGCGGAGCACAGGCTCTAGGTGCGCGGGTTTCAGTAGTTGCAGCATACGGGCTCAGTAGTTGTGGTGCACGAGCTGTTGCTCTGCGGCATGTGGGATCTTCCTGGCCCAGGGCTCGAACCTGTGTCCCCTGCATTGGCAGGCGGATTCTTAACCACTGTGCCACCAGGGAAGTCCGTGTCCTTTTTTTAAATTGTCTGAAATCATGACAATGAACATGTATTGCTCTTATAATTAGAAAAAACCAATAAACCTTTTTTTACTTGTATGCCAATTGTAATAGTCATAAAAGAAATATTGATTTTTCTGAACAGTGAATATGGATAGTTTTCAATTAAGTCAAGGGTGTTCTTGAACATTCTATAGAGAGGTTCATTTCCAAACAAAATTTTATGACTATAAATTTTCTTTTTATGCTATACAGATTACTATATTGGTAATTTTTCCTTTCTGCTACATAGAACTATGTTTCATAAATAGTGACTGAATTTAGAACAAATTAAATAAATAGAAATGTGTCATTTTTATATTATTTTATTAATTTAAAGATTATTACAGTTTTCCAGTTAGAAACCTCATTTTAGGTGATTGAGGGGAAAGGACAGTGTTTCAAATATTTTAGTGTCATTTTTTATATTGGAAACCTTCTAAAATGGGTAATTTCCAAAATCATGTTTTTCTTCCTACCTGATCATATTTGAGCCAATAGCTCTTGCCCCAGCAAAATTCATTTTATCTAGACTTGCCAGATCCGAATGAAATACAAATAAAAATCTGCCCTGATAAAAGGCAGATTAAGTATGAGAGTGTTACTTCAGTTATAATGGGTAACCACTGTGCTATAACATTCAAAGATTTTTTTTTTTTTTAACCACTACAAGAAGTAGAGAAAGAAGCAACTAGAGAGAATGGTCCAAACCTTAAATTTGAATTTTCCAGATTTTAATGCTTTGCATTGAAATATCTCATTTTAAAAATTTCACAACGATGAATAGTTAGGACAGATACATGTTCCTTTCTCAGAGTTTCAGGTGTTTAAGATCACACATGTCGTAAGCGGAAAGGAAGAACTTGGCTCCTAGACCAGTGCTCTTTCCACTAGTGACAGTACCTTATTGGACTTTGTTAACTTTGTTTTACAGTGAGTTTAGTTGTGCTTCCATCTTTCAAGCCTTTGCCACGGCCCTTTCTGAAAGGTCCAGCCCTATCATTTCCTTCGCGGTCTGAGCTATCATCCTGCAAACTTGACTCCCATGAGTTCTCATTCCTGTGTCCCTGGAGCAGGCTGTCCATATTTCTGTTGATCTCTTTTACCTTATTTACTTGTTTGTTTTCTCAATAAAATACAGGCAGCCCTCACGTGCACAGTTGTGCAGGGCTGTAAAGATAACCGTGCAGTCTGAAACCATACAAAGTGCTCTTGACAGTCAGTGGGGAAAATTATGTTTGTTTCCATGGCCTTTAAATTTTTCATCGAAACTTTAAAATTTCTGATGCTTTCTCTTGTACGTATATAGGGAAATGAAAAAATAGTAAAACTCATGCTGATTTAGTATCCTGTAATTCCAAACATTAGAAACATTGAGAATTAAAGTGTTTTATTTCATTGTGAAAACTTACCACAGGTAATTTGTGAACAGTGCTTGTCTCCTTGTCATATAGGTTAAATTACAGAGTGAGCATTTTTTCTTAACCTTGGCAAGTGGTCATAATCCTTTCTAAGTCTGAATCCACTTCCACTTGTCCTTTGCACTTTCAGTGATGTGAAATATCTCCCAGGAGTGCCCGTATTGAGAAGTTTTTCGCCAGCATCACTTCCTCAGACATCTTCATCCTTCTTGTTGCAGCCACTTTCATCATTTATGTTGATAAATTCACCTTCTCTAAATTCCTTCCCCTCCGTATGTGGGGTCTCTCAAACAGCAGAAGTGTCAATATTTCCATAGTCAACTATTTCTTCTATAACTCAGTTCATGTTCAATTTGAATTTCACTTCCAGCACCGTCCCTTTTTGTTTCTTTGCTATACTTTTAACTTTTTGGCTAGCTCGCTCTTTAAATTATCCATTTTTACGTGGGTTTATCACTGGGAGACAGAGACAAGTACCCGCTTTGCTGTCTCTACGTGAACTGAATAACCAATGCCCAACGCCAAGTCACCAGTAGCCTTTGAAAGAAGGGATGTGACTGCTCACTGGTCATGGTGCATATTTATGATTTACATAGTGATTTTTGGACTGACATGGGCCAGCGGCGAATTCTGTACTTTATGCAGTTATTCATAATGAATTTATCACAGTTACTGAAGCTTGAACCATGTTAGGGGACTGGTGTTATTTAACTCAGCTGTGGTGACTGAAATTTGTATGTATCTGGACAGTGCAAAGTGAGGGCTGCCTTGATCTGTGCACCTTGAGAATGTTAGTCTTCTCTGTATATCTAGGTGTATAATAGGGCATTAGGGGAAAAGGTATTAATGAAGAAGGAAAAAAGGAGTGTCTGTGGGAAAGTGAGATTCCTACTTCTGCTTTCTTAATGGATGAGCGAAGAAGACTTCTACATGTGGTTTTAGTTCTGCTGCAGCGTCTATAAACGTAAGTTCCTGTGCCTTACTTCCAGAAAGCCGGGTGCAAATCGGAGACCTCATTCTCATCCCATTACAGGCCGACCTGTGTGTCCCCCGACTGAACGAAGGGGACCAAGTGGTGCTGATCAACGGTCGGGACGTTGCGGGGCACACCCACGACCAGGTGGTCCTGCTCATCAGAGCGAGCTGCGAGACGCATCCTGGGGAGCTCGTCCTTCTAGTTCGACCCAATGGTGAGTGCTCTGGGTCGCACTGGATGTTCTTATAATTCCTTCGTGTTTATGCCTAGACACAGCGGCCGGAGCGGGCTTCTTAAAACACAGGTCACGTCATGTCAGTCTCTTGCTCAAGGCACAGCGGCTTCCGTTCACATGTGGAGTAAAATGCAGATTCTTGGCCACCTTGCCCACCCCCGGCCTTGCTCCCTCTCCAGTCATCTGTGCTGGCCTTCCCGATGGCCCTTCTGCCCGAGGCACTCCTCCCGATGTGCGTGGAACGTATACCCTCACTTCGCTCGGGTCTCTGCTCAGATGTCAGCCTCGGCAAGTTCTGTCCTGACCGCCGTGGCTGAGGTTGCCTCCCTTGCCCCCAGGTGCTTGAGGAGTCCTGGGTCCTTCCTCAGGTATACTTGCTGTTCCACGTGCAGAAAGCCCTGCAACAAGCTGGAGTTCGGTTTCTACGACAGTCTCACGAATATGCTGCCACATGGAGTGCTCAGGGGCTCCTGAAGCCATCCATTGCCCTTTTGGACAGTGTTCCTAATTCTCTCACTTTGTGCAGAATAAGTGTGGTGCGGAGTAAGCTCAGCCTCAGCAGCGTCCCGAGAAGGGTTTTCACAGAAACTGTGCCTTCCCTCCAGGCTCACGGTCCCAGGCCCTCAGCCTGTGCTCATCATAATGGCACTGCTGTGGGTCCCACAGCGCTCACCAGTCCCCTCTGAGAAGCATTCGTAAATGCCATACCTCCTCCTGGCAGGAGACACGCTCTTCTAGTTTTGTTCCCAACAGTTATGTTAATCACAGTTTCAGCCACAAGAGTGACTATTGGTTAGGGCCACATCACCAGTTACATACCATAGAGAAGTAGAATGTGGTTAGAACTCTACCGATTCTCCCCATGTACCCATTTTGCCTCTTGGGTACAAACAGACATTTTCATTTTACCTTCTCTGCAGGCAGACCTTGGAGATATTGCAGGTTCGGTTCCAGCCTACCGCAATAAAGAAAATACTGCAATAAAGAAAACACCGCAGTAAAGCGAGTCACATGACTTTTTTGGTTTCCCAGTTCATATAAAAGTTACGTTTACACTATACTGTAGTCTGTTAAGTGTGCAATAAATCACATTGTCTAAAAAAACCAATATCCATACCTTAATTTAAAAATACTTTATTGCTAAGAATTGTTAACCATCATCGGAGCCTTCAGGGAGTCATAATCTTTTTTGCAATAGTAAGTCAAAGATCATTGATCATAGAGCACTATAACAGATACAATAATAATGAAAAAGTTTGAGATCGCGGGAATTACAAAAGTATGACACAGAGACACGAAGTAAGCAAATGCTGTTGGAAAAATAGCACCAGTAGACTTGCTCAACACAGGTTGCCATAAACCTTCAATCTGTTTAAAAAAAAAAAAAATACCATAGTTAGGTATCTGAGAAACACAATAAAACGAGTTTTGCCTGTACTTTGTGTTTTTCTGCGTTCATGGTTTAGAATTGGCTTCCTAGGAAAATTCAGAGGACTTCAACAGAACATTCTATTTTGACTTTTAAAGGAACTCATTTATTTAGATCTGTTATTTAGGTGATTCATTTTTAGGCATTTTCCGTCACATAAAACAACTTAAACGTCATACTAAGAATCATCTCTCAATTTGTTTTTTTCTGTTTTCTCTTGATAACAGATCCTAAAGAACTTAATAATAATATTAGCTAATAGTTTTTAAATGCTTTCCATAGACCTGAGCTCTTTTCTATATTCTCATTTAACCTTTACAGCCATCCAATGATAAATCATCCCCATTTTATAGTTGAGGACATTTAGGCACCAAGACATTTCAGTTATCTGCTCACAAATTCGTGACTAGTACAGAAGCAGAATATGAAGAAAAGTCTATATAATGGAAGAGGCATGGCCTTTTTGCAATTCCAAATCACTCCATTTATACTTTAAATTAGGAGAGGAACCCACCTAGGGCCTACATTTTTTGGCAACGATCTTTCTAATATTGCTTTATTATCAAACAAAATCTAGACCAGGATTCATTTTCAGTGTGGGTTTGTCATGTCTATTTTTTAAAAAATACTGTATAATCAAAATTTTAAATTATGTTTGCCAAAACGTAGCTTGTTTTTCCTGGTGTTTTCCCCTTTAAATCTTATTTCTTCTTAGACAAATTGCATTTCCATCTTTTTGTCTTTACATTCTTCATTTCAGAAATCTCTTCTTCTCAAAAGTACATATGTATTTGAGCAGGAACAATACTTCTTAGACAAGGCCAGAAGCTTGACTCCATCCTTAAGGGGCTCTTTTCTGCTTCAGCTTTGCCTTTTCCCATGGGGGTCAGGATTTTGTGGGACCAAGGTCACAGCGTCTGTGACCTCCCCGTCCTTTTAGACCACCTTTTTCAACCCTCAGTTCTCTGACCAAATAACTCTGAGCCCATTCCTGGGCCTCTGTGGCCATTTTTCCCAGATCCGTTCTCCCAAGGGTTGATCACATGATATAGGCCAACAGGGTAGCGCAGAGGAAGCAATTTCCAAAGGGGTGTAGAATGGGCTTCCGTGTGGGCTGTGAGGTTCAGGGTGTGCTTATAGGCCCCCACGTTGAAGAGTGGAGCTGAGGGCGGCCTAAGGGTCACAGTCTAGGGGTGGCTCCCCTCACTGCCACAACCATGCATTCTGGCCTAGAATTCTCCTTTGAAATCTGACCTCTTAAGTTGTTTGGTAGATACATCAAGGAATGAGAATAGAAAGTATTTTGTTTAGTACTCTGTTCCGCTTATGTGTAGCTTTTCACGTCTAGACCTATGGTGTGTATAGGCCTCTATTGCTGCTCTTGTCCCAGGTCCACAAATTAAAGATCCGGTCAGAGCTGCTTCTTGGCCTTCCTCTTTTTCCTACTGTCTCTTCAAGTTACAGACGTTTTCAGTAATATGGCCAAGAACCTTCTTTTCCCCAGAGGTACTTCTTCTACTCCACAGCCACTCTCAACCCATACACAGTGGCCCCAGACTCAGATCTGATGAGTTAGGAATAAATGAATATTTTTCCTGACACAGAATTAAATAATATCTGGTAAATTCCTTTTGCCAACTCATTAAGGTTTCCATGAGGCTTTTTTGATTTGGGTTTTGGTTTTGTAGCTGTGTATGATGTAGTGGAAGAAAAGCTAGAGAATGAGCCGGACTTCCAGTACATTCCTGAGAAAGCCCCGCTAGATAGCATCCATCAGGATGGCCATTCCCTGCGAGAGTCGATGGTCCAGCTGGCTGCGGGGCTCATCACTGGGACAGTGCTGACACAGTTTGATGTAAGTAACGTTGTGTGGGAAAGGTGTTTGCCTGTATTTTCACGGCTTCTTAACTGCCTAATCTACTGTCAGTTAAAATTTATAAACTAAAATATTATTCTGAAAAATACTTGATATAAAAAGAATTCTAAAATGCAAAGTTTTAAGAAGTTGCTTCCAAAATACTAGCTATGGTTTCATTAATAGATATCTGTTTAAAACGGAGGGATAAGGAGATTTTATAGGTATGTCATCAAGCTACATTTTCTCTGTAATTAAATAGCTGTTTTAATGAAAGGTTGCAGATAGACTATTATAGATGTAAAAATACTGAGTTAAAGGAAAATAATTTTTGTACCTTGTACATAAAAATACGTACCTACCTCATATTTAATCCTTCTCTAATTTTTGTCAGGGTAGTTAGCTATCATTAATATTTGTTGCTCTGAAGTGTATGTTGAGGGTAGGTGACTATAAAATATTTAGGGCACGTCAATTTTTCTTTTAAATATCTCTAAAGTAAATGAAAGCTAGGTGTTTCCTACAGATGTGCTATTTAAAACTTCAGGTACTTTTGCTGGAAGGAAAATTGTTTTTACTTGTTTTACTATTTTTCAAAATATATATAGTTCATGTCAGAGATTTTGCAAAATTCAGCTTTGCAAATCTGGTTCAATACCTTACTAAACCTAAGGTACATCATTGTATAGATGTGGTATTCCAAGGAAAAATACCTGTTTCTTGATAGCATAGAAGTCTGGAAAACAAAAACAAAACAAACTCTTGATGGCTTTCTGGATACGTTCTTTTTTTTTTTTTTTTTTTTTTTTTTTTTTAGCAACTGTATCGGAAAAAACCTGGAATGACAATGTCTTGTGCCAAATTACCTCAGAACATTTCCAAAAATAGATACAGAGATATTTCGCCTTGTGAGTATCTACCCTCTCTGTATGTTATGTTTAATCTTCTTAACATAACTTTATTAAAACATTCTTTCTTTTAAATTTTTTCAGATGATGCTACACGGGTCATTTTAAAGGGTAAAGAAGACTATATCAATGCAAATTATATAAATGTAAGTTTTTTTTTAAATTATGCCTTTGTCATTTGGAATAAGAGGGACCACTCTAAACTTTGAGATTTATTCCAGAATCCATGATAATGACAATCAGCTCTTTTAGTATGTACCTCTGATAAGGACTTTTTTTTTAAGCAAAACTATTATACTGTTATAACACTTAGAAAAATAACAGAAACAAACACTTAAATGAATAATATGCTCAACTTAATTTACATAAAGAAAAGTACATGTCAAAACTGCAAGGAATTACTACCATTTTTCACCTATTAGATTGAAATATCAAAAAGTTTGATAATACCCTATACACGTCTACAGCCTTTACCTGAAACCTTGGGGTCAAATATGCTTTGGGATTCAGAATTCGGAGGATTTTTGAAAGGTTATTCGGTGCATATACTGTAATAAGTAATGTCCCCAGCAGGCTATGGGACGTTACCCTATAATCAATATGTTGATATTCAACAGCAAACAAACTATGGATATTCCCACGAAATAGGACTGATAGACTATAAACAGGTTCAGGTTGGATACTGTTACGAAAAGAGTCAAGGTTAGGTTAGGTATACCAAAAAAAAAGAGAGAGAGACAAACTTACGCTTCAGAACATTGCGAGTTTCAGAATGTGGAGAAAGGATTGTGGATTATTAAGGAGTTTACTGAGGAACAAGCTTTCCTCATACATTCTTGGTGGAAGTATAAATAGGGACGACCTCTTTGGAGAGCCATTTGGAGCCGTCTGTTAAAATTTTAAATGCAGAGCTTCCCTGGTGGTGCAGTGGTTAAGAATCTGCCTGCCAAGGCAGGGAACACGGGTTCGAGCCCTGGTCTGGGAAGATCCCACATGCTGCGGAACAACTAAGCCCGTGCGCCACAACTACTGAGCCTGTGCTCTAGAGCCAGTGTGCCACAACTACTGAGCCTGTGCTCTAGAGCCCGTGCTCCGCAACAAGAGAAGCCACTGCAATGAGAAGCCCGCGCACTGCAACAAAGAGTAGCTCCCGCTTGCCGTGACTAAAGAAAGCCCGTGTGCAGCAACAAAGACCCAATGCAGCCAAAAATAAAATTAATTAATTAATTTAAAAATATTTTTAAACGCACATGCACTTTGATCCAGCGTTCTCATTTCTTCCTGTTGCCTATACAAATATATTTCTTCCTGTGTGCAAAAATGTTAGGTCTACAAATTATTCAGTGTAGCCTTGGTTATGATAGCAGATAAATTGGCCACAACTTAAATGTTATATGAATTTACGGTACGTTTATACAGTAGAGCCATTACACAGTATGAAATTTTATGTACTAATCTGACATGATTTTAAAGGTAAAGTAGAAAAAAGGGAAACAAGATGCAGAACAACATTATATGCTACCATTTATATTTTACAGCAAAAAAGGAAAGTAGTTTTACGTGTACATTTGTGTGTCGTGTGTAGTATATCTTCAAAAGGACATGATAGGAGCTAGGAAAAAGGATTGCCCTCCTGAGTGTAAACTGGAGGCTGGGATGGGAAGGAGACATCTTTCCTCACCCTTTGGTATCCTTCCAGTTGCCATGTACACGTCACCTTTTCTTTTTTTTAATTCAGTCTTAAAAATATAATAAGATGATGGTTCATCTTCCCCAAATACTTACAGTCTTACTTTCTGAAAATAATGAACTTAAAATATTTTTCCAATCTTTTCATGTTACATATATTATATATATAATTATGTGCATATTACATAATATTTATACGTCACATTATACATATATACACATATATAATATGAAAAATCTCAACTAAAGCCAATGGCAGAATTTTTGCTTCTCACAAAATTTACTAATAAGCTGGTTAGAGACAGTTTTTTTTCTTTTCCATTATAGTTTATTACAAGATGTCGAATATAGTTCTCTGTGCTATACAGTAGGTCCTTGGTTTTTTATGTATTTTATATAGTGTGTATATGTTGATCCCAAACTCCTAATTTGTCCCCTGCCTTTTCCCTTTGGTAACCGTAAGTTTGTTTTCTATGTACAGGCAAACATTTTTTATTTCTATATCAATTCTCTGCCTCTGAAACAGGATTCTCTGTAAAGCTGCGCTTAAAAAAACCATAAGAGCGCTTTGGAAAATATTTAAATTCCTGTTTCCACTGATTGAAAGATAAATATGTATAACTACTGCACATTGCCAAGAAATTTCTGCTGCAAATAAAATAAATTGTCGATAAAGATTTGTTTTACTCACTTTGCAATTTATTGAGATTAGTTGTATTCAGTTATCATTCAGTAGATGATTTTCGTGTGTTTGATCCTAGTAAAAAGTAATAATGCAAACGATTTTGTTTTTGTGTCCTTTTAGATGGAAATTCCTTCCTCTAGAATAATAAATCAGTACATCGCTTGCCAAGGGCCGTTGCCACACACCTGTACAGACTTCTGGCAGATGGCATGGGAACAAGGCTGCTCCACGGTTGTGATGCTGACCACACAGGCCGAGCATGGCAGAGTAAGTCACGCTGCCCAAAGCTTTTCTAGGCTGCATCGCGTGCACAGTCAAGAGAGCCACGTCGTGTGGTCTCTTCTGTCACCTCTAAACGTCCTTTCTTACGGGGTCGTGATTAAAATCATCGTGGATAAGCGCTTAACCGTGACTGACACATAATAAGTGTGTTATAATAAATGTGATATAAGTGTTAGCCATTATTATTTAAATGGACTAATATATACTTGATAAGGGATTTGTATCTAGAATATATAAAGAACTCATACAACTTAACCATAAAATAACAAATACCCCATTTAAAAATGGCCAAAGGATCTGAATAGATGATTCTGCAAAGAAGATATTCAGAGGGCCAACAAGGTCACGAGAAGATGCCCAGCATCATTAGTCATCAGGGAAATGCGAATCAAAGCCACCATGCGTTACTACGTCATATCTAGTAGGGTGGCCAAAGTAAAGATGACAGAAAATCACCTGTGTTGGTGATGATGTGGCGGCAGTGGAACCTCCTGTACCGCTGGTGGGTTTGTGAAATGGTGCAGCTGCCTTGGAAGACAGCCTGTCAGCTCTTTAAGAGGCTAAACGTAGAGGGACTGTAACTCAGCAGTGTCACTCCTAGGAATACCCGAGAGAATTAAGTCCACGTCCACACAAAAACTGGTGCACAAATGTTCACAGCTGCATTATTTTTAATAGCCCCAAAGTGGGAGAAAACCCAGATGTACCAGATAAAATGTGGTATATTCATACAGTTGAATATTATTTGGCAATAAAAAGTTATGAAAAAATAATACATGCTGCAACATGGATGAACCTAGAAAACACTGTGCAAAGTGAACAAAGCAGTCACCAAAGACCGCGTATCTTATGCTTCTATTATATGTGATGTCCAAAGTAGGCCATAGGGGACAGAAAGTAGAGTAGTGGTCACCCAGGCCTGGCCTAGAGGGAGGAGAGGGGGCCAGAGGGACACACAGGGATTACTAAGGGCTGTGGATCTTCCTTTGGGGGTGACGAAAATGTTCTAAAAGTGATTGTGGTAATGGTTACACAGCTCTGTGAGTATACTAAAAACAATTGAATAGTGTATGTTAAATGGGTAAATTGAATGGTATGTGAATTGTATGTCATGAAACCTTTTTTTAAAAAAATCTTAATTATGAAAATACATGGATTGCATTTGGCATTTTAGTTGAAGATTCTTTCTCATTGTTAACTTAAATCTAAATCAGTGTAATGGTAAAACAATGGGTGGAAGCTTGTTGTAAACAGGATATTCGCAGTCTCAAAATATATCCAAACAGACTATTATTACAAAGAGAAAAAGTGGCAAAGAAAAAAATGATACTAGTTGGTAGATCTAGGTGAAGGGTATATGAGAGTTCATTAAATTATCCTTGTCACTTTTCTGTAAGTTTGAAAGTTCTTAAAAATTAAAACATTTTAAAAATTGGAGAACCTGAATTATGTATATTTCTAAAATCTATTGATACCAGGTTAAGTGTCACCAGTATTGGCCGGAACCCACAGGAAGTTCATTCTATGGGTGCTACCAAGTCACCTGCCACTCAGAAGAAGGAAACACTGCATATGTCTTCAGGAAGATGACACTGTTTAACCAGGAGGTACGAAGGCAGGGGGTCTGTTGGTTAGAGCTGTTTTGTTTAAGGTAGAGGCTTTGACAGATGAAAATGTTTTTAGTCTGAGTCCTAGTTACTAAGAAATATTAAAAAATTGCTGAACTATTTACTTCATTGGGATACTTTGGAATCTTATGAAATGTATTCTCCTACTATAATATTTCCAATTTCTGTAAGTAAATACGGATGATCAGTGAAAAAATAGTCTAGTAAATAATACTTATTACTATTAACATTGTACTCTTCCTATTCATAAAAATTATGCCAGGGGTGTTGGCTATAGATTGTTTCCTCCACGGATTATCAGTAAGGTACTGGAGTCCATCTGTAGAAATGGAAAGAACAATTGAAAGCTATCAAATTATCCCCCCCCCTTTTTTTTTTTTTTTTTTTTTTTTTTCAGTACGCGGGCCTCTCACTGTTGTGGCCTCTCCCGTTGCGGAGCACAGGCTCCGGACGCGCAGGCTCAGTGGCCATGGCTCACGGGCCCAGCCGCTCCACAGCATGTGGGATCTTCCCGGACCGGGGCACGAACCCGTGTCCCCTGCATCGGCCGGCGGACTCTCAACCACTGCGCCACCAGGGAAGCCCCCTATTCCCCTTTTTTAAGAGTGGAAGAGAGCAGTTTCACAGTCTTCTCAGTATTAAGGAGGAAAAGATCGTAGGTAGGCAGGACCTTCTGACCTCAGACAGATTATAGCTTTCAAATTGTTAGTTTTTCTTACTGCTGCCTGGGTCAGTCCACGTGGCTTCCAGATCAAAGCCAGAGTGGAAACCGACGAGGAAACGCCGGCTCAGTAACCCAGCTGGGAGATGTGTGGAGGGCAGCACGTGCCTGTCCTGTTGGGCTGCCAGAGCCTGGACCAGGCACCTGGGGCAGAGGGGCGGTAGGGGCTTTGGGGGCTGAAGGCAGAAAGAAGTGATGCTAGAGAAGAGCAGACAGCACAGCATCAACGGCCAAGCCTTTGGAGACGAGACCACGTCTCCCCTGGTCCCACACGCAGGCTGCCGCCACCGCACCCTTCCCCGAGGGTGATTACAGGAGTCCAGTGAGACAGGGCCTTACTGACCAGAAAGGGAAGGAGCGCCATGTTGTGCTGAAGGAACCTGGCCCTGGATAAAGCTAAAGTTACAAGAAAGTAAAGTTTTCAAAATCTTACGGGCTAGAGATAGGAGAATGAATTTGGGGTTTGGGCGTGGATACTGTATAGCTTGTGGTTGTATGACAAGGCAAGCCAATAAGCTGGTTCTTCACTTTCCTAAATAGACATGACAGATGAGCTTGTAGAGGGTTGCATCAGGTGACGTGTGTATCCCGTCGTTCTCCACCGGCAGATTTATCCATGGCAGTTGTACATATTTTAGTGGCTTTTCTTTGCAACGCTGAGTACCTCAGAACTATGCTAAGACACAAATTAGTTTCTAACGTTGGAGCCAATTATAATTGGGAAAATTAACTTGCTACCATCAGTACATACATACATGGGTAGATAGATGAATAGACAGATAAATGCTACCCCAAAACTTAATAAAATATGATTTTACCTTACCCATTCTTGTAGATTATTGGTACCGTTAAGTTCTTTTGTTAACAATAATAGTCAAAGGTAGTCTGTGCTAGATACCTTCAATTCATCTGAAAAATTAGTTATCAAATTAAACTGAGGTCTCTTTGGGAATTCTTCTCTCTTGATTACCTTACTTTCACGTTCTTTTCTGGAAGCTCCATCTAATGTAAATGATAGTAACCAGATTTCATAGTGTTGAATGACTATAGCTACCAAGTATTGAGCATATGATTCCAAACAGCTGTGACTGGGTGCTTTGCAGGTCCTCTCACTGAATCCTTTTAACATAAGACTATCCCTCTGAGGTGTAGATGTCATTTCATTTTTCATTTGGAGAAAGTAAGGCTCTGAATTAGCATCCTTACTGGCAAAGTTGACATTTGAGCCAAGATGTATAAATTCAGTACCTTACTTTCTTCATTATACCAACTTTTGGCTCCCCAAAAAGAATTAAGTCCCGATTGATTTTGTGTTTTTATGCTCTCCAGTGTTTAACCTACATTTATTTTGAGATTTTATTTTTCCTGATTTCCATAATTTCACTTGCACTTATCAATAAGTATTAGCCCAACTTTGTTCATTAAAAAAAAGATTTTTTTTTTACCTTACTTTTTGCTCACCTAACAATTCTTTAGTTTTCTTTTAAACATTTCTCTGGGATCTTAATCTGTTTTTGCCTGTTTACTTGATTATCATCCTAAAAATACTCTACAAATACAGAAATTGAGTTGTAAGAAGAGTAATAATCCAAGTGACTGATACTTAAATGTGTACAGCTGTTTCTGTAAAATGGTTTCTTTCCTTTTCCTTGAACTTTTGGGTTTTATTGAGTTTATACATTACTTTTTTGGCAGGGGGGAATGAGAGTGCTTTCTTTTGCTTTTCTTTTGTTTTTTTAAAAATTTATTTATTTTTGGCTGCGTTGGGTCTTCGTTGCTGAGCGCGGGCTTTCTCTAGGTGCAACAAGGAGGGGCTACACTTCGTTGCGGTGCACGGGCTTCTCATTGCAGTGGCTTCTCTTGCTGCGGAGCATGGGCTCTAGGCGCACGGGCTTCAGTAGTTGTGGCTCACGGGCTCTAGAGCGCAGGCTCAGTAGTTGTGGCGCACACGCTTAGTTGCTCCGCGGCATGTGGGATCTTCCCAGACCAGGGCTCGAGCCCGTGTCCCCTGCATTGGCAGGCGGATTCTTAACCACTGCGCCACCAGGGAAGTCCATTGCTTTTCTCCTAAAATTAAAGTGACATGAATATTTGTTTATATTTTAAGGATTATTTCTAACTCAGGTGCATAATTTTTCATTATACATAGAAAAATGAGAGTCGTCAGCTCACTCAGATCCAGTATATAGCCTGGCCTGACCATGGGGTCCCTGACGATTCAAGCGACTTTCTGGATTTTGTTTGCCATGTACGAAATAAGAGGGCCGGCAAGGAAGAACCTATTGTTGTTCATTGCAGGTATTTTATTTTCTGTCTATTATGATTTGAGTAACTGACTAGATGTGTCATTTTTAAAAGGGAATACGTCCTTCAGTTACGGTTGTCACTCTGATAGATCTCGAAGCTAGGCTCTGAAGGTAGAAGGCAAAGGGTATGTTTTAACAGATGACTGACAGAAATTTTATCATAAGAAGTAAGAATAATACTGTGCTGATTCTTGGCAGTTTGTCTTCTTCGTAGTTATGTCCTGAAGTTAATGGTTTCATAGATTTGATGAAATACAGCATTGCAGGAGCTAGGTTGCATCCTGAGGTTTGGATTTCCTGCTTCTGGCCCCTCCTCGGACGTTTGGTGAGCATCTCACCTCCTTGGAGTGGCGCTGCCCAACCCTCTCAGGGGGGACTACTTCCAAGAGCCCCGGTGAATGGCGGCTCACACCCTCCTTCCTTTCACACTGAACCCTTCTGCCCTCAAGGGACCAGATACAATGCTACAGCCTTGCAGAGATTAGGAGCCAGAAGTTATTTTCTCCTTATCTAAGTGGTTTATTCAGAGGATGTATTAAGGTATCTCTTTATCCTTAAACTTTCCAGCACTTTTTAAGAGCAAACTTTCAAATCATCAAAACAGACTGTAGACCAAATATTGGAGAGGCAAAATGGCAGGAATGGTGGACACGTTTGGCTATTTCGTATCCTTAGTTCCCAAGAGCTACTTTATCCACATTCACAGAGTACTTCACAGAGTTGTTCTTAACTGTGTCAATGGTGAAGTTTAATGAAAATTAAATTTGGTTTTAAAAATTGATTTTTGCGTGTGTAAAATAGTTGTCTTCTGTGCATTCGTTAATGATTTATGATTGTAATCCTCTTACTTTGTGTTTTAAAGCTGTGTTCTCCAGTAAGCTTCTATACCTTGTTCAGATTCTACAAACTGAAGTGTAACCTTTAAAATGGTGTATTGGCAACTAACAGTGGGGGAGGGGTGGCTGCAGACCATTTAATCTGTATTAAGTGACTCTCTGTTTTGGTTTCCAAAGTAGTTTCCAGTTGGCTTGCTACTTCTATTAATAAAACATTAAAATCAAATTGTTCTTCTACCGTGATATGATTCAGTACAAAAGGCACAAGAAGTGTAACAGAATTGTATCAGACCTTGCCCCATATTTGTCTCTTTTAGTGCTGGGATTGGAAGAACTGGGGTTCTTATTACCATGGAAACAGCCATGTGTCTCATTGAGTGCAATCAGCCAGTTTATCCACTCGATATTGTGAGAACAATGAGAGACCAACGAGCCATGATGATCCAAACTCCTGTAAGTACTACATGCCTCATGTATGAGTGTGCATTCTCAACGTGATGGTTTTTGTTATCAGTATATATCTCAAAGCATACTTCTCTCTTTTTAATTCTCTGCCAGGAGCTAATAACCTTAGCACAAGGACCAGCAAATACTGCCAATGAGCCAAACTCGCCACTTGTGTTTATAAATAAAGTTTTATTGGAAACAGCCAGTCATTTGTTTCCATGTTGTCTATGGCTGCTTTCACATTACAGTAGCAGAGTTGAGAAGTTGCAGCAGGCACCATGTGATTGCAAACACGAAAGTATTTGCTATCTGGTCTTTTACAGAAAACGTCTGCTAACACCAGCCTATCATGCTAGTTCTGAACTGCCTAAACAGGTGCAGAGGAGGAACGTGCCCTGGGTTACTTAGTCAAATGGAGTGCTGAGAACGATAGTGTCCCTAGACTGGAGAATCTTGATAGACCTGTTTTCCGTGAAACAGCTGTGGGGAAATTGCCTTTCTTTTTTACATAGGAGCTTAAATTGCAACAACAAAAATCATCAACATTAAGCTACTAACTTACTATATTCTATACCGACTCTGAATTATGTTCCAAGAATCAAAAGAGGAATCATGGAATTTTAGAGTTAACGCTAAGATTATTTTTTATATTAAGCCATTGTGAAATGTTAGCACTGTTGGTGGCATTAAGGTTACTGAAGTGAACTGACCTATGTGGTAAGTGCCTGTCATTTTTTTAGCTTTTAATTATGGAAAATTTCAAACATACACAAGCAGACAGTATAATGTAATCAACACTGTGTTGCATACTCAGCCCCAACACTGGCTGTGGTGTTTCCTTCCTACTGCCACCTGTTGTCTGCACATTTGAAGCAGACCCTACACATCATATTGTTTTGTCCATACATATTTTAGTGTGTCTCTCTAAAAGATAAGGAGTGTTTTTTTCTTCTAAACAAAACCACAACACCGTTATCACACCAAAGTATAATTAACAGTAATTCCCTAAGATTAGCAATAGCCAGTATTCAGATTTCCGGTTGTCTCATATAAATCATGTCTTTTTAAACTTTAGAACAGCTTTATATTTATATTCACATGCCATAAAATTCACCCTTTTTAACAAGTGTACATTTCACTGGGTTTTTTTATATCACAGAGTTTGGCAACCATAATTGCTATCTAATTTTAGCATATTTTCATCACCCCAAAGAAGACATCCTGTACCCATTTTTCCCTGTTACCTTCCCCAGGCTTCCCCCAACCTAGCCGTAGGCAACCATTAATCTACTTTCTGTCTCTGTAGGTTTGCCTATTCTGACTTTTCATGTGAATGGAATCATATAATTTGATCTTTCATAAATAATTGGCTTCTTTTAATTAGCATAATATTAAAAGGTATATACATTCTGTAGCATATCTCAGTACTTCATTCCTTATTCATTGAATAGATACACATTCATCTGTTGATGGAAATTTACATTGTTTCCACTTCTTGACTATTATGAATAATGATGCCACAAGCATTTGTGTATATGTTTTTGTTTATAAATGTTTTCATTTCTCTTGGGTATATACCCAGGAGTGGAATTGCTGGGTCATATGGTAACTCTGTTTAACCTTTTGAGGAACCGTCAGACTGTTTTCCTCAGCAGCTGCACCATTTTGCAGTCCCCTGGCAGTGTGTGAGGGTTCCATTTTCTCCACATCATTGTCATCACTTGTCATTATCTTTTATTTTAGCCTTCCTAATGAATATAAAGTGGTGTCTTGTGGTTTTGATTTGCATTTCCATAATAACTAATGATATCGAGTATCTTTTCATGTGGCCATTTATTTGTATACCTTCTTTCGAGGACTGTCCAAATCTTTTGCCTGTTTTTCAATTTGTTTTTTTTGTTTTATTGTTGAATTGTAAGAGTTCTTTATATTTTCTAAAAACAAGTCTCGTCTCATAGTTCTATGGTTTGCAAATGTTTTTGTTTATGCTATTCTTTCACTTTCTTGATTAAGTCATTTGAAGCACAAAAGTTTTTAATTTTGATTACATCCAGTTTTGTTTGGTTTTTAATCACATACACTTTTGGTGTCATAGCTAAGAAATCATTGCATAACTTAAGGTCACAAAGATTTATTCCTGTTTTTTCTTCCAAGAGTTTTATAGTTTAGCTGTCACATTTAAATGTCAGATCCGTTTTGAGTTCATATCTGCATGTGGTGTGAGGTAGGGGTCTACCTTCATTCTTCTGCATGTGTATTTCCAGTTGTCTCAGCCCCATTTGTTGAAAAGACTGTTCTTTCCCCATGAATTGTCTCTGGGTCCCTTGACTGCAAATGTAAAGGTTTATTTCTGGACTTTCAGTTGTATTCCATTGATTTATATGTCTGTTCTTATGTTCATACCACACTGTCTTGATTACTATAAATTGGTAACAAAATTTGAAGTCAGGAAATCTGTATCTTGCAACCCTGTTCTTCTTTTTCAAGACTGTTTTGGCTACTCTGGGTCCCTTGCATTTCCATAAGAATTTTAGAATCAGTTTGTCCTCTCTGCAAAAAAAGCAAGACAGGGATTGCATTAAATCTATAGATCATTTTGGGGAGTGTTGCCATCTTAATGATATTCCGTCTTCAAAAGCATGAACACAAAATGTCTTTCCATTTATTTATGTCTTCATTAATTTCCTTCAACAGTGTTTTGTATTGCACAGTCTTATCATTCTTTTGTTGAATGTATTCTTAAAGTTTTTTTAGTCTTTTTGGTCCTATTGTAAGTGTACTTGTTTTCTTGATTACATTTTAGGACTATTCATTGCTTGGATATAGAAAGAAAACTGATTTTGCATATTGATCATGTATCCTGCAACCTTGCTAAAGTCATTTATTAACTCTAATAATTCCTTAGGATCCTCTGTATACAGATCATGTCATTTGCAAATAGAGATAGTTTACTTCTTCCTTTCCAGTATAGATGCCTTGGTTTTCTTTTCATCTTTTCTGGCCCTGGCCAGAATCTCCAGTACAGTGTTAAATAGAAGTGGTGAAACCACACATCCTTGTCTTGTTCCTGGTCTTAAGGGACAGTTTTCTGTTTTTCACCACTAAGTACTGTAAGGTTAGCATGGATTTTTCATTAATGCCTTTTATCAAGTTCAGAAAGTTCCCTCCCTTTCTAGTTTGTTGAGTGTTCTCATGATGAAAGGGTGTTCAGTTTTGTCAGGTGCTTTTTCTGTATCTGAGATGATAATGTAGTTTGTGTCTTTTATTCTGTTAACATAATGTATTAGATTGATTGATTTTGGGGTGTTAAACTAACCTTGCATTCCTGAGATAAATCTTACTTAGACATGGTGTTTAATTCTTTTTATATGTTGCTTGACTTGATTTGCTAGTATTTTCTTGAGGTTTCTATATCTATATCCACACATAATAGATTTTTTACTTTTAATTGTAGTAAAATACAAAACGTAAAATTTACCATCTCAACCATTTTTAAGTGTACAGTTCGGTAGTATTAAGTATATTCACACTGTTGTATAACCAATCTGTAGAACTTTTTAATCTCTATAGCCATTAAATCCATTTTTCTCTCCCCCAGCCCCCACCATTCTATTTTCTGTTGCTGTGAATTTGACTGCTCCAGATACATCCTATAAGTGGAATCACACAGTTTTTATCTTTTGTGACTGGCTTATTTCACTGAGCATAATGTCCTCAAGAGTCACCCATGTTGTAGCATGTGTCAGAATTTCCTTCCTTTTTAAGGCTGAAAAAAATACTTCCTGGTGTGTATATACCACATTTTTCTTATCCTTTCATCTGTTGATGGACATTTGGTTTATTCCCACATTTAGGTTATTGTTGAATAATGTTGCTGTGAACATGGATGTATAAATATCTCTTTTAGACAGTGCTTTCAATCTTTTCAGATATATATCCACAAGTCAGATTGCTGGATCATATCATACGTAATGAGTTTTTGTTTCTGTTTTCACAGTTTGTGTGACGTCAGGATTCGAATATGGCCCACACATTTTGATTGGTCTGTGTGTCTCCTAAACCTCTTTCAATCTGTGTCTTCCTCCTGTGTCTCTCTTCTTTCTTCTTGCAGTTTATTTGATGAACAACACAGGTTGTTTGTGCTACTTGTTCTCCCATAGTCTGGATTTTGCTGATTGTGTTCCCAAGATGGTGTTCTCTGTCTTTTCCAGAACTGGTAAATGGATCTGTAGGTTGCAGCAGCTTCCTTCAGAGGGTACATGATGTCTGTGTCTTCCTTTTTGTGATGTTAGCAGCCTTGGGTGATCAATGTCTGCATCATTAATTCATTGGGCTTGCAAAATGATGATATTCTATCATTCCTTTGTCATTTATTAGTTGGAATACTTCTGTAAAGAGAAACTTCTCATCTGCTCTTTGGTTAACCAGTGGTACGGTCTGTATAGGAAAGACAAGATGAACACTTGATGCTTTCCCTTTATTTATAAGTTTTCAATATAATGAGTTGGTTCATTGGCCTCTCCAGGGTTGGTTCGTTCCCATTTCCTTGGGGCCAGTTCTCGGAATTGTGGCAGCTTATGTCATGGCTACAGCCTGGTCATCGTGTAGTTCACTTCTTCCACCTGGCGGGGGTTTCAGTATCTATAAGACAGCTCACAGGATACGGCTTAGAATATTATCTACAGCCCTTGAGGAGGAACTAAAGGTCCTTGACTCTGCTTAATGACTATATTATTATCCAGTCGCCTTTGGCTGTTTTCCATTGTTTCTGCATTTTCTCATTTCTCTGATTAAAGTTACTCTTTGGCTAAAATTTTGCCACAGACAAAAGGCAGGCTGAGGACATGGGGGGCATGGACCATAGGGCCCTGCTCTGTTTCACGGCTTCCAATACAGACTCAGACCACAGTGTTTTCACTTACCATTTTCTGCTTATATCTTTGTCCCTTTTCTTCTTTAACAAGAATGCTGGTTCTCTACAATACCAGAAATGAAAGACTTAGCATATCCCAAGTCCTCATTTGTTTTATTCCAGATTACCCAACAGCTGTCTCAGAATAACAAAACTAACACTACCAACAGTATCGTTACCAAAAAGAATTTTCACTTCTTTCCACAGTTCTTTTTGCTTTGGGATATATATTCTACAGAGATACACAGTTAAATTACTGTTTCAAAGTCCTTTGAAATAGCTCCTCTGTATGTGGTTATGCCATCAACTAGATACATACATTGATATGTTTTATATTTTCAATTTATAGAGGCTTTTAAAATTAATGTTCTAATTATGGAGTATCTTTACATGGTTCCAAAGTAAAATCTATAAAAGAAGTATATTCTCTATCTCTCCCCTTCACCCTGTTGACTCCTTTCCTTATAGGAAACCATTTTTTTTATGATTTATCCTTCCCTTGCTTTTTTCTTAACATACATTTTGAGATAGTACATATTTGTATTCCCCCCCTTTCTCTTATAAAGATAATATACTGTATGCACTTTTCTCTGCCTTGCTTTTTTTACTTAACAAAATATCCTGGAATCAGTCTGTAGCAGTCTGTAGACTTCTTTTCCTTTCCCCCCCATTTCATAGTACCGCACTTTGAGGATGTACCAGATTACTCACCCAGTCCCTTACTGATGATGATTTGAATTGTTTCTACTTTTTTGTCATTATAAGTAATTCCGCAGTGAATAGCCTCATTTCTGAATAAATATTTTAATTTCTTTTTCTAGTTTGTCTTCTGGATAGATTCCTAGAAGTGGAATTGCTGGGTCAATAGGTAAATCAATGTAATTTTGTCAGATGAGGCCAACTGTCCATCCATAGGGATTGTGGTATACACATTCCTACTAGCAGTGTATGAGTGGGTTTTGCCGACAGAATATGCTGTCAAACTTTGTTTGCCAGTCTCTTGGTGAAAAGTGGTATCTCTGTGCAGTCTTACTTTGTATTTCTTGTATAAGCAAGCCAAGTGAGATGTTTGTCTGTCTTTGTTTGTTTGCTAGTTTTTCTGATCCATTCTATTTTTTTATATTTTATTTTTCAGAGTCAATACAGATTTGTATGTGAAGCTATTTTGAAAGTTTATGAAGAAGGATTTGTTAAACCTTTAACGACATCATCAAATAAATAAGAAAGCAAAGGTCTGGGATATGTGTTGGAAAACTGCTTTCCATTATATTCACTGTGCCATAATACTGCTTGCAGGAAATGGCATCTAAACAGACAAAAAAAAAAAAAAAATGAAGAACTAACAAAAACTGAAAACTTCAGCACTGTTGCACTTTATGTTTCAAAAAAGAGTCACTCTCTCAAAATCTGTCATTCATGTGTTTGAAGACTCTTTCATGCTTTGCTCCAAACAAATAGTGAATAACTGAGTATGTTCAGGGTAATTTACGAAATCTTGTGGTGGTGCCATGCAGTCCCCTTCTGGTAGAATTGCCACAAACGAGGCTCAGAATTCTCATCGTCTCTGTTGTACACTTGTATCTTGAAAGCAAAAAGAAGTCAACATCAGGAGTCAGCTCTGGTGTTTCCCAGTGATTCATGTTCTTACTATACTGGTTACCAGATGTTACTTTTTAAATGTTAGCAATATCATTCTCAATATTAGCCAATACACTGCCTATGGATGCAGCACATCTTTCCCTACACTTCCCCCCATAGAGACCTGCTGTTTGGAAGAAGAAAGGTGGAATTTGCTTTTCCCAGGAAATGCTGCACACTGTCAATTTACCAGCATCTTATAGAAAGTATAAATAAGAATCTACAATTTTTCTTTTCTTTTTTTTTTTTTTTTTTTTTTTGCGGTACGCGGGCCTCTCACTGTTGTGGCCTCTCCCGTTGCGGAGCCCAGGCTCCGGACGCGCAGGCTCAGCGGCCATGGCTCACGGGCCCAGCCGCTCCGCGGCATGTGGGATCCTCCCGGACCGGGGCACGAACCCGTGTCCCCTGCGTCGGCAGGCGGACTCTCAACCACTGCGCCACCAGGGAAGCCCTACAGATTTTCTTGAATTTAATAATGTAACTTATATTTATCATAAGGTTGGCTTATTCCAAATCATGTGATTTCACATACTTGATGTAAAGGAATGCATGCATTGTGTCTTAACCCCTTAAGTGCCTTGAGACGTCTTTGTATGTCTAATGAAAAGGCACTCCTCCTTTGACCCCACTAGGAGGTATGTATGTATATTGTACATTTACAGTTTTATGCATTTTGAATCAGTTCACATTTTTAAAAATAGCTTCTCGTATTGAGAGTTATGCAGTCAAAGAAGAGTAATGAAATTCTATTTCTTGCTCAATTCCTGTATTTTGCCACAAGAAGCCAAGATAATTTGTGTTCTACTGAGTGAACGCTCTGCTGCTATGGAATTATTCAAAACCTGCACATTCCTTTCCTGAGGGACAGGGGTTACAGTTTAGCAGCTGAAGTTAAAAGATGCTTTATTCTTCAAATTTCTTATTTATTTTATCCCTGACTTTAGAAATAGCATCTACTATACACATTAAAGTTAAACATACGGAAACTCTAAACTAAAGTTAGAGCAGCTAATTGTGACTTGTTTCTGTCACTAAGTAAATGATCAGCATTCATTTCATTTCTTACCAAGCTTTGTTCACGCTGGTCTGTTGGTTGGCAGACCACAAACGAGGGATGAAACGTCATTGAGTGTTTCTAATTGTAATCCCTCAGTAGCTGAAATGAGGGCTTTCTTGTCATTTTTGTGTACAATTAAGTTGCTCCAGTTTATATATACTTATTAAGTTATAAGCATGTTAATATGGAGAGTTCTGATTGTCCAGCCTGATGGAGGACCTGATTCCCTTTAAGGATGTGTATATTCTCCTCTTCAGGTTTTTTAATTTTTAAGTCCTCAGAGAGATAGAACTTTGAAATTGCCCAATTTTAATATAAGTGGAAATTTTCTCAGCTATTGAAATGTTATATTACACAATTACTTTCTATGGATTATGGTTAAAATAGATTCACTTACTAGTGGTTTCTGAATATTTCTGTATAGTCTTGATAAAATTTACAGTTGAATGGTAGATATTTTGGAATGTCATTTAGTATGAGCGGGAGAATGTACATTTTTAAATCTTCAGTATAATCTAAATGATGTTATTTCAAATATTCAAAATCCATAATAGTAAATTTTAGGAAGTTAAGTCCTAAACATTAATAGCCAAGATACCAAATACATTACTGTATTAAAATATTTTACCTTTTTTTAAAAGAGAAAAGTAAGCATGACCTTTATGTCAAAGAGAAATTCTTGTATCTATTTCTGAATTTCACAGTCAAGACAGTATAAGATAGTAAATAACTCTGTAGTCTTTTTTGAACATTCCGCTCTTTGCCAGCAGATAGATGTGATTCAGGCTGCTGTACAACACCATGGTAAGTTGGAAAGTGAAAGAATAAAATGTCAGGGATCTAAGAATTAATAACTGTTTTGGCAGTAGTTTTTCACCTGAATTAAAAAGAAAACCTATCCTAACTATATGGACAGAATATGACAACCATAGATAAAAAGATAAAGTTATATAGACATAAACAGACAAATGTCATGGTTGGCATGTTCTTTGATTTAGGGCTCTGTTTACACTTCTGAGAGTAACTCTAATAATTTGTTGGCAGTGAGCACTTCTGCCTTTCAGTGGAAGCACCGGGTCCTAACCGCTGGACGGCCAGGGAAGTCCCTGCCTGAGAATGTTTTTAATCTGTTTGTCAATCTAAATAGGGTTCTAGGAATAATCCCAGCTTTCATACACCAAGTAGTTCTAGATTCCACTCATATCAATGTAATAGTGTGTAACAAAATGCCAGATTTCTTTATCTAAACTACCCTCCCCCTCCAGCGGCCAGTTTCCCCCCCACCCCCCTGCAGGACACACACACACTCAAGAAATCAGTGCTGACTGTTATTCTCACAACTGGAAATAGGTATTGGTGAATCAAGGGGCTTTTGTAAATGCTAAGAAATGTTTGTAAAAACCTTTCCTCTCTGATTTAGGATGGTTTTACCAGGTTCATTTTCGGTCTTATACTGAACATCTGGTTTGTGTCAGCACTGTGTACATAGGTTGAGGAATATTTTGGAAGAGACCGCATTCACAAGAGGAATACCTGGTAGTATTTGTTAAACCAGTGCATACATCCAAAACCGAGGCAGAGTAATTAGCATAAGCAACCCTTTCCTTTGTGCGGCCTGCCCAGCACAAGTGGGGGGGCGTTGACCATGTTGGTTAAGAGTAAAGAGAAAATTTACAGATTAAAAACCGACTTCAAGTGTGTAAGCTGTGTTAAGCCATTAAGACAGTTACTTGAAGGTTTCAAGTGCTGATATATACACATAGAGATGCTTTTGTGCGATGATGCACGTGTTGCTTCACAAAGGCTAATACTAACAAACAGGGGTAAAGGACTGTGGTACCTGTAGAGTTGTTTATTATCTGTTGGCAGGTCTGACCAGGTCTGATCAGGTATTGGAACAAAGGCCTCCCGTCTGCACCACAAGTACTACAACCTGAGCGCTGAAAGAAACTTGAAAGATTTTATCCAGTCTCACCTTCTATTCTTATAGGCAACGTATGTGAATATCATAAATTCTAGTGAAGTTTAGTCTATTTCAGTTCAAGAGTTATACTCAGGCAGTGTTTTTACTTAATAACTTGATGACCTTAGAAGATGGCATTTAATTTAGAGAACAAGTAGGCTTTAAAAAGCAATCCTAATTAGGGCCCCAACTCTGCTTGTTTAGGCTGATATACATGCAGTGTGAAATGCAAATTAGAGGTCTAAGTTTTAAAAGCACTTAAAACATAGAACTAAGATTTAGAATGTATGTCCACTTATAATTAAATAATTTATGTTCATAATGTGAACGTGCAGTAGAATTAAAGCATTACTTGTTTTATAATCTTATCGGAAGGGGAGAAGGAAACAAGAATTTTTAACAATGTTCTATTTAATACCCGTGTTTTGAATATTTAAAGGTATTCTGATGGTAAGATTGCCAAAGTAGGTTTGAATTCATAAAAATTATTTATGCCACAATAATGCGGGGTATGTTTACACCTCTTTTATTTTGTAGTAATTATTTTGTAGTTTAGGTGAATTTGCATTTGTCACCTACATTAAGGTAGATATTTGTTGAAACCAACATCTTCTAATAATAAGAGGAGAGAGATAAATTATGCCACAGCTTTCTTGTACGTAAGCTGCCCTATCAACAAAGTAACTATGTTAACACAGCTTACTTCTTCCCACGTTTGCTTCAGCTAGCCAACCACAATTTCTGCAACCATTTTTTTTTTCTGGTGTTTCCTCTAAGTAAAATACCTGTTTTTAAAACCCACTGGATTAACTTCATCAAATATCAGAATTACTGATCTGTTGGCAAAGATTTATTGGGGTCTCTGTGATCACAACACAGCTTGTAGCAACTGTTTTATAAAGTTTTTAGAAAATTGTATAGCTCCAAAGGAATTTGTATAATAACAAAACTTATTTGAGGGCTAACTGCGAATAGATAATTTCAGCAATTTTATAGAGAGACCATGAAATTAATCCCTAAATTGTACTTTTTGGGTTTAACTTACTTTACAAAATCTGCAACTATCTTCAACACAATGTTTTATTACACACAGACTTCACTTATTCTCAGCAGCAGTTCCTACAATGAGCCTTTCAGTGTTATCAAAAACAAGCCCTAGTTCAGTGAGAAATGAGACATTTTATTTTTGTAATCTGGGTGAAATTGTTGTGGGTAGACACCAAATAGTTATTTCTGTTTCCATATCTAAATTTGCTGCTACTTATTTGTATGTTTTTCTACTGCCGTTGACTGTTGATTTCTAAAGCTTCCTAGTCATCGTTATCTTTATTGTAGTAATCCAAGCTAAATGGGCAGCCAGAGGTAGAATCCACTGGGGTACCATCCATCAACATTGACTAGGTAGGGCTCAGCGCATAAATAAGTAAACCAATTTTTTTTTTTAATTTACAAAGTGAAAGGTATTAGCAATATTGCAAGTTAAAGGCTACAATTTTAGGAGGAGGTTCTAATGTTTAACTTCCTGAAACCTTTTAAAATGTTCAGTACAGGAATGAAAATGTTTGAAAGCCTTGTAAATGCTCGTAGAAGTTTCAGTTAAACACTGTAGAATTTTCCTACCTGTTGTTGCATAAATGATATAGAAAATATTTTTCTATGGACAAAAGATTGAAACTGTTAACTTCTTTTGCTTCAGTGTTTAAAAAGGAAAAAATGATATTTGTATGTCTTTCATGCTGTAAAGAAATGAATGTATCTTTCAGATGTTATTAGAATTAAGACTTGATTCTAAGGATACTCTTTGTTTAAAAAAAAGTTAGCAAGGGATTGAAAAGGAAAGGAAGAGTGTTTTCCACTTCGTTATACAAAATGCAATTTTAGAAGAAAAATGTAATTTTCTTTATAAATAAGAGCAATCATTATTGAAGTATATTTCAATATTTCAAATACCTTCTTTTTCACTTTGCTTTGTGTTAACTCTAGAAATTTTCAAAAAAATGTGTGCATACTGTTTTTAAGTGTAAAATAATTGAATTCTAGACTTCTGGAGTGTGTTAGGGGTACATGTGTTTGAGGGTAAGTGTTCTGCTCCATGCGTTTACCGTGAAGGAAAGTTCTCAGGCTTTGTCACTGTGCCAGCCACAAATGAGGACAGCACTCTGAGCATGTGACTTCGGTGAAGCCAGAAAACCGTGCCTAAGTGTCACCAGAGTAAATACGTGCAGAGGCCCTGACAAATAAATAGTTTGCTTTCTGTTCTCAGTATCTTGGACAGGTAAGACCACTGAGCCCAACTCTGACGTGTAACGGTGGTGTCTTATATGGTTAAGGGTTTATTAATTTAGCGGAACAGAAGACAGAAAAAGCCCTACATTATAAACCAGCATAATTTGTTCAACAGTTTCTTTGAAAGGTAGTATTTATTATTCATCACTCACTAAGCTTGGCTCAGTGGGGCCTTTGTTATGTTGACTCCTACTTCCATCCCTCCAACTCAAAAAAAAAATTATTAATCTCCCTTTACGGTAGAGTCTTTGTGAAGTAAGGTAATCTTTTCCTTCATTGACTTTTGTTACAGTTGTTGAAGGATTAAAATCAGGCCCCCTCAACCCTGAGAGTTTCCAAAATTTAGCAAATACTACTTCTGATAATCTTAACTAAAATGTCACATTGCTACATGAAGTTACCACCGTGAAGCCATCAAGGAGACTCAGCGCTACTTACAATCTTGGACTGAAAGAGGTGCTGATTTGTGGTTTCACTGAATCCACTGTAGTCACACTTGAACCCGTTTTACCTTTTATTGAAAGAAGCTTTTTCGTTTCTACTCCTGAATTGTAGTGTTCCAGTTTTTTGCCTTCCTGAGCAGGAAAATTTCAACCCAATTCTGGGAGTCTCTGGCACTTATCTTTTCCCACCCTTCAGTTAGTTGACAAGATTATTCATGCTTTCTTGTGTTCTGTAGAGTAGGTCAGATTTCAATGCTGAAATTGATTTCTTGAATTTCAAACAGCACTTTATTTCATGCTTACTACTGACTTAATTTATACATTTAAAGGTAAAATTTATCCCAGGAGTTTTGTAAATATGGAAAAATACAATGGATTAGCATGTAGAACTCATTGGATTGGACCCAAGTTTAAATGCTTTATGATCTCTTGATCATTTGATATTTAAAAGGTAACTTGTGTGATTTTAGCTTTGCCACTTTCTTGTAATTTATTTCGTACCGTAAAGGCTACCCAGTCGATAGTCTTGCTGGACTCTGAGTTCTCTCAGCTAGCTTCAGCCAAGTTTGGTTCACTGTAACCATTCTGCTTCGCGTTTCTGTACATTACCTGAACACCTGGAAACCCATCTGTTTGGTTTTGAGTTGTATTAGGCGTCATTTAAGTCAGTGCTTCATCACCAGTAAGTTGAAGGGGGCAAAGTCCTGACACTTCGAATACATGTTGAGGGGCAGGATTTAAGAGACTAAAAGTTTACATTAAGCTGTTTTCATTTTCTGTCATTAGCGTATTTCTGCTTAGGCAAATAAAAGCTGTCCAGCCCGGTGTTCCTGTAGCGTCAGGAAGCTGCAGTTACGATCCATATGGCAATCTTTTCAAATAAGAAAAGCTAGTCTTTATTTTCTACAGTGTAGGCTTAATTTTAGGACAGATAGTTTACTATATACTCATCAATGACATTTTTAAGTAGTAGTTTTAAAAATATTTCTATGTAGAGGCTGTTTTAATTTGGGAATTTTTTTTCTTGTAACAGGTGCTATATGTAAATATGAAGGGCAAAAAGTCATTTAGTTAAAAGGCTCGTTTATTTCCTAATTAAATTATGATTTTACATATTTGCTGCCATTTCACGTTTGACTGTACTGAACTACATAGAATTAGCCTCTTAAGTTTTTAAATTCTCTTTCCCTGTTTCACAGAAATAGCTCTTTCCATATGGTTTCCCATAGTTAGGAGACAAAGAAGCTTAGGGTTCACTTAAAATGTTTAAGCTTGAATTTGGTCAATACTGGATAATTTGAAATCATCACTATGCATTTGTCACTGCAGCTTACTGTGTGCTTGAAAGGCCTTGTGGATTTGTCTTAATTTCAGTGAAAAATTAGAATTCCTGCAATGAGTTCCATGTAAAAAAAAAACTATGAATACTAACAGCAAACAGGATAAAAATGTTGATTTGCATTAAAACTGTTTTAACCCTAAGAGCAGTTTATGTCATGAAATGCTATTATTATACATATTTTGTTGGCCATAATTCATTTTGATTGAGAACTAGTTGTTCAGGTTCAAACGTGAAAGAACTCTAGCTGTGACTTTAAATTGTTCAACTGCAAAATAAAGATGTGCTTTAGTAATTTAAGTATAGGAGTTTTGAAGATTATTTTATGGGAGTTTTTGTTGTTGGGCTTTTCAAACAGTGGTTCTTTTTTTTCATTAGTGGGTGATTATAAGAGACTAGGAGAATGCTAAATGCAAAATTTATTTCTAGAATGACTCACACAGTGGCTGTGTTTGGGGGTGGGTGGGTCAGTCAGGAACTAAAAGGGATTTAGAAGATTAAAGAATGTCTGATGAGAAGCTCCTCCTTCACTGTGGCCACTGCTGGATTCCTCTTCTCCCAGCCCCAGCCTCTCTACTCTGGTATTCCTACCCTAAGACCTTGTCAGTCAAAGTAAAGGACCTCTCTTCATGTGTCTGAAGCCCACTTGCCTCATACCTTCCCCAAGTGCAGTTAGGCATGCCATGTGTCATCTGTAAGAAAATTTCTTGGAGAAAATGATGTTTAATTTTGTATCTAGAAATAAATTAAGGCAAAAGTAAATGCCATGCCTCTAACGTACATGATACTAAAACTTCAAACAGTATAAGGAAGACTCAGGAGTTGTGAAGCCTCTTTCCCATGCCCCGCCCCTAAGAATAGTACCCCTCAAACAAATGGCAACCTTAAATTTCGTGTCTTCTAGGGGAAGATGTTGCACAAGCATTTGCGCGTACATATACGTTTTGTTAAGGCCAAAGGGATTGTACAATATATTCTGTAGCTTGGTTTTTCATGTTGGAAGTATCTGCACACCAACACACTCAGATCTACCTCCTTCTTTTGACTCACAGCGTTGACCTCCGTCATACGGATGGATATGCTGTAATGGAATTTCTTGATGGACATTCGTCTCCAGTTTGTGTACTCTAGAAACAACGCTGCAGTGAGCATCCTCGTGCAAATATTTTCACTAATCATTGCAAGTCTACACATAGGGTCAGTTTCTAGCAGGAGGATTGCTAAGCATTGGGCACCTGCATTTTTAAATGTGAATAGTTGCTCTCAGAGAAGATTCTATCACTTTATGCTTCCACCAAACATAAGAATGTCTGTTTCCCCACATTCTGATTAGGACTGATATCAAACTTCATTTATTTGCTCATCTCATGAAAGAAATATCTTATTTTGACATACATTTTATTTATAAAGAGGTTGGATAGATTTTCATATCTTTATTGATCTCTTGTATTTCTTGTTCTCTAAATTCCATATCGATATCCTTTGCTCACTTTTACATCAGGTTGTTTAATGTTTTATTTACATGAGATGTTGGAAATTAAATTAGTCATTTGACAGTCATACGTGTTGCAAAACCTGTTTCACATGGTGTTCTTTGTCTTTGGACTATTTTTATTTGGGACTGATGGGTATGACGATATTTTTAATACTTTTATAAAACAAATGTATCAGTCTGCACCTTTAAGACTTCTGAATTTGGAGCATACTTGCAAAAGCTTTACTCTAATTCCTACTAACATTCTATCTGTGACTGAAGCTTTCTTAAGCACCATCCAAATAACCTACCAGTATCCTGCACTCTGCTTTCTGCTCTTGTCCCCTGCTTGCCACCACTGACCGCTCTTAATTATGCCAGAGTTCTGCTAGTTCCACCAAGCACGTTGTAAGCTTACTGAAACCAGCTGTGTTTATTTGCTAACCTACATATGCAAATTTACTTATCTTCATTATATCATTTAATTAATTATATGTTACATAAGCCAATGAAACGTGCGTGTGAAAAGAAAAAGGGTCACATTTTTCCAAAGGCTTTATACAGGTGTCATTAATACTTTCTCAAAGTCTGAAAAGTGGTATGAACAAGACAATTATGAGAGACTAACAGAAAAAAATCGATATACTTGGGGTCTGTTTTTTGCAACAGACTAAGGGATTACAATTGGGCTCAAACACAAATGTATTCTTAGAGCCGGGCATGCACATAGCCCCGTGCACACGAGTGGCCTTCGAGATTCCCAGAAATGTGTCAGCTTTCCAGAGCCCCTCTGCACATCTGACTCCCCAGCTTTTCATTTTGAGCTCTGAGTTAGGTCAAAGAAAGTAACAGTTCTCTGGGAATGGGCTTTGAAGGAGTCCTGACTGTTCTGCCCCCTCAAGTGGCCCTTTGGCTGCTGGTTTCAAGGCTGCAGAGGAACTGGGGAGAGCAAGCTGAGACCCAGGCCCATTAAAATGCTGCAAAACTCATTGCTCTTACCAACATTTAGCTATTTTCCTTGAATAAACACCTCTGGATTGTTGCAAGCTTTTGCTTAATATCCAGAGTTTGAAAAAGTTAATTCTGACCATGTGTTTTGGACTTTTGGTTGCTTTTCTGGATCTTCCAAGGTCCCTACTCTGCCGTTTTCACGGACTGCACTTAACCCCTTTGCCTTCAGACTCCTGGTCTTGCAACACATTCACCCGACTGTGTTCTGATTGACTTCTGGCTGTTGCCAGGAACCAGATCCACCTTCTGAGGATAAAGATTTGCTACCACTGCGAAGATCCAGAAGCCTGTGAAGTAGTTTCCACCTAAACTCACAGCTTCACCTCCCACTGCTTTCTCAGGCATTATCAGCACGAGAAATGAGGTACAAAGCCCCTGAACTGCAACTGCCCACCACTGCATTTGACCCTCACAACTGTGTCTCCATTTTACAGACGAGGAGTTAAAACTCACTTTATTCCTTGGAAGTTAAGTAGCTAGTGTGTCTAGGAGGTGTCTGACTCTACAGCCAAAGTTGTTAATATTCTTTGAGAGAAATTATTTTTAAGAGAACAGTACCAACTTATATGTTTGAAAAATCATTGTCATAACTTTGACCTCATATTTCTAAATCAATTTTTGGAAAATAGGCATTTAAAATGTGATGATTCTCTCTTTAAAGGAAATTTGAGGTTTGGTTTACTTTTAACGAAACTAAATTCAAATTTTTTTGTGTATTTGGTTTATGTAAAATTAAATGAAATTCTCTTATGTATTGAAATAGGTGTAGAATCACAGGTTTTAAGATCTGGAAGAGATCTCAGGAAGCATCTGTTCTAATTAACTCATTTTATTTTTTTTAAAAGATGTATTTATTATTTATTTTTGGCCGTGTTGGGTCTTAGTTGTGGCACGCGGGATCTTTGTTAAGGCATGCGGGACTTTCATTGCGGCACAGGCTTCTCTCTAGTTGTGGTGTGGCAGTTTTTCTCTCTCTAGTTGTGGCACGTGGGCTCTCTAGTTGAGGTGCACGGGCTCAGTAGTTGTGGCGCACAGGCTTAGTTGCCCCGTGGCATGTGGGATCCTAGTTCCCTGACCAGGGAATCAAGCCCGCGTCCCCTGCATTGGAAGGCGGATTCTTTACCACTGGACCACTAGGGAAGTCCCAAATTACCTCATTTTATAGACGAGAAAACTAATGCCAGGAAAGATGGATGCTTGTCAAGTGAATTCATGGCAGGGTAGTCACCACTGGTCTTTCTACTATGTGGTCTCCTGATAGCTTGGCGGGTCCTGGAATCACACAACAGTCACAGGTGCGGGTCAGTCATGTAAGGGCCATGAAGGACTCTGAGGCCCCACCCCAGACTTAACCTTGCAACAAGATCCCCAGGTGACTCACGTGCACTTAACATCTGGGCGCTGAGCCGTGGCTCCTCCCCTCTTCTTAAGTCTCTCAGTCCCTCGTGGTTTCACTGTTGGGCAAACCCAATGGGAGAATGTTTTCACTTCCGCCTCTCTGTTACTCAATGGCAGGAACTTGCCTGGAGCCATCCAGGGTTTCCTGAAATTTTTTTTTTCCTAGCAGAATGAAGAACGTGCGTCCGCCACCAGATCAGCAGGGCTCTGTTCCAGATAATTCTGAACAAAATGATACATGAAGTATGGATTCATGGAACATGAATGCTTAGGTCTATTGTCCTGAATCTCCAGAAGTAGGGAGAAGCCTGGCTTTGTGCTCTGGAGAAGGGAGTGACTTGTCTCCAGTTTATCTTGCATCTCCCTTCTCTGCACACCTCTACCCCAGCCCTCCCCCATTCTTTTAAGGTGTCCTTCAATTAGTCTATGTGGTTAATACTTCACTGTGAATTAGTTTAAGCTCTTACACGTGCCAGGAATACTTGCATGGAGAGAAAGGGTGAACTTTCAGACATAAGATTCTGGCTCAGGAAAGATTTAGCTGGGTAAAGGGAGCCATCCAAGAGTGTACAACCAGGCCCAGGCCACCGCCCTGTTCCAGGAGCCCCCATCTCCCACTGTCAGCGCAGGGATCTTTGTTCCTTGGTCTATAACTTTTATATTTTATGTAGTGTTGTGTGCTTCCAAAAACATTTTCAGTTAACTTATTTTATGTAAGTTTCATAACTACCCTCTTAGGAAGGTGGTATCATCCTCATTTTACAGACTTAAAGTTATTTTGGATTTTTTAGCTTCTGAACTGAAGTCTAGACTGCAGTATGCTAATAAAACTCTGTCTTAGTGGTGCTTCCTGATTTTTTTTTTTTTTAATTTATCTTACTTGTGTGCATTCTTGACTAGTCAGTGCTCTCCTGATCCAGTGTCTGGAAAACAAGTTATTCCTGATTCCCGCTCTCTCAAGGGTCTTTTCTTTTTTTTTTTTTAATTTTTTTCTTTTTTCTTTGTGTGTGTGTGTGTGTGTGTGTGTGGCTTAAAATAACAACAAGTATTTATTATTGCTCACAGTTTCTGTAGGACAGGAGATAGGTGGTTCTGACTCAGCCACAGTTGCATATTGGTGGGGACTTTGTCATATGAAGGCTTAAAGGGCTTGGAGGATCCAGTGCAACATGACTCACCTACACAACTGGCAAGTGGGTGCTGGCTGTTGATGGGAGGCCTCAGGTCCTCTCCATCCAGGTGGCTACACAGGGCTTCTTGAGTGTCTTTGTGACATGGTGGCTGCTGTCCCCCACAGTGAGCAATCTGAGAGGGCAAGGCAGAAGGGCACTGCCATTTATGATGGAAGTCACACACCATCACTTCTGCAATGTTCTACTAATCAGCAAGGGTCTTCTCAGTGGAGGCTTGTGGAAGCAGGGCCCCTTCAGCCTCCAGGAGGACTGACTCTCATACTCGAATTCTCTCTGCTTCACTCTGCTCAGAATGCCTCAGCATGAATGGCCCCACCCGTGTGGACCAGTTCAGACAAGCTGGCTGAGAAAGTAAGGAGCTTGGAAATCAAGGGGAGAGGGTTTTGCAGACTTGCGACCAATGTCCTCAGTTATTTAAAGGGCTGTGGTGTGGGGACTTCCCTGGTGGCACAGTGGTTAAGAATCCGCCTGCCAGTGTAGGGGACACGGGTTTGAGACCTGGTCAGGGAAGATCCCACATTACGCGGAGCAACTAAGCCCGTGCGCCACAACTACTGAGGCTGCGTGCCACAACTACTGAGCCCGCACACCTAGAGCCCGTGCTCCGCAACGAAGAGTAGCTCCCGCTTGCCGCAACTAGAGAAAGCCCGCGCACAGCAACCAAGACCCAACACAGCCAAAAAAAAAATTTTAATTAATTAATTAATTAAAGATAAAGGGCTGTGGTGTGAAAGAGGGGCCATGTTTTTTCTTGTGGGCAAAAGTGGATTTACCGTGAAGATAATCAGCTTTAAGCTTTAGAGCTCCTGACTTGTATGGGCCTCTTCCAAGACCCTGTATCTCACTCTGCTTTCAAGCTTTAAATCTGCCTTATCTCACTTAAGCCTCCCCTCCCCCCACCAATTGTATTAAATGATTTTCAGAACTAATAAAACCTGTATCTACCCCTTTCTGTGACTCCAGAGAGAGCAAACCAGGACCTAAAATAGGAGTGGAAATCTAGGGTGAGGATGTTAGTTCAATAGAGGAAAATCTTTCCATGGCCAGGACTGTTCCACCAAAAGTGGGTTATTCTAGTGGGCACTTTCGATACCTTACCCACAGCCATTCTTCCTAACAACACCCCCTGCTTCCTGCTAATACAACTTGGATCTGCTCAAGAAGTTAAGGGTGAGCCCTTAATCTCAGAGGGAGCAGGCCCTTCCCCAAACCCCAAGTGTGAATTATAATTGGTCTACACCAGTTATGGTATTCTCTCTCCCTGTGGCCAGTGTGGGCAGGTAATCCCATTCTCATCAATGAGACAGGGCGTGGTGGGACTTCCTTCCCTGAATTAAAGACAAGCCTTCGCTGGGAATTCCCTGGCGGTCCAGTGGTTAAGACTCGGTGCTTTCACTGCCGTGGCATGGGTTTGATCCCTGGTCAGGGAACTAAGATCCCGCAAGCCTCGCAGCACAGCCAAAAAAAAAAAAAAAGCTTCGGGAAGAGAAGATCTTTTCCCCTTTCCCTTTCATTTCTGAAACTCAGATAGGGGAGCTGATGATACTGCAGCCCTCTTGTGGCCAGTAGGCTAGAAGCATAAAAACCAGAGTCAACATACTCAGGATGACAGAACAGAAAGAGTAACAGTTTAGGATCCTATTGGACTGTTGAGTTGAACCAATCTCTAGATTACTTATGTAAGAAAAATAGTCTACTTATTTTTTAAGCTACAGTCAATTGTATTCTCTATTTCTTGCAGCCAAGTGCATTATAACAATTCAGCTGTGTCCAAGGAGAGAGCCTTCTGTCTCTGGTGGAAGGCAGAGGGCTAATTCACCACAAAACAAGAATGTTGCAGAGGGTGTCTCTGCCTGGGGGAGAGGGCGGGGGAGAGGATGAGCTGTTAGGAGGAACAATCTTTCATGATTAGAGCACAAACAACCCCCTGTGGCTTAGGCCCTTAGCTTGCATCCTCCAAGACTTCATATTCCCTTCAGCCTATAACCGTATTTCTCAACCTGTTTCTCTCACCCCACCCCACCCTGACCGAGGTAGAAAAAAGGGTGGAGCAGAGGACCGTTCCTCTAAACGGGTGTGCTAGGCAACAATTTAGGACAGTGAAGCTGGTTTATAAGCATTGAGAGAAAATGCTTCCATTGTTGGTCAGTAAACAGGAAAAGTACAATACAGCTCTCAGCCCTGATAGACTCGGTGCGTGGCACTCAAGACCAGACAGTTCTCAAACAGGGTAACCCAACCCCAGGGAGACATGAAGGGTTTCCACGGGGTACATGGCCCAGAGAGTTGGTTTTCTGTTTTTGTTTTTTTAACTCTTTACTATGGAAAAAATTCAAACCTGTACATAAAATGGACAGAATAGTTTAATGTACGTATCACCCACCTTCACCCTGTGGCCCTTTATTGTTCCATCTATACATGAGCCACACTCCCCTACCCCTGTGTCAGCATCATTGTCATCACTGCTTTTTTTTTAATTGGAGTAGAGTTGATTTACAGTGTTGTGTTAATTTCTGCTGTACAGCAAAGTGACTTAGTTATATATTCTTTTTCATATTCTTTTCCATGATGGTTTATCACAGGATGTTGAATATAGTTCCCTGTGCTCTGCAGTAGGACCTTGTTGTTTATCCGTTCTGTATATAATAGTTTGCCTCTACTAATCCCAAATTCCCAGTCCAAGCTTCCCCCTCCCCCCTCCCCCTAGGCAACCACAAGTCTGTGAGTCTGTTTCTGCTTCGTAGATAAGTTCGTTTGTGTCATATTTTAGATTCCACATATAAGTGATATCATGTGGTATTTGTCTCTGTCTGACTTACTTCACGTAGTATGAGAATCTCTAGTTGCATCCATGTTGCTGCAAATGGCGTGATTTCATTCTTTTTTATGGCCGAGTCATTGCTTTTTTATGGAGCTATATTTCAGAGATGAGCACGCGCAGTTCCTCTCACCCCTGTACATCCGTGCTGCTCCTCCCACGAGAAAAGTGATGAAAATGTCTATAATTAAGATTGTAGTGATGGCTGCACGACTTTGTAAATACGCAAAAATCGTTGAAGTGTACACTTTAAATGGGGGAATCACATCTCAATAAAGCTACTTTTAAAAAGTAGAGAAAGAAAACTTCTCTAATACTATTAAAAGAAAAAAAAATAGAGGTGGAATCTTGTTTCCGTCCCTTTTGAAAGGGGTCTGGCCTTCTGACTCGCTTTAATCAGTAACCCGCAACAGAAGTGACAGCGTATGACTTCTGGGCGTTGCCCTTACAGGCCTTAGAAGCTTCAGTTCTCACTCTTTGAGGGGCTCCAGCCACTTCAACTGCCCTACTCCAGACGCCCAAGAGAACTCAGCTGCTGCTGCTAAGAGCCACCCCAGCTGAGATGCCACACGGACGAGTGAAGGCCTTTGGGCAACCCCAGCTCCTGTGGCACCGCAGCCCCCAGCTGTGTCTCCCCAGACGATGGAGAGGGCTTGGGGTGGTGCGGGTTCAAAGGGGCAGCGCCAAACCCTAGGAAGGGCCCTTCTGCTTTCAGCCAGCAGGTCCTCCACTGAAGCCCTCGGAGCTTTGCCCAGGGCCCCGAAGCCCCTTCAGCTCGGCCCTGTCCTCTCTGACTTGTCGTCTCGGTCCCCCACGGCCCTTCCCTCTGCCCCCGCCCCCAGGCACCTCGCTCAACCGAGCAGGCCGGGCCCAGCAGGGGCGCGCCTTCACCTCCTTCAGGCCCTTCACTCCAAGGAGACAGACCTTCCTCCTTCCCTACGGGTCTGTGTAAGACCACCAGTCCTCACTCTGTCCCTGTCCCCCTTCTAGCTTTCTCTTTGTCATTTAGCAGGGCCTAACCCTAGTGCCCAGCTCTAACCACGGATACTAATAGGTGGTACTGAATCTTACTAACTGATGTCACTTACTTTCTGTCTCTCCTGTCAGCTCGGAAGGCGCATGAGGTCTCTTCGTGTGTCCTGTTTATTATCCATCGTATCTCCGCTGCCCAGTACACACCCTGGCCCATCGCGGGCACTGACCTGAATTCTCTGTAAGGAGAAAGGATGCAACGTTCTCCGTTAAATAGAAATCTCCTATTTCCCGTCCGCTTTCTTACCGTTCTTCATGCATCTGTTCACCGTCTCTGTCCCCACTAGAATACAGCTGGGCAGTAAATATTTGCCACGTGAATTAACATGTTGAAGGACTCCCGGGTACCGGCCTCCGGCAGAGCCGCTTTAAACCAGCCGCCAGACCTCCGGCCGGGTCGGCATCGCCGCTTTAACCCGAGCATCTCCCCGCCCCGCAACTTCCGGGGCGGTGTCGTTGCCCATTTAAGAGCGGCGTTCCCCGCCCTCGGGGCGGAGCTTAGGGGCTCTAAGGGGCGGGCCGGCGGCCGGGGTCCGCGGGGATTAGTGCGGTGGGCGCGCCTCTGGCCGCCATTTCTCGGCGTCTCCCCGGAGCCGCCCCCTGGCGCTTCGCGTGGGTCTCTCTCCCCTCTCGTGGCTGCGGGTGGTCGCCGCCAGGTAAGCGCGCCGCCCTCCCGGCTCCTCACGCCCTCCTCGCCGGCGCCGGGGCTGCGGCCTCGCCCGGGACCCTTGGCCCGCCCGGCGCGAGGGGCGGGCGGGCGGCGGCCGAAGGGCCGGGCGCGGAGGGAGGGAGGCCGGGCCGGGCCGGGCCGGGTGTCCACCTGCGGGCGGACGTGGCCGCTCGGGGACGCACCGAGGGCCGGTCGCGACCGCGCTGGGCTGAGGCGCTCCGGGGGCGGACCGGCAGGTGTCCCGGGGTGGGGGTGGGGGTGGGGAAGGGGGCTCCGGGGACCCCCGCCCCCCACCTCGCGGCCGGCCCGGACGCCGGGCTCCGGGGGGGTCGGCTTTGGTGGTACCTGCCCTTACGGTTCTGCCGTCAGGGCAACCACACCCGAGTCTTTTAGACCGTTTGGCGGCATTTTAAGTGGATATTACATGTTTTTTCCAGAATTGGGGGAAGGCTTCCCGTCGCTCCGTTGCTGTCCTACTGACACAGTGGATGGTTTCACAGGCCCTGGTTGACAGGGTTTTCTCGTTCTTTAGAAAACGACCTGTTTGCTCCGTCTGCTGAAGGCCTTCCTTGCAGACGCTCTCTGTGCTGGGATCACTGGGAGGGAGGGTGTCAGTCCCCTGGTGGTGGTGAGTAAGCCTGACCCTGGTCAACTAGGGTTTGTGCTGAGCCAGAAAGCCGGTGCGGGAGCCGGCGCGTAGGGAAGGAAGCGTCCCGGGAGCGCTCCTTACCAGCTGCAAGCGGGCGCTCTTTCCTTGGTGGGGAGCAGTTGCCGACCTTGGACTGTGGCCATCGCTCACGTAGCAGAGTGTACACGAATCACGGCAGACTTTTGAGTTTTAGGTGTGTATTTAAAAAAACCAAAACTTCAGTTAGGTGGTAAACGGACGACTTGAGTTTGCATGTTTCCGATTGTAAAGGAAGCCCGCGTTAGTTCACAGCTGAGAAGTTAGACGTGATGGATTCAAAACTACTGTGTAAGAAGTAGGCAAAACCCTACCACCCCGAAACCCCGTTGTATTATTTCGGACAAGCTCTTTACACAGCGCCTGATGCGCGTATTGCCGTGCTGGCTGGGCCGCCGTGGGGAGCGAGTCGGACTGGGTCCCTGTCCTTGTGTGTGGCTTAGTGGGGGAAACACCTAGTAAAATGGACAGACGGCGTGGCATTTAATTGCAGGTCCCTCGAGTGTTATAAAGAGCGGACTAGGGCTGCTGCAAGGAGACCCAACTCAGGCGGCACGGGATGCTTTTCTGAGGAAGAGACACTTCCAAGCAGCCGTGTGAAGGTGGCTGTGCGAAGTAGGAGAGGGTCGGGGAGCTGGCGTGGAGAGGGCACCCAGAAAGCCGGAACAGCTGGGGGAAAGGCTGCACTTGCGGGCTCTCGGGCTGAGTGGAAGCCTGACCCGAGCGGGGCGAGCGCGAGGGTGGGCGCCTGAGGGTCCCGGCGGCGGGGAGCGAGGCCGGTGACGCTGGGTCCTTCACAGGGGTTGGCGGGGTGGCCGCTCAGAATCCGCTGTTGCGGCTCGAAGGAGGGGGCTGGGGAGGGTGGACGTGGGAGAACGGGTCGGCAATACATTTATTAAACTTCGGACGTGTTCGTATGTTGGTATTATGCAAGAACTGAGAACCTCCACAGGACCCTCTCCAGAGATAACCTTGCTTAAGTGTACATGTCCTCGTGCTTTTGTGTGTGGACAAGGTGTAAGAATATGTATATGTGTGCGCCCCACCCCAGTGTGGAGTAGACTATGCTCCTTTTTCTGATTTCATTTTTCACTTGTAGATTTTGTCAGTGTCTTTGTCAACTGTACTTTAAAAACAACTGTCATATGCCATTGTATGAACCATCATTTAACTACTTGCATGTTGATAGAGGTATTTAAAACCGTCTTAATCATGCCCTGAAAATTCTTGTTTCCGTAACTTGGAGCACATACGGGACATTCCTTTAGGCTGTGCTACTAGACATAGGGCTGCTGGGTGAAAGGGTGCGCACATTAACACTTCTCATGTGTGCTGACTTCTTCCTCCAGGGGACGTGGTGTGAGAGTGGTTGTTGTTCACATACCCTTTGCAGTACTGGGTATCTAGGGTCTTTTAAAGGATAGACAGTATCCTAGTTTTTTAATTTGGATTTGCTTGGTTACTGGTGAGGTTGAACATCTTTGTGATGAATATATATATATATTTTTTTTTGCGGTACGCGGGCCTCTCACTGTTGTGGCCTCTCCCGTTGCGGAGCACAGGCTCCGGACGCGCAGGCTCAGCGGCCATGGCTTACGGGCCCAGCCGCTCCGCGGCATGTGGGATCCTCCCGGACCGGGGCGCGAACCCGTGTCCCCTGCATCGGCAGGCGGACTCCCAACCACTGCGCCACCAGGGAAGCCCTGTAATGAGTATTTTTATTGCATGTCATCTTTGAGACCTTGTTTCTTCATATCTTGTCTATTCTTTCTCTTCTGGGTTGTTTATCTTCACAATTTGTGATAGTTCTTTATTAAACTGCCTATTAATCCTTCAAGAATTTTTTTGCGGAATTTCACCCTAATATTTGTTGTTTTCTAGTGCTCATTTCTTTTACTTCTTTAGTCCATCTGAAATTTGTTTTCATGTAAGTGCTTTCATATTCTTTTATAAAAGAACCTGTTATTTGTGGCATGGAGTTTCATAGTTCAAAGTACATAGTTATTAAAATTATAAATAAGAAGGAAGTTGTGTTTTTCCTTAGCAGGTTAATTCTGCTTGTGTGGTGAGTCTATTTTTTTTAATTAATTAATTTTTGGCTACGTTGGGTCTTCGTTGCTGCGCGCAGGCTTTCTCTGGTTGCGGTGAGCGGGGCTACTTCTCCTTGCAGTGTGCGGGCTTCTCATTGTGGTGGCTTCTTTTGTTGTGGAGCACGGGCTCGAGGCGCGTGGGCTTCAGTAGTTGTGGCACATGGGCTCAGTAGTTGTGGCTCGTGGGCTCTAGAGAGCAGGCTCAGTAGTTGTGGCGCACGGGCTTAGTTGCTCCCCAGGGCTTGAACCCGTGTCCCCTGCGTTGGCAGGTGGATTCTTAACCACTGCGCCACCAGGGAAGTTCAGTGAGTCTATTTTTAAGGTGTAGGGTGTGGTGAAAGAAAACCTGTTTTATAATTCATGTACTTCCTAGGAACCATAAAGTTGTATTTCACGCTGAACTTTTTTTCCCTTAGAGAAAACTTTTTTGTTATGGAAAAATTCAGCATATACAGAAGTAGTCAGAAGAATATAATTAGCCTTCATGTACCCATCAGCCTCAACAGTTGTTGGCCAGTTAGTTATCTGGCCAATTTGTGTCCTCTCTCTTCCCGCTTAACTGCCTTCCTTGTATTATTTTGAGGCGAATACTAGACATCACATCATTCTTCTATAAATTTTTCAGGATGTATTTTTAAAAGATAAAGACTTTCTTTTTAAAACGTATCTTTAAAACCACTGTTTTATCCAAAAGAAAGTTGGCAGTACTTCCTTGATTATCATAAACCATCCAGTTAGTGTTCAGATATGTGTGTGTGTGTGTAGTTGTGTCCTTAGGAAGTTCCGATGACAGCTATCATGGTTTTGCCAGTTTATCTGATTACATAGGAGTATGTGTACTTGTAAAATGAGGCTGTAATTCTCAATTGATAGCTACTGAATTTTTTAAAAATATGTTATTTATTTTAACACTTCAGCTTTTATTTTTATCATGTTTACAAATGCATCTATCTAGTTTACAGCATCAGCTGGTTATGCTAGACTTCTTATAAATTACATGTATAATAACAAATGCGTGACTTGAGAAAATATTTTAGTTTGAAATAATTTTAGATTTATGCTGAAGTTACAGTAGTACAGAGTTCCCATATACTTTTCACCTAGCTTCCCTCAATGATAACATCTGACAACCTAAAAGAATTTTTAGTTGAATTAGGATCTAAAAGTAGGCCCACACATGGTGATTTTTTGATATGTTTCAAGTCTCTTTGAATCTGCAATTTCCTTTGCCACTCTTTTTTTTTTTACCCCTTTGCAATTTATTTCTTGAATATGCTGAATTAAGTTTTAAGAAACAAATTCATCGTGTGTGATTTATGTCAGACAAACGGTGTACACCGTATGTCTGACATAAATTTATGATTTATGTTGTATCTTCATTCAGCATCTTTTTAGCTGTGATCTTTGATAATTTCTTTCTTATCTGTATAATGTGAGTTTTGCATGAATAGTCCTATGATGTAGTAGAAAGACCAAGATTTGGAGTCAGAAAATCAGAATTTGAGCCCCTGTCTTCAGTATTTACTAAATAATGGACTTGGTCAGTGGTTTAATTTCTGTGACCCTTAGTTTGCTTATCAAAATAAGACAATATTATTTGGGGAGTTTTTCTGAGTACCCAGTAAGATTATTTACTGAACGTTTGTTGTACCTGATGATGAAATGTGCTGGGTGGCTACCTGTTCAAAGTAGGAATTGTGTCCTCAAGGAGCTTACAGTAGGGACCTCCCTGGTGGTCCAGTGAATAAGGCCCCACGCTCCCAACGCAGGGGGCTTGGGTTTGATCTCTGGTTGGGGAACTGGATCCCCGTGTGCATGCTGCAGCTAAGACCCGGCACAGCTAAGTAAGTAAATAAATAATAAAAATAAATAAATGAATAAGTAAGTAAATTTTTAAAAAATTTAAAAAAAGGAGCTTACAATAAAGGAGATGGACATGTAAATGAATAATTAAAATCTGATTAGTGAGGCAGCAAAACATTTTCAAGGTTCAGTGAAAGTGTGATGATGGGAGTGACTGGCTCTTTAGATGTCAGAATATTCCTCAGGGGAGGGTTAGGGGGAGTTAACAGGAGTTAGGAGGGGTTCTCTGACATAGGGCGTTAGAAGTCTGCGGTGACAAGTGCGACCTTTGACAGGCCGCTGAAATGAGACTGACCAGCAAGGTGCAAAGGGAGCAATGCCTGAAAAGAAACCTGGGGAGAAGGAGACTGGGGCCACACGTTACGTATGAGGGCTTTGTAAACTGAAAAGCTATCTGAAATTTTATAGTAATTTATAAATTACTATTAAATTTATAGAAATTTCATAGTAAAATTACAAAAATAATCATCTATTTCAAATATAATTCAAATATAAGTTTTTATCAAATATTTTATTACAGATTTTAAATTGCTACTTGATAATAGCTAATCTGGTCAGAGAAGAAATGGAACTTCTTAGGATGGTTGTTATTATCAAAGGGCACCGTAGCGTATGGCGTCGTCTCCTAATGTTGGTAGGGGTATTTGGCTGTTGTACATATAAATTACTGGCCCAAAAGACCTGTTGAACTTCATAAATGTTTGCCCTTCTCTTACCAGATTAGCTCCTTACAAAAAAGTCCAGAAAGTTTAGGAGTGCTGTGAGCCGTAGCCCTATTTTAGGTTAAGGTCTTTAAAAACTCAACTGAAGTAGCCAGTATTAACAATATTTTTTTCAAATTTACTTGACCAGATGCTCTTTTAATAACGCATCTCCTAGTGTCCACAGAACTTTACTAAATTACACCGTTTGTCTGACAGCCAATTGCGGGAGACCTCTGACACCTTTTCCTGTCTTTTGCAGTGACAAAATGCTGAGCTTCTTCCGCAGAACGCTCGGCCGCCGGTCGATGCGCAGACAGGCCGAGAGGGACCGGCTCCGCGAGGCCCAGCGTGCAGCCATGCACATCCCTGCGGCCGGGGACGCGAGGGCCGTCATCACCTGCCGAGTGTCCCTCCTGGACGGGACCGACGTCAGTGTGGACTTGCCGGTACAGTTTGCTGACTTGCACGTTCGTGCTGAGGTCACGTGCTTCTCTGGAGCTGCGGGGAGGGGCGGGGGATCAGGTCACTTGGGCAGGTGGGATCCACGCCTGCCACACAGGTGCATGGATCAGGTGGCCTTCGATAGCTGGAGCGCTGGGACTTCTCTGGAATTAGTGGCACTTAACTGGAACTTTCAGATGTTAGGGCAGTTGCTGGTGTGAGTCGTCTGTGTGTGTGTTTGTGTGTTCTCCATGGTGACAGTATGCCGTGTACTTCCCGGGGCTTTCTCACAGTCCTTGTTGAGCAGTTATTAAAGCAGTGAGAATCTTTGGGGACGATAATGATACTTACGTGGATACTGTAAGACGTTTAGTTCTCTGTATTTTTTTGTAGTTCTCAAAACACTCCTCACTTTCCTCAAAACAAATACTTCTTGCCCACTTCGGTGTGCTTGTAGACGTTTTAATGGAATGAAGTGAGGAAAAGGACTTTGTTCATACCCCTCAGCTCTGGCTGCCCATCGCTTTGTTCCCAAAGTAGTTTGCAGGGTAGGTTTCCCATACACTGTAATTTCAAGATTGGATGTTGTAATTATATTCACATTTTGGGGAGATTTTTTTTGCAGTTATGAATAATCACAACTCACAGTGTGAAACAATCCAATATATCTGAAAGGAGTTAACTTATTCCTTGCAGGTCTCTTTTTTTGAGGGGAGGGGAGGTAGCTCTGTGGGGGCTGTGGAGCTTCTTTCTGAGCTGTTTGCTAATACCAAATCTCTTTCTCATGTCTTTGCCCTGTATTAAAAGGTTTACGTGACTAAGCTGTAAAATGTGCAATTTGAGGTGTCATTGAATGTTCCACAGTGTCTTCCCTCCCTACAGACTCTTTTTAGTGCACACTCATTCACCCAAAATGCAATTAAAGACCCCATAGCGCGAAGCGGTAGCCTGGGTGCTGCAGTGGTGCGTGGTCGGATGAGCCGTGGACGGCCTTAGACTCGCAGAGAGATGAAGGGACTGGGTAGTTTGTTTAAACGAATATTCTGATTAACTGAATAATTTAAAATGTACTAGGTATGTACATTTTAAAATAATAGAATATGATAAAATGAAGACACAGGATATCTTGAAGTGTTTTGAAGTCATCTTTTTGAGTATTTATTATATTTGTACATTAGACTGGGCATTTTCAGGGATTTTGACTTTGAAAGACTTTAATGCATTTAAATTTTCTTCCTGTAAGGGCTTCTTGAGGGTTTGACGTTCCAATATGTGCTCCTTTGTGAGGGTAGTTTTCATGTTCATTTATTTGATAAGTATCTCAAGAGTTCTGTGTACTGTTCCACTGAAATATGCTTAGGTATGTGGTGAAAAGCCTGAGATTGCTGTGTAGGAGAGTAGAAGGAAGTTTCTTATTACCTAATGTTGGAAGTATGAAGTCTCGAGGATGTTGATGGAGAAGCTGACACCAGGAAAGTAGAATAAATGGCTAGTGACTGGTTTAGAATGCTTCCCCTTGCTTGGTGTGCTCAGTGAGGGCATGTGTGATACTCCATCAGGCCAGAAACGTTAGCTCGCCTTGCACGCACACGGCTGCAGTGAAAAAGCCAGGAGTTCTACATTTGTCTCTGTGCAGCCAGAGCAGTTGCCTTTTCAGCTCCGCAGGGGAAATCCTCGAGTTAATAAGCTAACTCTGGATGCTTGCGTGGATATAAAATGGGCATTGCCCTCCCAGCTAAACTGCCTTACGAAAGAAAATGGCCAGAAGAATAGTAATTTCTGGGAAGAAAAGTTTTTCTCTCTTCCTTTAATTTTTTAATACAAACTTATTTATTTATTTATTTATTTTTGGCTGCATTGGGTCTTCGTTGCCGCACATGGGCTTTCTCTAGTTGCAGCAAGCGAGGGCTACTCTTTGTTGCAGTGCACGGGCTTCTCATTGTGGTGGCTTCTCTTGTTGCAGAGCATGGGCTCTAGGCACGTGGGCTCAGTAGTTGTGGCTCACGGGCTCTAAAGCACAGGCTCAGTAGTTGTGGTGCACGGTCTTAGTTGCTCCGCGGCATGTGGGATTTTCCTGGACCGGGGCTCGAACCCGTGTCCCCTGCATCGGCAGGCGGGCTCTCAGCCACTGCACCACCAGGGAAGCCCCAGGTTTTCCCTTTTTTTGATTTAGCTTCTCAGCCAGTCTAGTATGACTCTGAAAGAAGATTTAGAGTTGACGTTAGAAATTGAATGAAGCACATACTTACTTCCCATTGGGCTTAGCGTCAGTATTGATTGTGGCAAGCAGCCTGGAACTCAGATGATGGTCCAGGCAATATGCAAGGGATTATCTGTAGTTAAGTAGAGAAATCTAGATCTATATACTTCAAATTAATATACACTTAGTAGTAATGGTCATTTTCTTTCTTCCGTTCTCCTTTCCTCTCAAGATTGGGGGAGGAATTTAAATACCCTCTACTTCCTTTTTTGTAAGGAATTAACGTAGTGAGAGTGCCTTTCAGTAAAGGATAAGAGCAAGGCATCAGGTAGAAATTTCTAATTATCTGGTTTTTAAACTTTCTCTTTGGAAATGCCATAGTAACTCCTTCGATTTATGAGCTTAGTATTGTTTAGTAAATAGCCTGTCTTGTAAAACTCTGTGTCTCCTAAGTTTTAAATTAATGGGAAATATTTGATTAACCATTAGATAATAATTTTTATATATCTACTTTGCTGATACAGATGCTGAAATCTTTAAATTATATAGACCATTGTATCTTAAAATAACTGAAAAAACATCCTGTGTTCACGAATTGTAAGACTTAACATTGTTGAGATGGCAGTACACCCAAAACTGATTTACAGATTCAACATAATCCCCACCAGAATGTCAGCTGATTTATTTGTGGAAATTGACAAGCTGATTTTCAAATTCATATGGAATTGCAAGGGATCCAGAATAGCCAAAACAATATTTGAAAAAGAACAAAGTCGTAGGACTCACATTTCCCAGTTTTAAGACTTAACTGTAAAGCAGTAGTAATCTAGATGGTGTGCTTTGCTGGCGCAAGGACCAATGGAACGGAATAGAGAACCCAGAAATCAACTCACACATCTACGGTCAGTTGATTTTTGACAGGGTGCCAGAGCCATTCGATGAGGGAAAGAATGGTCTTTTCAACAAGTGGTGCTAGAACTGAGTAGCCACATGCAAAAGAATGAAGTTGGACCTTTAACTCCTAAATATACAAAAATTAACTCAAAATGGATCAAAGTCCTAAACATAAGACTATAATACTCTTAGAAGAAAATGCAGGGGTAAATCTTCATGACCTTGGATTTGATACCAGTTTCTTGGATATGACACCAAAAACATGAACAACAAAAGAATAAATAAATTGGACTTAATCAAAATTATAACCTTTGTGCCTCAAAGGACACCATCAAGAGAGTGAAAAGACTCTCACAGAATGAGAGGAAGTATTTGAAAATTATATATCTGATAAGTAACTAGAACATGTGAAAAATTGTTAGAACCCAATAATAAAAAGACAAATAACCCAATTTAAAAATGGGCAAAGGGGCTTCCCTGGTGGCGCAGTGGTTGAGAGTCCGCCTGCCGATGCAGGGGACACGGGTTCGTGCCCCGGTCCAGGAAGATGCAGCGGAGCGGCTGGGCCCGTGAGCCATGGCCGCTGAGCCTGCGCGTCCGGAGTCGGTGCTCCGCAACGGGAGAGGCCACAACAGTGAGAGGCCCGCGTGCTGCAAAAAAAAAAAAAAAAAAAAAAAAATGGGCAAAGGATCTGAATAGACATTCCTCCAAATAGGATATGCAAATGACCAAGAAGCAGATGAAATGCTTGACATCATTAGTTGTCAGAGAAATGCAAATAAAAAACATGAGATACTACTTCACACCAACTAGGAAGGCTAAAATAAAAATGCCAGGTAAATACCAAGTGTCGGTGAGCATGTGGAGAAATCTGAACTCTTACATGTTTTAGCAGGAGTGTTAAGGTGGTCCAGCTGCTGCTCTGGAGAACAGTCTGGCAGTTCCTCAAATGATTGAACATAGTTACCATGTGATCTGGCAGTTCCACTTCTAGGTGTATGCTGAAGAGAATTGGAAACACGTTTACACAAAAACTTGTACACAGGTGTCCGTAGCAGCATCATTCTGAATAGCCAGAAGGTAGAAGCAGCCCAGACAGGTAAGTGCCAGCAGATGAATGGATAAACAAAATGTGTTATATCTGTATAATGGAATACTATCAGTACTTGACCATAAAGGAAATGGTACTGATACATGCTACATGGATGAACTTTGAAAACATTATGCTAGGTGAAAGAAGCCAGTCACAAAAGACCATATATTATGTGATTCCATTCGCATGAAAGTCTAGAATACAGAAATCCGAAGGGGAAAAAAAAAGGACATTGGGGGTTGCTTAGGGCAGATGGGTGGGGACCGAGGGGATGGTGTGAAGGGTGGTTGGGGCCAGTAGCTGAAGGATGTGAGGTATCTTTTTTAGGCGATGAAGATTTTCTAAAATTAATTGTGGGGATGGTTGTATATATCTGTGAATACACCTTTGAATTATATACTTTTAATGGGTGAGTGGTGTGGTGTGTGATTTATATCTCAGAGCTGTTTAAGAATGCATGGATTTTTGTATACTTGTGTTTTATTCCACTTAAAGTTTTTTTAGTCGTTAAGAAAGATGATAAAAACGACATATAGCTTTGATTTAAAGGTGATATGCTTGATTCATTACAGGGAAAAAAAGTAAGAGACTACAGTAGTAAAGGCACAAGATGATGGGGCTGCACAATAATTGTGGCTGTGAGTTTGCAGTGGAAGAAATGCTTTGTACATGGATATGTACAAAGAGATGTAGAGAATGTAGATTAGAAATGAGTAAAATATAATTCTCGCTCTGGTGTAGAGGCTAATGTTGATTGTGCGGAAGGTCAGGAGAGGGTAGTCGGCTGTCATGCGGAGAAGGGGTAAAGGGATGAGGTGGGGAAAAGAGCTTCAGTGGGATGTGTTTGGGAGCCATATTTCAGAAGGTTTAAAGGAATTATTAGGGACAGTCTTATATTTTTTGGGTCTCTTATAGTCCCTTGTACCCAGTGGTTGCTTAATAAATATTGTTTAGTTGTCTGAGGGAGTGCATGAAGGGAAAACGGGGGATTGAACGCGAGATTTGGCAAGGAAGAAAGAAAATAGCACGGCAGCTAGAGCATGGCTGGATAGGGGAGATCTGAGTTTGTCGAAATGGTTTTACATACACAGGTGGAAATGATAGGAACGTTCTAGGAGGAATACCATCTTATGCTGAGAAAGATAGAAGACTAATGGGAAGATGCTCTCTTGATGGTCTTAATTTTCCGCCAAAGAGGTTATGAAGTGAGGACTGTGTCTGAATGAGGTGGTGACCTAGAGGAATTTGTTAGGAAAGAAAAGAATATAAATAGCAAGTACTAGTCTAGATTTAACTGAAAAATGAAACTGTAGTTTGCCAGAGCTGTGTGGATCTGTTTCATTTTTTGTTTTCTGCTTGGTTCGTATTCAGTAGCTGCAAGATGAGAGGGTGTATGAAAATGAATAGGACGTTGACCCTTGGATCAGGGATTTCACATCCCTATTGTACACACTGTGGCCACACTGGACCTTGTTACTCTTTGCCCACACATGGCAGACTATTTTACAACTCTGCCTATGCATAGGGTTTATACTAACTGGAATTATAGGTACAAAGTAGCCAGGAAGGAGGATTCAGGGTCTGGCTTTTTGGAAGGTAACATAGATGTACTCATTCTTGAAGTCAGAGTTCATTGGAGACCTAAAGGACGTTCTGAGCAGAAAGAACTGCATTCTGCTAAGGCTCAGAGGTATGACTTACTAGGGAAATTGTAAGCAGGTGAAAATGCTGGAGTGACAGGAGATAAGGCTGTAAGAGTGAGCAAGGAACAGTAGGAAAGACTGTTTATGCCCTGGAATTCGCACTTTAATCTGTAGAGGAAGAGGAATAATTTTTTAAGGATGAGAGTGACATTCTGTTTTGCAGTTTTAGGAATAATTACATTGGCAGCTTCTGCCACTTTGTCTTCTAACTCTTTCCTGCCTCGAGTCTGTCTCTGTCCTCAACCCCACCATAGACTGTCAAGACTTCATATCTTTCTTCATTTTGTTTTTACCTAAGGTGGCAGAGTTGTATCAGCCCTTCCAGGCCCAATTTCAGATATAAATTCCTCTGAAGCCTTTACTAGTTTTAAGCAGACTTAACTCACCCTCATTTCCTTAGCATTTTGTCGATACTGCAAGGATAGCACTCATATTTATTGTGTTTAAACTAGTTGTGTATGATTTTATTCTTAGTAAGAACCTTGTGATTGCTTGAGGACAAGAAGTATGCACATATTCATCTGTGTACCTCTAGCAGCTAATGCGTAACAGGTGTCTGTCCAGTAATTGTTGAAGAGAATTGAATGGTATATTATGTCAAAAATGTTATTTCCTGTGAATTATTAAGTACGTAATGAAATGAAAAACCCTTAAGAGAGTATGGAATGGGAAAAAACCAAAAACACTAATTCAAAAAGACACGTGCACCCCAGTGTTCATAGCAGCACAATTTACAATAGCCAAGACATGGAAGCAACCCAAGTGTCCATCAACAGATGAATGAATAAAGAGAATGTGGTACATATATACAATGGAATGCCACTCAGCCCTAAAGAGGATGAAATTTTGCCTTTTGCAACAACACAGATGGACTTGAAGGGTGTTATGCTAAGGGAAATAAGTCAGAAACAGACAAATACTGTATGATAATCACTTATATGTGGAATCTAAAAAATAAAGCAAATTAGTGAATACAACAAAAAAGCAGACTCACAGATATAAAGAACAAACTAGTGGTTACCAGTGGGGAGAGGGAAAAAGAGAGGGGCAAGTTAGGGGGAGGGGATTAAGAGGTACAAGTGACTGTATAAAATGAATAAGCTACAAGGATATATTGTACAGCACAGGGAATACAGCCAACATTTTATAATAAGTATAGAGTATAACCTTTAAAACTTGTGAATCACTATATTGTATACCTGTAACATATAATATTGTACATCAACTATACTTCAATAAAAAATTTTTTTGAGACAATATGTTTTTTAAATTAATTTATTTAATTTTGGCTGCATCCGGTCTTCAGTGCTGCGTGTGGGCTTCTCATTGCGGTGGCTTCTCTTGTAGCGGAGCATGGGTTCTAGGCACGCGGGCTTCAGTAGTTGTGGCGTGTGGGCTCAGTAGTTGTGGCTTGCAGGCTCTAGGGTGCAGGCTCAGTAGTTGTGGCGCATGGGCTTAGTTGCTCTACGGCATGTGGGCTCTTCCGGAATCAAGGGTTGAACCCATGTCCCCTGCATTGGCAGGTGGATTCTTAACCACTGCATCACCAGGGAAGTCCGTAGAGACAATATTAAAAACAAGAAAAAAGAAACGTAATGGGATAGAGCCAACTGATTTAGGAACCATTTCCAGGGTTGATAGTAACAGATCGGTATTTTTAAAAATTAATGATTGAGTCAGGTGTTCACCCACCCAGAATAATATTATCAAGATCACATTTTGCAGTTCGTCAGTGATGCATTTTATTTCTGGGTTAGAATCTGAAATTTTTATGAGATCAACATACTGCAGTTAACTTATTTACTTCTTGTCTGAGACTTATTTTCATGAAACAGTATAGTTCTTTTTCATGCTGACTGGACTCCAGATGAAAGTTTTTAAAATATTCATGCTATCCCTGAATTTCCAATAAAGATGTTTTGGGAGATTCTCATTTTGAGATGTCAGATTTCTGTTAGATTGAGCATTATTAACATCAGGAACCTGCAAATACCTTGTGTTCACTATCGGTTGGCCTATAATTAGCCTCTATTAAGGAGTCAATACATACCCTTGAAAAGACTTTTATTCTGAGGAGGCAGCTACCCAGCTGGCAGAAGCCCATTCTCTCTTTTCTCAAAACACAGCTCCCATGTTTCAGGAAGCTGGCAGATGATGCTTTGGCAGAATAAAGATGCGGATGAGAGCATGTGGGATCTTCCCAGGCCAGGGATCAAACCCGAGTCCCCTGCATTGGCAGGCAGATTCTCAAGCACTGTACCACCAGGGAAGCGCTTTTTTTTGATGTGGACCTTTTTTTTTTTTTTTTTTTTTTTTGGGCCTTTGTTGAATTTGTTACGAATTTGCCTCGGCCCTGAGGCATGTAGGATCTTAGCTCCCTGACCAGGGATCAAACCTGCACCCCCTGCATTGGAAGGCAAAGTCTTATCCACTGGATCGCCAGGGAAGTCCCTTAAAATTTCTTTACCTAAATTCCCTACCCCTCTTCCATCAAACTCTCAGGGAGTGATACATTATAATGAAAGGAATGTATCTAGTATTCCTTTCCCTTTCCCTTTGGAATGGGAGTGAATCACAGACCTGAAAAGTTGTTTGTTGAACGGGAAGTGATTGACTATGATTTTCTGATTCTTGGGCCTCTCCTCTAGGACTCATCTACACCCCCACTAATTTCTCAGAGCTAAATGGAGCTGATACAGACTAGGGTTGAGCTCTTTCTGTTGTTACACATAATCCAGAGAAGCTTATTCATCCTAATGAATATGGCAAAATAAGGAGACAAATTTAAAATAAAGGACAAATTAGTGAGTGGGAAGATCATATTTAGGAACTCTTTTCATAGGAGGAAAGAAAGTACAAAATAGGAAGCATAAGAGAAAAGTTAAGAAATGGAAGTTAAGTCTCTCTTCCCCTAAGATTAGGAGCAAGACAAGGATGCCTGCTTTCAGCACTTTTATTCAACATAGTATTGGAAGTTCTAGCCAGAGCAGTTAGGCAGAAAAAAGAAATGATAGGCATCCAGATTCTAAGGGAAGAAGTAAAATTACTTCTGTTCAAGATGACTTGATCTTATAAGTAGGAAACCCTAAAGATTCCACAGTAAAACTATTAGAGCTAATAAAAGAATTCAGAAACATTGCAGGATACAAGATCAACCAACAAGAATCAAGTGCACATCTATACACCAGTAGTGAGCAATCCAAAAATGAAATTAAGACAATAATTCCTTTACTATAGCATCAAGGAGAATAAACTACTTAGGAATAAGTTTAACCAAGGAGGCAAAAAACATGTACACTGAAAACTACGAAACATTACTGAACTGAAAGAATATCTAAAGAAAAGATAGCCCACGTTCATGGATTGAAAGGTTAATATTGTTAAGAGGACAGCACTACCCAAAGTGATCTGTAGATTCAGTGCACTCCATATCAAAATTCCAAGACCATTTTTTGCACACATAGCATAGGACAGATCATCCTAAAATTCATATGGAATCTCGTGGGACTCCAAATAGTCAGAACAGTCTTGAAAAAGAAGGAAAAGGTTGAGTTTGCATGTCCTGATTTGAAAACTTATTACCAAGCTATAGTAATCAAAAGAGTGTGGTTCTGGCATACAGACAGACCTGCAGACCAATGGAACAGAATGGCAAGTCTAGAAATAAACCTTCAAATACATGGTCAAATGATCTTCTGCAGAGGTGCTAACACCATTCAGTGAGGGAAGAGTCTTTTCAACAAATGATGCTGGGAAAATTGAATATCCACATGCGAAAGAATGAAGTTGGATTGTTATGTTACACCATATACAAACATTAACTCAAAATGGATCAGAGACGACTGTGGTATTGTGATTTATAATAAACATATATTTGATCCTTGTCCTGTTTCTGGCACAGAGCTCCTAAAGCCCTTGGAATTTTCTAAGTCAGGAGAGCCCTAAAAGTGTTTTTGTTATGTTAACGAAGCCCACTGATAGGGGTTGGTTGACTGGGGGGACTCACCATGTGATTAGGAGGTTGGAAGCTGGCACCCCCGGCCCCACCCCAGCTGGGAGGGAAGAGGGGCCAGAGATTGAGTTCAGTCCCCAGTGGCCAGTGATTTAATCGGTCATGCCTATTTAATGAGGCCTCTGTAAAGATCCAGAAGGACAAGTTCGGAGAACTTCTGGGTTGGTGAACCAGAACACTTCCACGTGCTGGGTCCCAAACTCCACTGGGACAGAAGCTCTTGTGTTTGGGACCTCACCCTGTGTATCTCCTCATCTGGCTGATAATTTGTATCTGCTGATAATCCTTTGTAATAAACTGTTAATCTAGTGAGTAAACTGATTTCCTGAGTTCTGTGAACTGTTCTAGCAAGTTAATTGAAGCCAGGGAGGGGGTCATGAGAAGCCGGTAGCCAGTAGCAATCTGGACCTGCGATTGGCATCGGAAGTGGGAGCAGTCTTGTGGGACTGAGCTCTTAACTGGTGGAGTCTGATGCTCTCTCCAGGGAGATAGGGTGAGAATTGAGTTTGTCTGACACGCAGTCAGTCTCGTTGGAGAACTGAGTTAATTGCTTGGTTGTGAGGAAGACGCGGACACATCAGAGTGGGTGTAGAATCAGAATGACAAAATTTTAAGTGTGAGAGCTAAAACTGTGAAACTCTTAGAAGAAAACATAGGGGAAGATCTTCATAACATTAGATCTGGCAGTGTTTTTTTGGATATGACAATAAAATGTAGGCAGCACAAGAAAAAATAAATAAGTTGGACTTCATCAAAATTAAAAATTTTTGCGCATTAAAGGACACTCACTATCAAGAGAGTAAAAAGACAACCCACAGAATGGGAGAAAATATTTGCAAATTGTGTATCTGATAATGGATTAATATAGAGAATATATAAAGAACTTCTACAACTCAACAACAAAAAAGCAAGTCAAATCAAAAATAGGAAAAGGACTTGAATAAATATTTCTCCGAAAAAGATACGCAAATGGCCAGTGAGTACATGAAAGTATGTTTAACATCAGTAGGCATTAGGGAAATGCAAATCAAAACCACATGAGATACCCTTTTACACCCATTAGATTGGCTATTACCAACACAAAAAAAGAAAATCCAGAAAATAACAAGTGTTGGTGAGGATGTGGAAAAAGTGGAACCCTGTACATTGCTGGTGGGAATGTAAAATGGTGCAGGTACTACAGAAAACTGTTTGGCAGCATCTCAAAAAGTTAAACATGGCATTACAGTATTCTACTCCTAAGTATGTACCCAAAAGAATGGAGAGCAGGGACTCAGATACTTGTAAACCACTGTTCACAGCAGTATTATTCACAGTAGCCAACAGGGGGAAACAACCCAGTGCTCATCAACAGATGAGTCAGTAAACAAAATGGCCCGCAGTTGTCCCTCGGGGTCTGTGGGGGATTGGTTCCGGAACCTGCTGCAGATACCAGAATCCAAGGATACGGAACCTGCCGTATGGAGGGCCGACTGTATACGTACCGTGGAATATTATTCAGCTTTAAAAAGGAATGAGGGACTTCCCTGGCGGTCCAGTGGTTAAGACTCTGAGCTTCCACTGCAGGGGGCACAGGTTTGATCCCTAAGATCTCACACATGCTGCACAGTGCGGCGGGGGTGGGGGGGGTGGGGGAGGGAAGCTGAAATTGACATCACACTTTTCAGTGACAACATAGACTGTAGGAGGACGATAGAGTAATATATTTTGAGTGATAGAGTAATGTATTTTGAGTAATAGAGTATTGACAGAAAGTAACTTTGAACCTTGAATTTTATATCCAGCCAACTGTCATTCAAGTATAAGAGCATGATTAAAATATTCTCAAACATAGAAAGTCCCACATGGGAAACATTTCTTGAGGAAAAACTCAAATGAAGAGAGAAATCTAGCAGATGCTGCTAGGTATGTGTAATGTACATGTGCAAGACATGTAAAGAATGATTGAATACCAAGGTAAAGTTGTTGTCTTAAAAAAAATTAGCCATGACCAAAGAAAAGAAAAATAGAGGAAGTATATCCATAAAACCTGATGAGGATTGGGTGGAGGGGAGGCCGGGGGCATGAGGCCCTGGTAAAGTTCTGTCTTCATAAAGGGGTGAGAGTTTACCAAATAGAAAGGATGTAGAAAGTGCAGAAAAAGCGGTGGACAAGTCGAAATAATCAAGTTGTCAGTTAAAAGGCAGAAATTGATGATTTAATTAAAAAAATCTACATTTTTTTATGGGAAATATTCTAAATAATTAAAAACTACGGGGAGGAGCATGGATACAACATACATGAAAATTGAGGATCTCAACAGTGCTTTTACTTAAAAGGTTATATTTGTGGATAGTTACCATATTAGAAATTAAAACAGAAAAATTAGGGACTTCCCTGGTGGTCCAGTGGTTAAGACTTCGCGCTTCCATTGCAGGGGGCGCGGGTTTGATCCCTGGTCAGGGGACTGAGATCCCACATGCTGCAGGGTGTGGCCCCCCCAAAAACCCTGAAAAATTAAAGAAAAACTTTACTGGTTAATTTAAAAATAGCAATAATATACCCCTTATAGGTTAACAGAAGTAACATTTTCATGAAAAATAACTCTTACTAAACAACAAAAGAATGTAGTGAGAAGAGTAGCATTATTTTATGCACTTTTGCCAGTCTCTTTAATGCTTGATTTAATAGACCAGTACTTAGATTCTCTCATCTGCTCCTGCATTCAGTCTGTTGCAGTATGTTGTTTTGATTGAGGGTACGTGAGGAGAATCCTGGGACCCCTGGGACCGTGTGGATCTTTCATCTGGGGATCCCTCAGGGGCCCTGAGAGCACACTCTGCGACCTGCTTTTTCTGCGCAGGCTTCTTTGTTATCACCCTGACTCCCTCCAGTTTGGTGTCTCCTGAGTTTATCAGTAGTTTTCTTGCTGTCCATTTTCCCTCCCACCTTCCATTTCTGCTTTTGCTATTTCCTACCCTGCATTCTTTCCGGTTTAAGACCGATCTTCAAGCCTTCACTGATGATTCTAGTGTCAGTGACTCTCTCTTCTCTGGCAGATATAGTCAGTTCCACATGGTTTGTGCTTAAGTGTTCTAAGATTTCTTGTTTTCTCTTCCCAGTTATTATAAAGCTCCTTTAAAGTAGGGACCCTAAAAATTGACAAGCAAGAGTTTCTTCTTACACACAGTGTTAGGTACACAGTAATATTTGTTGGTTGATAGGAAGTGACACCATCCAGCAAAGCACATAATAGATCACAAATTCTCTTTTGGCCTTAAATGGTTTATTGGAAAACCATGGTATCTTGCCCATAACTGGCTACATAGTAATACTTGGTGTTGCAACTATTTTTTTTTTTAAGAGATCTTGTGTAATTAAAACCATCTTCAGTTCAGACTTGTTGATCTTATGAGTCACTTACTGATTTATTTTCTTGCCATTTCAGAAAAAAGCCAAAGGACAAGAGCTGTTTGATCAGATTATGTACCACTTGGACCTTATTGAAAGCGACTATTTTGGACTGAGATTTATGGATTCGGCACAAGTAGCAGTGAGTATCTGTTTTTTGGAGGCTCTAAAATGGGGACAGAAATGAAAATTGTCAGATGATGTGCTAAGTGCTACAAGGCTATACATATACTCAGTGTCTTCTTTTTTCCTGTGCTTTTCTTATTATGGCCTGAAGCTTTGACCCCTTGCTTAAGAATAACCTAAAGTGCTTGTTTTTTAAAAAAAAAAAAGAGTTCTGGCCCTAAGCCAAATTTCTGGAGCATGATCTTTGCAGATGAGACTTGGAAATCTCAGCTGGTGGATTGGTCTCGGGCAAACTAGAGTTACCACTGTGTCTTGAGGATGCTGGGATGGGAGGTTTCTGGGCTCTTCGGTGGATGAGTGACAGAAGTTCCTAGTTTGCAAATTAAGGTGAGAGGACTAGGGTATCCCTTCCAGATCTCTGATTATCTAGATGTTCTTTGACGTGTGCATTTCAGATGAGAGAACAGCATATGTAATAGGGCAGGAAGTTGGAGGCTTCTCAAAGAATTGAGTACTTTACTAGGATTTGACTGGAGGGTATTTGCAAGAGAGTAGTAGTTAAGATTGGAAGGTGGATTCGTGGCCAAACTGAATAGCAAAAATGTTAATAATAAATTGGCACTATTCTCTAATAATTGGGATTAGGGATTTTTCAGGCAGGGAGGTTGTATTTTTCTTCAGGAAGTTTTACATCTGAATATTGTGTAGGATTGCTTGGAGTGGGCAGAGAACGAAGTCAGGGAGAGTCAGTGCACACACTTCGGGGATCAAAGTAATATTAGGGCCTAGAGTAGGGCATTCACAGTAGCCGGGAGAGGGAGGGAGCAGGAAGAAGGATATCAAGACCTTAAGGCTTGTTTTCTGGAAGTTTGTGATGGTGTGTGTGTGTGTGTTTAGTGACATAGTAATTGCAGTGTTTAGGACCCGACCCATAGGGACAAATATATTGCGTAATAAGAACTCTCAAGTTCGTTTTGGAGTGAGTTTTCGGTGGTGGGGAGGCGTTTGGTATGATTGATAAATTAACTGGAATACCTCTGTAAGATACTTTATAAACCCACATGTCTTGGAGATGAACTCCTAGGATGGTTTTATAGAGCATCTTAGCTAAGTGTACAGCTGTTAATAATGTTAGTTGCAGCTGTTTTCTTGATTTCCCCTGATCCCCAATTAAAAAAAAAATAAGCATGAGCATTTAGCTACAGGGTATTGGTTAGGTAAATTTTGATACGTCCTTACAGTGGAATACCTGCAACTCATTAAAAACAGTTATTTTTAAGTATACTAATTGACATGAATGATGAAAAAATAAAAAGGGTTACAAAACAGGGTGATTGAATTTTTCTGTTTTTAAAAAATCTGGATATGTGTGCACCCATAAACCTGAAAAATTTTGAAAAGCTGTTTTCCATAGTTTCAGAGTTCTGATCGCTTAATAGATTTAGTATAGGAGGCATGTCTTTCATTCTTCTTTTGAACCTTATTTCTTGTCTATTAGAGGAAACCCCCTAAGGGCAGGGAATGAGCCTTAGTTAACCTCTGTTACCCAGCATGTGGTAACAGCCCACAAGACCATTTACTGAATTGAATTCTCCTCTGCTACTTAGTTTGATAAAGGCTTGGTTAACTGGTGAGTTGAATACCATTAAACTCTCATCTCTAGAATAATGGAGTTAAAGTCTTACAACCAGCTGAAAAGAATAAATCATTTTGGGGGAAATCACACAGCCTCTTGTTTTTTGAGGGGTTGTGTGGGACAAGAGGTAGAAGTGTGCCAATGTTACGTTTCAGGTACTTTCTTTCCATTTCTTAAAGTACTTAAGTAATTGTGGAAAGAAGCAGACATGCAGCCATTCCTAAGTTGCAATACTTATTCTTTGCTAATAATCAGCAATTACTGAATTACTGGATCCCATATTTTTTCCTCTCATTCGATACACATATAGTGCTTTTCTTCTGGTCATAACAAGTGTCTGGTAAAGCCAGCATTAGAATTTTTAATCCCTACTTTTTTTAGTTTTAGTTTCTCCCTCCCAATGCTCAGAAATCTAGGCATTTAAGATTAAATTTACATAGTCTTACGTTTTTTTCAGTTTCTACTTGTGCCGTCACTAAAATACTCTTTGTGAATTGAGCTGGAAGGACAATAATTGGTGGATGAAAGCTATGGAAGATGAACTCTAGATAGCACTTTAGGTATTCTTAAAGTGCTGACTCACTTGCTTCCATAACAGTCTTGTGACATAAGTGAACATAGAGATGAGTGTCAGTTATTCAGAGCGTGGCCAGATTTAACCCCAGAATTAAACAAAATTGATGCTTTACGACAGTTCAGTTTGTTGGTGAAGATAATGAACGTGATAGATCATGTGGATTTTTGGCCAAGATCATCTATGTAAACTAAGTGGTTTCCATAGCTCTTTTTCTGGAACCATTTGAGAGACAGTTGCAGATAGGATGTCCCATTACCCCTGAATTTCCTACAAACAAGCATGTTCTCCTGCATAACTCAATACAGTCATCAAAACCAGGAAGTTATCATTGTGACATTACCACCATCTAATCCTCAGACCCCATTCAAGTTGTGCCACTTGTCCCTAGAGTGTCATTTATAACCAGAGGCTCACTATTTACCAGTCACTCCCCATTCCTCCCCACAGCCCCTGGCAAAGGCTAATCTTCTGTTTGTATGGATTTGCCTGTTTTGAGAATTCCATACAAATGGAGTTATGTAATATGTGGCCTTTGAGTCTGGAAATGCACTTGGCATAATGTTTTTAAGGTTCTTCCATGTTGTAGTACGTGTCAGTGCTTGATCCTTATAGGTGAGTAATATTCCACGGTAGGGATATACCACATTTTTATTCACTCACTGATAGACATTTAAGTTTATTCATTTTTGGCTATTATGAATAATGCTGCTGTGAACATTTGTGTACAAGTTTTTGCGTTGAACATAATTCTCAGTTCTTCTGGATCTGTATCTAGGAGTAGAATTACTGGGTCATAAGGTAACTTTCTTGTATAACTTTTTGAGGAACTGCCAAACTGTTTTCCATAGTGACTGCACCATTCCACATTGCTATCTGCAGTGTATAAGGGTTCCAATTTCTGCATATCCTCACTAACACAACATTTCCCCTTCTTTTTGATTCTAACTAGTTGGTATGAAGTGGTCTCATTGTGGTATTGATTTGCACTTCCCTAATGGAAAAGACGTGAGCATCTTTTCATGTGTGTATTGACCATTTGTATATCTTCTTTGGAGAAATGTCTATTCAGATTCTTTACCCACTTTAAAATTGGGTTATTTCCTTTTTATTGTTGAGTTGTAAGAGTTAAACTATTGCCTATTCCATAGTCACAAAGATTTAGGCATGTTTTCTTCTTTATCCATTTGGAGTTAATTTTGGTATATGCTGTGAGGTAGGGGTCAAACTTCATTCTTTTACATGCAGATATCCAGTGGTCCTAGCACCACCACTTGTTGAAAAGATTATTCTTTCCGCATTGAATGGTCTTGGCACACTTACTGAAAGTCAGTAGATACACAGGTTTATTTCTGGGTTCTTTGTTCTGTTCCATTCATCTATATGTCGATCCTTATGCCAGCACCACATTGTCTTGATTATTTTAACTTTGTAGTAAGTTTGAAATTGGAAAGTGTGAGTCCTTCAATTTCATTCTTCTGTTTTAAGATTGTTTTGGCTGTTCTGAGTTACTCATATTTCCGTTTACATTTTAGGATCAGCTTGCCTGTTTCTGCAAAAAAGGCCATTGGAGTTCTTTGTTTGCTTGTTTGTTTATACAGCAGGTTCTTATTAGTCATCAATTTTATACAGGTCAGCGTATACATCTCAATCCCAATCGCCCAATTCATCACACCCCCACCCCCTGCTGCTTTCCCCCCTTGGTGTCCATACGTTTGTTCTCTACATCTGTGTCTCAATTTCTGCCCTGCAAACCTGTTCATCTGTACCATTTTTCTAGGTTCCACATACATGCATTAATATGTGATGTTTGTTTTTCTCTTTCTGAGAAGAGAAAATGCTTCACTCTTTATGACAGTCTCTAGATCCATCCATGTCTCAACAAATGACCCAATTTCATTCCTTTTTATGGCTGAGTAATATTCCATCACATATATGTACCACATCTTCTTTAACCATTCATTGTCGATGGGCATTTAGGTTGCTTCCATGACCTGGCTATTGGAAATAGTGCTGCAGTGAACATTGGGGTTCATGTGTCTTTTTGAATTATAGTTTTCTCTGGGTATATGACCAGTAGTGGGATTGCTGGATCATATGGTAGTTCTATTTTTAGTTTTTTAAGGACCCTCCATACTGTTCTCCAGAGTGGCTGTATCAATTTACATTCCCACCAACAGTGCAAGAGGGTTCCCTTTTCTCCACACCCTCTCCAGCATTTCTTCTTTGTAGATTTTCTGATGATGCCCATTCTGACTGGTGTGAGGTGATACCTCATTGTAGTTTTGATTTGCATTTCTCTAATAATTAGTGATGTTGAGCAGCTTTTCCTGTGCTTCTTGGCCATCTGTATATCTTCTTTGGAGAAATATCTATCTAGGTCTTCTGCCCATTTTTGGATTGGGTTATTTGCTTTTTTAATATTGAGCTGCATGAGCTGTTTATATATTTTGGAGATAAATCCTTTGTCTGTTGATTCGTTTGCAAATATTTTCTCCCATTCTGAGGGTTGTCTTTTCATCTTGTTTATGGTTTCCTTTGCTTTGCAAAAAGCTTTGAAGTTTCTTTAGGTCCCATTTGCTTATTTTTGTTTTTATTTGCATAACTCTAGGACGTGGATCAAAAAAGATCTTGCTGTGATTTATGTCAAAGAGTGTTCTTCCTATGTTTTCCTCTAAGAATTTTATAGTGTCCGGTCTTACATTTAGGTCTCTAATCCATTTTGAGTTTATTTTTCTGTATGGTGTTAGGGAGAGTTCTAATTTCATTCTTTTGCATGTATCTGTCCAGTTTTCCCAGCACCACTTATTGAAGAGCCTGTCTTTTCTCCATTTTATATCCTTGCCTCCTTTGTCATAGATTAGTTGACCATATGTGCGTGGGTTTATCTCTGGGCTTTCTATCTTGTTCCATTGATCTATATTTCTGTTTTTGTGCCAGTGCCATACTGTCTTCATTACTGTAGCTTTGTACTATAGTCTGAAGTCAGGGAGTCTGATTCCTCCAGCTCTGCTGTTTTTCCCTGAAGACTGCTTTGGCCATTCGGGGTCTTTTGTGTCTCCACACGAATTTTAAGATTTTTTTGTTCTGGTTCTGTAGGAAATGCTGTTGGTAGGGATTGCATTGAATCTGTAGATTGCTTTGGGTAGTATAGTCTTTTTCACAATATTGATTCTTCCAATCCAAGAACATGGTATATCTCTCCATCTGTTGGTATCATCTTTAATTTCTTTCATCATTGTCTTATAGTATTCTGCATACAGGTCTTTTGTCTCCCTAGGCAGGTTTATTCCTAGGTATTTTATTCTTTTTGTCGTGATGGTAAATGGGAGTGTTTCCTTAATTTCTCTTTCAGATTTTTCATCATTAGTGTATAGGAATGCAAGAGATTTCTGTGCATTAATTTTGTATCCTGCAACTTTACCAAATTCATTGATTAGCCCTAGTAGTTTTCTGGTGGCATCTTTAGGATTCTCTATGTATAGTATCATGTCATCTGCAAACAGCGACAGTTTTACTTCTTCTTTTCTAATTTGTATTCCTTTTATTTCTTTTTCTTCTCTGATTGCTGTGGCTAGGACTTCCAAAACTATGTTGAGTACAAGTGGCGAGAGTGGACATCCTTGTCTTATTCCTGATCTTAGAGAAAATGCTTTCAGTTTTTCACCATTGAGAATGATGTTTGCTGTGGGTTTGTCGTATATGGCCTTTATTATGTTGAGGTAGGTACCCTCTGTGCCCACATTCTGGAGAGTTTTTATCATAAGTGGGTGTTGAATGTTGTCAAAAGCTTTTTCTGCATCTATTGAGATGATCATATGGTTTTTCTTCTTCAGTTCGTTAACATGGTGTATTACATTGATTGATTTGCATATACTGAAGAATCCTTGCATCCCTGGGATAAACCCCACTTGATCATGGTGTATGATCTTTTTAATGTGTTGTTGGATTCTGTTTGCTAATACTTTGTTGAGGATTTTTGCATCTATATTCATCAGTGATATTGGTCTCTAATTTTCTTTTCTTGTAGTATCTTTGTTTGGTTTTGGTATCAGGGTGATGGTGGCCTCATAGAATGAGTTTGGGAGTGTTCGTTCCTCTGCAGATTTTTGGAAGAGTTTGAGAAGGATGGGTGTTAGCTCTTCTCTAAATGTTTGATAGAATTCGCCTGTGAAGAAGCCATCTGGTCCTGGACTTTTGTTTCTTGGAAGATTTTTAATCACAGTTTCAATTTAATTACTTGTGATTGGTCTGTTTATATTTTCTATTTCTTCCTGGTTCAGTCTCGGAAAGTTATACCTTTCTAAGAATTTGTCCATTTCTTCCAGGTTGTCCATTTTTTTGGCATAGAGTTGATTGTAGTAGTCTCTTAGGATGCTTTGTATTTCTGCGGTGTCTGTTTTAACTTCTCCTTTTTCATTTCTAATTTTATTGATTTGAGTCCTCTTCCCTCTTGATGAGTTTGGCTAATGGTTTATCAATTTTGTTTATCTTCTCCAAGAACCAGCTTTTAGTTTTATTGATCTTTGGTATTGTTTTCTTTGTTTCTATTTCATTTATTTCTGATCTGATCTTTATGATTTCTTTCATTCTGTGAACCTTGGGTTTTGTTTGTTCTTTCTCTAGTTCCTTTAGGTGTAAAGTTAGACTGTTTATTTGAGATTTTTCTCGTTTCTTGAGTTAGGATAATATTGTTATAAACTTCCCTCTTAGAACTGCTTTTGCTGCATCTCGTAGGTTTTGGTCATCGTGTTTTCATTGTCATTTGTCTCTAGGTATTTTTTGATTTCCTCTTTGATTTCTTCAGTGATCTCTTGGTTATTTAGTAACGTGTTGTTTAGCCTCCATGTGTGTGTGGCTTTTACTTTGTTTTTCCTGTAATTCATTTTTAATCTCATAGCATTGTGGTCAGAAAAGATGCTTGATATGATTTCAATTTTCTTAAATTTACTGAGGCTTGATTTGTGACCCAAGATGTGATCTATCCTGGAGAATGTTCCATGTACACTTGGGAAGAAAGTGTAATCTGCCATTTTTGGATGGAATGTCTTATAAATATCAATTAAATCTATCTGGTCTGTTGTGTCATTTATAGCTTGTGTTTCCTTATTAATTTTCTGTTTGGATGATCTGTTTATTGGTGTAAGTGAGGTATTAAAGTCCTCCACTATTATTGTGTTACTGTCGATTTCCTTTTTTTATAGCTGTTAGCAGTTGCCTTATGTATTGAGGTGCATATATATTTATAATTGTTATATCTTCTTCTTGGATTGATCCCTTGATCATTATGTAGTGTCCTCCTTGTGTTTTGTAACATTCTTTTTTTTAAAGTCTATTTTATCTGATATGAGTATTGCTACTCCAGCTTTCTTTTGATTTCCATTTGCATGGAATGTCTTTTTCCATCCCCTCACTTTCAGTCTTTATGTGTCCCTAGGTCTGAAGTGGGTCTCTTGTAAGCAGCATTTATATGGCTCTTGTTTTTGTATCCAGTCAGCAAGCCAGTGTCTTTTTGTTGGAGCATTTAATCAATTCACGTTTAAGGTAATTATCAGTATGTATGTTCCTATTACCATTTTCTTAATTGTTTTGGGTTTGTTTTTGTAGGTCCTTTTCGTCTCTTGTGTTTCCCACTTAGAGAAGTTCCTTTAGCATTTGTTGTACAGCTGGTTTGGTGGTGCTGAATTCTCTTAGCTTTTGCTTGTCTGTAAAGCTTTAGATTTCTCCATGGAATCTGAATGAGATCCTTGCCTGGTAGAGTGATCTTGGTTGTAGGTTCTTCCCTTTCATCACGTTAAGTATATCTTGCCACTTCCTTCTGGCTTGTAGAGTTTCTGCTGCGAAATCAGCTGTTAGCCTTATGGGAGTTCCCTTGTATATTACTTGTGGTTTTTCCCTTGCTGCTTTCAATAATTTTTATTTGTCTTTAATTTTTGCCAGTTTGATTACTGTGTGTCTTGGCGTGTTTCTCCTTGGGTTTATCCCGTATGGGACTCTCTGCACTTCCTGGACTTGGGTGGCTGTTTCCTTTCCCATGTTAGGGAAGTTTTCGACTATAATCTCTTCATATATTTTCTCAGGTCCTTTCTCTCTCTCTTCTCCTTCTGGGACCCCTATAATGCGAATGTTGTTGCGTTTAATGTTGTCCCAGAGGTCTCTTAGGCTGTCTTCATTTCTTTTCATTCTTTTTTCTTTATTCTGTTCTGCAGCAGTGAATTCCACCATTCTGTCTTCCAGGTCACCTATCTGTTCTTTTGCCTCAGTTATTCTGCTATTGATTTCTTCTAATGTAGTTTTCATTTCAGTTATTGTATTGTTCATCTCTGTTTGTTTGTTCCTTAATTCTTCTAGGTCATTGTTAAATATTTCTTGCATCTTCTCGATCTTTGCCTCCATTCTTTTTCCGAGGTCCTGGATCCTCTTCGCTATCATTATTCTTTATTCTTTTTCTGGAAGGTTGCCTATCTCCACTTCAGTTAGTTGTTTTTCTGGGGTTTTATCTTGTTCCTTCATCTGGTACATAGCCCTCTGCCTTTTCATCTTGTCTATCTTTCTGTGAACCAGGCAATTGGAGTTTTGACCAGAGTTGCATTGAATCTGTATATCCATTTGGGAAGTATCATCATCTTAACAATGATAAGTATTATACATGACCACGGAATGTCTTTCCATGTATTAGGTCTTTATATTTCTTAAAACAGTGTTTTAAAGTTTCAGTTTACATGTCTTTCACCTTCTTGGTTAAACTTACTCTTATTCCTTTGATGCTATTGTAATATGTGATTTTCTTGATATCATTTTTGTATTTTGTTTGGATTCTAGTATATAGAATTCATTTTCACATATGTATCTTGTATCTTGCAACCTTGCTGAACTTATGTATTCGTTTTTATGTGTTTTATGTATAAGATCATGTCATCGGCAAAAAGAGGTAAGTTTTACTTCTTCCTTTTGAGTCTGAATGCCTTTTATTTCTTTTTCTTTTATCTCTTTTTCTTGCCTAAGTGCCCTGTCTAGAACCTTTACCAAAATGTTGAATAGAAGTGGTAAAGGTGGACATTCTTGTCTTATTCTTGATCTTAGGGGAAAAGCGTTAAGTCTTTCACCAATCAAGTATGAAGTTACCTGTGGGAGTTTTATAGGTGCCCTTTATCATTTTGAAGAAGGTCTCTTCTATTCCTATTTGTATGTTTTTATCGAGAAAGGGTGTTGGGTTTTGTTAAATGCTTTTTCTGCATCTGTTGAGATCATATGGTATACTTCCTGTATTCTATTAATGTGATGTATTACATTGACATTTTTGTTGGTGTGTTGAACCTTTCTTGCATTTCTGGGATAAATTTCACTTGGTCATGGCATATAATCCTTTACATATGTTGCTTGATTTGATTTTGTTGAGGATTTTGAAGTCCATATTCATAAGGAATATTGGTCTATAGTTTTTTTTGTTTTTTCCCCCTTGCAATATCTTTGTCTGGTTTCATTCAGAATGAATTGGAAAGTCTTCTCTCGTCTATTTTTTGGAAGCTCTCACGAAGGATTGGTGTTCATTCTTATTTCAACACTTGGTAGAATTCACCAGTGAAGCCATCTGGGGCCTGGGCTTTTCTGGGAAGTTTTTTGATTAGTGACTCAATCTCTTTACTTGTTATAGTTATATTCAAATTTTCTGTTTGTTTCTTCACTTTTTAAACCAGGCCACTGTAGAGTGCCAGAGGTGGACTTACTGGATGGAGAGGTTGGGATAGTAGGCCTAAACCAGGATTATTCTGGCATACTAGGATATATGGTTACCCTTGTTTTTAGTTGACTGCACAATACTGCCCTGTTTCTATTTTCAAATCTAAACTTAATTTAGTATCATTTTATATAGTCCAGTGATGATCTTAAACCTTGAGTTATGATGACAAAATCTATGGATGCTTTCCCTAGAAAAAGGCACGTACATATAACATTCCGTGCACATGTATAGGTAATTCAGGTATTCCAGAAGCCCACCTATGGACTCTTATTTAGTGATAACTCTTCTTTAGCAAATAAACAACCTGTGGCTTAAGGAAAAACAGATGATGGTATTCATTTGCATGCTTTTTCTTCAAGTCTTTATGATAATATTGTTTTTGAAAATTTATTATCTTTTATACTGTTGGTGAAACCTTGTTAGTAAATCTCATTGTATGACTCTGCAAAAAACTTTATGGTAATTTAATGAATCCTTCCTTCTTGATGAAGGATTTTGGGAAACTCTCTCATAGAAATAACAGGATGTGTAAAGAGTTGCCTTATGGCAGCAGAACTGTATACATCAATGGTTTTTTAAAAAAGGGTGATTTGGGGTAATTTTCTTGTACAATAGAACTTTCCAGCATGGAAGTAATATATCTTAAGCCAGGCAAGAAGGAATTCTTCTTTTGATACTGTGTGGTTTTAGGTTAGTACAATAAGAATTTGCAGAATTGTTAATTGGAATTAACTATAACGATTTGCTAGAGAACATGTATGATTTATTTTGTTTTTGTTTTTGTTTTTTTTGCGGTATGCGGGCCTCTCCCCGCTGTGGCCTCTCCCGCTGCGGAGCACAGGCTCCAGACACGCAGGCTCAGCGGCCATGCCTCACGGGCCCAGCCGCTCTGCGGCATGCGGGATCCTCCCGGAACGGGGCACGAACCCGTGTCCCCTGCATCAGCAGGTGGACTCTCAACCACTGCGCCACCAGGGAAGCCTTGTATGATTTATTTTGAAGGAATAATATTCAGTCTTAAAATCAAAAAGCTACAGGAATCAGGAGAACAAAAGGGAAGCGAGATGGCATGCATATTAAAGACATGGGAGTGTTATTTATTTCCAAGAAGAAGTATGGTTTTTCTCTTTTTTTGAATCATACTACATGCTTGGTATGGTTTCTTTTCTCATTTTTGATAGATACAGAGACAGAAAAAGACAGCACCGTGATACATTGTAGCTGACACATTGATTGGTAGAGGAATTGTGTTGAAGTAGGGAGCATATCACTTTTGCCTGCAAAAAGGAGGCAGAGGGGCAGGTACCACCTAGCTCTAGCCGTTTGTTGCCAGATAGCATTGCTGGATCTTCAGGTATTTCAAGAGAAGCTGGAAATCCAGATCTTTAGAATAAATCTTTCATTTTTTAAAAACAGTGGTTAAATTTTAAAACATAGAGTGGTTGATGGAAGAAATCAAAAAAGAGCTAAATAAATTGAGAGACATGCTGTGTGCATGGATTAGAAGACTCAGCAAAGTTATCTGTTTTTCCCTAATTAATATACAAATTTAATGCAGTTTGTATCAGAATTCCAGAAAATCCTTTGTAGATACAGACAAAATTATTTTAAAACTTATATGGAAAGGCAGAGGCTCTAGAATAGCTAAAAAACCATTTCGAAAAAGAAAAGTAGTGAGAGTACTTGCTCTGCTCAACTTGAAGAGTTGCAACTGCCGTAAACAGGACCGCATGGCGTTGGCAGAACCTCAGACATGCAGATCAGTGGCACAAAATGGGGAGCTCAGCAGAAGCTGTGCATGGCTGTGGCCAGCTGATTTTTGACAAAGATTCCAGAGAAGTTCAGTGAAAGAAGAGTAGTGTTAATAATGGTGCTGGATCAACTGGATATCAGGTGAAAAAATGAACCCTGGCCTAAACCTCATACCTATACAAAAATTAACTCAAAAATAGATGGTGTATGTAAACATAAGATGTAAAACTATAAACTTAGAAATACATAGCAGAAAATCTTTGAGACCTAGGATTGGAGAAGATTTATGAGACGTGACACCAAAAACATCCATTTTTTAAAAACCGATAAGATGAATTTTATAAAAATTACAACGTTTTGCTCTGGGAAAGGCCCTCTTAAAAGGATCAAAAGCGCCAAGCTATGGATGGGGAGAAACTATTCGCAAACCACATATCTGACAAAGAACTCATATCTAGGGTATATAAAGAACTCCTAAACTCAACATTTAGAAAACAAATAATCCAGTTAGAAAAGTGAACCAAAGACATGAAGAGACATTTCACCAAAGAGGATATACAGATGGCAAGTCAACACACACAAAAAAGTTCAACATCCCTAGACATCAGGGAAATGCAAAATAAGACCTTGGTGAGCTGTCATCACGGTACACCTGTGAGACCAGCTGAAATAAAACATCGTGACAACTCCAAATGCTGGGGAGGATGTGGGGCAACTGGATCTCTCAAACACTGCTTTGGGGAGCGTCAGAACGGTTCAGCTGCCATGGAAAATAGTCTGGCAGCTTCTTAAAAAAGCCAAACTTACATTTGCATGTGACTCAGCAATCGTATATATGGTCATTTATCCTAGAGAAATGAAGACTTATGTCTTCACAAAAACCTGTGCACGATTGTTCGTGACTTTATTAGTAATAGCAAAAAACTTGAAAAAAACCAGTGTCCTACAGTAGGTTAATGATTAAACCAACTGTGACACATTCATACCTTGGAATACTACTCAGCAATAGAAAACAAAAATCTGTTGACACACACAACTTGGATGGGTTTCAAGGGCATTATGTTGAATGAAAACAGCCAATCTCAAAAGGTCATATGCTGTATACTTCCATTTATGTAACACTCTCAACAAAATTAGAGAGAGAGAGATCAAATTAACGGTTGCTGAGGTTTAGGGATGTTGAAGGTGGGAGAGGTGTGTCTGTAGAGGAGTATTGCCTGAGAGCTCTTGGTGCTAGTGGAATGTTTCTTTATCTTGGTTGTGGCATCAGTTCAGGACTCTAGCTGTGTGATAAAGTGACATAGAACTGTGTATGCACGTTGTACCAATGTGAGTCTCCTGATTTTAACATTGTACTATAATTGTGTAAGATGTGAGCACTGGGGGACGAAGGGAAAGATAGGACCTCTTGCAGCTTCCTGTGAACATTGCATAATAAAAAACTTCTGGAAGAATTTGAAAAATATAGTATGGACCAAACAAAATATGTTTTGGCCAAGATTTAATCCTCTGACCTATCTATACGTTTGTGGCCTCTGGTTAATGCGGTTTCTCCAGCTTCACATTTAGAGCTTAGAATTTTCACTGGCCCAATCAAGGTTTTAAAAAGAATGAGTCACCGAGATTGTAGACACTTATGTTCAGCAAAGGGAGACATAGGTAGCATGTCTCATAATCCTCGGAAAAGAAGGAAAAACACAATAGGAATTATTTTTTGCCTTTTCCTTACATCAATTTGATAGCTTGTATTGGTTCATTATATATATACATACATATGTACGTATATTGGTATATTAAACTTCCCTTGTTCTTTATGTAAAAAATCCTAAATAAAATACCAGCACACTATGTTCAGCAGCCTATTAAAAGTATAAATAATCCATTATGATCAGGTGGAGTTTATTCTCAGAAATGCATGGATGATTCAATATCAGTCATTATAATTCATCAGATGTTGTACTGTATATCGTGGGATCGTCTCCTGCCTTTGCTGTTAAGAGGATGATACTTTCTTGCTTAGTTGGTGCTAGGTTTTGACCACGTGACTTGCTCTTGGCAGTAGAATATAAGTCTGATGTGTGCCACTTCTGAGCAGGCTACCTAACCCTTCATTTATGCTGTTAACTGCTTCATCATACACTTAAGTGAAACTACATTCAGAAAAGATTGACACTCAAATCTCTACCACAGAAGAAAGTAAGAGAAGTAACTTGATTACTTGAAGTTTATGGCATTTAGTTTAGACAACACTGAGTGCAGATGGAAATGGAGATGTTGAATCCAAAGCTGAGAGGTAGACAACATTTTAGTCGTCTGGTGGAACACTGGGGAAATACTATGCAAGTGCACAGCTGGAGACAGCAAGAGTGGACCCTCCGTGGCGGGTCCTAGATCCCTGAGCCAGGGGAAGGGTCAGGCCTTGTTCCTGGCACTGCGGGTGTGATGTGGTGAGCTGTGTTTGCCTCATCTGAGGTTGGGCAGATAATACCCCACTCTCGACTTCCTTTCGTGTGGGTTCAGTGACCTTTGGAGCCTCTTCCTGGCCCCAGAACCCCTTGAATAAACCTCATGGACTTTGGCCTGTACAGAATTGACCTCCCTTCTCCCTGCGTAGATCTAGCCTAGTTTTGGAAGCTGCGCCCGTCTCCAGGGTGATGGTAGGTGTTCGGCAGACAGGTGGCCCAGCAGGCGACACCTGTGAGAACAGACCTGGTAGTTGCTCAAGGGCTTTGCTCAACTTCTGTACAGATTTTTGGTGATTAAAGTACAACAGACAAACAACTTTACATTAATAGAGAAACAAACGACAGAAGCATTCCTACTACAGACAGGCAGGAGACAGAGATGCCCCTTATTACCACTGCTATTAAATTTCATAACAGAAGTAACAGCAAATGCAGTTATAGGAGTTATAAACGTTGGAAAGAAGGAGGTGAAACGATCACTGTTGGCAGCTGATTTGGATTTTTGGATTGTTACTGAGAACTTAACACAAACAATAGGGTCGATAAAGTAGTGGGGAGTGAAAAATATATAGAAATAACCTATATGTTAAATATACATATGTATGTATTCTATATTGTGACACGCACACAGGCACATATATTTGCACATGTATTTTTTTTTTCAAAAAAGTGTATTTCCAAAATAGATTATGTGCTGTATTTCCAGAGAGTGAATGTATAAGCTACCTAACTCATCTACATTTCCATTTTAAATTTGACTTTAAGAGTCCTAAGAAGGCATACTAATAACACACAGAAAGATACAGTGGAAAATATATTTTAATGGCCCATCTAAGGCTTCATTTGGAATGTCTTATAACACAGACTTTTAACGCCAAGAAAGTAATCAGCCAGGTAGAATTTATAATGGAACCTAGAGTAAATTGAAGTGTTTTCAGTTAGATTGATCTTCTGTTTTCATGGCATTCATTGATTTTTAACATTTGTTAATTGTTTAAAGTGTTAAAATTTGCTTTAAAATAATCCTTTAATGCAGAGCATGAGCCTCTACTCCTCCCAGGAGAAATATTTTTTGCAGAGGCAGTTGTTTGGAAAGATGGTTAACATTTGTCTGCCATAAGCTCTTTGCTCTTTGAGCAGAAGCAGTGGAGTCATGTGGGCATTAGAAGTCAGAAATCATTCATTTGAAGAGCTGTTTACAGACTGGCTATAGGGCCTGGATAAGGGTGTGTGTTTATTCGTGTTTTGGAAGCTCCCTAGGTGATTCTTTGTTTAGTTTAGGAATACCTGTTGTTATGTTTGTGATTATTATGTATATTTTAAGACACACAAGTAAGTAATTGTTCTTTCATGCCTAGCTCAATAGGATGGAAAGAAATGTAGCTTCCCATATCCTTTGAATTCTAATTTTATCAACCAAACTTTAGGAAATTAGAAGGGAGTTTGTTTCCTTTTTAATGTCCGTGAGGAAAGAGAGCCGTATTAGTTCCACACTGTGCATCCAGGAGTCTATGTCTGCATGCTCTCACTTTTATCTTCTGCTGTAATTTAAACTCAACTCCTAAAGATTCAAGGAAAATACTATCAGTGCCTGTCTCTGAGCTCTGAATTTTCCAGTCCCTGGGCTTGGAATGTGGAGGAGATGAAAGAAAACAGACTAGAGGATATGCAAACATGAACTCAGACCTTTCCCAGAACGTCACCAGGAATTCCCCCAGCTCCTAAATTTTACTTTAAACTGTGCTTGATGCTTTATCTGAGTTTTGGGTTGTCTTAAGGGAGTGCGGAGTGTAGAAGCTATTACATGCAGGTAGAAAAGAGACTAAAATGCCTGCTTGGAAGAAAACTCTGATCCTTTGTCTCACCAGGATGATTGTATGTTTAATGTGCTTCTTAGAGAATTAGGGCACAAAGTAGAGATTAAAGGTCCATTTATGAGACTGGCCCTAAATGTTCTTAAACTGGAAGAAATTTGTTACAACTGTCTAAGAAAGACTAAGTTGTTATTGAAATAGTATTGGTCTGTCTTATATTAATGTTTCCTTCTCAATATCCCTTAAATTCATTCTGTCAAAATTCATATTTAGCCTGTTGATTTTCAGCCCATTATTAATTTCTTTACTCTTTACCAACACACACAATTTTTTTCTTTTCTTTGTTTGAAGAAGCTCTGGAAGGAATCAGAAACCAGTAAATATCTTGGTGGGTGGGGAGTGGTGCATATGATGATAGAAGTTGGTATTGCAGGGGTTGGAGGGACTGTTGACCATATACCTTTTAATATTACCCAAAAATTAAGCCACATGAATATATTACTCATATGAAATATTAAAATAAGGGGGTCCGTGATTATTGTTTTAAGTAAGAGTGTGCTTGTTGTAGACTAAGTTGAAAATACAGGAAAACACAAAGAAAAATGATCACCAGCAGTCTCAGCCACCTAGCTGTACCATCTCTTACTGCTTTGTAATAGATTGCCTCAGTCCAAAAGAAAAGGCATTTTTAAAAATTAATTAATTAATTTTTGGCTTTGTTGGGTCTTCATTGCTGTGCGCGGGCTTTCTCTAGTTGCGAGCGGGGGCTACTCTTCGGTGTGGTGCGCGGGCTTCTCATTGTGATGGCTTCTCTTGTTGCGGAGCAGGGCTCTAGGCGCCTGGGCTCAGTAGTTGTAGCACGTGGGCTCAGTAGTTGTGGCACGTGGGCTTAGTTGCTCCATGGCATGTGGGATCTTCCCAGGCCAGGGCTTGAACCCGTGTCCCCTGCATTGGCAGGCGGATTCTTAACCATTGCGCCACCAGGGAAGCCCAGAAGGCATGCTTATATGTACAGTGGACCCATGACCAGTGTGGGGTTAGGGGTGCAGTTGAAAATCAGCGTATAACTTCTACAGTTGGCCTTCTATATCTGAGGTTCTGCATCTGTGAATTCAACCAGCTGAGGATTGTGTGGTGCTGTAGTGCATGTTTTAGTGAAAAAAATCCACGTATCAGTGGACCTGCAAAGTTCAGCCCCTTTGTTCAAGGATCAAAATGTACAAATTTGTACATTTTGAAAAAACAATTTATAATATGTTGTAATTTGCCTTTAACAATTTTAATGGGACTTCCCTGGTGGTGCAGTGGTTAAGAATCCACCTGCACGTGAAGGGGACACAGTTTTGAGGCTTGGTCCGGGAAGATCCCACATGCCACGGAGCAACTAAGCTGACGAGCCACAACTACTGAGCACGCGCACCACAACTACTGAAGCCCGTGCACCTAGAGCCCATGCTCCGCAACAAGAGAAGCCACTGCAATGAGAAGCCCTCGCACCGCAATGAAGAGTAGCCCCCGCTCGCCACAACTACAGAAAGCCTGTGCGCAACAACGAAGACCCAATGCAGCCAAAAAATTTAAAAAATAAGAAAGAAAAACCCCAAAAAACAAAAAAACAATTTTAACAGTATACTATAAATAATTTTCCGATTCTTAACTACTTTTACTTTCATTTTTCATTGTTGCACAGTTCTATCATGTTGAAATACTTTATTTAACCAGTTCACTATTGCTGGATATACAGATTTCTTTCTTTTCTCTGATATAATTCCTTGTGGGTTAAATCATCCATAATGGTTTCTAGATGCAGAACTGCGGAGTCAGAGGCACACAGATATTTTAAAGGCATAGTCAGATTGCCTCTCAGAAGGTGTGTGCTCATTTGTGTTCATTATGGTGAATGAGGGTCTCCCTAACTGTGGCTGCATGAGATGCCTGGGTGACCAGCATTCACTTCCGAATTCACTGCAGTATAATAGATGAAGCCTGAAGATAGGGCAACTCCCAGATCCATGGTTGTGGGGAGAAAACAATCTAGGGCATATAAGCAAAATTTATCTCATACCCAGTGTGTGATTGGCATTAGGCTGTAGTAGGTATTTTGCACAACTAAGTCTGGGATTTTTGTATAGTAGATTCCTGGGCTTGGCAATGATGGGTGAACCTGTCACTGTCCTAGTTGAACTCTTTCCAGCTGATAGATTGAATTATGTTCTGCCTAGTGGCTGGCCAAACATTGTATTAATGGAAAGATGTGTAAAACTGAACAGTTGCCAGATTAAAATATGCTTAAAAGTAGATGTCCGACTGCATTTATTGAAAGATGAGAGATGGCTGACTGAGTAGCCTGCACACTTGGAATCCAGAGGAGATAACTGCACTGTATTTAATTGCCTTTGGAAATGCTTACTGACCATCTTGTGTCCACACGCAGAGGTACTTTGCTGGCACACTGGTAGTTCTGTGAATTTCACTTTTGGATCTTGGCAGAGAATGGGGAGAAGAGGCTAGGCAAATAATTGGCAAGAAAAGCAAATGGTTACAAGTCTGTTAACAATGCAGCCTTGTTTACCCACACTTTGCCTGTCGGGGTTTCTGAGACTGGATTCCTTAGCTCTGTGAGCTGTAGCACAAGAGCACTCCTTTGGCTTAGGGTGCTTGGAATTGTGAGCATGCTGAAGAGAACACAGTCACGTGTATCTCAGTGCGATGAGTGCATCCTGTCCCTGTTAGGACTTGGTGTAAAGGGATTAATAGTGAGAAGTGAGCTGGGAGTGGTTTATCAGTGTAAGTCTCTGGAATCGGTTCTTAGGTCTGTTTGTGTTTTGGGCATTTCAGAGTGAAGAGGTTACAGAAGTCAGAAAAGGCTGTTACTGTTGAAACCAGAAGTCTGCTAATCACAATGTTACCTTTTTTTATTTGTAAAGCCAAAGACTGCTTATTTAATAGATAGGGCCTTAGTTATGAGAGAGGTCTAATTTTATTGTGTAAGCTCTTTCAGAGACTACTACTCTGAGTAGTACCTATTTTGTAAAACATAAGTGACATTGTTATTTCACCTAATTTGTGGTTATGATCTGTTAATAAATCTCACATTTTTATTACAAGAATGAACCAAGTACTAGAATATGAGGATACTTCTAATTTTATCAGTTTTGAAAGAGTCATCTTTTGGGGAACAGTGAGAAAAACTGAGGGCAGAATTTAGAATATCATCCTTGTTACTGAGAGAGCAGAGGAGATGGTTTAAGAAGTCATATATCTGGTTTTAGGGTTTTTTGTTGTTGTTGTTTATATGTGTCATAAGCTTGCTGTGGATTCTGGCCAGATTAACACTCCCCTGCTCTCCAGTTTTCAGTCTCACATTTGTTTTTCTCTTGTGAAATATTTCTGTATCGTTATCAGCAAAAGCATGATGAAAATTAACTTTTCGTAATTAAAATGTTAAGATCTCTCGTCTGCTTAAGAGCTAACTTGTTGTTTTTGTTTTCAGCATTGGTTGGATGGTACAAAAAGCATCAAAAAGCAAGTAAAAAGTAAGTGTTGAAAAAATTGTGAAAAAAATTGGAAATCGAATTACATATAATTGTATGTTAGAAACTGATTTCTCGTAGTAGGGACATAAGAAATCATGTTTCCAATGAGTTTCTTAGCATCTCCACTTTCTAAAAATAATTTCAATCCAATATACTGACCCACCCTGTAAATTATATAGGGTTGATGGTAATCTAGATTCAAGTGCCTTACAGTTTGTTTCCAGGAGAAAGGCTTGCAGTTTGGAAATGAGATGTGAGTTCCCATGAGATGCTTAACTTTTCTTTAGTAATTACTTATATTGGAATTTTTCTGTTTGGTGTCTGCCCTGCTCTAGAAAATATTTTGAGAATTTAAGGCTGTAACTTTTTTTTTAATTAAGAATAATGAAAAGAAGTCATTCACATAAAATGTCAGTATTGTTCCTAGCGATAGTCAGGGGACAGTACCAGTGTCCAGTCCATAATCCATCATGTTCTCTGTAGTAACAGAGATTTTTAGGGCACCTCAACGCTTTTTACAAAGTAATGGGACTTCTGAGAATGTCGAGGTTGGTGAAGTGGATTGGAAAGGATGTGGGCGGCCTTGCCACGCGCAGTTAATAACAGGCGTCCCTCCTTGCTCTTGAGAAACGGAGCTCAGCAGGTTTTTAGGGCTGTCAGAGTGCATAGTCAAGACTTTTTCATTCAGCGTATTTGGCCCTGAGCTATTAGACTTAATCTGGAGCTGTCTGTTCCTGGGAGGACAGATATGATGTGACACTGCTACATGATGGCTGGTATACTTAAAACGTCTGTTGATTGTGTTAGGCTTCATTGAGCCCACAGTGGAACCTGAATCATTGCCACAATAATCTGTTACCTTCTGTCCACTTCAGTAGATTTTTGACAGATTTACTGACTGAAAATTCTTACTTATTTAAATAACCATATTGAAAAAGTTACACTCCCTTTTTTTTTTCTTTTGATGGCAGTTGGTTCACCCTATTGTCTGCATCTTCGAGTTAAGTTTTACTCCTCAGAACCAAATAATCTTCGTGAAGAACGAACCCGGTAAGCCCAATGTCTGGAGCTGTGTGCAAGCGTAAAGTTTTGGTCAGGCTGGCTAAAGATGTCGGGAGGTTGCCTTTACAGTTCCTTCCAGTGTACAGACAGCTAGTGAAATGGATACTTTGCCCCTGGTAACAAGATACCAGACAAGATAATTTCATTTGGGGCAGTATTTTTTTAAGTGTAGAATGTTTTCCTTTATTTACCAGTTTTCAAAACAAACAGTTGGTTCTCTAGCATCAAGCAAACGTAACCAGTGAGTTCTGTTTTTAAGTATCGTTATCAACTCATGAATTTTAAATAGGACTGATGTGCTTCAGTACATTATCATATTGTGTCTATTGATGTTCAAAATGATCTATTTTCGGCCACTGAGAGTTGTTTCAAGTTGGCTCCTGACTTTCTTTATTGAAATGCCATTGTTTATTGAAAAATGTTGAATCCTGATTTTGCTTGAATAGTTTTCAGTAACTTTAAGTTACAAACATTTATTTTTATTTTGTCTTGCCTCAGTATTTATTCATGGACTCTGTATTGCATATCTATGACCATGCGCACATACTATTTTTATTAAGTAAAAAATTGAATTGCTGAGTCCCTTTCGAAGGCGTTCCTCTTGAACACTCTGCTAGTGGACAAGATTAGAGCTCTTACCCATGCGTACATTGCCGTATCGTTTTACGTATGAGGTGGCTGTGTCGTCACAGTGAAGGTGAAGCAGATCACAGAGCTCATTCGCAGTAATTTGCGAAACCTTTTCTTTTGAGGGGCTACCCTGTACTCTGGCCCATCCTCCTGACACTGGGTGCCCCTTGTTTCATATTCTTTTTTCCTTTACAGACTTTATTGTGGGTAAAGTTTTGTAATTAAGAATGTTTCTTCTCAGATTAGAAGAGCAGGATTATTTTTCGTGGTAGATTGATCTGTTTAGTTAAATTTGTGCCTTTTATTTTTCTTAGGTACTTATTTGTTCTTCAATTAAAACAAGATATTCTCAGTGGAAAGTGAGTATTAGTTTAAGGTAAACCACATTTTCTTGAGTAGTTGAAAAATAAGTTCTTAGTTAATTATGAAAAAGAAATGGTCAAAGTATGTCTTATTTCCATTTATCGTAAAACAAAGGTCACGACACTGGCGTGTTTAACACATTTGTGTTCTGCTCTCAGGTTGGAGTGTCCTTTTGATACAGCGGTTCAGTTGGCAGCTTATAACTTGCAGGGTAAGCAGTTTTTTATGTTGCCTGTTAAGAGTGAAGCATAATTCTTCTTTGTGTGCATTTGAGGAATTTCAAGAAATTCAAAGTGGTGTGTGAGAAAAGAACAACCACGGTTTGTGTAAACGTGTATCAGGACCCAGCTCTGCCTTTCCCTCCTTTTAGATACTGCCTTCTTTTTCTTCCCTTTGTCTTTACTTGCTCCCTTTCCATCTAATAGTGTTTCAAACAGAAATTGCAGTCTACTTGATAATTCAATATCTGTTTTAGTTGGATCCTCAGCTAATTTTTTTCCTTCAAAAAGAATGCAGGGATATATGAGCAAATTGTTGCTGTACCACCTGGTTTGCTTTCTTTAGTCTTATCCTTAAAAATAAATCCATGAAAGAAATACTTAGCATGTATTTAAAAGTTCCTGATGGTTATTTTAAGAATTTTTTAAAAAGCGTTTTCCAGTCAGTGAGATTAATGAAAAACTTACCCTTTTGTACCTTGTTACACTGATCAAATATTTGTTGAACTTAGGTATTCTCTTCTGAAAAATTGATGTTTTGGGAAAATAATAATCTTCAGTCCTTGTTCACAAAAGGGAAAGAAATATCCTGACTGGAGTATCCGTATATACTAGAATAAAAGCAATATTTAATGATTATTAAGACATTAATAATTTTATGCTTTTTTGGGGTGATTCCATATTATCCCCAGTCTCTCTAAGATCAGCAGTATTTATTTTCCATTGTGTGGATAATAATGAGACTAAATTTTCATGTTTTATGGTAAACCTGTTATTTTGCTTATTTTGTACTTCTCCTATTTTAGAAAGCATATTTTTCTGTCGATAGAGGGATTGGTGGCTGAAGGAAATTTCTGTACTTCAAAAATTTGCCGCTAGTGTAAATTGTAGTCTGTCTACAAACTAAAACTCGTTTTCTCATCTGCTGGAAAGTCAAATAGATAGTAGTTTGGAAGTGTCGTGCCTCTAGCACTGTAATGATCACGCTGTATAATTGCGTGCATCTTTTCTTGAAAGCACATTTTTTGTTTTATTAATTGCTGTGTGAGGTTGTTAATTCTGAAACTCTCAGGTCTACAGAAAAGCTGTCACTTTCAGCATCTGTGTTCCACCACTTACTGCTTCTTATATTCTGTGTCTCATAAGTTTTGTGACTGCCAAAGTATACACTTCTTGAAAATATGATTTTTATACATTTTTGGTCTATTTAACAAAACACTCATTCAAAGTAATGCTCACTAAGTACTCATGGTCTGATTCATGCATGTGGCTGTGTAATATTATCTCTTAGCCCTACCTATCATATTTTTTCCCTGAATAAAATCTTTCCTACTTCTCTCTTGCATCCATGGCACCTTTTTTTGTTTGACAAGAAAGTAGGATGTATTGGTGGGCACACATAAGGAGGGACGGCGCCAAGGCTGTCGCGAGGGCAGGGGCCACGGTTAGGGGTGTACTCGACCCCACAGCCATCCGGCGTGAGCTGGGTCTCTGCCACCGTGCCTTCAAATTCATCCGCGTTAAACTGCGTCAGTCCCCACATCTTGGAGATGAGGAGGATCTGTGGTGGCCAGGGAACTTGAACTTGGCCCTGTGGAGGGCCTCGATCACATGCTACTTGTTCTGCAGCTTGGTGCGGGTGACATTGTGACTTGGCCAGTGTGGACCCTGGCCACTGTGCCCTGGGCTTTCCAGAGGCCCCTTGCATACCTGTCTGGAGCCCATCAGCTCCAGCACAGGACAGCATCCTGTTGGTGCGGATGACGTGGGAAGGGTGGGGCTGCACGCAAATGTGAACAGCATCTTTGCCCTGGCGTTTCACCTGGCCCTCGTTGGCACAGACACGGGCAGCCTCCAGGGCTTTGGAGCAGAGCTGCTCATCCTCGTCCGACGCCATGTGGCCGCACGGTGGGTGCGGCACTGCTACTGTTGTGAGTCCTCCAAACTTCAGACTGCATCTTAGGCGTCCCGCTGTCCCGTGTCTAGTAGCTTACCAAGCCCTACTAACTGTTAAGGCCCCGAGGAGTGATTCAGCTGGAGAGTTACCCCCATCTTCGTAAAATGAGCTCCTTGCTTCGCATTTATGATTTCCTGTTTCATCAGAATAATCTTTACCACTCTTCTCACACTCTCAGGTTCAGTTTTTCTTTACCATTTTAGTGTATATCCTGAACAACATTACGTAGCAGATTTGGTTTGGGGCTTCGTAAAGAACTTGTGATCCAGACAGGAGAGCATTTTCTTCAGCAGTGAAGTAGGAGTGAGAATATTCTCCAAGGTTGTTGTGAAGTTCAATGACAGTACATCTGTGATATGTCTAGTGTGTAAATTAGATGCTCAGGAAGCAACAAGTTATTACCATTTTTATGATCAAAGTAGTTCTCATGTACTTTTTCTTTCCACAGCCAAATTTTTTATCAAAATGGAAATATTTTCATTAGAGTAAAATATTTTTAAAGGAAATATTTCTAAAGAATAGAATATTAGAATCATTGTTTCCGCTCCTTCCCCAAGCCCAGTTCAGAGATAACCACAGATGGGCACATAAATGTCTGTTCATTGCCCAGTTCTTTTCCTGCTGCCTTCACAAGGTATTTTTTAGTAACTTTTTTTTGGTTATTTCTTTGGGATTAATAATTTAAAATTCCAGGAAGGACGGTGATTATTTCTTACAGTGATATTTGATGTCATGTTCTGTGCATATTAGCTTGTTAACAGATGCCAGCTAATTGTTTTTTAAGGATTGCTAATATTTTTGTTTATTCAATATACGATCAAAAGGTATTTCTCTATGGAAGTCTAAAAGAGGTTTTCAAAAGCTAAACATTATAACATATGAATAAATTAAGAGAAAGACATTTAATTGAAAATACGCTACCAACCGCAAGTGCTTGATTTGTGTGTACAGACAGATAAGTCTTAAGTCAAAGCTAGATTTATTTTTGGGAATGGTCTGGGTGTTATGAATGCCTTGTAGTTTAAGAAAGAATCTAATCTTCTTAGCAGTTTTTATTAATAAAATGGGTCTTGAAGAAGGATTCAGCAGGAAGTAAACTTATTAACAAAACATAACTGTGAAACTTACGTTTGTAGCTGAACTTGGTGACTACGACCTTGCCGAGCACAGCCCTGAACTTGTGTCTGAGTTCAGGTTTGTGCCCGTTCAGACGGAAGAGATGGAGCTGGCCGTTTTTGAGAAATGGAAGGAATGCAGGTACCGTCACATCACCGCAACAGTGATTTCCTATTTGTTTTCTTCTGTTTCTCTGCTTGGTATAGAATTCATTGTATATTCATAATCATCTTAAAATTTTTTGTTTTTTAAATTTCAGAGGTCAGACACCAGCACAAGCTGAAACCAATTATCTGAATAAAGCCAAGTGGCTAGAAATGTATGGGGTTGATATGCATGTGGTCAAGGTAAGCACTGTGTGGTGATACTTCTTAAAAGCGTTATTCCTTCAAGACTCAAGGTGATTATGGATTCTTTCAGTGTGAGGGGGAGTGTGGAGTTTGCAGGGGCTAACACCGGGTTCTTTGGATGAGTGGTTATGAAGATTGAGGGTAAATACTGAATGATGGGAGTCGCACACAGAAATTCCTTATAAGAGAGAGGAGAAACAGCCAAAATCTCCAAAAAGGTATGTCTTTGGTTTTAAGCTGTTGCCGTTGTGGGTTTTTTTTGGTTTTTAACCCACTTTTTATTCTTTCACTTCATATTCATTTCATCTTTTATCATGTAAGCTGAGTAGGCTCTGTAAAAATGAAAATAATTTAGAAAGTAAAGTTAAAAATTTGTAGCTTGAGAGGACTTTGGTAAGCTGTAGTCTAGTACAGCTTATGTAGTGATTTGTTATTTTTAGTTTAAGAAGCTAAATTTTCCCAGAAAGGCAGTCTTTTTCAAAATCTGTGATTTAAATAGTGACTAGAATTTGGGAAGACTCTGGAAAGCTTTCTTTGTCGTGGCAGTTAATCACTATGTATTTCCAATGAAGACATACCTTAAAACTATAGTGTCTATTAATATGCATGAAGTTTACTGAGAATGTGATTTTGGGTTCTTTAATTGTTGAAAACACCTTCATATTAATACTAGTCTGTATGTAATTAATATAATTCAATATGAAAAGAAAATTAAGCAGTTGTATGAAAATGTGAAACCTGTTTTATTCGGATAAAGCTAACACATGTTGCTCCCCTAAAATTAGGCCAGAGATGGGAATGACTACAGTTTGGGACTGACCCCAACAGGAGTCCTTGTTTTTGAAGGAGAGACCAAAATTGGCTTATTTTTTTGGTAAGCAGAGTTAATGTCAAAGATTATTACTGTTGTTTTATTTTTTTAATGAATAGAAACACTTCTGTGAAGTTAGTACAGAAAGCAGAATTTGGAGATAGCTCTGGCAAGCTTGGAAGTGAACTGCAGCTATCTCCTGTCATCCTCCTGTTTGTCTTTAGTTTTCTCCCCCGAGGCAGTTTTTTAAAGTCTTCTAGTTGCATTTTTCGTTAGTTTCAAGGTATGTCAGAATACATGCCTTAACATAGATAGCATCTAGTTCTGTGTATTAAGTGTTCACATGGCCGCTCCCTCCGTCCCACAGTTATGTTGCTGTCTTGAGTGTGCTTTGTTTCACGGTCTTTTACTCCCCACCCACCCGCCCCTTTTGTGTGAAAGAGATAGTAATACTTTTACCCTCCTTTAGAGCTGTGCTTCTCTTCCTGGGTCCCAGCTTCTGTCATCCATACTTCTAACTTATATTTCATGTTACTTTTACATCAAGGGTAGATATTACTTGGATTTCATAACCATAATTAAGTTCTTCAGGTTTTGTCTGGTTGTTTCTAAAAGCTGAAAATCAGGAAATAGTGTTTATATTATTATGTGTTTGTCAGAACCAGTGTGGAGCTAAGTAGTAGCCTGGGTTATATACATGGGCTGAAGTTGGCTGTTGGGTATCAGTTGTTTACTTCTTCCTAGCATGCCAGGACCCTTAGCTCAGAGCCCGCCAGTGCCAAACTCAAATTCTTACACATTCAGTTGCTTTAAATACAGCCCAACAAGTGTAGTTTTAGCCATTCAGAGCATGCCTGGTTTTGCATATCTCACTGCAAACTGCACTTCACATCTGCTAGCCGTGGATAAGCAAATCCTGTAGCTGTAAGAGACCCCAGACCTCTCCTGCTCTTCGGAGCTCTGTGGCTCAGAGACCTGTCCCCCTGCCGCTGGATGCCAAGCCCTAGACGTGGAATTCCCCTGCCTCTCTGGTCTTCCTCCCTCCTGGGAGTTCCCTTACCCTCCTCCCCTCCCAGGTGGGAGCCCTGGGCCGCTTCCTCTGGAAGGTCTGCGGCCTGAAGGGACCCCTCAGCAGAGCCCCGCTGTTCAGTGCTGCTGTCTCCTGCTCCCGTCTTTTTCTTCATCAGCCCTGAAATCCTTGAACTCACAACTGGGATTATGTTTCCCTTGTTTTCCTGGAGCTCTTGGCTCTCATGCACCCCACACATCTCTTTAAATGACCTGCCTTTGTCTCCTTGAGTTTTTTCAAATCCTCCGGGGTTGCCTGAGCTGACTCTTTTCCAGTTGGAACTGTTGACTCTTCCAGGCTGCTCTCCAGGTTTTATCTTGGGACTTTGTTTTCCCATTTTCTCAGTTATGAATCTGTGTCGTCTTCCATATTTTCTTGTCTTTCCTTCTGTTTTTCTGATACATCCTTAAGTAATGCCTAAGAAAAGGGTGTACGAGGTAAATGATTTGAATCCTTCGATGCCTTAAAATGGTTTATTCTTCTCTTATGCTTTCTTGATAACTGGGCTGAGAATGGAATTTTAGGGTGAAAATTATTTTCCCTCAGAAAGGTGAAGATAGTATTTCATTTTTTTTGTACCTCCTAGAGATTCCCTGGGACACTTGAGTGTAACACCTTTATACTTGTCCCTTGGTGAGAAAGCTGTGCTATGTATTTCTCTAGTCCTTAAGTGTGGACTCTCTGAGCCTTCCAGCTTGCCCACTGGGCAGGTGGAGCATCCTTCATGGCCAGAGAACGCTCCAGGTAGAGAGAGAAGGAAAGCATCATTTGTACTACCTCATAAGAATCAATTGAATTAATACATGTAAAACACTTAGTAGAGTACCCGACACTTACTAGGCACTGTGTAAGTATTTGTTAAACTTAAATGCTAGATTCTCCCCTCCTGTTATACTTCTTTATTTACTTACTGTTTTAGTACAGCTCTTGTAAACAAGTTCTGTTTTACAATTCTATTTTAGATAAGTTATATTTAAAAATTAGTGAGAGTGAGAGTCATGTTGTTTTCACATTCACAGTTCATAGAAGTACAGAGATAAGTTCGGTAGGTTGCTTAGGATTTTTGTACAGGTGGGAGATGGAAAGTGGGCCATAGAGTGAAGTTTTAAAAATTTTTTATTTCTTAAATTAAAGATGTCTTTAATCAAAATTGCTATAGGAAATAGAGTTGAAGATCAGTAAATTTTTTTTTATGCCTTTTAAAAAGCTTTATAGTTTTTCCTATATCCAGTTCCTGTGCTGCTACTGTGACATTAGGCTTGGAGAATCTCTTCCACCGTCGTTAGGGGCCTATGAATATATATGATATATAGATAGATCTTCATTTTCTTTTTTCTTAACATTTTTAATGTCTTACATATGTGCAGCAGAAATTTGGCCAAAGGTATTGCTTTTGAAAATTTTTTTTCTGTTACCTTAACTATTTTTTAGATTGGAGACTTTTTTGCTGGGCAGTGCAGGTTATGTTTACCCTCTTATCCAGCTTTCATTTCAGAAGTTAGATGATTAATATGCTTGAAGTAACAACAAAGTTTTTAAATTCAGAGAACATTTATTGAAATCCGGCTGTTACTCTCATATTGTTATAGGCCCAAGATAACCAGATTGGATTTTAAGAAGAATAAACTAACCTTGGTGGTTGTAGAAGATGATGATCAGGTAGGAATTATATTGTATTACATAGTTAACAGTGACTGTGTTATATGGTAACTTAAGGCTCTAAAAGGGGGAACACATGTTGTTTTATAGAGCCATAGAACAGAAACTTAGTGTAATTAATAACTTAATTAAGTAATTTCCTGCTTTAGGTCATACCATCCTAAAACTATAGATTTCTGTCTTTAAGGTTAAAGATTAAATAAAAGACTTCTCTTGTTCCTTTGTTGACAATATATCTCAAATCTATAAAAATTTATATTTAAATGGCTTTAGTCCCTGATCAAAAAGATTAATCAAAAAGATCTACCTAATAAATTCTTCAATAAAGCCTTCTGTACTAAGGATTATCTTTTTTTCAGTTAAATCTAGTTCCTAATTGATAAACTCACAACAATACGAATGCATCTCAGATGAATTATGCTAAGTGTAAGAAGCCCGACTCAGGACTTCCCTTGTGACCCGGTGGTTAAGAATCCTCCCGCCGGGGCTTCCCTGGTGGCACAGTGGTTCAGAATCCACCTGCCAATGCAGGGGACACTGGTCCGGGAAGACCCCACGTGCCGCGGAGCAACTAAGCCCATGCGCCACAACTACTGAGCCTGTGCTCTAGAGCCTGCGAGCCACAACTACTGAGCCTGTGTGCCACAACTATTGAAGCCTGCCTGCCTAGAGCCGGTGCTCTGCCAATAAGAGAAGCCACTGCAATGAGAAGCCCGTGCACCACAAGGAAGAGTAGCCGCCGCTCGCTGCAACTAGAGAAAGTCCACACACAGCAACAAAGACCCAACGCAGCCAAAAATAAATAAATGAAATAAATTTATAATAAAAAATGAAGCCCAACTCAAGAGATTATGACTGTATGATTCCATTTATATGACAGTCTAGGAAAGGCAAACCTGTAGGAATAGAGAACAGCTCACTGATCCTTTGAGACTGGCGGTGTGAAGATGCTTCACTACAAAGGACCAGCACGGGGAATTTGGGGGGGTGAGAGAACTATTCTGTATCCTGATTTTGGTGGTGGTTGCATGATCCTCTGCATTTTCAAAACCCACAGAATTGTGAGTAAATTTTAAAAAAGTAATTTTACTGCATGCAAAGTAATAAATTTGAAATATACGTATAGATGGATTACAAATAAAAGGAAATAGGGGAAATGTTAAAAAGATTTGTTTGCACAGTGAAGTGTGAGTAGTGCCACTTAGCAGAAGCTAAAAAAAGAAGATCCTGAAAATTAGATGAAGCAGTTACAAGTTTTTTGAAAGTTTTAAGTTATATTACTGAGATGCACGCAAAGGATTGCCCTATCACACAGGTTGGAAGAAAATCAGAGACAATAAGAGAGCATTTTAAAAAGAAATCTCTTGATGGCACAGATGATCATTATGTTATCAACAAATGAGTTGAAAATGATTCAGAAGAGGCAGATTTCACATCTAAAAGCAATCTGTTTTACAAATATTTTCCTTTTTATGTAAGCACAGATGCGATTAAATGATATTTGTATGTAAATCTAAAGAAACCGTTCAAGAAGAATAAAATACAGTTCTGTGTGATAAGAAAATACGGTCATAATTTAATGGGTGATACCTGTTCTTACTGGGTCATAAAATACTTGTGCATCTCACAATTGATAGCATTTTAGATTTGATCTAATATGGTATTAGCTTCTTGGATATCTTTTTGAGGATACATATAAGCAAATGTGTATATCAATTCTTTTTTTTAAAATTTATTTATTTAATTTATTTATTTTTGGCTGCATTTGGTCTTTGTTGCTGCGCGTGGGCTTTCTCTATTTGCGGTGAGCGGGGGCTACTCTTCATTGTGGTACTCGGGCTTCTCATTGCGGTGGCTTCTCTTGTTGCAGAGCACAGGCTCCAGGCACGCAGGCTCAGTAGTTGTGGTGCACGGGCTTAGTTGCTCCACAGCATGTGGGATCTTCCTGGACCAGGGCTCAAACCCATGTCCCCTGCATTGGCAGGTGGATTGTTAACAACTGCATCACCAGGGAAGTCCCCCTCAATTCTTTTTTATGCAGAGGTTGCCATACTTATATACAGGGTTCTCTACTTATCCTTTTTAAACTTTATGTTCTAACTTGGAATGTTTTCTACGTCAGTACCTAAAGTTGTTCTTCATTCTCATAAAAGCAAACTAAAATGCATAGTATTCTAGTGTATGGTGTACTCTAATTTATTTAATCAGTTCTCAGTTAATTGACATTCACTCTTTTATTCACTATATATAATTAATTTGTACACTGGCAGGTAACTGTAGGATAATTTCCTAGAAGGGGGTTTGTGGGGTTGAATGGTTATGTGCATTTGTCCTGGATATAGAGAGGTCCTACCAGCTTGCATAGTTTTTAGTGTACAGGCCTGTTTCCTGAGAAGGAGTTAAACACATTTGTATCTGAAAGGTAAAAAATGGAATTTCATTGTAGGTTTACATGTTATTTCTGTTATTATGAGTGATATTGAACATCTCTTCATACATTTGAGTTACTTGAGTTCCTTTTTTCTAAACTGTCTATTCCTTTGCCCATTTTTCTTTTGGGTTATTGGCTTTTTTCTTATAGGTCTTGCCCTTTGTCACAGACATTATAAATAGTTTATCTAATAGTTGTTTTTCTTTCAACAGTGCTTATTGTGGGTTTTGTCATGCACTTTAAGAAATTTTAAATAGGTGAATTTATTAATCTTTCATGGCTTCTGGGTTTTGTGTCATAGAAAGTTTTTCCCTGTTTTGAGGTTATCTATTTTCTCATGTTTTTTTCTATGTGTAGTTTTTGTTGGTAAATTTCATTGAAGTATAACATTCATTCAGATAAGTGTAAAAATAAATGTACAGCTTGTGTTGAATTCTTATGTATACTTGTATGACCAGCACCAGGATGAGGAAACAGAATTGCAGCAGAATTAAATTTCTCCTGTGCTCCGCCCCACAGGTACAGTTCCCCAAGGGTAACCACTCTCCTGGCCTGGCTTTAAGACCAGAGATTAGTTTTTGCTTATATTTTGGACTTTATGTAAATGAAACCTGGCTGACTGTTCTCTTTGTGTCTTGCTTCTGTATTATTTCAGGGCTGTAGCTGTGAGCTTTCACCCCTGCTGCAGCAGGTGGTTATAGTTGGCGCATTCCTGCTGTTATATAGTATTCAGTTTTGTGAATACACTAGTATTATCCATCCTGCTGTTGATGGACATTTGAGTTGCTGTTAACTTTTGGCTAGTAAGAAGAGTGCTGCCCTGAGCCCTGGCATGTGCGTGTGTTTGGCTGTTGTGGAGGCCGCCACACTGTTTGCCAGCCTGTCTACACACTCAGCTGCACTCCCACCCTGAGTGTCTGAGAGTTCCGTTTATTCTTTGCCTTGTGTTTGGAGTTCTCATTCTCATTTTACCCATTCTGGTCGTAGAATCATTTTGTGGCTTTAGTTTGCATTCCTCTGACGACTGCTTCAGTTTAACACTTATTTATATATTTATTGGATGTTTGGATAGTCTTTCTAATGAAGTGCGTGTTTAAGCCTGTTGTTGATTTTTCTGTTGGGTCGTGTGCTGTTTGTCTCATTCAAGAAGTTCTGTTTGATACAGCTAAGGTCTGAGCCATAGCTTCTCTCTTTCTTCCTCATTCTCGCAGGGTATCATTCTCATGTTTTCTAACCTGTTGTAAATATAACCACATCATGAAACGTGGTAGAATGTTTTATAAATCTACATATATATTATATATAATATACATATGTATTAGGGTGGGGTTTTTTTTTGCAGCTTGCTTATTTTGCCTAAACAGGTAGACCTAGTTCATTCACTTTAACCCATGTATAGTATTCTGCAGTATGAATAAACAATACTGCATTGGTTCATTCATCTTTTATTCATTTATCTCTCTGTATAGTTTGTAAATAATATCATTGTTTACTTTATTACATTCCTCATGTTTTGGACATTTAGGGTTTTCTGCCAGTTTTTACTATTATAACTGAGACTGTGAAGAAAATCTTTGGGTGTAAATTTTGGTGTTGAGAAAGTCTTTTCCCCTAGAGATAACAGGATAGCTTAGTGGTTACAAAGGTAGGCTCTGGACCAATGGTTAGGTTCAAATTCTGGTTTCCTCTCTTAGTAGCTTTGTGACATTGGGCTTAATTTCTTGAGCCTCAGTTTTCTTATCTGTGAAATGGAGATAGTGATAGTATCTACTCATTGAAGCAATTCATGTGAAATTCTTAGAAGAGTGTCTATGAATGTTAACTAGTGTAATTAGATTCCTGTGAGTATGGTTACTATAATAAAGAATGTGGCCACTTTTAAGGCTGTTACGTATGTTGCCAGATCTTATATGAACCTTTAAATTATATTATACATTTATCCTGAAGTATGGCAGATAAAGACTCATTTTATGTCTCTTTGAGAAATGAGATCATGTAAGTAGAGAGAAAATAGGAATAATTTTATATTGGCTGAGAAAATGGGCAGCTTGATTTTAACTCTGCCGTTTTATGTAGTAGCTCTAAAGAGTGTCAGAGTCTCAGGGAGCAAACTAGATGCTTTATTATTTGATTCTTGCTCTTGCTGTGCTTGTATTCATAGCTGAATGCGAGGGGACAGGACCATTGGAGCTAATAATTACCTCTGTTAACATGCGTTTCTTTCTCAGGGCAAAGAACAGGAGCATACGTTTGTCTTCAGACTGGATCACCCCAAAGCGTGCAAACATTTATGGAAGTGTGCTGTGGAGCATCACGCCTTCTTCCGCCTCCGAGGCCCTGTCCAGAAGCATTCTCACCGATCGGGATTTATTCGATTAGGGTCGCGGTTTAGATACAGGTGAATGTTTATAGCTGCTTGCTCTGCCTTTCATTATTTCATAGGGGCCAGAAAATTTAGCCCAGCTTCTCATTTTACGGATGTGGAAACTAGGGCACAGAGAGGTGAAGTGGTTTGCCAGTGTTTTCCACTGGCCAAAATAAAAGAAAAAGTGGTACATATTGTTATTGTTTGTAATTTCCTGAATAGACAGGAGAATGTTGTAATGGTGTAATGGATTTCATATCCCTCCTGATGTTTTTGTTTCTTCCTTTATTCTTTTTTTTTAAGGAGTAATTAACAATTTTTCCAGTTAAAAAAGTTTTTTTTATTGAGGTATAGTTGATTTACAATATCATGTAAGTTTTAGGTGTACAGCATAGTGATTTATAATTTTTGAATGTTATATTCCATTTATAGTTATATAAAATGTTGGTTAAGCTTACTTATTTTATACATAATAGTTTGTACCTCTTAATCCTCTACCGCATTGTGCCCCTCCCCACTAGTAACCACTTTTTTGTTCTCTGTATGTGTGACTCTGTTTCTTTTTTGTTATATTCACTAGTTTATTTTATTGTTTAGATTCCACATATAAGCGATATCATACAGTACTTGTCATTCTCTGTCTGACTTACTTCACTTACATAATACCCACCAGGTCCATCCATGTTGCTGCAAATGGCATTATTTCATTCTTTTTTATGGCTGAGTAATATGCCATTGTGTGTGTGTGTGTGTGTGTGTGTGTGTGTGTATATATATATATATATATATACACCACATCTTCTTTATCCATTCACCTGTTGATGGACATTGATGTTTGCTTTATGTATTAATCCCCAGTTTAAATCCACATAACAAGAGTTCTAAGGGGTCTCCATCCAACAGCTGGATACCATGTAGAAAAAGAGTATGATGCAGTACTGGGAAATTAATCTGGATGACATTTCTGGTCCTTATAAACCTGACGTTCCATTGTTCTTACGACTCCTTGTTTGTTGGTCATAAGGTAGAAATGTTTTGGTTTACCTCAGAGTAGCTTATTGATGGTGAGTTTTCGGCATGTCACAAGAATCGTCAGTGTAATTTAAAGAAGGAATGGATAATATTAGTAATGTGGCATCTTCACTGTGTGTCGGGTTCATGCAAGAGAGCTTCTATTCTACTTACATTAAAAGTGGGGAGGTGTTTTCTTAGCAGAATTTAAATGGAAATGAAGGTGAGTAGGACAGTAGTTTTAATATTTCTGGAAAAGTGATCTGAAAAGTATATCACAGTTAGAAAAAGTAACTGAAAATCTTGAGTTAATTGTACATCTTGCATTGAGGAGTGTGGATGGGAAAGAGAAGGGAGTTCCATAAAACGACAGATATTTCAAATTTATTTATTATGTTCTTAGGTGATGTGCATGATTAAGAAAAAACAATATAATTTGTGTTGCATCTTTCACACAAGCCTAAAGAGTGAAAGAATGGTGTGGTAAAGACAGACGTCAACACTGTTTTTCATAGGTCATTCAGGAAGGAAGTTCAGGATGGTTCTCTTGAGGAGAACCTCAGTGTAGACTTTCTCTCATTTTTGTGTATCTGACTACTGTAGGCCTCAAATTCTCTTATTCCTGTTAATATGCCTCATTTATTTTAGTGGGAAAACTGAGTATCAGACCACAAAAACCAATAAAGCAAGAAGATCAACATCCTTTGAAAGGAGGCCCAGCAAGCGGTATTCTCGACGAACTCTGCAAATGCAAGGTGAAGTGCAGCCCTGTTTCAAAGGACTATTCTTCCTGGCAGTGCATCCTGTGCTGGTATTGTTGGCTGGAGAGGAGGCTGCCTCGGTCCTCTTAGTCTTTTCCAGACAACTGAAGTACTCTTCTTTACTGAATTTGATTCTAGCATAATCAGTTTTTAAGAATACACGGGGGAAAACTGCCTATACTGTTGCTGAGATCAGACTTTATGCTAACCCCAGTTCTGACACTGTGCTGAGTTTGTGTTCAGTTTTTGTTCTTTACTATTTTAGTTCTTCTCTAGAGCAACATTTTCCCTCCGTTTTTGACTTCCAGATCTCATTCATAATAATCTGTTAAATCCCCGCAGATATATTTTAAAACATTTGTATATGATGAATAAATTTTTTATTTTGTATGTATTATAATAATATTAAAGGTTCTGTTAAGTACAGTTTTTATATTAATCATCAGTGTACATGGTACATAGACATTTCCAAATTCATAAATGTTACTTGCTGTTTGTTACTTTAATTATGTAATACAGAGAATGGTTTACTTTGACCAGTAAGCTGAAACTTGTGTTTGGTTTCAAATCTGAGTTTGTATTAAAATACAGATTGAATTTTAAGTATGTCCAATGTCAGAGTCATCACCAGTTATCCAAAAACAACTTCCGTGACCTGATGTTGGCAGTATCAGTTTTTTAAAAAACTGATGTATAGCTATAATTTTTGATGTATCTATAAATTAAATAATACGTAGCTATAAATGAAACCATTTCAATTTGTTTAAAACCCTTAGTTACCTCCTAGACTCCACTGATGATTTTTCACTGTCAGCTCACTCTAACGGCTTGCAGATGGTTCTGTTTTTTTAAGCGTGTGCTCATTTTATTGCCTGCCTTAAAAATTGGAGATCATTGTCATTATTTACTTGAATGGCGTGAGCCACAGAACACTCTGTGAAGTGAAGATTTTTAAATCTGTAGTCGGGAAGCAGCTTACAAAGCCACGAGTCAAGATTTACTTTTGTGAACAGTAAAGGGGTTTACCATGTTGGAGGAATCTAACGGGATGTTTTCTGTTTTCTTCCGTCGGCAAGTACAGGAAGACCTGAAGAACTCAGGTGGGTAATGTCTTGCAACTTAGGAATTGAAAACCGAATGTTTTAGTGTTTCTGTAGTTGCATCGTTAATTGAACCAATGTCTGTTGAAGGTCTGTCACAGTGTTCACTTGCCCCTGAGCACGGTGGATCTAGCAGGGAGCAGATAAACACATCATAATGCTGGGTAAAATGGACAGAAAGAAAAATAAAGCAGCTTAAAGAAAAAGTGTGGGCTTGGTGGCTGTGCTATTCATAATGAGAATGACATATTGTACGTTTGTTATTGGCCTGTGACTGAGGATATAAAGATGAATAAACTGTAGCCCTTGCACACAGGAAGCTCAGAGAACAAAGGTTGATTTGTACACAAGCAGTTCATTTTATTCCTGGGAGAAATCCCACTTGGTCATGGTGTACAGTCTTTCTTTATATTACATGTTGCTGGATTTGGTTCACTGGGTTTGTTGTGGATTTGTGTGTCTGTATTCATCAAAGACACTGGTTTCTAGTTTTCTTGTACTGTCTTCATCTGGTTTTGGTATCAGGTTAATTCTGGCTTCACAGAATGAGTTGGGAAATGTTTCTCTCTATTTTGGGGGAAGGTTTTGTAAAGAATTCTTTAAATGTATGGTAGAATTCACCATTAAAGCCATCTTGCCTGGACTTCATTTGTGGCAAGTTTTAAAATTTCCAGTTCAGTGTCTTGTTGTAGATCTATTCATATTTCATTTTCTATCTTGAGTCAGTTTGGGAGTTTGTGTCTCTCCAGAGTTTGTCCATTTTATCTAAGTTATCTAATTTGTGGCATACAGTTGTTCATATTATTCTCTTTTCCTCCTTATTTCTATAAGCTTTGTGGTGATGTCCCCTCATTCATTTCTGATTTTAGTAATTTGAGTTTCTTTTTCACTTGGTCAGTCTAGGTAAAGGTTTTTCAGTTTTGTTGGCCTTTTCAAAGAACCAGCTTTTGGTTTCATCAATTTTATCTGTTCCTCTATTTTCTATTTTATTAATTTTCTCTCTGGTATATTATTTCACTCCTTCTGCTTGCTTTAGGTTTAGTTTTCTTTTTCTAGTGTCGTTAGGTGGAAGATTGGTTTATTAGTATATGAGATCTGTATTCCTTTTTTGTGTGTGTGTGGTACGCGGGCCTCTCACTGCTGCGGCCCCTCCCTTTGCGGAGCACAGGCTCCGGAGGCGCAGGCTCAGCGGCCATGGCTCATGGGCCCAGCCGCTCCGCAGCATGTGGGATCTTCCCGGACCGGGGCACGAACCCGCGTCCCCTGCATCGGCAGGCGGACTCTCAACCACTGCGCCACCAGGGAAGCCCTGTATTCTTTTTTAATATAACATTTATAGCTATTAATTTCTCTCCAGGCACCACTTTAATCATATTTCATAAGTTTTGGTATATTGTATTTTCATTTTTATTCATCCCAAATTATTTTCTAATTTCTCTTGTGATTTCTTCTTTGACCCGTTGGCTCCTTGGGAGTGTGTTGCTTAATTTCGACGTTTGTAGCTTAGATTTTCCCCTCTCCCCTTTTTTTTGTTTGTTGTAATTTATTCCATTGTGGTTAGAGAATGTACTTCACATGACTTTGATCCCTTTACAGTTATTGAGGCCTCTTTTATGTCCCAGCATGTAGTTCATCTTGGAAAATGTTCCATGTGCAATTGAGAAGAATGTCTGTTCTGCTGTTGAGTGTCATGTCCTATGAATGTCTGTTAGGTCTGTTTGGTTTTTACTGTTGTTCACTTCTGTTTCATCACGGGTCTTGACTTAGTTCTCTCCATTATTTAGTGTGGACTATTGAAGTCTCCAATTATTGTTGTTCGGTTGTCTGTTTCTTCCTTCAATTCTTTGTGCTTCATGTATTTGGGGCTTTTTGTTAGGTGCATGTATTGTTTATAATTATTTTATCACAAAAAAATGTTCCTCTCATTCTCTAGTAACTTTTTTGTTTTGTTTTTTTAGATCAGATTTTTTAAAAGTTACTAGATTTTCTTAAATAAATGTTTCTCCACTTGATGTATGCCTTTTAATGATTTTTTTGAAGAATAATTTTCAGCAGCTACATGTTTGTTTTGCTGGGGAGAGGGTCTGCTGTTGTCCTGCAGTCACTGTTGTCCAAGTCCTCCTTCTGATGAATCAGTATTAATAGTGTATATCACAGTGTGGAGTTTCACGTAATGCTTCTCAACCACTGTTGTACCAGAGCCTCCTGGAATGCCTGGTAAACTGTGAGATTCAAGACATACTCACAAATCTAGTTTTTGTTAAAACAGTGTCTACACTCCTATATGGAGATGTGTCAGTATAACTAGAGCTTCTTCAAAAGGAGAAGTCGTTTGTTTTGGGTACTGAGTAGGGTGAGCCTCAGCTGGAGGTGTCCTATTCAGTTTTGGGTTTTTTTCCACTTAGAGAGCCATTAAAGCCAGGCTGTGATTAGTGACTTAATCACAAAATCACTCTGCTTTTTGAGTAAGGATTCCCCTGAAGTCCCTTTAGCGGTCAGGAAGCTGTTAAAAATAAATAAGTGGGTAGAGGAGAGAGGAAGTGTGAGGGATTCTGTCCATCGTGAATTTTTATTTTTATTTTATTTTTAAATTTACTTACTTATTTATTTATTTATTTTTGGCTGCATTGGGTCTTCGTTGCTGCGTGCGGGCTTTCTCTAGTTGCGGCGAGTTGGGGCTACTGTTCATTGTGGTGCATGGGCTTCTCACTGCGGTGGCTTCTCTTGTTGCAGAGCATGGGGCTCTATGCGCTCGGGCTTCAGCAGTTGTGATGCGCAGGCTCAGTAGTCATGGCTCGCGGGCTCTAGAACGCAGGCTCAGTAGTTGTGGCGCACGGGCTTCTTTGCACCGCGGCATTTGGGATCTTCCTGGACCAGGGCTTGAACCCACATCCCCTGCATTGGCAGGTGGATTCTTCCTGTGTCACGGGGGAAGTTCCGTGAATTTTTAATTAGGTGAAAAACAAAATTTGCTGCCTTTTCTGGGCTATACACTATAATTTTTCTTGGAGTTAATTTTTAAACTGTGCTTTTAAGAAGAATGGTGGAGAAATGTTAGAGGGGTTCTGTATATTTTAAAGTATTTTATTTGTTTGTTTAATGAATTATGTCTTGTTTTCCTGAAAAGGAGGCTGGAACAGAATGTTAGAGCTTAAAGTGAAGAAGATTCCCTGATGAAGTTAGCAGAAATGTAAACAAAGCATTCAAGCGATGATACGTAGTTGAAAAATTAAGGCTTTTATTTGCAAAAGTTTGTCCTCCTTTAAATTTTTTTGAAATACAGATTTCTGACCAAAGAGTGAGTATGACTGACTATATAATCTCCTAGCATTGAGATTACTTTAACTTTAATAAGTAAATTTTATTGTGTCTTCTTGAGTGATGCTTTTTGGCTCTTTAAAACACAGCAAAAATGGAGTATTTAAGCAATGATCCTTTATTATTTTTTAGTTAGAATAATTTTTAGGAATGACGTTCACAGGGGGACCCACTCTCCTGAAGGTTATTGAGCCCTGCCCCTAACATTGCTTGAGAGAACCTGAGCTTGCACTGGCAGGAATGCCCTTTCACTCCTGCCCTCAGAGTTCTGTTCACATGAACAGTTTTGCTCCAGTGAACCATGGCAAACGGTACTGTTAGAAAAAGCACAACTATTTGACCTAAAAAGCTTCTTGACTTTGTACTGTGCTTACTTGAATAACAGGTTTTTAAATTGGCTGATGTTAGTTTTCCTTGTACTCTTTCATTTCTTTCTAACTACTCCCTGTGAGTCTTGACTAACAGAGTATCTTAGAAAGAGGTGACATTTTAAAGGACAGTTCACTTTTCACTTACTAGTACTTCTTGTACAGGCTTAGTGGGCAGTCTTGAAGACAGAAGAGAGAGGAAAAGAAATGGTGGAGGAGATGATGCATAGAGGGGGCAAGAGCAAAATGGGTCCGTTATTGCAGACAGTCCTTCAAAAGGGACGCTTGGACTGGTCAGTAACGGAAGTATTTGTTCCCTTCATATTAGTGGAAGTGAAAGAATAAGTGTAATTATGAGAAAATAGTGCTTCCTGCGTTTCAAATTGTTTTAGAACAGGGAGCTAGAATCCGGTGATCATCACTTATCATCAGCGCTTTTTTCTCATGTTATTCTTCATCTTCTGCTTATCACCTACTGGACTTATTCCCAGTTCAAGGAGAAGCTTCAGAGTGTAACCCCTGGGGCCATAGCATAATGAGTCTAATTTCTGTACAAAGCAGGTTGGAGGAGGTTTCATTAATGTGGGGTTATGAGTTACTTAATACAGAGCAGTGTATCCTGGGAAGAACAACAAGGTTAGTAAAAGAAATTGTGCCGGATAGGTATATTCTTTACACCAGCCTTGGCAACAGATCTACACTAAACAAGATGTGTTTTTAAAGATTTCGTCGTTGGTTAGTTTTATTTGTCATTGTTCTTTGTGCTTTGCTAACATTTATTCGATCCCCTAATGCGAGTCCCATGTGAGTGAGGAAACTGCGGTTCAGAGAGCAGAGCTAGTGGCGCGGTTTGAATTAGAACCCAGGTAGTGGAGGTGCAAATTCTGGTGACTTAACTTGTAACAGAGATGTGGTTAATAAAAAATGGGGGTGTGTAGAATGGGTTACTCCTTCTCACCCAGCCTTTTAGCAAGGCCTCTTAATTCTTGAGTTCTTTCTTAATTGGTTGTCTTTCATCATCAGATACTTTTGTTTTGTTCTCACTCCCCTAAGAAAGGCTCCTGGATCCTGTATTCACAGTCTGTTTTGTGTTTGTGAAGCTTTGCCCATTTCCTTTTACTAGAATGACGTCTCGTCTGGGCATAGTGTTCTTTGAGTGTTGCCATGGAGAATTCTGTGCCAACCTGATGCTGGCAGTGATGTGCTTTTAAATCTCCTTAGGGTACCTGAAGTATTCTCTCCTTATCGTTGAAAGTCAGTAATATAACAATAAGGAATCGAATGTATTTAATTCTGTATCTCATCTCCCTGGAACACAGTGTTCTTGCTAAATCTGTAGATTATTCTCACTGTCAAGGAATTTTTTTATAACATTGAATATATTTTCAGTTACCTTAGTTGAATTTTTTACCTCAGGATACTAGTTATGCTTATGTTAGAAGGTCTGAAGTCAGTAAACTCTTTTATTTGCCTTATTCTGTGTTTTAGTATCTCATCTTTCAGTTCTTATTTCATTGAGTATTTGTTCTTTTTTTTAGTTGTTCTGAGGTTTGTTTCTATTTATTTTGTTGCATTATATGCTGAGTTTTTTAAGTGCTTTTTTGCGGGAGTGGGGGAGGAATGAGTGCAGCCTAAACTAAAAATTTTAAAACATCTTTTAAATCATTTGGAGGAGAAGAGTATGCAGAGAAGTTTCTAACTTTAAGTTTATACTAAGGCCTTTTGAGTTATAAAATGCTAAGCTACTGCTGACACCAGAAAATCTTGAGAGGGTAGGGATATATAAAAGAAGTGATGGGTAAGGTTATGTGGGTGTTTGTGCTGAATGCCTTGAATTTAAGGGATCATTCGTGCTGTTGGTTTTATTTTGTTGTCTTTGACAGATGTTGTCCAATGAATAAACAAGATTAGTAGTGAAGTATATATCTAAAGCACAAGTAGAATATAGGTATATGGAAATAGCAAATGAGCAGAAAAGCAAGTATTTGCCTGTAAAAGCAGATGTTTTCTGGACATCTTACATTCTTAGTTTTAGGTACCCACGGTAATTTTTTCTTTATTTTTTTCCCCCATTACAGTGTTCACAGTAATGTTTCAGCTCAGAGTAATGGCTCCCGACAGGTAAGACAATATTGAGCTTCTAAAGCACTGGAACAGTGTAGTTAATTATGACAAACAATAGTATTATTAGTTGAATTTTCTTAGTGGTATAATCTCGGGAAAGTTCTGTGCATTTTCGTTTTCTTATCTGTAAAATAGCTCAGTAATGTGTGACCTGTTATTTTATTCTAAGATGTTACCATAGAACAGGTATAATGTTATAATGGAACATTTTCTGTCCCTGTAAAATAAATAAAATACTGATATTCAGTTAGATTATTATCTATCCCAAGGATGGTATATAACATTCAAGCATTTGTTTTTTGCTCTCTTTACTATTATATCTGTTCACTATGTAGATAGTATTCCATTTTAATGTTCCATTTAGTGGTGAAGAGATCTTTTATCTAAGGCAGAATAGATGATTTTTATAATTTGTGTCCAAAGGCTTGGGGTGTGAGATCCACTGTGCCTGTGATTCCTTCCGTTCCCTCTGGTCCTTTGCTCGTGCAAGTTGAGAATCTTCCAAGGAGTCCCGGAGCAGACCAGCATGACAAGAAATGGTTTGTTCACTCATTGAGCCAAAATTAAACACTGCTTGCCTAAGGGCGTTTTGAATCCCCGGCTGTAGAGTACTTTAAATATGATTGAAAGCAAATTATTCATATTTGTAAGCTGAAAAGAAGCACGTTATGGAGCTGTCACGTTGGGATAAGTAAGGCTGTGGATGAAGCAAGGAGACAGTCGTCTAAATGAGGCACATCAGACAGCCCCCCGACTCTGGTTAGCATGAGCTGGGAGTGGTGGCGCTTCTCTGTTGGAAAGGACTTCAGTGCTAGTCGGTAGGGCCTTTTCCCAGACCCCTAAGGGCAATGTATTCGTTACACGATGCTACTGCTTTGGGTGTGTCTTCTTCATTAAAGACTGAAGATAAAGCCAAAACAGAAACGTGATTATAGTCCAATGAAACAAAGCAGGAAATACTCCACTGTGGGGACGGGGAGAAATAATCTAATGACAGAGAAGATACTTCATTTGTTTAGATTCCCAGGGTCTTTTTTTAGACTAATAGTGCACAAATATGGATACTTTGTGGCTTATTGGGGTTAATCAGTGGGGTTCATCGTTTCCCAAATGTATGTGGCTTGGGGGCTGCTGGGGAATTATTTGATTGAATGGTCATGTCGGTTGCATCATCTGTTCAAGTTTTGTGTCTGTTTATGAAATGAACTTTGATAGATTTTTTTCTTTTTCTCTTGCTCTTAGTTTGTGTAGTACCTGAAGTCTAATGAGTTTCTGTGGTGATCTCAAGGTTTGGGTCAGCTTTCTGTGCAACCAGCTCTTCCTTCATGGTGGTGGGTCAACAGTGGTTGGTGATTATTTTCAGTCTTTGCTATGTAATTGTTTTTCACTATTATTTTGGCTTAACTAACTGCAAGGTGCTTTGCTTTTGATGATTGGGCATATTTTTACTTCAGTTCCAAATAACTTGATTACTTTCTAAGATGGAGGGGATTCCCCACCTTGTTTTCCGTTATCCTCTTTTTTCCCTCCCCCCACCGTATTTTCCGTTATCCTCTTTTTTCCCTCGCCCCACCGTGTTTTCCGTTATCCTCTTTTTTCCGCCCCCCCCATTTTCCGTTATCCGCTTTTTCCCCTCCCACCGCCGCCCCCCCCGGGTTTTCCATTATCCTCTTTTTTTCCTCGCACCCCCGTTTTCCGTTATCCGCTTTTTTCCCCTCCCCCCCCGGGTTTTCCGTTATCCTCTTTTTTCCTCCCACCCCCCCCGTTTTCCTCTTTTTTCCCTCCCCCCCCGTTTTCCATTATCCTCTTTTTTCCACCCCCCGTTTTCCGTTATCCTCTTTCTTCCCTCCCCTCCCGTTTTCCGTTATCCTCTTTTTTTTCCTCGCACCCCCGTTTTCCGTTATCCTCTTTCTTCCCTCCCCTGCTGTTTTCCATTATCCTCTTTTTGCCCTTTCTCCTTGAGAGTGTGGTGGGGGTAGTGTGTGTGTGTGTGTGTGTGTGTGTGCGCATGTGGGCACTCGCTTAAAGTATAAACAGTGAGGCTTCTGAATGTCACATTTTAGTCTTTATTTTTTTAAGCCATTAAGAACAGTGTTTTCAGTTTCTACTGAAGACGCAGCTCCAGTAATGTTACCACCAAGTCTTATTGGCAAGGAGACATAGAGCTGAAACTTCAACTAAAAAAGAGCTCATTTAATATGTGCTTACCTCTTAGATTAATATGGAATGAGAGTCTGGTTTTGTTTGCATCTGTATTATGACACTAAATCTTTATAGTTTTCCAGTTTTAATTGGTACATATTTAGGCATTACTCAGTTCCTTTGATGCAGCCTATATAAAGAGAGAATGCTGAATCTAAGAGTATTGAATTTCAAGAAAAATGAAAAATTTGGAGCTGTATGTCCTTCTTTATGTCATTGTACTGAGGCCTCCTTTGTGGAAATGGAGCAAAATGGTGACCCTCAGGCCCAGGCAGCCTCAGTGTGTGGCAGCAGGCATGGGACTGAGTACGGAGCTGGCCTGTCTCGGAGCTGACGGGTTCCCCAGCCTTAACCTAACATGCATTCTGCGTTTCAGCCTTTGCTTCTGCATGCTTTGATTCTTATTAATACTTTCACATGAATTATAACAGTCCTCCTTTAGAAAGTGGTACATTAATAAAATTTGGAAATGCTCCCCAGGTTTGGACAGTTGGGCAGAATAGTGGACAATTCTATTTCTGGCAGATAACTTTTAACCAGTTTAGTCTAAACCTACTCCCTGTTCGGTTCTTTAGCTTTTTCTTGCCATCTTCTAAATGACACCATTATTTCAGTGAATGATTTGGTATGTCAGTAACCTAGAATTATCCAATATTTAAGCTGTCTTTTGAGAATTAATGTATTTTAAATCTATAAACTATTTATAAACAAAAACTGAATACTATTTGGAAAAGCTTGCATAGGTAGGGGAGAGCATAAACCTAATTTAACTTTCTAAATTTTCAGAGACCCTATATTGAAGGTTGTGAGTTTTATGGGTTAGATCTGATGAATAGCTTGTATTTCAGTTGAAGGAAAGATGATAATTTTATTGTAAAAAAAAAAGAAGCTTCCAAGTTTGTTCTGAAAACCTTTTAGCTAATTTATTTTCAGTTTCCTTAAGGAAAAAAGGTGAAGGTTCATGTTTTGGTTGAAGAGAATGTCTATTCTTAGACATTTTTATAATTGGGGTGATGTTTTTTTCCTTTGTAGTTATCTTAAATATGTGCTGCCCTTTTTGTCACGTCACAAAACCTAGGCAAATGTTTTCTTTCTACTGGAGGACTCGGATGATTTCTAACCAGAAACTGCTTGTGTGCATGTGTCCCTCTCTTACTTCAATAGGCCTGTTTAAAGCTGTGAGAAAAGGTATCTAAGATGCTCACTAAACTCTCCTGGAGGAGCTTAATCTCATCACATTATCTGTACCTGTTGAATTTCATGCATTAGGGAAGGAACAATGTTTCTCCATTGTTAATTGGAAACATTGATGTCAAATTACATGGCCTCTGCTGTGAGGGGAGATTTTTTTTTAATGCTCTTTCTGAATTTTGTTTCCTGGATTTCAGTTCTGTGAAGTCAGTTGATCATGGAAATAACTTTTCACAATTGCCATTTTCTATATCTGGCTTTGTCCTAATGTAGAATTGTCCTTTCAAATACTTGAATTAAGTAGATAATAAGTATTTTTTCTTGTCTTTAGAACCTCAGACAGCATTTCTGCCTTTGATTTTTATAGCAACATCAGGGACAGATGCAGAGCGTCTTGCTCTCTGTGAGAGTCCCTCTTTATTTCACTCACCTAACTGACTCTGATGGCTTATTCGTGTCTCCGTATTGACGCGTGACTTTGTGGATTTTTCCCCTTTGTCGTTCTTGAGCGTCTCACTGCGCCGGGGCGTCCTTGTAGCAGCAGTGCATGCTGGTCACACAGCCTGCTTCTTTTTTACCTCTCACACCTCTTCCTGCATCTCACTAACTGTGCTCCCCTCCCACCCAACCATCCAGGCTCCCGGCTGCCGGTGACGCTGTCAACGTGGTGAAAGCCAGTGGGACACAAGGGCCTTGTCCGCACCCCAGCCTGCACACAGAAACTACCCTGACCTTGTCCATGAGCACAGTGTGAAGAATGTAGGAGTCCAGCAGGATGCTCATTTTCCTGGCCCTGCAGCCATGACTGACATATGAGTGTTGAGCCTCTCAGGCCTTGGGACTCTGTTGTGCAAGTTGATGGTGTACATTTTCTAGAGCTTATAGAGGATCGATCACATTAGGCAAATTTGGGAGAAGTTATTTTATACTGAATCACTCGTTGGGTAGTGTTGTTTGTAATTGAATTCTTCTCTGAAAGGGAAAGGGATCTGAAGACGCTATATGCCATCAGTGATGATGACAAATATTTCTGTGTTGCAAAGGGTATGTATATCATAATTTTGGAAAGGTTTTTCGTGATTTTAACATGTTAACACATCACTCGGAAGAAGTCTCAGGAGAAGGTTTGTGTTTATGAACAAGCTGCCCGTTATCACCCCCACCCCATGCCGTGCCAATAGATCGAGGTTAGCAGAATCAGACGCTGAAATCACACACAGAAGGAAGCATGTCGAGGCCTGATGCATCGGCCTCTGGTGATATTTTTATAAAACTGCTCTGATACACTATTTTTAGTATTTCTGAAGTGACTCAGGCCTTAATTTCAGTTAAGTGCCTAAGATTCTATAATTTTAATTAATGTAATTTTAAATTAAGAACTTACTTTTTAATAAACACTAGTATTTTAAAAATAGCAGAAGATCTAGAAATCATAGGAATGTGACTCATATGGAGAGAGGAGTCTGAATGGTTACTTCTGCATGATGAACTGAATAAGCAGTGGTGAACTGAATGGTTATATTGCTACTGAATGGTTGTACAAGATGGAACATGTATTTACTTTTGTCTTTCACTTTTCTCATTTATCTCATGCGTCTGATAGATTTCCCAGGTTTGCAAACAGCCTCGTAATCTGGCCTCGTACAACCTCTAAAATAAAATTCTGAAGCCAAAACCATATCACTTGTAATACGTAATCACTCTCACCTTTTGCATAGGTTACTACTTTTGGTCCTTTTATGAACTTCAGAATGTAATTGTCCAATGTAATTGTCCAAGCTCTTTGGTTTAATTCATAGGGCAGATTAACTGGAGGAAGTATATTTCTGATGTAATGGGAAGTGATGTAAGGGAACCAGTTCTTTTGTCTTTTTAGAGTTTGAAAAATTTTAACAAAATTTTCAGGCTTTTAAACTATATATATAGTCCTTTGAAGGTGTTTTATAGTCTGAGAATTCATAATACTTCAAGATAATGAAGCTTCCTTATAGACAACGTAAGCTGTTTACCGTCCTGCCCACCTCAGAGGTCAGTCTTACACGTCTCTGCCAGACAAAGGTCAAGTTTCAGAGGGCCTTATTGCTGGGCTCTTGGTGGCAGATACATTACAACTTGTCAGTAGAAGACGTAAGTAAGCAGAAGTAAGTAATATTTAGGGGATGAAATTTATAGGCAGGTTTCAATCTGAATTTCTCACAGTAATAATTATTCTTTAATGCATCTAAATATGAGCAGATACACATCTTAAATAGTCCAGCTCCCTACCTCTGCAAGTCCATCATCACAGTGTGCTTACAAATGGCCACTAATGGTACCCCTCATAATTATTTTAGACTTTACATAGCTCAGATTCTAATTGTCAAGTGTTGTCGCTGGTGATTTCTTTCTTAAAGGAATTTGAACCATAACATTTTAAGCACAGAAACTCCGATTTATGCCATTCAAGAAAAGATTTCGTGGGTATGAATATGATTAAGACCTTACTATTTCTGTAAAAGAGGCATAACAACAACACAGCTTTCTGGTCTCTTAGAAAGTCCTAAAGTTTGACTTGTCTCACTTTAACATTAATCTTGAAGCCTGAAGGTCAAACTGCTGATACAGTGCCACACATGTGTCTTACCAGAATCTCAACTTTGGGAAATATGGAAGGATTGTCAGAGTAAAGCTCTTCCCGTTTATATGGAAAGTGGTCATTTCTATACTTAGAATTTAAGTTAATCGATACTGTTACATTTAAGTGATGGGAGAATCACATCACGGTTTTTCTTTGTTTGAAAACCTTGTTATAAAATAGTTTATTTGTAAATTCCTGATGGTAGAAACTGGGTTGGAAGGGTGATGGGGCAAGATGGCAGCAAAGGGTGGGGGGAGAAAAGGGCTAAGCCTGGATGGTGTAGAGTCAAACTTGTCTACTTTATACAAGTTCCTATGCTCCAGGATTTCATAGCAAGTATTAGGAATACTTGTTGCTACTGGTATTTTCAAGATGGATATACACGTTATTTCCAGAGGTATGAAGAATTTACAGGTGGCTCAACCTAAATTAAATAAGCTATCACCAATCTGTTTATACTCTGCATTTTATTCTGCCTAAAGGGTCAGTGATCACACATTCTTGATTAGGGGCCTAATATACCCCAGAAGCACCTTACTTGGTTATTTACTATCCTTTTGATCCGAGGGAGCCATCAGCCTAGAATGCTAGGATCATGTGATTCAACTTCAGTGCTTTGGCTAACTTAACATAATTAATTTTAACATCTTGAATTAAGTTGATTATGTTTCAACTGCATTTTTATAGACAGAGAAACTTATAGAAACAGCAAAGTTAGTCACCTTCACACTTCACACACGAAAATACATGCACTGTTAAGATCATTATTTCTTTTGATGGTAAAAACACTTCTAAGGCATTTACCTATCCCTAAGTATAATCTAACCTTTCTGATGTTGATAGGGTAATCATAGATATACTTTTAAATGAATTTACAGAGAAAAACAAACTTTATTTGTCCTGTTACGTATATCTCAATATGTTAAAAAGCAACCAATATACAAATATTGTAATATCAGTATAATTCAAATAATTTTTTAAGGGAAGAGCTTTTTTTTTTTTTTTTTTTTTTTTCGGTACGCGGGCCTCTCATTGTTTTGGCCTCTCCCGTTGCGGAGCACAGGCTCTGGACGCGCAGGCTTAGCGGCCATGGCTCACGGGCCCAGCCACTCCGCGGCATGTGGGATCTTCCCGGACCGGGGCACGAACCCGCGTCCCCTGCATCGGCAGGCGGACTCTCAACCACTGCGCCACCAGGGAAGCCCAAGGGGAGAGCTTTTTAATTAAAGCGTTGACCCAGAAAATGTTATTAGTTATAACACTTGGGTCATTCTTTATTGTTAAGATTGTCTAAGATGTAAAGGTGCCGTGTGAACATGTCAGGGTTATAAAACTGAAGTATCTCCTGAATGGAGGGCAGGGACACAGCTTATTTTGTAGGATAAAACAATTAGCTAAATCTTAATTATGGAAGTTTCTCTTAATTACTAGATTTTTACATATTTACTTGGTTGATATGCTAAAAAATATTTTGATTAGTAACCTTGCTTAATAACTTTCGTGTGTCCTGATGTCATGTGTTTCATCTTTCCATCTTGCCAGACAGGAAGATAGATGACAGGGGTGGGGAGTTGGGGGCTGTGGTGCTTTGGGGTTTCAGGATGAAGAAGGGTTTTGTGGGAATGACTCTGGCTTTACAGACACGAGCAGACTCATCCTCAGCTTTGACCCCGTTTACTTCCATGTGTACTCACAGCTGCGAACTGAGCAAAGTGGGAAGATGGTTGTCCCACGTGAATGCAGCATGCTCTGATGGTGGGGTAGTCATTGTTTGAACCATGATGCTTTAACTGCCTTGGTCAGAACAGACCCTTCACTTGTAAATCATCGTTAATTGCTTGGAAACACCATGATTTTTTATGTTAGGCTTTGAGTATTGGGTTTGAAAATAATATCACATTGCGTTAATTTATTTTATATCTTTGGTACATAGGACTTATATGATTTGCAAGAATAAAATCACCTTGCGCTAATGACATTTAATCCCTTTAGCCCCACACGCCTCTTATATTTTAATACACGTTATACCACACTGTCAGTTATACCTTGCTTCCAGGATTGTTGCGAATGCTTGCCTGTGAGATGCTTCTATGTAAGGGATAGAATTTGAAGATGCTTCTGTGGTGGGGAAACCCCTCTCTCCATGTGCGTCTGTCTCATGCATAAAATGTGGCTTGTCAGATCTTTTCTAGATGTTGAACCGTGTGAATTTAGGTATGGCATTCTTCCTCAGCTCCCCCTTCTCAAGAACATAGAAATTTCTCCTCCTCTCTTCATATAAATTACCTTTTACTTGAGTCACGTGAAATCGTGGTGAGAATTTTGTCTTGCTCAGTTGACATTTGCTGTGGTAGTAAAGATACTAGGACACAGGCATGTGGAAGATGTGTTACGTAACTTCATTTCATTCTTCAGTTCTTTTTTTTTAAAAAAACTTTTCTCTTGTTCATCTACTCTTTATGTCTCTTTTGGGGGGGCGGGGGGGCCTCATCGCACGGCTTACAGGATCTTAGTTCCCTGACCAGGGTTTGAACCTGCTCCCTTGGCAGTGAAAATGCAGAGTCCTAACCCCTGGACTGCCAAGGAATTCCCTTTTGACCCTTGCTAATTTGTAATATACTAGCTGCTTTGAGCTATTTGCATTCATGGGAAGGATCATAATATTAGCCTCAGAGAATTAGTGAATTAGTAAAGAGAAAATTTCAAAAGAAATTTGGGAAAGGAAAGAATATTTCTGTGGCTTTTTAAATGACAGCGTTTTAATATTTATGCTGAAATGGAAAAACAAGTGTTCCTGCTTTTCCTGAAGGAATTGTTCTCACAGACTTTGTTTTTAGATGATTACCTAAGCCCCTGTGCTCCTAAGAACAAGCTGTGGCCTTAATTCTAGGTGAAGGTGCTTGAGTGAACTTTTTCCATTTTGTCCCTGACAGCTGGCCAGCACTCTGTTTACGCTGGCGTGGAGGAGAGATACCTGACCTGGAGCACAGCATTCTCCAGGGAGTGTGACTGAACCTCCCTCGGTGGGGTAATAAACCTGTACCTCCTCCTCTTGAAAACAGGTTCAGCAGCTGCAGACCTCATTTCTCGTTGTTGAAGGAATTCTTGTTTGTTTGTTTTTAACTAATTTTAATAAAGCAAAAAGAAATGAGATACATACCAGGGTGTGGTTAGGATTTGTAAGAAGTTGCAGATTTCTTAATAAAGGTTTGGTCTACAGACACGACTGATTATTGTTAATATTAAATGAAAAATATTTTTAATTACTAGGGGTGGAGTAAAAGAAAAGAATGAAAGACAAGACATGATACTAGGAAGAGAATTGCTGGCTTGATTTTTCTTGTGGAACTAGTTAGAGGGGTATCCAGAGAAACCATGGAAACATCCCAGCATGTAAAGTACCACTAGAATGTATATTATTACACAGAAGTTTCTTATAATAAAGTTATGTTTGTAGCCCAGCCACTAGCTTCAGTGATGATTTAATTGCAGACTTGCTAAGAGTTTGAAGATAAGACCCACTTTTAACAACTTGTATTACTAATTCTTTCTGGCTGGGGAGCAACTTCTTTCTTCCAGCAGAGCCCTTGGAAACCTTTAGAAAGACCTGGGAAGATTTGGTACCGTGGGGTGTGCAGGTTATCCCTGTGGCTGGAATAGCAGTGACCAGTATTTGTGTAGGTTGGAAAGGCGTCGACTGGCCGTCTGAGGAGTTTGGATTTGGTGAAGAGGCCTGTGGCAATTATTGCAAGGTTTTAAGTGAAAGAGCTTGAGAATCTTGTATCCATATCTCCTTTTTTGATTCACCTCATTGTTTGCTGAATATATACCAGAGCACCTCCTTCTTTCTCGCTTCCTTACACAGTCACTTACAATTACTCCTTTGCATGGATCCTCAAATCTCAAATTTCTTGGCCCTTCTGCTATGGTACACATCTAGTTAAATTCTGGATTTAATCCTGGTTAAATCCAACTCTGCTGTGCATATAGATGGTAAATGTGAAATGCAGTATCGTTAAACAGTCCTTATTTTTTTTTAAGATATATTATTTTTATTTATTTTTGGCTGCGTCGGGTCTTAGTTGCGGCACGTGGGATCTTTTGTTGTGGCGTGTGGGCTCTTCTCTAGTTGTGGAGTGCAGGTTTTCCCTCTCTAGTTGTGGCTCGCAGGCTCCAGCATGCAAGGGCTCAGTAGTTGCAGCATGCGGGCTCAGTAGTTGCGACGCACGGGCTCAGTAGTTGTGGCGCATGGGCTTAGTTGCTCCATGGCATGTGAGTTCTTAGTTCCCTGACCAGGGGTCGAACCCTTGTGCCCTGCATTGTAAGGCGGATTCTTTACCACTGAACCACCAGAGAAGTCCCTAAACGGTCTTACTTTAAATGTTGGCCATTGAGCTCAAGTTGGGGCTTCAGTGGCGCCTGAAATCCTGTCACATTTCCTTAATCTGTTGACTTTCCCACTGTGCCGGCAGTAGTTTCTCCTCTTTCAAACCCCAGCCATCCCCTCACCTCTCACTCCTCACTCCTCAGCCTCAGGTCACGCCCTGGCTTCCTGGTTCACCGAGAAGATAAGTGATGAGACGAGATCTGCTGTACCCTCCCGCCGCCTGATCAGTTAACTGCTCTCTATCGGGCGTCTGTACTTGGCCCTCCCACCTGTGCCAGGGGTGAACCGGCCCCGGCAAAGCCCCGCAGTCTGTCTCACGTGCCCTCCTGGAGATTCTGCTCACAGGGAAGCGGGAGACCCACTGGCCTCGGTCCCAGAGCCTTGTGCTTGTCTTGACCCCTGTGTCTCTCCCCATCAGCCAGCAGGTCCTGTCAGTTCTGGCTTCACAGCACGTCCATAAGCCGCTTGTCCCCGTCTCTGCTGCGCCCGACCCGTCTCCCTTTCCTCTTACCTGCCCCCCCACCGCCGCCCTTGCCTCCTTCCTGTCTCGTGTCCCCCCCCACCGCCGGCAGCCACGGCGCTGGTGGCTGAGACCAGTCACGTCCCGCCTCTGCACACTCCAAACCCCAAATCACACACTGACAGAAACGTGGCTTTCCCACTCCTTGACTGCGCTCACTTTGCTCCAAAGACTCGCTCCGCCGTAGCCAGCGCATTCCATGTCTGGGCCTTTGCACTCCTCTGCCTGTGTGGCCCTCCTCGATCGCCCGTGGTTCATTCTGACACCTTCAGGCCTCCTGTCAGAGCACTTTCCTGACCTCTCTGCCCCAGTCTCATTGTCCCCCTTACCTTGCTTCACGTTCTTCTCACCTCACTTCATTTTACATGCATGGTTACTTGTTGGTCGTCTTCATATCCTTCAGTAGAACGTCAGCTCCATCAGTGGAGGGCACTTCGTTTACTTCTTCTCCCTGCCCGGAGCAGTCCCGGGCTCACTGCTCCATAAACGGTAGTTGATGGATTGAGTGAATGAATGCTGAGCTCATCTTGGCAAACTTGGTGGTACAGAGTTTGTCAAAATGCTGTCCCCGGCTTCAAGAAATTTACTCCAGGTGTGGAGAAGGGCAGTTTTACAAATTACAGGTACAAGTGCTAAGTCGTTAGGTAGTAAGCAGGGTCGTAGAAGGCAGACGAGGTTGAAGCTAGAGAAGGCTTTCTGGTGGATAAATCATTATGGACCAGAGGGCTGTAGCAAAAGAAAATTTTAAAGTAGCCAAGGGCAAGGTATAGTTGAGGAATGATGAATGGGGTTGAGTAATGAGTGTAGAATTCATGAGGATGTTTAGTCATAATGGCAAGCAGACATTTGAGCACTTCTGTGCCTGGCCTTGTTCTGGAGGTGTCGCAGTTACCACTTACTGGAGCAGGTCATCTGATCCTCATAGGAATCTGTAAAGTGTTTAGGTCAGTGAAGAGAGAGAGAGTATGTAATTTCTCCAAAGCCACATTGCTAGTACATGGTAAGGCTGGGCTTCAAACTCAGACAGCTTGGTCCTAGAGCCCAGACTGATGTCTGCTATACTGACTCCATAACAGTGAAGAGTTGGGTGAGGCCTACACCGCTTTAGAAAGAGGACTCTGGCGGCAAGGAAGAACAAATGTCAGTTGGTGGAAGACAGGGGTAATTAAAATGTGCTGCATCCATACTGTAATTTTTGAGGAATGAGGAAAATCTACACGAGCTGCTTATTGGAGTCTTGTCAGTGCTACATTGTTGAGTTACAAACTCAAGTGAAGTGTCTGTGCGAGGTGTGTCCCCATTTTTGTAAAAGCCGCCAAGCCATATATCTATTTATAAGTGAACAGAAAATGGACCTGGATAAACAGTGAATTTTCAGAGAGTGGGGATAAGGGAGACATTGCTTTTCTTAGCTAGCATGTACCACTTTATATAAGTAAATACGGATTAAAATGCCCTAAAATGTAATGGAGAGCAAGGCAGATGGCTTCAGTTCATGCAGGTAAGTGTCCCTGGAAAGGAAGGAGGTGGACAGACGTGATAATGTCCTTACATGTCCCTTTGTGCATTTGTGAGGAACGCATGTGCCCTGGGTTGTTGCCAGGAGCCACAGAGGGAAGCTGACGTGTAACTGAGTTTGAAGGCTGCAGCGTATTCACAGAGGTGTTACAGCTGTCACCACTCTCCAAGTTTCGGACATGTCACCATCCCCCAAGGAGAGCCTCGCCTGTTAGCAGTCTGCCCACTGTCCTCGCCCCGCAGGCCTGCAAACACCAATCTGCTTTCCATCTCTGCGGACTTGTTCATTCTGCACGTTTCCTGTAGGTAGAATTGTACAATATGTGACCGCTTGTGTCTGGCTTCTTTCACTTAGCACAGTGTTTTCAGGGTTCGTCCATGTTGTAGCCTGTATCAGTATTTGATTCCTTTTAGTGGCTCAATAAATTCCCTTGTATGATATACAGCGTTTTGTTTGTCCATCATTTGGTGGACATTTGGCTTTCTGCTCGTTGGCTGCTGTGAATATTCACGTACAGGTTTTTCTTTTTTTATGAACATGTGTGTTCATTCATTTTGGGCATATATATACATAGGAGTGGAATTGCTGGGTCATATGGTGACTATGTTTAACTATGTTTAACTGCCAGATTGTTTTCCAAAGCAGCTGTACCAGTTTACATGTCCACCAACAGTTGTATCTTGTCATTTTCATTATAGCCATCCTAGTTGTTGTGAGGGTGGTGTATCCATTGTGGCTTTGATTTGCATTTTCAGGAGGCTAATGATGTTGGATTTTTTATAAACATATTGGCCATTTGTGTATCTTCTTTGAAGACATGTCTATACATATCCTTGCCCATTTTTACATTGGGTATAATAATCTCATTTCTTTATCTGTAGCATCTGAAATTCTGTCTCCTTTTTAAAAATTAATTAGTTATTTTTGGCTACATTGGGTCTCCGTCACTGCACGCAGGCTTTCTCTAGTTGCAGCAAGCGAGGGCTACTCTTCGTTGTGGTGTGTGGGCGTCTCATTGTGGTGGCTTCTCTTGTTGCGGAGCACAGGCTCTAGGCACATGGGCTTCAGTAGTTGTGGCACGTGGGCTCAGTAGTGGTGGCTCGCAGGCTCTAGAGCGCAGGCTCAGTAGTTGTGGCGCACGGGCTTAGTTGCTCTGCAGCATGTGGGATCTTCCCAGACCAGGGCTGGAACCTGTGTCCCCTGCACTGGCAGGTGGATTCTTAACCACTGCGGCACCAGGGAAGTCTTCTGTCTCCTTTGTTGTTTGTGGGTTCTTTTCTGGAGGCGAATCTGTTTATCAAGTCTTTTCAAATAACTAATGTTTTACTTAAATTTTCTGGTGCATTGTCTTTGTGAGGTGGAATGTGTGGAGTGAAAGTAAGGCACTGTGACACTTACATTAAACAAGTCTTCAAGTTGTGAACAGCTCTTGTACCAGGACAACTAGTATTTGTCTGTTTTAGAGAGAAAAAGTAAATTTTGTAGTTTACATCTACGGAAGGTGGGATGCTCAGGGGTGAATTACTCATTTTATCAAATTGTATTTTTTAAAATTCTGTCTGTTGAATATTACTTATTTGTAGATTATAATCCCATGTCCCATCCCAAGTTGCAGTGGGACAGTTAAATAAAACTTTCTGGATGAAGGGCAGTAAGAATGTTCCATTTGAATGATGTACGTATTTCCCTCGGGAAGACAAGATAATGTACAGTGAGTCTGTTCAGGTGGTTACTGAGTGCTGGGTGCCAGACTCACGGATGTCTCCTTCCTGTCGCTGTGTAATGACTTACCCGGAAATACGGAGATAAAAATCCTCAGGTGTTTTTTGCAGACAGGCGTCAGTCAGGAGAGGTATTTTATCTGAAGTTACCTATGAAAATTTCAGTAACAGCAGCACACAAGCAACCTGGAGATGAACCACAGCCTGTCCTAAAAGGCGGGGTGTGATGGGTGAGTGAGGAAAGATGGTTCACTCTTAGAATCTTTGTGACTCAAATGTGTCAACCATGGTTTTCATAGAAGATGAGAAACAAGGGAATCCTGTTGTTTTCTTGGCTTTGTTTTGAGACAGAGTGATTGAAAGAGAAACCCTTGCTGACACCACTCACAACAGATGTCCTTCTTTTTTTTTTTTTTAACATCTTTATTGGGGTAGAATTGCTTTACAATGGTGTGTTAGTTTCTACTTTACAACAAAGTGAATCAGTTATACATATACATATGTTCCCATAACTCCTCCCTCTGTGTCTCCCTCCCTCCCACCCTCCCCATCCCACCCCTCCAGGCCGTCACAAAGCACCAAGCTGATATCCCTGTGCTATGCGGCTGCTTGCTACTAGCTATCTACCTTACGTTTGGTAGTGTATATATGTCCATGCCTCTCTCTCGCTGTCACAGCTCACCCTTCCCCCTCCCCATATCCTCAAGTCCGTTCTCCAGTAGGTCTGTGTCTTTATTCCTGTCTTACCCCTAGGTTCTTCGTGACATTTTTTTTCTTAAATTCCATATATATGTGTTAGCATACGGTATTTGTCTCTGTCTTTCTGACTCACTTCACTCTGTATGACAGACTCTAGGTCTATCCACCTCATTTCAAATAGCTCAATTTCGTATCTTTTTATGGCTGAGTAATATTCCATTGTATAGATGTGCCACATCTTCTTTATCCATTCATCCGATGATGGGCACTTAGGTTGTTTCCATCTCCTGGCTATTGTAAATAGAGCTGCAATGAACATTTTGGTACATGACTCTTTTTGAATTTTGGTTTTCTCAGGGTATATGCCCAGTAGTGGGATTGCTGGGTCACATGGTAGTTCTATTTGTAGTTTTTGAAGGAACCTCCATGCTGTTCTCCGTAGTGGCTGAACCAATTCACATTCCCACCAGCAGTGCAAGAGTGTTCCCTTTTCTCCACACCCTCTCCAGCATTGATTGTTTCTAGATTTTTTGATGATGGCCATTCTGACTGGTGTGAGATGATATTTCATTCCAGTTTCGATTTGCATTTCCCTAATGATTAATGTTGTTGAGCATTCTTTCATGTGTTTGTTGGCAGTCTGTATATCTTCTTTGGAGAAATGTCTATTTAGGTCTTCTGCCCATTTTTGGATTGGGTTGTTTGTTTTTTTGTTACAAGCATGAGCTGCTTGTAAATTTTGGAGATTAATCCTTTGTCAGTTGCTTCATTTGCAAATATTTTCTCCCATTCTGAGGGTTGTCTTTTGGTCTTGTTTATGGTTTCCTTTGCTGTGCAAAAGCTTTGAAGTTTCATTAGGTCCCGTTTATTTTTGTTTCTATTTCCATTTCTCTAGGAGGTGGGTCAAAAAGGATCTTGCTGAGATTTATGTCATAGAGTGTTCTGCCTATGTTTTCCTCTAAGAGTTTGATAGTTTCTGGCCTTACATTTAGGTCTTTAATCCATTTTGAGCTTAGTTTTGTGTATGGTGTTAGGGAGTGATGTAATCTCATACTTTTACATGTACCTGTCCAGTTTTCCCAGCACCACTTATTGAAGAGGCTGTCCTTTCCCCACTGTACATTCCTGCCTCCTTTATCAAAGATAAGGTGACCATATGTGCGTGGGTTTATCTCTGGGCTTTCTATCCTGTTCCATTGATCTATCTTTCTGTTTTTGTGCCAGTACCATACTGTCTTGATTACTGTAGCTTTGTAGTATAGTCTGAAGTCAGGGAGCCTGATTACTCCAGCTCCGTTTTTCGTTCTCAACATTGCTTTGGCTATTCGGGGTCTTTTGTGTTTCCATACAAATTGTGAAATATTTTGTTCTAGTTCTGTGAAAAATGCCAGTGGTAGTTTGATAGGGATTGCATTGAATCTGGAGATTGCTTTGGGTAGTAGAGTCATTTTCACAATGTTGATTCTTCCAATCCAAGAACATGGTATATCTCTCCATCTATTTGTATCATCTTTAATTTCTTTCATCAGTGTCTTATAATTTTCTGCATACAGGTCTTTAGTCTCCTTAGGTAGGTTTATTCCTAGATATTTTATTCTTTTTGTGGCAATGGTAAATGGGAGTGTTTTCTTGATTTCACTTTCAGATTTTTCATCATTAGTGTATAGGAATGCAAGAGATTTCTGTGCATTAATTTTGTATCCTGCCACTTTACCAAATTCATTGATTAGCTCTAGTAGTTTTCTGGTAGCATCTTTAGGATTCTCTATGTATAGTATCATGTCACCTGTAAACAGTGACAGCTTTACTTCTTCTTTTCTGATTTGGATTCCTTTTATTTCCTTTTCTTCTCTGATTGCTGTGGCTAAAACTTCCAAAACTATGTTGAATAAGCGTGGTGAGAGTGGGCAACCTTGTCTTGTTCCTGATCTTAGTGGAAATGCTTTCAGTTTTTCACCATTGAGGATGATGTTGGCTGTGGGTTTGTCATATATGGCCTTTATTATGTTGAGGAAAGTTGCCTCTATGCCTGCTTTCTGCAGGGTTTTTATCATAAATTGGTGTTGAATTTTGTCAAAAGCTTTCTCTGCATCTGTTGAGATGGTCATATGGTTTTTCTCCTTCAATTCGTTAATATGGTTTATCACATTGATAGATTTGCGTATATTGAAGAATCCTTGCATTCCTGGAATAAACCCCACTTGATCATGGTGTATGATCCTTTTAATGTGCTGTTGGATTCTGTTTGCTAGTATTTTGTTGAGGATTTTTGCATCTATGTTCATCAGTGATATTGGCCTGTAGTTTTCTTTCTTTGTGACATCCTTGTCTGGTTTTGGTATCAAGGTGGTGGTGGCCTCGTAGAATGAATTTGGGAGTGTTCCTCCCTCTGCTATATTTTGGAAGAGTTTGAGAAGGATAGGTGTTAGCTCTTTTCTAAATGTTTGATAGAATTCGCCTGTGAAGCCATATGGTCCTGGGCTCTTGTTTGTTGGAAGATTTTTAATCACAGTTTCAATTTCATTACTTGTGATTGGTCTGTTCATATTTTCTATTTCTTCCTGATTCAGTCTTGGCAGGTTGTGAATTTCTAAGAATTTGTCCATTTCTTCCAGGTTGTCCATTTTATTGGCATAGAGTTGCTTGTAGTAATCTCTCATGATCTTTTGTATTTCTGCAGTGTCAGTTGTTACTTCTTTTTCATTTCTAATTCTATTGATTGATTTGAGTCTTCTCCCTTTTTTTCTTGATGAGTCTGGCTAATGGTTTATCTATTTTGTTTATCTTCTCAAAGAACCAGCTTTTAGTTTTATTGATCTTTGCTATTGTTTCCTTCATTTCTTTTTCATTTATTTCTGATCTGATTTTTATGATTTCTTTCCTTCTGCTAACTTTGGGGGTTTTTTGTTCTTCTTTCTCTAATTGCTTTAGGCGCAAGGTTAGGTTGTTTATTCGAGATGTTTCCTGTTGCTTAAGGTGGGCTTGTATTGCTATAAACTTCCCTCTTAGAACTGCTTTTGCTGCATCCCATAGGTTTTGGGTCGTTGTGTCTCCATTGTCATTTGTTTCTAGTTATTTTTTGATTTCCTCTTTGATTTCTTCAGTGATCACTTCGTTATTAAGTAGTGTATTGTTTAGCCTCCATGTGTTTGTATTTTTTACAGATCTTTTCCTGTAATTGATATCTAGTCTCATGGCGTTGTGGTCGGAAAAGATACTTGATACAATTTCAGTTTTCTTAAATTTACCAAGGCTTGATTTGTGACCCAAGATACGATCTATCCTGGAGAATGTTCCATGAGCACTTGAGAAAAATGTGTATTCCGTTGTTTTTGGATGGAGTGTCCTATAAATATCAGTTAGGTCCATCTTGTTTAATGTATCATTTAAAGCTTGTGTTTCCTTATTTATTTTCATTTTGGATGATCTGTCCATTGGTGAAAGTGGGGTGTTAAAGTCCGCTACTGTGAATGTGTTTCTGTCGATTTCCCCTTTTATGGCTGTTATTATTTGCCTTATGTATTGAGGTGCTCCTATGTTGGGTGCATAAATATTTACAATTGTTATATCTTCTTCTTGGATCGATCTCTTGATCATTATGTAGTGTCCTTCTTTGTCTCTTCTAATAGTCTTTATTTTAAAGTCTGTTTTGTCTGATAGGAGAATTGCTACTCCAGCTTTCTTTTGTTCTCCATTTGCATGGAATATCTTTTTCCATCCCCTTACTTTCAGTCTGTGTGTGTCTCTAGGTCTGAAGTGGGTCTCTTGTAGACAGCATATATATGGGTCTTGTTTTCGTATCCATTCAGCCAATCTGTGTCTTTTGGTGGGAGCATTTAGTCCATTTACATTTAAGGTAATTATCGATATGTATGTTCCTATTCCCATTTTCTAAATTGTTTTGGGTTCGTTATTATAGGTCTTTTCCTTCTCTTGTGTTTCTTGCCTAGAGAAGTTCCTTTAGCATTTGTTGTAAAGCTGGTTTGGTGGTGCTGAACTTTCTCAGCTTTTGCTTGTCTGTAAAGGTTTTAATTTCTCCATCAAATCTGAATGAGATCCTTGCTGGGTAGAGTAATCTTGGTTGCAGGTTTTTCTCCTTCATCACTTTCAGTATGTCCTGCCGCTCCCTTCTGGCTTGCAGAGTTTCTGCTGAGAGATCAGCTGTTAACCTTATGGGGATTCCCTTGTGTGTTATTTGTTGTTTTTCCCTTGCTGTTTTTAATATGCTTTCTTTGTATTTAATTTTTGACAGTTTGATTAATATGTGCCTTGGTGTGTTGCTCCTTGGATTTATCCTGTATGGGACTCTCTGTGCTTCCTGGACTTCATTAACTATTTCCTTTCCCATATTAGGGAAGTTTTCAACTATAATCTCTTCAAATATTTTCTCAGTCCCTTTCTTTTTCTCTTCTTCTTCTGGAACCCCTATAATTCGAATGTTGGTACGTTTAATGTTGTCCCAGAGGTCTCTGAGACTGTCCTCAGTTCTTTTCATTCTTTTTTCTTTATTCTGCTCTGCAGTAGTTAGTTCCACTATTTTATCTTCCAGGTCACTTATCCGTTCTTCTGCCTCAGTTATTCTGCTATTGATCCCTTCTAGAGTATTTTAAATTTCATTTATTGTCTCGTTCATCATTGCTTGTTTCATCTTTATTTCTTCTACGTCCTTGTTAAACGTTTCTTGCATTTTGTCTATTCTATTTCCAAGATTTTGGATCATCTTTACTATCATTATTCTGAATTCTTTTTCAGGTAGACTGCCTATTTCCTCTTCATTTGTTAGGTCTGGTGCATTTTTATCTTGCTCCTTCATCTGCTGTGTGTTTTTCTGTCTTCTCATTTTGCTTATCTTACTGTGTTTGGGGTCTCCTTTTTGCAGGCTGCAGGATCGTAGTTCCCGTTGTTTTTGATGTCTGTCCCCAGTGGCTAAGGTTGGTTCAGTGGGTTCTGTAGGCTTCCTGGTGGAGGGGACTAGTGCCTGTGTTCTAGTGGATGAGACTGGATCTTGTCTCTCTGGTGGGCAGGTCCACGTGTGGTTGTGTGTTTTGGGGTGTCTGTGGACTTATTATGATTTTAGGCAGCCTCTCTGCTAATGGGTGGGATTGTGTTCCTGTTTTGCTAGTTATTTGGCATAGGGTGTCCAGCACTGTAGCTTGCTGGTCGTTGAGTGAAGCTGGGTGCTGGTGTTGAGATGGAGATCTCTGGGAGATTTTCGCCGTTTGATATTATGTGGAGCTGGGAGGTCTCTTATTGACCAGTGTTCTGAAGTTGGCTCTCCCACCCAGCACTGACTCCTGGCTGCAGCACCAAGAGCCTTTCATCCACATGGCTCAGAATAAAAGGGAGAAAAAGTAGAGAGAAAGAATTAGTAGAAGTAGGAGGAAAGAAAGAAGAAGGAAGGAAGGAAGAAAGAAAGAAGAAAAGGAAAGAAGGAAAGAAAGAAAGGGAGGGAGGGAGGAAAGGAAAGAAGGAAGGAGGGAAGGAAGGAAAAGAAGGAAAGAAGATACAGTAAAATAAAATAAAGTAAAATATAATAAAGTTACTAAATTAAAAAATAATTATTAAGAAAAAAAACGGACGGCTAGAACCTTAGGACAAATGGTGGAAGCAAAGCCATACAGACAAAATCTCACACAGAGGCATACACATACACACTCACAAAAAGAGGAAAAGGGGAAAAATCATAAATCCTGCTCTCAGAGTCCACCTCCTCAATTTGGGGTGATTCGTTGTCTAAAGGAGGGAAGGAAGGAAGGGAGGGAGGGAGGAAGGAAGATAAAGTAAAATAAAGTTATTAAAATAAATTATAAAGAAAAATAATTTAAAAAAAAACGGACGGATAGAACCCTAGGACAAATGGTGGAAGCAAAGCTATACAGACAAAATCTCACACAGAAGCATACACATACACACAAAAAGAGGAAAAGGGGAAAAATTCATACATCTTGCTCTCAAACTCCACCTCCTCAATTTGGGATGATTCGTTGTGTATTCAGGTATTCCAGATGCAGGGGACATCAAGTTGATCGTGGAGCTTTAATCCGCTGCTGCTGAGGCTGCTGGGAGAGATTTCCCTTTCTCTTCTTTGTTCTCACAGCTCCCGGGGTTCAGCTTTGGATTTGGCCCCGCCTCTGCGTGTAGGTCGCTGGAGGGCGTCTGTTTTTTGCTCAGACAGGACGGGGTTAAAGGAGCCGCTGATTCCGGGGCTCTGGCTCACTCAGGACGGGGGGAGGGAGGGGCGCGGAGTGCGGGGCGAGCCTGTGGCGGCGGAGGCTGGCGTGACGTTGCACCAGCCTGAGGCCCGCCGTGCGTTCTTCCGGGGAAGTTGTCCTTGGATCCCGGGAACCTGGAAGTGGCGGGCTGCACAGGCTCCCTGGAAGAGGGTTGTGGATAGTGACCTGTGCTCGCACACAGGCCCCTTGGTGGTGGCAGCAGCAGCCTTTGCGTCTCCCGCCCGTCTCTGGGGTCCGTGGTTTTAGCCGCAGCTCGCGCGCGTCTCTGGGGTCCGCGTTTTTAGCCGCGGCTCACGCCAGTCTCTGGGGTCCGCGCTTCTGGCCGCGGCTCGCGCCCGTCTCTGGAGCTCCTTGAAGCAGCGCTCTTAATCCCCTCTCCTCGTGCACCAGGAAACAAAGAGGGAAGAAAAAGTCTCTTGCCTCTTCGGCAGCTCCAGACTTTTTCCCGGACTCCCTCCAACCTAGCCGTGGTGCACTAGTCCTCAGCAGGCTGTGTTCATGCTGCCAACCCCAGTCCTCTCCCTGCACTCCGATGGAAGCCCGAGCCTCAGCTCGCAGCCCCGCCCGCCCCGGCGGGTGAGCAGACAAGCCTTTCGGGCTGGTGAGTGCCGGTCGGCACCGATCCTTTGTGCGGGAATCTCCCCGCTTTGCCTTCCGCACCCCTGTTGCTGTGCTCTCCTCCGCGGCTCTGAAGCTCCCCCCTCCGCCTCCCGCTGTCTCCGCCCGAGAAGGGGCTTCCTAGTGTGTAGAAACCTTTCCCCCTTCACAGCTCCCTCCCACTGGTGCAGGGCCTGTCCCTATTCTTTTGTCTGTTTATTCTTTTGCCCTACCCCGGTACGTGGGGAGTTTCCTGCCTTTTGGGAGGTCTGAGGTCTTCTGCCAGCATTCAGTAGGTGTTCTGTAGGGGTTGTTCCACATGTAGATGTATTTCTGGTGTATCTGTGGGGAGGAAGTGATCTCCGCGTCTTACTCTTCCTCCCTCTTCCCCTCCGCCTCCAGATGTCCTTCTTTTAATACCCCTCCCATTGCTTACACATTCTGCTCCCGTCCCATTTAGTTTGAAGCAGATGGTGGCTCAAGGGCATGCGTGGAATGCGTGGTCTCTGTGTCTCCTGGCCTGGCGGGGCGTGCTCACACAGCGAAAAGGTCGCAGGCTCCCTGTTTTCTGCCCTTTTTCCTCCCCAGCACTAGCCACTTCAAGTTGGGTGGTTTTGGATTGTTGTGTGCTGCTTCGAATAGCTCGAATGACCATTTGAGATTTCATTAGGGTTTCTACTCTTGTTAAATGGTAGTCTCCATGCTGGGTACGTATAAAAGTTAGTAGCTCCATTATTCACTGACTAGTTGTTGAGTGCCTGCTGTATACAGGCGCTGTCCTGTGTTCTGGAAAACAGTGATGACCAAGACGTAAGTTCCTCCTCTCATGGCACCTGCATTCTAGTGAAGGAGACCGAAAGTAAATATACAAACAGGGAAAGGTGCTGTGGTTTCCATAGTAGTAGATGCTGCAAAGAAGATAAGGAAGTGTCGGTGCAAGCGACTGCAGGGCGAGGGGCAGGCGGGCCTCTAGGAGACGCTTCCATTGAGGTCCGCGTGGCATGAGGGTCAGCCGTACAGAGGAGGAGGAATGTGTCGGGAGAGCCAACAGCTGGTACAGGGGCCTTTGCGTTGACTTCTGAGGGTAGAAAGAAAGCCATGTGGACGGAGCGTTAGTAAAAGGAAGATGTGGGTACGATAAGGGTTCTGAGGGCACTAGGCAGGGGCCCAGTCAGGTGGGCCTTGCATTCCAGGGGCAGTGATTAGGGTTTTATTCTAAGTGCACTGCGGAGCCTGTGGCGGACCTTAAGTAAGGGAGCAGCGTGTCCTGTACACTCTTTCCGAAGATGACTTTTTGTATGGAAGATACAGGGCAAGTGTGGACTTTTGTTCCTGACCAGCTGAGAGTAAGTTTCAGAGATTGTGAGCCCACACATCCAAATTCTTCAGCAGGTATTTTTTTTAAGAACAGTAACATTCTTGTCCTGTGTACGAGGCACTTACCACGTGCATCCAGGGAATCAGATATAATATAGTACTATTACCTAATATATGCTGTCCACATTCAGTTTTCCTGGTTGTCCTAATCCTGTCTTTTAGTGCAGCTTCTTTGGTCCAACTCAGGATTCTACGTTAGCCTTTTGCTGTTTCTTGAGTGTGGGTCTGCAGCAGTTCCTTGCCTTCTCTTTACCTTTCATAACATTTGCGTTCCTAAATAGTGCAGGTTTATTGTTTCATAGAATGTCCCTAATTTGGATTTAAGTGATTGTTTCCTCACTATTCAAGTTACGCATTTTGGGCAAGAAAAATATGTATCTGTATGCGTCTGTCCAGACGCCACGTGTCTATAGTGAACCACGTCAGAGGGTACCTGGCGTCACTTTGTCCGTTACTGGTTGGGTTAACTTTACTTGGTTGGAGTGATGTCCATCATATTTTCCCACTATATAAGTTATCTTATTTTGACAGTTGAAAAAACTATCAGGTACTTTGTGTAAAGTTATCTTCTTTTGTAATTGAAAAAATATCAGATACTTCGTCTAAAATTCTGTCTGAAAAAATATCAGATACTTTGTCTAAAATTCTGTCTCCCAACAAATTTTCACCTAATGGAGAAAATTAGTTATTACTTAACGATTGTTCCAAAATACGCTAACCATCATTCTAAACTGATTAGTTGTTATTCTACAGGGAGAACTTCTGCTTATCTGTCTACTTAAACGTGGATTCATGAATGTTCTTATTCAGTTTCAATTCAATGTATTATATAGTCCATGACCATTGTTATTTCTTTTGATGGTCAGAACTGGCCCAGATTTGGCCAATGAGAACCCTGTCAGACTGAATCCTATACGTCTTAACGTGTGCTCCCATTTTTAAACCACTTTCTTTTCGGCATAAGGGTTTCCCTACTCTTCTTGTACTTTCCTTCCCTTAGCCCTGAAGTCAGCCATTTCTTTAAGAGCCCCAGTTCCTTTAAGTTAAAATGGTATTTGGGAACCAAGATCTGGGCACTACTTATGTTCATTGCTGCTGTAAATATCATTATCCAGTGGATAGAGTTTAAAAATTGATATTTATGTTTAAATCACAAGTTCATACAGATACTCTAATTCCAGTCCAATACCTAGGGTTCTTCCCCCCCACCCCTGTTCTTGATTTCCATTTCCCTTCTCTCCTGGTGGGAGACCTAACTCCCAACAGCATTCATATCTCCATGTCTGACCACTTGTGTAACGTATGCTCAGTAGTTTCAGAATTGCTCTATCCGTACCATCATCAACAACAAACCTACTAAGTAATGTTCAGTATTTCTTCAGTTCTTCTTCCTTATGCTGAGAGTAAATAGGTAAAGTACAGTGCTTAAAATTCACTTGGATGAATTCCTTTTTTCTCCCTGTGATTATGGCATTCCTTCTTGGTAAACACATCTTAATTTTTCTAGGTATTGCGATACTCCCCTTCACTGGAGATGAAGTGTATTTTTCTTGCAGCTTTATTGACATACACTGATGCACAATAAAATACCTTTGTTTAACGTGTTTCATAAGTTGTGGCTCACACAGGCCTGTGACAGCCGCACCATGAGCAAGATTAATGATGGATATGTTCAGTGTGGTGTCGCTTACATTTCTCTTTCTATGAGCATACCTTTATATGTTTGAGTCATTTGCATATTCGTTTCTGTGAATTGACTGACTGTTCTTATCTGTAGTGTCCCCTCCCCACCTTTTAAAACAGGGCTGTTGGCCTTTTTCTTCTCTATTTTTAAGAGGTTTTCAATGTCTATTAGGGATATTAACTCTATAATATCAGTCACTCAGAAAATACTAATTGCAAATATATTTTCAGTTTGTCATTTGTCCTTTTACTTTGCTTTTAGTAAGTTTTAAATTTTTATGTAAGTGAAGCTATCCATCTTTTTTCTTTAATAGTTTCTGGATTTTAATAGGAAGGTTTTTCCCACTGTCACATTTTAGAGGAATTCAGCCATTTTTGCTGGATTAGGGTTAGGGTTGCGCTTGTATGGTTTCATTTTTCTTATATTTGAATCTCCAATTCACTTAGACTTACCTCATTTTAAGGTGTGAATAATGAATCTGTTGTATTCATTTCTAGATGGCTTTCCAGTTGTGTCAACACTGGTTTTTAAAAATTTTATCATGGTGCTGGGACAACTGGATCTCCACATACAAAAGAATGAAATTGGACCCCTACCTCACATCATATAAACAATGAACTCCAGATGGATCATAAACCGAAAATTAATAGCTAGAACTATAAAAGTCTTAGAGGAAAACATAGGAGCAAATCTTTGTGACCATGGATCTAGCAGAGGTTTTTTTAGATATGATATCAAAAGCACATGAGACAAAAGAAAAAATACATTGAAATTCATCAAACATTAAAACATCCTTGATGTTTCAAAGGATGTCATCAAGAAAATGAAGAACAACCCATGGAATGGGAGAAAATACTTGCAACTTCTCCTGAGTTCTGTGGAATGACTTAGGTTTTTTCTAGGCTTTTCCTACTCCTAGAGAGGGTTTAGCTTTCTGCAGTCTTTCTAATCAATGACCACTTGCTCATCAGTTCCACTACCTTCATATTTTTTTCTCTTGCCTTTTTGTGTTCCTTATGCATGATTCGTTTTCTTACACTGTCACTTTAGACTGGTTTTATGAGAAAGCAGGAGTAAATCTTGCATGTTCCGTTTGCAGTGTTTAATCCCAGGTAGATGTCTTTTGGAGAATTTCTAGTCACATCTCCTCTAATACTGCCCCTCTTCCGTTATCTCTTTCCCATCTTCAGTGTCTATTAAATGTATGTTGCAGCTTTCAATCTATGTTGGTCTCTGTATTTCCTGTCTTTCATATTTGCCATGTCTTTATATCTAGAGCCTTCTTGGAGGTTTTCTTAATTTTTATCTTCTAATTCAATAATTCTTTAACTCTGTCTAGTCTGCTGTGTTCCGACCTCTGCTGAATGTTTAATTAACGACTCATTTAATTTCTCATTTCTTAGAATCTACTGTTACAGTTTCATAAACTCCTTCCCTTTTTTATTGATTCTGTCCTTCCTTTATGTCTTTCAGCACATTTAATATACTTACTTTAAACTCCTTTTTAGATTATACTATTCTTTCTACTTCCTAAGCTGTAAATGCTCCTGTTTCTTGGGTTCCTTTGGTTGTCTGTCTTAGCATCAAATTTCATTACATGCTTTGTAATTTTTGGTTTGTGAATTCAGCTTGCCTTGTTTTCTTTCAGGGTTTTTTTCTTCTTTTCTTCTTCCCACGCTCACCCTTTCCTGTAAGGCAGTTCTGAAGTTGCCCCAGCCTGACTTTTTGAAATCCTCAGCTCCGAAGAAGGTCTTGCAATAGGATCTTTCAGAGAAACTGCCTCCAGTACTGACCAGCATGTGGTGCTTTGATTGTCTGTTGCACAGATACTTCTAATTCTTCCTTCATTGCAGGCAAGCACTTTCTTTTCATTTGAAATTGGAGTAGTGACTTGAGCTTTGTCACCTCTGTGCCTGTGTAGAAGATACAGTCCCAGGTCTCACAGCATGAGTCTGTTCACTGCCTCACAGGAGCAGTCTCAGGTTTCATTTCCTCCAGGGAGTTGCATCTTTGACCCCAGTGCCTGTTCCCCCTCTCAGCTCCCTGAGTTCCTCCTGGCTCGAGCCCCAGTTCACTACTGGGAGTTTATCACTGTTGTTTTTGGAAATGGCTGAATCCTCTGCTTTGAATACAGTATTCATCTATTCAAGGTCAGCTGTATTCATCTATTCAAGGTCAGCTATTCAAGGTCAGCTCCTCCCTTTCTAGCCCATCATTTGTATGTATAAAGACCGTCCTATTTTTAGTAACTGAAGCATACTTTAAGTTACAGAAAGTCTTCAGTTCTAATCTTACACCCAATTTAAAGGTTTCCCCTTCCCCCCCATACGTGGGGTGGGGGTGGTTTCTTCTTTTAACCTTCACTCTTCCCACTTATTCTTGTGCTTACTGTCAGGGTTGAGGAAGAAGAAAGAGGAAAGGGGCAAAGTCTGATGTGAATGATGCTGTTTTAATCCAGCTAGGTGTCATGGCATAAATATAAGTGCCAGTTCTTTTGTGCTACACGTAGTATGTTTTTTCAGAGGCTCTCATAAAACCCATCACTGCCCCAGAATAGGTAATACACTTCATGTTTCATTTTCTGCAGCTCTTGCCCTCCCCCGTATCCTGGGCTCATCTCTTGCCAGTGAAGACGCTTTTATTGCTTGAGTCATCTTACCCTCGGACACTTGTCTCATGGGTGGAGTTCCATTGAATGGGCTTCAAGCTGGACTTAAACTTGGCTCAAAGGAAGTGCATAAGTTTTGTCTTTTCTCCTAACTTTTAATTTTGGAAAACTTCAAGCCCGCAGAAAAGTTGAAAGTATAGTGGATGAATAGCCATATGCCCTTCCCCCTAGATCTCTGCCTGTTAATATTTTGCCTGTTGGCTGACATTGATTTCTTTCTTCACTGAACTAATTGAGGATCACAATGCAGACATTATATTACTGTAGCCCTTAATACTTCTCTTTGCGTGTATCTCCAAAAATCAAGGACAGTCTTGTGGGTAATGCATTTATTACACTCAGAAATTTGAACATTGTTATAACACTATTATCTTCTAGTCCATACTCAGATTTTTCCAGATGTTTCAATAAATGCCTTCTATAGCTGTTTTTCCTGCCTGATTGAGGATCCAGTCAACATTGCAATTAGTTTTTCATGTTTCTTTACTCATGAAGACATCCCCAGGCTTTTTTGCCTTTTGTGACAGTGACCTATTTTAGTCTGTGCCGGTTTCCTTGCAGAATACCTCTCCACTTAGATTTGTGTGATTGTTGTCTTATGATTAGATTCAAATTAAACACTTTTACTAATGCTTTGGTTAAGGCGATGTCCACCAGATTTCTCTGTAAAAGTACCTTTTTCCCTTTTAATCTGTGGAGTGTCATTTTAAGACTGAGTGGACATCCTATTCCCTGAAGTCTTTTATCTTGTGGTTTTAGCATCCATTGATAATTTTTACCTGAATCAATTATTATTACTTTGGTACTTACAATATGGTGACTTTGCAGTTCTGCCCTTTCTACAAATACTAGGTGGCATTCTTCTGTAAAAGAGAGCTTTCCTCTTTCCTCTCATCTTTAAAGGAAATAATTTGTTACTAGTAGACTTATGGATTTTTAACAATGTATTCTCATCCACTGCTGTTATTGATTTTGATGTGTGGCTTATTCCAAATTTGGCCTCTGGGAATCTGCGCATTCTTGGCCCTGCCAAACACTGTAATGTAGCTTGTCCACCTGCTGGCTTTGCCCCCAGGTTACTAAGGCAAGCCCCAGTCAGCTCGTGCACTTTGGACCTCTCCGTGCCAAGGAGCGCCCTTCCCTACATGGGAGATGTGTTTACATGTACTCCCAAACTTAGGGTCCACGCGTCACATTTTCCTAAGTGCTCTCCCAGCGCTGCACCTAACGTGGGCCCTGTAGTTTCTAATGCTCAGCAGTCCCCACCCCACCCCACCCCCAAAGTAAGATGCCATCCCCCTCTTTCACAGGTTCTGTGAGAGCCTCCATTACTCGATGTGATTTTGCACTCCACTGCTGTCCTGGGGAAAGAAAGTGAAAAGTCGGTGCTCTCTTGTCCTCTGAATACTCTTGCAGAACGTCCCTTTGAACCTCTTGTCTTTTCCTTTATGGCCTGGATAATGCGGTGCGCTAAGGTTCTTTTTAGTAAGTCCCGCTCAGATCTTTAGAATGGGAGATATGTTAGTTTCCTAGGATTGCCGTTACAGCTGGGAAACAACAAAAATTTTGTCTCACGGTTCTAGAGGCCAGAAGTCCAAGAGATCAGGGTGTAGGCAGGATGCTTCCTTCTGAGGGCTCTGAGAGGTTCTGTTCCATGCCTCTCCCCTGGCCTCTGGTGCTTTGCTGGCGGGCTGGGTTGCAGAAGCATCGCCTGGTCTCTGCCTTCATCTTCCCATGGCCTTCGTGGGTGTGTATCTGTGTCCATATTTCCCCCTTTATAAGGACATCAGTCGTATTGGATTAAGTGCCTACCCTACTCCAGTATGGTCTCGTTCTGACTTAACTGATTACATTTGCAGCTATCCTGTTTCCAGATGAGATCCCAGTCTGAGGTAGGGGGCATGAGGACTTCAGCATATGAATTTGGGCACTTTTTAACCATTGTTCTTCAGAAATTCTGAGACAATTCAGCATTCTTTTATGTATGGACTTCTATTTCATTTCTGATACGTGAAGTTTTTAATCTTATTTTTGAACACTGTGGACTGAGTTTGTTCCCCCCCAAATTCATACGTGTGAGAGCTAATCCCCAATGTGACGGTGTTTGGAGGTGTGAGACCTTTGGGAGGTGATTTTATGAAGGTGGATTAAGCCCTTATGAATAGGATTAGTGCCCTTATAAAAGGGACCCCAGACAACTCCATCATTCCTTCTGCCATGTGAGGACACAGCAGAAAGACAGCCGTCTGTGAACTAAAAAGAAGGCCCTCACCAGACACCATAACTGCCAGCAAGACTTGGCAGCCTCTGGAACTGGGAGGAATAAAGTTGCGTTGTTAATAAGCCACCCAGTCTATGGTATTTCTGCTAGAGTAGACTGAATGGACTAAGACACATGAGGTATAGTTTAAAGGAAATGTTCTGTCATATGTGCATATTAGGACCGCAGGATAGGAACTTCCACCAGTTCTCATGTTTTGTCCAAAAATATTGGTATCCATATTTTTTTACATTTTTGATGAAAATTTCAGAATTATATAAAGGTACAACACATGGTGAACCACAGCATTCTCATCAACCACCTTCAACAAGCTCCAGTGTTGCCGCTTTTGTTTCATCTCCTCTCATCCCCAGTACCATCTCTTCTTTTGATGTTCTTATCCTTTTTTTTTTCCTTAAAGGCTCACAAGTTGTACTGATTCACACTTAGGAAGGATGACAGTTGGACCAGTGCAAAAAGGATTGAAAATGAGCTGATGAGATGGTTTTACAGCAGTAGATCTTTATAGTGTTAGAGATGGAAAAATTGCCGAAGTGCCTTTACTCCAGTGGTTTCCAAATGACTTTTGGCTAAGAAACCCATCTAATTAAACTTATCTGGGAATTCCAAATAAAAGCCCATAAAAAAAGTTACCATGGGGAAACCAAAACTCTACCACCTTTTCCACTTTTTATGTAAGTCGTAGAAGTCTGTGGAATCCTTTGGGCTCTGTAGAACATATTTTGAAAACCAAGGTAAAGTAACTTGTTTAAAGTTGTATAGAGATAGGACTAGGACATAGATCTCTTTTTTTTTTTTGGTACATTTTGATTGATTTCTTTCATTTTATCTACAACCATACCAGTTCTTATATCACCGATACTCAGACTTTTGTCGCAAGAAAAAAATGAGCAGATACTGCTCCCAATATACTAACATTTTACGCCAAGTAGAAGCTGAGTGGTTGGTTCACCATATCACGTATCACACCAGGCAGGGTGTTTCAGTCTCAGTCACTGCGGATGAAACCCTCTGTAGAGGAGAATCTGCCAACTGCATCTCAAATGTGTGTGAACGACAGATTTTCCCTGCCTGACATTAATGAACTGCAGATGGTAAATAGTTTTTCCCTTTAAAAAGTGGGTTTATTTCTCAGTCTGTTAAAATGGCAAATGCCCAAAACAAGCACACAGCTCCCTGCCACTGCAGGCTTGCCAAACTCTTTGTTCTTAAATAATCTTAAATATAACTGCCCTTTGCAGAGTTAATACTCTTACAATAGTAGCTAGCATTTAATGCTTGGAGAATCAAACTGATTTTGTCCATGATGCCATGATTATAATTTCTAAGTGAAAAATATTATCAGTCCTGATAGGAACTCTCAAATAGAAGATTTGGAGCTGCATTCCTTTTGTCCCCCGGAAAGATAGATAGATAGACAGATAGACAGGCCAGCAATTATATAATGGATATGGATATAGGGGATAAAAGAAGAAGGGGCAGAAACTGATGTCACATAGAGCCATAGTGGGTAGGCAGCTGGGGACCAATGTACCTGTGTGACAAGAAGGAATGAACAAGGGGAGAAACAATAGTTAAACTGCTCAATTAGAAGTGCTGGCAAGAACAGCTTGGGGAAGGCAGCCTGCCTGTGTCCTTTTTTTTTGAATTTTTGAATTTTATTTTATTTTTGTAGACAGCAGGATCTTATTAGTTATCCACTTTAGACATATTAGTATATATATGTCAATCCCAATCTCCCAGTTCATCACGCCACCACCCCTCCCCCGCCACTTTTCCCCCTTGGTGTCCATACGTTTGTTGTCTACGTCTGTGTCTCTATTTCTGCGCTGCAAACCGGTTCATCTGTGCCATTTCTCTAGGTTCCACATATATGTGTTAATATACGATATTTGTTTTTCTCTTTCTGACTTAACTTCACTCTGTATGACAGTCTCTATCTAGATCCATCCACTTCTCTACAAATGACCCAATTTCATTCCTTTTTATGGCTGAGTAATATTCCATTGTATATATGTACCACATCTTCTTTATCCAGTCATCTGTCGATGGGCATTTAGGTTGCTTCCATGACCTGGCTATTGTAAATAGTGCTGCAGTGAACATTGGGGTGCATGTGTCTTTTTGAATTATGGTTTTTTCTGGGTATATGCCCAGTAGTGGGATTGCTGGGTCATATGGTAATCCTACTTTTAGTTTTCTAAGGAACCTCCATACTGTTCTCCATAGAAGCTGTATCACTTTACATTCCCACCAACAGTGCATGAGGGTTCCCTTTTCTCCACACCCTCTCCAGCATTTGTTGTTTGTGGATTTTCTGATGGTGCCCATTCTAACTGGCGTGAGGTGATACCTCATTGTAGTTTTGATTTGCATTTCTCTAATAATTAGTGATGTTGAGCAGCTTTTCATATGCTTCTTGGCCATCTGGATGTCTTCTTTGGACAAATGTCTATTTAGGTCTTTTGCCCATTTTTGGATTGGGTTGTTTGTTTTTTTAATATTGAGCTGCTTGAGCTGTTCATATATTTTGGAAATTAATCCTTTGTCCATTGATTCGTTTGCAAATATTTTCTCCCATTCTGAGGGTTGTCTTTTCATCTTGTTTGTAGCTTGCTTTGCAAAAAGCTTTGAAGTTTCTTTAGGTCCCATTTGTTTATTTTTGTTTTTATTTCCATTTCTCTAGGAGGTGGATCAAAAAAGATCTTGCTGTGATTTATGTCAGAGGGTGTTCTTCCTATGTTTTCCACTAACAGTTTTATAGTGTCCAGTCTTACATTTAGGCCTTTAATCCATTTTGAGTTTATTCTTGTGTATGGTGTTAGGGAGTGTTCTAATTTCATTCTTTTACATGGAGCTGTCCAGTTTTCCCAGCACCACTTATTGAAGAGACTGTCTTTTCTCCATTGTATATCCTTGCCGCCGCTGTCGTAGATTAGTTGACCATATGTGCGTGGGTTTATCTCTGGGCTTTCTATCCTATTCTGTTGATCTATATTTCTGTTTTTGTGCCAATACCATATTGTCTTGATTACTGTACCTTTGTAGTATAGTCTGAAGTCAGGGAATATAATTCCTCCCGCTCCGTTTTTTTCCCTCAAAACTACTTTGGCTATTCGGGGTCTCTTGTGTCTCCACACGAATTTTAAGATTTTTTGTTCTAGCTCTGTAAAAAATGCCATTGGTAATTTGATCGGGATTGCGTTGAATCTGTAGATTGCTTTGGGTAGTATACTCATTTTCACAATATTGATTCTTCTAATCCAAGAACATGGTATATCTCGCCATCTGTTGGTATCATCTTTAATTTCTTTCATCAGTGTCTTATAGTTTTCTGCACACAGCTCTTTTGTCTCCCTAGGTAGGTTTATTCCTATGTACTTTAGTCTTTTTGTTGCAATGGTAAATGGGAGTGTTTCCTTAATTTCTCTTTCAGATTTTTCATCATTAGCATGTAGGAATGCAAGAGATTTCTGTGCATTAATTTTGTATCCTGCAACTTTACCAAATTCATTGATTAGCTTTAGTAGTTTTCTGGTGGCATCTTTAGGATTCTCTATCTATAGTATGTCATCTGCAAACAGTGACGGTTTTACCTCTTCTTTTCCAATTTATATTCTTTTTATTTCTTTTACTTCTGATTGCCGTGGGTAGGACTTCCAAAACTATGTTTTGGAACTATGTTTTGAACTATTCAACTATGTTGAATAATAGTGGGGAGAGTGGACATCCTTGTCTTGTTCCTGATCTTAGAGGAAATGCTTTCAGTTTTTCACCATTGAGAATGATGTTTGCTGTCGGTTTGTCATACATGGGCTTTATTATGTTGAGGTGGGTTTCCTCTGTGCCCACTTTCTGGAGAGTTTTTATCGTAAATGGGTTCTGAATTTTGTCAAAAGCTTTTTCTTCATCTATTGAGATGATCATATGGTTTTTCTCCTTCAATTTGTTAATATGGTGTATCACATTGATTGATTTTCGTATACTGAAGAATCCTTGCATCCCTGGGATAAACCCCACCTGATCATGGTGTATGATCCTTTTAACGTGTTGTTGGATTCTGTTTGCTAATACTTTGTTGAGGATTTTTGCATCTATATTCATCAGTGATATTGATCTGTTATTTTCTTTTTTGGTAGTACCTTTGTCTGATTTTGGTATCAGGGTGATGGTGGCCTCATAGAATGAGTTTGGGAGTGTTCGTTCCTCTGCAGTTTTTTGGAAGAGTTTGAGAAGGATGGGTGTTAGCTCTTCTACTAAATGTGTGATAGAATTCACCTGTGAAGCCATCTGGTCCTGGACTTTTTGTTTGTTGGAAGATTTTTAATCACAGTTTCAATTTCATTACTTGTGATTGGTCTGTTTATATTTTCTATTTCTTCCAGGTTCAGTCTCGGAAAGTTATACCTTTCTAAGAATTTGTCCATTTCTTCCAGGCTGTCCATTTTATTGGCATATTGTTGCTTGTAGTAGTCTCTTAGGATGCTTTGTATTTCTGCGGTGTCTGTTGTAGCTTCTCCTTTTCCATTTCTAATTTTATTGATTTGAGTCCTCTCCCTCTTTTTCTTGATGAGTTTGGCTAATGGTTTATCAATTTTGTTTATCTTCTCAAAGAACCAGCTTTTAGTTTTATTGATCTTTGCTATTGTTTTCTGTTTCTATTTCATTTATTTCTGCTCCTATCTTTATGACTTCTTTCCTTCTACTAACTTTGGGTTTTGTTTGTTCTTCTTTCTCTAGTTCCTTTAGGATTAACGTTAGATTGTTTACTTGAGATTTTTCTTGTTTCTTGAGGTAGGCTTGTGTAGCTATCAACTTCCCTCTTAGAACTGCTTTTGCTGCATCCCATAGGTTTTGGGTCGTCGTGTTTTCGTTGTCATTTGTCTCTAGGTATTTTTTGATTTCCTCTTTGATTTCTTCAGTGGTCTCTTGGTTATTTAGTAATGTATTGTTTAGCCTCCATGTGTTTGTGTTTTTTACGTTTTTTTTTCCCTGTGATAGATTTCTAATCTCATAGCATTGTGGTCAGAAAAGATGCTTGATGTGATTTCAGTTTTCTTAAATTTACTGAGGCTTGATTTGTGATCCAAGATGTGATCAATCCTGGAGAATGTTCCATGTGCACTTGAGAAAAAAGCGTAATCTGCTTTTTTTGGTTGGAATGTCCTATAAATATCAATTAAATCTATCTGGTCTGTTGTGTCATTTAAAGCTTGTGTTTCCTTATTAATTTTCTGTTTGGATGATCTGTCCATTGGTGTAAGTGAGGTGTTAAAGTCCCCCACTATTATTGTGTTACTATTGATTTTCCCTTTTATAGCTGTTAGCAGTTGTGTTATGTATTGAGGTGCTCCTATGTTGGGTGCATATATATTTATAATTGTTATATCTTCTTCTTGCATTGATCCTTTGATCATTATATAGTGTCCTTCCTTGTCTCTGGTAACATTCTTTATTTTAAAATCTATTTTATCTGATATGAGTATTGCTACTCCAGCTTTCTTTTGATTTCCATTTGCATGGAATATCTTTTTCCATCCCCTCACTTTCAGTCTGTATGTGTCCCTAGGGGTCTGAAGTGGGTCCCTATATATATATGGGTCTTGTTTTTGTATCCATTCAGCGAGCCTGTGTCTTTCGGTTGGCGCATTTAATCCATTCACGTTTAAGGTAATTATCGATATGTATGTCCCTATTACTCTTCTCTTAATTGTTATGGTTTGTTTTTTTTTTTGTAGGTCCTTTTCTTCTCTTGTGTTTCCCACTTAGAGAAGTTCCTTTAGCATTTGTTGTAGAGCTGAATTCTTTTAGCTTTTGCTTGTCTGTAAAGCTTTTGATTTCTTCATCGAATCTGAATGAGATCCTTGCCTGGTAGAGTAATCTTTGTTGTAGGTTCTTCCCTTTCATCAGTTTAAATATGTCATGCCACTCCCTTCTGGCTTGTAGAGTTTCTGCTGAGAAATAGCTGTTAACCTTATGGGAGTTCCCTTGTATGTTATTTGTCGTTTTTCCCTTGCTGCTTTCAATAATTTTTCTTTGTCTTTAATTTTTGCCAGTTTGATTACTGTGTGTCTCGGCGTGTTTCTCCTTGGGTTTATCCTGCCTGGGACTCTCTGTGCTTCCTGGACTTGTGTGGCTGTTTCCTTTCCCATGTTAGGGAAGTTTTCGACTATAATCTCTTCAAATATTTTCTCAGGTCCTTTCTCTCTCTCTTCTCCTTCTGGGACCCCTATAATGCGAATGTTGTTGCGTTTAATGTTGTCCCAGAGGTCTCTTAGGCTGTCTTCATTTCTTTTCATTCTTTTTTCTTTATTCTGTTCTGCAGCAGTGAATTCCACCATTCTGTCTTCCAGGTCACCTATCTGTTCTTCTGCCTCAGTTATTCTGCTATTGATTCCTTCTAGTATAGGTTTCTTTTCAGTTATTGTATTGTTCATCTCTGTTTGTTTGTTCTTTAATTCTTCTAGGTCTTTGTTTCACATTTCTTGCATCTTCTTAATCTTTGCCTCCATTCTTTTTCCGAGGTCCTGGATCCTCTTCACTATCATTATTCTGTTTCTGGAAGGTTGCCTATCTCCACTTCATTTAGTTGTTTTTCTGGGGTTTTATCTTGTTCCTTCATCTGGTACATAGCCTTCTGCCTTTTCATCTTGTCTATCTTTCTGTGAATGTGGTTTTTGTTCCACAGGCTGCAGGATTGTAATTCTTCTTCCTTCTGCTGTCTGCCCTCTCTTTATTTTTTTTAATTTATATTTTATTGAAGTATAGTTGAATTACAGTGTTGTGTTAATTTTTGCTGTACAGCAGTGAGACTCATATATATATATATATATATATACACACACACACACACACACACACATATATGTATGTGTGTACACACACACACACACACACACATATTCTTTCATATTCTTTTCCATTGTGGTTTATCACAGGATATTGAATATAATTCCCTGTGCTCTACTGTAGAACCTTGTTGTTTATCTATTCTCTGTATAATAGTAGTTTGCATCTGTCAACCCCAAACTCCCAGTCCAACCCTCTCCTCCGCCCCAACCTTGGCAACCACCAGTCTATTCTCTATGGGACACAGATCTCTTGACTAACAAGGAAGTGTTCTTTTTTGGTTCTTACTATTCCTTTTAACAGTTTTCAAAATAATTTCTTTCTTATTTGGGTCCCAGACACAGGGTATATAATTAAAATATGGCCTTCATTCCTGTAGGAAAGCATGGAACAGAGGCATTTTCTTTCCTTCTCCCTAACTCAGTGTGTCTACGACCTTTGAGCTTTGCCACAGCAGATGAATTGTGTTGAAAGTTAAAATAGAATACATTGGGTTTCTAGATGGAATTGTTTTCTTAATTTCATTTTCCTGTTGTTCATTGAATGGATATGGGTGAACAGTTGATTCTTGTATATTGATCTTGTATCTTGTAACTGTTGAACTAGATTGTTACTTTCTAGTTTTGATACCCTAAATTTGAATAAGATTTTTAAAGCAAGTTTATGTTTTATTTTTACATATTTTAAAGTATTTTTACATATTATGAAATTCACCTACTGTAATTCCATGATTTTTAGAAATCTATAAAATCATACAGTAGTCACCACAATCTAGTTTTAGAACATTTTCGTCATCCCCAAAAGTTCAGTCTTTATAAATTCGACTTTTCTATACATTTTATATGAATGGAGTCACACAGTATACGAGGTTTCATGTCTGGCTTCTTTCACCTAGCAGAATGTTTTTGAGGTTCGTCCAAGTATCCTAGTGTTCTCCTTTCAGTTGCTGAATAGCAAGACAGTTTATGGATATAGCACATTTTGTTTATCCATTCACCAGTTGTTGGACATTTGCAGTGTTTCCATGTTCTGGCTCTGAATAATGTTATGGATATTCCTGTTCATGTCTCAGTGTGGACGTAAGGTATGGGTTCTCTTGGATAGACTCCTAGGGGGAAAATTGCTGGGTTGCGTGGTGAACTTACATTTTAACTTTCCGCGAAATTGGCAGACTGGTTTCCAGAGCGGAAATAACGAGTGTTCCAGGTCCCCACACCCTCTCCAACGCTTGTTATTTTCTGCCTTTTTGATTATAGCTGTTGTAGAGGGTGAATAACGGGATTTCATTGCGGGTTTGATTTGCATTTTCCTGAGGGCTAGTGATATTGAGCATCTTTTCATGTGCTTGTCAGCTATTTATAGATCGTTTCTGGAGATGTGTCTATTTGGACCTTTTGCCCATTTTTATGTGGGTTGTCTTTTTAACATTGAGAGTTCTTTGTGTAGTTTGGAAACCAGTCCCTTATCAACATATGATTTGCAAAAATGTTCTCTTAATCTGTGACTTCTCTTTTCGGGTTTTTTTTTTTTTTTTTTTTTTTTTGCCGTACTCGGGCCTCTCACTGCTGTGGTCTCTCGTGTTGTGGAGCACAGGCTCCGGACGCACAGGCTCAGCGGCCATGGCTCACGGGCCCAGCCACTCCGCAGCATGCGGGATCCTCCCGGACCAGGGCACGAACCCGCGTCCCCTGCATCGGCAGGCAGACTCTCAACCACTGCGCCACCAGGGAAGCCCTCTTTTCATTTTCATATTAGTGTTTTTTAGAAGCTCAAGCGTTTCATTGTGATGTAGTCCAACTTACCAACTTTTTATTTTATGGATGGTACCTTTGGTATCATATCTCAGAACATTTTGCCAATCCAAAATCACAGAGATTTCTTTCTCCCGTGTTTTCTTCAAATATTTATAGTTTTAGCTGTTAACGTTTCAGTCTATTATTCATTTTTTAAAATACTTATTTATTTATTTATTTCATTTTTGGCTGCATCATGTCCTAGTTGTGGCATGCGAGATCTTCATTGAGACATGTGGGATCTTTTGTTGTGGTGCACAGGCTCTTCGTTGTAGTGTGTGGGCTTCTCTCTAGTTGTGGCATGCAGGTTTTCTCTCTCTAGTTGTGGCGTGCGGGTTCCAGAGCACGTGGGCTCTGTACTTTGCTGCACACGGGCTCTAGTTGAGGCACGCGAGCTCAGTAATAGTGGCGCGCCAGCTTAGTCGCCCCGCGGCATGTGGGATCTTAGTTCCCTAACCAGGGATCGAACCCATGTCCCTGCATTGGAAGGCACATTGTTTACCACTGGACCACCAGGGAAGTCCCTGTTATTCATTTTGATTTCACTTTTATGTATGGTGTAAGGTTAGCATCTAAATTCATATTTTTGCATGTATTTCTAGTTGTCTTGCCACCGTTTGTTGAAAGTCTATCCTTTTTTCCGTTGGTTTGTTTTGGCAAAAATCAACCATAAACGTAAGGAATTCTGGACTCTCAATTTTGTTCTTTTGATTTACATAACTATTTTTGTGCCAATACCACACTGTCCTGATTACTGTGGCTTTATAGCAAGGTTTGAAATCAGGTAGCATGTATCCTCCAACTTTGTTCTTTTTCAGAATGCATTTGGGTATTCTAGCTCCTTTGAATTTTAGATAAATTTTAGGATTGGTTTGTCCATTTCTACAAAAAAGCCTGCTGGGATTTTGATAGTGAATGCATTGAATTTATAGATCAGTTTGTGTAGGATTGTCATCTTGACAATATTAAGTGTTCAGCCCATGAACATGAAACGTCTTGCCACTTATTTAGATCTCCTTTATTTATTATAGTTTTAACTGCACAAGTCCTGCATATCCTTTATTAAATTTATTCCTGTTGTTATTCTTTTTTCTTAAATATTTATTTTGTTTATTTTTTTCTTTGGCTGCATCGGGTCTTAGTTGCGGCATGTGAGGTCTTCATTGAGGCACGTGGGATCTTTTGTTGCAGCACAGGCTCTGTTCTGGCGTATAGGTTTTCTCTCAGTAGTTGTGGCATGTGGGCTTAGTTGCCCCACGGCATGTGGGACCTTAGTTCACCGACCAGGGATTGAACCTGTGTCCCCGGCATTGGAAGGAGGATTCTTTACCCCACTGAACCACCAGGAAATTCCCCTGTTGTTATTCTTTTTGATGTTATTGTGAATGGAATTGTTTTAATGTCAGTTTTCTGTTACTTGTTGCTAGTGTATAGATATAATTGATTTTTGCACCTGCAACCTTGCTGAACTCGTTTATTACTTTCTAGTAGCATTTTGTGGATTCCATTGGCTTTTCTATGTATAGGATTCTATCATCTGCACATAAAAACCTCTTCCTTTCTAATTTGGGCCCTTAATTTACTTTTCTGTTCTTTGCCTTTTTTTTCTCATTGCACTTTTTAGAACCTCCAGTATATTGTTGAATAGAAGTGGTCAGGGTGGACATCCTTGTTATGTTTCTGACTTAGAGGAGAAAGAATTCAGTCATCCATCATTAAATATGATGTTCACTGTTGATTTTTTTGTAGATTCCCTTTATCAGATTGAAGATGTTCCATCTATTCTTTGTTGAGAGTTTTTGCCATGAGTGTTGTTGGATTTTGTCAAATGCTTTTCCCGTATCTATTGAGATGATCATGTTTTCTTTTATTAAAATGTAGTATTACATTAATTGATTTTGAAACATTAAACCAACTTTGCATTCCTATGATAAATCCCATCTGGTCATGGTGGACAGTCCTTTTTATTTCTTGCTTGATTTTTTGTTATGTGTTTGGAATGGCTCCAGTATCAGGGTAATACTGGGCTCATAGAATGAGTTGGAGAATGTTGCCTTTCCTCTATTTGTGAAATAGTTTGTTGAAGATTGGAATTATTTCTTCTTTTAAATATTTGATAGAATTTACCAGGGAGGTCCTCTGGGCCTGAGCTTCTCTTTGTGAGAAGATTTTTAATTACTGATTCAATTTCTTTACTTTTCTGTGTCTATTCAGATTTTCTGTTTTCCTAGTGAGCTTTGGTAGTTTGTGTCTTTCAAGAAATTTTTGCATATCATCTAAGTCATTGAATTTATTGGCATAAAGTTAATAATATTCTCTTATACCATATTAGCATTTGTAATGTCTGTAGTGATGTCACTCTTCTGACTCTTGATATTGTAAATATGTATTCTCTCTTTTTATCAGTCTAGCTAGAAGTTATTAATTATATTGAGCTTCTCAAAGAACTAGCTCTCAATTTAATTCATTTTTTCTATTATTTTTCCCTTTTATCTTTATTATTTCCTGCCTTCCACTTCCTTTGCATTTAATTTGCTCTTTTTCTAGTTTATCAAGGTATAAGCTGAGGTCATTGATTTGAAAACTTTCTTCTTTCCTAATATGGATGTGTTTCTTTTTTTTTTGTGGTATGCGGGACTCTCTCTGCTGTGGCCTCTCCCATTGCGGAGCACAGGCTCCAGACGCACAGGCCCAGCAGCCATGGCCCATGGGCCCAGCCGCTCCGCAGCATGTGGGATCCTCCCAGACCAGGGCACGAACCCATGTCCCCTGCATCAGCAGGCGGACTCTCAGCCACTGCGCCACCAGGGAAGCCCCATAATATAGATGTTTAATGTTATAAGTATTCCTCTAACTATTGCTTTAGTGGCATCCTACAAATTTGGATATGTTGTGCTTTCGTTTTCATAGTTCAAAATTCTTTTCTAAATTTCCTTTTCATATCTTTTTTTTAAAATAAATTTATTTTATTTATTTTTACTTTGAGGGGGCTGCGTTGGGTTTTCATTGCTGCGCGCGGGCTTTCTCTAGTTGCGGTGAGCAGGGGGCTACTCTTCATTGTGGTGCGCAGTCTTCTCATTGCAGTGACTTCTCTTGTTGTGGAGCATGGGCTCCAGGCGCATGGGCCTCAGTAGTTGTGGCACTCGGGCTCAGTAGTTGTGGCACGCAGGCTCAGTAGTTGTGGCAACACTGATGAAAGGTAATAATAATTAAAAATTGGGGGTTTTTTAATTAATTAATTATTATTTTTTTGGCTGCGTTGGGTCTTCATTGCTGCACGTGGGCTTTCTCTAGTTGCGGCGAGCGGGGGCTTCTCTTGTTGCGGAGCACAGGCTCTAGGTGCACGGGCTTTAGTAGTTGTGGCACGCAGGCTCAGTAGTTGTGGCTTGCGGGCTCTAGAGCACAGGCTCAGTAGTTGTGGCACATGGGCTTAGTTACTCCACGGCATGTGGGATCTCCCCAGACCAGGGCTTGAACCCGTGTCCCCTGCATTGGCAGGTGGATTCTTAACCACTGCACCACTGGGGAAGTCCCTCATATGTTTTTTGATCCATGGGTTATTTAGAAGTGCATTACATAGTTTCCAAATATTTGGGGATTTTCCGAGGAGCTTTCTGTTTTGGATTTCTAATTTAATTATGTTCTGGTCAAAGAACACACATATTTTGTATGATTTGAGTCCTTTTGAATTTATTGACTCTGTTTTATGGCCCAGAATATTGTCTGAGTGATTATTCTGTATGCACTTGAGAAGAACATGTGTTTTGATGTTTTGATGGAGTATTCTCTGAATGTGAATTAGGTGAAGTTGGTGGTTAGTGCTGTTCAAATCTACTGTACCCTTGCTGATTTTCTGTTCTGGCACTTACTGAAAGAAGGGTATTGAAATCTCCAACCATAATTGATCTATTACTCTTTGCAGTTCTTTCAGTTTTGGCTTCATGTATTTTGAAGCTCTGTCATTAAGTTCATAAATATTTAGGAATGTTATATTCTCTTGATTAAATGACCCCCTTATCCTTATGAAATGATCATCTTCATTTTAAGTACTATTCTTTGCTCTGAACTCTACTTCGATATCAGTATATTCACTGTAGCTTTCTTTTGACAAGTGTTAGCATGGTATATCTTTTTCTATTTTTATTTTTAATCTTTGTTAATTTGTTTCTTCATATTTAAATTGTGTTTCATGTATGCAGCACATAATTCAGTTTTGCTTTTTAAATCTTAACTGACAGTCTCTGCGTCTGAAAATTGGTATGTTTCAGCTTTGCACAGTGGCAGTATTATAGCCAATGAGGTTTATCCGAGGCATGATTATTGTTAATTGAAAACTCTTCCGAATACCCTGCCATGATGACTTGAAATACAGTCAGCATTGGCAATTTTTGACAGTCTCTACAGAGACTGAATTTTTTTTTAAATGGTATGTTTATACTACTTCCTTTTAATATGATTATTGATATGATTGTGTCTGTCATCCTGCTATTCGTTTCCTATTTGTCCCATATGTTTCTTGTTCCCATCTTCCTCTCTTTCTTTTTTTCATTAATCAGGTGTTTTTTTAAAAATTCCATTTATATCCTCTTCTTACTCCTTAGCTATAACTCTTTGGATTTTTTTTTTCACTTTAATTGTTACTTTAGCCTGTACAACTTTCGCTTATCACAGTCTGCTTTCACGGGATATTATACCATTTCATGTGTCGTATAAGAACTTTACAGTAGTGTACTTCCATTTCTCCCCTCCCAGGCTTTGTACTGTCATTTGTCAAGCATTTTATTTCCATCTGTGTTTTATACCCCACAATACATTGTTTGTTTTACTTCTGCCTGTAGGTCTTCCTTTAGCAGTTTTTAGTGCTGGTCTTTTTGTCATGAATTCCTTTTATTTGTCTTTCTTTTTTTCTTTATTAAGATATAATTCACATACCATACCATTTACGTATTCAAAGTGGACAATTCAGTGTTTTTAGCACATTGATAGAATTGTGCCACCTTTATTACAGTTTTACTTTAGAATAGTTTTACCTCTCCCCCAAAGAAACCCCATCCCCATTATTAGTTGTTCTGCTCCTCCCCTATTCACACTTTTGGTGAGGGAGGGATCCCCCACCCTAACTACTACAAGATGGCCAACACACAACGCCCAGCCCTGGACAGGTGAGACAAACAGCAGTTTATTAGACACATACTCATGGCTCAGGGGAGGAGGAAACCCCACAAGAGCGGGGCCTCGGACGTGTTGCGCTTGGGAGCAGAGTGGACAAACATGGACTTTGGGAGGCGGGCTTTATAGGGACATGAGAATGAGCCACCCTGGTTCCCATGAGGGGACGTGATTGGCTCGTCTGAACAGTTTCACGGGCTGGCAGAGAAGTGAAGCTTGTGGGATTAGGAACTTGGTAGGATGGGGCTGGTACAGTTGAGGGGAACCTTTTTCACTGGGAGGGCATATCTGGTGAGAGCCGGGAAACTCATGGTGGCTGGGCCTTTGGGGCCCCATGAGGCTCAGGGATGTGCAGGCAGCCCGTACTGTTGAAGCTTAACTTCAGACCTTACACCACAGCAGTCAGTCCCCTTTCTTCTCCAGCCCCTGGCAACCACAGATCTACTTTCTGCGTCTGTGGATTTGCCTCTTCTGGACATTTCATACAGATGGACTCATACGATATGTGGTATTTTGTGTCTGGCTTTTTCCCCTTAGCATTATGTTTTCAAGGGTCCTAGCATGTATCAGTACTTCACTCCTTTTATTGCTGGTTATTATGCCACTCTGTGGATTTACCACATTTTATTCATCTATTCCTCAGTTGATGGGCATTTGGGTTGTTTCCATGGTTTTGGCTGTTATGAATAATGGTGCCATGAACATTTGTGTATACATTTTTGTGTGGATGTTTGTTTTCACTTTTATTTGGTATATACATAGATTTTCCTTTATTTTTGAAAGCTTTTTGGCTGGATATAAAATTTGGGTTGATACGCTTTTTTCTTTCAGCGCTTTTAAGATACTCCTCCACTGTCCTCTAGTTTGCATTATTTCTGATAAGAAATCTGCTGTCATCCTTTTTTCTTTTTTAAACTTTTTATTTTATATTGGAATATAGCTGATTAACAATGTTGTGATAGTTTCAGGTGCACAGCAAGCAACTCAGCCATACATATACATGTATCCATTCTGCCCCCAAAGTCCCCTTCCATCCAGGCTACCACATAACATTGATCAGAGTTCCCTGTGCTATACAGTGGGTCCTTGTTGGTTATCCATTTTAAATATAGCAGTGTGTACACGTCAGTCCCATACTCCCTAACTGTCTCTTCCCCCTATCCTTCCGCCCTGGTAACCTCCCTTTATTCTCCAAATCTGTGAGTCTCTTTCTGTTTTTGTAAATAAGTTCATTTGTATCATTTCTTTTTAGATTCTAAATATAAGGGGTATCATACGATATTTCTCTTTCTCTGTCTGACTTATTTCACTCAGTATGACAGTCTCTAGGTCCATCCATGTTGCTGCAAATGGCATTATTTCATTCTTTTTAATGGCTGAGTAATATTCCATTGTATATATGTACATCTTCTTTATCCACTCCTCTGCTGATGGATATTTAGGTTTCTTCCATGTATTAGCTGTTGTAAACAGTGCTGCAGTGAACATTGGGGTGCATGTATCCTTTCAGACCACATTTTTTTCTGGATATATTCCCAGGAGTGGGATTGCTGGGTCGTATGGTAGTTCTCCATAGTGGCTGTATCAATTTACATTCCCACCAGCAGCGCAAGAGGGTTCCCTTTTCTCCACACCCTCTCCAGCATTTATATTGTTTGTGGATTTTTTGATGATAGCCATTTTGACTGGTGTGAGGTGATACCTCATTATAGTTTTGATTTGCATTTCTCTAATAATTAGCGATGTTGAACATCTTCTCATGTGCCTCTTGGCCATCTGTGTGTCTTCTTTGGAGAAGTGTCTATTTAGGTCTTCTGCCCATTTTTTGATTGGGTTGTTTTTTTTTTGATGATATTAAGCCTCTTGAGATGTTTGTAAATTTTGGAGACTAATCCCTTTTTGGTCACATCATTTGCAAATATTTTCTCCCAACCTGCGGGTTGTCTTTTCATTTTCTTTATGGTTTCCTTTGCTGTGCAAAAGCTTTTGAGTTTAATTAGGTTCCATTTATTTATTTTTGTTTTTATTTCCATCACTCTGGGAGACAGATCAAAAAAGATATTGCTGTGATTTATGTCAGAGAGTGTTCTGCCTATGTTTTCCTCTAGGAGTTTTATAGTGTCCAGTCTCACATTTAGGTCTTTTATCCATTTTGAGCTTATTTTTGTGTATGGTGTTAAAGAATTATCTAATTTCAGTTTTGTACATGTAGCTGTCCAGTTTTCCCAGCACTATTTGTTGAAGAAACTGTCTTTCCACCATTGTGTACTCTTGCCTCCTTTGTTTTAGGTTAATTGACCATATGGTTTATTTCTGGGCTTTCTATCCTGTTCCCTTGATCTATATTTCTATTTTTATACCAGTACCATACTGTTTTGATGACTGTAGCTTTGTAGTATAGTCTGAAGTCAGGGAGCCTGATTCTTCCAGCTTTGTTTTTCTTTCTCAAGATTGCTTTAACCTTATGGACACCAAGGGGGGAAAGCGGGGTGGGGGTGGTTGTGGTGGTGGTGGGATGAATTGAGAGATTGGGATTGACCTGTATACACTAATATATATAAAATAGGTTAATAATAAAAAAATAAAAGATTGCTTTGGCTTGCTGTCATCCTTATCTTACTCCTTTGAACATACAATGTTTTGGCTGCTTTTAAGTTTTTCTTTTCATCATTGGCTTTAAACAGTGTGGTTACGATATGCTTTGGTGTAGTTTTCTTCATGTTTCTTGTGTTTAGGGTTTCCTGAAATTCTTGGATCTGTGGGTTTATAGTTTTCATTGGATTTGTAAACACATCAGCCATTGTTTTCTTCAGATATTTGTTCTGTCCCACCTGCACTGTGGGACTCCAGTAGGTTGCTTGAAGTTGTCCCACAAAGAATAACTGACATTCTTTTAATTTGGCAGATTTCCTTTTTCCCTGTGTCTTTTATTTTGGATAGTTTCTATTGCTATGCCATTAAGTTCAGTATCTTTTCTAAAATCTAATCTGCTGTCCGTCTCATCCAGTATATTTTTCACCTCAGATATTGTGGTTTCCATCTCTAGAAGTTTGGTTTGTGTCTTTTTTGTATCTTCTAGTTTCTGCTTAAGTTTTGAGGATATGGAATACAGTTACAATAACTATGTGTCTTTGTCTGCTAATTCTAGTATCTGTGTCAGTTTCTCTTGAGTGATTATTCTCTTTAGTATGAGATGTCTTTTTCTGCCTTCTTGCGTTCCTGACAGTCTTTGAGTGGGTGCCTGACATGTGAAATTTACTTTGTTGGATGCCAGATCGTTTTGTCTTTCTCTCAGTCTTCTTGAGCTTTGTCTTGGGATGCAGTTAAGTTACTTGGAAGCAGCTTGATCCTTTCAGGTCTTTTATGATGTGTTAAGTGGGTTTGTTGCCATGGTCAGTCTGGGTTAATTATTCTGTGCTACAGAGGCAGGACCTTCCTAATACTAAATGCCCTTGAATTACATGTTTTTACATGCTGTCTGTGGAGGGGGCACTGTGGCCCAGTGTGAGTGCCACTAGTTCTTTCCCAGCCTCAGGGAGTTTCCTTACACATGTTCCCTGATCAGTGCTCTCCTGCATACTTGAGGGGGGCCTCTGCAGACCTGTAGGATTCTCTCCTTGCCGGGCTGCTCTCTTCTGTCTGGTAGGCTGTGCTGTGAACTCTGGCTTGCCTTGGTCTCCCTGCGCTGTCAGCCAAGGGAGGCCTCTGTGCTCTGCCACACTGCACTCTCTCTGCACCCCGGCCCAGGGACTCCCTCAGGTCAAGCACAGGGCTCCTCATTTGTTTTCCGAAGCTCAGGATCACTGCCTTCTGTTCTTTGAGGCCTTACTCTTGAAAATTGTTTGTTTTCCCCTTAGGTTATTTCAGTTGGGAAGCTAAATTCAGTTCCTTTTACTCCATCTTGGATGGAAGAGAATCTGCCCAGGGGGTTTTGACAGATGAATAAACTACTTGGGATCCAAACTATTAAATGAATTATTTTTCCAGCAGAGATTTTTGTTAGTATTTAAAATTCTTTTCCTGATAAACTTCTTGGTTTAATTAAGTTTTCTGTTACCTTTATAGCTTGCCTCTGAAGATTGATTTGCTAGATAGTCCAGACTTACTGGAAACAACCATTGATGATGTAGTTGGGGCACCTGACACCATGGCCATGTCCCAAGCCCCAGGTGAAGTGAGCACAGCCACCAGGCAGGCTGGATTAGAGGGGCTGGAAGGTGAGTGAGGAGTAACTAAACGTTCTGTGTAACATCACTGGCATCGCCCTAGTCTGTGCCCGCCTTTGAAATGAGCTTAAACAGGCAGTTCCTCTAAGAATATTTTATGCAGTGGTTGGATTTGAAATGTTACTGTAGAATAGTTATGCCTTCTTGCCTTTTTGGCTTAAGGGTCCCTTGAAATATTTAAGATCACATAATTGAGACCATTAAACATTTGTATCATTTATAAGTTCTTAAACATTTTTGAATTTTCAAATTTGCTTTTTACTTTGTTTCTTGAGTGAAAATTAATAGTAAAAAGTTTCCTTAGAGATCTAGGGCACAGGATTGAATGAATGTTTGGACATTCCATTAGTTCACAGATAGTATTTTGTTATTAATGAGGGCTGTTGTTGCCCAGACCCACAAAAATAAATAATCCAGAAAGAATGCTGCCTTCCTTAACTTTTTAGAAGGTTAAAAGGAAACAGTAAGTTGCACATTGAAAATTTCTATATACTTGTGAGTTTGATTTGATATTAAAGCATAAACTGTCTTCAAACAGGAGCTTTCTGTTGAATCTCAGTGTGTGTTCATTGAAAAGCAGCTTATGTTTATGTGGCTCTTGCCAATTTTGATTTCTGTTGCTAAAATTAAGACACTCTCTTTAAACAACTTATTGGAAATTGCCAGTGAGTATGCTGTTGTCTCTGAGGAGTGTAGAATACAGCAGTAGTATTTAGTAATTTAGAAAGAAGCATTAGTGAAAAGTTGCACAGTGCTTCTGCTTCATAGAACATGCTGAAGTACTGCTGGTAACTGGAATTAAAAATTGGTTCTGGGGCTTCCCTGCTGATGCAGTGGTTAAGAATCCGCCTGCCAGTGCAGGAGACACGGGTTCCAGGAAGATCCCACGTGCCGCGGAGTAACTAAGCCCGTGTGCCACAACTACTGAGCCTGCGCTCTAGAGCCCGCGAGGCACAACTACTGAGCCCACGCGCCACAACTACTGAAGCCCACACACCTGGAGCCAGTGCTCCAGAACAAGAGAAGCCACCGCAGTGAGAAGCCCGCGCACCGCAACGAAGAGTAGCCCCCGCATGCAGAAACGAAGACCCAATGCAGCCAAAAATGAATAAATAAGTAAATTTATTTTAAAGAAGAATCACCTGGAGAATTTTAAAAACTACCAATACCAGAAAACTACATTCAGAAATCTGATATCATTGTTCTAGGGTCAGCTCTGGGAATCAGTATTTCTTAAAAATTCCACAGCTTATTCTAATGTGTAGCCAAGGGAAAGATGTACAGAATTAACTGATGGACACTTTTGGAAGATCCCTTTGACCAAGAGCAAATGATTTCATAGTTTTTCCCTCCCTTCTTCTACCTGATTATATAGAAATTATTAGGCATTCAACAGCTTCTTTGTCAAGTGGACAGTGTAAAATTTCAAACTCCCACCAAATTGGTCCCTGCAAAATAAGATTAATACAACTACCAGTTGTTAAATAGAACTCATTTAAAGCTAAATTGTCTTTAATGTATCATCTTTCAGTGGCTGCAATGTGTTTTGCATGTGGTGAAGCCAGAGCGCTTGCCCTTCATCACACCTGGCGTCACCAGGATGTAGTAGGTTGGGTCAGCGAGTGCATAAATGTGTGCCCCCGTCAGTCTGCCCCACGTAAGTTTAGCTGCGGCTGTGTGTAGTCAGGGCCAGGGGAGGAGACAGCCGAGTGCTGAGCTTTGCAGCGGGGGCTTGGCTTGCACCTAGGAAGGAAGGCCGCGCCACAGGTGCTCTGTGCCTTTTCCTCTACTCTCATGACTGAGCTTTCTCAGCCACACATGCCATGGGGATTCCACATGCAGCAGAGCAGACACAGGGTGATGTTCCTATTTAGGTTAGCTCTTAATCAAATTAATGGAGAGTTTCTTGGTGATGGAGTATCTGTTCCGTAGTGATCTGGGTTATTACCTGTAGTTGATGGTAACTGATGTTGAGGGGTGTGGAGAAAGCCTAAGTCTTCACCCTTACACGGCTGTGACAGCCTGTCAGACTAAGCGGCTGTTTTCCCGTTTTTTTCCAGCATTAAAAGATGTCTCAGAGAAGCTCAAACACCTTGAAATGGAAAGTGGTCCTTTGCCAGCCAGTCATCCCAACAGGGACGTTAACATCAGCAACCAGGTATTCAGAGTCCTCCTTTGTTTGCCTGTCACACAGCTCCAGACCTCTGAGAAATCATTTCCATCGAAAGCCATTACTTTTTCTTTTCTTTCACTGGGAAATCTGTCTGTGCTGAACGCTTATAAACCTGTTTTACCATTTACAAAGGTGAAATTCGTGGATGTGCAGGAGGAAACATGGGCATCAACGTTAAGACCTATAAGGTCATCGCAAGTTTTTTTTAAACACAGTCAAAAGTGATATGGTTATTAAACTTTTATTTTTATTCAGCCCAGCCATCCCTGTTGAATGAATTTTGTTTTGGTTTGGTTTTAAAGAGGGAAGGGGAACATCTGACTTGCAGCTCTTTCATCCCTGGACCACTAGCTGGGATTCCTCAGAGACCAGGATGGAGCACAGAGTGATGTCCTTTCTTATGTAGCCATTGTGAAGATTGTCCTTTTGAATCCAAGTCTTTTTTTTTCCCTTCTATTGTGTTTTTTCTTAGAAATGTCTTTTAGAAGCTGATTGAATTTCAGAAAGTCTTTCCTGTTTTTGACCCCTCAGTATTTTTCAATTATATTGGTCTGTTCCCTTCACATTGTTATTTTTTTCTGCTGACTCTGTAAGGTAGGGGAATGCGGGGTCAGAGACAGAAGGGTTAATTGAAAGCTTTAGATGCAAGCTTTAGATAGTTGACAATTAATCTGACAAAAATTTGGTGGAGGCCTGGAGTGATCATAAAGAAGAAAGAAGCCAGGTAAACCCTGGCTGGGTTGTGAAGGTGGGGAGCACACTTTGCTATAATGTAACTGAGCCTCTCAACCAGAGGCTCTATTAAATTCGTTGTGAAGCCTTGGGAAAATGAGTACAAATGTGGGTTTAAGATAGGACAGGGAGTAAGAGAGTGGGTTAGGTGAATGGTATGCCATCAAGGCGTATTTTAGGGCTCACATAGCTAGGAAAATAATAGCTAATACTTAGTGAGGGCTTACTCAGTGCCAGGCAGGAATAACAGGAGAGAATTCAGTACTGTACTAATAAATAAGGGATATCAGACTAGTTAATAACTCTTCAGCTAGTGCTGTGTACGAGTTTGTCAACTGAAAAAAAAGCACAACCTACAAGTTGAGAGATATGTGTTATTTGGTGGACTTTCTTAGTACTTTGAGCCTGGGACACAGCATCTGAGATAGCTCTGAGGGACGGCTCCAAAGAGGCGGGCGAGGATCTATAGGAGTTTTTGCAACAAAGACCAGGTAGTGGGAACATCAAAAGATTACTGTTAATAAGAGAAAACCTGGGGGCTTCCCTGGTGGCGCATTGGTTGGGAGTCCGCCTGCTGATGCAGGGGATGCGGGTTCGTGCCCCGGTCTGGGAAGATCCCCCATGCCGCGGAGCGGCTGGGCCCGTGAGCCATGGCCGCTGAGCCTGCATGTCCGGAGCCTGTGCTCCGCAACGGGAGAGGCCGCGGCGGTGAGAGGCCCGCGTACCGCAAAAAAAAAAAAAGAAAACCAGGCATCTCACATTAAGGAATTTAGTGCTTTTCTATATATGGGAAGATACAAGAGTCTGGGCTCACTGAAATCATTCTTTTGATATGTACCTCAACTATCTGGGGCCAAGATCCTGTGCTTTTCCATCCTGAGTCCCCTCAGGGTGCACCGTGTTGGGGGAGGGAGCTGCAGTGGCTGTGCTAGATGAACTTGACAGTGGGCAGCCCATTTGTTTCAGTCCTGAGTTCCCTCAGGGCTCACTGTCAGGCAGCTATAATGTGGTGGCTTGATGGCTGCAACATCCTTTGCTGATATGGCAGCAACATTTTATCTGATTTCTCTACCTCTGCCATCAACTGTTAATGTTTGCTTAAGGAAACATGTAAGAAATTAATCTTAATATCAGCTTTACTGAGTAATTTTAGGCTGAAAAGCCTGTTGTAAATAAAATATATTCTAAAACCAAGTGTCAGTTGTCGGATGATTAGCTCTAAGAATTGGGTAACTGAGAAGCTCTAAGCCAGCCACAGAATCGCGAGGCTCGGACTAGTGCTACTGAAAGCAGAGTGGACGCAAGCTCATGTCTTGAGAAGCCACTTCAGAGCGCTCTCCTCCCCGTCAGACCCGCGTCACCCAGGGTCGGTAGGGTCACTTGAGAACCGTACACTGTTGATTCAGTCCTACAGACCTGTTTATTGTTTACTTTTTATCAGATATAAAATAATAAGTATTGCGGGGAATCCACAGAAGAATGACAAAATCTTGGCCCTCTGGAAACTTGGACCTGTCTCACCCATAGAAATACCGCAGATCTCCTATGCTCAATTTTCAGTTGGCAACAGCTGGGAAGTACAGTTTGAAAGACAAAAGTCAGGATCCACGAAGACCTTGACAGGCTGGAATGATGGTTTGGATTTAAGAATATATATTATGCCAAGTCTGACACAAGTGTAGGATTAGGGTCGGGAGGTAGAATGTAACAAGCATGTGTGAAAAATGTTTGAGAATCTGTAAACGGAGTGTGAAGTGTGGCTGCTGAAACGTCTCTGTTGTATTAACTGAAAGGGCTTGAAAGGGGGGATCCAACCACAGTATGACAAAGTGAGAGAGAGAAAAGCAACTTAGGCAAACGAAAGGGGTTTGAGAAAGTATGGTGAGGGGTCTTGAGACACAGTTACGGCGGAGGATCAGTAACTCAGGATTATCTGAAGAGCTGTGTATGCTGTGACACAGGAAGTAAAGTGACTTGATCTTTAGTAGCCTCAGAGAAGAGTTAGGGTCAGCGAGAATGATAGAGTTATGCAGATCTCACCTCGGTGTAGGAAAACGCGTCCTAAGGTACCTGCAAATTGAACAGGATGCCTTAGGAAGCAGCAAGTTCCCCAGCGTGGGAAGTTCCTCAGGCTAAGACTAACTTAATCAGCTCTTTGGATTTTTGGTGGTGGCGTGAGGCAAGCCTGGGGATGCTGACACTGATGACTCCCAGTGTCATTGTGGGGATTCTCCCATTCCTTGGGGCCTCCTCGTGTTGGAAATGTGTTCACAGTGTCTGCCTGACCTCGTGTTGGAAGTCCTTTAGGGCTTATGCTGTGTCAAGATGAATAGATTTTTGAGTTACCTTCTTCTTCTTAATTACTTGAGACAGTTCCAGAATTTTCTTGATCTTCAAATTTCATTTCAAGAATCATTTTTTTCTTGTTCCTTGATCAGAAAATTTTACAGAATGCTTAAAGTAACAAAACCTAACCTGCGCTTGTTAGTGGGATCGGGGCACAGTGAAGGCGTGGTCTTTAAACGCTCATCTTTTTAGGGAAAGCATTAAAAATCAGGCACGATGACTGTTCTCTTGACCACAGGTTGGCAGCCTGTTTCCTTAAAAGGTCAGTAAATAGTTTAGTCTAGGCTGCCGTACAGTCTCTGTCATTGTACTCGACTCTGCCACCGTGGCAGGAGAGCAGCCGCTGGGCCTGGGGGTGGCCGTGTTCCCATCGGGTTTACTTACTACAGCAGGTGTGGGCCAGGTTTGGCCTGCAGGTTGTCCTTCTCTTGTTGGGAATGTAATCTAGCAGCAGGTTGCTACCACACAAGATTTGGAATAATCTTTGTCGTTTTTACGCTTTTGATTTTCTTTGTATCCGAACCTTAATAGGGTATAACCAAAAAGTATAGCAAAACCCAAAACCTGCACTCTGAATAAAACAAAGCAAAAAGATGAACTTATTGCAAGGATTTTGACCTGCAAGCCTGGAAACGCAAGACTGTGGGAGCAGTAAGTTCCAAGTTGCTGACAGATTAATAGGGGTTTTATGGGAGAAATGCAGAAGTTTTTTGTTTTTTTCAGCTACTTGGTTGCCTAGTGGTCTTCTTTCTTATTTGTATCAGAGTAGCTGAGTTAGGGGAACAGGAAGCCCAGAGCTGGCTTGGACGGACTTGGTGTGTGGGGCTTGGCTGGGGTCTTCTGCTGACCTCAGAGGAAGAGCTGTACGTTCTGTGCAAGGTTAGGTTAAGTGTCCTTTGTGTGCCCGTGTTGACCGTCTCCATTTTGTCCCTGACACAAGTGATTCCAAACGTTTTATTGATAGTCTGGTTCTGTAAGTGGTTACTTTCTTTCCCTCTACCCTCAATTTGGACACAGAAGGTGTGGTGATGGGTGTGACTTCCCTTTGGGGAAGTCTTCAGATATTAGCCATGCAAAGGTCACCCTTGTCCAGGGATCTGTGAGCTGTTGTGTATTATGTAAGTAGTAAATAGAAATGATACTTTTACAAATGCAAAGGCAAATACTTCCTATTTGACAGTAATTGCTGAAGGGGAGAAAAATAATTTCCTCCTCTACCATTCTCAGTTCTTGGCTGAGACCTCTGTTTCAAAAGACAGATTAACAAGAGAAAAACAGAAGTTTATTGATATGTGTATCTCAGGTATAGATGAGAAATACCAGGGAAGAATGAGTAACTCTCAGAGGTGGCTAGAATTGCAGCCAAATACCATCTTCAGCTGAAGTCAGAAAGAAGAAAGGTGAGTTGGTGGAGAGCACCTGGAAAGGCGGGGTAAACAGCAGTAAGGCTTGTTATACAGCTTCAAGTCCTTGCTTTTCATGGTAGGGGTTTGAGTTGTTTGCAGGGACTAACATTTGTCCTTCCTGGTAGAGAGGGAAGGAGGGACTCCTTTGTAAACTTCCGTTCTGCTTTTAGGCATATAGGGTAAGGACAGAGCGTTTCTTCTATCTGCTTCTTCTCAATTGCCTTCAGCTCAAAATAATATGCCCCAAAGTAGCATATTTGGGGATGGCGTATTCTGCTACCTCTTGACATTTTCAGCTTAAAGAATAGTTACTAATATTATACTAATATTGTTGGTGCAGGTTTTTTATTTTTTTAATTTAAAAAATTTTTAATTTTTATTTTATGGCTGCACTGTGCAGCATGTGGGATCTTAGTTCCTCAACCAAGGGATCGAACCCACGCCCCCTGCAGTGGAAGCACAGTCTTAACCACTGGACCACCAGGGAAGTCCCAGGTGCCAGTTTTTTAAAGAATAATTCTTAAGTCTGGATATCAGACTGTTAAGCTGTTGGTATCTTAGCATTTTTTAGTTTACGTGGTAAGCTAGCTCTAAAAGTTCACATCTCTTTTATCATGATCTCAGGGACTCTTCTGGCTTCGTTTAGATACATTCAGCAGTTGAAGGGGAAGAAAGCTTATAAAGTGGTTAAAACTTTTGTGTATATTTAGGTAAAATACAAGGCAAACTGTGTATTCTTCTGAAGCAAGATTCTTGCAAATCATGGATCTGCCCATGAATCATTATAAGGAGTGCCTTAAACCCTATGAAATTGAATACATGTTCTTGTCTTTGATTCACTTATACGTTTTTCTGGAAAGTGGGTCCAAATTTTATTAAATTCTCAAAAAGAGTGAACCATACCAACTTTAAAATAACTCTTTGCATCTCTCCGAGGTTAGAACTAAAAAGAACTTCACTTTAGTTAAAAGGCTTATGTAATTTTTTTTCAGTTAAACAGTTTCAGTTTTTCTGAGCCATTTAAAGAAGGAGCTCTCCGAAATAAGACTTCTCTTCTAGCCAGGATTGTTTCAAGAGTGGTTTTTTGTTTTGTTTTGTTTTTTGCAGTACGCGGGCCTCTCACTGTCGCAGCCTCTCCCGTTGCGGAGCACAGGCTCCGGACGCGCAGGCCCAGCGGCCATGGCTCACGGGCCCAGCCGCTCCGCGGCATGTGGGATCTTCCCGGACCGGGGCACGAACCCGTGTGCCCTGCATCGGCAGGCGGACTCTCAACCACTGCGCCACCAGGGAAGCCCTCAAGAGTGGTTTTGAGTTTAGATCTGATGGCATTCCGGTTGAGAACTTCGAACGCTGAGTGGCCCTGCTGAGTGTATGACTAATCTCTCTATCCAAAAACTTCATTCCCTTTCTTGTGCTGCCCCTGTTCCCCTCAGGATTGAGGAGGATCAAAGAAAAGGGGGGACTGAAACCAAGCAGGACCCCGTGGGGCCCTCCCAGGAACAAAAAGCCTCTCCATGTCCCCCGTTTCTTGTTTGTGGGAAACAGGCTGTAGCCTCCTGGGCCTTTCCTGAGTTCCAGAGAGCTGACTCTAGCAGTTAATGATTAGGACAGTAGAGTCACAGGGCTCCTAGCTCCTCCTGAAGGGATGTGGATAACCGTCTGCTGCGTATCTCTGAGCTGTTCTGCAGAAGCTGAGACCCCCACCCTCTGCGGGATGGTGACGACATGCTGACCACAAGCATGTCAACCCGAGACTGGTTGGAACCAGAAGGTTGAGGTTCCCGAGTCATCACCCTTTTTACCACCAGCCAGTCAGAAGGAGGTCCACAGGTTGAGCACGTATCCTGGACCCTCTCCCCTAACAATGTCTTTAAAGACCCTTGCTTGAAAGCCGTCGGGGAGTTCAGATCTTTTGCACATGATCTGCCCGTTCTCCTTGCTTGGCACCCTACTTTGCTGCCAACACCCACTGTCAGAGTTTGGCTTTCTGTGCTGCGAGCACACGACCCCTTGCTTGGTAACAAACTGAAGCAGACTTTGGATGACTTTAACCCGACTTAAGCTTCTAACTAAGCTGACTGATGGCAGCAAGGACAGCTCTACAGGAGAGTTTGAGCATCCAGTCATGTTAGAACAGGTCTAATTTGGGGTGTTTAGGAATCAGAGTGTCTTTTTAGTTCTTTCGGTCTTCTGTTTGCACATTTTGGCCATCCAAGGCAGACATATCAGCAGCATAGTAACACAATATACAGATTTTAAAAAGCAGGACATTATCTAACCTCCGTTATCCCAGTACTAAGAGGTAACTATGGTTAACATTTTAAACCAAACCTTGAAATGTGATATATATTTTTTTAAATAAAAATGCACTAACACTTTTTTATAACCAATCCATTATAACTCTCTTTATTTCAATAACATATTACTGATAATAGTTGAATGGCATGCATATATCATCACTGCATTTACTCAGTCTCCTACTAGTCATTTAGATTGTTGCTAGTTTTCACCGTCATAATCAGGGCTCTGATAGTCTTATGTAAGTATCTGCCATCATCTTTGATTATTTTACTGGGGAGTAGAAGTGTTAGGTTTGGGACTTCCCTGGTGGTCCAGTGGTTAGGACTCTGCACTTTCACTGTCTGGGCCAGGTTCAGTCCCTGGTCTGGGAAGTAAGATCCTGCAAGGCGCATGGTATGGCACAGTGTTAGGTCAAATTTCAGGAATAATTTTAAAGCCTTTGGTACTTTTGCAAAATTGCCTTCCAGAAAGGTGGTAACAGTCACGGGTACTTTTACCTGTGATACGTGTGTTGAATTCTTGTTTTTGTTTTTAATATAGGCAGGAAAATAAATACTTGCCTATATCAGAGGCAGGTTGCTCTGAGAATGCTGTGATGCGCAAATATAAATGATGAGCAAATATTCTCAAGTCTGCAGTGTAACTGTCTCTGAAAAGAAAATGTCAGAGCATTTGAACTAGCCACGCTACTTTCCCAGCTTTACTGAGGCATAACTGACAAATAAAATGTAAATACCTTCAAAGTGCACACCTTGATGATTTGGTGTAAGTATACATTGTGAAGTGATTCCTGCTGTCCAGTTAGTTGACATATCTGTCACCTCACGTAAGTTACCTTTTTGTTTTGTTTTTTTGGAGAGAGCACTTGAGATCTACTCTCTCAGCAAATTTCAAGTGTAGAAAACAGTATAATTAAGTGTAGTCACCATGCTGTACATTGGGTCCTCGGGATTTATTCATCTGATAACTTGTACCAACCTCCCTCTGCTATCCCACCCCCTAGTCCCTGGCAACCATTCTGCTCTCTGTTTCTGATGTGGAATTTTTTTTTAGGTCCCACATCTGAGTAGTGCCGTGCAATATTTGTTGTTCTCTATCTGGCTTGGTTCACTTGGCACGAGGCCTCCAGCTTCATCTGTGTTGTTGAAAATGGCGGGATTTCCTTCCTTTTAAAGGCTGAACAGTATTTCCTTGTGTGTGTGTATTTATGTGTATGTGTGTGTGTGTGTGTGCGCGTGTGTGTGTATTTTACATCCTCTTCATCACCTGTTGACGGGCCCTCTGGTTGTTTCCATGTCGTGGCTGCAGTGCACATCGGGGTGCAGGTTTATTTGGGATAGTGATTTTGTTTCCTTTGGATGTAAGCCCAGAGGTGGGCTTGCTGGGTCATCTGGTGGTGAAGTGGGTATGGTTGAGAAAGGGCATCAGGTCTTCTTTCACTTGCTGAGAACCACTCTGAAGACTAGGAAGTTAGGGCTTCCCTGGTGGCGCGGTGGTTGGGAGTCCGCCTGCCGATGCAGGGGACGCGAGTTCGTGCCCCGGTCTGGGAGGATCCCACATGCCGCGGAGCAGCTGGGCCCGTGAGCCATGGCCGCTGAGCCTGCACGTCCAGAGCCTGTGCTCCGCAACGGGGGAGAGGCCACAACGGTGAGAGGCCCGCGTACCGCAAAAAATAAATATAAAAAAGACTAGGAAGTTACAGTCTAGTGCAAAGTAGTGATTCTCAAGCGTTTAAAGGTATCAGAATCACACAGGGAAGCTTGTTAAACATTCACATTTTAGAATCCCACCCAGAGGCAGATGTGTGGAGACCACACTTAGAAAAAACAGATTAGAATAAGCACATTAGTTAAATATTTTCAAACGTGAAAGAGCGGTGCAGTATGTAATCCCATACGTGGCAGCTAGCCTGTTTTATAGAACAAAAGCTGTATCTGAGACGAAGAAAGTATTTAGAGTGAGTTTGTTATTTAGCCCAGTGTTAAATGGTAACCATAGTAATGATAATGGTAGTTGTTGTTGTTATTGATTGGCATTCAAGTCAGGTAAAATATCAGTTGTAGTGCAGATAATTTAAACTTATTAATTTGCTTTCTGCCATTTCCTTTCATAATAGTTAATTTATATTGTTTCAATTATGATCTTCATTCAGTGGACTTGGACTTTATTTTATCATTTTCGTTAAGTCTTTACCTGATAGTGACCTCCTTCTGGCCATGTAACATAATCTCAAACACAGTCATCTACCTGGTGACAGTTCCAGAATCACAGGGTTTAGCCTGCATAGGGCCTGACCTAAAATCCAATTGAAATTAATTACAGCAAAAGGCACACATTTTGTGGTTTATTTCAGGCATTTGTCCAGGGTGGTATCGTTAGTTATTCAGTTGCTTAAAGACAGGAAATTGGGCTAGATGATTTCCAGGGGTCCCTGCCAAGTCATAGTTCTTGTTTGTGATTACTGTGCCTTAGTTTGAAACCCCATGTAAGAGTCGACTCTTCCTGGAGTAGGATATGACTGCCTGAGACACATGATTCCCTGATTGTCTGAATATGAAATTTCATCAGTCCTTTTCTGTTTGCATTGAGTTATATTCTCTCAGAGTTGCTTACAGTATATTTTTAATATCTAGGAGGAAGTGGTGAAGTTAACTGAGAAATGTCTGAATAATGCCATTGACAGCCCAGCACTGAATGCCAGGAGAGTTCCTCCTGACTTGAAGAGTAACATTTTGAAGGCTCATGTAGAAGCAGTGCAGAAGGTAAGCTGCCTTTACGAGGGTCCTGGTGAAGTGGAAGGAGACCCTGTAGAACAAGGAAAGTATACAAACGGTAGACATGAGTGACTTGGCCGGTGATTAGAGAGAGAGTAGTACCAGGAAGCACACTCAAGATGGCAATGCCGGAACTTGCCTGGCGGTCCGGTGGTTAGGACTCTGCGCCTCCACCGCAGAGGTGCGGGTTCCATCCCTGGTCAGGGAACTGAGATCCCGCATGCAGCACAGTGCGGCCAAAAAAAGGAAAAAAAAAAAGATGGCACATGCCTTCCCAACTCCAAATTCTACTCGGGCAAGATTAAGAGCGGGGAGTCACAGGATAAAAACAGTGAAGATGCTGCTCTACAGTATAAGAAGTTTAAAAAAAAAAGTCAAATTCCTGTAGAAGTGAGTCCCTAATCTTTGTCACTTTTATAGCTGGAAACTCTACAGTGATTTTTAGGTTCCTGTCAATATTAAGTCTATGACTCTAGGTCTGTCTGTATCAATTCATTGTTCCCCACCACCCATCTACCCCCAATTCAACAAAATTGTGATGTTATTGGCAACAGAGTGATGGTTATAAGGCGAAGAGTTGGCTGTGTCGTCTCATGAAGGGTGCAGTGGGTAGGGACCAGCCCCCATGAAGTTGATGGCGTCCATGCTCTCAAAATCAGCTTTTCCTTGGCCCTCCCCAACTTTCAGATTATCCTCTGCACTGAAGCAGGACAGAAGCCTGTCTCACCAAGTCCGGTTGTCAACTAGGATTTCAAAATAATCCTGTTGTTGGGAAGGGGCTCTTTACCCATTGTGTTCCCAGGCACAGACCTTGAAGAGAGCTGAGAGGACTTGAGGAATGTCGTTCATGCACTTTATGTACCTTCTCACCCCAGTGTAAAGATAAAACATAATATTTATATATAAAATACGGCAGTACACGCTCTGGAATCAGACAACTGGAGTTTGAATCCTGTTTCTAATCTACTAGTAGCTAGTCACCGATTAGCTTTGTGACTTGGCAAGTTAGTTACTTTCCCTGAGCCTCAGTTTAATTATGTTTAAAAAGGGGTAATGGTAATACCTTCCCGAAGGTGGGTTATAAGGATGAAATAAAATGATAAAGGTAAAGGCCACAGAATGGCTTCTGGCACAGAATTAGTGTTTAGTAAGTGTTGGTCCTGATGTTGACACTACCTATTGTAGCAGCAGTGGTGGTGACAGCTTTTCGTCACCTTACGTTTCAGTTGTACTTTGGATCTGTTTTGACTTGAACAAGAGAGAAATAACTTGAATAGCCCTAAATGAAAGATTTTGTTTTGTAGTTAAAATCATCCCACAAAGAAAAATTCAGGACCAGACGCCTTCATTGTTAAGGCCTACTGAACATCTAAGGCAGAAGTAATGACAGTCCCACACAAGCTCTTTCAGGAATTAGAAGAGCAGGGAGCACTTCCCAACTCGTTTTATGAGGCTAGTCTTAGCCTGACACCAAAGCCAGAGAAGGAGAATACAAGAAAAGCAGCTACAGACCAGGACTGTTCTTGAACATGGACTCGAAAGCCCTTAACAAAGCGGAGGCAAATCATACTGAACAGCTTATAAACAGGATAGTACACCATGGCCAAGTAGGGTTTATTTCAGGAGAAAAGTTGGTTTATCGTTCAAAAACCAGTGTAGTATAACATGTTAAAAAATAAGGAAAATTGTCTCAATTTATTTGGAAAGGCATTTCACATTATTTAACACTTGTTCATGATAAAAGCTCACAGCAAACTAGTAGTAGAATGCAACTTCAGCCTGATAAAGGGTATCTATGAAAAAAGTCTACAGCTAACATTGTAATTCATAGCTAAAGTTAACAACTGACAGGCCTGTGACTGCCTGCAATGCACGCAGCTGGTAAGAACATAAAATGTTCCAAGTACTTTATAAAAGAGTTGGTAAGGGCCTCCCTGGTGGTGCAGTGGTTGAGAGTCCACCTGCCAATGCAGGGGACACGGGTTCGATCCCTGGTCTCGGAAGTTCCCACATGTGGTTGAGCTGCTAAGCCCGTGTGCCACAACTACTGAGCCTGTGCACCTAGAGCCCGTGCTCCGCAACAAAGAGCAGCCCCGGCTCTACACAACTAGAGAAAGCCTGCGCGCAGCAACAAAGACCCAATGCAGCCAAAAATTAATGAATTAATTTTGAAAAAAAGAGGTGGTAAAATAGTAAACGTACACTTAGCATGTGACCAGCAGCCCCACTCTCAGGCATTTACTCCAGAGAAGTGAGAGCGCAGGTTCACACAGGCACTAGTACGTGAGTGTTCCTGGCACCTTCGTTTGTAAGAGGTGAACACTAGAAACGATCCAAATGTCCATCAGCAAGTAAACAGATAAACAAATTGGGGTGTATCCATGCAGTGGAAAGCTACTCAGCACGCAAAAAAGGAACGCATTAGTGACACATGCAACACCATGGGTGAACCTCAAAAACATCCTGTTAGTCTAAAGAGGGAGCCCCAAAAGGATGCTATGATTCCATTTATATGAAACTATGGAAAGCACAGATCACTGCTGGCCACGTGTGTGGGTTTTTGGTGGGATTGTATCGGAAGCCTCAAGGGAACATTTGGGGTAGTGGAAGTGTTACATGTGTTGATTGTAGTGTTGATTATGTACCAAACCGTACATTTAAAATGTGTGCATTTTACTGTATGTAAATGATACCTCAATAACTGACCTCTTTAGAATTCTCCTCTGAAATATTCCTTGTACTCAGGGAAAAACAAAGCCAGATATGCAGCTTAATATGTTTCTGCTTTTTATCATGTAAATTTGAAAAATTCTGGCATTGAATCTTTTTGGATTCTGTGTACATTGACTAACATAGCATTGTGTCTTAAATAATTTAGAGCTGTCCAGTAAAGCGTATGGATTCATGGACCAACATATTGAAGTGGAAACTTGGAGTATGAATTTGGGCGTGGGATAGGGCTGTGCTGGGTACAGTACTGATATTTCCATAGATAAGTTGTGGTTACCTCTTTCTGGAACTGAAGCAAACAGATTATTTCTATTTTTACTGGAAAGGAATGTAAATTTATTACTTTATTACCCACGAGAGAGATTTAATTTTTTTAATTAATTTTTATTGGAGTATAGTTGATTTACAATGTTGTGTTAGTTTCTGCTGTACAGCAGAGTGAATCAGTTAATATATCCACTCTTTTCTAGATTCTGTTCCCATATACGTTATTACAATGTATTGAGGAGATTTAATTTTTATGATTTCTTTTTCTTAGGTTACAAGAGAAGATAGCTTATTAAGTCATAAAAATGCCAGTGTTCAGGATGCTGCCACCAACAGGTACAGTTGTGGGTAGACTGAATTAAATTGGTGTTCTTTTCCTCTTAACTTTCTTTGGGGGGTGTTTTTTTCCTCTTTCCCACTCTGTGATCACATGGTTTCAGGATATCTATTTGAAAGATAGCCTGAAATCACTGTTCTATCCACTACATAGATTCTTAGGACCTAATTTTAGATCATTTGAAGATACTCCTAATTAATCTTTTCATCCTGATTCTTCTTCAGCTGATTCAAACTGTAGAGCAAAAACAGCCTTTGAAGATATTTTTAATCTCATAAGATACCTGGTGAAGAATGTGTACTATTTCTCTTAGGTGTGGTAGTTGCCTTAGTGCCATGCTGTTGGCAGGGTGGGATTGCTCTTATAAACTGTCTTACTACAGGCTCTCACATGATGCAAGCAGATTTCTTTGCTGTTCCCTCCGAGTTCCTTCTGCCTGTCTTTTCTTGTTGAGTGTTATGCCATGTCTCTGTCTTACTAGACTTCCATCCCCTGCTCTGTTGCAGTTTGTTTCATTCGTCCCTGCGTATCCAGTGTTCTGTGCTTAGTTGGTGCTAAACATTGATGAGTGAATGTGTTTCTTTTCCCGTTATCCAGAACTTATGCAGTGAAGAGTTTTCTGATTAGTGATATTCAGTTCCAGGTGCTGTAATTAACACAGCACTTAAGCACATGCTTCGTGTAAAGGACTTTACAGTTAGTACTCAGCAAACCTACTACTTGGTGATCGGGGTACAACTGGAATTACGACTTAACCTTTTCTAAGAAATCAGTTTGCCCACAACATTTTTAATGCTATTGTTGTTTTTATTGGAGCTTTTTAGAGTAACCTCATCACAGACTTTTTTGCCAAGAGGAGGATGATGAGGATGTGACGACCCAGTTGTTTATCAGAAATTTCATTGAACTCTGGAAGGTGGACAGGTCCTGGAATGGACTCCAACTTCCGGATTTGTTTTTCCAAATGGCTGTTGGTATTTTGAATAATCTGTTTTCCTCCCAGGATTTGAAATGGATCCTTTGAAATATGCTTATGTTCTTATACAAACCTGGGTCTGTTTCTGGATCTTTTCCTTTTCTGGTACTGTTTTTTTCCTCGTGCCATACCACACTTTTAAAAAGTTGCTGTACCCCCTTTTTAAAAGGAAATATTTCAGGCATACAGAAAGGTATGGAGACTATATAATACATGTCTGTGTACCAAATGTCAAGCTTTGTCATGTCCTCATATTTTGCTGTAGTAGATTTAGATCATTTTGCTTTTATCTTTTTTTTTGAGCTGTAATTCCTATACAGAACCCTTTAAAAGTAGGCAATTTAATGCATTTTAGTGAATTGACAAAGTTGCGCAACCCTAACCACTCTCTGATTCCATAATATTGTCCCCTCACCCCTAACGGAAGCGCCCTCCGCATACGCTGGCTCTCCACGTCGCTCCTCCAGCACCTGGGAGCCACCCACCTACTTTCTGCCTGCACTAGATTTGCCTGCTTCGGACAGTGCATATAACTGGACTCATACAAATACGTGTCTGGTGTTTTTCATTTGACATAATGTTTTCAAGGTTCATCCATATTGTAGCCTGTATTGGTACTCCATGGCTGCATAATATTCCATCGTATGTCCATGTGTCAATGGATGGACATTTGTGTTGTTTCTGCTTTTTGGCTACTGTGAATATAGCTGTTGTTGAACATTCCCACACGAGGATTTGTACATTTACAGTGTACGATTCAGTCGCTTTTGTTTTGATATATCTGAATCTTTAAAAACTTATCCATGGTTTCTTCATTTCAGTTGCCACAATATATTCATTTTTTAATTTATGGACAACTGTTTGTTCCCAATTAACATTGCGCATGTTCTTCATTATACACACGTTGTAAGGATTTTTCATCTGCTTTCTGTGTTTTGCAGCAGTGTAAACTACATTAAGACTAATCTTTTTTTCTCCTTTTTTTTTTTTCGGTTTGGCCTCAGGATTCTTTTTTTAAAATTGAAGTATAATTGATATACAATATTATGTTTGTTAAGGTGTATAATATAATGATTCAATAGTTTTATAGATTATACTCCATTCTTAAATTTATTATAAATTGGGTATATTTATATCCTTGTAGCCTATTTATTTTATACATAGTATTTAGTTTATACTTATCGATTTCCTATCCCTATCTAGCCTCTCCCCACTTCCCTCATCCCACTGGTAACCCCTAGTTCTCTTTATCTGTGAATCTGTTTCTGTTTTGTTATATTCATTTGTTTATTTTTTAGATCCCACATATAAGTGATAATATACAGTATTTGTCTTTCTCTGTCTGACTTATTGCAGTAAACATAATACCCTCTAGGTCCATCCATGTTGTTGCAAATGGCAGAATTTCTTTTTTGTGGCTGAGTAATATTCCACTGCATGTATACACCACATCTTCTTTATCCATTCATCTTGATGGACGCTTAGGTTGCTTTGTATCTTGGCTATTGTAAATAATGCTGCTGTAAACATTGGGGAGCGTGTATCTTTTTGAATTAGTATTTTTGCTTTCTCCAGATGTATATCAGAAATACAGTAGAATTGCTGGACTGTATAGTAATTCTATTTTTAGTTTTTTGAGGAACCTCCATACTGTTTTCCATAGTGGCTGCACCAATTTATATTCCCACCAGCAGAGCACAAGGGTTCCCTTTTCTCCACATCCTCACCAACATTTGTTATTTTTGCTCTTTTTGACCATAGCCATTCTGACAGGTGTGAGGTGATACCTCATTGTTTTGATTTGCATCTCCCTGATGATGAGCGATGTTGAGCATCTTTTCATGTGCCTATTGGCCATCTGTATGTGTTCTTTGGAAAAATGCCTATCCAGGTCTTCTGCCCACTTTTAATTGGTTTGTTTATTTATTTTTTTAATATTGAGTTGTATGAGCTATTTATGTATTTTAGATATTAACTTCTTACTGGTCATATCATTTGCAAACATTTTCTCCCATTCTGTAGGCCATCTTTTCATTTTTTCAGTGGTTTCCTTTGCTCTACAAAAGCCTTTAAGTTTAATTAGGCCCCATTTGTTTAGTTTTGCTTTTGTTTCCTTTGCCTTAGGAGACAGATCCAAAAACAATATTGCTATGATTTATATCAAAGAGTGTTCTACCTTTGTTTTCTATTGGTTTTATGGTTTCTGGTCACGTTTAGGTCTTTTATCCATTTTGAGTTTATTTTTGTATATGGTATGAGAAAGTGTTCTGATTTCATTCTTTTACATGTAGGTGCCCAGTTTTCTGAGAACCATTTACTGAAGAGGCTGTCTTTTCCCCAGTGTATATTCTTGCTTCCTTTGTTGTGGATTGATTGACCCTAAGTGCATGGGTTTATCTCTGGGCTCTCTATTCTGTTCCATTGATATATGTGTCTGTTTTTGTGCCAGTACCAGCCTGTTTTGATTACTGTAGCTTTGTAGTATAGTTTGAAGTCAGGGATACCTCCAGCTTTATTCTTTTTTCTCAAGGTTGCTTTGGCAATCGGGGTCCTTTGTGTTTCCATATAAATTTTACGATTATTTGTTCCAGTTCTGTGAAAAATGTCTGATAGGAAGTTTGATAGGGATTACATTAAATCTGTAGATTGTTTTGGGTAGTATGGACATTTTAACAAGATTAATTCTTCTAATACATGAACATGGGATATCTTTCCATTTCTTTGTATCATCTTGAGATTTCTTCGTCAATGTTTTCAGAGTTTAGTTTTCAGAGTATAGGTCTTTTGCCTCCTTGGTTAAGTTTATTCCTAGGTATTTTATTCTTTTTGATGCAGTTTTAGACAGGGTTGTTTTTTTTGATTTCTCTTTCTGATAGTTTGTTATTAGCGTGTAGAAAAGCAGGACTAATCTCTTGTTGAGGGGTTGGGAGACTTCATTGTGAAATGTATTTCACTCCTTTCGGGGCTCACTCCTTTAGTCTCAGCTGTTTCTTTTCTTTGGAGCACAAAGTTATCTTTTCTCTCTGGTAGCTTTTAGGTTTTTCACTGCTTATTCTTGAGATTCTGCATTTTCATTACGGTGCATCTAAGTATAGTTTTATTTTTCATTCTTGTTAGTATTCAAGGTGGTGTTTCAATCTGAAGACCTATGTCTTCTTTTTAGTTTTGGAAAGTCATAAGCCCTTATCTCTGTGAATATCCAGCATCCGTTAGACATTAGCTGAAATGCCCCGATCCCTTCTCTGTCTCTCGTAACTATTCCTTCTTACTTTTCATCTCTCTGCCTCTGCGTGCCTCGGTACTGTGGCTGCAGTAGTGCTAGCTTCCGTCTAGCTCCCGAGGCTGACTTTTCCATCTAGGATTTGCCTCTTGTCTTTTCTCAGTCTCCCTGTGGGATTGGACGGGCACTGCTCCTGTCACTTGCATGCTTTCCAGTGATGCTGGAGAGGACTGCCGGGTGTGTCATCCTGGTGGGTGGCGGTCTCTTGGCTTCCCCGTCTCCTCCCTGGCATCGAGGCTGCCTGTTCTTGTGATCCTCACCTGGGGTTGACATCCTTGTCCTTCCTGCTGGCATCCTCCCCCGGGCCGATCCCGCCGCCGCGTCTGGAGCCCTGGAGGTGGGCCACTGCCCCGTGCCGCGGAGTGTGCTCCCACCCGCCTCCCGCAGGGGCTTCCTGCCTCGTTCTCCGTGCCTCAGGTGTTCCGTGTCACTGAGCTGTCCTGTTCCTGATCTGTCTTCTTCGTGTTTGTCTGTCTTGTTTTGTGTATCTGCCTAGTCTTTTACATGATTTCTCTGGATCGGTTGCTCTTTGGAGCAGACTGTAGCATCTAATCTGCCCATAACCCTGAAATCACCTCTTGTACTGTGTGTTTCACGGTTTTCGGCATTTCCTCAAAGCTCGTGAGCTACCACTGACATCCTTTATTGGTTCTGAAGTTTTATGAGTTTATTCTTTTGTTAAAAAGAAATCTTTTCTGTCATTTCATTGAGCTTCAGGAGGGAAGCAAAGCACTAGTGAACGGGTCTGACCTGGTTGCGAACCTGTTATGCAGTGGGTGGGGAGGGGTTCATGGTGGTGTGTGGGGCAGCGCGGACCACTGTCTGACCCCCCCTACCCCTCGCTGTCTCTTCCTTCCGTGCGGGGTAGTTACCCTGCTTCCCCGAGCCACCTCCTTCAGCACACTGCCTGTTGCTCCTGCATCGGTCGTCCGTGACACAAACCTGTCTTTGTCTTCCTAGTGCTGAGTTAAATGAGAACGCCATGCCCGGCCCTGGAGGGTCTCTCATTCCGATGCGAACCACACCTGCAGAAAATGGGCCTGCTCTAAAGGTAACGATTCCTTCCACTTTCAAGGTCGCTCCACAGAGACTCCCTTGCCTTGAATCCTGGTTGTACAGGACACCTGGTGATCTCTGACGGCCACCAGAACGTCAGCCGTGCGAAGAGCGTTGAGCCTCACCTCTCTAGGGAGAATCCAATTGTCACATCCCTCCCAAGAGCAGCTCAGGGTTTCTTCTCCATTTTTGAGGTATTTGTTGGTAGTTTTGTTTTTAGGGGGTCTCGGTGTTTTTGGATTTTGGATTCGGGCTATGCTACCCTAGTGTCTCAGACTTTACATGACACATAACAGGCACCAAATAAATATTGATGGATCGAAATTGACTTTCTGACACTGATTGTGTTTGTAACATAACCAGCTTGTCTCAAATTCTGCCTCTCCTCTATCCATCGGCCGTACAGTCTTAGCAGGTCACAAGTCACAGAGACCCAGCTCATGCCCAGTGAACGCTTTCATTTGCAAATTAAACAAAAAATTATTTTTGTAGGTGAACATTTACCATTTTGTTCTTTTATAGTGCAACCACATTTATTGTAGAAGTTTACCAAATATTTCATGAAAACAGCACATTCGAAATCACCTGATTCCCACTACCCAAAGACAGTGTGTAGTTAATATTCAGGTGTATAGTTTTTCAGGCTTAGGGGTTTAAAAAAAAAACTCAACCTAAAATACCTTTAATCAGGAGATTTCTTTCTGCTAATTAAAATTCTAAAAAGATACGCTGACATCTCTGATCACTGAAAATCGTTAGTTGGAACCCGAGATGTTTTTGGAACAGAGAAGGACAGTTAGCCCAAAGATTTATTGCATATTGTACCAGACAGCGTGATAGGCTTTGAAAATTCAAAAATGAGTGAAACATGGCCTCTTCTTTCAAACTGCTTCCAGCACAGTTGGAGAGAGAATTTTGATACGTTGTGGTAGAGATATGCACAGGCCACCTGGGGGGCCCACTCAGGTCACAGGGTATGAGGGCGTGGAGGGGGAGGGGGTGGGGGAGGAGACAGGCAGGTTTTCACATGTGCGATTAAAATTCAGTTGACATCGAACAGGAAACACACGGTGGCCTGAAGACAGGCAGAAATGTATAAATGAAGGGCCTTTTTTGTTATGGACTACACCCTGGATACTTACTTCTCTTATTTCCAGACTGGAATTTTATCTGTTATCCTTTTAAAATTCTTCCTGTGCCCAGAAACACACACACTGCAGTACAGAACTCTGTTTCTATAAGGTGCTTCAAATACTAATTAGACAAAAGTATTAACATTTATGGGGGGGTTCTATTATACTCTTTGTGAACAGTGAAGCATCCATGTGGATAAAGAAGCATTCCAAGTTCAGGCGTGTCCTTAGGCATCGTCTCCTGGGCTGAACCTTTAGCCTCTGCCATCTGGTTTAAGAACTGAGAGCCGGGACGGTCCTAACCCTACGCAAGTTTTGTCTCACCAGAAGGAATAGTTGTATGAAAATTCACATGACACTTTAGCTTTTTAAAGTTCTGACTGTAGTCTAGGTTCCCCTCCAAACAAAAGTGGAATCACTAATAATCATGATTCCTGAGGGTCCCCTTCGTTTAAAGGTTAACACCATCCAGGCCTGGGTCCAAATTATACATTGAGAGGATATGGAAAAAATCTACTCTGGTGACTAATGGGTCATTTAACATCCGTGTATCTTGTCTTCTGTAGGGTGCTACAGATGAATTGGATGCCTTGCTTTTATCTCTAACTGAGAATCTCATTGACCACACAACCACACCTCAGGTAAATAGGCTTTAAAACAGCAGGATGGAAAGGTATTTCTGTTTGAAAATGCTCCCAGTAGATTCCAGTTCTTGCCTTTTCTGCAGTTTAGTAAAACTTTTCATTAGTAAGTGTCTGTACTTCGGTAGCCACCTAGCATTGCCTTTTCTGTAGGGAAGTTCTGCCCTCTTGAATCTGTGTGTCACTGGACAGCAGCCACATGTTGCCGAGCCTCTTTGTAACTCAGCGCCCTGTTAAGTAGTGTGAGAGGGACATGTGGGGGTAAGCCAGCTTCTGAAGAGTTCAGACAGTAAGACCTCCAGTTGTTAAAAACATTTAGAGAATGGCGGGAGCATAAGAGTGGTTGGCGTTAAACATATTGATCATTATTTGAGTTTGGGAGATACCGTGTTAAGTACTGTGACCATAATACAAAGAGGAAGCAGTCACTTCCCTCCAGAGACATACTGGGGTGCAAGGAACACAGATAGTGCATTTAGTGCCTTGTGAGTGACGTGGCAGGAGTTGCCGTAGGGGTCACTTGAAGGCTTGCAAGTGAGGGCAGTCCTTCCCCTGATGTTTGCGTAGGTCACCAGCCCCCACTCAGGTGTGTGTCTGCATCACTGGAAAGAGTAGGAAAGCACAGATTGCTGGCCTCCACTCTCAGGCTTTTGGATGTGGTGCATGTGGTCTGGGGCCCAAGAAGCTGCATTTCTGACACGTTCCCAGTGATGTGGGTGTGGGCCGGGAACCACCAGCTTAGGGCCATAATCACAAGAGACTTTACCAGGTGAGCAAGCAGAAAATGAAAGGGATGTTGGCAATATCGGGCTGCAATAATCCTTTAACCAGATGAAAGAGGTAACTTCTAAGGCCAATGCAAGATGGCCTGAAGCCCGGAGAAGGAGTCCTTCGGGCCCAACTCAGAACACTTACTGCTTGTTTGTGCTGTCTCACAAGTGGGGGTAGTACAGTGATGAAAATCAATTTGATTAAAGACATTTTTTTATCACTAATATATTTTTCCTTCCCTACAAATTTAGAATGTTTTAAATAAAAATGTAGACTATGATGCATTTTAGATTCTACATATGAGCTATCTATTCCATTACACTTACTGATTTTTCTGTTGTTAGAACTGTAATACTCTTCTAATAATTTTTTTTTTGGCTGCGTTGGGTCTTCGTTGCTGCGCGCAGGCTTTCTCTAGTTGCGGCAAGCGGGGGCTACGCTCAGTTGCGGTGCGCGGGCTTCTCATTACGGAGGCTTCTCTTGTGGAGCACGGGCTCTAGGCGCATGGGCTTCAGTAGTTGTGGCATGCAGGCTCAGTAGTTGTGTCACACGGGCCCTAGAGCACAGGCTCAGTAGTTGTGGCTCGCGGCCTCTAGAGCGCAGGCTCAATAGTTGTGGTGCACGGGCTTTGTTGCTCTGCAGCAGGTGGGATCTTCCTGGACCAGGACTCGAACCCGTGTCCCCCGCATTGGCAGGCATATTCTTAACCACTGAGCCACCAGGGAAGCCCTCTAATAACTTTTTAAGTGATTTTGATACATGTTGAGGCCAGTCCAGCATCATTATGCAGGTGTTTTGCTGTTTTTGCTTGTTAATTCTTTCAGATGATTTTTAGAATAACTTTGTCAAGTCTCACTCCCTCTGAAAGCCTTTGAATTTTTATTTGTAATTACGTTAAATTCATAAATTAACTTGTGGAAAGAACTGATATATTTGTGATAATTCGTCTTAGCCAAGAGTATAATATGTTTTTCTCATCCATGATTTCCTATTTCTCCTAGAAGTTTTGTAGTTACAGTCTCCCCAATATAAGTTTTATATTTTCCTATTTTTGTTATTTCCAGGTCCTTCATGTTTTTTTGCCATTGAGATTTTTTTCCCCATTATATTTAAAGAATTTAGGATTTAACCTAACAGAAAATAGAGAGTCTCTAAATGTTCTCTGTAAGTCTTCTCTATTCTTCATTAGGTTAACTCCTAAATACTTCATAGTTTTGTTGATATTGTGAATGGTATTTAATTTTTTTACTATTGAATTCATAAGTTAATTTTGTGTCTGGCAAACTTGATGAATTCTTTCAGTAGCCAATCTGCTGATTCAAATATTCTGTCAGTTTCTGGGGTGTCTTTAGTATCTCTGTCTGCAGTTATTGATTAATCCATTTCTTACCTATTGCTGGATCTTCCAATTTTTTGTATATTTTGAAGATAGGCTGTGAGATGCCTATATGTTGATGGTAATTATACTTTCTGAGCTCCTTTTAGCACTTTAGAGTGTCCTTCTTCGCCCTTTTTTTCCTCTCTTTATTTCCCTTCTGACTGATAAAAAATTGACACCCTAGCTTTAAGTTTGAATCACCTTATGTATAATTTTCTGTCATTTTATTTTCAACCTCTTTCTATCTGTTGGTTTTAAGTGGACCTTTCAGCGTTTTGCTGGGTCTTGTATTTAAAATCTTATTCGAGAGTCTGTATCTTCTGATTGAGTTTAAATCCATTTATATTTACTGTAATTATGGTTATTATAGGACTTGTTTCTGCCAAACCATTTTTGTTTACTTTTACCATATTTCTTTTTTCTCTCTCTTCTATTTCCTGTGGTTAGAAGTGCACTTTCTTAATATTGGTGGGAAAGTCATATTTTGTATTTTTATTCTTTTGTTGGTTACCTAGATTACTAAAACCTGGACTTATATTAATTTTTTCTTACCAGAATCTGTCACCAGTGCAAGGACTAGTCTAAGCTTCCACAAAATAGGGGGGAGTCGGGAGTTCATTAGATTACAATTCTACATGCAGAAGTAAGATACAGAAAATTAAACCTTAAAAAGAATGTAGCAGAGGCCCTGTGAGTCAGGAGCAGCGTGGGTGTTTTCATTGCTCTCTCCTCCAGGCAGAGTTAGAAAATGGCCTGTAGCTGGACAGAGCTTTCTTCTGTCTTCATTTGAGTTAGCCACAGTCCGCTGTGCAGCATGCTACCAAGAAGGCTATGATTGTTTGTAATGGACTGAAATGAAGTTTCAGAAAATAAATCTTAAATTGGATGCTAGGGGTTGGGGACAGTCCTAGTGAATGACCTGAAAGTAGTAGTAGCATTAGTAGCATTCTGGGAGTAGTAAGTTTTTAGATTAAAGAGGTTCTCGAGATGATGACAGTTGCTTAAGTGGTGACACATGGCGTGTGTGCTGTAGAAAAGGACCTTGGGTTCAGAAGTCCATGTCAGCTCAAGGGCACCATTAAGACCTGCTCCCTGCCCCCCACCCCAGTGCATTTCATAGTAGAAGAAAGCATTATGAGTATAATTATGAAAATAAGTCAGTCTTCCCTAAAAATAAATACACATGTACAATTTTTTTCAGGTGTCTTCCATATCCACGATCACACCCCGTTGGATTGTGCCAGTAAGTTAACATTTGCAATGTTTCTTTCCACTACCCTTTCAGAATGAGGCCTGAAGGAGTACCAGGTTCTTATTTTTCCTTGAAAACACGGGGTCATCATCAAATCTCTACTGATTGAACCTACTGGCTTCAAACTAGAGGTTTAATTTTTCTGTTTGTAAATACTTAAGGGTGCTGACAAAAACAAAAATATAAGTCTGATGTGAAGGATGGTAGAAAAACAAAGCAGCTGTCACGGTGAACATCACCCTTCTCATCGCCGTCATCACTGGAGAAGATGACGCGGGGCTGAGTGCTGGCTGCGGGGCAGGTGTGGTCACCTCCGCTCAGACGGCCCGCGTGTTTTCCTCAGCAGAGCGCTGCCCTTCCTAACGGGCTTGCAGGAGACAGCGGGCTCTCGCCGGCCGGGAAGGAGGGGCCTGGCAACAGAGGTGTGGTCTCCCTCATCTCTCCCCCAGCGCCGTTCTTCGTGGATGCTGTGACCAGGTGAGGAATCTTTTCTCAGTTGCAGTTCTCGGGCCTCTGTTAAGAGGAAAATATAACGAAATTAATTGTACTTAAAGCAATAATGTCAATTCTCCTCTAGTTGAACTTAATTGAAACTGAATAAATCTTTTCTGTGATTATTATTTAGAGTAGTGTTTTTTTCTTTTTTCTTGTCAGTAGCAATCTTCTACAAAGTTATGAAGTAGACCTTGCTTTCTTTTTTTATGAAGTCTTTATTAGATAAAGATATGAGCAGGTTTACCTTTAAAACTTTGTATTTGTTTTAAAATTGATTTACGTCTTTTCCTGTCATGCTTTACTGTTAGGTTGTCCATGAATACAGCGGAAGAGGCTCAGATAAGGGTGGGGTAGGGGATTCCCAAAGTGAGGGCTCTGATGTAGCTTCTACCGCAAGCTTATTTTAGCATATCACTTGCCACAGACAGAGCTTTTGTTCAGCATGTAGTTCTTCAACTTTTAATTGTTAGGATCAAGACTGTGCCTGTTTTTCAGAACATCTATAATTGCCTCATTTCTCACCTCAGACGTCTTCCTGGTATGTCTGCTGTTTCTCACATCCTCCTGGTGTTGAGAATGCGGGTTGGTTGAAGTAGATTGCTTTAGAGAACAAAATCCCTGATTATAACAGGAAAGTTATTAGAGATGATTAACTTGAGAGAAATTCATAGTTTCATTTTAAAATTGTTGTCTTATCTCCATAGTCTTTAACATAATTGTTCACTCAGCAAACACTTACTGTCTGCTAGGTACCAGGCACTGCTTGTGTCCGGCACTGAAGGTAGGCGTGAACAGGACAGACATGGGGCCTATTTTCCTAAATATCTGTATGATTGGTAGTTCCCACTGCAAACAGAAGGATTGTGTGCAGAGGGCCAGGTGATAATTCTTCGTAATTGAGTTCACACAGTAAAATGCGAGATCGTAAGGACTTCCAAATGAGAAGTTACAGATGACATCAGAGCTTGTCTCCATTCCTTCCCAAAGCAAAGTAGTCATAAAGCAATTAGATCAAAGATGACAGGTAGTACACCTGAAACTAATATAATATGTCAGTATCTCAGTAAGGAAAACATGGCCAGTAAATCAGTGAAACAGTTGAGTCCAGAAACAAATCACACAAGTATAGTTACCTGATTTATGAAAAATGATAGTACAATGCTGAAGGGAAAGAGCGGTCTTGCAGTAAATCAGCCCGACAAGTTAAATATCCTTGGTGGGAAAAAATCTTGACCCAACCTCATACTACACACCAAAATCTACTGTAGGTGGATTGCAAATCTAAATATGAAATGTCCAATAATAAAGCTTTTAGAAGAAAATATAAGTGAACATCCTATGGCCTTGAAATAGGCAAAGATTTTTTAAACAGGTCACAAAAAGCTTCAATCATACAGGAAAAATTGATAACTTGGATTTTGTCCAAAACTCCTATTCAGGGACTTCCCTGGTGGTGCAGTGGTTGAGAGTCCGCCTGCCAAAGTAGGAGGCACGGGTTCGAGCCCTGGTCCGGAAAGATCCCACATGCCACAGGGCAACTAAGCCCGTGTGCCACAACTGCTGAGCCTGTGCTCTAGAGCCCATGAGCCTCAACTACTGGGCCCACGTGCCACAACTACTGAAGCCTGCGCTCCTAGAGCCCGTGCTCCGCAACAAGAGAAGCCACTGCAATGAGAAGCCCGCATACCGCAAGGAAGAGGGGCCCCTGCTCACTGCAGCTAGAGAAGGCCTGCATGCAGCAACAAAGACCCAACACAGCCATAAATAAATAAATTTTTTAAATTAAAAAAAAAAACTCCCATTCATCGAAAGATATTATCTCAAGCACTCAAAAAGGAAGCCACACAGTGGAGAAGACAACCGCACTTCCCCCTCCCCCTGACTCTGTCTGTGTCTCTCTCATAAAGAACTCATATCCAGAATATATAAAGAGCTCTTGTGAATCAATAAGAAAAAGAGAGCTCAATAGAAAAATTGGCAAAAGAGTTGAATAGGCAGTTCACAAGAGGGTATCCAGGTGGCCCATCTTGACAAGTTATTGAGAAATACAAATTCAGACCACTGTGTGATACCACTGCATACACCTAGAATGGCTCAAGTGAAAATACACATAGTACCAGGTATTGGTGAAGTTATGGGGCAACTGAAACTGTAAATTGAAATAACCGTGTTGGACATAGATTTGGCTGTATCTACGAAAGCTGAAAATACGTTTACATGCGTACCCAATAGAAACACACATATGTGTCCATCAGAAGGCATGCACAGGAATGTTCACAGCAGCTGTGTTCATCGTAGCCCAAGCTGAAGACTTTTTAAAAGCCCACTGGCCGTTAACTAGATAAGTACTGGGCTAGAGCAGTGAAAACTAACGAACTGTAACTGCGGTAGAGAGATACAGATGAGTCGCGCACACACAGTTACGTGAGGTATTTATTGATCTGTAACAGATCACCACACGTTTAGCGGCTTACACCCCATTCCCTGCAGGTCAGGGGTCTGGTACAGCCTAGCTGTGCCCTCTGCTGCGAGTCTCCCCCAGGCTCCACTCAGGGAGTCGGCTGGAGCTGGGCTCTCATGTGAAGGGTCAGCTGGCGGAGGGTCTGCAGTCATGGCCGTTGGCAGAATTCAGCTCCTGAGGGGCTGCCCGCTGAGGGCTGGCTCCAGGCCGCGCTGCCCTCGCTACTTGCCTGGGGCCTTTACTTCAGCAGAGCCAGCAAACCAGGAAGGCGGTGGGACGCCTGCCAGCCGGCCAGAGGTCGCCATCTGTATACTGTAATCGCGGAGTGACAGCCTGCTGTTACCTTTGCTCATTTGCATTGGTTAGAACAGACCACAGGGCCTGCCGTGCTCAGGGGGAGGAGGGGGTCATTGGGGTCATCTTAGAGTCTCCTCCGCATGATGATGGGAAGGAGGCACAGCTCTCAGAGACCGAAGTAGTGGTTACCCTGGAGGTGGCTAGTTTCAGAGTGCTAGTGACTTTCTGTTTCTCATTCTGCGTGCTGATTGCACAGGTGTGGTCAGTGTGCACAGGGTCCTCAACTTACAACTCCTGATTTGTGCACTTCAGCGTATGTATGTTATAATCAATAGCGTGTTTTTAAAAGAATGGTGATGGGGTTGCATCTGTACAGATTCAGATTTACTTGGGGTGTGCGCTGTGTAAATTTTATTTTAAGGTTAAAGAACAGGAGAGGAGGGCTTCCCTGGTGGCGCTGTGGTTGAGGGTCCGCCTGCCGATGCAGGGGACACGGGCTTGTGCCCCGGTCCGGGAAGATCCCACGTGCCGCGGAGCGGCTGGGCCCGTGAGCCATGGCCGCTGAGTCTGCACGTCCGGAGCCTGTGCTCCACAACAGGAGAGGCCACAGCAGTGAGAGGCCCGCGTAACCCAAAAAAATAAAAACAAAAGAACAGGAGAGGAAACAGGAGCAGTTGAGATTACCGAGCAAGTTTTAGGAGCAGCTAAATGACAGATAAGTGGTGACCAGCTTGGCAGAGAGGATAAAGCTGAGATCTAAGCCTGAAAAGGGGAGGGGGTGGAAACTGGGAAAATACGAAGCCAGTCCGTGCGCTAGCACCCGGGCTGGCTCAGGAGCTGAGGCACCGAGTGTTGGGAAGGTGGGTCCAAGGTGGGGCTGCGAATGTGCCCCTTCATACACTCCCCCTTCCCGCCCTGCTGATGCCGGCCTCATTCTGGAGGCTCCCCTCTGGAGGAGCTGGGCGGGCAGGGCCCTGGGTCTGGGGGCGCTGTTGGGAGGAAGGCCCTGACCTGGGGGGGTTAACTCAGTGTCCACACGCCAAGGGGTGAGACCCCCAGCCCTCCTTCTGTTTCCAGCCTCCAGAATGCTGTGGGCCACGTATAAACGTCTCAGGTGAGAAATTCAGAAGATTTTTCTCTAGAGAACCTGACCGAGCGAAGAAAAAGGCCCAGAGAGACTGACATTTGTGGATCGCAGGAAATCTGGTACCTCGACTTGGAAGCCCATAGTTAGTGGATTTTGCCCACACGTGCACAGCTTTCAGACAACGTTCCAGCGCTTCATGCTCAAGTGTGAGCATGCTGCTTCCCTCTTAAATGTGAACAGAGCCAACGATTGTCAGATGTTTGAGGGAACACTAGAGCAGGTCAACTTGAAAAAGAAACAGGGAGGAAATAAAGGAATGTGAGCGTCAAAAACTTTGCGAAGTGACAGTGTGAGAAAGAAGATACTGCATCCATGCAGCAATAACAGGGAATTAAAGAAGGAACAGAAAATGAAGTATTCTTGGAAGTTATTAACCATGTTAAAAATAAAATTCAAAGGATGCACGGAAGGTAAGATTGGAGAAATCCCCCAAAATGTAGAACAAACGTTGAGAATTGGGAGAGAAAAGAAGATTGGAGATTGGTCTAGGAAGTCCACTATGTGAATCGTTGGAGGTCCAGAAGAAAGAACACAGTAAATAAAGTGTCCAAGAAAGAAATCAAGACTTCCCAGGACAGAAGCACTTGAGCTTTTAGATTAAAGGAGCCCAGTGAGTATCCAGTAACAGAATGAAAATAGACAACAGCAAGGAACATCGTGAAGTTTCAGAACATAAGAGAGGACGTTAGTCTTCAGAGAGGGGAAAAAGAGTTCATACAAAGGACTGGTGATCTCAATGGCAGCAGGCTTTACTGAAAGCTAGAAGATAACAGAGCAATGCCTTCAGAATTCTGGAAGAAAATCATTTCTCACCTCACGTTTTGTACCCAAGCTATCAGTGAAGTGTGAGATTAGAATGAAGACATTGTAGGGAGTTGCCTGGCCGTCCAGTGGTTGGGACTCAGTGCTTTCGCTGTCAGGGCCCAGGTTCAGTCCCTGGTAAGATCCTGCCAGCCGTGCAGCGCAACCAAAAAAGAAAAAAAAGAAATGGAGACATTTTGAAACGTGGAGTTTCTCTAAAATACATGCTTCTAAGGCGGCCTTCCTCAGGAAGCTACTTAAGTGGAGGATGTGTTCCATCAAAACAAGGTGATTGTCCAGGAAAGAGAACGGGGAACCCAGGAAACAGGTGCCGGAATTTACCAGGAGGAGAGTGAAGGGAAGTTCCAAGCAGGCCTAGGAAGGCTCCTGTACAGATTGGAAGGGGAGGCTTTGGAGCCCCAGGAAGGGTATTGCCAAGGGAGAACGAACAACACGTGGCCCGCGCCCAGCTTTACAAAAGGACCTGAGACCAGAAGCCTGGTTGCGTTTGGTTAGGGATAAATTAGAAACGAAGTATCGGACGCCGAGCAAGCAGTTACAACGAGAAAACGAATTGTACAAGAGAAGAAATACAACACGCCCATAGTGAGCTGTGGAAATATTTATGTAATTATAGCAGACGATGACTATTAGGGAGGCCTGTGTGTCATTGTGGAAACACCCCCTTGAGAACAGTGAGGATGGACGGCAGCTGGCGGGCCCGCCTGGAGGGCTTGTTAGAGCACAGGCGCTGGGCTGTCCTGAGGCTTTGGGCCAGTGGGCCAGGGGCGGGGCCTAAGAACTTGCACTTATGACAAGTTCCAGGACCCCGCTTTGAGAACCAGGGATCCAGAACAAGAAGGGAAGTATCAGGAAAATCCAGTCGGCAGTGTCGTCTCTGTGGAGTGGAAACGCGGAAGGGGGCGTTCCAGTGACGGCGGTTTCGTTCACACGTCTTGATAGCACATCAACGATGTTAACCTCTGGCCTTGGGACTTCGGTATCGTTTTCAGTCTCCCTGAAGCCTGCACCTCCACGCATGCCCTTGCCCTGCGGCGAAGCGTCGCACTCTTACTCTTGCTTCACCTCTGACGCAGCAGGGGAGGTGGCGCGGGGCTCAGAGCCGCCGCGGGGGCCGCGTGAGGACACACGGGACCCCCGGCCCTGGTGCTTGCCGAACGTGTTGCCATGGCGCTCGGCACAGCCCTGTCCTCCGTGTTCTGTGACAGCCCTGGCTCAGCAAGAAATGAGGTGTCTGTTCGGTGTATTTTATCCAAGGAAGCAGGGGAAATTGATGTCTTTAGGTTCCATTTCAAGATGGAATAAGCATCAGTTATCTAGAAAATGACCCTCTGCGGAATCGCCTACGTTAAGTGCTACTACACACCCCTCTTTACTCTCCGCATGCTCCGCGAGGCGCCTGGGAGAAACGCAGGTCGCTTCCGCCTTGGATGGTCTTTGCATTTTCCAAAAAGTGAGTAACGTGTTCTTTCTTCCTGTCAGCTCGGCTCCAGCCTCTGCTGGAGAAGCCACCTTGAAGCAGAAGTGTTTGCTGACAACAGAGCTCTGAGGGGCGGCCACTCCCCACCGTGACCCGAGGCCGGGCCCTCCAGCCGTCCGTCCTGGAGTCCGCTTCTGCTGGAGCTGGTTCTGCACTTGTGGGTAAAAGAGCTCACCCGGGTGTGACTTCACCTCTGAAAAAGCAGTTACATTTCCGTCCAGGTGGAAGGGCGTAATTACACTACACGTTAGCCCAAGTGAGCGTCTGTGATCTTTTACTTTCTCTCATTTCGTTCGAAGTTGTGAATTCCTGCCGCGGGGGATCCCTTTCCCTGTGGTTTTTTTCCGAGCTCTTTGCTCCGCCCAGTGGTTGTGACTGTTCATGACGCCCCCCCTGGGTGGGCCGTCCCTGGTGGTCAGCAGCCTTGGGAAGGTTACTTCTCTCTCTGGTGTCAGGGTGAGTGTCCTTAATGTGAACGCCTGCTATAGAAATTGTACCCTTCTGTGCATTGCCTGGAAATCAGGAATTGAGGTAGATTAATTATTACTAAAGAGAGGTTTTTAGAATACAGAGGGTTTTCAGATGTCTCCCATACTTTTGACTTTTTGCTGGACTGGCTATCTTAATACTCCAAGTTTACATCAAGGTAAGATAGACCTTGAGAAGAATTACAGAGGAATCAGTTGCCCGGCACAGTTTTTCAGCCCAGCCGTCCCTTGGGAAGCAAACCTGCGTGGAGCGCACGCGCATCCTGTAGCTTTTGGCCTGGAAGGGGTGGGGTGGCCGCAGAGACCTCCAGGCGTCCACACGGCTCCCTGGGCTGCGTGGGGTTGAAGGCTGAGGTCGGCTCAGGCGGCGAAGGAGAGCACAGTAGTGTCCAGGTCCCCATTTGGACGTGGGCTCCATTTCCTTTTAATGTAAGCTGAATAAATTCAGATGGTGTAAACTGAAGGAAAAAAATGCCAGGATAGAAATAGGGAATCGGGTTGAGGGGATTCATGTCTGAAACTAAATGCAAGGTGCTGCAAGAACGTTAGGGATCTTGTGTTAGTTAAGAAGGGTTCTCTAGAATTCCCTCACTACTTTCCATCTGTACAGAAAATTCTGGATGTTAAAGTAGTATATGCTCATTGTAGAAAATAGAGAAAAGAATTTCAACACCCAGAGAAGCACTATTTTAGCTTCAAAACTTTGGACTGCGTAAAGGAAACCTCAGTTGCTGTGGGGAATGAGGGTGATCTGGAAATCGCGTTGGTAAAGTTGTTGTGAATCCCTGTTACCGAGGGCTGGTGTTAAACTACCTCCTGGAATTTGGTTTTGGTCTGCTGCCCTGAGGTGTGCACGTAATTGAGTGTTAGTGTCTGCTGTCCACCAGAAAAGAACATCCAGTTTTCAGATCTTTAAAACTCCATGTTCTGGATGGTCCTGGGTTCCCTGTAACATAATCACACTCAGGCAAACGCACACTCTTGTCTGACTGGAAAGCCCTGGGATCTTAATCTTGTGCTGTTCCCAGGGGGCCGTAGAGATTGGAAACGACCTTTTCACAAAACAGTTCTGCCGAAGGAAAGACAGTTGGCACTTCTTGTTGGCTGTCTCCCCTTAGCTGTTATCCTAAGCTCGTGGATTTCGTTGGGGGAGCTCGTGCCACTTCGTAATTGTCAAACAGATTTTCTCGCAGCTCTAATGACACCTAGAACCAGGGACTTGACCTGGGACATGCTGGACTGGACATCGAGTTTTCAGCACACCGACGACCCTGAAGGTAGAAGGTTAAGGTTGTGCTTCTGGTCACAGAGCAGCTTTCTAGATTTTGGAATTAAGTTGTTGAAAACGTTGCGTAAGCTTTGTGTCTTCAGGTACCTGTATTCTTGCCAGTCAGAATATTGATAGGGACTTTCTTACAGTGCATTTGAATCTCAAGGTAAAAGGAAATTCTGTCTCATGTCCTGGCAAGAATGGTACGTATGGAAATTAATACTTTAATGAATTAGCCCTGACAGAATAGATACCTGTCAGGTAGACCTTTCCTTTCCTGTCTGCTGCAGGTGCCGTCCCCGGGCGCCTGTAACGTTCACCCTGTTCCGCTGACCTGAGAATGGGACAGGTGCCGGGGGGGGGGGGGAGCAGCAGGTGTGAGTCAGGGAAGGATGCTGGCAGGGAGCCAGGTGTGCGATGGCTCTGGACCAGGACGCAGGCGGTTACACTGGGGGAGGGCACCTCGCTGTGGCAGCCCTGCAGGCCGCTGGCCCTCGGCACGGTTTCTGGTGACAGAAGATCTTAGCGTCTTCCTGCCCACCGGAACTACCCGACCGGCTGAGTGCAGCTCTGGTCCCCGGATGAGCTGAAACAGCCCAGTAGCTGTTCTAAACGGTGGCTGGCTGGGCGGGAAGTTTCTCTGTGTCTAGAGAGGCTCCCACGCAGTAGGACAGTGTAGCTATCAGGAGAGCCCTGGCCGTGTTGGATCCAGTCAGGAGGGACGAGCACGTATTTGGAAAGAGCAGGACGACGGGTTTATAGCTGAGCTGACAGAGCCGTTCAGCAGAAATGACAGGAGGCTGCTTGAGCCACAGACTCAGCTCTGTGTCACTTTCTTTCCAGGCTTTCCAGAACCAGCTTTCGCTCTGCTAACTCACTAGGAGCCGGGATGATGGAGTTGTGGCTGTCAGCAGGTTAAGGGGCTCAGGTTGGGGGGCTGTGTGTGTCCTCTTGCTGTTGCCTCGTTGGTCTGCAGGGGTCTGCGCTTTCTGATGGTTTGCAGGGGGCACCCTGCTGCCGCCTCTGTCTGGGTGGGTGGGGAGTGGAAAGGGCGGGAGCTCAGATCAGCTGGCTTTAGGTCCTGGCCGGGGAAGGTCAGGGAAGGGAGAGCTGGCCCTGGGGGCTTACAATGAGCTGGGTAGGTGTCGGTTTTCTCCCCTAGACTCCTCTTCAGAACTTGTGGAATATCCTGTTTCTCGGGGACCTCACAGAGGTCGTAGTGTCCCCTTTGTGTACACAGGAAGGATTCATCGCCCTTTTATTCCTGCCCTTGAGGAAACCCTGGTGAACAACAGAGTGATTAGATGCCTTTGCTCTTGATAAATTTAGACGTACCCTTAGCTGCTTGTCTAAAATGTTGTTTTGAGAAAAAATCTCATTAAGAATGTGTCTTCTAGTCTACTAGGCTTTTGTCTTTACGTGTGTGTGTGTGTGTGTGTGTGTGTGTGCGCGGCCACAAGTGTTCTGTGGCAGGTGAGGGTGGAGCCCGGGGCAGCCCTGCATCTTGGCTGCTTGCCCTCCTGTGTCTCGGCTCTGGCCGCCCTGCCTGTCTCCTCTCAGACCAGCGCCAGGTCACTGCAAACACCTCCGAGAGCAGAGCTGTGTGGCAGCCACTGACACGGGAAAGGCTCTCTTGTTCTGAGTCAGGCCCCAGAGAAGCCAGGGCCTCAGCTTCTCCTCGAGGGCGGGCCAGCAGGCAGTTTTGTCCGGAGCAGGGCTGGTGAGGGCCCGGCTGCGTGCGGCCCGTGTTCAGATGGACTCCGAGGGTGGGCTAGCCCTGGAGGCCCCGGCACCCTCACTCACGTGTGGGCCGGGGCAGGCCTGGCCTCCGTCCCCGAAGGCCGCCAGGTCTCCGCACTTCTGATGCATCTCGCCCTCAGCCTTTTGGTTGCTTGAAACCTGGAGACCTCTAGTGCATGATACACACTGCCATATCACTTGTTCTCTTTTGCGCTCACCATGTGGACGCTGTGGCTCCTGAGCGGTCAGAAGAAAGCGGGAAGCTCCTGCTACCTGTTAGCCTCCAGGATGAGGGACGTTGCTTGGTTCACAGAGATTTACCCCGAGCCGGCTGGGCCGAGGTCGCAGGTGCGGAGCTGTGCTTGTCTGCAGCTCTGAGACGTGGTGTCCGGGGACCCCCGTGTCGCCGTGGTGCGGACACCAGCTCAGGCACGCTCCAGGTTTCTTTGTCGGAGAGGCGTTCGGGCACAGAGCCCTGCTCTTTGGATCTTCATAGCTGGATACGATAGACAGTTACAAGGACCTCACTAACTATTTTGTGTTTACTTTTTATCTGTGTAAAGCTTTGCAGTAGCTTTTAAAGTGTAATTTATTTTTTTATCAAGTGCACTCTTCATGCCACGTGTCCGCGGTTTTATACGACTTGTACTAGAAGCGCTGCACTCAGCTGTGAGCTGTTTGTACACTGAGATGACAGCTGTAGATGTGACCACAAATAAAGCTTTTGTGAAACACTCACGCTTGATGAGCTGTCCCGGTTTCTTGGACGTGCAGCACCCACCCACCGGCTGGGCGTTCCTCTCCTCGGCAGAACTGTCAGCAAGAGTCGCTGCCGCACGAATGCGAGCGGTGAGCGGAAGCAGCACCGTGCTGTGTGGCGCTCGTTTCAGAGCGATGGTGTAACTGGGCTAGAGGCATCCTGAAAGTTTGGGAACACCTCGGCCGCCCCCAGCGCATCCTGGGAGGAGCAGCGTGAGGCAGGAGAAGCCCCGCTCCGCTGCCCACTTCCTACGAGACCTGGTGGCCGGCCGCCCCCGTGCCGCTGCCCCTTGCGCCCTGTTCTCCCTCCCTTGCCCTGCGGTCATCTCAGGCCCAGGGAGGACACCTTTGAACTGAGAAGAGGGCTTGTCCTGGAGCAAGGAAAGCCACGTCCGACCTTGCCCTGTGTCCCCTGAGCTGCAGGGCTCCCCCTGAAACCAAAGGCAGAACGAAGTGGGGCAGCCGAGGGAGCCTGGGCCCTCCAGGTCTCTGCATCTGGGAGGGCATATCCACCCCCAGGCTTCCAGGGTGCCGGTGAAGCCGGTCCCCAAGACCCGGTTGGCCTGCTGTCTCAGCAGCCCTGGTTTTCCTGCTGGGGTCCCGGGTTCCCACACCCCGCAGAGTGAAGCCGAGAGGCGCGCGGGCAGGGCTTTGCTTTTCTGAGCCCAGCATGCTTGGGTGGGCGGACAGCACCCTGTGACTTAGCACCTCCTGGGCGCCAGGCTGTTCTGCACAGGGATGTCGTGTCCCCACCAGTAACCCCAAACCTCCCGCCACCCACCAACACGGGGGAGCTCCTTCAAACTTCGTTAGGTGACCAGCAGACACCACGCTGCAGGACACACAGCAAACAGTGGGCCCCGGGCATCAGACCCCGAGCCCCAGGCCTGGCACCTCCTGTGCCCTGGGGGCCAGGGAGCCTCAGGGTGCTTCTCGAGCTGTGTGGAAAAGTCGGGTTTGGTGATTCCCGCGCGGAAACCGCAGGGGGGTCGTCCTGCGTGTGCTGCTGTGCTGTTCTGGTGGCCTGCCCCTCTCCTTCACCACGACCCAGGAGCAGGGTCTCGGAGGGCCGTTGCCCTCTCCACCTCGGACCCCAGGGTGCAGGGTGGGATGCTGAGCCACCCCTCCATCCTGCCTCACTGAGGGTGGGGACCAGGGCGGGCTTACGAGACACACAAGTTTCTCTCCTCCCGTCCGGCCACAGACCCAGGGGGGCTTACAGGCCAGCTGCTGCCCCAGGCTTGGCTGCGTTTGAGGGTGCGGGGTGGAGGGCCCTGGGAGCACCCGCAGGCAGGCGCCGTCTAGCCCGGGGGGGCGGGGCAGGGAACGGCCGGCTTGGTGGTGGCGCAGAGGGAAGTGGCTCTGTGGTCGCCCTTCAGACGGACAGCCAGGCCCGGCCCGGCCCGGCCTGTGGGTCGGCAGCGCCCACGGGCAGCCCCGCCAGAGCCCCAGCTGCACCGAGTTGAGAGAGAAGCTACAGGAGGCCGCCCGGCCCAGGGGACACCCAGGGGGTGCGGTTGTGGACCGATGGCTCTTCTGCGAGGACTGGACACGCCCACGGGTGTTCTTACGCCGGAGAGAGCTTCAGGGCAGCCCGGGCCGGGCGTGGCCCGCGAACGCCCAGTGGCCGTGAACTGGGGCAGGTGGGGCAAGAGGCGGTGGCCGTGTGGACTCGTGCCGTCAGAGCCCCAGGAGGCCCGGGGCTTGTGTTCCATCAGTCCTGCAGGAGCCACCCTGACAGACCCTCAGAAGGCACCGCGAGCCTCTGTGCCCTCTCCTGCCGCCAAGCGCACCCGGCCTGGAGACGGCGGAGCTGGTGGCGAGATGCTCCCCACGAGGGGATCCTTCCCGAGGGAGGCCGCGGCGGACGGCGGCCGCTCAGCCTCCAGCGCCCAGACCCTCGCCGCCACTCCCGGGGCCGCGGGAGGACACGCCCAGGAGCCCCGGGGTGGGCGGTGCGCAGGGCTCGAGGCCTCAGGGCAGGACCCCGACTCTTGCAGTCTCAGCCGCTGGGTAGGGTGGGGGCCGGCGCCCTTCCTAGTCTCGGGTGGACGTCCGCCCTCCCCGCACCCCTGCCCTCGGGCCCTGCTTCGCCCGGAGGGCTGACAGGGGGCCGCCACTGCTGCCCTGAGACGGGCAGGGACACAGGGTGGGTCAGCGGTCCCCCGGTCTGCACCGCTGCCCAGGCACAGGCCCCACTGCCCCCCGCGGGCCTCTCTACAGGGCGGCTCTGTGGCTTCGGGGAGGCCGGGGGCTGGGGGCTGGGGCAACTTGCCGTTCCTGCGTTTGCACTTTTTTCTCCCCTCCAAGGAGCTTTTGAAAAGTTTTTTATTAAAAAAAAATTTTTTTATTGTGGTGGAAGCTATATGATGTAAAATTTATTACCGTTTTACAGTTTAAAATTTTTTAGTTAAAAAATTCAAAACCTGGGATAAAATATGTGATTTACCAGTTTACCCATTTTAACAATTTAAATTGAAAAATTTTAAACTGATACAATATGCATAAGATTTTCCATTGCACCCTTTTTCAGTGTCCAGCTCAGGGGCACTAAGTACATTCACGTTGCTGTACAGCCATCACCGGCATAAGCTCCAGAACTTTCCCATGGTTCCCAAACTGAAACTCTGGCCCCATTAAACACCGACTCCCCTCCCCCAGCCCTGGCACCCACCCTTCTACTCTCTGTGTCTATGAATGCGCCTCTTCTAGGTGCCTCATGTATGTGGAATCCTGCAGTGCTTCTTTTCCGGACTGGCTTACTTCACTGAGCCTAATGTCCTCAAAGTCCATCCATGCTGTAGCAGGTGTCAGAATTCCCTTCCTTTTTGAGACGGAATTATATTGTGTGTACAGACCACATTTTGCTTACCCTTTCATCTGTCAAGAGGCATTTGCCTGTCGGGGAGGAAGAGATTCCCTCCGCCCTCCTAGGCTCTTCTTTCTGGTCTGGGAATTAAACTGACATGAAACAGATTAACAGGAGAAAATCCAGCAAAGTCTAGTAACATGTGGACCCGGGAGAGACCCAGACAACCTGAGTACCTTGTTCAGACGGCCAAAGCCCTCACCTTGGATACCGTCCTTGCCCAAAGCAGAAGAGGATGTTGAGGATGGGCAGAGTCGGTTGTGAGAGGTGACCAGGGAAGACCAGGTAAACAAGGGCAAGGTTCTTGAAGTCCTTACCTTCTCCGCCCCTAGGAGCTGCTAGAGATTCGGTCGTCCTCGTGTCCTGGTACAGCGAGGGGGACGCCCTTGCATAGGGACATTCCCCTGGTAAATGTCCCTGTCTCTTACAAAACGGTGACTCCTACTTGGTTTTCAGAATTTCTTCTACGCCTGCTGTTTCCCGGAAAATAACCAGCTTAAAACTATTAATATGCCAAAGAGACCTATTCTGGGACGGTACCTGCTCCCCTACACCTTTTAGCTGTTGCTGGGAACATGGGTGTATGAGCATCTGTGCACGTCCCTGCTTTCAAATCTCTGGGCTATAAACCCAGGAGTGGAATTGCAGAACCATAACGTCATTCTTTCTGGGGAACTGCCAAACCATTTTCCACAGCAGCTGCATCATTTCACGTTCTCGTCGGCAGTGCCCCTGTGCTCCAGTTTCTCCACACCCTCACCGATGGTTATTGTTTTCTTTTTTTGTTTGTTAGTTTGTTTTTATAATAGCCATCCAGATGGGCGTAGTGATCTGATTGTAGTTTTAATTTTTGTTTCCCTGTTGATCAGTGGCGTTGAGTATCTTCATGTGGCTTGTTGGGCATTTGTGTATCTTCTTTGGAGAAATGGCTCTTCAAATCCTTTGTCCATTATTAAACTGAATTGTTTATTTTTTGTTGTTGAATTTTAGGAGTCCCTGATACATTTTGGATGTTAATCTCTTATCAGATGAATGATTCACAAATATTTTCTCTCATTCTGTGGAATGCCTTTTCACTCTGTTGATGATGTCCTATGATGTACAAATTTTTAAATTTTGATGAAGTCTAATTTATCTGATTTTCTCTTGCGTTGCCTGTGCTTTTGGTGTCACATCCAAGAAATCACTGTCAAATCCAATGTCATGAAGATTTCCCTATAACCTATATTTTCTCCTAAGAGTTTCATATGTTTTAGCTCTTACATTTATGTCTTTGATCCATTTTGAGTTAATTGTTATGCATAATATTCACATTGCATGTGGATATCCAGAGATAATTTTACTGCTTCCCTTTGATTTTGGGTGCCTTTTATTTCTTTTTCTTGGTTAATTTCTTTGCCTAGGACTTCCAGTATTCAGTACAAGTGGCAAAAAAAGGCATCTTGTTTTTTCCTGATCTTAGAGGAAAAGCACCATGGACTGAGTGTTTGTGTCCCCCCAGAATTCACTCGTTGAAGCTGTAATCCTCATTGTGATGGTGTTTGAAGGTGAGGCCGTTGGAGTGTGATTAGGTTTATATGAAATCATGAGAGCGGAGCCCCCATGATGGGATAGATGCCCTATACAGAGAAGAAGAGACACAGATACCTCTCTCTGCACGCATGTGCCGAGGAAAGCCACATGAGGACAGAGCCAGGAAGAGGGCCCTGGCCTAGCACACCACCAGGCTGGCGTACTGCTCCCGGCCTCCCAGCCTCCAGAGCTGTGGGAAGGAAATGTTTGCTGTCTAAGCTACCCAGGTTATGATCATTTGTCAAAGCAGCCTGAACCAAGACAAAAAGCCTTCAGTCTTTCACCATTGAACGTGGTGTCAGCTGTGGGTTTTACGGCCTTTATCATGTTGAGGTAGTTTCCTTCCATTCCAACTTTGTTGAGTGTTTTTTCTATGAAAGGGGATTGAGTTTTGTCAAATGCTTTTTCTGCATCGATTGAGATGACCATGTGTTTTTACTTTCGTTCATTTTGTTAATGTGGTGTCTTACATGCATTGATTTTTGTATGTTGACCCTTGCATCCAGGCCTAAATCCCACTTGGTCATGGTGTATAATTCTTTCAACATGCTGCTGAATTGAGTTTGCTGGTATTTTGTCGGGAATTTTTGTATCAATATTCATAAGAGATATTTGTCTATAATTTTCTTTACTTGTAGTGTCTTTGTCTGGCCTCAGGTCCTGAGCTCTTGACATTAACTTCCAAGTCCCAGAGCCTTCATGCATGTGCCGTCCCTAAAACTTGCATCACAAAGATGCCGAGCCTTTAGCCATCGCTCACTTATTGCACTTTTTGGGGGACCCAGCCCATAGGGGCTTACGAGGCATGTTAGGAAGATAGTGAGAGAGTGATTCAATCCCTGACTTTGAGATGTTTCAGTCCAGACGTATTCAAAGTTTAGTTCGGGGAACCTGGGGGCATGGGAGGTCAAAGCTATTTATATAATAATGTTGAAATTTTCCTTTTGCTTTGTTGACATTTGCACTGATGGTGGATAAACAGGGGTGGGAAAACCGGACTCCTTAGGAAGATCAAGGTCAGTGACACCAGATGGTACGAGGATTCTGTTGCCACTTGGTGGGGACTTGGGGGAGCCTAAAGACAGGGTTTGGGAGTAGAAACGACTCTGAAAAACAGAGTTTATGGAATTTGAGTCCAAAGGGGTCAAAATGGCTGCTTACAGAAATGTGTGTAATTTTCAGCCTGTTGTCAGGTTGCTTAAAACGCAAACAAAAGTTAGAGATTTCCTTGGCTTCACAAGCATCCTTGTTCATCAGTTATTTCTGGGGCGTGTGGGCTTGGTGTGACACATGCCATCCACTCCCCTGGAGGACAGAGCCTTTCCCTGGCCTGCACGCACGTGTGCTCGCTTGTGCGTGTGTGTATGCATATGAGATGGGGGGGTGGGCGTCAGACCCCTTGGAAGCCTGGTGCCCTATCAAGGGAGGACAGGCGTGATCAGAGTGACAGAGGGCAGTCTTTGAAGCCGCTGAGGATCCTGGGGCCAGAACGTAGAACAGTCCTGGTGGGGAGGCACCAAAGATATGCTTGGCTTCATGGCACTGGAAGGTTGCTGCCAGAAGGTGGAAACAGCCAGGTGTCCGTCAGTGGATGAATGGATAAGCACAAAGTGCTCACCCATGGAAAGGAACAGAGTACGTGCTACAACATGGGTGCGCCTTGCAAACATTGCGCTGTGTAGCAGAAGCCAGACCCCAGTCGCATGTCGTGTGATTGCATTACTGTGAGAGATGCAGGGCAGGCAAATCCACAGACAGCAGGTCAGTGGCTGCCAGGAGCTGCAGGTGGGGGACCAGCTTAATGGGCGTGGGGTCTCCCCTAATGCCGAAAGCTCGGCCTCGGCGCACCGGTGCCGAATCGGATCTCAGAGAACAGAGTTTTGGGGTGAAGCAGAAAAGAACAACTTTATTGTTTTGCCAGGCAGAGCGGGGACACAGCAGGCTCGTGCCCTCAAAACTGTGTGTCCCAAACCGGGGCCGGGGTGGGGGGTGGATTTGGTGAGGAGTTTACAGCAGTGGTTCAAGGGCAGGGTTGCTGATAAGGACCAGGGCGTGCGCAGGGCCTGCGCTCCTTTAATCTGGCCTCAGGGTCTCCTGATGAGCTTTTGTTGGGGGTTTTACTTCTGCAGAAGAGCTCAGAGATCCTGTTCTGTGTATCCCTTGAGGCGGGGCCAGGACCTTTCCCAAGGCTGCACTAGTGCTTCTTGACTTCTTCTCCCTTGTCTGTGCATCCCCTCCCTTCCCTGATTAGCAGCTGTTTGAACCTGCCCTTTGGAACTCAGGAAAGGTCATGGAGGCTGAATGAAGCCTATTCCCTACAAACAAGAAACAGTGGGACACGGAAGGGCTTCCATGCCCAGGAGCCCCACAGGGTCCTGCTCGGTTTCACTTTGGGGATTCTGAAAATGTTGACACTAGACAACATCTGATGTTGTCAAATGGTGTCTGCACGGCATTGCGAATATACTAAATTCCAATTAATTGTACACTTTAAAATGATTTATTTTATACTTTGTGAATTTCACCTCAATAAAACAAAAAATAATGAAGTCAGAACAAGGAAGGCTACCAGGAATAAAGACAGACAATAGGTAATAATAAAAGAGTAACTTCACCAAAAAGACATAATAATCTTAAATGACTATGCACTAAATGACAGAGCTTCAGAATATGTGAAGCAAAAACTAACAGAAGGGCTTCCCTGGTGGCGCAGTGGTTGAGAGTCCGCCTGCCGATGCAGGGGACACAGGTTCGTGCCCCGGTCCGGGAGGATCCCACATGCCGCGGAGCGGCTGCGCCTGTGAGCCGTGGCCGCTGAGCCTGCGCGTCCGGAGCCTGTGCTCCGCGGGAGAGGCCACAACAGTGAGAGGCCTGCGTACCGCAAAAAAAAAAAAAAAAAAAAAAAAAAAACTAACAGAAGTGTGAAGAGAAATATACAAATCCTCAGTTATATACAGAGATTTCAATACCCCTGTAGTATAAGTGCCTGAGAGTTCACTTTTTTAATTGTAAGTGCCTGACCTTAAGCTTTTCACTGCTAAGGCATCCATTTCAAAGACACATTGCCAGCCACACAGATAAAGAATGAGGCCACCCCACCCATGAAGCTCCCTTTTAGAAGGCCCTGGGTCATTCAGACAACTGGCCCTTGAGTGACATTGCTTTTCCCTTCTCACACTTTAATTCCTGCTCTTGGTTTTACGTTCACTAATAAAGACTGAACCCATGAAACCCTAGGGCGCCCATTCTCAACCTCAATAAAGGTGGAACCCAAGGCCCTGTCCTCTCTCTCTCTGCCTGCATCTCTGTGTGCCCTGGATGTGCCGGTGCCCTCCAGGACCTATGAGTAGTAGACCTTGTTTCTTCCGAGTTCCCTGCTGCTTGTTGCTGAGATGCACCTTGCAATCATAGTAAGAACCACAAGCGCCTGTCCGGCCACAAATCGGCCCTGGTGGGGGGTGGGGGACAGTGTCTGTGGGGCCCAGGTGAGTGCCCTCAGGCATTCCTGGCCAATAGCCTCACCGTCAGTCAGCTGAGACCAGTAACTAACAGTGTACAGAAAATCAGGGATATAGATAACTTGGAGGACACCAGCAATCAACTTGACCTAGCTGACATCCATAAAACACTTTCTCCCGGTAACACTAGAGTACGTATTACTTTACAGTACACACTGAAGACTTGCCAGGAGAGACCATATCCTGGCCACTAAGCAAGTCTTAATGAGTTTTAAAACATTCAAATCATACAAAGTATATTGTCTGACTATAATGGAATTAAACTAGAAACCGGTGACAGAAAGAGATCTGGAACCTTCTCAAGTATTTAGGGACTAAATAACCCACTTCTTTTGTTGTTGTTGCCATCATATGCTTTATTTAAATAAAATTTTTTTTGATTGCTGCTCATTTTTTTATATTTTAATTTTATTTAGAGTATAGTTGATTTACAATGTTAGTTTCAGGTGTACAGCAAAGTGATTCAGTTATACATATATATCCTTTTTTAGATTCTTTTCCATTATGGGTTATAAGATATTGCGTATAGTTCCCTGTGCTATACAGTAGGTCCTTGTTGGTTATCTATCTTATATATAGTAGTGTGTTTGTGTTCATCCCAGGCTGCTGATTTATCCCTACCCCCACCATGTTTCCCCTTTGGTAACCATAAGTTTGTTTTCAATATCTGTAAGTCTGTTTCTGTTTTGCAAACAAGTTCATTTGTTTCATCTTTTTAAAAAATTAGATTCCACATATGAGTGATATCACATGGTATTTGTCTTTCTCTGTCTGACTGACTTCACTTGGTATGATCATATCTAGGTCCATCCATGAAGCTTCAAATTGCATTATTTCATTCTTTTTTATGGCTGAGTAGTATTCCATCATATATATGTACCACATCTTCTTTATCCGTTCATCTGTCGATGGACATTTAGGTTGCTTCCATGTCTTGGCTATTGTAAATAGTGCTGCAATGAACATTGTAAATAACCCACTTCTAAATGACTTACTGGTGAAAGAAGAAATCAAAAGGGAAATTTAAAGGTATTTTGAATTGTATGAAAATAAAATCACAAAATCTCAAAATTTGCTGGCTGCAGCTAAAGTAGTAAACAAAGGAAAATTGATAGCACTTAATGCATATATTAGAAAAGAAAGAAGGACTCAAGTCAGTGACCCCAGATTACACCTTACAAAAATAGTAAAAGGAGAAGGTAATTGATTCCAAAATAAGCAGAAGAAAGAATATAATAAAGAGAAGTAATCAATGAAAAAGAAAACCAAAAAAATAATAGAGGAAATAAAAATAACCACAAGGCGGTTCTTTGTAAAATCAGGGAAAAAAGAAGTCACAAATTACTAATAGAGAGGTTGAAACCGAGCGGGACCCTGTGGGGTTGCTGGGTACAAGTCCTTTCTGTGTCCCCCTGATTCTTGTTTGTAGGAAATAGGCTTCATTCAGCCTCCACAACCTTCCCTGAGTTCCAAAGGGCAGGTTCAAACCGCTGCTAATCAGGGAAGGGAGGGGATGCAGAGACAGGGGAGGAGCGTCAAGGAGCAATAGTGCAGCCTTGGGGCAGGGCCCTGGTTCTCCTCACGTGATACACAGAACAATATGTCTCTTGAGTTCTTCAGGAACTCAGGCCGCCTCCCAGGCGGAGGATGGAATGATGATGATGACCCTCCTGATTGCAGTCAACTAAAGCTTGGACTCTGTTGACCTTTGCCCCAATTCCATGCTGAATTCTCCTCTGCTCAAGCCGCCTCATGAATATGCATGTACTCTTAGCTTAAGACGTCCCCAATTTTGCTGTTTGGGTAGACACTGCTTTGGGAAGGATCCCCAGTGCTCTCCTTACTTGCTGCAAGTAATAGTAAATCCTTCCTTCTCCTGATCTTGGCTTGGTTGTGTTCGTTGGCTCGACACCCACCAAGAGGCAAACCCAGTTTTCAGGTAGCAAGGTGACATCACAACAGAATCGATATACCCTGAAGAATAATAAGGGGGATTATATGAAATTATGTGTGTGAAACTTTTGAAAATTGTAAAGCCCTGTAGAATTTAAAGGATCTTTCACTCAAGAGAAACAAAATAAATTTAAAAAATTTTTGAAAAAACAATAAGGGAATGTTATGAGCAACTTTATGCCAATAACGCTGACAATTTAGAAGAAATGGAGAAATTCCTTGAAAGACACAAACTACCAAAGCTCATTCAAGAAGAAATAGATAACCTAAGTAGTCATATCAGTATAGAAGAAATTATGGGAAAAAAACAAACTGAGAAAATGAGAGTCTACGGTAATAGTCTTAGGCTGGAGATGAAATAAGCCTTATAGAAGGCGTTGACTGTTGGTATTTCTAGTTTACAGATAAGGAAACTAAGGCTCATTAGTGCTAAGTAACTTTCTCTGAAATTTCACTTAGGAAAATATCTGAGATTCATATGTAACTCCATCAGTCAACTCTTAAACTCAGGCTTCATCCACTAAACCAGGAGTCTGCAGACTTTTTCTCAAAAGGACCAGATATAAATATTTTAAGCTTTGCTGCGCATATTGTCTCTGTTGCAGCTACTATCAGTGTCGGACAAAGGAGCTTCAGACGACATGTAAATGAGCAAACAAAAGAAAGTGTATCTGTAGTTAAGTATCTTCCCACAAAGGAAACTTCAGGCCCAGATGGTCTCACTAGAGAATTTTAACTAACATTTAAGGAGGACATAACGCTCATTCTACACAGTTTTGCAAGAAATGGAAGAGGGAGTACCCACCCCCCAACTTATTCTACAAGGCCAGCATTTCCCTGTTACTCAAACTAGACAGAGACCTACCAACAGAAAGAAAACTACAGACCAACATCTTTTACAATCACAGGTATGAAAAATCTTAACAAAATTTGAGCAAGTTGAATCCAGTAATACATTTAAAAGGATACAACATAATGACTAAGTAGGATTTATCCTGGAATGAAAACCCATCAATGTAGTTCACTGTTCACCCAGGTCAGGCCAGTGAGATGGGAGGAGAAACCTTCTGGGAAGGGTTTCCTAGTTCGCAGCCGAGAGCTGGCGATGAGATACTCCCTTGTTTCTCCAACCCCGGCATCTGGAGCGGCCGCGGCATCTGGAGTCTAGGCTGAGAATGAAGCCACTGCGAAGGCAGCAGCAGACAGAAGGATCCTTGCTAATGTCATCAAGCTGCTGAATCAGTGGGCTGAGAAGTCAGTCCTGTCCTGGGGTTTACAGTCATGTAAGATAATGCGTTTCGTATTGTTCTTTTTTGAAGGCAACACAAACACTGGAGACAAGTAATAAAGAGCTCGAAAATCCCAATCTTTACTTGAAGTTAACATAGAGAATTTTCAAAAAGACCTGAAAGGTGAGAAATCTAGGTATTCGGGCACATTGGGATTGGGCTGTGGCCAGCCTCACCAGAAAGGTTGAGAATATGGGTGGAAACACCTCCCATTTCGAGTAACTGTGACCAAAACAGCCGTCAAAAATCCATCAAGAGAAAGAAGAACTGCAGACACCACTAGAAGGTGCTCTGGAGGACAGGCCCGTCTTCAGGGAAGCAGAAGAAGCCAAAGGACGGAGAGGAAGAGAGCACACTCGGGGCCCGGAGAGAAAGGCAAAGGGGGGCAACTCGGGGCGCGATGTTACGACCGAGACCTCCTGGAAGGTGAACCCTTGTTCCAGTTCAACCCTTATTTGAAAACTGTTGCAAAAAGGAATAGGAGAGGGAAGGCACACCAAGTTACCTGAAGAAGATAGAATAACGGACCACTTGAAGATCATAGTAAACACCTCCAAGCTGAGAAATCCACGCCGTAGAATCGCAGTTGGGAAGGGGGAGGTAGAAACTTCAAGTCCTTCCTGAGCTCGCGGGGAAAGGGTGAATTTTCACCGAGTAGCCGTCTTTCCGAAGCAGCTGGGTCTCTGCCCTCCCAGGGCGCCTTCCGGGAGCTGGGAGTCGCAGCCGTCCTGACGGTGCGCGTGTGGCTCTTTCGGAAAGGGAGCTGCCCCGTGGGGCTGGAGGGGAGGAGGCCCGCAGGCTGAGGGGTGAGGTGGGGCTTGGCACTGTCCTGTGCCTCCCGTCCGGCCCACCGCGGGGCGTTGCGGCAGCCCCGATGCGGCTGGAGGCCTGTGAGAGGGCTCGTTGCTCAAGTCTGTCGGAGGCCCCGGGGGGCGCGCGGGGGCACGGGCTGCGGGGGAGGCTGGAGGGCGGGCGGGCCCGACCGGTGCCGGTGCCGGTGCCGGTGCCGGTGCCGGGTGATGGGCGGCCGTCCAGCCCCTGAGCCGTGGGGGCAGCAGGGACGGGCTCACTGACCTGGGGGACTTCCTGCCTGGGCTGCTCTGTCTGGCAGGTGTGGCCCTTCTGTCCCCCTCCGGGTCCCAGGCCGTCGCTTTCCCACGCTCTGTGCGCCTTTGAGCTGAGCCCCTCCGGCGCATCCAAACTCAGCAGGATGGTCCCCTAGCCGGAAGAGGTGCCGGGGCCCCTGTGGGGGGCGGCACGCGGGGCCGCTCCGGGTCCCCGCGACCCTGCACCGAAGCCCGCGGGGCGCTGCTGGGGCAGCCGTGGGTAGGGGTGGCAGGGCTTGGCCATGGCCGGCAGGTGCGCGGCCCCGGGGAGGGGCTGCCATCAGACCCCAGCCCAGGCCGTAGCGCCCTCTGGCTGAGCAGCCTGTGTCCCTCCGGCAGAAGCTGCTCTGTCCACGCAGATGGAAGGTCCAGGCCGCACCAAGAGGGCCCTGGGCTTGGCCCCGCCGCTGGGGCGCGGAACAGACTTTTGGACCCTGGTTGGCCTCCTGGGGCTCGAGGCGGCGGCCTGCGGGTCTAGAGGCACGTCTGCACCAGGTCAGCGCTGCCCTGGGAGCCCGGGCTTAGCGCCCCGCGAGGCCCCTGGCCGTGCCTGGCACGGCCGCGTCACGGCTCTGGCCGGCCTTTGCCCGTCTCTAACTGTGGCCTCGGGAGCTTTGCCCTCCCCCCCACCCCCGGGCAGCCGAGCCTCACGTGTCTGTGAGGGGCTTTGGGTGCTTCTCACCACCCTTGCTTCCTGCGCCCCAACCTCCCTTCTCTCTGATTCTTCTTCTCCCTTCTCGTCCCCCACGGCCCGTCCAGGGGATGCCGGCTCAGGAGCTAGAGCCATGCCCTGTCTGTCCTTCAGCCGCAGCGGGCCAGGCCCGCCCTGGAGGGGTCAGGTTCCGGCCGCGGCGGGGTGAACGCTGTGAGATGGATGGGGAAGCCGGGGACCCTCAGCGTCTCCAGTGGGAAGGAGAGCTTTCCGGGGAAGACGGTGCTGGCTTTCAGCATCAGCTGCAGGCCTTCAGCAGGACCCCAAGCCGAGAGTGCTGAGGTGACGCCTGCAGGTGTGGCCGATGGGCTGGCAGCTGCCGGCCTTAGCAAAGGATGCGGCCCTCCGCTCCGTGCGCGCAGCTCTGAGAGGAGCGATGGGGTGGGGGCCGCAGCACCCCCTCTGGTGCCTCTCTGAGCTTCTGCAGACAAGCCAACATCGGTCACCTGCCCACAGCCCCTGGTCACACAGTGAGCCCTGCCTCTCAGTGCTCCGAGCCCTGCACCAGCCTGGGTATCCGGCTGAACTTACCTGGGTGGGATTTGAAGCAAGACCTCCCGACCCAGGACAGTTCCGCTGTTCCCGTCCCGGCAGTGATCCTCGAGTCTCGCCTGCAGGGGCCCTCAGGTGAAGGGTGACCTCTCTGTGAAGGGGCCCGTGTTGTTTGGGGCCGGCTGGGAGCTCCTCCCCTCCTGGGGAGCTGGGAGCAGCTGCTGCCATAGATCCCAGGGAGGGCAGGGCCCCGTCGCTGTGGGGCAGCCGTGCCTCTCACCTGGCGCCAACGGCCAAGCCAGGGAGAGGCGTCCCGAACGGCGGCGGGGAGGCTCCCCAGCAGGCCTGGGGGGAGGTGGCTCTTCCAGTTGAGAAAGTCTTCCCAAACTGGCAGAAATCCTGCCACTTACAACTTAGACTCACTAGCTCCTGGAGGTTGGGGCCACTCTCCACGACCTTCGTGTTGGGGTGGGATCACCCCCTCCAGAAAGATCTGGTCAAGTCCTAACCCCCAATACCAGCCATTGTGACCTTGTTTGGAAGCGGAGTCCAAGTCTGGGAGGGTCCCAAGCACAGGAGCTTCTGTCCCCATGGAGCCCGGGAGCATCGCCCTCCTGGTTCCTCCACCTGGGTGCTCTCTGACCACATACCAGTGGGAGTTGAGGCAGGCTTCCTCACGTGGACTCCATTTCCAGCCCCTCTCCTCTCTCTGGGGGACGGGGTGAAAATTCCAAGCGTCTAATCACAATTTGGTCTTTCTGGTGACCAGCCCCACCCAGGAGCCACCCAGCATCACCTCATGATAACAAAAGATGCTCCCAGTACTTTTATCACTTAGGAATTTACAAGGGGTTCAGGAGCTCTGTGTCAGGGACCAGGGACAGAGACCAGTGTATATGTTTTCTGTGATCTCACATCACTGCACTTGGTACTCGGAAGGTGCTCGGGATGTGTGAGCTGAGTGAGTGCTAGGCTTGGTCCCCTGCCTTTGGGCCTTTCGTGCTTAGTGGGTGGGACTGAATTGTGTCCCCCCCCCCCAGATTCATAAATCGAAACCCCACCTACCAATGTGATGGTAACAGGGCCTTTGGGAGGTAATTAGGGTTAGATGAGGTCATGAGGGTGGGGCCCCGTGATGGGGTTAGTGCCCTTATAAGAAGGGGCACCGGAGAGCTTGCTTCCTCTCTCTCGGCCCTGTGAGGTCACAGCTAGAACGGGACCATCTGCCAGCCAGGAAGAGAGCCCTCACCGGAATCTGAAGGAGCAGGACCTGGTCTCAGATGTCCAGCCCCCAGAACTGTGAGAAATAAATATGTTGTTTACATCACCCAGTTGTTGTTAAGTCACCCAGTTTATAGTAGTCTTTCGTGGCAGCCTGAGCTGAGACTGCATTTTGGGCACATGGTTGTCACTTGACCTTGCGTGTGGGGACTGCTGCCCTCCCGAGGGAGGGGCCTGCGCCTTCTTCCTTTCTGGGTCTTTCCCTCCCACGGACCCTGGGGCTGGCCCCAGGCCATCACTGGAGCGCTGGGTGGCCTGCTGGCCTGCTCTCACCTGCCAGGAGTCCTCAAGCAGCGTCCATAGTGCGGCAGGGTCTCGGGGACGTCCCAGGCAAGGCCCTGCCACCCCACCCATGACTTCTGCCCAAAGCCTCTGGGGAGGATGGTGGCCGTTCAGAGGCTCCTCCGCCTGCACGTCTGGCCCTGTTGGCCTCCCGAGCCTGGGACCTGGGTCGAGGTGGCCGTGGCCCTGGTCTCCCAGCTCTTAGGGGTGTGCCTGATGCTTCAGAGCCCTGTGGTTACAGCATGCACCCCTGGCCTGGGGCAGAGTCCGGCCTGGTCCTCAGGGTCAGCCGGCAGACCAGGCTCAAGTGTCCTGTCCCAGGGGACAGGAGCTGGTCAGGGACCAAGGAGAGGGGCAAGTCAGGCCTTGTGCGGAGAAGGGGCCTTAAGTGATGCTCAGAACACTTAACCACCAGGACCGCAGGCCCCGCACCCCCAAGCGAGAGTCCTGTCATCAAACAAGCTCACTGGGGGTGGGGGCGTGGCAGGGCAGCCCAGGGTCGGGGGGTGGGAGTTGGGGCAGGCCACAAGGGGCGGGACTTCAGCCACGTCCCATTGTCTTTACAGAGAGTTGCTCAGGCCAAGAAGAGGATGGGTGGGGAGGGGTGCAGAGCCGGGGATGGCGGGAGGGGCAGCCCCTGCGACCCGGCTGTGAGGGGACCAGCAGAAGCTGGGGGGGACAAGAGGTGCGATGGACCACGTGGCCCCAGATTCTGCACAAGGTGTCTGGACACAGGGTGGAGGCTGGGGGCGGCGGGGAGCCCTGAGCCACTGGGTGGAGGGAGGTGTCGCGCCCCACTTCCCCTCCCCGGCCCTTCAGGCAGCGATTTAACCACAGGACATCCTGAGAAGACAGAGAAGGTGGCCCGTGAGCGCCGGGGGGCCCGCTGTCCAACCCTGCTTCCCCTCGGCGGTCGGGGTCACTGCCCCCCCAGCCAACGCAGCTGCCCTGGGGGGGGCCCTTGGGACTGTAGTGTTGCTGCCACAGAAGGAGCGGGGCTTCTGGCCAGAACCCCGGCGTTCCGCCAGGCCCCTCATTGTTTCAGGTGAAATTAAATGAAAAAGCAGCAGGACCAGCAAAGGGCTCGGGCTGCTCCCAGAATGATGGTGGGAGTTACCCCACCGGTTACGTAACCGGAGCACCCGAGGTGCCCGCGGAGGACAGCAGGGTGGTGGAGGGTCGCAGGGGAGGGCGCACCCTATGAGCCGTGCCCGTCCGCCACAGCATGCAGAGTTGAACGCGTTTCACCCGGTGTTCATTTTCCTTCCTCTCTCTTCCCCCCACTACAGTACAGGGCAGCGGTTCTCAAAGTTTCTGGTCACGGGACCGCTTCAACACTCTTAAACATTGGTGAGGACCCCAAGGCGCTTCTTTGTGAGTCGTAGCAGCATTTTCCGTGGTACACGGGAAAGCCAATGACTTTAAAAAATATCACTTCTTTTAAAAACAATAAGTCCATTACACGATAACTTTTTTTTTAATGAAAAATAACAAGAAGTGTGGTGAGTAGAGGAGTGGCATTGTTCTTGCACATTTGCAAGCCTTTAGCGCCCGGCCTGGTGGAAGGCAGCCGCGTCTGGGACCCGCGCCCGCGTCTCACCTGCTGCAGTGCGTCGTCTCGGCTGAAGAATGAGGAGGGTCTGCTTCCCCCAGAGGTGTCGTGGGGAGGGACGTGCTTGTGGACCCTGGGGTCCTCGGACTGCACTTGGAGGCCTGCTGTGGTGGTAACTTGAATCCACACGTTCTAGGATATACAGAGAACATGCAGAGGAGGGGAGTAGGCGGCCTGGATTAAGAGGAGGACGAGGGAGTCCATGGGGCAGCTCTGAGTCGTCGCCTCCTCCCTGGGGGAGGGCGGAGCCCCTGCTTGGCCGCGAGGCCAGCTGTGTCTGGCCAGACGGGAGCCGTGATTTTGAAGCGTGAGCTCATGAGGACGATATGCGTCGGCTCTTGTCATTGGCCTTGGTCACCCAGCAGCTGCACACCCTCTCTCCTGGGCAGGTCCTCTCCAAGCGCCAAGGGGACCAGCTCACTTCCCCTCAGCTCCGGGGTCTGCGAGGCAAATGCACGCCTGAGGTTTGCCCATCACACCCCCCTCCTGGTGCCTGAATCTTGACCTCATGGCAGAGACGCCTGAGGAATTCCTCATGGCAGCAGGGGCCACACTGGTGGCAGTGTCTCGTGGCCGGTGGTGGGGACCAGCTGGAGCATCGTCACCACGTGGCCCCTGAGGTGCGAACTTGCTGGGGTTTCTGGCAACACGACTTCCCCCGGCCCCCACGTGCCTGCTGAGCTTGGTGCCGGCCTTCCTGCCAGCGTGCGAGCTCCCCGGATGCCCCTGGCAGCGTCCTGTCCAGCTCAGGCCTGGCGGGAGGCTCTGCTTCATCCCTCACCAGCTGTGCCGCCAGGCCCGTCTAGTCTCTGCTTCTTCCTTGTTTCCCAGCACCTCCTACCCGGCTGGTCCCCCTGAGCCCAGGCTGGACCTTTCCAGAGCATCCCGCAGGGCCCCCAAGGAAACCCTCAAGAGTCCAGCACTGTCATAAACCCATCCCGGGCAGCGCCCCCGTGACCCTCCACACTTTACAGAGGGCTGTGAACGCAGGCTCTTCCTCTTCTCACCTCAAATCCCCTCCCCACCCACCCCAGAGTCCCTTCTAATTGTTATTACAATATTAAACAGTGAACTTTAAAAATTACAGAATGTTTTTAAAATGGGGAAAATGTTTTACCACAAATTTTGTGATTTCTTTCCAGCCTTCAAAACTATCTTGCAACATCTGTGCAGACTGTGTCATTGTTCTTTGGGCTTGAATTGGCAGCCCCCTGAGGTTGGGCTTGGCCTTGTGCTTGGGCCAACAGAACAGTGCCCTTGTCGTACAAGAGCAGGGGCTACAGGGGTGCTTGCAGGATTGGCTTGGCCTCTTGTGCTTCTGCCTTGAGAAAGGACATGCCCCTGGGACCCGGAACAGAATCAGGAGGGATGCGGGATGCTTCGTGGGACAGACCTGGACCACAGCCATGGCCCGGAGCGTAAGTGCCAGACGCCCCAGAGCGAGAATTTGTAATTGGTAGGCCGCTGAGATTTTTGAGGTTGTTTGGCAGTAAAAGCTAAGCATCTTAACAGGAGAAACTAAAGAGTTACAGAATTTGACCCATGCTAAATACTGTGGATAGTCGAGTTGCAGCAGCAATTAAGTAAATCCCCAGGCACAGCTGAGACTGTATTATTAACAACTTTTACAGATGCAACGACTTTCTACAAGCTGTGACTCCCACTGTTTCTACTTAGTGGACTTGAGGCAGGAAAGAGGCCTGATGGGATGAGCAAGCTTGTCACTGCATCCAAGCAGTGGCTCTCCAACACCGGGCCGCCTAGGGGTAGGAGGAGAGGAGGTGGGCTGCTTGAGTGTGGGGAGGGACCCACCCCCAGGTTAGGAGGGATTGTTTTAGGTGTCAGCAAGCCCCTGGCCTCAAACTGTAACTAGGAGGGGTGGTGATCCCACGGCTGCCCCCGAACCTGCCCTTCAGTTCCTTCAGCAGCCTCCTCCTTTGCTCCCATATCCTACCCAAGGGTAAGCCAAGGCCTATCATCACCCCGAGGCCGGTAGCACCCTCCCAGGCATTCAGCATGGCCTGCTCTGGGCCCGGCCCCTCCCCCAGGCCGGCTGCTATGACGAGCACCACCTTCCCGTCGATTTTAATTGCGTGCTTTGTGCGTGCGGGCCGGGGCCACATTCGAGTTGCTTTCCGATGGATCTGCACATCCATGTCTGGCTCAGAGTAGGTCCTCGACAAATATTTGCTGAGAAAGCAAATGAATGAATCCTTGCTCATGAAATGTCACACCCACTGCTGCTCAGGGCTGCTGGCTGGCAGAAGGTGACCGTGTGCACGTGGTGACCTCGGGGCAGTCCTACGTGACTAAACTGAGCTGCGGCACCCTCAGGCTTCCAGGGACCCAGGTTCCCACGGGTGGCTTTGCTGCTAGCGTGTCCTCTCACCAGGTAAATTGTTTACTTAATTCATACGGAGCGCAGCTGAGATCATTTTTACTAGGTTGCTAGTAAGAGAAACAGGTTCCCTCCAGCCTTCTCCCCAGTAATAACATCAATACTCCTTTTAATTTTAACCTTCTTTTGGAAGTATTTATTTGTTCTCAGTCAGAAGAACATTACTCTCCCAGGATCTGGTTTTTGCCCTTCTGATTCCCTGGTACCACCAGTACCTAAAGCAAAATTAAAAAAATAACCTGAACTATTACTTCCCTGTCGCTGCCAGATCAAAACGTTTGGACCTTAAAACGATCCTTGATCCTGCTGACCACTTCCGGTTAAGGCCACTCTCTCCAGCTTTCCAATGACACGTACCAACACCACTTTATATCGTGGCCAACCAATATTCTAAGATTCTTAGAAATGGACAAACCACCTGCTTCTTCTGGTTGTTCCTGAAGAGAAGAATTCAAGGTGCTAAGTAAGTGTCACTTTAGGCTCTGGTACCGCACTGGAGCATGTCACGTGTTCCCAAAGGATGGGGCTCCTTCCAAGAGAGACCTCCAAGCTGTGCAGACGGAATCATCTAACACCTGAATATGAAGATCCTTGGGACTTTCAACCCCCATATTCACGCCTAGAATTTTAATAAGACCCCATGCCAGGTACATATTCATATTTTAAGCAATCTTTAACAACATCTGCAGTAGACATGTATCTTCACATATAAACTTAAAAAAATACTTTAACATAATACACCGTACTGCACAGAACTAGAATTCAACATGTTACAGTGCTAAAATAGTCATATAAATATCATATATGGATGTATTCACTGCATTAGAAAAATTCACCTATTAGGCTATTAAAAACCAGTATCTGCAAAACCCAAAGAAAAACCATTCTAACAGTAGGAACACTAAAAATAACAACTATGAGGCTTATATGCAAGTGGTGGGAAAGAGGATTCTTTACATCTGCTACTGTCACAACAGGCACAATCTGAAATACAGTTTTACGTTAGCAGTGTATAAAAATACTTTTCAAAACAATACTTTTGATAGGTACAGTACCACTTTAAAAAAAACCCAGCTGTGTCGTCACTCCATTTGAGGACCTACCTGAACAATTCTATTTACTGCTCTCAGCGAGCTCACAAACACCAGCCTAGAGAACAAGCTCCTCACATATGGAGGCACACTGCACGCACACACGGCTGTACAGTCAAAAAACCTCCTACAGCTCTGGTGAATACTGATGAGTCACTGACTGACAGGCACCAATCTCAAACAAGGCATGAATGATGCTTGGAGCCTGTTTTCAGTTCCAGGTTTGGCATGGATGAGCAAAAGAGGACCAGGGAAGGTGGATTCTGTGTGTATGCGGTTCCTCTTCCACTAGCGGACACGCCCCAGAAGACGGGTTTAATCTGGCATATCAATACTTAGCTTGGCGGGCGGGGGAACGTATTTTCCAGGGCTCTGGGTTATCGCCGCCCTGGCCTTCTTTCCAAACATCGGGGCGGTTTTAGGCGCTTCTGGAGCCGCTGTTTCTTCAGCATCTTCACTACCTTCATGATGGAGATCATAGGAAATGTTCCCATATTCTCTTAAAAATGGGAAAACTTCGAGCAGAAACTGACAGAAATCTCTGCGAATACCAAACCACCAGTGGTTGCCCCCTTTCCGCCTAAACGTGGTGGCCGTCAACGTGATTAACGAAAGCCAGAGGGGGACGAATATGGAGATGAAGGAGAACGCGTTGTGGCCGTCCAGCCTGTGCACCAGCAGAACCTCGAAGGTGAGCAGGGGCACCACGATCGTTATCCAGCTGATGGCCATGGTCACATGTGTTCTGCGCTGCTCGGCAACCACATCCAGGGAGCGCAGAAACAGGAGGGACCAGACGATGTAATACAGGACCACCAGGCAGAGGAACGACATGAGGATCCAGAGGGGCACAAACACCACCAGCCACGGCCAGTGGATGATCCGGTCCAGCCTCAGGGCGATGAAGATGAACTGCAGGATGTTGACGGAGCACAGGATCTCCAGCTCCAGGGACCGGTCGTGTCGGAAGCCCCACACGCAGGCGGCCACGGACACGGGGGACACGAAGAAGAGCGGCATGAAGACCAGCAGCCAGAAGTGGGTCCCCCGCTCCACCCTGTCGCAAACCAGGACCTCGAACATGAGCAGCAGCAGATGGATGCCCACGGCGATCAGCATGGCCTTGAACTCCACGCAGGCCTCCCCCTCCGCGCGGTAGCGCGGGTTCCGCGCCCAGACGCCCGCGCCCACCGAGGCGCCCGCGAGGACCAGGAGCTTCCACAGCCAGATGGGGGCGAACACGGCCCAGGAGCTCCACTGGATGACGCCGTCCAGGCGGAGGGGCAGCAGCACGGAGAAGAGCAGCAGGCAAGCGTAGATGAGGAACTTACTCGGGTTGAAGTCCTGGAACAGGCCCCTGGGGTTCATGGCGAGGCCGCTGCCCGCTCCCCGGCGGGCGCCGCGTCTGCGCCGTTCCCGGCCCGCCGCTTCCCCCGCCGGCCCGCGACGGCTCTCGGCGGGCAGCAGCCGGGAACCGGCCGGGAGCAGCTTCCGGCCCGCGGCGCCGAGGAGCCGGAACACGTGCGCGCGCGGTCACGTGGCTCGGCCGGAAGCGCGTTGGGCGGGGCGTGCGCGCCCGCCCTCCCCCGGCGACCGGCGGGGCTGGCCGGCGCGGAGTCGGCGAGCGGGGTCCTCTCTCCGCCCCGGTGCCCGCCTTCACCCCGTACCCATTTGCAAAGCAGCTACTGCGTGTGGCGCCGGGAGGGTCGGGGCGGGCGACTGGGGCCGGGTGCCTGGCGCGCTGCTGACGCCGCGGCCGGCCCGTTGGCAGCGAGCGGGCCGCGACCTCGGGCGGACGCTTCCTGGCGGCGCCGGGAGCAGGGAGGTGGGAGTGAGCTCATATCCTCCGTGCCGGGGCAGGGGCGGGGCCGGGGCGGGGCCGAGGAGCGGTGGGCGCGGCCTGCCGCGGGTGCCCCACCCTCGCCCGCTGCCGACCCAGGGGCTCCTGCCCGCGCCGGGGAGGCTTGGCGCCGAGCGCGCTGAGGCGGGGAACGGTGTGGGCGCGAGGCCGGTCGCGTGTGGGGGGTTGCGAGCGGGGGAGTGGGTGCCGTGACTGTGAAAGTGCTGGGCGGGCGTGCGCGCGCACGTTAGGTGGCGGGTCTGTGCCTGTGCCGGGGTCGGGGGGGCCCCGTGGGTGCGGTCTGCGCCGGGAGCGGGGTGCGGGGCTGTGCCTGGAACGGACGGCTTCCGGGGCCGGTCCCCACCTGGCGGGGCACCGGCAGTCGTCGGGCTGCCACGGTCCAGTCTCGGGAGCTGGCTTCCCCCAGTCGGCATCCACATGGTGTTGGTGAGGCCGGGTGCGGACCCCTCCCAAAACTCTCCCAAAGCTTCACCACCCTCACCTCAGCCGCGGCAGTCGGGCGTTCTCGGGAAGGGACTCCCGGCCGAGTGAGCCCTGCCAGGCCTCAGGGTTCAGCCCCGATCTCAGACACGTGTCTTCAGGGCCCCTAATTTGTGAGGAGCCCCTTGGGAGTCATTGTGGGGAGACCGTTAGCTGAGTGGGGTGCCAGCCTCTCACCCCCAACCCCTTCCTCCCATCCTGAGTCGCTCTAACATGTCTGTCTTGCACCTTGGATTTTCTTTTACTGTTCCCTTTCAGAAAGGGATTTGTCAGCTAAAACAAAATTTTAAATTCCAAACCCCTCTACCAACCCTCTACCAACTTCATAGTGGGCTAATAGAAGCACTTGGGACCGTTTTGAGGGTGAGATGAATGAATACATGGAAAACACTTTGCGTTTAAAGACATGTGAGATATCAATGTTACCACAGTGGGGGAAGTAAAGCCTCCAGAGGGGAGGGGCCGGCTGGCAACTCCGCAGGGAGATGGTGGCCCAGCCAGGTCCTCTGGACCCTGTTGAGACAGGCAGGAATCCTGTGGCCAGATGACCTCAGGGCCTTTGCTGCCGGCTTTGTGGCAAAGAGGGGAGTTTGGAGGGTGTTTGCTCCTCTCTGCGGCTCCTCAGGCGCCTGGTTCTCCTCGTCCAGGTAGGGGGATCTTGCCATGGCCCCTCGCCATCTGATGTGTCCTTGCTGCCCCCCTCCTGAGAGAGGTCAGAGCCCACTTCCGGGTTTGAGGTGGGGCCACAGGGAAAGGGCTGCTGTCTGCCGGCCCCTCAGCCAGCTCTCCTGGGCCCTCTCTTCTGTACATGGACGCTTCTCCTTGGCTGTTTTCCCTAATGTGACCAGTCTCTCAGGGACCTGCTCTTGTTCTTTTTTTTTTTGGCCGGGCCACGAGGCGTGCTGGACCCTAGTTCCCTGACCAGGGATCGAACCCAGGCCCCCTGCAGTGGAAGCGCAGAGTCCTAACTACTGGACTGCCAGGGAAGTGTCTGCCCTTGTCTTCATGTTGACCGTTAAAGCTAACAGATTGTTTGCTCTGTGCCAGGGGCTGGCGACCCAGCCACCCGTGAGGCTGGCACGCACCTCAGAGCGTAAAGGCTTTCATTTACAGAGCACGTGTGTGTGTGTGTGTGTGTGTGTGTGTATGTGTCAGTGCCCGGGTCCCCCCGCGCAGGCCTGCCATGCTGAGTCAGTGGGGACGTGAGATGTGTCCCCATCCCACCACCTCACCGTGAGTCCACCTCACGGTGGACTCTCAGTTTCCAGTTGTGGCCGTCACAGCTTGCTGCAAACGTAGCAGCTGACAGCAGTGCCTGTGGGTCAGGAGTCTGGGCGTTGGGTGCTCAGCGTGTTCTCTGCTTGAGTCTCACGGGCCGGAATCGAGGACTGCGGTCCCTTCTGGAGGCTCTGGTGGGAGTCGGCTTCCAGGTTCATTTAGCTTCTCTGAGTTCAGTTCCCTGGAATTGTGTGTGGGACTGAGGTTCCCATTTCCTTGCCAGCCGTCAACTGAGGATGGCTCTCAGCCACTCGCATCCCTGGTCGGTGACCCCTTCACAGCCACCGATGTTGGGCTGAGTCCTTCTCCCACTGTTGAATCTCTCCGGCTCAGCCTCCTGCGGCCTCTCTGCTGCCTGCCTTTTCTGTTTTTAAGGACTCGTGTGACTGCGTTGGGCCCAGCTAGATGGTCAGTCCCAGTGCCTCGACCCTGAGCAGCTGGGACTAGGGCAGGAGTCTGGGTGGGACCACAGCCCCCTGGCCCCAGGAGGCAGGATCCCCCCGCTGAATGTCCTCCAAGTAGGTGGCTGGGGCAGGGGGGTGACCTGGACAGAAAGCCCAGGGACATCTTCCCTTTCAGGCCCGTTTGGATTTGCTTACATCGGCTTCTTCACAAGGAGGCCACAGCCCACCTGGCCCTTCGTGTCACCCTCGGCGCCCCAGTGCCCCTTGTCCCCCATCCCCCAGGCTAGCGTGCAAATCCTGGTGCTGCTGTCCCTAAGCTCCGTGACCTTGGCAAGCAGCCCAGCCTCCGGCCCCCATCTGTGAGATGGAGATAACCTCACAAAATTGTGAGCGTAAAACGAAACAATGTGCTCACTGATCCTGCCCCGTGGGCGGCTGTCGTTTCTGTCTTGGCTGTAAAGGAGGCATCCCTCCTTCGGGAAGCCTGTCCTCCCTGCCGTGCGATCAGTCCCGGGGCTCACAGCACTCTCCTTGCTCGCCCGGCTGTCCCTGGCACCCTCTGCATCTCCCAAGGGCAGGGCCCCATCTTTCATGTCCGTATCCGCAGTTTCTAGCACAGGCCTGTACACAGTAAACGTGTCCGGGAAAGCACAGGCGGGCAGGAAGGACGCAGCTGATGCGGCATCTTTTCCACGTGCTGAGGAGCGGGCCAGAACAGCTTGTGAGCCCAGAGGTGCTGGGTTTGCAGGGAGGAGTCTGGGCTCCCACGAGGACACCTTGGAGCAGCTCAGCCCCTCGTACCTGCGCCGGGCTCAGTATTTCAAAGCTCTGTGTCATCTGAAGCTCGTGTGGTGGCAGAGGTGCGACTCTCATTTCACAGGTGGGGAAACTAGACGCGACCACAGTCTTCTGCTGAACTTGCAGCTGCAGACTTTCTTCTGAGCCCTGCTGTTGGCTCCGCTGGTAGCCCGGCCTGTGCTGTAGCTCAGTCTGGTGAGAATGGCCCCGCTAAAGACCCAGACTCTGGTTGGGACCCCTGGAGACTTAGCCTCACGTTTTAGCAGCTTCTCCTCAACTAGTGTATTCATTTAACAGGTATGTATCGAGCATCTGCCCCGTGCCCTGGGCGCCGTCCTGACGTGGGCTGCAGCATTGCTCAGCTCCGACCGCTTCTCCCATGCAGGCCCCTTCCCAGTTCAGGAGTCACCTCCTCCAAGAAGCCCTCCCTGACCAGCCCCTCCTTACGTACATCACCCTGTTCTGTTTCTCCTGTTTCCTATATGGTCACTAAATACATGCTCACTTTAGGAAAATCCAGAAAGTGAAGAGTTGTTTAAAGAGAGAGAAAACTCTGGTCTTACTACCTACAGAAAATCCATATTAACATTTTAGTGTAGTTCCTTCCAGCTGGTCACGTCTGCAAAGACGTGTCATTATCCACATGCCATTTTATTCTGCTTTTTGGTTTAACACGAATCCTGTGACTCACTTATTTACACGTCTCTGGATCATGCACCGAACAATTGATGGTGTCTTACAGGCGCCGTCAGCCTGTGTTGAAACTTAGCTCTTCCAAAGGGGTCCTGTTTGCTTCTGATGGTCACCTGGGGGCACTGCCAACTCCAGAAGACTTTGCATTAAATTTCAAATAAATTCGGTTACAGCATTTGCTCGAGGTGTTTTCAGACCACATCTGTAGCGCAAACTCAGACTCCAGCCTGCGTGAGTCCTGGCTTGTTCTGTGTGTTCCCTCCCCACACCCGGGGCCAAGGTCGACACACCATTTCTGTCTGACAGGGCTGTTTGTCATTCCCCTTCCGTGCAGGGAACAGCCCCTTGGGGTCCCAGCTTTACTTAGATGCCTCTTACTAGCTACCCCATGCTGGGAATTCTTTTTCCTTCCTGGTGCATGAGACAGCGGTGTGTCTTATAATCCACGTTGTCTTCAGTGTGATGAAATATGCCACAAAGAGGAGCGCGTCTCAGATGCCCGTAAACACACCTTTATGAGCACCTACGTAACGGCTGCACGTTGCCTCCCGGGGTCGCCTGCCGTCCTCTCCTAGTCCCTTGCTGTGTCTTGGGGTAATTTGTGTTCTTTTCTGCGGTCTTCCTTACTCGACACAGCTTCCTCTGCACTCACATGATTTCTTTCAGGTAATTCCTGGAAATCGAATTGCCAGACTGAAGAAATGAATATTCCAAAGACCCTTGACACATAAAGCCTAGTGTTTTTGGAGGTTGATTTTTTTTTTCTTTCTTCTGTGTCATCTTTGCAGAAACAGAGTTGGTGCGAATCTGCCTGTACTGGCAGCAGCTGGCCGAGTGCTTGCGGGCTGGGAAACTCCACAGAGGTGAAGAATTAACGTTAACGAGGTAAAAAGGCCGAAATCAAAGGTAGACTCAGGTGTCGGGCTGCACAAGATTGAACGTCAACTGAAAACTAGGACTGGCTTTGACGTGTGTGTGCGGTCAGTGGTTTACTGGGGTCGATCACAGTGACCTCCGAATGTTAGGAACCCATAAACTGAGCCCTGGGATAATTTAATTTAATTTAATCCGAATAGAGTTAAACCTTATTTATTTATTTTTGGCTGTGTTGGGTCTTCGTCGCTGCTTGTGGGCTTTCTCTAGTTGCAGCGAGCGGGGGCTACTCTTCGGTGCGGTGCGCGGGCTTCTCACTGCGGTGGCTTCTCTTGTTGCGGAGCACGGGCTGTAGGTGTGCGGGCTCCAGTAGTTGTAGCACACAGGCTCAGTAGCTGTGGCACACGGGCTTAGTTGCTCCGCGGCATGTGGGATCTTCCTGGACCAGGGCTTGAACCCGTGTTCCCTGCGCCACCAGGGAAGTCCCAGGAGTTAAACTTTATTAGTTCAAACTCTTTTTTGTGGTTGTGGTTAGAAGCTTCCTGAATGAGGGAATGTTGTTCAACAAATGGTAGGCCGCTCAAGCATCCACCGTTTGTACTTAATTTGGCACCACCAGAACTTCCCTGGTGCCCAGTGGTTAAGACTGTCCTCCCAGTGCAGGGGGCCCGGGGTTGATCCCTGGTCCAGGAACTAGATCCCACATGCCACAACTAAGGAGCCTGCTTGCTGCAACTAAGACCCGGTGCAACCAGAATAAAAATAAATAAATATTTAAGTAAATAAATCGGCACACCTCGACATCTTCAACAGTTTGCACGTGTCATCCGAGCCTTCTCCAGTCTCACGTACGCTATTAATTTACTCGGCCAAAGAGTCCTCTGTGACGCTGAGATAACCCTCGCTCCTGCTGTCGCCTGGATTTGCTGTAAATTGCGGGCTGCTGTGTCGTGGATGGATGCTGTCTTTACCGGGGCAGAAACAAGACTGTCCAATTTGGGTCACAATTTCACCCTGGGTGCCTCTCATTCTTTCACGGACTGGTGTGAAGTAGCAAGCAATAATAAACAAACCAGTAAACACAAGAAATGCCTCTGCCTGTCCTTCAGAGCCAGGCCCTGCAGTCACCCCAGGAACCGTAGGGGGCTCCTGCCTTCAGAAGGCTGTCAGTCTGGCATGTGGGGCACAGGGGGACACGGGGTCACAGGGCGTGGTGTCCCTGCTGCACAGCTTCAGTGGCTTCTCGTTTCTCAGGACCAAAGCCAAGCTCCCCGCTGCCCTTCAAGGCCTGGTGGACCAGCCTCCGCCAATCTCTCTTGCCTCATCTGACCGCTTGGCCCACGGCTGCCTCAGGGGCATCGTGGGCTTGCCTGCCTGCGCAGATGCCTCCCCGGGGGACGTGGCACTGAGCCTGGCCCCGCACACGAGCTTCAGGCCATCCACGCGTCCCCCATCTGTGGTCCCCTCTGGGACTGGTAAGTGCCAGGCCCGTGGCCTTGGCCCCAAGGACTGCTTACTCTGTCATACAGGCAGAGGGCACAGACACGGCACACTGTGTGTGCACAGTGTGTGCACGGCACACCCAGAGAGCTGTCCAGAGGTCCCTGGGCTGAAAGGGACCAATGGTCAGCTGAAAACGAGAAAAAAGAAGCACTGGGGGTACACCGTAGGGTGAAGGTTGGGTGATGGGGGCAGGAAGCTGGAACAGAGCCTGGAACTAGACCGATGCTGGGAGGTCCCCGGGGCGGTAGTCCCCAACCTTCCCGGCACCAGGGACCGGTTTCGTGGAAGACAGTTTTTCCACGGTGAGGGGGGCACGGATGGTTCAGGCGGTGATGCGAGCCACGGGGAACGATGGGGAGCGGCAGGTGAAGGTTCGCTCGCCCGCCCGCCGCTCACCTCCTGCTGTGCCACCCGGCTAACAGGCTGCCCACCGGTACCGGTCCACGGCCCGGAGGTCGGGGACACCCGCCCTGGGGTATTTAAGATGAGTCACGGAAGGGACCGCCTGGATTCAAATCCCAGCTCTGTCATTCAAGCAGACGACCCAGCGCCTGTGAGGCTTGGGTTTCTCCTCAGTGGGACGGGGATGGTAATGTTAGCCTCATGGGATGGAGGTGGGAAGACAGAGGTGTAGGGCTGGCACATCCGGTCCATGACCAGTATCTGTACACACACCCCTACTTCCTCTATCACCTAAAGGAGAACTTCAGTTCTGTTAGTTAAATAACTAACCCAGATGACTGGCAACTAATTCACTTCTCCACCCTGGGCCCAGGTCTGCTTTACCACGGGCCAGGGCAGGACAGAAGTCTCCAAATTCAGGTCCCAATGCAGCCCTGCTGGCTCAACCTCAACCCAGACTCCCCAAATCAGAGTCCTGGGGGCCAGCAGCTGGAATCCAAACGTTTTTAAAGCTCCCCAGATGATTCCAGCATGCAGCAGGCTCTCAGAACCCTCGGCCAAATGGCCCCTGAAACGTCGTCTTAGCCCTGAGGGTCTGTGTTTCTCTTCCCACCAAATGCCCCGTGCCTCCTCTGTGGGGGTCTGGCGTCCATGCATCTGGTCCAGAGCTCACCTGCTGCTGACTCAGGTGATGAGACCACGAGGAGGGACCACTAAGTCTAGGAATAAATCTCTAGCCCCCGCCCAGTGCCCAGCCCTGGAGGTGGTTCAAGGAGAGGAAACAGCCAACCTCTGAGCCCCGTGCTGCTTTCTCACCACGAAATATCTGAATCTAAATGGAAAATACATCTTTAGGCTTGGAGATGCCTTACAGCATCAAAACCGAGCCCAAGCAATCCCTTCCTTCTCGTGTAGCAGAGAAAATGAAATTCTGCAGAGTTCCTGCTGGTCCTAGACTTTTCCCTTTTAAGAACATCAAATTACTTACCTGTCGCTGAGGTTCGTTCCAAGTTGCCCCTAACGGCTGTAAACTTCCCGGCTTTATCTAGGGAGCCCTCAGGGCGGTGAATTACTGTTCACAGAATGAATTCCCATTGCAAATCCAGCATTAGCAGATTTCCCCCATGAAGACAGATAATTTCTTGAACTCCAAGTGATTTTATGGAGCAGGGGGTTGAGGGAAAGAGGTTTTACTTTACAGTCTCTAAGTGGATGATTTTAAAAAGCTCAGTAAAATGGTTTTACTGGCCATCAGGGCCACCACAACAGATGTATCCACAAAGGAAACGCCATCAATTACCCGTTGGGATGCTGGGGTGTGTGGGGAGCGGAGGTACGAAGAACACCTAGGATGTTTTTTCTTAATTAACAACAAACGTGAACGCATCTGGAAGTAAATAGAAGGCCCAGTTTTCCCCTTTTGGGCTGAGAGGGTCTTCGGGAGCGAGCGGCAGGAAAACAGTTTTCACTGTTAAATATGAAACCGATGACCATGGCAGTGACAGAGTAAGAAGAACCGCGGTTTATTCGCATGGGGAGGGCGGCGCTCACATTCCGGGCGGACACTGACCGAGTGTCTGACCAGGGCCACGGCCGGGCTGTGGACCCGGGGTCCCTGCCCTTCGCTGCCCTGTCTGCCCAATAGCGCAGGGAGAAGACAGAGCACCGTCCACGCTAGCGCTAAGTCGGACACACAGCCAGGAAAAACCCAGAGGGTTTCTGCCAAACAGCTGGTGAGAAGTTGTTTGTTTGCTTGTTTGTTTTTTCCTGTCATTTTATTACAGTGAAGTTTAACAGCAGAGAAAATCACATGACCTTGGTGGATCGAGAAGTTGGCTTTAAGGAATCATTTCCTAAATAATCAATTTCTCACCATTAAAAAAAGTATGTTTTGACCTCGGGCGAATACAGAGGGCGGTGGATGAGAACCTATTTTCTGACATCATAATACAGGCAGTGCTGGGAGGGGTCCTTGCCCCTCCCCCAGGGCCCCGGGTACTGGGAGACCTGCTCACCCATCGCAGTCACGGCTGCGCGGAGCAGCGAGCTGGGTGAGGTTAGTGGCCGGGCTGGCGGGGAGAGCAGGTTTTTCTCCTTTTCTTGTGAGCTTGGCCGGAACGTGAAATTCCCGTATCTGTCCTGGGTAGCGCAGTCCAAGCAGCAGACTTTGCCGGCTTCCCGTGAGCGAGGTTCTGCAGCGGCTGCTGCATTGTCCCCATCTTCCAGTGGAGAAGTCTGGATGGAATCACCCCTTCGTTTCCACCTGAACACGGGGACCAGAGGAGGTGGGGCGGGGAGAACAGGGCCTCAAACCCGGGCTGGGTCTGGCTTCTCAGCACACGGAGCAGGCCTTGGCATCAAGCTGCGTTTCCTCCCCTCGAAAAGCAAACACCCTCAGCAGAGCTGGCGAAGGGCATGGTTTGGGGCCCTGCTTCTTCCAGCTCCTTTGTCCGCTGTTGTGGGTCCCTGTGCTCATCCTGCCACCGCTCCTGTCTGCTGGCCGGGCTGCTTCCCGGCCTAGTGCCCTTGGGGCAGCTTCTCTTTGCGGGGTAGCGCTGTGGGCCTAAGGCTGGGTTTTCTGTGGGGCGGCCCTGGTCCGGATCCCCGCTTCGCTGATCACTGGCTGCAAGACCTCAGGCACACAGCTCGGTCATCGCACCCCTGTTCTCTTTACTGTTAGATGGGGCGATGCTAGGACCCAGGAGGGCAGCTGTGGGACTGGCAGAGGGCAGGCTTGGGAAGCGCCGGGCCAGTCCTGGCGTGCGGGAAGCCATGCCAAGGATTGTCGGCCGCCCTTCTGTTTAGAAAGCCGTCGTGCCGCCTTCAGCCTCCGTCCACGGATTCCCTTGGACAGAGTCCGGGGCGTGCTGGCTGCCAGCTGCAATGCTTCCACTCCAGTGTGATCCCTTTCTCTCTTGTGGAAAGAGGTCTTGTAGAAGCCGTGTGCTGGCCTCTGTCAAGGTCAGCACTTTGTATGCAGCTTTGGAGAAGGGAGTGGGATTTTATTGCCTCTTTGGTGGGAAAAACTACGTATTGTTTGGGTCCGTGCTAAACCCTGACGCCCTTGTGCAACGGGGACAATTCTGCAGCGGTGGATCCACGAGGGAGCCGGGCGGCGGGTGGGGGGGGGGCGGTGTGGCTGTGTGTGTGTGCTCACGCGCGGGGTTATCTTTTGTCCTCAGAGCCAGGACCCCGTCTCTAGGTGGCATTGGAGAGGGTGGGGGGCCGGGGGGCCCATGTCCCCACCCCTAAGGCTGGATTCAAGCTTTTGTTTTTTTTAATTTATTTTATTGAAGTGTAGTTGATTGACAGTGTCGTGTTAATTTCTGCTGCACAGCAAAGTGATTCAGTTACACATATATACACTTTTTCTCATGTTCTTTTCCATGACGGTTTATCACAGGATGTCGAATAAAGTTCCCTGTGCTCTGCAGGAGCCCCTTGTCGTTCATCCATCCTATAGATGACAGTTTGCATCTGCTGACCCCAAACTCCCACTCCCTCCCTCGCCCGCCCCCGACCCTCAGCAACCACAAGTCTGTGCTCTGTGTCTGTGAGTCTGTTTCACAGATAAATTCATTTGTGTCATATTTTAGGTTCCACATATAAGCGGTATCATATGGTGTTTGTCTCTGTCTGACTTACTTCACGTAGTATGAGAATCTCTAGGTCCATCCACGTTGCTGCAAATGGCATTACTTCATTCTTTTTCATGGCTGGTAGTATTCTCAAGCTTTTGTTTTGTCTGATCCCCTCCTTTGGACGCAGCTGGATTCCTCTCTTAAGTAAATCATAGTGAACACTTGCGTGGCCTGTATGCTGAGCCGGGACAGCTGCAGGCTGGGGAGTAGGTAGGATCGTTGTCTGCATCCAGACCCTCGAGGGTCCCGAGGCTCAGAGCAGACAGGACTTGCTCAGCTCAGACGCTGGGGCAGCAGGGCCGGTGGGCACAGGTGGGCCAGCTCCAGGGTCTCGGTGCACAGCCTCCTTCCACCCAGTGAGGAGAAAGTACCGTTTGCTGAGCGCCTACTGTGTTCCAAGCGTGATGTAGGAAAACGTTACTAAAATCCCTGATGCATTCCTTCCTCCCAGGAGGAGGGAAGGATGGGCAGCAGGCGGCTCTGCCCCCCTGGGCCTGACTCTGCCAGCCTGGAGCTGATGGCACGAGGCACTGTCGGGGCCGGCGGGGCCATCGCAGGAGGAGAGCAGAGCTGCGGGCAGCCTCGGCTCTCCTTGCAGGCAGACAACCCGGAACACAGCTGTGGGGCTGGCTGAGTGTCCGCCCGTCCCACAGGGCCTCCTTGAGCGCGGAAGCTGTCAGCCCGGCCCCCAGGGCCGCTCGCCCAGGCTCATCGCACAGGTGGGCACAGCCCAGGTGCCTGACGGTTCCGGCTTCAGGGTCACGGCCTCGCCATCGGAGCCCTCATGGGACACCCAGGAGCTCTGACTCGGCACTTTGGGTTGCAGAATCCAACAAGCAGTTAGTGTGGGCTGGTGGGGAAATCCGTCTGCTGGTGGTTTGGGCAAACCTCCGATCTCTTGTGAGACAGAAGGTGCAGGGTGTGCGCTGGGGCTGCCGCCACCAAGGGGGACCGGGACCCGTTCCCCCGCCGCCGTGGCCGCCTGCCGAGTGCGGTGGGTGAAGCCGGGCTGGGGCTCTCCCGGCAGCTGTGCCTCCCCCGTAAGTTCCCCCAGTCCTGCTTTTCTCGCGCCCCGAGCGACAGCGCCCTGCACCCCCAGGCAGCTCCTTGGCTGCCGCATCACGTGGTCAAGGTGAGGGCCTAGGTGCCACCCGCCAGACACAGAGCCAGGAGCCTGGGAGGGCCCTGCGGGGCGGAGGCGGGGAGCCCTTGCTGCCCGGCCTCCTTGCGGCCTCAGGGCCTGGGGCTGCCCTCTGAGGGCTCTGGGACAAGCACAGGGAGCCTGACTTGTGGGGTCCCAGATCGTAACGGGGGCCTCTGTGTCAGGAGCTCGTTTCCTGTGGGTGGGTTGGCACCCTTCCTCGCTTGCTGGGCAGACGGTCCCTGCTTCCCCGTCACCTTCCGCGTGCTCCGCGGCTGAGGGGCAGGGCTGCGGGGCTTCCGGGCATCGGCAGGCGTGCGGTGTGTGGCGAGCTTGCGAGGGCCGGAGCTGGGGGCAGCTCGTGGGCGTGACCTCGGGGGGGGACAGCGGTGAGCGGTCGGTCCCGAAGCGAGTTCTGAGTTCCCGGTGCAGGAGTTGGAGCTGGGCGGCTGGGATGAAAACCAGGGATCCTAGCCGAGCCCACCCGGGGCTGGAGGCTCGAGCACCATGGCCTTGGCTCTTTCCCCCGTTTGAAAGCAAGAGTGTTTCAAGGAGGCAAAAACTGCAGAAACAGGTACGAAGTTTCTTATTAGAGACACAGCACAGCCTATGGGAGAGCACCACGCAGAGAAGCAGTGTATTAATTGAAGACAGAAGCAGGGCGGAAATACACACCCGGAGAGAAAGGTGTGGGCGTCCTCTCTGCTGAGGGGCTCAGCAAGGAGGCGATTTAAGTCCCTTCTGTAGGACAGGCCTCTGGCCTTTGTTTACCTTTGGCCAGTTGTCTCCTTTCTTTTCTCACACCTGACTGGTCCCAGGACCCTCCCCACACGCGTGCGTGACTTTTTGCTGCGAGGGATCCCGGTGCAGAGGCCTGTGGGTGCGTGTCCACACTTATTATGGGGTGGGGCCCCTCCCTCTTGACCCCCAAGCGGCCTTGGTGCGCGAGTGCAGGCAGCACGTTTTCCTTGACCGCCGGAGAGGGCGCCTCATCTCTGTACTTCAGCAGAGCTCGGCTTCTGCCACCAGCTTTGTCCCTGGAGCGTGTGGGTGAGACCCGAGCCTCAGCGTTGCTCCGCGTGACAAAGCCCAGGTGTCCGGCCTAGGGGCCCATCCGTCTCCTTCCTCAGGACCCCAGCCTTCCTTCCCCTGTGCCCTCCCACTTCCTCGGGCTGGACTCCAGTTCTGCGCCGACACCCTGTCTGTCTGTCTGTCTGCTGGGCGCCGGCTCCTTTCTGGACTTCGCTCTTCCGCTCCGTTTCCCTCTGCTCTCGCGGCTCCCTTAGCTTCAAGTGAGCAGAGCTTTGAGCGCCAGCCACGTGGGCCGAGGGGAGGGGCACAGCCGGCCTCGCCTTCCCCGGGCCCCCCTCCCTGTGCCCCCCGAGGGCACCTGAATACCAGCACGATGCCCGGCCACTAGCGTGTGGTCGGCCTGTCGTTGTGCAGTGAATGCTTATCGAGTGCCGGCATCTCCGGGTGTTCAGTGGGCGCCCGATGATGTCACCGCCCCCCCATAGTTTAGATGTCAGGATTTGAGGGCGGCGGCAGGAGGAGGTGACCGACTCTACCCCCGTCAGGTTATCTGTCCCCCGTCTCAGCGCATTCCAGGAGGTCACATGCTGATGGGTGTGTGGCCCAGGTGACCTGTGGCTCTAAAGGTTCGGGGCGGGAGGGACCACAGGAGACGCCGCGCCTCTGTTCCACATTCTGAAACGTGCTGTCCCCCTTCTGAAATGGTTCACTTGCCTTATCACTGAGCGTGGCAGCCACTGGGGAATTTCTGGAGGGAGGCGGGGGTCCTGGAAGGAAACCGCCCTTGGCCCCACTGTTTCCTTAGAAGCCCAAACACAAAGAAAGGGTGGAGTAGAGGTGGAGCTGCGGAGGGGCTTGTTTTTTCCCTTCCGATCCGGCCAGCCCCAGGCAGAAAAGGAAGGCTGTTGTCCTTTTAGTCCAGTGCTTCGTTTCCTCTCCAGAGGGTCTGCATGTAGCTGGGATTTTGGCAGCTGGGGACAGGGCTGGGAGGAGGGGGGTTTCTGCATGAAATCATGGTCTGCAGGTGGGTGCAGCGAGTGGGACCCAGGTTGTCCTGCCGGGCTGCACGGTGCCCCTGGGATTCAGGTGTTAGCCTTCTCACGTGGGAGGAGAAGCTCAGAGAGGTGAGGGGGCTTGCCCAGGGTCACACAGCAGGTGGTGATGGGGCGTCCCCTTTGGTGGGAGAAACAGCAGGATACACACAGGCCTGGGTCATCCCGGGCCTTCCCTCCGTCAACGCTTCCCACGTCCACCTGCCAGCCTCGCGGTGGTGCCTTCTGCTGTGCGTGCCCCCGGGTCAGTGAGGGGCGGCTTCCAGGCATCAAGCACGAGTGCTGGGGACTTCGGGAGACGGTGTCCTCACGGTGGGGTTTCCGGCCGCCACCGATGCTTCCTTTGGGTGGGGCAGTGGGAGCCCAGCTGCAGGGGGAGAGGGACGGCCTCTCCTGGGGACCTGGAACAGAAGCAGAGTCATTGCTGGGAGCTGGCAGGGCAGCCGCCGCCATGGGGCCCTGATCGCGGCAGTCGCAGGGCGGTGCGCCTGGCGGGGCTCGGCTCTGGCGCCAGCAAGGAAGGCCATGGGGGCCGCGCTCACCCGGCGGGGAGAAGCCGCACCCCTTGCCTGCCCTCTGCCCCCACCCCCAGAGGGCCTATCCTGAGCCTGCCCAAGAGGGTGGACGGAGGTGGCCCCAGCTGTAAATAATCCCCGGGGGCCACAGGCTCAAGGTCCCCCGCAGGGAGAGAGACAGCCCGTTTGCCTCCCAGGGACCCAGAGGACCAAGAAGGAAGCTCAGGACAGAATCACGGCTCTAATACCCACGATTTGCCGCTGGGAGCGGGGTCCAGAAACAGGGGGAACTGCCACCTCACATCCCTTAGGATGGCTGCTATGAAAAAGCAGAAAATAAGTGTAGATGTGGATGTGAAGAGATTGGAACACTTGCCCACTGTTGGTGGGAATGTAAAATGGTGCAGCCACTGTGGAAAACATTGTGGAGGGCCCTCAAGAAGTTAAGAATAGAATTACTATATGATTGCAATTCCACTTCTGGGTATACACCCTAAAGATTTGAAAGCAGGATCTCAAAGATACTTGCATGCCCGTGTCCATAGCAGCATTATCCACAATAGCCGAAAGGTGAAAGCACCCCAAGTGTCCACTGATGGGTGAATGGATGACCAAAATCTTAGATGTATATATATATATGACACATGCTACGTGGATGAACCTTCAGGACATTAAGTGATGTGAAACAAGCCAGTCACAAAAAGACAGATACTGTATGATTCCATTTATACAAGGCCCCTAGAGTAGTCAGATCCCTAGGGGCAGAAAGCAGAAGGGTGGTTGCCAGGGGCGGGTGGGGAGGGGGCCTGGGGAGTTACTGTTTAATGGGGACAGAGTTTCAGTTTTGCAAGATGAAAAGAGTTCAGAGATGGTTGCACAACGATGTGAACGTGCTTAATGCCACCGAACCGGGCACTTGAAAATGGTTGAGGTGGTGAATTTTATGTTGTGTATTTTACCACGGTTTAAAAAATAATAATAAATGAATTCAAAGCAAAACAAAGTCAAGGAAACGGATGTGAACCAAAGGGCCCGTGCAGGCCAGGTTGGCGTCGCATTATTTAATCCCCAGCATCCTGTGTGAGCTGACTTTCTCCTGCAGGCAAGAACGCTGCGGCTCACGACCTCCCCGGCGGTCTAGCGGTTGAGACTCCGCGCTTCCACTGCAGGGGGCGCGGGTTCCATCCCTGGTTGGGAGGCTAAGACCCCACATGCCGCACGGCGCGGCCAAATAAGTAAATGAATAAAAATACTTAGAAAACTGAGGCTCAGAGCCATGACACAGCTTGCCCAAGGGCCCTCGGCCAGGCTATGGCAGGCCGGGATTTAAGTCATCTTTGTGTTACGGGTGGGAGCTGCTCCACTGTTCGTGCTGGGTTGCAGCGTCCGGCACTTGGCCTGCTGGGGCTCCTCACGCCCCCAGGACAGCAGGAGAGAACGTGTACTTGGTGGTGAAAAGGTGTGCACAGATCAGAGAGGCCTGAGTCATGGGGAGGCTTCTTAGAGGAGGGGGTGGGACTGGATAAGGCCTGGAGGGGCACTTCCTCCCCCATGCCCCCCCCAGGGGTAGGGCTGCCACACACCATCTCATGTGAGCCCCGCTGTCGTGGCTGGGGGGACACTCGCATGCCTTGGGCGGGGGGTCCCTCTGTCTGGGCCGGCCACCCTCGCCTCCCTTCTGGGCAAGCCCAGCAGCTGGGGCTTTGAAAACGTTGGTGGGTGTGGGCCACTGATATTTGCCCAACCAGAGATCCCTGGGCTTGGGCAGGCTTGTCAGATTTTGCAGATAAAAATACAAGAGGCCCAGCTGAATCTGAATTGCGGTCATCAGTGAATAACCTGTAGTATAAATATGCCCGCAGTGTTGCAGCTGTAGTCGACGTGGCCCCCTTAGTAGTCGCGGCCGTTGTCCACTGAGGGAGGTGGTCTGGGTGTTCCAGGTCAGGGGCCTGCCGGCATTGGTCATCAAGGCCAGGGCCCAGCCTGTCACGGCTCTGCTGAGACATACGCGGTGGCCTTGGGTCAAGCCGCTACCCAGTGTGAGTTGACCAGGCTGACAGCAGGGTCTCTAATCGCCAGGCGTGAGTAAGATGGGCCGTGTGCTTGACCTGCTCTGCGTGCCACACGGAGCCTGCAGTGAGGGACCGGTGCTGTCAGCACGTTGGGGGCCTGTGCTCCCGACCTGGCACGCTGGTCCCTGCATGTGCCTTCCCCGCCTTCTGCTGTACCAGTGCCTCCAGACGCAGCCCTCTGGCTGCCACGTACCTTCTGCTGTGTGTCGACCACCTCACATCGGCCTCACCACACGTCTCCAGTTCAGTGAATGCCACTGCCTTGTCCTAGAGCCTCCTAATCCTATCCTTCCAACCATTCTCTCATCCATCCACCCATCCATTCATCCATCCATCCATCCATCCGCCCGCCCACCCATCCATCAGTCCATCCGTCCGTTAATTAACAAGTATTGAGGCTTACTATGTGTCAAACACTGAAGCAGGCACTTTGCATAACATCTCAGCTGTAGGAGGGATTAAAGGAATTAATATTTAAATGTGAGTGGCTGATGACAGCCATCAGATATGAACAAAAGGACCCAGTCTCCCGTGTTTCAGCAATAGGTCATCTGGGGAGAGATTCTCTAGCCTGCCCTTTATTTTATTTTATTATTTATTTAGCTGCGCCGGGTCTTAGCTGCGGCATGCGGGATCTAGTTCCCTGACCAGGGATCGAACCCAGTTCCCCTGCGTTGGGAGCGCGGAGTCTTAACCGCTGGACCACCAGGGAAGTCCCTGGCCTCATCCTTTAGACGGCAGCCACTCCTCCAGGGAAACTCCTGGAGAGGGCTTAGGCTGTGATGAGGTGGGAGCAGGAACACGGGGTGGGGCCTCGAGAGCAGGGAGCTGTGCTGGCGCTGCCAGAGGCGTGGCCTCCGCCTTGTCGGGCGCCTGTCGGGAGGCGCAGAGCACAGGGCCCGAGAAGCACTCTGCCCTGACAGCTGGTGCCTGGCAGAGACTTGAGACTCTCACGAGACGGAGAAGACCGAGGTCCAGAGAGGGGAGGTGACTTGTCCAAGGTCACACAGCCTTGCAGCCATGGGACTGGGATAAAGAGTGTGGACTTGTCAGGCACACCTGGTTTGAGGCCTGGTCTGCCTCTCGACCTCACTGACCTACCTGTGAATTGGAAATCACACCTCCCTCTTGGACTGTGCGACACGAGACATGCTGAGAACCCACTGTAAACTGCTCGGCCTGGGACGTGGCGAAGTGCAGCGGGGGGACGGGCTGGACCCCAGTCTCAGCCGAGAGGCTCCTTGTGGCCTCAAACCCACCCCTGCGGCCTCCTGAGTCTGGGCCTCGTCTCCTACCTGTGTGAGGTGTGGGCGGGCCGGCTGGCCCTTGCCATCATGCTGTGGGGCTGTGCAGCCCCCTGGGGCCCGCCTTGCTTCCTGGGGTTTCCGGGTCTGAGTGTCCTGCAGGATGTGCCACCTGCGAGGGCTGTGGAAGGAGGTCGCCACCCCATCCTTCTGGGGCTTTCCCAGCAGGGACCCGGCCTCCATGGGAACCTGCAGCTTTCCCAGCCCTGGGGGCCATGCTCACCTCATTGCCACTTTAACCTTGTTCCTGTCTACCCAGCTTCTTCTTGGCTGTTGTAAAGAATTAAAACTCATGTTTTAGTGGTCTTGCTGCTGGAGGAGGGACTAGGGGCTGGGGGGCGGGGCTGACTTTACTGGTGGTAGTTTTCCTTTCCTTCCAAAGCAGGGGCCCCTGGCTCAGGGGTCCCTTATCCCCCACTGGCCACCCCACATTCCTCAGCCCTCTGACCCCTTAGCCTTGCCCTGCTCTCTGGAGCGGACGCAGGGATGAGCTGGGCTGTCCATAAAAAAAGAAAAGCACAGTATAAAAAAAGTGCGGCTCACGAAAAGAATCACGGAGCGGGGGAGGGGCAGAGTGACAGTGGCTGAGGGGCGGGGCAACCCAGCCGCTGGAAGGGGGCGGGGCAACCCAGCCGCTGGAGGGGGCGGGGCAGGGGCGGAGGTGCAGCCCAACTCCTCCCCCAGCAGCCGGCAGGCGGTGAATGAGGCCTGGGGCGCCTGGTCCGCGCTGGGAGGCCGCCAGGAATGCTCTGGCTGCCCTAGGCCAAGAGCAGAGCCAGTTCAAGGCCAAGCTCCGGCCGGGCTTGACCTCGGGCTCTCCGCCTTGGTCCTCTGTGCTCAGGGGCCTCGTCTAGAAAGAGAGGAAGCGCAGCAGCATGGGCTGCGCGCGGGCGGGAGAGAGCAGAGGCCAGTGCCCGCGGCGCACCCAGCTCCTGGGGAGGAACTTTCCCGGCCCCTTCTGGGTTCTCCCGGCTGGCCTAAGAATTAACTAGACGCAGGGCAGATTCACAGGGGAAGTCGACTGTAATTAGGTACATACAGGGGCCCCCTAAGAACACGGGCCCAGCACAAGTCACGCAGGTGAGGCTTACGCGCCATCCAGGAGGAGAACGGGTGCGGTTGGCCTTCAAAGGGGACGAAGGCAATTTACAGGCAGATAAAAGAAGCAAATGAGCAAATGTTGGATAAACAGATGTTTGCCGGGCTGTGCAGGGGCATTGGGACACGGAGGTGCTCTGTGATCGCACGGGCCTTGCTAGTTTCCCCCGTCGACCACCCCTCACTCGTTATTATATTACGGTTTTCCGCAGCGATAGTTCTTCCCGGAACAGGCCCTCCATCTAAATTCTTTAGGCGGTTAGTTAGGGGGAGGGTCGAAGTCTTTTGGGCCTTGATTGTATTTAGCTCAAAATAATGTGCAAGTCGAAGAGACACATCTTGGGGTGGCAAGGTTCGCTCCCCTACACAGCCAGCATCACTTCTTTCCTCATCCCTCCTCCTAGCTCAAGTTTGTGTGTCCCCGCGTCCTCTGTGTCTGTCCGTGTGTCCACCTAGCCGCCCAGAGCTAGGCTCCGTGGGGCTCATGCATCTGCAGCTCAGGAGCACGGCTGGGCTGGGAGAGAGGATTGTTCTCATGCTGTTAGAGGGGGCTGGCTTCCTGGGAGACCATGGCTAGTGTTTCGTGTTGGAGAGAGCTCAGCACAGAATCCAGACACTCGGGGCTCATTTTCGCTCACCCTCGAGGGCTTTGCCGCTGTCACCCTGCAGGACTTTTGCTCTGGTTACCTGGAGGTCAGCACTGGATCTTGGTGGTGGTTACTGTGGAAGCACAGAGCACGTGTGTCCCCAGAGTGGGAAGGGGAGAGGATGAGCTGGCACATGGTGGGTTGAGCCACAACGATGAAGACTTATTACTTAATGGCAAGACAGACTTGCCCTCATTTCTGGGGGACAACTCTTGGTAAGCTGTGAGGGCAGAAGGATAAGTGCAGCTGATTCAAGAACTCAAACTAGCAAGGAATCATTGTTTTCTGATGTGCGTCCCAAGTGGAGTCGCCTCTTTTGGAAGGGGAAAGCTCCTCCACCTAATTACGGGGCTTCTGCAGGGCAACTGCTGGGATGTCGTCTGGGTAGTTCCTGCTGCCTGGCTAGGTCCGTAGAGACCACATAGGAAGGTGGTAACGGTGAGAGAGAAGCTCTTGATAAAACAGTCTTTTTCAGTGACAGTAACTAAACTGAACACCAAAGGCAAGATTTTGAACACGTTTAGGAATAAGTGAGCACCAGGGGCTTTTGTTGGTAGCTGCCAGCGAAAGGCTGCAAGGAAGGGGAGGCTTGGGGCTGTTCCCCAGACTTTGGAGGAGGATTCCAAGTGAGAACTCAGGAGTCGGGACCTCTTCCCGGGGACGGATAAGTCACTCCATGCTACTTGTGTGAACTAAAGTTCTCTGGTCCTCCCCTAAATACTTGCCCTGACCTAAGACTTCAGGTTTTAGTTTTGGACGATGCAAATGCCCAGGAAGAAATGGGAACCTACAGAGCCGTCTTTTTTTTTTTCTTTTTGGCCACGCCATGCGGGATCTTAGCTCCCCTACCGGGGACTGAACCCGTGTCTCCTGCATTGGAAGCGCAGTCTTAACCACTGGACCGCCAGGGAAGTCCTGCACTGAGCTGTCTTTAGTCATTTATTCCTGTGTGTGAATGAGCCTGTGAGACCCGTTCCTGAGAACAGGAAGTGCAGGGCACTGAGGGCTGGGGAAACATAGAGTAGCAAGGTGACTGGATCACTGGAGATGCACCCCCATCTAGTCTTGCTGTTTACAGTAGATTCTTCCCGCCGTCAGTAGGTAAGAATGGCTTTTTTCCGTCTATAGATCGGTGGCCCCCCCTCTAATCGAGGCGGTCACCAAGTATCAAATGCCCACAGGGATGTCAGAGCTTGTCAGACTCTTTGCAATAATACCATCCAGGGCTGTTCTGGCTGATGTTCTAGGAAATTGGCCAGCTCTCTGCTCCACACCCCGTGGCTCCACAAGCCCCGTTCCGCCTGGCTTTTGAGCACCCGTCTCCCTGGAGTCAGTGCACCTCTGGGGGTCCCGACGTCCAGCCTTGCCTCTGCTTCCTCTGGGATTTGGCAGGAGGACCTTCTGTTCAGTGCTTTTGCTCCCCTCCTTCTGCAAATCTCCCCGAACCTCCTGAGGGCAGGTTTCCCTTCCAGCCTCTGGCCCTGCGGACCCCACTTTGCTTGGACCCCCGGAACAGCCTTCTAAGCCCCACGCCCCCACCTGCCCCTTACAGCTCGACCTCTACACGATAGCGAGAGTGGTCTTTCTAAAACCTAAATCAAAGCCTGTCCGCCTGCAGACTTGAACCTCCTAAGTGGCTTCCTGTCACACTTGGAACACATTCCAATCTCCTCCCCCTAACCTAGGAGCCCCCGCATGACCCAGATCCCACCTCCCTCTGCACCCTCTGGGGTGTCACCCGCCCGCCCCGCCCACGGCGCTCCGTCCACGCCTCCTGGCCGCTGTCTCTGCGGCTTGTTCCTCCGCTCCGAAGGTCCTCTCCTTCCCCTCACTCCCAACCTTTCCTGACACTGATTCCTTTGCATCCTTCAGGTCCCAGCTTAAATGTCGCCTCCTGAGAAAGACTTTTTTTTTTAAATTTTAAATGGGGGCATAGTTGCTTTACAACGTTGTGTTAGTTTCTGCTGTACAACGAAGTGAATCAGCTATGTGTATACACCTATCCCCTCCCTCCCATCGCCCGCCCAGCCCACCCATCTAGGAGGTCACGGAGCACCGAGCTGAGCGCCCTGTGCTGTACCACAGGTTCCCGCTAGCTCTCTGTTTTGCACATGGTAGTGTGTGTATGAAGAGAGACCTTTTTCTGACCACCCAGTCTGAGGTCATCGGGAGTTCTCAGGTTGCTTGTCCGTCTACTGGTTCTCTCGTCTGAGTTGCCCACCACTGCATCCACAGCTTGGTACACGTTAGGGCCCGGCGTCAGTCAGAGGACGCGAAGCTTTGCAGCCGAACAAACAACTCCTGAATCTTAGCGCCTTCAAACCACAAACGTTTATGTCTCGCCATGGTCAGTGGACATCTCAGGCCGTCGGGGGCAGGGGTGAGAGGCGCTGTGTTCACTGCAGGCGCCGGGGCTGACGGCGCGGCCACCCTCCCAAACACTCCCAGTGGCCGTGCCACCGAGAAGGGTCTCACACTGACAGTCTCCTGCCCCCAAATGACTACGTGTCCCTTCCGCTTCCACGTCATTGGGTAGAACTAGTCACATCGCCTCACTCAAGCACAGGGAGCTGGGAAGTTCAGGTCCCGCCAGTGCCCTGGAAAGAGAAGTGGAAATACTTGTCAGACAGCGCTCAGGACTCGGTTGATAGTTTTGAAAGAGGGAGCATCTAGAATGTTTCTTCTACAGCTGCAGTGGGTGCAAGTCACCTTACAGGGGCCTGCTGGGGATCTCGTATCCCTGCTGTTCAGGCCCTGGGCTCTGCGGGCAGTCAGGGTTCCCTTAGGAGAAGCTCAGCAGACAGGGGTGCCCCGAGACCAGACAGGAGCAGTCCCAGAGGCTCTGTGGCCGGTCACCTCTCAGGGCTCATCCCCCCATGGGACATGCTCCTGGGCTGTGACCCCTGTGAGACAGCCCTTCCAAAAGTGTTCTGATCCTCTCTGCACCCACCACGCTCAGCCGGGGCCTGGCGTGTCTAGGAGCCGAACAGATGTTCCTCCCAGGGGAATCCCTCCGAGTCCTGGGAGCTAAAGGAGGTAGGGAGGTGGGGGGGGGCGGGCAATGGGGGGAAGAGAGTAAGGACAGCATTTCTCAGAAAGCCCACTGCATCCATCCTGCATGACATTCTGTTGCTAGTCACAGCAATGGCACTTATGCACCCAGGAAAGGTAAGGAAACCGCCTGTGGCCACTGTGGACCCTAGGGGTGTGGGGACAGGAAACGCTGGTCGTCTCCACAACCCTGATCCTGTCCCCTAAACTGCCCATTTCAGCTGGCCGGGCTGCGGGGAGCCGCTCCACTGTCTCAACGTGCATTTGGTCAAATGACATCATCACAGCAGGTCATTCCCGCTGGGCTGCACACAGCGCTGGCTGCGCGACAGCGGTGCGCACACCCCAGACACCACGGGCCTCGGGACGAAATGCTGTCCCCTAGGTGGTTACGATGGGCTTGAGTGCACATCTTGGCCTCTGCTGGCAATCACAGTTGAAGCTAACATTTGTTAAGCGCTCATCAAGTTCCTAGCACTGTATCTACCGAGAGCTCTATAGGTAATTGCATTTAAATCTTCACGCCTGCAGGGCACAGGCGCTGCTCCTATGGGATGGCTGGGGAAACTGAGGCCCACAGAGGCTAAGCAACTTCCTAACCAACTTCCTAATCATTGCTAGTTCTGTGAATCTGTGCTTCCTGATTCTAAACCTGTGCACTTCATTGTTACTCCATAGGAAAAAGTTTGCACCTGATTCCCCTTCTAGGTTATAAACACTAGAGAGCTTCCTTTTTTAAAAAAAGTTTTTACCTTAAAGTTTATTTTATTGAAGTATAGTTGATTTACAATGTGTTAATTTCTGCTGTACAGCCAAACAGTGATTCAAGTTATACATATACATATATATACATTCTTTTTCATATTCTTTTCCATTGTGGTTTAACAGGATATTGAATATAGTTCCCTGTGCTCTGCAGTAGGACCCTGTTCTGTATCTATTCTCTACACAATAGTTGGCGTCTGCTCATCCCCAACTCCCAGCCCATCCCTCCCCCACGCCCCCCCTTGGCAACCACCAGTCTGTTCTCCACCTGTCTGTGAGTCTGTTTCGTAGGTAAGTTCATTGGTATCGTATTTTAGGTTCCACACATAAGCGGTATCACACGGTGTTTGTCTTTCTCTCTGAGTTACTTCACTTAGTGTGATCATCTCTAGGTCCATAGAGAGCCTCCTTTTTTGAGAAGCCTCCTACCTTCGCTCTTATAGCACCTGGCAGAGTTTCCGTCATATAATTAGCAGGCAATATAAGCCTTTAATGCGTACAAGAAGGGTAAAACAGAATACTTAGGATAGTAGGGTAACACTAGGATATTCAGGTGACATGTTTTTGGCTAAGACTGTCACTTAAGACTAAGTTAAAGCTTCTGTGCTTTTTGATACAGCTCTTGGTAAAGGGCCTGAATCTGTTAGCTGCTTATACATAGCAATGTAATCAAGGCACAAAGCCTCTCATGTACCACACGCAGCAGCCTGGTGTATAATTATCAACAAGGAAAGGATTAATTACACGGTGCTAGCTGCTGTGGATATCAAATTGAACAAGAGACAGTTTTCATCCCTAGAGATATAGAGGCGGGCATTTAAACAACTGATTGCCATACAGTGTGTGACGGACGTGCCATGACGTTTGTGTAGGGATCAGTGGGGCCATAAATCCTGCGGAGGCGAAGTGGAATGAGGGTAGGACTCAGCTCTAAGAAGGGGCAGTTAGGAAGATCAACCCAAACCCTATTTGGATCGAAATTACAAGTTCCTGAGCCTTGTGGGTGAAAAACCCGTCGGCCACGAGCTTACCCACTGAACTTCCGACATCAAGGCTACAGCTGGGGTGAGGATTCCGGCCCTTGTACGTGACCTGGGCCAAGTCATTGCGAGGCCCTGGCAACCCCATTACTGCTAATGGGGTGTCATCAGCGTGGTGAGTGGTGGCGGCAGGCGGAGGTCCCGCCTCGGAAGCCCCGGGCCGGCGTCCCGACAGCCGCCTGGAGGCATCGTGATTTGCCTCGGTTTCTCCACATCAGGCCTGCCTTTCCCTTTTGCTTTCCAGGGCTCTGGCCTCGCCCTGACCTAAGCCCACGGCGGAAGCACCCCTGCCCGCCACGCCCAGAGTCCCCAGACCTGCTCGGATTCCTTCACTGGAGCAGTGGTCACGTGCAGCGCGTCAGCCGCCGACAGGAGGAAGTGGAGGCGGGCGGGGCCTGCGTGCGGAGCCCGCCCCTCCCGCCCTAGGCGGATTCTCATTGGAGAAGCTTCCTCCTCACCCCGCCCAAGGCTGGGAAACTCCGCTTCGGATTGGCTAGTAGGCTCCCGATGGGCGAGGCCTCCGGGGGACGGGCGGGAGCGGAAGGCAGGGCGCGCTCTCGAGGGGCGGGGTTGCCTAGGCGACGCCGGGCGCGCGCTCGGGGGGTGGGGAAGCGAGCCGGCGGCTCAATGACAAATCGGCGGGGCAGGGCTGGGGTCCGGCCGCCGGAGGAGGCGAAGGAGCGGGCGGGGCGGGTTTAAGGGCGGGGGCCGGTGCGGACGGCCAGGCGGCGCCGGACGGGTCGCAGGTAAGGGTGTCGGCGCCCCGGCGGGGCCCTCCGGGCGAGGTGGGGCGCGCCCCGGGCCGGGTGGCACCTGACCCCGGCTCCGCGCAGGGCTGTGGCAGGAGGGCGACCTGGGGGCGGCGGCCCCACTCGGGCCGGGGGCGGGGGTCCTCCCAGACCCGCTTGGGGCGGAGGAGATGGGGGCGGCGCCCCAGCCACCTCCCGAGTCCGGCGCTCCTTCCCTTGTCCCGCAAGTGGCCTCTGCCGCCACTTCCTGCCTTTCGGGCCTCCAGCCGAGGAGGGTCCACTTCCTCAGGCCCTTAGTCGCCGCTGTGGTCAGGGTGAGGCTGTGAATGTTGCACAAACTTCTTGGCGCCTCAAGAGCTTGGCCGTGGACTCCCGGGGGCCGCGCGTCGGAAGTTGCGCGGTCTGCTGCGTGTTGGGTTTGCTGCCGTCCTGGTGCTGAGCGCAAAGTTGCCCCCCGCCCCACCCCACCCCGCCCAGCTCCCTTACGCGAGGGGCTGGCGCTGGGGCGGCTTCTCCCGGGGCGCGCCTGGACCTGCCCGTGCGCCTCGTCTCGCCCCCGTAGGTCTAGGAGGTCGTGCCCGTGGTGGGTTCAGACGCTGGTGCCGAGACAGCTGCGCCCAGGCTGCTCGTGGGAGCAGCGTCCGTTCTGTGCTCGTTTTCGGGTGAATTCTGGAAACGTTGGAACTTTGATGTTGCTTTCAGGTGAGTCTTCCGGAGTGAAGCTCTTGTGTCCCCCGGACTCGTTTAGAATTGCCATTGGGAGAGACTTGGCTGATGGCTCGTTGGAGTTGTCTGTGACTTGGTTTCGTCCCTTGTAGAACAGTGAACTTTCTGCTTTGCCCCGATTTCCTAACCTCATTTTAAATGTTTTTTTGGTTAGGTTTTGAGGATGGATAGTGGGCACTGATTGTCAGAAGGGCTAGTGTATCTTTCAGACGGGTAAATGACCCGTATTTTAAGAAAGCAGCAAGATTCTCGGATGTCACAGTTGGAAACAGTTTAAGGCAGTGTTCCGTCAACCTGGAACAATATGATTGGAATGTCAAGTTCTCAGATACGGGGTGAGCGGGAAAGGTAGGCTTGAATATTGGGAAGGACAGGAGGGCAAGGTGCGAAGACCCACGTTCTGAAACTTTCTTCGTGGTGTGATCTCGAGCACAGCTCTGCACTTCTCTGTGCCGCAGAGTCCACAGCTGTAAAAAGGTGATAGTCATCCTCCTTGTTAGGATTAAACGAAGTAAGGAACGCTGGCGGCTTCCTTTGTGGCAGTGGGGGTTAGGGTTAGGGGTGGGAGTAAGGCCAGGGACACACATCCCTCGTGTGTGGCTTCAGTTGCTACAGCTAGTCTTTCTCCTGCCCCATCTGGGTCTTCCCTTCCTTTTCTATTCATGTTATTTCCCATTGGAAACAGTGACTATTCTGACCTGAGATGTCAGCAGGATTTCCCTATGCCCAGGGTTTCGTATGAAAAAAAGTGGGCGGGATAACTTATTAGATGTCTTTTGGGAATACGGGACTGGACACATAAAGATAGGAAAACAAGAATAGGGCCGCAAATGGGATCTCAGTGGGTCTTGGTAGAAGGTGGAAGAGGTGGAGAAGTTCTGATTTCTTGCCTTAATTCTTCAGGGTTCTTGCCTTGGTGGAAGATGGCTTGATATTCTGGAAATGTTTAGACCACAGGGTTGAGATAATTCTTTGGGCTGCATCACCCAATCCCACAATAAGTCTTTGCGTTCAGTTACTAAATTCTTATCCACCTAGAAACATAATTGGAGCCTCTTTCTGAAAGCTAAACGTGGAGACAGTGTAACAACCTAGAGCAATAGCACTGAGAGATCCTGGCAGCTCTTCTGAGGCTTCCAGTGCAACTTGTCTCAGGGTGATAGCAAGAGTCCCACTTTTCACTGGCTCCAAATCCAGCTCGTCCTTGACTTACTGAAGTTACGTCCCGATAGACCCACCATAGGTTGAAAACATCGTAGGTCAAAGACGCATTTAATACGCTTAACCTGCTGAACCCATTGCTTAGCCTGGCCCACCTTAGACCTGCTCAGAGCACCCCCATTGCCTCCAGTTGGGCAGAATCACCCAAAACAAAGCCTGTCCTATAATAAAGTGTTGAATATCTCATGTAGCTTATTGCATTCTGTACTCAGAGTGGAGAACAGACCGGCTCTGTGGGTATGGAGGGTACGGACTGGTCTTGTATCAGCTGTTCCCCCTTGTGGTCCTGTGGCTGACTGGGGCTGTGGTCCAGCATCACAGAGAGGAGTTTTGTTTTTTTTTTCTTTAGTTATTGAAGTATAGTTGGTTTACAATGTCGTGTTAGTTTCAGGTGTACAGCAAAGTGAAACATATATATGTGTGTGCATATATTTTTCAGAACCTTTTCCATTATAGGTTGTTACAGGATATTGAGTAGAGTTCCCTGTGCTATACAGTAGGTCCTTGTTGTTCACCTGTTTTGTATAGAGTAGTGCATATACGTTAATCCCAAACTCCCTAATTTACCTCCCCCTGCCTCTCATCCCCACATGCTATCCCCTTTGGTAACCATAAATTTGTTCTCTATGTTTCTGGGTCAGTTTCTGTTTTGTAAATAAGTTCACGTTTGTATCATTTTTTAAAAAGACGCCGCATATAAGTGGTATCATATGATACTTGTCTTTCTCTCTCTGACTAACTTCACTTAGGATGAGAATCTCTAGGGCTATCCATGTTGCTGCAAATGGCATTATTTCATTCTTTTTTAAGGCTGAATAATATGCCATTGTATATATGGACCACATCTTCTTTATCCATTCATCTGTTGATGGACATTTAGGTTGTTTCCATGTCTTGGCTGTTGTGAATAGTGCTGCTATGAACATAGGGGTGCATGTATCTTTTTGAATTACAGTTTTGTCTGGATATATGCCCAGGAGTGGGATTGCAGGATCATATGGCAGCTCTATTTTCAGTTTTTTAAGGAACCTCCATACGGTTCTCCATAGTGGCTGCACCAACTTACATTCCCACCAACGGTGTAGGAGGGTTGCCTTTTCTCCGCACCCTCTCTAGCATTTATTATTTGTAGACTTTTTGATGATGGCCATTCTGACCGGTGTGAGTTGGTACCTCATTGTAGCTTTGATTTGCGTTTCTCTAATAATTAGCGATGTCAAGCATCTTGTCACGCGCCTATTGGCCACCTGTACGTCTTCTTTGGAGACGTTGTCTATTTAGGTCTCTGCGCACACAAGAGGGCATCTTACCGCATATTGCTAGCCCGGGAAAAGATCAAAGTCCAAAATTTGAAGTAGGTTTCTACTGAATGCTTATCTCTTTTACACCATCATAAAGGTGAAAAATCGTGGCTCACATCCTAAGTTGGGGGCTGCCTGTACAGAACATAGAGCCTGCTGGATGTTTTTCTAAAGTGAATGAGTGTTGCTGAGGAGTCTGAATGGAAGAGAGCTGACTGAGTACCAGAGAAATGGAGCCCTTCCCTCATCATGCGGAGGGGGCCGGGGTGGGCAAGGAGGAGGAGGGAACCTGATCCTTACTGAGCATCAGCTATCTGCTGGCACAGACCCCCTGATCTAACCAATACCAGGTAAGTATCTGGCCTTGGAGATTTGACCATGAGCTGTGTCCTCAGTTCTTTTGGTTCCTAGGAATACAAATACGGGTGTGCACGTGTACATATTGGATGTTCCAAAAAGTAGAGGGGCCAAGCAGACATGAGGGCAGGGCGTGTGAGCTTTTGGGTGGGTGAGAGTGGAAAGAAAGACGAAGAGAATGTGGATGCGGAGTGTCAAAGAGGGAAGGTACGTGTGGTTCCTATAGCAACTGCAAAATACCAGCCGGGTCTCAATTTCAAGTTTATGTTACTCTAAAAAAAAAGTAAGTGCTTATCATTTTCCTGAGTGTTCTCTGTCGTGGTTGTAGACCAATCTTTGGGGAGTTTTTGCCTTTTAAAAAATCGAAGTCTAAATGCAGAAACGGGTGCTATCAATAGATAATGGCTAATACATTGCTGTCTTTGTTGCTTTTGTCAGTGCTTAGTGGGCAATATGTATACAGTATGATTTAGGCCCACCAGATTGGGAATCGACATACAAAATACTGAGTTAGGTCTCATCCAAATTAAAATATTCCAAGCTATGTAATTTTGCTTGGTATATGTCATGAGTTGGAGGAAATAGAGTAGTTTGGTGCTGTGTGGCTGCCTGCCTCAAAAGTTTGTCTGTCTTTTGAGTGAATTTTCTACTGCTGTGTAATAAATTGGCCCAAATTTAGCAGCTTAAGACAACAGACATTTATGATCACATAGTTTCTGAAGTTCAGGATCTGGGAGCAGCTCGGCTGGGCGCTCTGGTTCAGAGTTTCTCCTGAGACGGGGCACGCACAGGCCTGTGGCCTGGGGGCCTCAGTGCTCACCACGTGGCCGCTCCGCAGGGCTCTGCACAACCTGGGCGCTCACCTCCCCCGGGGCAAGTGACGTGTGTGTGTGTGTGTGTGTGTGTGTGTGTGTGTGTGTGAGAGAGAGAGAGAGAGAGAGAGAGAATGATCACGATGGAGACTGCCGTGCCCTGGTACCTCCTCTTGGAAGCCGTGTACCATCCCTTCTGCCAGCACATGGACCAACCTGGTGCAGTGTGGGAGTGGGCTGCCCTGGGGAAGCCTGATGACCATTGGCATTCTTGGAGGCTAACTACCACAGTTTCCTTTTGAAGGTTTTGTTTCATACGCTTCCTGAAGTTTGTACCACGGGAGATTAAAATGCAGCTGGAGTTTTTACTATTCTACACTTGAAACGTTGTGTTCTTTCTCTGCTCCTTCATTGTCAGATGCTAGGATTAATTAGCCAAATATTCAGTAGCTTTGGAAATTAGAAATTAAAATCTCGCTAGTCCCTAAACCAAATGGAACAGCTGAGCTTTTTTTTTAACCCTGGGACAAATTGGTAAAAAATTATTGCCAAAATGATCTCCTTGATGAACAGCTTAGCCAGTCATTAGTGATCTGTGGTTTTTTTTTGTTTTTTTTTGTTTTTTTTTTTGCGGTACGCGGGCCTCTCACTGTTGTGGCCTCTCCTGTTGTGGAGCACAGGCTCTGGACACGCAGGCTCAGCGGCCATGGCTCACGGGCCCAGTTGCTCCGCGGCATTTGGGATCCTCCCGGACCGGGGCACGAACCCGTGTCCCCTGCCTCGGCAGGCGGACTCTCAGCCACTGCGCCACCAGGGAAGCCCTGATCTGTGTATTTTTTAAAAATAAAACTCACTGGCAAAGTAGCTGAAAAACTCTTGGAAAATGTGGGTGATGGACACAAGGCTTTTTATTAAACGCTTCTTCCTGACTTTATGTATGTGTGAAACTTTCCACAATAAAAAGATTTTTTGAAAAGGGGGGAGGGAGAAAAGAGGCATAATCACAGGAAAAAGTTTTCTGGAGCCCTGACATTAAGACCAATAAATAAACTATGGCATTCCAGGAGGAAGAAAAAAAAAAAAGGCCCTCTTCCAATTATAAAGCTTTGGACAATATTTCTCTGCTTAGCAATTCTTCATTTCTCTTTTGAAACCCTAATACATTTTAACCATCCACCTGGACAGAAGGGCCCTATTCTTTTAGCTTCTAGATGAAATCTTTCTGGAGTGTCCATACGTGGAGAGAAGAATTTAGGGATCCTGAGCCGGAAGCCTGAGTCAGTGACCTCCAGGTTTCTTTCCGTCTCTAAAAATTCTATGATTCTAGTACTTTCATGTAACAGATATCCTTTGACTCAAGCATATTTATAACAAGAAGCTTCATAAATCATGTTAAATTGTAACTTCAGCAAATGAAGTCTTCTGAGAATCGCTTCTGTTCATTCCAGCCCAGTTCAAGGCTGTTGGACTTATCAGGAGGCCAAGTGGAAAAGTCAGCACAATTTGCCGTTCCTTTCTTCCTATTTTTGGCTCTTTTCCCATCCGCTGCCCCAGTTTATGAGCTAGTGTCTTACTTTCCTTTATCCTACCGTTTATCCTCTCCCATTGTCCCCTCTTTCCTCCCGCCAGTCAAAACAGGAAAAGATGGGGGCCAGTCAGCCATTGCGGAGGCGCTGATCCCATCGTTAGGACTGGATTTCAGCCAGCGTGGTACCTCTCCTCACCCTTGCATATTAGGCCTTTTTTAAATCTCAAATTGCATGTTTGTTCAGTAAAGTCTGCCGGTTTTTTAACTTCTAAAGGGTTTCTACACCTGATTCCAAGGTGGGGTGGGTGAGGGCACACCACTGAGAAACCCTCTGCCACCAGCGGGGCGTCCTTCATTTCAACCCGACTGTGACACTCTACCCAGGGGTAGCGCCAGACTCCACAGCTCAAGGGCCCAGTCCCACAGGACTGGCGCCGCCTCAGACACCAGTCGCGGGTCCAGGTCGTCACCTGTGCTTCCGACCAAGTGGCTACAGATCGGAGGTCCCCGTGACACCGTGATTGGGTTTCAGGTGCCAGGTCGTCACCTGCACTCCTGACCAGCTGGCTATAAGGCAGAGGTTCTCACCACCCCCTGCTTGGGTTCAGTTAATTTGCGGGAGTGGCTCACGGAACTCAGGAAGCCCATTTACTCGTTAGATGACCAGCTTGTTACAAAGGATGTGAGTCAACAGCCAGGTGAAGAGTGCACAGGGTGAGGTCCCAGTCGCAGGAGCATGTGTCCTTGTGGAGTTGGGGCCCCCAGGTGGCACGTGCCACCGTGCACTCTGGTCTCCCACCTGGAAACTCTCCTCAGCGCCTTCTTTTCGGTTCTTACGGAGGCGCCATCACACAGCATGGCTGATTCAATCGCTGGCCATTGGTGATTGATTCAACCTCTAGCCCCTCCCTCCTCCCCAGAAATCAGGGGGTGGGGCTGAAAGTTCCAGCCCTCTTTTCAAGGCTGGGTCCCCCAGCGTCCTCGGGTGCTTCCCCAGAGTCCCGTCATCGGCCTAACCCAGTTGTGGTGGGAAGGGGCTGGCTATGAACAAGACGACACTCACATCACCTTTATGGCTCTGAATCGTTTTCAGGAACTGAGGACAAGTGCCAAACATAACATAAGGTGCTCCCCTTGCTCTTGTCATTCAGGAAATTCCCAGGGTTCTGGGAGCTGTGGGCAAAGGCCAAGGACATGTGGGAACTATAATCAGGTCACATCTGAACGACCACGTATACCTCACAGTATCATAACCTCCTAACTAGTGGAAAACCTGTCCACCGTCCCTTGTCCACTGCCATTCCCTTAGGCCAGGCCTGCTGCATTGGCCCCGTCTGCCCTGGGCCCCTCTGCTTTTCCACACTGTAGCTACAATGATCTTTTCAACTTGCAAGTCTAATTTTGTCACCCATTTGCTTGCAACTCTTGGAAGGCTGTTCCGTGCACTCAGCAGAAAGGCTAAAATCCCTAAACTACTGGCCCTTACTTTCCCCTCTGCCTTCATAGGATGCCAGGCTCCGCCTCTTTCCTTCTGCTCCAGGCAGCCACGTGGGTCTCTCTTCAGTTGCCTGAGTGTACCGTGCTTCCTCTTGCTTCCGGTCTTCCTACAGCCAGATGAGGAAAGGGTAGAGCGCGTGGAAGGGGTCCTGCGCGGGGCAGTACTTGGCCTGTGCTGGGAGCTGAAGGAAGGCGCGCTGGCTGGGGGAAGGCCGGTGCGGGGTCTTGGGGGCGACGGTGTGCGGAGGGTTTGGAAACACAAAGCGGGCCGTAAACACGCGTCCGCTTGTAGGGGCTTTTGTTTACAGCGGGACTGTGCGGAGAAGAGCTTGCGGGGAGGCTGAAGTGGCGATAAGAGGTCAGTTAGCAGGTCGTGGCCGGTCAGTGGTTGGTGGCTGGGCCTGGGCTGTGGAAGCAGATGGCTTTGGAGTGTGACTTGGAGGTGGAATCAGCAGAACTGGCTGTGAGTTGAGGTGGCAGCGGGGCCAGAGGGGTCACAGGTGACTCCTGGGTTTCTGGTTTTAGTGATGAGTATGGCTGGCTATGGGGAATCACGAAGAGCGGGTTTCAAGGGGGGAAGAATCAAGAGTTCTCTTCTGGGAACGTTAAGCTGGAGAGTCTCGTGAGACACCCAAGCGGGGAGAGGTGGCCCAAGGCAGAGGAGGTGAAGGAGCCTGGAGGTCAGGAGAGCACCCTGGGCTGCGTCCTGAGAGTTCAGGGGCTACAGATAAAGCTGCTGAGACGGATGAGATCCCCACAGGGGAGAGTGGGGACGTGAGGGGGAAGGCTGAGCTCGGAGGACTGACACGGGAAGCCAGGTAGAGGAGAAGGACCTGACGGCACCCCTGCCAGTGGGGCTGCAGGGCCCGGGGGGCCGTGTCTGCAGGGAGATGCAGAGGGCTCTTTGCTTGGCCCGCTAGGCGCCTTCCCCTTGCTGGGCACACTTCTGTCCCAGCTGCTGCACCCTTGTGTTTGAGAGGACCGGAGAGGAGAAAGAGAAGTTTAGTTGGAGTCTGCGGCATGGAGTTTATCGGCGACCTTGACGGGACGGTCTCGCTGAGCTTGTGCTGGGGGAGGTGCCGGGTCGAGCGGATTCTTAACGGAGGGAGGAAGCCCAAGGCCCTGCTGCTCAGAGGGGCTCTGTGGCGGGGGCGGCGTCTGGGCGGCGCCGGCGGAACCGAATCGGCGCCACCCCAGACCCGCCGAGTCAGAATGCGCGTCTGAACAAGATTCCCAGGGAATCTGCCCGAGAGGCACTGGCACGGAGAGCCAGGCCCACAGAGAAATTGTGTCACCGGCCAGAGGGGCGTATATGTTTAGGACGAAGGTTAAGCAGACCGCGTCTGTATGTTGTAGGGGAGGATCCCGGAGGGAGGCGAAGGCCGATTGGCGATGCAGGGAAAGGAGGGTGACGGCAGAGTGCCGCTCTTGGGCAAGGGGGCAGCACGCGGTCCAGAGCCTGCGTGGAGGGCTGGCCCGCAGGAGCCCAGGAGGAGGTGGGTGTGGATGCTGGGCATGGGGGGGGGGAGTAGAGGGGCGGCATGCTCGTGGCCTCTGTTTGGGGAAGCTGAGGTAAGGGCACGGGGGCAGAGTGAGCACGGGGAGGGCCTGGGGAGCCTCCCAGGGAGGTTTCTAGGAAGCGGGGAGTGCATGCCCGTTCCGCTTTGTGACCCTAAATGCCCGGCCTGTGACGCTTCCTGAGGCTGGTTGCGTGGTGTGCTTTCCCGCCCTGGCAGCGTTTTTCCACCAGGCGCGGGTGCTGGGAAGGATGGTGAGCGGGAGGGAGGGGCTGCAGGGTCTCTGCCGGGGAAGGTGGGGCGTGGGCCCGCGGGGGAAGCTACTGGAGGCCAGGGCTGCCGCGTGCAGAGGCGGAGAGTGCTGGCGGGCTGGCCCGTGAGCCGCTGAGCTAGCAGGTGGCGGCCGGGGCTGGCCCGCCGGAGGACATGGCGCGGATGGTGGTGCCCTGCCGTGGCTTAGCTTCGGTGCCTCGGCCAGTTTCTTTCTCGAGACTTTCTAGAGGATCAGAGTGATACTCCAAAGGTGAAGTGCTTACTCAGAGCCAGGTATCGCGATAGGGCTTTTCTCGTTTCTTCATAATGACCCGGAGGATACAGATCTCCTGTGTATTTTATGCATCACACGGAGGCTGAGAAACGCAACTTAACCAAGGTCGTTAGCGCCCTCATGGCAGGCTCCAGACTTCAAGTTGAGCGGCTTTTTCTCCTGATCCACACTGCAGTTGGTATATACCTACTTTTTAAAAAGTTGTGGTGAACTATACATGACATAAAATTTACCATTTTGACATTTTTTGCACGTACAGTTCAGTGGCGTTAAGTACATGCACGTTGTTGTGCGGTCATCACCACTGTCCCGACTCCTAGGCACTTTCATCATCCCATTCTGAAACTCGGTGCCCGTTGGACACGAAGCCCATCTTCCTGGCCCCGGCCCCTGGGCCCTGCTGGTCTACTTTTCATCTCTGTGACTCTGACTGTTCCAGGGCCCTCGGATAAGTGGAATCACAAGGAGTTTGTCTTTTGTGGGAGCTTATTTCACTCAGTCGAATGTCTTCAGGCTTCATCCATGTTGTAGCGTATGTCAGAATTTCATTCCTTTTTAAGGCTCAATAATATTCCACTGTATGGATGGGCCACATTCTGGCTTCCATTCCTCCATCGATGGACACTTGGGTTGCTTCCACGTTGTAGCTATTGGGAATAATGCTGCTCTGAACACGGGTGTACAGATATCTATTCTATCTGCTTTTTGTTGTGCATTTCCTCTCAGGTCTGTGTTTTATTGATAGAACTTGTGCTCTAGTTGCCTCTGCATTTCTGTCTCTTGATGAGCTTTACTGATCCATGAATTCCAGGATTTCACACCACGTTTAAGGTCTCTCCCACCCCACCCCACCCCACCCCAGGCCACTAATGGAGCAGCACAGTGTCCAGCTCAGAGTGGGGATTCTGAGGCAGGACGGCTGGGTGGCCACTCCCAGCCCTGCCACCGACCAGTTAAGTGACCTTCCTGGTCACATAGCTCTGTGTGTGTGCATGTGATGTGCTAGCAGATAATGCAGAAGTGGTGGTAGCACGTCTCTAAACAGGATCTTATTTGGGTTAGTCACTGGGGACGGGCCCGCGTACGCTAGTTCCAGACTTGACCTTCGGCCGTCGGGAAGTGAAGCAGCTCCCGTGTCTCCACGGCGGCCTGTGCAGGTGAATGGAGCTCAGGTCTAAACTGGTGGCCCGCTCCGAGGCCAGTGAGATCCTCAGATTCCCGGGGGGTGGGGGCCTGGCGGGAGAGGTCTTTATTTCAGAAATAATCACACATTCTTAAACAGCCAGAGCTTGCCAGTTACCCGCCACCGTTTCTTATTGCTTAGCTTGTAGCTCAGCAGAGTCATCCTTCAGGGCATAAGCTTCTCAGCGTTTACCAGCTACCACTTGTCCTTCTGAGGCCTCCCAACCCAGACGGGAACTTGCTTTTCTTATCCACCACGGATTGAGCATCTCCTGAGTGCCAGGCACAGGGCACACAGGATGAACGGGCAGCTCTCGGTGTCTCTGCGGGACAGACCTCATCCAGTGCAGCCATGGGTGGTGTTGACAGGCCTGGGAGCCTGCATAGACTGGGAGGGTCAGCTAAGCTGGGCAGCGGGCTGTCCAGGAAGGTGGGGGGGGTGGAGATACTCAGGCGGCCACTCCATCAGGAGGAAGGAACAGCATGTGCCCAGAGGTACAGACCAGAGGCAGGTGCTTATGAGAAGCGCCTCAGAGCTTTCTGGCTTTGTGTTAGTTAATTGAGTTTGTTTGCGTTTAAGGTTGATTTTTTTTCCCCCTTTGGCGGGAGAACAGATAAAGAGATATGCTTTAGGGAACAGAAACACCTAAAACAAATTTCCTTAGGCACACGGGAGCACTAAGTTGTTTTGCAGATCTAATTTTAGAAGAAAAAAAAAACAGCAAAAACTTGGAAAGGAACTTAGATCATTTAATTCAACTTCCTTATTTTCATAGACATGGAAACTGAGTCACACCTGCATGGGAAGATAAAAATATTCTATTCCCCGTGCTGGGGGCAGTAGCAGCTACACACAGGGAGGGCGCCCTGGAGTTTCCTTCTCTGAGTCAGTACACGTGGGAAAGGCTGAGACTACAGAGAGAGACTGAGCGCTCTGATGACTGCAGTTGTTTCCTGCCAGGACCGTTACTCCTGGAGTCCCCGTTTCGTGAAAAGCAGTAAGAACATGTAAATCCACCAACTAGAGAAGTCCATACCGAGTGTCTTTGTTTGCTAGATAGATTTGCGGGAGGGCTCAGCCGCGGCCCTCGTGAGTCTGTGGCTGTGGAGACCCCTGGCTGGTTGGCCAGCAGCCCCTGGAGCTCAGGTGCTCAGAGCAGCTGTCCTGCCCTTCCCGTCACCTGGCCGTCCAGGTGCAGCTGTCCCCTGCAGGGGCCTGGGCTCCCTTCCGAGAGGCAGATCGGGTACGAGACGGCCAGTCAGAAAGGTCGCTGCCAACCAGATAGCAATCAGATGACCATAAGTGCTCATTTAAAGCAGTGGGTGAAATGATGAGACTCTTAAAGAGTATTGAAATAACAACCTTAAGAGATTAAAATTCTTTAGTGACAAATTCTCAGACCTTAAAAACATAAACTAATGTTATCCACTTGTCAAACTTTGCTTTGAAATAGGGAAGTAGTGGCTTACAGTTTTTAGGCTTTTGACCATAAGTACCAGAAATGAGATATGAATGAATCCCCGAGTGTCAAGTTAACGCCATGCGCTAGATTTCATGATGATCACAGTTTGGGTAAAATCCACGTTATTTAGGTTGCAGCATGACTTATGTGATGATAAAAGGGAAATAATCCGTGCAATGGCAGGATACAAGAGGGAAAGGCAGCTCTGGGGCCTGCCATCAGGGAGCTTCAATTATTGTGGAATGAATAGCAAAAAGCAAGTAAGTAGGAAAAAAGAAAGGAACTGTAGGCTGGGGTCAGGGCAGTGAGAGGCGCAAAGGGCAGAGGTGTGGGATGCGAGGCCGCCTGAGGCCGGGCGGTCTGGGAGGCCTCCCTGAGGACGTGATGTGAATGTGGAAGCCCACAGGACAGGGAATCGAGTCTGAGCGCTGACTGCGAGAGGCCTGGGGTTGGGAGGCGGGCGATGGTTGGGGCAGAGTAGCGGGCCACGAGGTTGGAGAGGGGAGACCCACGATGGGAGAGCAAGTTCTGGTCCTGGCGGCATCGGCCGGGTCCCTGGACATCGGCTGTGTGAGCCAATCGGTGACTTTTCTGCTTAAGCTACTTTCACCTGGGCTTCTGTCACTGTGGACAAGAGTCCTAGACATACGAGGGGCAGAGCAGTGGGATTCCCTGGAAGCTTCTTCAGCTGTATGTAGAGTTCACGCTTTATTCATTCAGGAGGAAGTGCTTCTGTGTCATGTATTTCCCCCCCTCTCCCCGGCCCTGCCTGGGTCTCAGTCCCTGGACTTGAGTTGTTTGTGTACTTTCAAAGCCAGGTGTGCTGTCACCTGGTGCCCTCGGTGTCAGGTAAGCAGCCTCACACCCAAAGGGTTTTTTTTTCTAATTGAAGTAGAGTTGATTTACAATGTCATGTTAGTTTCAGGTGTACAGCAAAGTGATTGAGGTCTATATCTATATATTCTTTTTCAGATTCTTTTCCATTATAGGTTATTATGAGAAGTTGAATATAGCTCCCTGTGCTGTACACACACACGGTAAAATTCTATGCTTTCCCAAGAGAAACAATCTTTAAAAAATTTACTTTCTCGTTTACTCGGGGCTCCCCTATTTCTGAAGACTTTAAAACTTCAGTGTGAATATATGGAGATGGTTGTAGTACTTGAATTTGCAGAACAGAAGTTAAATAGAAGAGTCTATGATGAGTAAGATTCTCTAGTTAGGAGGTGAATATGAAGAGGAAAGCATTCACTTGATGGGCTGAATGAAAAATAAAGAGATCATCTCTAGGGATGACATCAGAGAGGTAAGCAGTGATATTTCTCATCTCCATCGAGTTACTAGAAACTCAGGAAAATAATTTTGAATCAGTCTGTGAAAAGTGAATCAATTTTCGTAAGATAGCAATGAACCATGGCCCTTGCAAAAACAAAGGTGGTAGCACAGTGTTATCTGTGAGACTGTCAGCCAATAGTCATTAGGAAATAAGAATTCCAGTTGAAGTTAGATTCATGGTTGCAGCTAGATGAGTATTCTGATTGCTGTGGAATTAAGGTGATAACTGATTCACTTTGTTAGACAGCAGAAACTAACACACCATTGTAAAGCAATTATACTCCAATAAAGATGTTAAAAGAAAAAAAAAAGAATTAAGGTGAGAAAATGGCTCCCATCTTAGTTAATTCATCCAATTAATATTTAAATATGTTTTCTGTGATAGGTAATGGGTGAAATCGTGGTAAACAAAATACAGGCTCTGTTCTCAAAGAACTCAAAGTTTAATGGGATGGTTTTCAGTCTAGGTGTGAATTGGAATCACCTGCACAGCCTGAGCACCTAGGTTTCCATGTGCCTGAATTGGAATCTCTAAGGGAGTGGGACCCAGGCACCTATATGTTTGTCTTCATTGTTTTAAAAAACTTTTTAGTGTGGAAATTTTCAAATATATATAAAAGTACAGAGACTAATATAATCAACTACCTTGTATCTATCAGTCAGCTTCAACAGTTTATGGCTAATCTTATTTCATCTACATCCCTACTTCCTCTCTTCCTCCTTGATAACTTTGAAACAAATCCCATATATCATTTAGCTTCTTTTGTAATGAGGTTAAATGTAGTCACTTGAATTTTTTTAAAGAATAATTCCTTAATATTATCCAATTCAGCCAGTGTTCAGAATTCGCCAGTTTTCTTGTGTGTGTGTTTGTTCCAGCTGGGATCCACATAAGGCATGTGTATCAGTCAGTTGATATGGCTCTTAGGTCTCAGAATTTACAGGTCCCCTCTCCGTCTTTCTTTTTTCTTGCACTTTATTTGTTGAAGAAACTGGGTGGCTTATTCCGTAGAGCTTTCTACAGCCTCTGTGTTGCTGATGGTGTGTCCGTGTGGTATGTTCAGCATTTTCCTGTCTCCTGCACCTCTGCTAAATCAGTAGTTAGGTTTAGAAGCTTTTTTGTCAGGACTACATCATTGATAATTATGTGTCTTTTTCAAGATGTCAGGTTGTCTCTTTTTGTAATGTTAGCAGCCATTGATATTAGATTTCTTAACTCATGAGGGGTTGCAAAATGGTGATAGCCCCAATTCCATCATCCCTTGATTAGTTAGAATATTTTGTAAAGGGAAACTTTGCTTCATCTATTATTGGTCACCAGTTAGTACAGTTTACATAGGAGAAGCAAGATACCTTTTTAATTCTTTCCCTTAATTTACCTTTTTTCTGTTTGTTTTTTTGCGGTACGCGGGCCTCTCACTGTTGTGGCCTCTCCCGTTGCGGAGCACAGGCTTCGGACGCGCAGGCTCAGCGGCCATGGCTCACGGGCGCAGCCGCTCCGCGGCATGTGGGATCTTCCCGGACCGGGGCACGAACCCGTGTCCCCTGCATCGGCAGGCGGACTCTCAACCACTTCGCCACCAGGGAAGCCCCAATTTTTTTTTTTTTTTTTTTGGAGAATACTGGGGGCATTGTACATGAGGTTGGAAAATGGCCTCTCAAAGATTTAATTTACCAATTTTTAAAATAATGAGTTGTTTCACTTGTCCTCTCAAGGTGACGAATAGGTGCTTTCTTAGTTTCACTGTGAACAAATTAGATGTGTTTTGGTCCATTGCAGTTATTATCTTTATTGATCTTTAATTGTCCATCTTTGCCCCATCTCTTCAACTTGGCTTCTGAGCATGTGTGTGTGCCTGTGCTTGCACAGGTGTGCATTTAGAAATTATTATTTTTGTAGCTAACAGCATTTATTGCTGAACTACAAAAAGAACCTCTGAGGAGGGCTGCCACTTTCATTGCTTACCTTCTAGAATCAGTGTTGACGATAGAACAATCAGGAGACGTTTCCTTAATGGAACGTGGATGAGAAATGTGCCATAGTGCGTGTTATGGAAAATTCTTTAAAATACGTCCTCATAATAAGGGTTTCTGCAAACTCTTCCCTCACCGTTCATTCATTCTTTACCCATTCTCTGGGCATTTCTAGGTCTCTGATTCACTGCAGGCCCTGGAGGCACACATAGGAATAAGACGCTACCTACCTATCTGTCCAGGGAGTGTGTGTGAGACGGTCTACAAGTAACCACAAGTGTGTGTCGTGTCATTAAAAGGATAGGGATGTAGGGGTTCAGTGCTGTCAGCTCGTATTCTCACACACGTGCGCACTCATGCATATAGTCATTTTGTCACAACGATGTGTAATTTGGTGTAAGGGAAATGGTGTCCCCTGAGTAGACAGTGTCACTGTGCTTTTCTTCGTCATTATTCAGCATTTACACCCCCTGCCATCCTTTTCCTGTGTTCCTTCATATTTGAGAGTGCTGGTTTTTTGGGAGGGAGGGTCCTTCATGACCTAATTTAGATCGGGTTGTTCCTGATTGGGATCGTAACAGGAAGTGGTAAACAGTGGGGATTTGTCTTGACCCTTAGAATAGTGCTGCTTGTTAAAGTGCAGAGTGTGATTCATAAACAATCTGTGCAGATGCTTTAAGGCCATGAAAAGTATCCTGTTCCTCACGTAAATCTCCCCTTTAGCTTTAGCATCTTACTAACGATTCTTGCCTGAACCGGTCCTTACTCTGATAGCTGCAAAATGTTGGGGTTTTTTTCACTTTCCCACCCTGTACGTTTATCAGTCCGCCTTTGGTGTTCTACTCTAAGCAGGAGCCCTCCTGTCTCCCTTGGTTTGTTTAATATTTACTCTAGGTATGGATTCTTGAATCCTTTGTTTTTCAGTGGTTTGTTTTCATTACTGTCCGTAATTATTTTGGTGCTCAGATTGTCCCAGATTTAGGATTGTCTTCCATTTTGATGATTTAAAGGACTAAAAACTTGAATAATATTCTAAGAGACTTACATATTATGATTATGGCCTATTAGTAATATCCAGGTTACCACCTTCAAGTCATATTATCTGGAGAAGAAGTGCTAAGTGCAATTCTTTGCACGTGTACAGTGTTTGATCATTTCCCATGTGCTTTTGTGTACCATGTTACCCAGGACAGATGAATTTTATGAGGACTGAAGAGTACTTTTTGTCTACCTTTTCAAATTCCCATTTGATTTTCATGACAACCCTCTGATACAGACAAGGTTGACTCTACCTACTGATTTGTTCTCTCCCAGCTTAAGTTGAACGCAAGACTAATGACTGTATTAGCCCATGGGATTGGGGGGCAGTAGAAACCACACACATTTGCATGGTTCCTGTATCTAGACCGTGATTTGCTTTCAGAATGTTGCTTCTCAGGGGAACATGTGTTCTTGTGTTTGAATCGGTGCTTGGTGGTGGAGAGCCCCCTCTAACATTAGTGTGTCCTATGGAACATCACGTAGGAAAACCATTTCCCGGCTCTTCTGTCTCCTTGCCAGCCACCTAAATGAAGCTGTCTTGCTGTTCTGTACGGGAGGGTACGTGTTCATTCTTACCCCACGCCTTACAGTTAGGTTGGGCTGGGGGACCCACCCGCAGTGGCTCCCTGCTTTCTCTAGGATAGGTTCTTCAGACAGCGTTTTAGGCTCATTTGTAGATGAAAAATCTGTCTTCTGAGATGCGCCGCCCTGTCACTTCCCCACCCCATACCTGCGCTTCCATGTCACGTGATGCCGGACCCGCCAGGACGCTTCATGCCTCTGTTGCTCCGCACGCCTTCCGTTATGCGTGGGAAGCTTCGCTCTCAGCCCCTCTGCTGAGTGAACTTGGACTCCATGTCGAAGCCTTTCTGGATCTTCTTTTCCCGGAGTTCATCATGCTTTCCGTCAGACCTTGTAGCGTCTTTATCACTGCATATGGGCAGTTCTATTTCCATGCTTTGTTTATACATCTTTCCTTAGGAGACTGCGTTTTCTAAGGGCAGAGATGCACAGCTTAGCACAGAGTAGTGTTTAAATGGCTTTTTTGGACAAAAACGAAGCCACTACAGAGCTTTCCAGTCGGTAGGTAGTAGAGACGTATTAAAGGGTGTCTGTTGGTGTGTCTCCCAAGTCCCCGATGAAAAACTTCTGACTGTAAGGTGTGAGCCTGCCAGGACTTGGCGTTATGGGCCCCGATTCCCCTTGCTGGAAGGTCTGTGTTGTGGCTTTTGTGTACTGGCGATGAACCCAAAGAGTTCTTGGAAGAGATTAAGAGGTTTGCAAGCCCCTCGGAGATGGTTCTGGGAGAAGTATAATTGCTTTGTAAACAATGGATGTCTGCTGAAGTTAGGGATGGCATGTACTGATGTCTACAGTTTCCGTGGAAACACATCAGAAAGTAAGATGGACTGATGGGTGGGTCAAGGGAGGCCCGATGACTGGGTTTGTGATAAAGCAAATGGAGTAACATGTTGATGGTAGAATCCAGGGCTGCGAATATGGGTTCACTGTGCAGCTCTTTCTACTTTTCTGAAAACTTGGAACTTTTGCTAATAAAATGTTCGGGGTAGGGATAGCTGTGTTATTCTTTAAGAACATGTTTATGGGCGAGGCACATCTGTTATAAACATTAAGTTGTCGACGTGACATTCCTGAGCCTCACTGACTTGTTTTCTTCCTGGTGTTTCTCCTCCTCTGCAGCTGCCTCCTTCACATCTCAGTTCTCCCTGTAAGAGCATCCCCTGACCTGCTCTGATCTAGATGTCCCTCCTCTGTGACCCCAGAGCCCTTGGATACTTCTGCCGTAGAATTTGTCAGCCATACTATAATCGCCGACTAATCTTCTGTAACTAATCACTGGACTTTGAGTTTCTGGAGTGCAAAGACTGTTTCTGGAATGCTTTCGGCACAAGTAACAATAGACTCAGAATGGTCTAAACAAATAGGGGTTTATCATCTCCGGTTCAGGAGCCTGGAGGTTTGCAGTTTCCAGGATCGGTCCAGGCTGACTCTCCTGCCTTGCCCTCCGTGTGTCAAGTGCTCACGGGTTATACAGACTGGAAAGAACCACCATGGTGGTTTCAGTTTTTGAGCTTTGAGCACAGATATTTTGGCAAATATCTGTGGATTTGTTGAACAGTCTTCAATCCATTTATTGTGGTTTCTTCTAGGGAAGCTGACTTTGTGTTTTGAAAATAACAGCTCAGAGTTAGATGTCTACGTGTGTTTGAAAGTACCCCTGCCCCTAATCTGGAAAAGGATTTCTCCATTTTCATACAACTCTAATAATTCATGGAAGCAAGGCTGCTTCGGAGAAATCCTGTGATGGGTTGGTGGTCTGGAGTTTCCAGCCTCAGGCACTGACCTCGGCCCTGTGGTGGCAGCTGTGGACCAGAAATTAGGCCCAAAGCAGCTTCGCCTTCCTGAGGCTTCGGGGGAGGCCGGCTTCTCATCCCACTTACCCTATTTTAGTCACAATTCAAATGTGCTTAATTATCTAGTTAATTGCTTAGAAGGCTTATTAAAAAGCACGTCATTAGAAAAGGGAGAGTGGACAGAGGGTCCAGCTTGAGGGGAGCCAGCACACAAGTGATCCCACCCAGAGCAGCGGGTCACACGACTGGTTTCCATAGTGATGATGATCCTTGAATCACCCGGGAAAGCTACGAGTATGGTCAGTCTTCACTGCTTAAGAAGACAGGTAGCTATACTACGTGAAAAATAACATGCAAAACTACATACGTATGATCTCAGAAAGATGTTAAATATAGGAGTATATGGATTAAAATATAAGAATATACAGATTAAATTACGGGCAGGAAGTAACGCTGTAATACCGAATATCTCTGGGTGACAGGATTTTTCTCTTATTTTTTAAGATAGTTTTGTGTATTTTCTAAATTTTCTACTGAGCACCGAAGGGGGGGTCAGAATATGTCACCCCAAAAGATGCCACTTTGACATGAGGATTATTTTGAGCTGAAAGCAACTGAAAAGTAACAGACACAAAGAAAAGTTCTCCCTTCCCCTCTCCACCAGGAAGGGCGGGGCGATCCTTAATCACCCAGAGGAGGCCCCCGAGGAATCGGGGTAACGCCCCTTGCTCACAGCCCGCACCCTGCGTCAGTTTCCCCCTCCCAGAAGTGCAAGGCCCCCTCCTTTGTCTTGTCACTTCCCTGCAGCATTCGTTGTTCATTGGTTAAGATGCTCTGTGAACCCGAGTCCCACCACCCCGTGGGGCCGCCACCACTGCGCTCTCCTGCGTGGTTGTGAGATGCACCTGTTCAGAAGCCTCTGTTTGTTTTTCTCTCCTTAATCAGTCTCTCGTCAGCCTGATTTTCAGGGCCCCAGCCAATGAACCAAGGTGGGTTTGTTTTTCCTCCCCTACATTGTTACTACTTTTCATTTTAAATACTTAAAAAAGGATTGTAGACATTCAGAGTGATTCTTGTTCAACGCTTGGCCTCCTGATAATGCAGTTTCCCCACATTTTGCCTCTGCCTTCGTTAAAAATGATCAAATGATGCTCTTTATGGCGGCTGCCTGAGAAGTCCTACTTGTTACGGACGCCGACCCTCCTGGTGGGTATTTCCTTAGGTGTCTCGGAGGTCGCAGCTGTGGGCCCCTATCCGTGGGCCTTGGTTGTAGGAATCCTGAGCCGTCTTCACTGCGTCCCCCCGCAGAGGTTGTAGCCTAGCACCCTGAGCAGCCTGGGGTTACTTGTTATGTTGCTTCCTGGCTTTGGGGGAGTGCTGCGGTCACAGCTTCAGGGCACACTTTCCTACGGCCAGGGCTCGGGCAGACATGCTTCCTTGCTGTCCTCCGCTGTTGGTGCTGTAGGGGAGCAGGTACCGTCCCAGAATAGGTCTCTTTGGCATATTAATAGTTTTAAGCTGGTTATTTTCCGGGAAACAGCAGGCGTAGAAGAAATTCTGAAAACCAAGTAGGAGTCACCGTTTTGTAAGAGACAGGGACATTTACCAGGGGAATGTCCCTATGCAAGGGCGTCCCCCTCGCTGTACCAGGACACGAGGACGACCGAATCTCTAGCAGCTCCTAGGGGCGGAAAAGGTAAGGACTTGAAGAACCTTGCCCTTGTTTACCCGGCCTTCCCATGTCACCTCTCACAACCGACTCTGCCCATCCTCAACATCCTCTTCTGCTTTGGGCAAGGACGGTATCCAAGGTGAGGGCTTCGGCCGTCTGAACAAGGTACTCAGGTTGTCTGGGTCTCTCCCGGGTCCACGTGTTACTAGACTTTGCTGGATTTTCTCCTGTTAATCGGTTTCATGTCAGTTTAATTCCCAGACCAGAAAGAAGAGCCTAGGAAGGCGGAGGGACTCTCTTCCTCCCCAACAGTGGACCGATGTTTTGCTCGTCCATTCTTTTTTTTTTTTGAAATATATTTATTTATTTATTTAATTTTTGGCTGCGTTGGGTCTTCTTCGTTGCTGGGCGCGGGCTTCTCATTGCTTCTCTTGTTGCGGACCACAGGCTCAGTAGCTGTGACTCGTGGGCTTCAGTAGTTGTGGCACACGGGCTTCAGTAGTTGTGGCATGCGGGCTTCAGTAGTTGTGGCTCACGGGCTCTAGAGCGCAGGCTCAGTAGTTGTGGCGCACAGGCTTCATTGCTCTGCAGCATGTGGGATCCTCGCGGACCAGGGCTCGAACCCGTGTCCCCTGCATTGGCAGGCGGGTTCTTAACCACTGCGCCACCAGGGAAGTCCTACTCGTCCATTCTTTACCTGAAGGTGCATTCCTTCGAGGCTCTTGGTGTCTCTGAGGGACTGACTTGTGTGTGTGTTAAATCCTAAGTTACCCAGAGCAGCAACCACCTAGGACCACAGAAATATCAGCTCTGATTTTTTTTCTCCCCAGCACTGGGATTTTTTTTGAGCCCAGCTGTGCATTCATAGAAGTTCTCAACCTTGGAGGTCTACTGTCATCACCTGGGAAGCTTTTAGATGTTCTCATGCCCAGGCTCCGATCCCAGGCATCCCAGACCAAACTCCATCAGAATCTCTGGGGATGTTTTTAAAACTGCCCAGGGATCTCCTTGTGCCACCGAGGCTGGGATCACTGATTTAAAATATTGTTGTTTCTGTCATGCAATGGTGTGTGTGTATTTATTTTTTTTCTACTGGCGGTATTTTCAAGTTACTTTGTCAGAAATAGGTGCCCATCGTGTCTAATGAGAAAAAAAATTCTCTTAAAAATGAGATAGGAAGGAAACCAGCCTTTTTAAGTTCCTGTTATATGCTAGGCACAGGGCTTCAATCTTTCACATGTGTTATCTCATTTAATACTCAGAAAAATCCTGCAGGGTGGGTGGTGGTTTACTTGTGTCTGCAAATAAGAAAACTGGCTTAGAGAAACTGAATAACTAGTGTCCAGGTCCCACATCTCACGAATGGCAGAGCCAGACTTGGGCCCGTGACATGCCCGAGCCCTTGCCCTTTTTCCTTACGCTGTGGCATCTGTGAGAGAGATTTTCCATAAAAATCGTTTAAAATAAAAATTGGCACTTGGGTTATGCAGGAGCATATGGTAGCTCTATTTTCAGTTTTTTAAGGACCCTCCATACTGTTCTCCATAGTGGCTGCCACAACTTAACATTCCCACCAGCAGTGCAGGAGGGCTCCCTTTTCTCCACACCCTCTGCAGCATTGATTGTTTGTAGAATTTTTGATGGCCGTTTCTGAATCGTGTGAGGTGATATACCTCGTTGTAGTTGTGATTTGCATTTCTCTAATAATTAGTGATGTTGAGCATTTTTTCATGTGCCTGTTGGCCATCTGTATGTCTTCTTTGGAGAAAGGTCTAGTTAGGTCTTCTGCCCATTTTTTGATTGGGTCAGTTGTTTTTTTTTGATCTTGAGTTGTATGAGTTGTTTGTAAATTTTGGAAATTAATCCCTTGTCGCTTGCATCAATTTTCAAGTATTTTCTCCCATTCTGTAAGGGAGAAAATTCTGTCTTTCTGTTTTGTTTATGGTTTCCTTTGCTGTGCAAAAGCTTGTCAGGCTAATTAGATGCCAAGTTTTAGGTACCTGTTAAATGTGCTTATTGAGAATACTTTCTCTTCCCCCACCACCAAGATTGCTCTGTTCTACTCACTTTATCTCACTTCTGATGAGGCTAAACTGATTTTGAGTAATGGATTGTTGTTTGGAAAAGTCTGACTCATTTAGTTCTTAATGTAAATCAACGTGGAATAAATAATTTAGTTGTCTTCCTTTTAACTGTCCTGTGTCGCGAAGGGATGCTGATTGTTAAAAGCAGGTCTGCTCACCCTGCTTTCAGAGCCCACCTTGGTCCGCTGGGAGGGCCGTGTGGGTGTGTTGGAGGGGCGGGGAGGGAGCGAGGGTACAGAGATGCTGGGGCCCTGAGCGGCCCCCGTGGCACAGCTGGCGCGGGGGTCGCTGCGTGGCTCGCACCCCCTGCAGCTCTGTCGAGGGCGTGCGGGTTTGGTGGGCCATCCTCCCCCACCCCCCGTGATGGGGCGTCGGGTGCGCACGCCCGATTCTTCTCTCCGTCTCACTTTCCCTCGGGTCGGCTCAGCTCTGGTTTGTGACTCGGCAGTGCCTGGGGGGCTGTATCTCTGCCTGGAGCCTGGGAGAATGACCTCTCTGGTGGAACGTCTGGGTCAGGCTTTTCTGGAGGGCTGTCATGTCATTTCCTTTGGGTGGAACCAGACCGCCTCTGAGTCTGTCTTCTTCCTTGGCAGCTCTTCGTCTGGGTCCTCTGGCCGCGTTTCGCAGAAACCCAGCAGGATGGCCGCAAACAAGAGCAAGAGCCAGAGCTCCCTGGCCCTTCACAAGGTGATCATGGTTGGCAGCGGAGGGGTGGGCAAGTCGGCCCTGACCTTGCAGTTCATGTATGATGAGGTAAGACACGCCTCCCCGTCGGGCCTGCTGTCGCCACGTCCCTCCTCCAGCTGCGTCCCTGGGCCCATTCCCTGGGGCTCATCAGGGTCATGGGGCAAACTGTGCTACGGTGGCTTCTGAGTAGCTTTCCAGGGGGTTCCCACCAGGGGAAGAGCTGCACCGCTGATGTTAGGCGAGCCATTTCGGCTCAGGCAGGGACACGCGGGGTCCCTGCTCGCATCGTTTCCGTCATTGTGTTATGACAGGAGCTGGGGGGAGGTGTCGAAAGGGCGGGCCAGATGCGTAGCTGTCACAGCCAGCCCGTACAGGCACTGAAGGGGACAGCTGAGCTGCCCTAAGAGCTCCATCTCTTCTCCTTGCTCTGGTTCCCCCGGTTCAAGCTAAAGCCCCAAGCTTGCATCACCTCCTGGGGGTGATGGCGCTGCTGCCGAGTCCAGTGCGACGGCACAGCCTTGACCCCTGCTTGACGGCCGATGGCTGGTAGTGCAGCAGCGTGTCCAGACCAGAGCCGGAGCCTCGGGGCCTCTCGATGGCACCCTCTTTGCGCGGCTCGTGCCTTCCAGAATTTGCGGCAGAGGACACTGTCACCACGATCAGCTAAGATGACCCTCTTTCCACCAGGCTCCGCCCCGTCCAGCTTCCTGCCACACAGGGTGTGCTGCAGTGACCGCGACATTTTGGGATGTGGCCAAGGGAAGCCGACTTAAGGATGCAGTTAGCAGGGGCCCTGGCCTTGTGATGGGGGCGCGGGGAGGGCTGTGTCCAAGGCGCCCGGCACGGCAAGTGAGTGGGCAGCGGCTCCAAACGCGGTGTCAGAGGCCGGTCTGGAAGGTTTTTCCAGGCCTCACGGCTCCTTACAGGGAAGACGGATGCAGGGCCTGAATTTGCCAGTAGTTCCCAAACCGCCCTTACTAGGAACGTCACCCGAAGAAACCTCGCTAAACCGTCATGAAAGAAAAGCTCGGACCAGCTGTGCTAGAGGAAGGACTGAATTAGTTTTCAATTCTCCATAGGCAACGTCGGCTTGGCCCAAAAGTGCGTTCGGGTGTTTCAGACCATCTTTCAGTGAGGCCGGAACGAACTTCTTGGCCAGCCCAGTGCTTCAGGATCCCTGGCATCTGACGAGATAGCTCAGACGCATACAGCTAACAGAGTAGGACGGTATTGCAGAGGTGTGTCAGCACTCAACGAGCAAGACTGTTATTCAGCTGGATTTGGGGTGCGAGTGGTATTTGTAGTATTGCCATGGAGCGGATCTCCACACGGACATCCGTCACCTCCAGTTTCCAGGAGTCTGGCCCGGCTGAGCGTGGTGCTGCCCAGGGTCTCTCTCAGGCTGTGGGGAGGGAGTCCGGCCTCCTGCGAGCCCGCGGGCTGCTGGCGGGTGCAGGACGGGGCCCCGGCTGCTGGAGGTCGCCCCCGGTTCTCCGCCGCATGGTCCTTTCTGTAGACAGCTCTTCCCATGGCCGCTTGCTTCTCCCCGGCCAGCAGGGAAGTGTCTGGTAGCTACGACGGATCCTTCCGCACAAAAACGTGGTCACGGGGTCGTGTCATCACGCTGCCTGTACACTGTTGGTTGCAAGCCAGCCTCAGGGTCTTGTGCGCTCAAGCGGAGAATGCCGTACGAGGGCGTGAGCCATCGAGGGGCCCCGGAGGGTTGGGTTCACCAGAGTATTTGTGTATTTTAAAAACTGTGTAATGAATTATAATTTCTTTTCTCCTTCTCGATAATCATTTTTGTATTTACCATTATATGTGTAATCTTGTATTCTTTCCTTAAAAGAAGGCCCTGCAATGAATAAGCTTCAGACCAAAACCAAAACCTCCAGACCATCTCCCCCTGGGTCACACCCCACTGTATCTTATCATGAGAAACTTTTTGTTTGTATGTTTCTACATGACCAATTTCTTTTTTTTCTTTTTTAATTGAAGTCTAGTTGATTTACAATGTTGTGCTAATTTCTGCTGTACAGCAAAGTGATTCAGTCATACATATATATACATTCTTTTTTTATATTCTTTTCCATTACAGTTCATCACAGTATATTGAATAGAGTTCCCTGTGCTCTACAGTAGGACCTTGTTGTTTATCCATCCTCTAGACAATAGTTTACATCTACTAATCCCAAACTTGCAATCCATCCCTCTCCTACCCTCCCTCCCGCTTGGCAAGTCTGTTCTCTATGTCCGTGAGGGTGTTTCTGTTTCATAGACACGTTCATTTGTGCCATATTTTAGATTCCACATAAGAGCGATATCATATGGTATTTGTCTTTCTCTTTCTGACTGACTTCACTTAGTATGAGAATCTAGGTCCACCCATGTTGCTGCGAATGGCATTATTTCATTCTTTTTTATGGTTATTGTAAATAGTGCTGCTATGGACACAGGGGTGCATGTATCTTTTTGAATTAGAGTTTTCTCTGGATATATGCCCGGGAGTGGGATTGCTGGGTCATATGGCGGCTCTATTTTTAGTTTTTTAAGGAACCTCCGTACTGTTCTCCACAGTGGCTGCACCAGTCTATGTTCCCACCAACAGTGTAGGAGGGTTCCCGTTTCTCCACACCCTCTTCAGCATTTGTATACTTTTATTTTGGAGGGTTGTTTTTCTTTATTTTACACTAGGGGCCAAAGTGGGGAAATCTAGCAGAATCTGTTTAATTTACGCCAAACTTTTTTCTTTTTTTTAGCTTATTTATTTATTGGCTGCGTTGGGTCTTCATTGCTGCCTGGGCTTTCTCTAGTTGCAGCGAGCGGGGGCTACTCTTCGTTGCGGTGCGCAGGCTTCTCATTACGGTGGCTTCTCTTGTTGCAGAGCACGGGCTCTAGGGCCTGCGGGCTCAGTAGTTGTGGCTCAGGGGCTGAGTTGCTCCAGGGCATGTGGGATCTTCCCTGACCAGGGCTCAAACCCGTGTCCCCTGCATTGGCAAGCGGATTCATAACCACCGCGCCACCAGAGAAGCCCACGCCAAGCGTTTTTGCATAAAAGAAGAGAGGCAAGTTACAAAATCTGCCTTGGAAGTCTTTATTTGTTTTTCCTTAAAAATGTGACTTGCTTCCTAAAGATCCCTCATTTTCCCTCTGTAACAGAGGCTGGGGAGGAAGGGACAGGGAGGAGAGGCATCAAAGCGTGGGAGACGTGGTTAGAAGAGCAGGCGTTAATGGCGATGGGGGGGATTCTGTGTGTCCTGCCCCCACCGCTGAATGACGGGCAGTGTCTGGGGACATTTGGGGCTGTCACAATGGGGGGATGTGACTGGCCGCCAGTGGGTGGAGGCCGGGGATGCTGCCGAACGTGCTGCAGTGTGCCGGAGGGTCCCACACGGGAGAGTCGTCCAGACCGGAAGGTCTGTCGCGCTGCTGTCTGGGGGGCGGCCTGGCCGGAGCCACGTCAGGGAAGGGGAGGCTGCTCCACCACGCGGTGACCGAGGGGCCCCGGGTGCCAAATCTGAGAGCACGTTCGGGCCCCGAGCCCGACTCCGCGGTGAGGTTGGAGCCATCCTGTCTGGCCTGGTGGCTGACACCGCAGGAGACCAGGGCAGTCTAGACGGGATGTGTCACTTTCCCTGTGTATGTTTCTGTGTGTACAGCAAGAGGGAGGGGAGGAGATGCAGAAGAATCAAGAGCTTTTCCTCTCCTTCCTAGTTTCTTCAGAGAACCAAGGGGAAGCTGTGCTTGGCCTTAGTCTCTGTTTCCCACTGGCTGACGTATGTGGGGACCAGAAAGCAGCAGTTGTTGAAGGATTGAAGGAATGGTAAGATAAAAGCACAGCAGCAGCAGAAGAGAGATGCGGTGCTCGTGTCGATTCCCCTAACGGTGCTGCCCGCTAGAACCTTCTGTGATGCAGGGGGTGTTCTGTGTCTGTGCTGTCCAACGCCTGTGGCTGCTGAGCCCCTGGTGCCCGGCTAGTGGCTGCGAGGTTGAAGGGTCTGGCTCTAGAATCACAGTTTTGAAGCTTGAAGAGACCTTAGGGGTGACGGCCAAGCCCAGCTGATCGCAGACTCACCCGGGGCTCCTTTACCAAATCCCTCTGGAGCTGCAGCCGAGACGTTCTTTTCCTGAAGCTCTGCCAGCAGTTCCGAGGAGCGGTGGCTCCCCCTGTCCGGGAGGCCAGAGAAAAGGAAACAGTCCCGTGCTCGGGGTGCGGGTTGCCTGACACCTCCCGAGCCACTCGGACCCTTTGTTCTTGGTCCAGTGCTTTGCCCTTTGTTTAAAAAAAACCTTTTAGCTTCTGTGGTGGAATCTCCAGGAAAGTTGGATCACGGAAGCAGCCACAGCCTCGCAAGTCCTTATTTTTGTCTAAGTTCTGACTTAGAAAGATGGGAAGGGACTGCCAGTGAGGCAGAGGGAGCGCTTGCCCTTGGAACCCCTGGCCTGATGCACTCGAAGACTGCTTAGCTGCCTGCCTGTGCCGGTGAGGTGAGGCTGGCCACGGTCAGTTCGGGCAGCTGCCACGCTCGCGAGGAAGGCGTGAGAGGCTGGGCTTAGACCGCGTGTCTGGGCGTCTGTGGCGGATCACGGCAGCCCTGCAAGCCGGCGCGGTGGCTCCTGCTAACAAGGAATGGAGATGCCAAGGCTGTGATCTAAGCTCCCACAGTGAGCGCCCTTCCCCGGCGCGGACGCATCTCCCCACTGCCGTATGGGGGACGTTCTGACTTCCAGCGTTAAAGGAGCGGGTGGGACTCTTGCTGCTTCATCCTTGGAAGTGCAGGAGCAGGCAACCGAGGTGCTTTAGGGTGTATGGAGACCTTCGCACTGGGTGTTGCGGTGGTTTTTTTGGGGTGGTCATGTATTTGTCTCTCTGGAAGGACGTTAACAGGAGGACACCGCTGTGAAGCATAGGCAAATTTTCATATTTTCTCTATTTTAAGATTGTTATATGAGTGTAAGAGACTCTTGAGTTTTATTTATTTTTCAAATTAATTAATTCATGTATTTTTGGCTGCGTTGGGTCTCCGTTGCTGCACGCGGGCTTTCTCTAGTTGCGGCGAGCGGGGGCTGCTCTTTGTTGCGGTGTGTGGGCTTCTCATTGCGGTGGCTCCTCTGGTTGCGGAGCACGGGCTCTAGGCGCGCGAGTTTCAGTAGTTGTGGCACATGGTCTCAGTAGTTGTGGCTCGTGGGCTCTAGAGCGCAGGCTCTGTAGTTGGGGCGCGCGTGCTCAGTAGTTGTGGCACACGGGCTTAGCTGCTCTGTGGCATGTGGGATCTTCCTGAACCAGGGCTCGAACCCGTGTCCCCTGCATTGGCAGGCGGATTCTTAACCACTGTGCCACCAGGGAAGTACCCTCTTTAGTTTTAGTATTAGGTTATCTTTAGATGTAAAATCATTTGAATTAGTAGCTATTGATTGACAACACAAGGTCCTTCAGAGGGTCCATAAGTTCATATTGATATTTTCAACTCGATTTTTAAATTTTTAAAAAATTTAAATGCTAGCTTTATGAAGAATTCACGTACCCTGAAATTCACATTTTTAAAGTGAACCATTCAGTGATTTTTAGTGTATTCACACAGATGTGCGGCCATCACCACAATGAAATCGTAGAACATTTGTATCACCCCAAAACGAAGAGCCCTGCACTGTAGCAGCCATTCCTCATTACCACCTCACCCCCCGGCCCCCGGCCTGGCAACTGCTTTCTGTTTCTATGGATGTGCTGTTCTGGACACTTTACATATGTGGAATCAGACAGCGTGTGACCTTTGTGTCTGGCTTCTCTCACTGAGCATCACGTTTTGAAAGTTCATCCGCGTTATAGCTGTATCAGCGCTTCATGCTTAAAAAAAATTGAGATGTAACTCACATCATAAAGTAGACCCTTTTAAGCGTACAATTCAGTGGTTTGTAGTATATTCACAGAACTGTGCAACCGTCACCACTACTTCCAGAACATTCTCATCCCCCAGAAAGACACCCCTTACCCACGGGCAGTCCCTCTCCACCACAAATCTGCTTTCTGTTTCCATAGCTTCGTCTGTTCTGGATGTTTCATATAAATAGACTCATATATTATGTGATATTTTGTGTCTGGCTTCTTTTGCCAACCATAATTTGTCAAGGTTCATCCACGTTACAGCATGAATCAGTACTTCCTTGCTTTTCATGACGGAATAATACTCCAGTGCCTGGATATGTCCCGTTTTCTGTACCCTTTTGTCAGTTGATAGGTATTTGGATTGTTCCCGCCTTTGGCCATTATGAGCAACGTTGCCGTGAACAGTCGTCTACAAGTTTTTGTGTAGACATGTCAGAATCTCGTGGGTGTGCACCTAAGTGGGAAATTTCCTGGATTATATGGTAACTCTGTGTTTAACTTTGTGGGAACTACAGAAAGGCCGTGTTTTCCATGGCAGCTGCACTGTTTTACAACGTATGATGGTTCTGATTTCTCTGCCATCTCGCCAATGCTTGTTATTGGCCATCTTTTTTTTTTTTTTTTTTTTTTTTGCGGTACGCGGGCCTCTCACTGCCGTGGCCTCTCCCGTTGCGGAGCTCAGGCTCCGGAGGCGCAGGCTCAGCGGCCATGGCTCACGGGCCCAGCCGCTCCGCGGCATGTGGGATCTTCCCGGACCGGGGCACGAACCCATGTCCCCTGCATCGGCAGGCAGACTCTCAACCACTGTGCCACCAGGGAAGCCTTTGTCCATCATTTTGATTATAGCATCCTAATGGGTGTAAAATGGCATCTCGTGGTTTTGATTGGCATTTGCCTAATGACTAATGATGCTGAGCATCTTTTCATGTGCTTATTGGCCATTTGTATATCTTCTTTGGAGAAATGTCTGTTCAGATCCTTTGTCTATTTTTTCTTCATTTGTTTTTTTTTCTTTGCCTATTTTTAAAGTGGCATTTAATTTCATTTAATTTTAAAACTGTCTTTTTATTATTGAGTTTTAAGAGTTAATTTATATATTCTGGGTACAAGTTCCTTATTAGATACATGCTTTTCAGATATTTTCTGCTATTCTGTGGGTTGTCTTTTGACTTTCTTGGTGGTGTCCTTTGAGGCATGAAATTTTAAAATTTTGATAAGGTCCAATTTATGTATTTTTTCCTTTTGTTGCTTGTGCTTTTGGTGTCATATCTAAGAATGCATTGCTAAATCCAAGGTCATGAAGATTTCCACCTTACATTTCCTTCTAGGAGTTTATAGTTTCAGCCCTTGCATTTAAGTCTTTGATCCATTTTGTGTTAGTTTTTGTATGTGATGTGAAGTAGGGATCCAGCTTCATTCTTTGACATGTGGAGATATCCAGTTATACCAGCATGAATTCAAGTTTAATAGTACATTGCTATCATTAACTTTTTTCCCTGAATATCTTGACTTATACTAGCATTAAAATAATTATTTATTCTATGTATAATGCAATATAAAGAAAATAACTTTGAAATATTCATATCATTGCTACTGAATAATATAACCACTGAGGGAAGTTCAACATTTCTTTGAATTTTTTTTGTCCTTAGTCTCTTTTAGTGGGATGTATTCTCTCCAAATATTCTTTTTTAAAGTCTCTTGGATTAATTCTTTCTCTGTCGGGTTACATTACCAATATAATATTCATTTACGTTCATTTGCTTCAGTTTTCCTGTTTAACAGCTTTTAAATCTGTTTTGTTTTGTCTTCCCAGGGTGTGTTTTCCCTCATTTTTTATAGCTGCATAGTATTGCATTCTGTGGATCCCCGTCCTGGGCATTTGGGTGCTTTTTCATCTTTTGCTGCTACACGTGGTGCCACAGTGGATGACCTTGTATGTTGCTGTGCAGGTGTGTCTGTAGATTAGATTCCTAGGAGGAGGACTGCTTCTCGCTCGATTAGGTGTCGCCATGTTGGTCTCCGTACAGACTGTACTGCTGTCTCCTGCCATTAGCAATGTGCAAGAGGTGTGTTGTCACACTTTGGGATTTTTGCCAGTCTGGTAGGTGAAAAATGGTATCTCCATGTAGTTACCATTTTCTTTATTAGTGAGGATGAGCATCTTCATATGTTTAACATCATATGTGTGTATTTTTCTGTGAATTGTTTATGTCTGTTGCCACTTTTTCCCATCGGCTTGTTGATCTTTTTTTCCTCCCTGTTTCTAGTTAATATATAGTTCTCTATGATATGGGTTTAAATACTTTTTCCCTGCTTGTCATTTGTCTTTGTTTATAGCGTGTTGTGTCATACAGAAGTTTTAAAACTTTTTATGTAGTCTAATTTATCAATTTTTCCTTACATGGCTTCTGGATTTTGAGTCATAGTTAAAAAGGCCTTCCCTACTTCAAGGTAATAAAGGGATTTCACCCATGTTTTCTTCTAGTACTTGAGGGTTTTATTCTTAACATTTAATCTTTGACCCATTTGGAGATTTTCATGTTGTATTGTTATTTAAGCCTCTGAGTACCTCTTGACCAGTTACTTTTCAGATGAGTTTTATAATTCTGTTGATTATGAATAAGAGCTCCCGTTTCTTACCCTTGCCAGTGTTTAACTGTAATTTTTTTTTTTTTTTTTTTTTTTTGCCGTATATGGGCCTCTCACTGTTGTGGCCTCTCCCGTTGCGGAGCACAGGCTCCGGACGCACAGGCCCAGCGGCCATGGCTCACGGGCCCAGCCGCTCCGCGGCATGTGGGATCTTCCCGGACCGGGGCACGAACCCGCGTCCCCCGCATCGGCAGGCGGACTCCCAACCACTGCGCCACCAGGGAAGCCCTAACTGTAATTTTATACTGACAAGAATATTGCCAAGCGTTCTGCCCTCTGCTTGGTCTCTTCTCATCTGTAAAGTGGGGATATCTGTTCTTATTGTTTAAAAACAAAATAACAAATGGTGGAGTTGGAAGCAACAAGGAAGTACTAGCTAAGGAGCTCTCTGTGTCCTTAGTGCCTCACACGTGGTGTGATGATCGTCAGCGCTCAGTAAAGCCGCGGTTGATGATAAGCAAAGCACCCATATATTGAAATGTTTTTGGCAGCTGTTCTTTGTCTTAGAACTTTGCTACCTGCTAATCGTGTCGTCCGTTTGCCCAGTTCGTGGAGGACTATGAACCTACCAAGGCTGACAGTTACAGGAAGAAGGTGGTCCTGGACGGGGAGGAGGTCCAGATAGACATCCTGGACACAGCCGGACAGGAGGACTACGCGGCCATTCGCGACAACTACTTCCGGAGTGGGGAGGGCTTCCTCCTCGTGTTTTCCATCACCGAGCACGAGTCATTCACAGCCACTGCCGAGTTCAGGTGCGTCCGGGGGGCCCTCTGCCTTCCGTTCATGGCAGCCTGGGAAGGAGTCTGGGGCTGAGTGGAGTGCGTCTCAGGACGAAGTCTCTCTGAAGAGCTTGCTGGGGCTTTTTGGATCTTGGCACTTGATAGCTCGTCATTTGTTACGCTCTCTTTGGGCTTCTCAGGTTTGTAACTTCCACATGTAAATAAATGATCTTAAGGATCTGTTCCTCGAGAGGACGAAGCCGTTCCCTACAGCCAAGAGCCGGTAGTTTTGTTTTCATGTAAATCCCGAGAGACTGGGGTTGGTAAGCGTTAACTATCTTTATCTTTTTCCCAGTTTTGCTAGAAAAGCAACAGTTCTGCTCTACTCTGAGGCTTCTGAAACCTCAGATGTCGGCAGAGTGGACGCCTTGGGTCGGAGTGACCGTGTGCTGCTCCCTTGGGGACATTAGCTCAAGTGGGGCGGAAAGCACCGGCTTCAGGTTCACATAGACCCGGGCGGTCTGAGTCCCCGCCCTGTCACGGTACTGTGACCCAGGGCAAGTGTCCTTAGCGTTCTGTCTCTTTACCTGAAAATGCTCTTGTTGATGAGATGAAATAAAATGACACGTTAGACTTAGATTTCCTAAGGAGAACCCTTCATGGTGTGGCGGCCCCAGGCTCTTCTCACTGTGTGGGCACAAGGTGAGTATCCACCGCTGTAATTTATTTAACATCGCGGTATGTCGAGATCCTTGAAGTTCATTTTGTTACAAAGAAATAGTGAGCTGTGTGGGCCTAGTCCTCCCAGGGATTCTAGTGGGAAGGGTCTCTCTCTTTCCCCATCCTTTTCCCATCTCTCTTATACACTTGTGCGTTTTCATCCCCCTCCTTAGAAACAGATCCATCCAGGTGACTTTTTATTTATTTTTTGGCCGCACCGTGTGGCCTGTGGGATCTTAGTTCCCCGACCAGGGATCAAACCCGTGCAGTGAAAGTGCCGAGTCCTAAGCGCTGGACCGCCAGGGAAGTCCCCAGGTGACTTTTCATTGTAAGAACCAGAACTAGAGTCTAATAGGGAACTAAAAAGGAAAAAAACAACCAGTAATCTTTTTTCATTCTTTAGCAAGTTCTGGTCAGAAATGAAGGTCATCAGCCCAAGGTGAGAACGAGGAAGCTAAACGTCCCCCCAGGATGTGGAAGGAGCATCGGTGGGCGGGGGTGGGGGGGCAGCGCTCAGGAGCGGCCTCGGCCTCGGGGGAGACGGGCAGAGAGGAGTCAGGCGGAGCCTCAGTTGTTGTCTTCGTGGCCCCAAGCCTCCCGAGGGTGGATGACGCAATTCTCGGCAGCTGTGGTGTGTATGTCGTGAGCTGTTAGCCGGCTAGGACTCCCTGTGAGAAATCCTGTTATTCGTAGCTCTTCCTGATGTGCCGAGAAGCTTCTGTAAGTGGCTATAGTCCACGTGTGCACAGTTGGCTTTGCATCTACACGATCCTGCTGTTATGCCTTCTTGAGGACCGAACAGGATGGATGCACTCACCGCCCTGTTTTCTTCCCCGTCCGGAGCCTTGGGTTTCCCATCGGCCCCGTGAGTCACCCATTAAGGAAGTGCTGCCTGTGCCCCCACTCACTGCACACACACAGATGCACTCGTGCCTCCTTACCTCCTCCTGGGAGGAGGGTTTTGGTTATTATGAAAGAAGAGAAAGGACAGGTGATGACCTAAAAGAAAAAGGAAGCGGAAGTTAGTGCTTGTGGCTTGAACTCTGGGAAGTTCGATAAAAGCCCCAGGCTGCCCCGGTTTCCCACGGTGCTGGAAGCAGGCGGGTGTGGGTAGATCCTCGGAGCCCTTACGCTTAAACTCAGTCGCTTCATGCCTGTTAGCAGTTGTAAAACAGCATTTCTGCATTTATCTTCCAAACGGAAAGCCTCCAACGTAAAACAAAATGTCAGTACACCCTCTCTTCCTTGAAACTTTTAGGCTTGTTACAAGAGACCAGAGCTTGGTACTCCTGTTTCTCGTTCAATATGTTTATCAATGAGGTGATTAGTCACGGCTCTGCAAGACTAACGAGCCAGAATGTGATCAGTTTTTACTGTTCACCATGTATACTGATCACTAACTTCTAAGCACAGTGCACGCTCTTTGACCCCTGTGAAATGCAGAGTGTGGCAAAGCTCCTCAGAGACAGGTTTCAAGCATCTGCTTATTTTTCATTTTGCTTAAAGGGGGGGATAAATCAGGAGCTTGGGATTAACAGACACACAGTCTGCATACAAAGTAGAGAACCAGCAAGGACCTGCTGTACAGCACAGCCAACTCTATTCGCTATCTTGTAATAACCTATAAGGGTGAAGAATCTGAAAAAGAAGGGATGCATGTATATGTGTAACTGCGTCACTGTGCTGCACACCTGAAACTAACATGACACTGTAAGTCCACTACACCCCAATTGTAAAAAATTGATATCTGGTAGTGAAACCGACTGTATGGGAAAAAATTTAAACGTTTTTATTATTATGAAATGTCACCCCATATTATATAAAAGTCAGTGCAAGTCCCCACCAAAACGTTTTTGAAGGGGTCTCTTTTGGGAATGTGTGGGAATACAGAAGTAGGCAGGTTCCCCCTGGTTCAAAATAATGGAAGCGGAATATTTAATTTCTTGAATACTCTGTTTTTCCAAAATGATTTTAGGTAGCTGATTATTTTTAGTAGAGGTAAACTTTAATGTGCTACAGGTAGCAGTTATTTTAGAGAAGATGTTTTTGAAGTACTTTTCCATAGGCCTTATAGTATTTCATTTTTTTCCCCCACTTTGTAGTAGAAAAATAAGGCATGTTGAAGTGGGGCTCCTGCCTCACAGACCTGGGCGGGGGCGGGGTGCACAGGTGCAGACAGAGTTGAAGCAGGAGTGGCACAGAGCCGTACTTACCTTTACTGTGAGCGTCCCTCAAATGTTGCTTTGCTTCTCTGTAATATTCTACTTGACTGAGGAAAAAGAATCACCGGTTTTTGTCCCACTGCATTGATTTCACGGTCTGCTAACAGACCATATGAAAATCCCTGGGTTTCATGGCTTTTATTCTCACAAAGAAATCAGACTTTTTTTTCCCCCAGGGGCATTATTAAGCGTTTCGTATATGAAGATACTTCTTTCATCTGGTTTCTACCACAGAGGGTCCCACGTTTCTCCTTTGTTTTGTTTTTTGGCCGAAGCCTAAATTGGGGATGCTGTTGAAATGCAGAATCCTGGGCTCCTGCCCACATATCTGCTTCTGGGCCCAGAAACCTGCGTTGTTGTTTTTTTTTTTAAGAACTTTTCTCCCGTTTTGCTGTTCATTTTATTCATTTATTTCTTGGCCACACCATGCCGCATGCGAGATTGTAGTTCCCCCCCACCGGGATGGAACCCGGACGCCCTGCATTGGGAGCGCAGAGGCCTAACCACTGGACCTCCAGGGAAGCCCCCAGACCCGCGTCCGTAGTGAGCACCCGCGTCCCTGGGGCGCAGCAAGCTGGGAGCAGAGCCTGCAGCCGCTGGCTGGCCACGGGCTGGAGCGGTGCCCCCTGGGGACGGGCCTGGGCCAGCGGCCCGCCTGTGGGGGGACCGGCGCCCGGCCTGGCCTGCTCAGTCGCCTTCTTCTTGACCTGTCACCCAGGGAACAGATCCTCCGCGTTAAGGCGGAAGAAGATAAAGTCCCGCTGCTGGTGGCGGGGAACAAGTCTGACCTGCAGGAGCGGAGGCAGGTGCCGCTGGAGGAGGCCAGGGCCAAGGCCGAGGAGTGGGGCGTGCAGTACGTGGAGACCTCGGCCAAGACGCGGGCCAACGTGGACAAGGTGGGCCCCGCTCCCCCCTGCTGGTCCTGGGGAGCCGGGGGGGGCACCTCGCGGGGGTCCTGGCGTCACACAAGCGGCACGGGGAGGGCGCGGCCTCCACAGACCCTGCCCTCGCGGCCTCAGCGGCCTGCGTCCTCCAGGCGCAGGGCCGGCGCCTCGGGGGCCCTTGATTTTGCCCTCGCTGGCGGGTTGGGTAGATTTGTTCTCTTCACCTCCCTGCCCACCGGCAGAGCCAAGGGGTCCAGTCTTTATAACTTCGTCTCTGCGTCCAGGGACCTCTCCCCTCTTCTCCACCCCCAGCGTAGTTTTTCGTTCAAATCTCTGAAGTGAAGGAAAGGATGACCTTGACAGTGATGAACACCGATGGTTTGAAAACCCACCTTCCAGTGATTGCGATTGTGAGGGCTTCTTTTAAAAAGCTGAAGTTCAAATCGGTTGCCCCAGACCTAAAAGCTGAGGTCGTCTCTCTGCCGTCACGGCCTGGGTTCCGTTAGACCGACGCGCGTCGCTTTGCAGCCAAGCCGTGGACGCGTCTGCGCCGTCTGTGCAGCACCTGAGTCCCTCACATCCCTTCTCCTTTCTCCTTTGCTTCTCACCTGAGGAGAAAGGGATTTGAAGCCAGGTGTCACTTCAGCTTGCGGGGTTGCTGGAAGGACGCTGGTGTTGGGAGGCGTCTGCTTTGGAAGCCTCTCCAACAACGTCAGTCTGTTAAGCTGCATCTGCCGCGCGAAGCAGGTTCACGCGGCAGCTCCCTTTTCTTTGATTGCTATCTCAGCTCTTACGTTGATTCTTGTGCATTTCCAAATCTTTCCGTTTCTATCAAATTGTTTTCTAGCTGTAGAGTTAGAAAACACACAGGAAGTCCAGTCGTGCAGTTTATTTTTAAAAAATCAGGAAGACTTTCCGGGCTTGGAACTGCCGACCTGGGGGGTGGGAGCCGTCACACCGGCTTGTCACCTCCCCTTCCTGCCCGGGACCGGCCGGACCTGCCAAACGGGAACCAGCAGAAGCTGATGCCGGGCAGCGTTGTGTTCGCTGTGAACAGGTCACAGGAAAGGAGGTTGGCGATGAACAGCTTGGGCATCACGTGAAGCTGGACACACGCCCTTCCTTCCCCTCCCTCCGCCTGCCTTGTGCTGCTAGGACAAGGAAAAACCGGCGACATTCGAAGCTGTTCACGGTCCCTGTTATGGGGGAGGGGGCGCTTTCCTGAGAGGCTGAAGGAAAGGGGTGCTTAGGTCAGCCTGATGCAGTTTGGGGGGGTCCTTTCCTGCACCCTGAGCTAGTGGTGAGGGCTCGTGGAGTCCCCCACTCAGAAAGCCCAGTCTCGCTTTCCTCTAGAAAGTAACAGGAGCCTGTTCTGCGCAAACGTCCAAAGGTCAAAGGCTACACTCAGTCTCACGCTTTCCGTCTTCTCTGTGAGAAATCTCAAATCTTTCTTTGTAGGAGGCGTACTTTGGCTGCTGGCATGTAGTCGGTACCCGGGCGTGGTTGCTGGTAGCAGGGGGCAAAACCCAGGCCACTGTGACAACTGATAGCATGCTGGCATTCAATGACACGTCTCATCAGCTGTTGATGAAGCCCCTGCAGCTGGCATCACGCGGAGCGGGGCAGGGAGGGGCAGACGTGGGGAGGGTGACACCCCCTCTGCCCCTCCGCCCCCCTGCCCTGCATCGGGGGCCCCATTGTTTGTTCAAGCTGCATCCCCTCCTCCGCCCCACCTGCTACGTTCCCCGGTCTGAGTCTGCCGTCGGGGGTTAGGCTGCGAAGCCGTCCTACGTGATGGCGCTCGTGCCTTTAGGCTCAGGGCAGGACTCCTCAGCTCGGTGGAACGTGGCGGGGCCCTGAGGCGCTCTCCTCCCTTCCCTTCCCCGTGGTTGGAAGCCAGGACGCCTGCTGACTGTTGTCACTCTCGGTGGTTGGAAGCCAGGACGCCTGCTGACTGTTGTCACTCTCGGTGTCTCTAACTGTTGTCGGTCTGTCCTGTGATGTTTCATCCTTCATCATACTTATCCCCAGAACAGGTTTCATCAGTTTGAAATAAGCTGCTGAGTGGTACTAATGGTATGACGCTGCTGCCCTTAGCTTGACCCGTTGTATGATGTGAGCAGAGAGGTTTCCTTTGTGGAATTAGAATACGTTTCTAACATTAGTTGTTCTCTTCTGCTCTAGACCTTTTGTTTTTTGGGGTTTTTAAAAAATTAATTAATTTTTATTTTTGGCTGCATTGGGTCTTCGTTGCGGTGCACGGGCTTCTCATTGCGGTGGCTTCTCTCGTTATGGAGTGTGGGCTCTAGGCTCACAGGTTTCGGTTGTTGTGGCACGCGGGCTCTAGAGCACAGGCTCAGTAGTTGTGGCGCATGGGCTTAGTTGCTCTGTGGCATGTGGGATCTTCCCGGACCAGGGCTCAAACCTGTGTCCCCTGCATTGGCAGGCGGACTTTTAACCACCACGCCACCAGGGAAGCCCTAGACCTTTTGTTTTTGATGGCCCATGGTTTTTAAGAATACATTTGGCTTTACATATACTTTAAACTATAATTACATACCCTGCTTGGTCGAATTGCTTCATTAAATCATTAAATGGCTTTTTCTTCCTTGTTCTTTTCACCCCTTCCTCCCCACCCCAGGTGTTCTTTGACCTCATGAGAGAGATCAGAGCAAAGAAGATGTCAGAAAACAAAGACAAGAACGGCAAGAAAAGCAGCAAGAACAAGAAAAGTTTTAAAGAAAGATGTTGTTTACTGTGAAGGCCAGGGTGCTGGACCATGTCGCTCGCCACTAAGGACAGAGGGCAGGTTCCTCAAGCCAAGACTCCAGTCGACCTCTCGGCCTGTTCCCTGCTCTCCCCAACCTCATTCACACACGCTTCTGTAAATGGGGAAAATATTTGTGAACCAGTGGCTGGCAGAAGAAATAAGCCCTTGACTGTGCAATGGGATGGCTCCTCTGTCGGGAGGTTTCAGAGTTTCCTCCCTCTTTTCCTTCCTAAAATAAGCCACGTATGTAGTGCTACAGGCAGGCGTTAGCCAAGTGTTAATTAAGAAGGACTTTCCTAACTTCTTACTTTTTCCCCAGTTTTGTAACATAGCGTCTTTTGTTTTGAAATAAAAGTGTCTTATTTTATTAGGTCTTGGGAGGCGGGGGTGGGGTGAGGCTACCCCCACCCTTGTCAGCTCAACAGTGGTTCTCAGAAACATCCATTAGGTTCTAATGACGCTGGAAAATTCGGAGGTTTTTTGGGGTCTCTTGGCCATACCCTGTGGATCTGAAGCAGAGCTAAAAAAATAAAGTTGAATGGGGCCAAACAGATCAACACCAAGCCCAGAAATCCTTCTCAGTAGGAAAGAAGGAAGAGTTGTACCCTTCGTAGTTAAGTATCAGCCAGTTAGTTATAGTCTGTGTTGGCCGCTTTTCTCCTGTGGCATTCTGATTTTTGTGTAGGAGCTTCTTTTTTAATAAGCGACATGAAGACTCAAGAGCAATATACTGTATAAATGATATACTTTTCTAATCAGAATTTTAAAACGAAGTCCTTTGGCTAAATCCTCTCGTAATTGCCAGTCATAGGGTCAGGGCCCTCCTTCTCCATCCGCAACCCACGCTCTGTCCTGACCCACTCCTCCTGGCAGAGGCTGAGAGGACCTTTTCTTTTGTTTCTTTCAATGTAGCCCAAGTTCCTCTGAAGAACGTGATGACTTAAGATTGTGTTCTAAACTCATGAAGCCAGAGCCTGTGCCAGACACCTGCTACCTCTCATAGAATTGCTCAGTAAATTCAGAAGTGGAGAAGCCACTGCCCCTTTACCTCTGAGAACTGGCTGCTGTTTCTAATATAAATTTGTTTCTGAGACAGCCATCTCGTTAGTTAGACAAAGATTTTTATGGATGAGATATTGTCTTTCTTGTGTCAATATTCTGAATTCAGCAGCCAGAAAATTTTTCATGAGCAAAGGAGGACAGCCATAAAAACCTAGTGCTCAGCATACTTTTCCCCATTTTTCAGAAGTGATATTTCACATATAGGTGCCAAAAGTGAATTGGGGTGGGGAGAATGGGAACCCTTGGAATTTATGGTTATTACAGAAATAATTGTAGAGATTATGATCTGACCGGAAAACAAACACTCTTGTATCACCTCCCAAAGAATCGTGGGCTTTTTTTCAATTAAAAAAAGCAGAAATTTACAGTTTTTCAGAATTTCAGCCTTCTTATTTTATCCTTTTGTCATATATGTAAAATGTAAGTATTAAAGAAATGGACAGGTATTCATTATCGTTCTTGTTAGATGTTCTGCAAACTTTATTTCAGTTAATTTTTTGAATTGGGCTGGGAGAAATTTATAAGTAAGTATAAACAGTAACTTTAGTTTCATCTTTCCTTTGGAAGAGATGACTACTCTTCTTTAAATTTAAAAAGTTGAAGGTAGTCACACTCTTGCATTTTTTGAAACAACCTTTTTCTTTTCCTCCTAGTTTGCCACCTGTTTGATATCAGTTCTGGTCGAGAGTAGGTAGGTTTGGAATATGTACACATAAATTAAGGATGGTATGAATTGTTCCATGCTATGGAAATTATTCTTAGTTTATGCCATTAGTGTATTTCTGAAATTATATTTAACTGGATAGTGATCAGAAATGGATCTTCCCAACAAAATGATTTCTAGAGATGAGATTCTTTTCCATAGGAAAATAAGGAAGCAATGTTCTTTATAAATTTGAAACATACTACCTTGCTAAATGACTAGATATTGTGTCCATAGGGTAACTATTTTCCTGAAGTCTTCTTTCTAGAAATATTTGAGCACCTGCTTGGTGTCAGGCTCTATTCCAAGTGCTGCAATATTGTGTTGAACAAGATAGGCCAGAGCTCTGTTCTCCTGGAGCTTATGCGTTGTTAGTGAGGAAAGAGACAAATAATTGAAAATATCACAGAAAGTGCTTTGATGATCATAGAACTGGGTAATAGGATAGGAAATGTTTCTGGGCCATAGAGCTGATTGATTTCAACTGGATGGTCAACCAGTGTCTGAAAGGGAGTGACATTTAAGCTGAGACCTGAAGGAGCCATGTGAGCTCCCAGGCTTGGGAGCAGCTGGTCCGGAGGCCCTCACTCAGGTGTTCAGGAAAAGACCCTAGAGGCCAGCACATGGCTGCAGTGTGATGAGTGGCAGAGCAGTAGAAAAAGACCTAACAAACAAACAGGCGATAGATTCAAAAAGTGATGCAGGGGAACAATACCTAGATGTATAATTCCCTACAAGTGTCCTAGTTCATCAAATAGCAGACACCACTGATGATAAGACATCACCATAATTTATGTACCACTAAGGAAAAACTTGCCAAATTATGTGACTCCATCCTGACACCAGTGACATGAATATGTGGGGGAAAAAATAGATGCTGTAGGTTAGGCAAATGATATATAAATTTAAACTAAATGGAATTGGGGTATAAGATTCACCTATGTTGGTCTAAACACTATATTATAATAAAATAGTATAGAAGCTTAACAACAGTGGATAAGTATTAACAGTGGGAAAGTACCCCACGGTGTAGGCGGGGGTGAGGGCAGTGCCAACAACAGTGTACCTTGTGAGCCTGCACAACGGGTGACAGGTGGCACCACAGAGCACACTCACTCACAGGTGGACAGCTCCAGTGGAGGAGTCCTCATCCTCTCCCAGTGGGAGTGCCCCAATCCCTCCTACCTTGCACCGCATCTCAGAAACACAGCTCAGAAATGGGCTGGGGCTTCTACTCCAACAGCTAGGAAGCAGACCCCGCCCCTGACAGGGCTGCGACAGTCACAGAGCAAATAGGAGGTGCTGGGTAACATCCGGTGCAGGCTCTGGTCACAACACCAGTCACACCCCTGTCAAGCTGGTAACGGCACATGCCGAGGAAGGAGGCAACAGGCACCCACACTAAAAGCAGCCCTGGCACCGAAAATATTAGACCCATGCAGGCTACACAGGGATGCTCCCACATTAAAATAGCCCTCCAAGACCACAGTAGATAATTGTTTCTCCTAAACTAACAGAGCAAGAGAAATACAAGTAAAATGAAGCATCACAGGAACCACTCCCAGTGAAAAGATCAAGAGAGCGCCCGTGAGAAAACAATGAAACGGAGTCTAACAGACACCACGTTCAAAAAGGAGGCAGTGAAAGCACTGAAGGAATTAAGAAAGGCTATTGACAGAAATGCAGAGTACTGTAAAAAGGAACTAGAAGGAGGAGCCAAGAAAACTTAGAAACCATTTGCTGAGATGAAAGCTGAGCTCAAGGCAGTGAACAGAAGAATGAATAATGCAGAAGAACAAATAAGTGATCTGGAAGAGAGAATAATGGAAATCACCCAGCCAGGACAGCAGACAGGAAGCCAAATGAAAAAAAAAGCAACCTAAGAGACTTACAGGATAATATAAAGTGTGCCAATCTATGCATAATAAGGATTCTAGGAGGAGAAGAAAGAGGATTGAAAATGTATTTGAAGAAATTATGGCTGAAAACTTCCCAAACCTAAAGAAGGAAACATATCCAGATACAGGAAGCACAGAGGGTCCCAAAAAAGATGAACACTACAGACCTACACCAAGACATCATATAATTAAAATGGCAAGTTAAAGAGGATTCTGAAGGCAGCAAGAGAAAAACAAAGAGTTAATTACCAGGGAACCCCCCCATAAGGCTATCAGCTGGTTTCTCTACAGAAGTGCTGCAGGCCAGGAGGGAGATGCAAAATATGTTCAAAGACGTCCTAAGGGAAAAATCCACAACCTAGGAAACTCTACGCAGCAAGATTATTTAGAATAGAAGGAGAGAGAAAGAATTTCTCAGACAAGCAAAAACTAAGAGAATACAGCAATACTAAACCTACTCTAAAGGAAATATTGCAAGGTCTTCTCCAAATATGAAAGAAGCAAGAAGCCATAGGAAAGAGGAAATCACAATTGGAAAGTAAATCACTTAAGCCAGTATACAGATTAAAAGGAAAAAAAATCAAAATTCTAATGAAAGCAATGATAAGCACAATGAACAGCAAAAGGATAAACATGAAGATGTAAAGGAGGACATCAGAATCATAAAATGTGGAGGAGGAGAGTAAGAAAATGTAGATTTTTTTCTTTTTTTTAGAATGTGATTGAACCTATATGACTGTCATCTAAAGCAAGCAGATACAGGAAGTGGTTAACATACTTGAAAAACAGGGTAACCACAAATCAAAAACATAATTGATTCACAAACACCAAAAAGAACACAAGCATAATATAAAAGGAACACATCAAACCACAAAAGGAGAAAAAAAGGAACAAAGAAGAAACACAGAATCAACTGGAAAACAAGGCTGAACTGCCAATAAATAAATACATATTTATCAATATTAGCTTAAATGTCAATGGACTAAATGTTCCAATCAAGAGACAGAGAGTGGCACATTGGATAATAAAACAAGAGCCTACAATATGCTGTCTACAAGAGACCCACTTTAGGGTAAAGGACAGACACAGACTGAAAGTGAGGGAGTGCAAAAAAGATACCTCCTGCAAACAGAAATGACAAGAAAGTGGGGTGTCACAATACTCATATCAGACAAAACAGACTAAAACAAAGGCCATAAAGAAAGATAAAGGACACTATAGAATGATAAAAGGAGCAATACAAGAAGAGGATTTTACACTCGTCAACATATATGCACCTAACATAGGAGCACCCAAATACATAAATACTAACAGACATAAAGGGAGAAATTGACAGGAATACAATAGTAGTAGGAGACTAACACCACACGTCAATGGACAGATCTTCCAGACAGAGAATCGATAAGGCAACAGAGATCCTACATGTTACAGTAGAACAGTCAGACTTAATTGATATTTTCAGGACATTACCTCCCTCCCAAAACCAGAATATACATTCTTTTCAAGTGCACATGGAACATTCTCTAGGACTGACCATATACTAGGGCACAGAACAAATCTTGATGAATTTAAGAATACAGAAATTATTTCAAGCATCTTTTCTGACCGCAGTGGGATGGAACTACAGATCAACCTCAGGAAAAGAAAAGAGAAAAAAACGATTACATGGAAACTAAACAACATGCTATTAAAAAAAAAAAAAGGGGTCAATGAGGAAATCAAAGGAAATTTTAAAATACCTTGAGACAAATGACCATGAAAACACAACCATACAAAATCTATGGGATGCAGCAAAAGCATTTCTTAGAGGGAAGTTCATAGCAATACAACCCGTTCTCAAGAAACAAGAAAAATCTCAAACGACCCAACCTACCGCCTAAAAGAATTAGAAAAAGAAGAACAAACAAAACCGAAAGTCAGCAGAAGGAAGGAAATAATCAAGATCAGAGAGGAAATAAATAAAATAGAGATTTTAGAAACAATAGGGAAAAAATCAATAAAACCAAGAGCTGGTTCTTTGAAAGGGTAAACAAAATTGACAAACCTATGGCCAGGCTCACCAAGAAGAGAAGACAGAGAACCCAAATGAAATAAGAAGTGAAAAAGGAGTAACATCAGTCGATACTGCAGAAATACAAAATATCATAAGAGAATAATATGAACAATTATAAGCCAACAAATTTGACAACTTAGAAGAAATGGAAAAGTTTCTAGAAACATACAGTCCACCTATATTGAATCAAGAAGAAATAGATAATTTGAACAGACCAATGACTAGAAGTGAAATAGAATCTGTTAAAAAACAAACAAACAAACAAAAACCAAAGAAACTCCCTACGAATGAAAGTCCAGGACCAGATGGCTTCACAGGTGAATTCTACCAAACATACAAAGAAGAATTTCTCAAACTTCTCAAACTCTTCCAAAAGATTGAAGAGGAAGGAACATTCCCAAAGACATTCTGTGAAGCCACCAGCACCCTGATACCAAAACCAGACAAAGATACCACCAAAAAAGAAAATTACAGGCCAATATCTTTGATGAATATAGATGCAAAAATTCTCAACAGAATAGTAGCAAATCGAAACCAACAGCACATAAAAAAGATCATACACCACAACCAAATTGGATTCATCCCAAATTCACAAGGATGGTTCAACATATGCAAATCAATTAGTGTGATATACTACAGCAACAGAAGACAAAAACCACATGATCATCTCAATAGATGCAGAAATTTGGAAGGAAAGAGGTAAAATTGTCATTATATGCAGATGACATGAAACTATTTATAGAAAACCCTAAAGACTCCACACAAAAGCTACTGGAACTGATAAATGAACTCAGCAAGGTGGTAGGATACCAGATTAACTTACAGAAATTGGTTGCATTTCTTTAAACTGACAGTGAAATATCAGAAAGGGAATGTAAAAAAAAAGAAAAAAAAAAAACCTTTTAAAATCACACCCCCCAAAAAAGATACTTAGGAATAAACCTGACCAAGGAGGTAAAAGACTTTTATGCTGACAACTATAAAACATTAATAAAGAAAACTGAAGATGATTCAAAGAAATGGAAAGATATCCCTTGGTCTTGGATTGGAAGAATTAATCTTGTTAAAATGGTCAAAGCAATCGACAGATTTATTGCAATTCCTATCAAATTACCCATGACATTTTTCACAAAACTAGAACAAATGATTCTAAAATTTATATGGAAGTATAAAGGACCCAAAATTGCCACAGTAATCCTGAGGAAAAAGAACAAAGCAGGAGGCATAACCCTCCCAGACTTCAGACAATACTGCAAAGCTACAGTAATCAAAACAGCATGGTATTGGCACAAAAACAGACATATGGATCAATGGAACAGAATAGAGAGCCCAAAAATACCCCCCTACACCTATGGTCAATTATTTGACAAAGAAGGAAGAATATACAATGAAAAAGAGACAGTGTCTTCAGCAAGTTGTGCTGGGAAAGCTGGACAGCCTCATGTAAATCAATGAAGTTAGATCACACCCTCACACCATACACAAAAATAAACTCAAAATGGCTTAAAGAATTAAACATAAGACATGACACCATAAAACTCCTAGAAGAGAGCAGAGGCAAAAATTCTCTGACATAAATTGTATCTGTTTTCTTAGGTCAGTCTCCCAAGGCAATAGAAACAAAAGCAAAAATAAACAAATGGGATGTAAACTTACAAGCTTTAATGCAGCAAGGGAAACCATAAACAAAATGAAAAGACAACCTACAGACTAGGAGAAAATATTTGCAAATGATGTGACCAACAGGGGCTTAATTTCCAAATATACAAACAGCTCATACTCAAAAAACCAAACATCCCAATCGAAAAATGGATAGACAACATAAATAGACATTTCTCCAAAGAAGACATACAGATGGCCAACAGGCACATGAAAAGATGCTCAACATTGCGAATTATTAGAGAAATGCAAATCAAAAGTACAATGAGGTATCACTTCACACTGGTTGGAATGGCCATCACTAAAAAATACACGAATAACAAATGCTGGAGAGGGTGTGAGAAAAGGGAACCTTCCTACACTGTTGGTGGGAATGTAAGTTGGTGCAGCCACTATGGAAAACAGTATGGAGTCTCCTCAAAAAACTCAAAATGGAGTTTCCATATGATCCAGCAATCCCACTCCTGGGCATATATCTGGACAAAACTCTAATTCAAAAAGATACATGCACCCTTATGTTCATAGAAGCATTATTTACAAGAGCCAAGACATGGAAGCAACCTAAATGTACAAGAACAAATGAATGGATAAAGAAGATGTGGTATATATATATACAATGGAATACTACTCAACCATAAAAAAGAACGAAATAATGCCTGCAGCAACTTGGATGGACCTAGAAATTATCGTACTAAGTGAGGTAAGTCAGAGAAAGACAAATATCATATGGTATCACTTATATGTGGAATCTAAAATACGACACAAATGAACTTACCTATGAAACAGAAACAGACTCACAGACATAGAGAAGAGACTTGTGGTTGCCAAGGGGGAGGGGGAGGGGGGAGGGATGATTGGGAATTTGGGATTAGCAGATGCAAATTATTACATATAGGATGGATAAACAAGGTCCTACTGTATAGCACAGGGAACTATACTCAATATCCTGTGATAAACTGTAATGGGAAAGACTATGAAAAAGAATATATAGATATGTATAACTGAGTCACTCTGCTGTACACCAGAAACTAACACAACATTGTAAATCAATTATATGTCAATTTTAAAAAAGAAAAAACAGTGGGAAAATACTAACATATACAGTTAATGTTAGTAGTAGTAAACTTGACTTTGGTATTTTTTTAATTCATTAAAATTATTTAATCAAAATTATAAGTGCATGTGCTGGAAATTCTAATGGTCTAGAAGGGCTTGTAATGGAAACGCTTTACTTTTTCTCTTTCCCACTCCAGCTCTGGTCCTTGAAAGTCACATTTAACCATTTCTATTCTCACAGCAGTGGTTAGATAACTCCTGTATTTCTAGACACTATTCGTAGGCCATTATTGCTTGGTAGGAGTGGAGCACCCACAATATAAGGATACCCCATACCACACAGGTGGGCGACCCACACACTGGAGAATAATTATATCGCAGAGGTTCTCCCACAGGAGTGAGAGCTCTAAGTCCCATGCCAGGCTCCCCAGCCTAGAGGTCTGGCATCGGAAGGAGGAGCCCCCGGAGTATTTGGCTCTGAAGGCCAGAGGGGCTTGAGTGCAGGAGCTCCACAGGACTGGGGAAACAGAGACTCCACTTTGGTGGGCACACACAAGGTCCCGCATCCACCGGCTCCCAGGGCAAAAGCAGTGATTCCATAGTTGTCTGAACCAGACCTACCGGCTGGTCTTGGAGCGTCTCCTGGGGAGGCAGGGGGCAGCTGTGGCTCTCTCTGGGGTTATAAGCTGGTGGTGGACCTATGTGAACCCAGGCTGGAGGCAGATGTCTCGTGTCCTTGGCAGCGAAACCCGGCCCCACCCAAGAGTCTGCAGGCTGCAGTGCTGGGACACCTCAGGCCAAACAACCAATGGGGCTGGAACGCACCTTCACCCATCAGCAGACAGGCTGCCTAAAGACTTCTAGTGCCCACAGCCACCTCTAGACATGCCCAGCCCCACCTACCAGTGGGCAGGCACCAGCCCCTCCCACCAGGAAGCCTGCACAAGCCTCTTGAGCAGCCTCACCCACCAGGGGGCAGACATGAGAAGCAAGGAAACTACGATCCTGCAGCCTGCTGAACTGAGTCTGCAAACACAGGTCAGAACCTACCCTGGGACTAGCTGGTCCTTGGGTGACAAGAGGAGAGTGTACTGCTGGGATACATAGGACATCACCTACAGAGAGCCACTTCAAGGTTAAGAAATGTAACTAAGCTACTACATACATAAAAATATAAACAGAAATTTAAACAAAATGAGACAGCAAAGGAATATGTTCCAGACGAAGGAACAAGATAAAACACCAGAACAACTAAGTGAAGTGGAGACGGGCAATCTACTAAGAAAGAGTTCAGAGTGATGATCATAAAGATGATCCAAGAACTTGGGAAAAGAATGGACACACTGGGAAGTGACAAGAAGTTTTTAGCAAAGAGTTAGAAAATATAAAGAACAACCAAACAGAGTTGAACGATACAAGAACTGAAATGAAAATTACATGAGAAGGAATCAATAGCAGAATAAATGAGGCAGAAGAATGAATCAGTGAGCTGGAAGGCAGAGCGGTGGAAATCACTGCCACAGAACAGAATAAAGAAAAAAGAATGAAAAGAAATGAGGACAGTTTAAGAGGCCACTGGGACAACATCAAACACACCAACATTCACATTATAGGGGTCTCAGAAGGAGAAGAGAGAGAGAGAGGGCCTGAGAAAATATTTGAAGAGGTAATAGCTGAAAACGTCTTGAACATAGGAAAGGAAACAATCATCAAAGTCCAGGAAGTGCAGAGCCCCATACAAGATTATCCCAAGGAGGAACACGCCAAGACACATAGTAATCAAACTGACAAAAACTAAAGATAAAGAGAAAATATTAAAAGCAACAATAGAAAAGCAACAAATAACATACAAGGGAATCCTCATGAGGTTATCAGCTGATTTTTCAGCAGAAGCTCTGCAGGCCAGAGGGAGTGGCATGAAATATTTAAAGTGAAAGGGAAAAACCTACCACTAAAAATACTCTATGTAGCAAGGCTCTCATTCAGATTTGACAGAGCAATCAAAAGCTTTACATAGGGCTTCCCTGGTGGCTTAGTGGTTGAGAGTCCACCTGCCGACGCAGGGAACACGGGTTCGTGCCCCGGTCCGGGAAGATCCCACATGCCGTGGAGCGGCTGGGCCCGTGAGCCATGGCCGCTGAGCCTGCGCGTCCGGAGCCTGTGCTCCACAACGGGAGAGGCCACAACAGTGAGAGGACCACGTAACGCAAAAAAAAAAAAAAAAAAGCTTTGCGTACAAGTGCTAAAAGAATTCGGCACCACCAAACCAGCTTAACAACAAATGCTGAAGGAAATTCTCTAGGCAGAAAAGAAAGGGCCACAACTAGAAACCAGAAAATTATGAAATGGGAAAGCTCACCAGTAAAGGCAAACACACAGTAAAGTTAGGAGATCATCCACACACAAATATGATATCAAAACCAGTAATCATGAGAGGAGGAGAGTACAAATGCAGGATATTTGAATGCATTTGAAATTAAGAGACCAGCAACTTAAAACAATCATGTATATATGTAGATGGTTACATCAAAGCCTCATGGTAACCACAAAAAAAATCTATAATACATATACACAGAAAAAGGAAAAAAGAATCAAAACACAAAACTAAAGATAGTCATCAAATCACAAGAGAACTAAGAGGAAAGGAAGAAAAGAGACCAACAAAACAGATCCAAAACAATTTATAAAATGTCAATAAGTACATGCATATTAATAATTACCTTAAATGTAAATGGATTTAATGCTCCAAGCAAAAGACACAGACTGGCTGAATGGATACAAGAACAACACCCGTATATATGCTGTCTACAAGAGAACCACTTCAGATTTGGAGACATATACAGACTGAAAGTGAGGGAGAGGAAAAAGGTATTCCATGCAAATGGAAATCAAAAGAAAGCTGGAGTAGCAATAGTCAGACAAAATAGTCTTTAAAATAAAGACTGTTACAAGAGACGAAGAAGGACACTACATAATGATCAAGGGGTCAATCCAAGAAGAAGATAAAACAATTGAAAATATATATGCACCCAACACAGGAGCACCTCAATACATAAGGCAAATGTTAACAGCCATAAAAGGAGAAATTGACAGTAACACAATAGTAGTGGGGGACTTTAACACCCAACTTACATCAATGGACAGATCATCTAGACAGAAAAGCAGTAAGGAAACACAGGCCTTAAATGATGCATTAGACCAGATGAACTTAATTGATATTTATAGAGTGTGCCACCCAAAAGCAGCAGAATACACATTCTTTTCAAGTGCACATGGAACATTCTTCAGGATAGATCACATGCTGGGCCACAAAGCAAGCCTTGATAAATTTAGGAAAACTGAAATCATATCAAGCATTTTTTCTGACCACAATGCTATGAAATTAGAAATCAAATACAAGCAAAAAAATGCAAAAAACACAGACACATGGAGGCTAAACAATATGCTACTAGACAACCAAAGGATCACTGAATAAATCAAAGAGAAAATTTTTAAAATACCTAGAGAAAAATGAGAATGAAAACACAGGGATCCCAAACGTGTGGGATACAGCAAAAGCAATTCTAAGAGGGAAGTTTATAGCAATACAAGCTTACCTCAGGAAATAAGAACAATCTCAAACAATGTTAAGTTACACCTAAAGCAACTAGATAAAGAAGGACAAGCAAAACTCAAAGTTGGTAGAAGGAAAGAAGTCATAAAAATCAGAACAGATAAGTGAAATAGAGACTAAGAAAACAATAGAGAAGATCAATGAAACTAGAAGTTGGTTCTTTGAAAAGATAAACAAAATTGATAAACTTTTAGCCAGACTCATCAAGAAAAAAAGGGAGAGGGCCCAAATCAATAAAATAAGGGGTCTTCCCTGGTGGTCCAGTGATTAAGACTCCATGCTTGCACTGCAGGGGGGCACAGATTCAATCCCTGTTCAGGGAACTAGGATCCCACATGTTGCATGGTGTGGCCAAAAAATAAATAAAAATTAAACAAGACAAAGTAACAAATGAAAAAGGAGAAGTTACAACGGACACCACAGAAATACAAAGGACCATAAAGGACTACTATAAGCAACTATATGCCAATAAAATGGACAACCTAGAAGAAATGAACAAATTCTTAGTAAGGCATTATCTCCCAAGACTGAACCAGGAAGAAATAGAAAATATGAACAAACCAGTTACAAGTACTGAAATTGTCTCTGATTACAAAACTGTGAACAAACAAAAGGCCAGGACCAGATGGCCTCACCTGGAAATTCTATCAAACACTTAGAGAAGAGTTAACACCTACCCTTCTGAAACTATTCCAAAAAATTGCAGAGGAAGGAACATTTTCAAACTCATTCTACATTTGGTAGAATTTACCTGTGAAGCCATCTGGTCCTGGACTTTTGTTTGTAGGAAGGGTTTGTTGTTTTGTGGGGGGCAGTGTTGTTGTGGGGGTTTTTTTTGTTCTTTGTTTTACAGATTCTATTTCACTTCCAGTGATTGGTCTGTTCAAATTATCTATTTTTTCTTGATTGAGTTTTGGATAGGCTGTATGTTTCTAGAAACTTGTCCATTTCTTCTAGGTTGTCAAATTTGTTGGCATATGAATATTCATAGTATTCTTTTAAGGTTTTTTGTATTTCTATGGTATCAGTTGATGTTACTCCTTTTTCTTCTTCGTGAGCCAGGCCAAAGGTGTGTCAATTTTGTTTACCCTTTCAAAGAACCAGCCCTTGATTTTTTTCTATTTTTTTTAAATGTCTATTTTATTTATTTCCTCTCTGATTTTGATTATTTCCTTCCTTCTGCTGACTTTAGCTTTTGTTTGTTCTTCTTTTTCTAATTCTTTTAGATAGTAGGTTAGGGTATTTGAGATTTTTCCTTTTTTTTGAGGAAGGCCTGTATGGCTATGAACTTCCCTCTAAGAATTCCCTTTGCTGCATCCCATAGATTTTGTAAGGTTGTGTTTTCATTGTCATTTGTCTCAGGTGTCTTCCTCTTGGATTTCACTGTTGACGCATTGGTTTTTTATCAGCATGTTGTTTAGTCTCCACGTAATCAGTTTTTTCTCTTTTTTTTTTCTGTGTTTGACTTCTAGTTTCATGCTGCTGTTGTCAGAAAAGATGCTTGACATAATTTCTAGACTCAAATTTGTTGAGGCTTTTTTTCTGCCCCAGTATGTGGTCAGTCCTCGAGAATGTTCCATGTGCACTTGAAAAGAATGTGTATGCTGCTTTGTTTTCGTTTGGGTTTTTTTTTTTTGTTTGGTTTTGGTTTTGGTTTTGGTTTTTTTTGGAGGTAATGTCCTGAAAAGATAAATTAAATCTAACTGTTCTATTGTATCATTTAGGATCTCTGTTGCCTTATTGATTTTCTGTGTAGACAACCTGTCCATTGATGTCTGGGGGTGTTAAAACCTCCTATGTTATTGTATTCCTGTCAATTTCTCTGTTAGTATTTGTTTTATGTATTTGGGTACCCCTACATGGGGTGCATATATGTTGATGAGTATAACATCCTCTTCTCGTATTGATCCTTTTATTGTTATAGAGTGTCCTTCTTTATCTTTCCTTATGGCCCACGTTTTAAAGTCTATTTTGTCTAATATGAGTATTATGACCCCTGATTTTTTGTCCTTTCATTTGCATGAAATATCTTTTCCATCCCCTTACTTTCAATCTATTGTGTGTCTGTTGCCCTAAAATGGGTCTCTTGTAGGCAGCATATAGTGGGCGCTTGTTTCATTATCCAATCTGCCACTCTCTCTTTTATTTATTTTTAAATTAATTTTTATTGGAGTATAGTTGATTTACAATGTTGTATTAGTTTCTGCTGTATATGTCTTTTAATTGGAGCATTTAGTCCACTGACATTTACAATAATTATTGATAATTTATTGACATTTTAAACCTTGCTTTCTAGTTGATTCTGTATTTCTTCTTTGTTCCTTTCTTTTTGTTTTTCCTTTTGTGGTTTGATGATTTCCTCTTATTTCATGCTTGTGTTCTCTTTTTCATTTTTTGTGAATCCATTGTATGTTTTTTACTTGTGGTTACCTTGTTTTTCAAGTATGTTAACCCCTTCCTATATCTACTTGCTTTAGACTGATAGTCATTTAGGCTCAAACACAGTCTAAAAACAAAAATCTTACTATCCTCCCACGATTTTGATGTCCTCTACTACATCTTCATGTTTATTATTTTGCTGTTCATTGTGGTTATCATTGCTTTCACAAAATTTTTATTTTAATTTAAAAAATGTTTTAATCTGTATACTAGCTTATTTAAATGATTTACTTTCTGATTCTGATATTCTTTTTCCTATAGATTATTGCTTCTTTTCTTTTGTTTTAAATTAATTAATTAATTAATTTGTTATTTGTTTCTGGCTGTGTTGGGTCTTTGTTGCTGCACGCGGGCTTTCTCTAGTTGTGGTGAGTGGGGGCTACTCTTAGTTGTGGTGTGCAGGCTTCTCATTGCAGTGTCTTCTCTTTTTGCAGAGCATGGGCTCTAGGCACATGGGCTTCCGTAGTTGTGGCTCGTGGGCTCTAGAGCACAAGCACAGTAGTTGTGGCTTAGTTGCTCTATGGCATGTGGGATCTTCCCAGTCCAGGGCTCAAACCCGTGTCCCCTGCATTGGCAGGCGAATTCTTTTTTTTTTTTTGCAGTACACGGGCCTCTCGCTGTTGTGGCCTCTCCTGTTGCGGAGCAAGGCTCCGGACGCACAGGCTCAGCGGCCATGGCTCACGGGCCCAGCCGCTCCGCGGGACCAGGGCACGAACCCGCATCCCCTGCATCGGTAGGTGGACTCTCAACCACTGTGCCACCAGGGAAACCCGGCAGGCGAATTCTTAACCACTGCGCCACCAGGGAAGTCCCTTCTTTTCTATTTAGAGAAGACCTTTCAATATTTCCTTTAGGATAGTTTTAGTATTGCTGTATTCTTCTAGTTTTTGCTTGTCTGAGAAATTCTTTCTCTCTCCTTCTATTCTAATTGATTATCTTGCTGCGTAGAGAATCCTAGGTTGCAGATTCTTTCCTTTCATGACTTCGAATATGTCTTGCCACTCTCTTCTGGCCTGCAGAATTTCTGTACAGAAATCAGTTGATAGCATTATGGGGGTTCCCTGGTAATTAACTCTTTGTTTTTCTCTTGCTGCCTTTAGAATCGTCTTTAATTTTGTCATTTTAATTATAATATGTCTTGGTGTAGTCTGTTTGTATTCATCTTGTTTCGGACCCTCTGTGTTTCCTGTACCTGGATATCTGTTTCCTTCTTTAGGTGTGGGAAGTTTTCAGCCATAATCTGTTCAAATACATTTTGATCCCTTTTTCTCTTTCTGCTCCTCTGGAATCCCTCTTATGTGTAGATTGGCACGCTTTATATTATCCCATAGGTCACTTATTGTGCTTTAATTTTTTTTCCTTTGGCTTTCTGTCTGCTGTTCTGGCTGGGTGATTTCCATTTTTTCTATCTTCCAGATCACTTATTTGTTCTTCTGCATTATTCATTCTGCTCTTCACTGCCTTGAGCTCAGCTTTTGTCTCAGGAAATGAATTTTCTAATTTTTCTTGGCTCCTCCTTCTAGTTTCTAGTTCCTTTTTACATTAATTTGCACTTCTGTCGCTAGCCTTTCTTTATTCCTTCAGTATTTTCATTATCTCCTTTTGGAACTTGGCGTCTATCAGACTAAAGAGGTCTGTCTCACTGTTCGTTCTTTCAGGGAAGTTCTCTTGATCTGTTAATCGGGAGTGCTTCCTCTGCTTCCTCATTGTACTCATACTTCTCTTACTCTGTGACGTTAGGAGGAACAATTATCTACTGTGGTCTTGGAGGGCTATTTTTACATGAGAGCACCCCTGTGTATCTTGCATGGTTTTAATATTCTTGGTGCGAGGACTGCTTTTCGTGTGGATGCCTGCCTCATCTTCCCTCAGCATGTGCTGGCCATTATCCCCTTGATAGGGGGTGTGCAGATGCAGTGGTTGGTGCCCACCCCCGGAGTCTGTGGCAGCGGCGTGGAACCCATATTTAGAGTCAGTAAAAATATTTAATTTTTTAACCTTCCCTAATTGCAAAGCTCTCATTCATGCTGTTAGCTTGGCCTTCTGGGCTGATTCTGGAGTGGCAGGGCCTTGGCTTCTATGGCTTCACCTAGACTAACTGGAATACCCTGTCTTTCAGGCTCCCATGTCTATATTACTCCTCCTGTTGGTAAACCATTTGACCTCTGGGTTGTCAAGAGGTTCATCTAACAGATCAGACCTGCCTCTGTGGTTGGATATGGTAATGCACTCATTGCGGTTTTTCCCTCTGTGGCCAAGGCTCGAGCCCCTGGTGTCAAAACGAATCCTAAATACTGAACCCGTTGCTGTGAGATCTGAGCCTTAGTTGGGGAGACTTTCTGTCCCCTTTCTGCTAGAAAATTAGGATTTTAACAGTATTTTGATCTGAATCTTGCTTTTTCTCACTACTTATCAATAAGTTATCAACATATTATAGCAAGAGTTCTCTCCTCAGGGCTGAGTTCCCTCAGCTTCCTTGATAACATGTTTCCAAAAAGATGGGGGCTGTCCTAAAAATCCTGCAGAAGCACTGCCCCAGTATTTTGGGAAGCCTTCAGGATGTCAAGGTCCCTCCATTCAAAGGCAAAAACGTATTGAGAGCCTGGATGAAGGGGAATTCAGAAGAGTGCATCTTTGAGGTACAAAGCAGAGAAATACCGAGCGCTCCCCAGCATTTAGGTGAGGAGGGTATGTGGTTTGGCACCAGTGGGTGAATAGGGATGACGGCCTCATTCAGTGCTCCGACGTCTTGCACAAACCGACACTCCCGCTTAGGCTTCTGAACAGGCAGCACTGACATGTTGGAAGGGGACTGGCAGGGCCTCATGCGTCCATGTTTTAGGAATTTGCTGAGCAGCTGTTGCATCCCCTCATGGCCTCAGGCTTTACTGTCTCTTCCAGGGATATTTTTCCTTCATTGTATTTCTGTTGGGGGAATACATTTTGCCCTCCCTGGCACCAAGGTATCCCCAACGGCACAATCTACTTGTTCTCTCATTTCCTGGGGGATGTCTTGGGGAATATTTGGATGACCAGCAGGTGGGTCATCTGGGGCTACTAATAGATGCACGCTCTGTTTGAATTCTTTACCTCCTTGGATTTTATCCTGTCCTAAGAACATACTAGCTCCTAATTTATTTAGCAAATCTCTTCCGTGGAGGGGGACAGAGCATTGCGGCATATACAAAAAGGAGTGAATAATAATAATGGGCCGGACTCCGCAGGCAATGGGAGAAGTAAATCGCCTTCCCTTTGGCTGTCCATAACTCCCAACACAGGACAGTCACGGTTGGGGAGGGGGCTGCCCGGCCAAGTCACAACAGAGCAGGTGACTCTGGTGTCCACAAGAAGCTCAGTTCTCTGACCTGCCACATCGAGGGTGACGTGAGGCTCCACTGGAGTAATGAGGACAGACAGAGTGGGATCTGGAGCCGGGCAGGCACTCGGGCCATCAGTCGGCGTGCGGGAGTCTCTCATCCGAGATATTCGCAAGGAACTGGGGCTGGTTGGGGCTGCCCCGCGGGCGTCTCACAGGAGGGCACTCAGGACATTCCCCCTTCCAGTGCCTCCCCTGCCGACCACAGGAACGTTGGTTCGGGCCCAGGCGGCTTCTTGGTGGTCTGTCCGGCCTTCTCAGCCCTCCAGGCTTCCACTCAAGGTGGCCGGTGAATCAGAGAAGCCGAAAGCTGCGTTTTCTTTATTAGCCTCTTTATCCTACTGGCCTCCTCCATTAACGCTCAGTCATTATTGCCAACTGAAAGGGAAACGCACAACCTGAGAGCTGTGCGTTGTTTTATTTGGGGCAACTTGAGGACTCTAGCCCAGGAGACAGCCTTTCAGATGGCTCTGAGGAGCTGCTCCCAAGGGGCAGGAGGAAGGTCAGTACGTACGTGATTTTGGTGAAGGGGGTTCATGCCATCCAGTCAAGCACAGTTTTACAGAAGGTGGCTGCTCGTCATGAGAAGCAGACGTCACCATTTATGATTTTAGTGCTTTTCTAGATGTGAGGAGAAACGGGAACTGGGGTCATAAAATCTTGTCCTGAAAATATCTAACTATCTGAAGGCCTGTCCTGCCAGTTTCTCCCAGCGCACAGAGGGCCTCCTTTCTGCTCTCCACCCTGAGCTCCTTTCAGGGGGTGTTGAAGGTCAGCGGCTGCAGCGGCTTAATCCTCGCAGAGGTGGATGGCAAGTGCCGATGTTTAGCTGGCAGCGCCCCCTCATGGTCATAAATTCGACCATGGTTTGGGAGGCATTTCGTGGCCATTTCGTCCCATGGTGCTAGGAAGGCTTATCCCTAAGTCTGGCAAAGATTTTGCTGAGAGGCCACTCAACGTGCTACTACTGGACTAGGCCTTATAACAGTAACCGAAGGTCTCTGGACCACCTGCGTTACTAGTCTGTTATGGTCCAGGAAAAAATCCCCTCTTGCATCTTCCCATGTCTAGAGCTGCACTATTACAGTCGTTGATCTCATACAGAACCATAGAGTTGATCAACCGCTTCAAGTCTCTTCGTCATCATTATTTTTGTTGGAGGCTCAGGCACACATTTGGTAAAACAAGAAACAGTAATCTTGTAAAACAGGCAACATACAAATAATATAGCTAATAACATAATAGAGTTATAAGTAAATATTTAAGCCAAGAGCTTCCCACGGCAAACCAGTTTCTGAAGAGGTCGTCAAGCCTTAGGACTTAAGGCAGAAATCCGAGTTTTCATTGGGTTCATTAAAGGTGTTCCATCAGGGGATTCGTCAGGTGGGAAAACACAGCGTTCGGTTTTAGTCATGGCACAGGTGCCTCCCTGAGATGCTGTAAGGATGTCAAGGGCCACGCCGTTTTGTAGCACCACCTTTCTCATCATAGAGACCTCGAAATTCAGCAGGCTGATAGCCTGGTTACAGTCATTTAAAGCCTGTTGAGTGAATTCTGTTAAGGCTTCAGTATGGCTGATTATATTCTCCAATCCTATTGAAGGCGCAAAAATAGCTGCTAAGTGGTCATACCAGCGGAATACGGATCTCTTGACGCGTAGGGCTCATGCCAGTGGTAAATTGGCTGGGGTCATCTCTAAATTGTTATGTATATGACCTTGAATCCATGGGACTCCCAGGGTACATCTTCCTATCCATCCTGGTGGAAGCCAAGGCCATAAATTAGTACTACAGATCCACTGAGTCCCATTCGTGTGATCCAGTGAATCTCTGGTTGTCTGACCCAGTCGATTCCATACAAATCCTGATCTCTAAGGGTAATAATATGTAGGCATTGTTCATAAGGCACCCAGCCTAATTTCCTAATGTTACTAGGCTGATCATTCTTAGTATGATTTAATTGTTCCCAACATAGAAAAGCCTTTAAACTTAAATAGCCTGGTGTTAACCACATGAACCCATCCCATAATTGTTGGAGGTTTTCTTCTAATAAATGGGAGGTTACAGTTTTCGATTGAGACTTAGACCGTTGTTCTAACTGAGCTTGAGTGACCATAAAAGAAAGTTCATTTTCTTGGCCAGTGTCAGAGCAGGTATTATTAATTGGCCAGGTGAGGGGATTCCCACCTAGTAATAGCCATAGTAGCCAGAACAGGACTGACATTTCTTTCTTCTGAAATAAATTTCCTAAGAGCCGACCAGCTAGAGCCTTGGAGGGGAGAAATCTACCAAGGTAACCCCGAAGTACTGGACACAGGTAACTGGCCATAAACCCAGCAATTGGACTGATGTTTAAAACTAGCATAGGATCGTGCCTACGATAGAAAAACACTTGATTTACATGCAAAGGTCCAAGAAGTCAAAAAAACACTATAAATGATCATACGAGTCAGGCCCAGCATCTTGGGTGAGCTGCCTACTTCTGATGTCGTCTTCTTCTAATCCTGGTGGGAGCGTAGTTTCTCCTGTGTTTGACCATCGTTTTAAGGTGAGTTTGAGGTCAGCAGTCCTCGCTGCGGACCAGTCCGGTGCAGGGGTCCTTTTTATGTGGGAAATGTGAATCCAAGAGTCGATTCCCTTTAGTTTTGCTGCACGTGAGCTAGTTAAGAATACCTGGTGAGGGCCTTTCCATCTGGGTTGTAGTGAGCCCTTTAAATGATGTCTTTTCCAATATACATAACCTTCAGGTTGTAAATCGTGGGATAGCTGATCTTCATCCAAAGATAGATTACTATGATAGCCTTCAGAAAGAAGCTTAGAATGCTCTTTTAGGCGCTTGATTAAGCTTTTACAGTAATGTAACATGTCCCCTTTTAATAACATAGATTCATACAACCCTTCATCTAGTCTCGTTGGTCTGCCAGTTATAATTTCAAAAGGAGACAAATGATGTTTCCCAGAGGGAGTAGATCTTAGCTTGAGAAGGACCGGTAGAAGGGCCTTCGGCCGGGGTAAGGAATAAACATCTACAGTTTAGCCACTTGGGTTTTAATTGTTCCATTTGTTCTTTCTGCTAACCCAGAGAACTGGGGGTGGTAAGCACAAAGGAAACGCTGCATAATTGACCAGATTTTGCAAATTTCCTTGACAGCTTGTGCAGTAAAGTGGGTTCCCCTATCACTATGTATTTCTGAAGGCACTCCCCAAGGGAATAGCCCTTTCTAATATTAATTTGCCTACTGACTGCACAGCGGTCCTTCTGCACGGGAATGCCTCAAGCCAACGTGAAAACATGCACATCATAACAAGTACGTCCTGGTAACCTTGAGAGGGGGGCATTTGGGTAAAATCCATCTGCCAGATTTCAAAAGGGCCAGCAGGTGATGGAAAGCTTCCCTGAGAACTGTGTAATGGATTTCCTGGGTCGTATTTTGGACACGTGGTGCATCTAGAATAAACTTTCCGAGCTAGAGTGAAGGAAGGCTTCCAAAAATATTACTTACCCCACAATACCATCTTATCTGGGTTCCAGTGAGTCAACTCATGAATACATTGTAGAGTGGGGTGTTGAGCTCCAAAAGGAAGGATAGGCTTCCCGTTTGGGCCTATCCGGAGCCCGTTACTGGAGTCAAACCTTCCTCCTTTCTGTTTCGAAGTATCCTTTTCTCCTTTTGGTGCCGTCCCCTGAAAATTTAATGGGGTGTCAGTAAGGTTACTGGGAGGCTGAAAAGAGAAAACAGCTGTTAGTTGACTGTTATCCTTCTGCAGAGCTGCTGTCTTGGTGGCGTGATCAGCTAAGGAGTGTTCCCTTTTGCTTCTGTGGAGTCAGCCTTTGTTTGAATGGCCTGATACTTTAATGATAGTTAGTGTGCTTGGTAGCAGAATTGCATCCAATAATTCTGTGACTTGTCTCCTTTTTTTTTAAATTTTTATTTATTTATTTTATTTTTGGCTGTGTTGGGTCTTTGTTGCTGCTCACGGGCTTCTCATTGCGGTGGCTTCTCTTGTTGCAGAGCATGGGCTCCAGGCCCGTGGCCTCAGTAGTTGTGGCGCAAGGGCTTAGCTGCTCCGTGGCGTGTGGGTTCTTCCTGGTCCAGGGCTTGAACCTGTGTCCCCTGCGTTGGCAGAAGTATTCTTAACCACTCCACCACCAGGGAAGTCCCTTGTCTCCCATTTTTAATAGGCTGTCCTGAGGGTGTTAAAAATCCCCTTTGTTTCCACAGCATGCCAAAGTCGTCTGCTACCCCAATAGTGTAGCGGCTGTCAGTGTGAATGTTAGCGGATTTCCCTATTGCCAACTGGCAGGCTCTTGTTAGTGCTATTCATTCAGCCTGCTGGGCACAAGAGACATTAGGTAAGGGGCCATTCTCAAGGACCGATACTGGAGAAACAGTATAACCAACCTGGTACTTTCAGCATAACCAACCTGGTACTTTCCATGAGGTCCTCGCAGATATGAACCGTCAATGAATAATGTAATATCAGGGTTACCCATAGGGCTTTCTCGGAGATCAATCCTGGGAGATGAAAGATTGTCGGTTAAAACAATACAGTCTTGTTTTTCGTCACTGACACCTGGTTCCTCCAGTAGCAAGGTGGCTGGATTAAGCCTGTTGCATCTGTGAAGAGTTATATTTGGCGAGATCAAGACAGTCCCGTGGGAGGTTAATCGACTCGCTGAATAATGTTGTGTGTGATGAGAGTTCAGTAAGACTTCCACAGAGTGAGGAACAAAGATAGTGAAAGGGTGACTCATGACTCTTCTGTGGTTTGACATAGCACAGCTGTTGCTGTGACAGCCCAGAGGCAAGGGGGAGGCCCCCAGCCACCGAATCTAGCTGTTGGCTATAATATCCTATTGGCCGGTAGTAACCACCACGTTGCTGGGTTAGTACTCCTAGTGCAGTCCCCTTGTTTTTGTGAACAAAGAGAGAGAAGGGTCGATCATGATTTGGATGCCCCAGGGCCGGGGACATGGCCAGAAGTTTTTTTAAGGTCTCCATGGCTTCAGAATGTTCTATATCCCAGCAAAGAGTTTCAGGTTCATCTTGAGTAGATTATATAGTGGCTGAGCTTTTTTTTTTTTTTGGCTGTGCTGGGTCTTCATTGCTGTGCGTGGGCTTTTCTCTAGTGGTGGAGAGCAGGGGCTACTCTTTGTTGTGGTGTGTGGCTTCTCATTGCTGTGGCTTCTCTTGTTGCAGAGCACAGGCTCTAGGCACGTGGGCTCAGTAGTTGTGGCTCGCAGGCTCTACAGCGCAGGCTCAGTAGTTGTGGCGCATGGGCTCAGTAGTTGTGGCTTGCAGGCTCTAGAGTGCAGGCTCAGTAGTTGTGGCGCACGGGCTTAGTTGCTCCCCGGCATGTGGGATCTTCCCGGACCAGGGCTCGAACCCACGTCCCTGCATTGGCAGGCGGATTCTTAACCACTGCGCCACCAGGGAAGTCCCATATAGTGGCTGAGCTATTAAATAAAAATTAGGAATCCAATTCCTACAGTAGCCTGCAAGGCCCCAAAATCCCCTTGATTGCCTTTTTGTCTTCGGGACAGGGAAGATTAGAAGGACTTTCACTCTATCCAGATCAATTAAAAGTCCTTCTTTAGCTATCCTACGTCCTAAATATTTTACACTAGTCTTACAGAATTGCAATTTCTCTTTGGACACTTCACGTCCCTTTAAGCCTAGCTTCTGAGGTAAATACAGGGTGTCCTGCTGGCTCTTTATCAAGGAATTTGAACACAGCAGCAAATTGTCTACACGTTGTATCAAAACTGACTTGAGGAAAATCCAGATCATCTAGATCGGCTTTTAATATCTGGGAGGAGTAAGCGGGGCTTTCGGTATAGGCTGTGGCATTACAGTCCACGTATGTTACCGTTCATTCCAAGTAAAGGCAAAACTTGTGATCATCTGGATGTACGGGATACTAAAAACTGCACTACAGAGACTATCACAGAAAACAGGTCCTATAGGACGGTAAGGCGTGGGGGTGCGATGCTAAAGAATGACGGGATAATAACAGCATTGGTAAAGCTGAAGTACTATACCAATCTGCAACCCTTGCCGTCAGGTTTTTAACTGGCAGAATGGGGATTTTACAAGGGCTGGTGCAAGGCGCAATAGCCCTTCCTCAGTGTGAGCTGATATTAAAGGTTTTATTCCTTTGTGGCCTCCTGCCTGAATGGATATGGACGAATACTGGGCAGGGGCTTACCCTTACCTATAGTAATTCTGACGGGGGATGCAGAATGTGTTCTTCCAATGTCAGTAGAGTCAAGTGCCCATAATTCTTTAGGTGCTAAGCCTGGCGATTGGTCTTGTTCAGTGTCAGCCTCATCATCATCATGAACATTATGTGATGAAAGAAGTCTGATCGATCCTTTAGATCTAGAAACATTTCTCCCTTAGGAGTAAAGGAAGTACGGGCTTCAGAAGCTTCTAATAGGTCTCTACCTATCAGGTGAAAGGAGCCCTTTCTACTAGAAAAGATGGAGTGTCTTCCTTTAAGTTCCCCAAAGTGGAATTCTAACGGCAATGATGTAAGGGCCTTAGCGCACATTAGAAACGCCTACTGTCTGTATCGAAGTATTACTCTGCGGGAGAAAGTGTTTAATTTTGGTAGGTTCAAAACTGAAAAGGTGGCCCCTGTATGTATTAGAGCTTTATTGGGTCTCCTTGTATAATCATTTATACTTCTCCCAGGGTGTTAGAGGGGAGAAAGTAAGACTCCCCACATTGCCTCGGAGCAGCCCTATTCTTATTTAACTCAAAATCCCAGTCTAAAATCCAGTTTTCCTTCTAGGTTTCTCCTTCTTAACTTACAGTTCACCGTGTGATGCCCTGGTTTTCTAAAGTAAAAGCAAACTTTGGGTTTCTCTACCAGTTGGGGGTTAAACAGGGGTCAGTTAACCTTTGACTGGCATTGAGAACTTAATTGGCACAATGGAAGGTTCATAATTTTCGTAGATACCCCCTTTTCCTTCTTTTATTTATGGTCTTGAAAAGGTGGTCAGCCAGTGTAACAAGGGTGTTTGTATGTAACGTGGACCAACCTACATTGTGTCTTTTGACTAGAGCAGATAAATCCTCATCTAAGTCTTCTGAAAAGGTGGAGTTAAGCAAAGGATCGTTTTGGTGGTTAGAGGATGGTTCAGGTGTCAAGCCAGAACAGTGCTTAAAAGTGTTTTACAAACCTTTCCTAATAGTCCAGAGTTGATTCATCCAATCTTTGCTTCACTGTTGAATCTCTGTCAAGTCTACGGTTTTTTGGGAAAAGCTCTAGGATCAGTCCAAGTAATATCTGAGCTAATTCCTTACATTCAATGAGAGCCTGTCGCTCAAAGTCCATTAAGGAGTATTTCCATCCTACTTTCCTTATCGCTTCCCTTGCTCTGCGTTCAGAAACTAACAGCTGTATTTATTGATAGAGATCTGAAAACCTGGGCTCATAGGTCCGGATGGTCAACTGAAATTCCTTAGCAAATCCCAATGGATCCTGACTTAGATAGGGAAATTCCTTAGCTAAGGCTCTAAGTTCTGTTTGGGTCCAGGGTGTGTACATAAGCACTAAGGATGGTTCATTTCTCCCTGTAATAGGTTTCTCCTAGGTTTCTCATTAGACTTCTGATTTTTTATCCTCTTTGCTGGGGAAGAGGGAGCAGCAGAAGGTGGAAGAGAAAAAGGATGGCGTCCGGGCCGGGCAGCTCAGATAGACAAGGACACGTGGGAGGGGCAGAGGGCGAGGCGGAGTCAGTGCTAGCGGCCTATTTTTAGTTGCGATATAGTTTCAAGCAATTTCTTGTTGGTTTCCTGCAAAGAAATTACTCTATCATTTCCTCTTTTAGAAGCTTCTAAATACCAGTCAAAGTGAGCATTCCATTCAGTCTGTTTGACCTTTTTTTTGGCGGGGGGGGGGGGAGTATCGGAGTATAATTGCTTTACAATGTTGTGTTAGTTGCTGCTGTACAACAGAGTAAATCCGCTATGTGTATACACATCTCCCCTCCCTCTTGCATCTCCTTCCCATCCCCCCATCCCCCCCATCTAGGTCATCACCGAGCACCGAGCTGAGCGCCCTGTGCTATACAGCAGGTTCCCTCCCACTAGGTCTCTATTTTACACATGGTAGTGGATTTATGTCAAACTTACTCTCCCAATTCGTCCCACCCTCACCTTCCCCCTGTGCCCACACATCTGTTCTCTACATCTGCACCTCTATTCCCGCCCTGGAAATAGGTTCATCTGTACCATTTTTCCAGATTCCACATACATGCATTAATATACGATATTTGTTTTTCTCTTTCCGACTTACTTCACTCTGTATGACAGACTCTAAGTCTGTCCACTTCTCTACAAATGACCCAATTTTGTTCCTTTTTATGGCTGAGTAATATTCCATTGTATATATGTACCACATCTTTTTTATCCATTCATCTGTCGTTGGACACTTAGGTTGCTTCCATGTCCTGGCTATTGCAAATAGAGCTGCAGTGAACATTGTGGTACATGACTCTTTTTGAATGATGCTTTTCTCAGGGTATATGCCCAGTAGTGGGATTGCTGAGTCATATGGTAGTTCTATTTTTATTTAAGGAACCTCCATACTGTTCTCCACAGTGGCTCTATCAATTTACATTCCCACCAACAGTGTAAGAGGGTTACCTTTTCTCCACACCCTCTCCACCATTTATTCTTTGTAGATTTTTAGATGATGGCCATTCTGACCGGTGTGAGGTGATACCTCATTGTAGTTTTGATTTGCATTTCTCTAAAAAGTAGTGATGTTGAGCATCTTTTCATGTACCTCTAGGCATCTGTATGTCCTCTTTGGAGAAATGTCTATTAGGTCTTCTGCCCATTTTTTGATTGGGTTGTTTGTTTTTCAATATTGAGCTGTTTGTGTATTTTGGAGACTAATCTTTTGTGTGTTGCTTCATTTGCAAATATTTTCTGTTCTGAGGGTTGTCTTTTGGTCTTGTTTATGGTTTCCTTTGCTGTGCAAAGGCTTTTAAGTTTAATTAGGTCCCATTTGTTTATTTTTGTTTTTATTTTCATTACTCTAGGAGGTGGATCAGAAAACCTCTTGCTGTAATTTATGTCAAAGGGTGTTCTGCCTATGTTTTCCTCTAAGAGTTTTATAGTGTCCAGTCTTACATTTAGGCCTTTAATCCATTTTGAGTTTATTCTTGTGTATGGTGTTAGGGAGTGTTCTAATTTCATTCTTTTACATGTAGCTGTCCAGTTTTCCCAGCACCACTTATTGAAGAGGCTGTCTTCTCTCCATTGTATATCCTTTCCTACTTTGTCATAGATTAGGTGACCATAGGTGCATGGGTTTATCTTTGGGCTTTCTATCCTGTTCCATTGATCTATATTTCTGATTTTATGCCAGTACCATACTGTCTTGATTACTGTAGATTTGTAGTATAGTTTGAACTTGGGGAGCTTGATTCCTCCAGCTCCGTTTTTCTTTCTCAAGATTGCTCTGGCTATTCGGGGTCTTTTGTGTTTCCACACAAAGCATAAAATTTTTGGTTCTAATTCTGTGAAGAATGCCATTGGTAATTTGATAGGGATTGCACTGAAATCTGTAGGCTTTTGGTAGTATAGTCATTCTTCCAATCCAAAAACATGATATATGTCTCCATCTGTTTGTGTCATCTTTGATTTCTTTCATCAGTGTCTTATAGTTTACTGTGTACAGGTCTTTTGCCTCCTTAGGTAGGTTTATTCCTAGGCATTTTATTCTTTTTGTTGCAATGGTAAATGGGATTGTTCCCTTAATTTCTATTTCTGATCTTTTGTTGTTAGTGTGTAGGAATGCAAGAGATTTCTGTGCATTAATTTTGTATCCTGCAGCTTTACCAAATGCATTGATTAGCTCTAGTAGTTGTCTGGTGGCATCTTTAGGATTTTCTATGTATAGCATCATGTCATCTGCAAACAGTGACAGTTTTACTTCTTCTTTTCCAATTTGTATTCCTTTTATTTCTTTTTCTTCTCTGATTGCTGTGGCTAGGACTTCCAAAACTATGCTGAATAATGGTGGCGAGAGTGGACATCCTTGTCTTATTCCTGATCTTAGAGGAATGATTTCAGTTTTTCACCATTGAGAATGATGTTTGCTATGGGTTTGTCATATATGACCTTTATTATGTTGAGGTAGGTTCCCTCTATGCCCACTTTCTGGAGAGTTTTTATCATAAGTGGTGTTGAATTTTGTCAAAAGCTTTTTCTGCATCTCTGGAGATGATCATATGGTTTTTATTCTTCAATTTGTTAATATGGTGTATCACATTGATTGATTTGCGTATACTGTAGAATCCTTGCATCCCTGGGATAAATCTCACTTGATCATGATGTATGATCCTTTTAATGTGTTGTTGGATTTTGTTTGCTAGTATTTTGTTGAGGATTTTTGCATCTATGTTCATCAGTGATATTGGTCTATAATTTTCTTTTTTTGTAGTATCTTTGTCTGGTTTTGGTATCAGGGTGATGGTGGCCTCATTGAATGAGTTTGGGAGTGTTCGTTCCTCTGCAATTTTTGGGAAGAGTTTGAGTAGGATGGGTGTTAGCTCTTCTCTAAATGTTTGATAGAATTCATCTGTGAAGCCAGCTGGTCCTGGACTTTTGTTTGTTGGAAGATTTTTAATCAGTTTCAATTTAATTACGTGTGATTGGTATGTTTATATTTTCCATTTCTTCCTGGTTCAGTCTTGGAAAGTTGTACCTTTCCAAGAATTTGTCCATTTCTTCCAGGTTGTCCATTTTATTGGTATATAGTTGCTTGTAGTAGTCTCTTATGATCCTTTGTATTTCTGTGGTGTCAGTTGTGATTTCTCATTTTTCATTTCTAATTTTATTGATTTGAGTCCTCTCCCTTTTTTTCTTGATGAGTCTGGCTAAAGATTTCTCAATGTTGTTTATCTTCTCAAAGAACCAATTTTTAGTTTTGTTCATCTTTGCTATTTTTTTCTTCGTTTCTATTTCATTTATTTCTGCTCTGATCTTTACGATTTCTTCTACTGAATTTGGGTTTACTTTTTTCTTCTTTCTATAGTTGTCAGGTGTAAGGTTAGATTGCTTATTTGAGATTTTTCTTGTTTCTTGAGGTAGGATTGTATTGCTATATACTTCCCTCTTAGCACTGCTTTTGCAGCATCCCATAGGTTTTGGGTCGTCGTGTTTTCATTGTCATTTGTTTCTATGTATTTTTTAGTCTCCTCTTTGATTTCTTCAGTGATCTCTTGGTTATTTAATAGCACACTGTTTAGCCTCCATGTGTTTGTGGGTTTTTCCCATATTAATTTCTAATCTCATAGCATTGTGGTCAGAAAAGATGCTTGATACAATTTCAATTTTCTTAAATTTTCTGAGGCTTGATTTGTGACCCAAGATGTGATCTATCTTGGAGAATGTTCTGTGTGCACTTGAGAATAAAGTGTATTCTGCTGCTTTTGGGTTGACTGTCTTATAAATATCAATTAAATCTATCTGGTCTATTGTGTCATTTAAAGCTTGTGTTTCCTTATTTATTTCTGTCTGGATTATCTGTCCATTGGTGTAAGTGGGGTGTTAAAGTCCCCCACTATTATTGTATTACTGTTGATTTCCCCTTTTATTGCTGTTAGCATTTGCCTTATGTATTGAGGTGCTCCTATGTTGGGTGCATAAATATTTATAATGTAATCCATTTACATTCAAGGTAATTGCCAATATGTATATTCCTATTACCATTTTCTTAATTGTTTTGGGTTTGTTTTTGTGTGTATTTTTCTCCTCTTGTTTCCCACCTAGAGACGTTTCTTTAGCATTTGTTTGTAAAGCTGGTTTGGTGGTGCTGAATTCTCTTAGCTTTTGCTTGTCTGTAAAGCTTCTGATTTCTCCATTGAACCTGAATGAGATCCTGGCTGGGTAGAGTAATCTTGGTTGTAGGTTTTTCCTTTTCATCACTTTAAATATACCCTGCCACTCCCTTCTGGCCTGCAGGGTTTCTGATGAAAAATCAGCTGATAACCTTATTCCCTTGTATGTTATTTATTGTTTTTCCCTTGCTGCTTTTAATATTTTTTCTTTGAATGTTAATTTTTGTTAGTTTGATAAATATGTGTCTTGGTGTGTTTCTCCTGTATGGGACTCTCTGCACTTCCTGGACTTGGGTGGCTATTTCCTTTCCCATGTTAGGGAAGTTTTCAACTATAATCTCTTCAAATATTCTTTCAGACCCTTTCTCTTTCTCTTCTTCTGGGACCCCTATAATTCGAATGTTGGTGTGTTTAACGTTGTCCCAGAGGTCTTGGAGACCGTCTTCAATTCTTTTTATTCTTTCTTTTTTCTCTATTCTGCTCTCAGCAGTTATTTACACCATTCTATCTTCCAGCTCACTTATTTGTTCTGCTGCCACAGGTATTGCCCTGCTGATTCCTTCTAGTGTCTTTTTCATTTCAGTTATTGTGTTGTTCATCTCTGTTTGTTTGTTCTTTAGTTCTTCTACGTCCTTGTTAAACATTTCTTGTATTTTCTCGATCCGTGCCTCCATTCTATTTCTGAGATTTTGGAAAATCTCAGTCGCCTGAGAAAGTCATCACTGACCAGGAGGAGTCTTGTCCTTTTTCTTCAAAGCAAAAGCTCTCATGTAATATCTTCACTTTTATCCTGACAAATTCTACTAAGGCAGCTGAATTCAGGAAAAGCATCAGATCAGCCTCTTACTTAACCACTCAGCCCAGACAACTCAGTCTCCTACAACTGAGCAAATCCTGGTATCTCTCAGCTCAACATCGCTAATTATTAGAGAACTGCAAATCAAAACTACAGTGAGGTACCACCTCACACTGGTCAGAAAGGCCATCATGAAAAAGTCTACAAATAACAGATGCTGGAGAGGGCGTAGAGAAAAGGGAACCCTCCTATACTGTTGGTGGGAATGTGAGTTGTTGCAGTCACTATGGAAAACAGTATGGAGCTTCCTCAGAAAACTCAAAATAGAGCTGCCATATGATCCAGCAATCCCACTCCTGGGCATATATCCGCACAAAACTATAATTCAAAAAGATACATGCACCCTGTGTTCACAGCAGCACTATTCACAATAGCCAAGATATGGAAGCAACCTAAATGTCCATCGACAGATGAATGGATAAAGAAGATGTGGTACATACATACAATGGAATATTATGTAGCAATAAAAGAGAATGAAATAATTCCATTTGCAGCAACATGGATGGACCTAGAGATTATCAAAATAAATGAAGTAAGTCAGAAAGAGACAAATACCATATAATATCACTTATATGTGGAATCTAAAATATGACACAAATGAACTTATCTACGAAACACTCACAGACATAGAGAACAGACTTGTGGTTGCCAAGGTGGGGCTGGGGGAGGGGTGGATTGGGAGTTTGGGATTAGCAGATGCAAACTATTATACACAGGATGGATAAACAACAAGGTCCTACTATAGAGCACAGATAAACCAAAATGGAAAAGAATACCAGAAGAATATGCATATGTATAACTGAATCAGTTTCCTGTACAGCAGAAACTAACACAACATTCTGAATCCATGTGTCAATTAAAAAAGAAACAATTCCTCAGTTTGGACTTCCAAAGTCCCTGCAGAGAGATAACAGGCCCTCTTTTATAGCCAGAATCACACAGGGGCTCACAACGGCCCTAGAGGCAGATTGCAAACTACACACCTGTTGTCACCGCCAGTCTTCAGGGAAGGTGGAGAAAATGAACCATCGTTAAAGAAAACCTTAGCAAAGCTCTGCCCAGATACTCATGCACCCTGGACCAACTTGCTTCCTATTGCACTCCTCAGGGTCCGGGTAGCCCCTAGGGGTGGTCTGAGACTCAGCCCATTTGAAATGACCTATGGGAGGCCTTTGCTTTCTACTGACATTCTACTGGATGAAGACGCAAACCAGGCCCCGAGATATATTATCAATCTAGGACAAGTTCAGAAGGCAATGTAGGACCATGCCCCCAAGACACTGCCAGCTCCCACTAAAAATACAGAGGAAGGAGCAGTTCCTTCACAAATAAACCCCGGGGACCACGTTCTTCTTAAAACCTGGAAAAAAGAGACCCTTGAAGCCCAAATATTGTCAAAATCCCCTAGAAGGGGATTTTAGTCACCACCTCTGTTGTCAAATAGCATGGGATATCTCATTGGGTACGTTGACCAGACTAAAGCTTTTACCTCCCAAAACCCTGCAGGTCACAAGAGAACAATACACCTGTGAGCCAGTGAGACACCTGAGATACCTTTGCAAAAGACAGGCACCATTGACAGATAAGTATTAACATGCTATAGTGGGTTGGACTCCTATGGGCCATTCATTCCTTTTTTGGCTGCGTTGGGTCTTCGTTGCTGCACACAGGCTTTTCTCTAGTTGTGGCAAGTGGGGGCTACTCTTTGTTGCGGTGCGCGGGCTTCTCATCGCGATGGCTTCTCTTGTTGCGGAGCACAGGCTCTAGGCATGTGGGCTTCAGTAGTTGTGGCAATGGGTTCAGTAGTTGTGGCTCGCAGGCTCTAGAGCGCAGGCTCAGTAGTGGTGGCCCACAGCCTCAGTAGTTGTGGCACGCGGGCTCAGTAGTTGTGGCTTGCAGGCTCTAGAGTGCAGGCTCAGTAGTTGTGGCGCATGGGCTCAGTAGTTGTGGCATGCAGGCTCAGTATTTGTGGCTCGCAGGCTCTAGAGCGCAGTAGTTGTGGCCTATGGGCTTAGCTGCTCTGTGGCATGTGGGATCTTCCCAGACCAGGGCTCAAAACCGTGTCCCCTGCATTAGCAGGTGGATTCTTAACCGCTGTGCCACCAGGGAAGTCCCCTATGTACCATTCTTGCTGTTGTCCTCATGCTCGCATTCCACCAGTTTGCTCAGCTACCCCTGCCAGAGAAGCAGCTCCTCTGGCTATGCAGGGTTTAAGGGAAACACTCCACCATGGCCATGCTCCTCCTATCGACTCTGTCCACCTTACTAGTCCCTGTAACCAGGGGAAAATGTCAAGAAAACTCATTTATCAGCATTTCCAGAATCATGTCCAGAAGGGGAACATTGAAAAGAATGCTGGATAGCCCATCAACACCCCCAGATGGCTACTGGCCCTCCTCTTGCATTTCCCCTGAACCTGCTGGTTCCAGCGGTGATTAATGATCTAACTCGGGGACAATTGCCACCCCCTCGACCTCGGCTGGTCACACTTGCACCTTCCAGAGGTTATTCCAATGCTTTAACCAGACTCCCCCCTTCAACTGGACCCGAGGCGTGGGGTGAACACACATGTGTGATAAGCTGCCCCAAAGGCATTTGTGCCACAGGCCCCAAGAACCCCCCGAGGTATAATTACAGCAGATATCCTGCCTCTTACACAGGGATAAACTGTACCTACAGTTTTACCCACTGGTGCCCTGTTTCAAGCTATGGCCCTGTCCCCCTAAACAACACGGAAGGGGAATGTGAGTGGCAGGAAGGGAATACCCCATCCACCTGGTCAATCCAATTCAACCCACCCGTGGGATTCCAGGCAAATGGTGATCTGGCCTATGGAGTGTGACCCTCTGATGATGCCAGCAGGATCATACGTGAGCATCCTGTTACAAATGTTGTAAGGATTTATACGCTTAATTATCAACGTCATGGTCTGCTGTCCCCTCGTTGTTCAAGTACCAGCAACAGGTATGTCCTTCAAGGACTGTCCACTCTTAACAACGGTGAGACAGACATTCAGGTCTGCACCCCCGAAGGGTTTGTTTTCCTCTGCAGACACCCAAACCATCCTATGTTGTGGAATTATGGCCAGGCCCTGTCCTTTTTCAACCAAGCTATTTTCTTTTTTTAAAAAAATTAATTTATTTATTTTTGGCTGCATTGGGTCTTTGTTGCTGCACGCGGGCTTTCTAGTTGTGGTGAGCAGGGGCTACTCTTCGTTGCTGCGCGCGGGCTTCTCATTGCGGTGGCTTCTCTTGTTGCGGAGCATGGGCTCTAGGTGCGTGGGCTTCAGTAGTTGTGGCACGCGGGCTCAGTAGTTGTGGCTCACAGGCTCTAGAACGCAGGCTCAGTAGTTGTGGCCCATGGGCTTAGTTGCTCTGTGGCATGTGGGATCTTCCTGGACCAGGGCTTGAACCCATGTCCCCTGCACTGGCAGGTGGACTCTTAACCACTGCACCACCAGGGAAGTCCCTCCAACCAAGCTATTTTCTATAACTGCATTGATAATGCCCACTTCATAGGAGAGTGCACTGTAGGGACTAGAGGGGCAAGAGGGATTTTCATCTGTCGCAGGACCACTCTGGCTCACCATCGGAGCTGGAGAGCACTAAAAATGACCTTAGCAGGGGCAGGGCTGCCCATAGGACCAGCAGCTCCATGAAGCTTCCCTATCATGAAGCAACACTGAGAAATCTCATCAGACAGCTTGGTTCTGTGACGGAACAGACGAGACAAGCCTTCACGGGACGTAAGGCCTCTCTTGTTTCTTTGGCTGAGGTAGTCCTTGACAATCATCTAGCTCTTGACTACCTTCTGACAGAACAAGGTGGAGTTTCTGTGATAACTAATGCTTCCTGCTGCACCTGGATCAATGCCACAGGACAGGTAGACGTTAATAATAAGGGAATATATACCCAGGCAAAAGGACTTCACAATTTTGGCAAGGGCGACATCGCCTCCACTGTCTGGTCCATAGTTGGGAAGCCCTCGTAAAGTTAAACCGGTTCCTTTCCTTTCTAGGCTCTTTAGTGGCTACTGTTGCTCTTCTGCTCTTGGGCCCTTGTCTGTTTAGCCTTTTGGTTCAGTTTGTGTCTTCTAGGCTCCAACAGGTTCAAGTGAGGCTCAAGGAATTCAACCCATTCCAGCGGAGGGTGGCCCAGGTCCCTACAGGTCCCTGGAACAGTCAGCGAGGGACTTCTACACCACTAGGGTAGGCTAGGGTCTGCGACCCCTGTCCAGGAGGAAGAAGCTTCCAAAGAAGAGAAATCTGGCCCCTTAACCCTTAAGAATAAGGGGTATAGAATCCCGCAAGGGGGAATGAGACAGGCTGGGACCCGAAATCTGGGACCCTTTGCCGCAGTGCTGGCACCTGGACAAACGTCTCCTTGAGTAACAAAATACAAAGAAACTATAAGGGACTAAAAATAACTGGGTGCATGAGCAGTCAGGACAAATTATGGACAACGTGATACAAAAAGGCCAAAAATGAAACGGCCACTTCTGAGGAGCCTGGAGCAAAAACGGGGTCCTGTGCACGATCCCTGCACTCAGCACCACCAAGGTCGCGGCGGGGGCAGGGCACCCAAGCCACCCTCTGCCGGACCCGCGGACCCACCTTCATCCTCGCTGCTCTTAAGGCACCAGCTCGCCCCCGCCTCAGGGAGCCAGCAAGGCCACCTGTTATTTGCTTTTGCTGCCTCTCCCCGCAGCGCGAGTCCTAATAAAGCCTTGCCTGAATTTCTCGTCCGGCCTCTTACCAATTTCTATTGATTAAAGAATCCGAGAACCTGGGTGTAACATTAGTTTCAGGTGTACAGCAGAGTGATTCAGTTATACATGTGTCCATTCTTTTTCAGATTCTTTCCCCATACAGGTTATTACAGAGTACTGAGTAGAGTTCCCTGTGCTGTACAGTAGGTCCTTGCTGGTCATCTATTTTATATAGAGCAGTGTGTATATGTTAATCCCAACCTCCTAATGTATCCCTCCTCCACCCCCTTTCCCCTTTGGTAACCATAAGTTTGTTTTCTATGACTGTGAGTCTGTTTCTGTTTTGTAAAGAAGTTTGTTTGTATCATTAGATTCCACGTATAAGCGAAGAAGAAATCGTTATTTTCAACCTATGGTAAAAAGATGGAAATGTGGACTCTGACTTACCTTCCCGGTCGCCTGTTGGTTGCAGTGAGATGCTAAGACAGGAGGGGGTCTTGGCCGCAAAGTTTGTTTCAGCACAACAGCTCCAGGCCTGCTTCTCAGCTTGTCCCCAGGGCTTTCCCGTGCCCCAGAGGGCTTGGCTGTCAGTGGAGTGCTGGCTGCTGTGCCCTGTTGTGGAAACTCAGGAGAGTGGAGCTTCCCGAAGGGCTCTGATAACCACAGCCCTTCCCAAATGCAATTGGTCAACTCATGCTTTGTGAGTTGAGTTCTTTATTAGGGCTATATTGCTTTACGTATGCATGCAGTTTTTTTTCTGCAGAGATGTTTCAATTGCGTTGGTGTAGGAAATACCTTTATTTTTGTCTTTAATGGTTAAACATCTTACCTCAGGCCCAGGGGAGGGAGCCTCATGTTCCAGAAACCAGCGCCCCTTGCCCTCTGCTTGCGTTTCTGCCAGGCTGCTGGGATGAAATCACCAGTGACCCTCCTGCAGAATCGGGGCCTTCTTCAGTCTTCAGTGCGTTTGCTAGTACTTCGCTGACTTAGCTTTCTCCTCTCACCTCCGACTGTTCTGGGTCTCGCTCCTTTACTGGCTTCACTCTCGACCTCTCTTTTTATTTAAAAAAATCAGGTTTACTGACGAAGAATACGCAAACAATAAAATACGTTTCTAAAGATATTTCTCTGATCATCTCTGCACCCTGGATGTGGTGTTCCTGCAGGATGCCACCCAGACCTGCTGCCCTCAGCCTCCCTGTGGGCTCCCCCCGGCCAGTCCCTTGGCTCCAAGCCTCCCACCGGCAAGCCTGTCCCGGCCCCGCCAGCGCCAGTGGCTCTCCTTGACCTTCCTCACGTGTTACTCGTTGCCTCTCTGCGCGCTGTTAGCCCCTATTGGGTGGGCCCGGAGGCCACGAGCCCTTCAACTCTCTGGCCTCACGTGGTTCTTAGCTCAGCGCAGGATCCTAAGTGTTTGCTCAGCTGAGTTAAAAGGGTCAAATGTAGAGTCAGATGGCCTCGGTGAAGCACTTCATTAAAGTTTCTTCCTAAAGCGGTGGCTCTTCTAAGTCCCCGTAGCAAGAGGCAAAGTGAAATAAGCGCTAAGAGCGATTATCCTAGAAAGTCTGGCAAGGATGTATTGATATTTCTCCAAACCCAGATTTGAAGGCTGATGTGTTTCCTGCGTCCACAGCAACGCAAGGGGGCCGTGGCAGGGGTGGATGGTGGCTGTCGCCTTGCTCCGCCCACCAGGCCACTGCACTGCTGGGCTGGCCTGCCCCGTCTTTCCTGTCCTCTTCTCAGTGCGGTCTGCTGGCTCTCCTCCCCATTAGCCCCCAGTGCAGAAGTTTTCAATGTTTACTTTTAATTCCCCTCTTCCCCTTCCCTCCTATTTTCCTCCCTGATCTCACACTCTTTGGGGATAACCGGTCCTGGGTGGTCTGGTGGTCTCCCCCTCAGGTCCCTCCGTGCTCCGGTCTGGTGTATGCACCCGCGCCCCGCCAGGTTGCACCCCTGCCCGTTGTCTACGGAAGTGATCCACAGGTGGTCTAGCCGGCCTTGCCGGCAGTCGATGAACTGCCTTAAAGAGGCATCCACCTCACTGCCTGCCACGGTGCGTCCGTGCTGTGGGAATGCAGAGGGGCCCAACACAAGTGCTGACTCTTCCTGCACACCTCTCCTCCGTGGGAACCCCCCAGCAGGGCGTCCAGCGGCCCCGCATCCTGGCCTCTGACGTCCTCTCGGCACCCCCCTTGCGTCCGGCGCTCTCACGCTCCCCGAGCCTCTGGTGTCTGGGGGAGGGGAGGTTGCCTGGCCTTGGAATCAGACACACTTGCGTTTGAATGTTGACTTTGTGACTTGGGTGCATCTGTAAAATGGAGATGGTAACAGAGGCCTCACGAGGCGATTGTAAAGATCAGTACTTTGCAAAGCGCCCCCGCCCCGCGCCCCTGGCGTCCAGCCTTTTCTCATGCAATTCATCTGCCGGAAACCTTCTTCTCTAATTTCTGATAAGGTGCTACCCATCCTTTCAGGACCATCGCCCTATAAAGATGCTCCTCCCTTTCAGGGGACGTTGCCCCCCACAGGGAGCAGCAACCTGAGTCCTTCACGGCCGTCAGAAGGCTTTCGTGGTCCCGTGCAAGCTCTGGATGCTGTCGCTCTTTCCTTAATCTCCCTCGTACTTTCCTGGGATTCTCCGGTCGCCTGACTTCACTGGGCCCCTCTTTCCCTCGGGGGCAGGGGCAGGTCTCCCCTGCTTCCTTGGGGCACCTGGTCAGCGCCTTTGACACAGAAGCCCCATCAGGCCTTTGTCTTTCGAAGGGGACACCAACGCCGCAGGTTCCTTTATACGAAATTGATTAAAACTGTGACAGGAGCCACGGGATCCATTCCCCGGCTGCTTTTCGTAAACATTTTCTAGCAACCTTTCCATTTTGTGGGATGAAGGAACTTTATATATCAAATAGGTAACAGTCAGTCAACTGTGACCGGGAAGTAATTTTCAAAGGTGAAATTTCTGGAAATTCCCTGGCGGTCCAGTGGTTACAACTCCACGCTTTCACTGCCGAGGGCGTGGGTTCAGTTCCTGGTTGGGGAAATAAGATCCCCTAAGCTGCGCGATGCGGCCAAAAAAAAGTGAAACTTTTAAGTCGTTTCTGAAATCTGTGTGTAATGTACACGTCTAACCCCAAGACTAAACTAGCAGAGTACCTGCACCCACAAGGTGTGCAAGAGGGACTACGTGAAACTCACAGGCTGTGTCAACCTGGAGCTCACAGTAGCTGTTTGTGGGTGTGGCATCTTTATTGCTTTCTACACTGATTAGGAGACTCTGTGGTTACCTGATCCAGAGGGAGGTGGGCTTGCCCTGCGGCTCCTCGATTGCCGTCGAAGGCTCGAGCCCCTTCCCTAAGCTTTCACACATGTGGGTCCACGACTGAATTCTGGCTGAGCCACTGGGTCCAGGGCGCCCCGAGCATGTTGGCTACTGAAAATGTGTCTGTGTTGGTTACCGAAAATGCGTCTCTAGGTGGCGGTGCAGAGAATATTTCAGTATATTTCAGAGGCCCTGGGTTTACAAGCACACAGTGCAGCGAACAACTTAAAGCTCAATGTTACTGTGCAAGATCGTTATGAACTTTGTTTCTGAGCTAAATCAGGGAGAGAAAAATTTTGGTAGAACTTCTGTTTAAGAAAAGGAACTAAGTTGTTGTTTTTTTACACTCTACCTTTTCAACAGGAAAACAAGCACCGTTATTCTTCCACCAAAGAAAGCAGTCACGTCAGAAAATGACCATAAGAGTGATCTGATCAATTCTGAACTTCCGCTGTAACATCTGGCCATGGGGAAAATGGCGTAAGGGGATGAGTTAAACCTTTAATTTTAGAGAGGCTGTATGCTGGTATATACAGACCCTCTGGATGGTTTTTGTAGAACTGGAGCCTTGGCTTTTGTTTTTGTTTTTGTTTTTTTTTGCAGTACGTGGGCCTCTCACTGTTGTGGCCTCTTCTGTTGTGGAGCACAGGCTCCAGACGCGCAGGCTCAGCGGCCATGGCTCATGGGCCCAGCCGCTCCGCAGCATGTGGGATCTTCCTGGACCGGGGCACGAACCTGTGTCCACTGCATCGGCAGGCGGACTCTCAACCATTGCGCCACCAGGGAAGCCCTGTTTGTTTTTTTTGCTTGTTTGTTTTAATTGAAGTACAGTTGGTTTACAATATTATAAATCAGCATAGTGATTCAGTACTTTTCTAGATTATACTCCATTGAAAGTTATTATAAGATAGTGTCTATAATTCCTTGTGCTATACAGTATATATATTTTGCTCCTCTGGAGCCTTGGTTTTCGTAGACATTTCTTTCAAATTCTCTTATTGCAAAATAAGCGTCATTCTTGGGGAGGAGGATTTTTTTCAAAACTAAGAGTCATTTAAAAACATGCCTTTTAACCCTTTTATTAGTGGTAAGTGTAAGCTAGAGTTTTTTGCTAAGCCCCAGCAGCAGTCATATCCTACGGTGAAATCTCAGAAGATTTGCCACATTTATGTTGAATGTTCAATAAATTACAATGAAGTATAAATAGTGCCTTTTAAGAAAAATATACACTGTGATATACCTGTTGTCTGTATTTATGTTGTTTCAAAGGTTCATCAGAGAGTCTTAGAGCAGTTTTTAAATGGAAAATTACATAGACTTTAAAACATGTATACAATATATTTTATTCACTGTGCCATTAGCTGAGGAGCTTAGCAACAATAAAAAGGTATATTTAACATTTACCATGCAGTTCTGTGGCCATTCACTCTGTTGCAAGTTTTAGAAGCCCCTTATAAGATTAAGAGCTCTTTCTAGGCAGCTGAGTGAGTTACTGCATCTTTTCCCACTGAGAACGCCCGGTGCTTTCTGGTCCAGCAACGCCAGCAAGGACCACTGGAGGTCACTCTGTCTCCCCCAGCAGGTGTGCCCCAGGGCCTCCCAGACACGCTTGTTTGCATCCAGAGGCTTCTGAATGTCCACCAGGTGGTACAGCCCAGCAGTGAATGTGCGTGGTGGGAACAGGGCTTCAGGGACCACGGTGGCCCCTCCTCCCTGGATGGAGAGCCCAGCAGGCTCCTGGATAGGTTAGGGAGAGTCAGTTATGCGACAAGTCTTTATGCACTTGTGGAAACTCCCAGGCCAGGCGGGTGCTAAAGTGGGTGATGGTAGGGTTTCACAGTTCAGTAAAACCAGCCTTGCCTTTAATCAGCCTGCACGCTCCTGGCGCTGTGGCAGTGGGTGCCGTGGCAGTCATCTCATGGGCACAAGGCATCACTTCCGCCAACAGCATCCTCGTCCCAAGCTCTGGGCTGAGCGCTGGGGATGGAGAATGGGACAGGGCACAGACCTGGCCTCAGGGAGCTTCCAGGTTGCTGGGGGGACGCGAGCAGGTCATGCTGTGCCCTCCAGGGCAGCGATGTACCAGCCGTGTGCCTCTGGGGTTAGGCAGAATGGCGGAGGTGCGAGCGATCCAGTCTGGAAAGGGAAGGAAGGCTTCCTGGAGGAGGAGATGAGTTTTGAAGGATGAAAAGGGAGAGAATTGGGCAAGACAGAGGGAGAAGAGGGGTAAAGCCAAGAGGAGCAGGGGAGCAGCCAGCTGTGTGCAGGGAACTCCAGAATCTTCCATCTTCCTGAAGGGAGATGGGAAGGCCGGGTGGTGCAGGCCCTGGGGCTCACACTGTGGAGTGGGGACTCAATCCAGCGTTTGAAGTGCCTCTGGGGAGAGACCTGTCAGATCAGCCTTGGAGTGGACCACCTGGGGGCCGTGGCAATGTGAGGGTGTCCAAGAAACTCTGGTCACATCTCTCCTTGACCTCCTGCTGCCTGCGGCACCTCGTCCTTAAGGGCAGGACCACAGACGCTGTCAGGCCGAGTTGTACGGATTGTTTATGTTAAGGGGGCAGCTCGTGCGAAGAACATGGGTTTTGAATAGAGCAGCTTCAGGTCTTGGCTTGGCAACAAAGCTCTGTGTCCTTTGATGAGTGACGAAATCTCTCTGAGCCCCATTTTCTCATCTCCAAAATGGGGATCATGACACTTTTCAGGGTCTTTGGAAGGATTTAATGACTGTATGTGTATAAATATAGAGCGAGAGCTCAGGTTATAGCAGACGCTGGGTACACGATGCTACTCATCTCCATTAGCAATATTTTAGAAGGAGTATAAGAGAGGAGAGAGTGAGATCAATTAGCCTCTTGCAGTCGACTTGTTGAGCTATTTGAAGATGAGAGTTTGAACTAGGGCAGTGGCCAGGGAGAAGCAGAGAAGGGTTTGGAGCTGAGATGTTTCTGAGAGGTAAAATCAGAAAGACTTTGTGATGGATACATGTGACGGAGGAGGAATCCGCAGTGGCTTCCAGGTTTCTGCTGTGAGTGCTTGGAAGGCTGACGCGACAGCAGCCACAGGGAGATGAACAGATTTCCGGGGAGACGTGGAATAAGTTGGGCGAGAGGGTGCACGTGGGGAGCCAGTCCGTGTAGAACTGGAACCATGGCCAGAATGCCTCGCTCTGGTGCACAGCCTGTCTGAGTCCCCTCGAGGACACCTGCTGCCCCCTTCCCTGCTGGCAGCTCCCCTCTGGCTCAGACCCTCTGTGCCTATGTTCGCTGCATCTGCTCTGTGGCTGCCGGCCCGGACTGCTTCTTTGTGCATCTCCGGTCCTGTCTGTAGGATTGGACGGCTTGGATTGGTGGGTATATTATTATCTATTGCTGTACAAACATAATGGCTTAAAGACACGTACAGTAAGTCCCCTACATACAAACGAGTTCCATTCTGAGAGCATGTTCATATGTCCAATTTGTTCGTTAAGTCCAACAAAGTTAGCCTAGGTACCCAGTCGGCTATATACTGCTGCTTCTACACTTGCCTCCGGATGTCCTGGGCTTAAAATAAAGGTACTGTACTCCTGGACTCTGTACAGTCCTGTACAGTACACAAAAGCACAACCACTCGTAGAGGATGCATGCACGTGACAACGTATGCCAGACGTGGGAACTAACACATGATTGGACGTGTGAATGCGCGTTCGCAACTTTGAAAGTTGGCAACTTGAAGGTTCACATGTAGGGGACTTACTGTACTTATTACCTCACAAATTCTGGGGGTCAGGGTCTGGGCACAGCTTAGCAATGTAACGTCCTAACAGGAATGACATGCTATCGAGTTGGCCATATTCTGTTGGTTAGAAGCAAGTCCTGTCTGTACTTGAAGGGAGAGAACGACACAAAGGCAGGTGTGAACACAGAAGGTGGTGATGCTGGGGTCACCTTGGGCCCCAGTGCAGGTGTAGACCTCATGGGCCAGGATGGCTTCCTTTGGGTCAGGCTTCAGTTCTCAGCTCGACTGCTGGGGCCAGAAACAGGCAGGGTCACCTGGTGTAGAGTATGGTGGCCTCTGCACGGTAACTGCCTCTTCACACTTGTTCCGAAGGGTCACTGGCGTTGTGGACTTAAGACATCATGGCCTGTAGCCTGAGACTCAGAGAAGGGCAGGAATTTCCTCAACCTCACATAGCGGTAAAAATCCGTGACACAAAATCTGGAAGCTCCTCGTGAGGTTCACTTTCTCTAGTTAAGTAGGTACTGTGGCTACTTTGTTTCATGACCTACATTGACATTTTGGGGATGCTCTCGAAGCTTTTCTCACTGTCCAGCTCCTCAGAATTGGAAACAGCACAAGTACTGGTTTTTCTCTATCAGTTTTAACACGTTACATTTCATTTTCAGCCACTTACATTAAATCTAGTTTTCAGTCCGAAGTTACAGAAAGTTTTGACGTATGCAATTAACCATCGTTTGACAAAAACAGGGAACGCGTTGCATACGAGAACCTCGTCTCTCTAATTCAGAGGGAAGATCTTGCCTTTTTGCGCTTTGACTTTCTCATCTGGACGGAAGGGAGGCAGCTCGCCTGATCCTAAGCCCTGAGCGTCCGGCTGCTCCCCTCTGGGCTGCTGTGAGGATCAAAGGGCTAGGGCGCGTGAAGGCGCTGGCTGCCCAAACGCCAACCAGGGCTGCGCTGATACCACAAAGGGCTTCGTCCAGATGCTGCAGCTGTTTTAAAATTTATTATTTTAATTGAAGTGTAGTTGCTTTACAACGTTGTGTTAGTTTCAGGTGTACAGCAAAGTGATTCAGTTACACACGTACATGTACAAATATACACATATACATATATACATATATATACTTTTTCAGATTCTTTTCCCTTATAGTTTATTTGAAACTATTAAGTAGAGCTCCCTGTGCTGTACAGTAGGTCCTTGTTGTGTATCTATTTTATATACAGTAGTGTGTATCTGTTAATCCCAAACTCCTAATTTATCCCTCCCTCCTGCCTTTCCCCTTTGGTAACCATAAGTTTGTTCTCCATGTCTGTGAGTCTATTTCTCTTTTGTATATCAGTTCATTTGTATCTTTTTGTAAAGACTCCACATAAAAGTGATATTGTATGATATTTGTCTTTCTCTGTCTGACTTACTACACTTAGGATGATCAACTCTAGGTCCATCCATGTTGCTGCAGACAGCATTATTTCATTCTTTTTTTATGGCTGAGTAATATTCCATTGTATATATGTACCACATCTTCTTTATCCATTCATCTGTTGATGGCCACTTAGGTTGCTTCCATGTCCTGGCTATTGTAAGTAGTGCTGCTATGAACACTGGGGTGCATGTATCTTTTTGAATTATGGTTTTCTCCAGATATATGCCCAGGAGTGGAATTGCAGGATCATATGGTAGTTCTATTTTTACTTTTTTAAGGAACCTCCATACTGTTTGGCCTAGTGGCCGCACCAGTTTACATTCCCGCCGACAGTGTAGTAGGGTCCCCTTTTCTCTGCACCCTCTCTGATGATGCAGCCATTTACATGGAGCTTCTTCTCCAGGATTCTAGACTGACTTGTTCCCACTTCTGTTTGTACACGACCATCCGGAAACCTATTCCGTAAAGAGAGATTCTAACATAAGCTGCTAAGCCCTGGAGCAGAGGTCCAGCGAGACCATTCAGAAGGTGTTATAACAAACGTTGGTGTCTGCGCTCCTGACCGAGCACTCTGGGATGAGGCCTCTGCACGTCTTTCCTCCTCTGCCTCACGTCTGTGACTTGTGCCCTTCTGAACCAAACCCTGATGGGCACCTTTACTCAAGTGCCAGGGAGTCACTGGTCCCAACCTGAGTTCCAGTCGACACCAGACTGAATGTTCACCTGATTGGGATCATATTCCTCCAAAAATACTGCCCCAAATACTGGTTCTCAGAAATGCCAGTGGGCTTTTCAGCAAAGAAGGGCTGTGGCCAAACGTGTCCATGAAACTCCGTACGTGGGCCTCCGCCTTGTGTGGGTTCCAAGCACTCACAGTCACTTTATTTTTAATCCAGTGTTTTCTGGACTTATTTCTACAGGAAGCACTCCTTTTTTTTTTTTTTTTTTTTTTTTTTTTTTTTTTTTTTTGCGGTACGCGGGCCTCTCACTGCTGTGGCCTCTCCCGTTGCGGAGCACAGGCTCCGGACGCGCAGGCTCAGTGGCCATGGCTCACGGGCCCAGCCGCTCCGCGTCATGTGGGATCTTCCCAGACCGGGGCACGAACCCGCGTCCCCTGCATCGGCAGGCGGACTCTCAACCACTGTGTCACCAGGGAAGTCCAGCACTCCTTCTCTGAATGTAAAAAACCTTGAACAAAACATATTAACACCCTGTAGAGCAGAACCGTAGCCTTGCAAATGCTGTGTATACAGGCACAGAAATGCTTTCTCTTGAACCTCAGCTCAGAAAGACCCTAGAGCTGGATGCTGCTGCCCAAATCCACTGATCTGATCCCTTTGCATTGTATGAAATCATTAAATTTAATTTAATGAATGTGATTTAATTGTATTATACTGCTTTAAAAAGATACACATGCTGCTCTAATAAACTTCGCATGCGGCACGTTTTGGGGCTTGTTGGGAACTTAACAACCAGCTTTCCTCTTTCAGTTCATGATCACATAAATGGAACCAGAGATTCCTAACTTGGAGGCTGTGTTGCGGCCCCCTGGCCTCTCCCCTTGACCATCCGTGAACAGAGCCCGCAGCTGCTTCTGCCACTGCCTGGGTTTCTGTCACCCACCTGCACTGATCCTGGGGTTTTCCAGGCACTTGGTCACCATGTACTTGCCATGATTTAAAAAATTTTTTTAATTTGTTTTTTGAAGGACAGTTGATTTACAATGTTGTGTTAATTTCTGCTGTACTGCAAAGTGACTCAGTTATACATACATATATATATATATACACATTCTTTTTCATTATGGTTTATCACAGGATAGTGAATATAGTTCCCTGTGCTCTACAGTAGGACCTAGTTGTTTATCCATGCCATGATTTATTTTTTATTAAAGTTATCTGAGAAGTGAGTTTGATCAAAGAGAAGGTGTGTTTAAAAGCATCAGATGATGACACAAGTTTGAAAAACGACTCATCTTTTTTTTTTTTTTTTTGGTCACGCTGCGCTGCTTGTGGGATCTTAGTTTCCTGAACTGGCGCCCTCGGGGGTGAAAGCGAGGGGTCCTAAGCACTGGACCTCCAGGGAGTTCCCGAAAAAGGACTCATCTTAAACAGCCAGCACTTTCTGTCCCCCTCTTTCAGTCCATCGGTCTGTTTACTGATAATAAATAACGAAACAGTACTATGCGTTTGAAGAACGTTTCATCTTTTCAGAACGCGTCCACATTTGTTGGATGCGGGATCCTCCTAGCAACCCTCCAGGGCATGGGTGCCTGGGTGCAGTGACCCCGCCCAGCCAGCAGTGAAGTTCCAGGTGGCGCTGGGGCCTCCAGGTTCCCAGGGATGCTCAGGTCAGAGGAGGCTGCAGGCCGACCTGGACCAACAGGTGGGGGAGGGTCTGAAGGGGTTCCTCCCCTCCCCCTCCTTGCTTTCTCCCCCAAATAAAGGGAGAGGTGGATACCTTCCTGACCACATCGCGGCGGGGGCTTCTCCCAGTATAAAACTTCTGGGTGCTTCTCATTATACAGTCCGTCCCTCCCTCCCCCCCCCCCCCCGCCATTTCTATTTCTGTGCGCAGAAGACGGACATCTGAGTCCTGACCGGCACCAAGGCCCGAGCTGTCCTTTTCGAGTAAACGGTTAGCGCCACCTAGCGGCCAGCGGAGAGTCCATGTCACCAAGAGACCCAGGGGCTGGTCTTTCCCCCCTTTTCAGCCGAGGGTAGCGTCTGATAACACTTTATGAACTGATTCCCCGGGAGAGCGCTCGCCTGAATCACTCCCTTGAAAAAGGTCCAAATGCAGTTGTTTAGTTTAATGACCTGCATGACTATGGGCTTTGGATGTTGTGTGTGTGCCAAGAAAAGGGGTGAACAATACACAACCCCTTGAGGCGAACGTTCCTTTGGAGAGCAGAGCAGACAACATAAGCCCCAGTGTTCCGGAGGGCCCGTGGTTGCAGTCGCATTTCTACGGCATTAATCAATTTGTCCTGTGATGGACAGGAATGCCGTTCCCACGCTGAGCTTTGTTTGCTGGGAAAAGGTTTAGAAAGTAAAGGGAAGCCCCAGCCCTTCACCAGAATCTCAGCAAACTCTTCCTCCACGTGAAAGGGAAGCGGGAGGGGCGGTGTGCTCGCCTCGGAACAGCCTCTACTGTCTCTGTCCAAAGAGCACCCAGACCTGGAGTGTAAGATGCACCCTGCTGGCAGTCACTGGGAGCCCGGCTTCAGAAGCTGCCCTGCGTGCCGTGTTGGCTGTGATCATCCAGAAAGGCTGACCTCAGAGGTCTGAGCATGACCTACGAGCTGGACCCCGTGGGGCTCTTCTGCTTGGCTGGGTGGGAGGTCACGGGAAACCATCTTGCATGATGTGCACTTCATTCTTGTTCTACGTTAGAGCCACGTGTGTGTGACTCAGAGCCCCAAAGTGCAGGGGGTTTGCCCTGGGATGCGGTCTTACTTCCAGACCCTGCCGCTCAGCCTTGCCTTTCGTAGTTCAGGACTTAGCAGGCAGAAGAAGCCCACTTGCACATCACGAAGTTGAGACCATATGCTGCCTTGCATTGCGAAGCAGACTTTTAATAGCAGTCCCCTGTTAACTAGCGCTCACTCACCATCCACTTTCACACCTCTCCTCCCTTGCTCCAGGGCTGCTGCTTCTGTGAACCCGCAGTTCAGACCCTCGCTGGGTCTGAGCATCAAAAGGCATCCCTTGGCTTCTCCAGGCATGAATGCAGGTGCGATGTCAGCCCGACTGCCTGCTCCTTCCTCTTCCCCACCTCAGCCATCGCCTCCTGCCCTCCCTTCTCCCCACCTGTGAGCGATGGGTCCCTGGGCTAGCTCCGAAGCACCTTCTTTCATCCATTGATTGGGGTTTTATTTTTAAGAAGAAAGCCAAGCACATTTTTAACTACCGCAGCCAGATGGAGCGAGCTCTTCTGAGGCAACGCGGCGGTAATAAAACTCAGCGGGCTGACGGGGCCTCGCCGATGAGGGCCCTGGGGCTCCCCGGCTGCTCTCACCACCCTCGCAGGATGCCTTGGTTGGGTGGGGGAAGCAATAACCCCCGGGCAGTGTTTCCCTGACTTTTTCTGTCCTTGAACAACTGACCGAAGTCCACACCTTTCCGGTCCCCAAGCCTTTCCACCTCCATCTGGAAGATTCTTCACGCCTCGGGCCTCACGGTGATTCTTTCTTCCTGGTGACCCTCGCTGTAGGCACCCACTTCCTGACCCCATAACGCACGCGCACGCGCACACCTGCCCGCGCACGGAGTAACATAGCTTGTTTCTCCATCATTAAGTCATCTCCTCTGAGCCATAATCCTTTCCTCCAGCCCGGCTTCTGGAACGGACTCTCACTCTCTCTGCTGTGAGAGCACCCTCTGCCCCGAGAGCACCGCAGGGTCAGGGCCGGCCCTCCGGGATGGACGCTGCAGGCATCCTCACTCTCCCCCTGGCCTGGCCCTGGGGACCAGTCCCCGGTCGTGCTGGCTTTCCTCATCTGCTCTCAGGCGTGCTGCTGCTTGATGGCCTCCACTCCCCCTCGGTCCTGCCTTTTATGCTAACGCCCCCCTCCCCCAGGCAGAGCCAGACGCGGCTCCCCTGCTGGCACAGTCCTGGGAAATGCGCCCACTGCGGCCTGATCGTCTTACGGGGTGATGTTCGCTCAAGTCCACTCCCGCCCCTAAGCTCCTCTGCAGGGCCTGGCTTCGGGCTCCGTGAGTGGCTGCGGGGTGGAATGGAGGTGAGCACAGTGGTGACCCGAGTGGGGCGGGGGTGAATCACCGCGGCCGCTGCGGTGCTGAGGGCAGCAGCTCATCTCCAGCTACCCTCACAGCAGCCGCGGGCGTGGCTTGTACCGTCACTGCTTTAGGGAGGCATGAGCTGGGGTAACCTGCCTGGGAGCCCACGGGCCTCTGTGCCGAGCGTCCTGCGGGCGGTGGGACGGGGTGAGGTCGGGGCAGGGCAGCCCTCAAGGGGGCCGCTGCGGAGCCGGGCGCAGGGGAGCAGCCACGAGGCGCCTGGTAGCTGTGGGGTGTGGGCCGGGGGTCGTCCAGAGAGCGCGTCCCGGTGGCAGGAAGGCGGCTGGGGAAGGGATCCAGAGGGACCTCAGCGGCGGGCGAGGTGGGCGAGGAAGGGCCTCAGGACGGCAGGGCTTCTGACGTGGGCGTTGGGCAGGTGGGTCCCATGACCAGAGAGGGGGCACAGGAGATCAGCCCTGCCTGGGGTCGGGGTGTGGGAGCATCAGCGCGCTCCACAAGTTTGGGGCGTTTGAGGGCCCCGGTCCGCCTGAGGGAGGGTCGCACGGCGGCGGCTGGAGCCACAGGGCCTGTGTAGGGCTGCGAGAAGGGGGCAGGCACCCAGGCCGCAACAGCACGTGGAGAGGGCCGGGCGGCCGGGAGGCCGCGCAGTGGGTGAGGTAACGCTGCCTCAGCTGGGCTGTGGGGCCCCTCTGCGGGGCTGGCTGTGAAGGCCTCCCCCAGCCCCCCAGCCTGCCATCTTCCCCGGGGCTGCCCTTCTGGGGCAGGGGTGCTGCCTCTTTGCCCCGCATCCCGTGCCCCGGCGCCCAGGGCAGCCCAGGTGCCCTTACCGCGCCTCCCTGGCTGACCTACTGCTGCCCTGGGCCCCACTTTCAGAAACGCATGCTTCCCCAGGAGCCCCTCTCTACTCCCAAAGGGATGGGAGGGTAGGACGTCTTTCCTTTTCTCTGAACCAGGAGTCAGCAAACGTTTTCTGTGAAGGGCCACGTAGTAAATTATTTTGTCGTTTGCTGTCCAGACTCTGCCCCAATGTCTCGGTGAGCAAAAGCAGCCCTAGACGATGTGGGAAGGAATGAGTGGGATGGTGTTTCAATAAAACTTTATTTAGAAGAACAGGTGGTGGGCCGGGGCAGGCGGGCATGGGCTGCGGTTTGCGGTTCTTGCTGGAAACCATTCCTCCGCCCTGTGTGGGCAGAAACCAAACTCTCCAGGACCAGCAAGGCTGGGGGTGGGCGGTAGGGGAGAGTGGGGAAGGGGCTCCTAGAGCACGATGCCCGCGCCCCTCACTGCGGTTCCCAGTCCGGGGCTCTGTTAGCCCCACGTCAAGCACTGGCTTCCCTGTGAACTTGCCCCATTGTTCCCCTCCCCAGCCCCCCCGTAGTAATTCACCCTCCCCTCCAGGGTCAGCCGGTGCCCTCTCATCCCCCACCAAGAAAGCCATCTTCAGTTACGGTAGGCGGCGAGGAAAGACAACCCCGTAATTCAGTAAATACGCGGCGCGTGCCCCTGTGAGCTGGGCACGTGCGGGGCGCTGGTGGCACCAGGGCGACCGCCGCCCTTCCCGGTCCCCAGGCGTCGAGCAGAGGACTTTCCTGGGCTTGGAGCCCCAGACTTGCTGTCATTTATGTCGCCTTCCTTCGGTTTGAAATCAAACGCATGCAGCCCCTGTTCTTTCTCCAGCGACACCCGCTGCCCACCACCCAGAGCCTCTGAGCCTGCAGTAGGCTGGACCTGCCTGGCAGGTGACGCTCCCACGGTGGGTGAAGGGCCCCTCCCAGCCCCTTCACCAAATCTCTTCCCTACTGACCCTCACGAGGGAGTTGAAACGCCCTCTCCCTCAGCAGTGCGGGTAAAGCTCACGTCCAGGTGGCCCTGGGAAACGCAACAAAGATGGTGGCTTACTAAATACGGACTAAGTGTCGGCCCCTGGGGAAGCCTCACCCGCTCACCTCCCGCGCAGTCGCAGTGAAGGCGGATGAGGAGAAACTGGAGCTCACGGGGTTAGATGCTTGGCACAAGGCAGGGGCCAGGGTGGGTTTGAACCCAGGTCTGCGCGGTCCAAGCACGGTACTTTCTGCTGGGCGCCTGCCGTTGGCCCCACCCACACAGGGTGGCCTTCCCTCACCAGGAGCAGAAAACGGGACTGCGGGTCCGGTGACTCCCCAGGTGGGGGGGGGGTGCGTGCGTATGGGGGGAGGGGAGTAAACAACTCAGGGCAGGAGACCGTGGTCATCAGGCCTGGAGGGTCAGCCGCAGGGGCCCTGGCAGCAGCTCAGGGTCACTCGGGGCGCTGGGGAGCTGGGAGCAGTGTCAGGACCAGTAGGGAGTGGGTGGGGGAGGGATGGGGGCGTCTGTCTCCTTGGGCTCCGTCCTCTGCCATCTCTCCGACCCCCTGTCCAGTGAACCGGGCCTGAAAGGCGTGGGCTCCGTGCCAAGCCCCGACGTTGGCACGTACCCTCCACGCCACCCTGGAGGAGCTTATTACGACTGTGTTTGGAAAAGGAGGCTGAGAAATCAGAGCAAAGGTGGGAAACTTTGTTTTCGTGTAGATTGGGAGGGGCACGTGGAAACAGAATGGCGAAACAAAGGCTGATAGCTTTTGTGTTCATCGTGGACCTGGAGAGATGGGATGCAGGTGGGTGTGTGGTCGCTGGGGGATGGGCGAGCAGGGCGCCTCTCAGGAACCGGCTCACGTGAGCCCGTGCTGTGCAGCAGCTCTCAGGCCCGCCCACCCCTCTGGGAGAGAGTTCCCCACCCCCTCAGGGGTGGGACATGGGCTCCCTGCTCCTTTTGAGCCCCCCGAGGCTGGGAATTGTCCCGCTGAGGTCTGAGGCCGGTGACCAGGGTGTAGGGAGTGCAGGGTGGAGCGGGTGGGATGGCAGAGCAGGGGGACAGGACACTCGAGAGCGATGGCCTGGACCCAGCTTGGTCCTCCGATGCGGTCTCACTAGGATGGTGACCCGCAGGCCGGGCAACTTAGACGCTTTACATGCGTTATCGTTTCGTTGGGTCCTAGTCACTGTTTCCAATTTGTAGCAGGAGAAACAGAGCCACGGAAGAGTTAGCAAGTCATCCAGAGTCACAGAGACGGTGAGCAGAGCGCGGCTGGACCCACCTCCTCCAGCTGCGACCGCCCAGGGGACAGGGCTCGGCCTGGCCTGGCCGTGCGTCGGGCTCCCACTGGGCGCTGTGTGAACGTTCACCAATTCGGCAGCGCCAGCAGGACCACCAGTGTTTCCTACTGTCTTTGCTGGCCTTTATTGAAGAAGAGGCATCGTGATTCCGGTCCCGGTGATTGCTTCCGTGGAGTTCAAAGCCATCAGGGGGGTTAACAGTTTCCTGGGCCTGCCGTTTCCAGCTTCATGAGATGCCCCGGGGCTGCTGGAACTCTCAGGCTGCCTGACTGCAGCTCTGACCCACCCTCCTTGCTTTTCCCTTTGCAGGCCTTTGCTTGGGCTGTAGGAATGGTGGGTGGAGGGTGTTTCTGGTTGAACTTTGCAGACCAACGTCAGGGACAGCTGAAGTGTGGCTGGAAGGGAGGGCCCTGGCCTGTCTCCAGAGCCCATCTCCTCTGGCCCAGGGCAGCGGTGCCCATCACTCATTGGCCCTTGCCGAGCAGGCATTGTTAATGCCAGATGACTAAAGCAGAAGGGTTAGGCTGTGGGGCAATTAGGGGATGAATGGGCTTCTGTTCTCTACCCTGACCACATGTGCTGCACGCAAATAAACACCTCACTCTCCTCCTGTAAACACACCTCATGCAGGTAGACGCTTGTCTGCTCACCTCTCTCTCGTGGGAGACATGCCCTTCTCATGCCCTGGCATCACCGGCCTCTTTGCTGCTTAAAGGACGCTGCAACCTTGAACCAACTCCCGGTGTCCCTTCCGGAGGGGATGAAAATGAGCCATCAGCAGGGCCCGATCCCTTACCGGCGCCTGGCAAGGCCCCTGGGGAGGCAGGTCCCCATTGTGCAACACCCAGGCACAGCCTAGCGTTTCTCCCAGATGCCTCTAGGCCTCGGTTGTATTCTTCCTCTCTCCCCACCCCTCTCTCCGCACAGTTACGGATTTTGCAAGGTCCATACAACACAGGGCCACGCTTCCACCTCTCCCAGCTCATCTCTCCCGTGTTTCTTTTGCCCTTTGGTGCTGATGGGTTTCAACAACTCTGTATGACAAAGCTGCTAGATGAAAGTAACAGCTTATTCACAGTACTCACGTGGCCACCCCTGTGGGCAAACCAGCACCTATGTTTTCCCAGAGTGGGAAAGGACGGAGCCACGTAACCTTCTCAGAACAGGCCTGGGAAGTTTTTTGTTTTTTAATGGAACACAATATCTTTGTTTGCAAGGAAGGGAAGGTGTGAAGGAGCCTAGCATTCTCGAGCCAATTCCTAGAACGAGAACCAAAGGGAAAATCCTGAGATTGCCCTGAGATCCAGTGATCTTCGGGAGGCCTTCTCATACATGCGCCTTTCTTGCTGTTGTAGGAGTGATGCGCCAGCGGGACGCCTCTGGAAGCGTCCCGCTGCGGTGAAGACGGGGCGGTGGCCAGTGATGGCTGCCACCCTAGGCTCCGAGGGACCGTTTGAAACGCCAGTGTTAGGGCTTCGCTCCTTTGAATCATGAAGGACATGTTTTGGCAGATACCGTACATTTTCAATGCCGGATCGACGACCAACTAGCGCTGGCCCCGTCCCGCTGCAGAGACACGTGGAAAAGGCCTTGTGTCCACACGTTAGAAATATAGGCTGGGCCAGGGAGCGTGATGTACTCAACATCTTCAGAGTTTTCACAGAAGTCTCGCTGAGAGGACCCAAGCGCGAGGGGCTGTTCATTTCCCATCACCTATGGTGACCACTTGCGACCCAGACCCTGGAATCTTCTCTCCTTTATTTGAGCCCTCGCCTGGTGGTGGAAATGGCTATGTTTCCATAAACACCTGTGTCCTTTTCCTCCTGGGCCCCCCACCCCCGATGACTTGTTCTAGCTTCCTGTTGGATGTGGCCATGGGCCTGGTCCAGAGCAGGGAGGTGTGGGAGGGATGTTGCCTGCTTCCAGGCCTGCCCGTGACGCTCTCCCCACTGCCCCCCACAGGCCCGCTGCCCTCCGGGGGATGGAGCAGACGCCAGAGGGCAGGAGCCTGGGGTCCTGAATGACCACATGCAGAGCCTCAGGCTCTCAGTGAGTGAGAAATAAACTTCCATTGGATTCAGCCCCTGAGGTCTGGGAACTTGCTTGTTTCATCGACAGAGGAATGGATAAAGAAGATGTGGTACACATATACAATGGAATACTACCCAGCCACAGAAAAAGAATGAAATAATGCCATTTGCAGCAACATGGATGGACCTACAGATTGTCACGCTAAGCGAAGTCGGAGAAGGACAAATATAGTATGATATCACTTACACGCGGAATCTAAAAAAATGATACGAATGAACTCATTTACAAAACAGGAATAGACCCACAGACATAGAAAGCAAACTTATGGTTACCAAAGGGGAAAGGGGGTGGAGAGGATAAATTGGGAGATTGGGATTGACACATACACACTGCTCTATATAAAACAGATGACCAACAAGGACCTACTGTACAGCACAGGGAACTCTACTCAATATTCTATAATAACCTATATGGGAAAAGAATCTGAAACTATATATATATGTATAACGGAATCACTTTGCTGTACCCCTGAAAGTTACACAAGATTGCAAATCAGCTGTACTCCAGTTAAGAAAAAAAGATGATGCCCCAGTCCTGAGCGTGCTCCAGGACACCCTCCGTGCCACCTGAGGGCCTCTCCCAGCGCCACTGACCACACGTAAAGTAGAACTCGGCCTGCGGTCGCTGCTAAGGCTTCCTGGAAGCCCTGCACCCCTGACGGTAGCACCCGCCTCGCCCTCTGACCCCACAGCCTGCTGCTTTTGGGGGGTGCCGGGGTGACAGGTTGAAGGCAGCAGCTGCCCACCCCTTGTCATGTGGATGGAGCCTCGCCGGGGGCCCAGCCCTTGCTGTCTTTGCTTACCGAAGGCTTTCACAGCGCCAGTCGGCTTCCGCTCGGCCCCTCCCCTCCCACCCAGCCCACCGCTTTCCTGCCATCCGGCCCCTGGAGCTGGGCTGCACGAGGCTCTCCTGGACGCGGCGCCCTGAGTGGGGACAGTGGGCTGTGGGCCGGGGCAGACCTGGATTCCTGTCCTGGCCCTGCCACCTGGGAACTGTTGATTTTGGCAACGACTTAATCTCTCTGAGGCTCAGTTTTTGCTTTTTGTTTTTTTTTCACCTTGAGAAATCACATACATATTTTAATAATGTTCTCATAGCCACAGTCATTTCTGGAGCTGCTCTTTGCGGGTGATTACTTTTTGCTTGCAAAGTGGTGAGAACACCTGCTTTAGCAGGTCCTTGTGCAGTTAACTAAGGCAGGTTGAGGGTGCCCCTGGGCTCCCGGCAGGTGGTCCGCGACCCTGGGGGAGGACCGAGGCTCTGTCCACTCCAGGTCGCCTGTGGTTTCTGTCCCAGAGCCTTGTGGACAGTTGAACGACTTCAAGGCATGAAAACATTTTTTCATCTCTCATTTTTTTTAAATGTATTTTTATTTTTTGGCTGCGTTGGGTCTTCGTTGTGGTGCGTGAGCTTATTGCAGCGGCTTCTCTTGTTGTGGAGCACGGGCTCTAGGCGCGGGGGCTTCAGTAGTTGTGGCACACGGGCTCAGTAGCTGTGGCTCGTGGGCTCTAGAGCGCAGGCTCAGTAGTTGTGGCTCATGGACTTAGTTGCTCTGCGGCATGAGGGATCTTCCTGGAACAGGGCTCGAACCCATGTCCCCTGTATTGGCAGGTGGATTCTTAACCACTGTGCCACCAAGGAAGCCCTCATCTCTCATTTTTAAGTTCTTTTATTTCTAGAACATTTACAAACAGCGAACCCTTCCTCCAGACCCGGTCTTACCACCCCAGGAGGAAATGAGGCTGCCACACTCAGGTCATAGCTGCAGAGGTGGAGGCCTAGAGACAGCCATGCTGAGGGGGACAGGCTTCTCCAGGAAACCTGCCAATGCTGGGGACACTGCCTGGGGCCACATCGGGGACATGGTGCTCAGGTGCCCAGGAAGGGTGGCCGCCAGGCCCAGGGCTCAAGGAGGGAAATCCCTCCAGCGTTTAGACCTTCTGTAAGGAAACCAAATCACACAGCAGCCTGAGGTCTGAAAGTCGCCCTCAATGGCTCCAGCTGGCCAGTACTGGTCCCTCTGCTACAGTGTGGACGGGGTTAGAAGTCAGGGGCCAGGCTTTTCCAGTGCGTTTCCACGGCTTCGTTAAGGCCTTAAACTCCAGAGCTGGGAAAAGATAAAAGTAACAAACAGAAGAAATCGTTGCGGTGACTTCGAAGCAGAGAGCCAGCTTTTGCAGACAGCTCTCCACCTGCCTGGGGGCCTCCCCTGTCCCCAGCTGACCACACCTTCCCCGAGCAGCAGGTGAAGGCGTAATAAACGCTGAGTGTCCCCGGGCGCTGCCACTTGGCAGCGGGGGTGACCAGACCACTGAGCCCCAGAGGGTCTCCAGCTTCTGGGGGTTGGGTCCATGGTGTGCTCCCCTGCCCCCGAGCCTCCCAACAGCCTGTGCAGGCAGACAGTCTAGTGAGAGCCTGGATGTGCAGACCAAGGCATCCAGGACCCGAATGCCAGTCTTCCCCAATCCCCCCAAACGTTGCCAGGGTGGGTGAGGCTTGACGGTGTAATTTTTTGTTTTTTGGGCCATGCTGCGTGGCGTGTGGGATCTTAGCGCCCCGACCAGGTATCGAACCGTCACCCCCTGCAGTGGAAGCACGGAGTCTTAACCGCTGGACCGCCAGGGAAGTCCTTTGACAGTATAATTGATATGAATCCCTGTGTTACTGGGCTGAGAGGACACAGACCAGATTGCCAGAAACACCTCTCGTTCCTCCCCAAAACTTAAAAAAAAATCCAAAAAACCAAAAATGCTGGCTTTTCCCTCACACAAAGCAAATTTCTCTTACACCTAAACCCAACTTCTTTTAGACTTGGGGTGATGAAGATCTGGCACCCCACAGACTCTCCCTCAACTCAGAACCTGTCACAGGTAACAGGGCACCTTGGCTGCCGAGGGACAGTGCCGGGGAGGGGGTCGCCGAAATGAAAGACTTTAGAAAGACACTCCGTACAGGCAGCAGCAGAGACTAATTCTCTTGGTATGACCGAGGGCCTGAGGTTGTCTACACCCAGCTTAATAACTGCTCTAAAAAAAAAATCTCTGGGGCTTCCCTGGTGGCGCAGTGGTTGAGAGTCCGCCTGCCGATGCAGGGGACGCGGGTTCGTGCCCCGGTCCGGGAAGATCCCACATGCCTCGGAGCGGCTGCGCCCGTGAGCCATGGCCGCTGAGCCTGCGCGTCCGGAGCCTGTGCTCCGCAACGGGAGAGGCCACAACAGTGAGAGGCCCGCGTACCGCAATAAAAAAAAAAAAAATAAAATCTCTGGTTTGGTGTCACATGTAGCTAAGCTCTGGCCACCCCTTTGTCCACTACCCCTTCTGTGAAGGCCTCAGCCGTGGGGACAGGCTGGCACTTGTGGGAAGAAGCCTGTCCCCTTGTTATCGTCCTCAGCTGTAGCCTCTGGAACGTACCATGGCAGCACGGGGGAGAAATGATACCTGAACAGTTTTTACATGAGCTCTTTAGAAAAACATTTTACAAACAGGTATATTGGAGCAGTGGGTGTCGTTAATGTTACATCAGGGGCAAGTCTGAGCACGAGAGGCACCCCTCTGGGCTTCGGGTCTGTAGCTGGATGCTCAGCTGCCCACAGAGGCTTGCTTGGGGCGGGCGGGAGAGGCGGAGGGAAACAGTGCGGGGTGGGCGGTGACGCTAAAGCACGGCCTGCGTTTGCTCCGTGAGCAGAGTCCGGGCAGGGCACCGCCTGAGGGCTGCCAAGCAAGGGGCCGAGAGCAGGACGGGGCAGCGGGTGTTCTGCAGGCCGTTTCCTGGCCCCTCCCAGCTCCCTCACTAAGGGCACTGAGCCTCTTCCCCGGCTCAGAAGTGGAGACTCCAGTGCCACCCTTCCAAGGCAGGCACGAGGACCCCGTGTCCCGGGCACAGAGTCACGATGGCAGCCCGAGACTCACCCACCAGGAGCCCCTAGACCAGGGGGAAGGCGGCCATACAGACCAGGATGGACGAGAGGCTTTCTGAACACTTGACCTTGAGGCTGAGCTTGACCACTGAGTGGGGCTTTATCAAGGGCAGAAGGACATGCCAGGTGGAGGGGCCAGCAGAAGGGTCTGGCCTGTGGGGTGTGAGCGGGAGTGTCTGGGAGCCGCGGGACTCTCGCCGTGGCTGGATGCCAGGTGATCCTGGTGACTCCGCGGGGGGCAAGGCCGGCCTGCAGGCAGCTGGCCACACAAGACAGACACACTGTGTCTTCAAAGCAGTGGGGCCAGGGGAGACTTTGAAACACACAGACTGATTCACCGTGAATCTGCTTCCTTGACTGAGCTTTTAATACTTAGCCAATATGTGCAAAGCCCAGAAAATCAATACCCTTCCTGGAGGCTAAGACCTCCTGGGTAGGAGGAGGGTGTTTGCTGTTTTGTTTTGTTTTTGCCGTAGTCATCACAGAAAATTCCAAACATGCAGAAGGGTACGTGTGTCTGTCACCCAGCTCCAACAGCTGCGAACTTGGACGTGAGTTTCCAGGCACAAGCACCGCACTTAGACGTGCATTTTAGGAAGCTAACCCGCGGCACCTGGGGGTCCCCACAGGAGGGGCTGGGCTGGAGATGGGAGAGGGGGCCAGGCTTGCAGCCTTGCCAGGTGAGTGATGTAAGGACCCAGACCAAGGCAAAGGGTGAGAGAGACCGGAGAGTCAGGAGAGATTCTGAAGCAGAACCGATAGGATTTGGTGGCCAACTGAGCGTGAGAGAGAAGGGGGAGGTTTAAGGTGACCCCACTACCTGTGGGTGATTACTGGGGAAGGAAAGGGCATGGGAAAGGGCAGAAGTCCAATCACAGTCTTTGAAACCCTGTGGGACCTCATTTTGGGACCTTGGTCACCAGGCTCCAGCCCTCCTTGGCCCTTTCCTGATTCCTTGACTGCCCTGAGCCATTTTACCCCAGGGCCTTTGCACACACTGCTCCCACATCGCGGGGTTACTTCGGTCCTCACAGGTCACATCCACAACCTCCTGCTTATCCTTTCAGCCTCAGCTCAGATGACACTTCCATCCTTTCTCTCCCTCTCGTGTTTTTCCTTATCCACTGACCACAACGTGCAATGAATGCTTCTGCTGATGTGATTACCTGCATATTTGTTTTCCATTTGCCTCCACAGAATGTGAGCACCATGCAGGCCCATCGATGAGCACACAGGGATGATGAGAGACTCTGGGTGGGGACGTCGACAGGCAGGGAGCCGGGGAGGGTCTCGGGGTGGAAGCCGGGGGTCAGAGGGGGAGGGCACACTCAGTCACAGGAAACCGGACCAGCCTGGGTCTGTGTGGTGCAAAGCCCCCATGTGCTGTGGGAAGAATGTATGAAAGACTCAGCTGGTTCAGCAATTCATCGTGGACGCAGAGAGCTTTCTGAGAGGCTACCATAGAGGCTTAGGTTTTAAATACGTGCTTTTAACTAAAGTCAAGCCCACTGGTACAGTCTTGTGTTTGCCATTCAACACACGTGTGTGTGAGTGTGTGTGTGTGTGTGTGTGTGTGGTGTGTGATGAATGTACTAAGAAATTCATGGGGGGTAAAACACCTGAGAGGTGCAGCGGGTCCAAAGGGCCCATCGGGTGGAAAAGACTGTGTGCAGACGTTGGCAGCGCCAGAAGGAGCCCTGTCAACTTCCCGACTGGCAGCATGATAGGGGGTCCAATGGTATGTGAACCCGGGGAACACCTGGGCTCGGGAAATGACACGTGCTGTCTGATCTGCTTGCGACAGTCATTTCAGAGATGCTCTGGGGAAGTTCCCTGTCTGCAGAAAACTGCCAGAGATACCAGCTCACAGGGCACCTGGCCCGGCTCCTCTCCAGAGCCTGGGAGGCCTGCCCCCACCTGCCTCCCACCTGTGTCTCCATGGGGGCCCTCAGCACTGGGCCTGGGAGGCCTCTTTCTGTCTGTGGCTCTGCCTCATCCCTGCTCGTAGTTCATTTGGCCTAGAATGTCTTCTGCTTCCAAAACTTCCAAATCCAAGCCTTCCCTAAGACCTGGCACATGTGCCACCTCTTTCAGGAAGCCTGCCCTGATTGCCCTGCCCTCATGGGCTCCCACTTCCTTCTGAGCACACAGGTTGCTTCTCACTCTTTGTCTGTCACAGGCTGTCTCGCCTTGTCTATGGTTGTTTCTCTTGTATTTGTCTTGTGTCCCCAACACGAAACTCTTTGAAGGAAGGTAACACTTCTTGCACATCAAGTACAGACCCTCAAAAATGCGAGTGGGTTGATTCGGTGACTGATGGATAAGGTTAGTGGGTGATTGTGCTATTATACACCAGGCTTTTTTAAAAAAAATTTTATTGGAGTATAGTTGATTTACAATGTTGTGTTAGTTTCAGGTGTACAGCACAGTGATTCAATTGTATATATATACATATATTAATCCTTTTTCAGATTTTTTTCCCCATATACATTATTACAGAGTACTGAATATAGCTCCCTGTGCTATACAGTTGTTATATAACCTTGTTGGTTATGTATTTTATACATAGTAGTGTGTAAATGTTAATCCCAAGCTCCTAATTTATCCCCACCCACCCATTTCCTCTTTGGTAACAGTAAGTTTACACCAAGCTTAAAAAAAAAAAAAAAAAAAAGCCAAGCTGATTTCAGAGGTAGCTACAGCAAAAAGTTACTTAGAAAGGCACGGGGCCCATAGTAGTCAATGCAAATCCACTGGGTTTGGGGCAACGTTGGTGTGATCTGGGCCATCTCTTAGTGTTTCTTGTCTTTCAGTATGAAACTGAGACGGTGTCCCCAGCCCTTTCTTCTTTGAGGACTTGGTGAAGAAAAACCAGGCGGCAAAGCTGAAGGCGTGTACAATGCTCGGTCGGGAGCTGTGGTTCTCATCCAGCTTCTCTTGATCTGACGGGAGGGACCTCCCAAGCAGGCCTCCCACCACCTCTGCATAAACACATTCTGCGTGCATGTGTCCAGGACGCCCGCCCGTGGACGCACGCCCACACCACACTGCTGTTTCCTCCCAGGTGGGGCACTTCCGTGCTGCTTCTTGCTCTGTCACATGGGTAACCCTGCCAGCTGCTCGCTGCTGTTTGCATCCCTACTAGTTGGTGAGCTCCAGGTGGATCGCCCAGACCGGGCCACCCTGTTACTGCTGGCTTCGGGCCATCAGCATCGCTCAGCTACTGTCACTCCCCAGATGTTCACATCTGCCTGAAATCCCGGGGCAGGAGGGGACACAAGGAGGTCCTCTGGCCCTCCCTCCTGCCTTGAGGCAAGACCAGACCACACCCAAACTGATCCAGACAGCCGAGGAGCAGGCCTGCTGCTAAAACCTATGGAGAAGCCTCCCCGACGTAATGGGTTCCGGCGTCGAACGAGCCCTTCCATCAGGAGACACCTGATGCTTCAGGGGGAGTTTTTGGACGCCCACCTCTTGAGCATCTGCTGGTGGTTTTGAAATTCCGTGTCTGCCATTCCTCCCCCGAGGGCAGAGACAGCCAGCAACTCAGGGGGTGGACGCAGCGTTGGAGGTTTTGCTGCCCATTGGTGAGCTGTCTGACGCTCCAGGGGCACCCCGGCTCCGTAGGGCCCCATCCTTACTGTGGACGGTGGGTCTGGCCCAGAATTCAATGATGTTTCAGTGGGAAAGAGGTGAGGGCAGACCAGGAGGACCGAATCCGTCAGAACTTGCATTGATCCGTTCACTCGTTCAGCAAATTCTTGTTGTGCCCACACTTCCGTGCTCTGCAGGGTGAGGAGAGGAATTGGAACCGGAGGGCCCCCAGAGCCCTTGGGCCAGCGGAGGACGGTGCCAGCCCGCGGCGGCAGCACTCCAGGGGCCTGCGGAGTCTGTGTGGCGGGCAGGTGTGTTTCGGACATCCTGCAAAGCCTCAGGTGCATATGCTCTGGGCTCTCTGGAGGGATTCAACAGACTGTCGCGGAGAGCTGCTCCCTGGGCCGCTGTCCTTTCCTTTCATGTGTCGCTCACATGGTGGCATCCAGGGCCATGTCACATCCACCATGGCCTGACGCACAGCAGGCACTCAGGAAAACCGAGTGGATGAGTCTGATACCAACCAGGGTTTCCTCTTATCAATAGAAACTGATAAGAGGCCAGACGACAAATTCAGGCAAGGCTCTGTTGGGGCCCCTGCGGCAGCAGGGAGGGCAAGAACTAGCAACAGGTTCCCTAAGGCGGGGGAAGGGAGCTGGTTCCTTATATGGGGTGAGGATGGGGGTGTGTGTGGGGGGGTGGCTTCGGTGCTCTGCCCACCCCTTTGGCGGTGCTGAGTGCAGGGGGCATGCGCAGTACATGCTTTTGCTCCAGGCTCCTCAGGCGTGGCAGTTGGGTTTTTGGTCTTTTTGTGTCTTATTGTCCGTAATTCACCCTGACTGCACATGCACACAGCTATTTTTAGTCCCTTGTGGTTTCTTTGTATGTTATCGCTTGAGGTGCAAGCAGTGCAGCAAAGGGTCTCCGGTCCCAGGTCCCAGCCTGTCTCAGTTCTTAGAGCTGTCTACACCCCGGCTCCACCGCTGGCCCTGAGTGAGTCCACCATGAGCCAGGTTGTGTCTCCCTCTCCCCAAATTCATATGTTGGGTCCTAACCCCTGGTATCTTAGAAAGCGGCTGTATTTGGAGATGGGGTCTTGAAAGAGATAATTCAGGTAAAGCAAGGTCACTAGGTGAGCCCTGATCCAATGTGACTGGTGTCCTTAGAAGAAGAGATTGGGATACAGACACACATCACGGGATACAGACCATGTGAGGACACAGGGGGGAGATGGCCACCTCCAAGGCAAGGGGAGAACCAGCCTCAGAAGGAACCCTGATCTCGGACGTCCAGCCTCCTGAGCTGCAATACGCTACGTTTCTGCCATTGCAGCCCCCCGTCGGGGGTACTGTGTTCTGGCAGCCCCAGCAAATGAGCACACCCCCGTGGGGAAGGGGGGTGGTTATTTTCCTCTTGAGGCCTGTGGTTCCACCAGACTCCATACCTGGAACACTGGGCCGGTTCCTCAACCTCCTGCATCTGCAAAATGGGACCAGTGATGGGTTTGTGGCCAGGATTCGATGAGATGTGACCCGTGGGCCTCAGCCTGACCTGACGAAGGAGCCCACGGGCCTGGGCAGAGGCTGGCTCTGGGTTCTGCACCTGGTGGGCAGGTGATGTCGATGACAGATCTGTTAGAAAGTCCTCAAAATAACAAACGTCTGAGTTTGAGGTAGAACTTGGGATGGGAAGCCCCCAGCTCCACTGGGGGGAGACCTCTCTGACTCAAGAACTCGAATGGCATGGAAGGCACCTGCAGGAGAAGCGTGAGTTACAGAGCTGCTGCCGGGCAATGGGAACCGGGAGGGTGAAACGCAGGGCTGCAGGTGACCTGCTTGAGGAAGCACAGAGGCTGGTGTTGGCCCTGGGACCCGGGGTTCTTTAGGTCAACGTCCTTGTGCACCAGCCTCCATCCGACCCGGCGGGGGCGGTGGGGGGGGGGTCTGCCTGGCCTGAGCCTGGCGGGGATGCGAGGGGGCCAGAGCCCAGGACCAAGCCCTCCAGGCCAGGGGCGGGGCCGGCGTGAGCTCTGGAGGCTGTGGGGCTGTGGCCTGAGTTCCCGGTGCACAGAGCGACACCCAAGTGGATCATCTGCTCAGCTCTCCACGGCTGCAGGAGCTGGCTTATCCTCTGCCTGCCGATACCCCAAGGGCATCGTGGGGCAGGGGCGGGTCCCTTCCACTTCCTCTTTTACCTGGAGCTTGTCTCCCAAAGTAAGGTCGTCTTTGAGCCTTTCTGACCTTTCCAACCCCTTGACCTGTGACCTCCTGGAGGGCCACTGGAGTCCTAAATGTCGTCCTGTGATTTGCTGAGTCTGTGAGGGCTCTGGGGTGGGGCGAGCAGGGGAGGATCTTTCTGGAACCCTCCTCTGGGTGGGCCCAGGGACCTTCTCGGCACCCCTTAATTATATTTTCATATCTATCCACCCCCTTTCACACCACAGTTACTAAAACATCATTAATTAGGTTACACACACACATACACCGCCCCGCACCCCTGCAGCGTAGCCATGATAGAAAACACCACATTCCAGCTGACAAGAAGCCAGCAGCCCTGCCTTTCTTCTAGCTAAACAGAGAGACCCATTATGCTGGAATTTTATTTTCTCATGGTTTGGAACCATTACATCAGCACTGATGTAATAACATGGTTAACTTCAGAGGTGAATTTACTTTGGTTTGGAGTTCAGATAGTTTAGCTGTTAGCAAAACCCAAACAAAGCCACTCAAGTTTGAAATGAGCCATTTTGCCGTCCCCCTTCTCTCCTCCCCCGGTAAACACACTTCAGATGTATTTTCATCTCATGGCAAAGGAGGTGACTTCGGGGCTGCTGGATTTTGGAGGCAATGTTCCTTTTTTTCTAAGGCGATTGACCAATGCAGTGTTGACCGGCCCCAAACCAGTAAAGATTCAGGAAGTCCACCAGCAGCTTCTCTGAAGACAGAGTGGGATCTGTCCAACCTTCCTCTACAGACCCCGTTCTCCTGAAATAAGTGTACGGGCCGTGTCTCCATCCCCGCCAGGCGCACAGGGAAGCGCCTGCTGGTGTCTGAGCCCGGGGCTGGGTCTCCAGACAACAGTTCTCAGCATCCCAGAGGGTTTCCTGGAGGCTTCTAGGCGTTTTCTTCTGGGCCCTGTTCTAGGAGGAAGTGCACAGGTGGAAAGGGCTGTGACATTGGGTGGCAAGATCCTTTCTGATGGGGCAGAAGTGCACAGGGGCTGTGAGTGGACCACGGAAGCCGGGTGATGGGTACACGGGGCTGATTGTACTAACTCTCCATCCTCGCGTGTGCTCGGAAATTTCTGTAGCCAAGTTACGATCAAATCGAATCTCGGTCCCCATGATGTTCGGGTAACCCCTTTCTTCCTCTAAGAAAGGGGAGGGGATGGCCAGGGTGGTGGGGGGAGGTGCAGATGTCTGAAGGATGCAGGAGGCTGAAGGCGACCTGGCTCCCTGCTGGTCCCTGTGCACGGCCAGACCTGCCATCGGGGTGTTTCTACTCAGAGGAATGCTTTGGGGTCTCTGGGACAGGAAGCAGAGAGTCCTGGGCGATGCGCCTGACATCCCGAGGGCTTGCTGGCAGCCGACAGGCCTGGTACCACCTTCTGCCACACCCAGGGGACCCAGCAGCTTCGGACACCGAAGCCACAAAGTGCGTCTGTCGGGCTGCAGAAGGGAGGAGGGGGGCACGGCTTCTGAGGGGTTCCAGGGTCTCTGCTCAGGGAGTCGGAGCGTCATATCCCCTTCTAGGCCCATGGTCCTCAGCCCCGCCCTGTGTTAGAATCAGCTGTAGAGCCCCTCAATGCCCAGACAGCCTCCAAGCCTCACTGCATCAGGATCTCTGGGGGCGGGCTGTGCAGGCACGGTGAGAACCCCTGGCCTGTCCTCCTGACAGGTCTGGGCTCGGCTGTGGGCTACAGCATCACCCTGCTCCGCTCAGCAGGGTAGGGGCACCTGGGCAGGGTCCTCCCGTGGCAGTGTGTGGTTGTGTTCCAGTGCATTTGATGCAACTCCCAGTAACGGTGGGTTGGGTACCACCCACCCAGAAATACTATTTCTCCAACACGTCCATCCAGGACACAGCAACCCCACTAGAGGGAATGAGTGGCGGCCGCCCACCCAGGCCACTGTGGAGGATGTCACTGCTGGGGGGCAGGGACACAAGGGAAGTTTCTAGAGGCCGGTGGCTTTCCCCTCCTTGGATCTTTTTTATTTATTTTTGGCTGCGTTGGGTCTTCGTTGCTGCGCGTGGGCTTTCTCTAGTTGTGGTGAACAGGGGCTACTCTTCATGGCGGTGCACAGGCTTCTCACTGCGGTGGCTTCTCTTGCTGTGGAGCACGGGCTCTAGGTGCATGGGCTTCAGTAGTTGTGGCACGCGGGCTCAGTAGCTGTGGTGCACGGGCTTAGTTGCTCCGCGGCATGTGGGATCTTCCCAGACCAGGGCTCGAACCCATGTCCCCTGCATTGGCAGGCGGATTCTTAACCACTGCGCCACCAGGGAAGCTCACCCTCTTTGGAACTTAAACATGATGTAACAAATCCACTTGACACGGCAATGCAGAACACACATGCGCACAAATATACAAACACAATGTCACTGAGACGAGAGTCATGAAAGATACCCACCTTTTTATGTGTGATTTCTGTTATTTTCGATCCTATTCCTTTTTATTGCATTAAAAAACGAAGGTCTTAACCTGCTACCGTTGGACTCATGACCCACTCGTGGTCAACAACTTACAGTTTGAAAAACGCTGCTCTGGGTAGTTGGCAAAACAAATTCTGGGATGGCGCACTGACGGGCCAGAACCTGGGTGTCCCCCCAAAGCAGGGGTACCTGACTCGGCCAGAAAGAGACGAGCAGGTTCAAAGGTCTCCCCCGCCCCGGACCGTGGGCAGCCCCGGAAGAACCGAGGTGCTGCAGGGACTGTGTCCAGCGTGGGGACCTGTGCCGAGTGGGGCCTCAGCTTCACTTTGCTGCTCTGAAACGACCCCTAGGGCCACAGGGAGAGGACCGACGTCCGAGATTCCCCATCGAGGCTCTGACCCTCTGGACCCAAGCCCGCTTTGCTCCCACCCTCTCTGGGGATCTTGCAGAGCAGGGCTGGAGCTGCTTGGTATCCGGAACGACCCTGGACACCTGGGCTTGACGGTGGGCGAGCCCTCCCTGACCTCCCGTGCCCCTAACTTCGCCTCGTCTCTCTGCCGGCCTCCACAGTCATGCTGCTGGGAAGAGCATCCTGGCCTGTCCACTTGCTTATCAGCTCTTCCTCCAGGGCCTCGTCCCCACCGCTCTGCTGGAATCGCTCTTGGATCTATCAGCTGCTAAGGCCCAGGGTGAGTTCCCTGCTCTCACTGTACTCGGCCGCTCCCGGCATCTGGCAGCTGGCCTTTGCCCCCCCTCTGTCCACCGTCCACCAGGCTGGCCTCGTTTCTCTCCTCCTTCGCTGGCTCTCTCACCTCTCAAGGCCAAAGTGCCCTGGGGCCTCACCCTTGGCCGTCTCCCTTCCTCTTGTCCATCGACACCCTGTCCCTGGGGGAACTCAGCTCGCCCTGCCTTTCAGTGCCATCCGTATGCTGGCAGCTCCCGAATTTGACCTCTGCCCTGAACCCCAAACTTCTTCCAGCTGCTTATTCAGCACCCCTACCGGTGCCTAACAGGCCTCTCAAAATCCATACATTCAAGGGGAACTGTTTATTGCCCGCTGCTTCTCTCCCCATCTCCCCCCTTCCCATAAGCGGCACCCATTTTCTTGGTCGCTCAGCCCCCAAACGTGGGATCCGCCCTCCGATTTCTCTCTTGCCTTCATACCCCACACCCAGTCCATCAGCAAGTCCTGTCGACACCAGCCCCCAAACAGAGGCCAGAGTCAGCCACTTCTCACCACCTCCACTGCTGAAACGCTGGCCCGACCACACCACCTGGATTATTGTAACAGCACCTAACTCATCTATCTCCCTGCAGTTCATTCTGCACCCTCAGCTAGACTGACCTTCTCATTGGGTAAGTCAGATCACGGCAGCACTTGATAAAAACCCTCTAAACCCTTCCCATTGCACTTAGAACAATCCCTAGGCTCCTTGCCACACCCTTGGTGCCCACCCAATATTTATTCTGTATTTCTAACTTTCTGGTCGAACCCTTGTTTAATTTGGAGCCGTGTAGCACCCAGCCAAGTGTCTGTATTCCCCAACCTCCTTTACATCTACAGGTGGCCAATGAGAGAAAAGCAGATTTGTTGAGTGGGGCTCTTGGGATTATTCTTCCAAGAGCGCCGGCTCAGCTAAGAGGATGCAGGGCTTTGCTCTTCTACTTTCCTCCTTCCCACTGCTTGAAATGAAGATGTGATGGGTGGTGCTCCAGCAGCCATCTTGTGATTATAACTTTGATGATAGAAACTTCATGAAAAGTACAAGGAGCATGAATGCCCAATGACCACGCAGCCATCATACCAGGCTCGGAATTCCTAATTCTGAGCTTTTCCTATGTGAGAAATAGCTTGTGTTAGCCACGGAGGTCAAATCTAATCCTAAGGCGTAGAACTTGCAAAGCTTAATGTGATCTGGCCTCTACTTCCTTCCATCCTTCTCCTCTTGCTTCACCGTGTTCCAATCACATTGGCTTGCTTTCTGTTCCTTGAACGTTCTAAGCTTAGTCCCACCTTGGAGCCCTTCCCCCAGAGTTCTGTGATTTCCTCCTTATCTTTGGATCACCTCCTCAGAGAAGACTTTCCTGACTTATGCAGCCCCCTGACCAGTCTGCTTCCCATCAACCGCCTTTTAAAAATCCATGACACTTTCCACTCTTGGAAATTATTTGCTTTTAAGAACATATTTATTGTGTGTTTCTTTCTTAGGTAGTAAAGTTTTGTGAGGATAGAGATTTTGACTGTCTTGTTCACAGCTATAGCTCCGGGGCCTGGCCTATGATAGGCACCTTAAGAAGTATATGTTAAAAGAATCAGCGGAATGAGATGACTTCAGAATTTTTGGAAGAACTTTAACTTGTGTGTATCCATACCTCACAGAATTCCTTCCCACGTATTTGAAAATAGTTCGGCCAACACCCGTGGCTCATTCATGGTTGCTGGGCTTAGCGACAGCTGGAGAGACAAAAAGACAGTGTAGCCTTGTGCTCCAGAAGCCAGAGTCTAGCGGGCGACACGGATAACTGAGCCCATATGGACAGGCAAGTACTGGAGAGCTGGCTACCAGGAGGGCACCGAGGATGGGGCAGTGTGTCCATTTCAACGGAGGCAGAAGCTGACTCGGAAGGGCTTGTGGAGGCAAGTTTGGACAGAGCGTGTTCCTGGCAGACAAGGTTCGGGGGAAGGACGCTGCATCAATAAAGAGAGAAGGGGTGAGGTCCCCAGTGTGACCAACTATCCCGGTTTGTCTGGGACCGTCCATGGAAAGTCCCACATCCTGGGAAACTCCTTTGTCCCAGGAAAGCGAGGACAAGTGGTTTTCCTAGAGATTCACAGCTATTCGGGTCACTAGAAGTGGTTCCCAGTGGCAGCAGGAGAGAGAGAGAGAGAGAGTGGCTGTGGCTGAGGAAGGGGGTCCTTCCTCAGAAGTTGGATAGGTGACAGGAGCAGATGAGAAGCCCTGAGGCATCACGAGGCATTTGAACTGTTTCCTTGACAGTGGAGACCCCTATAAAGACTGCGGGTTGGAGCTTGGTTGTACAAGAGTTAACTGTTGGAGGATGGCTCTTCCTCCTGGGACACGCCGGGGGCTGCAGGTCACCAGCCTGCACATTGGGGGCGGCAGGTGTGGCTGGCGCTGCTTTGTCTCCACGGCCCCCATGCTGACCCCCAGCTCTGGATTTGTCAGGCCAGGGGTGTGCTGTCCACACAGCCCCCCTTCCCCAGGGCCGAGGCTCATGGGTGCTTCTGGGAGAGCCACCCAGCTGGTCCCCTTAGAGCCTCTGATGGCCACATTCCGCAGACCACACCTTCCAGGGGAAGGCATTCCAGGGGAATCTGGGGAACGTTTTCTTTCTGCGACGGTGGGGAGGCAGGAAAAGCAGGGGGCCTGGGCAACCGGTGCCTCCCCATCCAGTGGGCCCCATGGTGGGATGGCGGCCACGCCGCCAGCGCCAAGGCCCCGTGGACCATCTCAGACATCAGACCTGGCCGCGGGAAGGGTCTCCATGGCAACGCCAGCCGTTCCTGACCCCTCCTTCGCCATCTCCTCCCCCTTAATCACAAATTCTTATGGATTCTGCCTTCTAAGTCTCCCGTGGAGTCAGGAGTGAGTTTGTTTAGGGCAGAAAAGGGCCTTGATACTCCTTCCCTCACTCTTAATCCTATTGGCGCAAGTACCCTGAGACTGGTCGCTGTTCCTGTATTTCAGTGCCTTAGTCACACACCTACACTCCCCACCCCCCCCACGTCCTACACTGACACCTGCATACTCCAACACACAGCCCAAAGACATACAACACATATAACTCAACACACACACATGCTAACACACACCACTACAAACACTATACACACATGGACCCAACACACATACACAGAGACCCATACCCAACACACACACACACACACACACACACACACACACACACAGACCCATACCCCCCCCAGACCCATACCCAACACACACACACACCCCCACAGACCCACAGACCCATACCCAACGCACACACACACACCCACAGACCCATACCCAACGCACACACACACACACACACACCGACCCAACACACACACACACACCCACAGACCCATACCCAACGCACACACACACACCCACAGACCCATACCCAACGCACACACACACACCCACAGACCCATACCCAACGCACACACACACACACACCCCCACAGACCCATACCCAACGCACACACACACACCCACAGACCCATACCCAACGCACACACACACACACACCGACCCAACACACACACACACACACACACACCGACCCAACACACACACACACAGACCCATACTCAACACATGCACACAAACACACACACAGACCCAACATCATACACACACACCCACAGACCCATACCCAACACACACACACACACACACACACACAGACCCATACCCAAAACACACACACACACAGACCCATACCCAACACACACACATACACACAGGCCCAACACTCACAGACACAGACACAGACCCATAACCAATACACACACACCACACAGACCCATACCCAACACACACACACACACACACACACACACACACACACACACGCACACACAGACCCAACATACACACACCCCCACAGACCCATACCCAACGCGCGCGCACACACACACACACACACACACAGACCCAACATATACACACACCCACAGACCCACACCCAACACACACACACACACACACACACACACACACACACACCCCATCCAGCCCTCTGAACTCAGTTCCGGTGCTGACCCTCCTGGGACCACCACTGTCCCCTGCCCTCCAGTCCCTGGGCTGGGCTTCAGTTTGGGGCTCCATTTCTGTCTCTCAGTGTAAGATGCCCCGAGGGCTGCCCCCAGGCCTCCCATGCAGTCTGCTCCCCGCTGAGTCTGGAGTTAGCCATCCCTTGGCTCCCAGTTTTGGAGGCTGCCCCCCTGAAACCCCTGCCCTGGCCTTGCAGCTCTGTGCCCACTGGCCCAGATCAGGAGGGACACAGCGCCATTTGTACCCTCGAGTCCCCTTTCCCCGGGACAGGTTGCTCACCCGGTGACCACCCGTCCCCTGGCCCAGGTTGCCCCCCAGCGCCCTATCCTGGCCTCCTTCTGGGACACTCTGCTGCACTCAGCCTTCTTGGCCACCGCTGCCCCTGCAGCCCATCTGGCTGCGTGCCACCACCCTGTCCTGCCTTTTCTTCCACCTCCCTCACTGCTCCTGTCTGCTTGTCCCTCCTGTGCCCTATCTGGGCGGTCACCCCGTCACAGCTGTATGCCTCCTCGCTCGCAGGGCTGCTGTGGGCGGGTGCGGTCCCGTAAGGTCACCAGGACCCCACTTGGGTCCTTCTGCTCCGAATTCAGAAGGCGCAAGCGTCTGCTGCCTGGAAGGCCCCGGACAGACGCCCCTCTCCACCCCGACCGGCTCTGCCCTACTTCCCCCAGGGCTGCTCCAACCCTGGTGCCAGGGTGGAGGGTCTCCCACTCACCAGCGCCCGATACACTCCTGGCTCTGCGCTTGCTGCCACCGGGGGGCCTGGCCCTGCCGGCTCACTGAGCTGAAGGCAGGACAGTGCCACAGCGCTGTCGTCACCTGGCACACTGCTCTGTCCTCACTAGGTCCTCTGTGCAAAGGCATTCTGTACAGTGGATAAAAGAGCACTTTGGGAAGAAAAGACGGACGCATCGGGAAGTGTTGGAGATGATGCTGAGGGGCCCTGAACCCAGAACACGCCCTTGTGGCTGGAAAGGGTGAGTTACCCCCACTATGTGCAAGATGGGCGTGTGTGTATTTCTGTATTGAATTGATACAGGATTCAATATCAATTGGGGAGCTGAGCTTAGGTAAATAACAGTTTGACCACATTACTTATAGATACAAACAATGTCATAAAGGGATCCTATGCAGATGCACATTCTTAGCTTCTTCTGACTAGTGATAGTGAATGTCAGTGGACGAGCGTCTTAGCACCTGTGTCCCCGATGAAAGCCAAGGCATTGGCATTGGCAGCTCCTTTTTTATTTTTAATTGTTCCTTCCTCTGTGCTGTTATTTCTGAGTCAGTAGGAAGTTGCGGGGGTTCGAGAAGCGTTAGACCCTCTAAGGGAGGTGAAGCTCAAATGAAAGGTTAATGTTGTGTGTGTCTTCACCCTCAAGATGCTGAATCTTTTTCTTTCTCTCTCTCCCTCCCTCCCTTCCTCTCTTTCTTCCTTTCTTTTTCTCTCCCTTTCTCTTTTTTTTTTGGGGAAAGTACAACGGGGCAAATCCTCAAATCCCTGGCTTGAGAAGAGCTTGCATGAAAAAACTCTGGGCTGACGGGCTCCGCGGGCAGGGGGAGCCCTGAGGATGCTACCTGTTCGCCGGGGTCCTGTGCACAGTTTTATTGGCGGCGCTAAAGCAGACCGCCTCTGGGTCTCTCTCGCCAACTCAGAGAACGAGCACACAGTAGGTATCTGTCCTTCAATAGGCCAGAACTAAAACACTTTACCCCTTTCACAGTGGGGTCTCCTAATTAGATATAAATACATTTAGCCATCAAGCAAAAATCAGATCCTTCCCTTTTCATTCTTTTTTGTTCCCCAGGATTTCAACCCATAAGCTAATGCATGGGGAAGGGAAGGGGCTAAAAGAGGTGAACGCCCTCGGGCCCAAGGAGGGGTGTAAGAAACGCCTCTTTTCTCGGGCTAGCTTCTGACTCACTGGGGCCCCGGGGCCTGGCCAGCGGGGCTGCAGCGCTGACTCGCTGGCGGTGAAAGGGCTGCACATGGCGAGGACTTGATATCAGCACGGCTTCAGGAGCCAGTCGGTAGGCCTGGGCTGCGGGGAGCTGAAGCTGGTAACGGCGCTGGGTTTTCTTTTCTCTTCTACAGCCATGGTGGCTCCCCCGTGGAGTTCCCATCGATGGCTAGATGGAGACTGTTTTACTGGCTATGAGCATTCAGTTAGAGTCTTCTGTAAGGACAGGGAATGCTTGTGTGGAGCACAGCATTACGACGGCCGCTTTCCGGGCTGCTTTACTACGGGAGCCTGCCAGGCATGGGTCCATAGGGAGACGGATGCACAGGTGCACTGAGGGGCGGCGTGATGTGTGGGAACAGAGGTCCTTAGCTTCGTACACATAAATGGACGAACATGTTCGTTGGTCTTGTTTAAAAAGCAGAAAGGATGCCTTGCCTGTACCTGCATATACGAGGATAACTTCCCTATTTTCCTTTTTTCTGTCTTGTCCCTGTCTCACGTTAGACCCTGAGAAACGCTGTCCTGGCTCAGCCGTGCATCCTTCTTGGCTGGCGGCTCACTGGAGCCGCCTCAAGGTGCAGACGCAAAGGTTGGCTCTGAAGGTCGAGAACGGCTGCGGACCAAGGAATGCCATTGAAGGGGAGTTTGATGCTGGGACCCAGGGGTTCCCAAAGTGGACACAGTTGGGTTTGGAGACCCGAAGCAAAGAAACCTGGGAAATTCTCCCTTGCCCTGCGTTAGCTGCAAAATAAGCAGCTCTTTGCGTTCTGGGCATCTAGGAGCTGTAGACAGGACCCCTCAGGGCAGAACTGGGGCGGGCGGAGAGCCTCGACTTTTCCTGCTCAGCCCCCACCTGCCACTACCTGCCCAGGCCTCCTGTCCTATGGGACAGGCGCCAATACCCACCCTTCCTGTGGTCCTCACTGCCTCCCTGATGGGGGGTCTCCCAGCCCGCCCTCCCAGTGCTGCCAAGGTGTCCCTCAAACACTCTTTCAGGGGCCACATGCCCTCTCAGCCTTGACACCCCTTTCTGGGCGGACAAGGCCCTCCTTGGCCTTGCTCCTGTGGACTCGCCCTTGCTTTTCACCTGGACCATATGTTCTCATCCCTCGGGCTCCCCTGCCGGCTGACCTTCCCTCTCTCCCGTCCACCTGGGGGAAGCCTTCCCCGCTTCAAGGCTCAGTTCACATCCTGCGTCCTCTGAGACGCCCGGCAGAGGGAGGTTCTCCTCGTCCTGGCCCCCGCTGCCCTGCAGGTGCCAGCTAGCTGGCGAGCCGTCCTGTGCGTGGACCGGTGTCCCCAGTACACCGTGGGGAGGGTGACCATCGTCGGGACTCTGATTCTGTGCTGCTGGATCCCCAGCAGGTAGTTCGGCGTGGTCATCGAGGGAATGGGCAGGAATTCTGGGCCAGGACTAGTTTGTGATGAGCAGTTTGAAGTGGGACACTCATCAAATGGTGTATTTAGCACCTCTATTTTTCTAGAAAATATACCAACTTGGGCAGCCATCCCTACGGGGCCTGCTGTTGAAATACTTCCTGAACATTCAAAACACGTGGAATCCTACTGTGCACAGCCTCCGGCACCCCTGCCCCCAGCCCTGCTTGGGGAAGCAGAGGGGGCTCCCCACCTCCCCTCACGCCAGCCTCTTCCCAAGAATGGAACCAGGAACCCAGTGATTTGTGTGGTTCTTGCTAACAGACAGTAAGTTTCAGGGGGCCGGGAGCGAGGGCGTCAGGTCAAGGGGAACGACTAGGTGAGAAGCCCTGCAAGCTGGTTCTGTGCTGGAGCTCGTTTAGGAACAGCACGGGGCCATGCGAGGGGGTGATGTGCCCGTGTTAGATGCTCGTGCCGGGTGGGAAGCAGGGGAGGGGCACACAGGAGGCGGGCTGCCCTGTGGGACCACCGCAACTCGGGGGTCTGCGTCTGGACCCCAGGCCCAATGACCAGGTTACACACGGGCGCCTCAGCATCACCGGTACGTGGGATGCGCTGAGTTCGGCTCACACGTGGCACCAAGCTGGGTGCCGGGCACGGCTGCTCCGTAGCATGGGTAGCCTCAGCTCTGGAGCTCCTGAGTTTCAGAGATGACCAGCATCCTTGGAGACCACGGCAGGGGACTTGAGGATGTGGTGGGCTGCCGGGGCGCTCAGAAGGTGGGCACCGTCCAGCTGCCCTTTGGGACCACAAAGGCATGAGGCGGCCTTGGGGCTTCCCGAGAGGGCTCTGTGCCGGTGCCTGGGCGTTTACAAAGGTCAGCTGGCGGTCGCTGGGCCCTGCTTAACACCTGGCTCCAGGCTGTCCCGCCCCTATGCCTGGGGCTGCTGGTGGGCAGGCCGTCTCGTCTGGTCTGGCACGAAAGCTCTTCTGTTCAGGCAGCGAGGGCCTCTACAGAGTTACGATGTACAATGGTGAGGTCTGGCAACTGTGGCTTCTCGACCAGTGGTGGAAAAGTGAACACAGGTCCCTGAGCCCAACTCAGACAGAGGCCTTTCTCCATCCCAGGCCCCGAGTGCCCACTGCCGTGAGGGACTTTGCCCAACGCTCTGCAGGGGCTGTGCGGCCAAGAACTGCACGCTGAGGCTCACTTTTACGGTCTGCTTTGCCACTTTTGCCCATCTTCATCAGCTCCAAACTGGCACTGAGCTATGGGTTATGCAAAACCAAACCAAACCAAACCAAAAACGACTGAGAGCAAGTGCTCTGAGCTCCCCGCACGAAGTCCTCTCCATACTGTGTGCCTGTACCCATGGTGTCGCCATGTTTCTTCCCGCCTTCCCCAGCGGGCCCCAGTTCCTTGATGGCATCAGGGAGCCAGCATTCTGTGTGTGGGCGGCCTGGTCCTGCAGCCCAGGTGGAGGGTGTTGGCTGCAGTGTTGCTGTGCATTACTGTGTTCAAAACTGACAGGCGGGGGGCTTCCCTGCTTGTGCAGGGGGCAACTAAGCCCGTGCGCCACAACTACTGAGCTTGCGCTCTAGAGCCCGCGAGCCACAACTACTGAGCACGTGCACCTAGAGCCCGTGCTCCGCAACAAGAGAAGCCACTGCAGTGAGAAGCCTGCGCACCGCAACGAAGAGTAGCCCCCGCTTGCAGCAACGGAGACCCAACGCAGCCAAAAACAAAACAAAACAAAACACAACGCAAAAAACTGACAGGCGCAGTCACATCCCTGGCTCAGATTGAGGGCTGAGGTCACCCTCAATCTAAGGGAGAATGGAGTCCAGTGCTAAACGAAGCTTTGAAGCAACAGGAAAAGGTCCTTGCCCCTCAGTGGGGGATGGGGGGCTTCCCCCCTCCAAAGCACAAGGTGATCTGGAAGAACTCAATTTACACCCTTGGCTCCTGCGGGCTGGGGGATCAGCAGAGGGCGGGATAATCCCAGCTTCTCGAGCAGATGGTCTCTGACTACCGCTTGACCCAGTTCCCTCCCAGCAGATGACTGGCAGCGGGGCTGAGAGCTCCTCCGTCAGGGGAGCAAAATGTGGACCCTCCTCGCAACCTCCTCCTACCAGCAAGGACACGGTGCCTTTTGCGTCTTCCCAGCGCCAGGGTGATGGGCGGGCTGCTGCACCTTCCCAAAGGTGTGGCGCCCTCCCCTCTTCCCCCAGGTCTGTCCAGACCCGGTGGAACTCACAATAAGAAGGATTGTAACCCAGCAGGCAAGGAACGCTACTGCGAGCTTGTGCTGGGGATCAGGGGTGTGAAATCCTTCACTGGCCTAATGAATTCTCCCAATCAGTCGACCAACCAAACTTCCGTTCAGTACAAGCTCCCCTGACTGTCTGCCGGGTCTGGCATCAGACAGAGGCCTGGTCCTTGTCCAGCAGAGCCTGAGGCCCCACACGAGAGACAGACAGGTGACGAGGTAACAGCCAGGCCCTGGGCTGAGGGGCCTAACCCGGCAAACGGCTATTCAGGGCACCAGAAGGCCATGGCGGGCTTCACTGAGGAGAAGAGATTGGGCTGGGTCTTGAAGACTGAGCATGAGTTTGCCAAGTAGGTTGGGGGCTGTGATGATGGAAAGAGCCAGAAGACCACAGCATGTATGCCCGGTGGAAGATGCAAGGAAAATCATAAAGGTGGGTCGGGCCTGGTTCAGAAGGTGGTGGCCCAGGCTGTCCAGGAGGCAGAAGCATCTCCTTTCTGCCCAAGGGTCCCAGGCTTTGGGACAGGGCAAGAGGTGGAAACCCGAGGGCACGGGGTGCTGTGAGCTTGGGAGTGGCAGAGGACTGGGATCTGGAGAAGGCCCTAAGGAGTCAAAGGGCTGCCCTTTCGGGGCCCCTGCTGGGCCCCTGCTTCCGACTTTGGGTTGGTAAAGCCAGACCAGCCCCCTTTTTGCACCTCGGGAGCAGCCCTGCGTACCTCCGGGTCGGTTCCTCGGATCGGGAGGGAGGGGGCGCTCGGCCTCCAGACTTGCGGGCCTCGGCGAGGCTGCGGTCCGGGCTGAGCGCCACAGCGGCCGGCTGGCCAGAGAAGCTTGCGATGAGGGACCGCGGGGGTGGGGGCGAGCCCTGAGCTGCAGGCCGAGGTCCACCTCGGGCGTCCTGGGCTCCCCAATATGCTAAGAAATTTAAAATACCTCTGTGCAGTCCCGTTGTTATGGAGCGCGGCCACGGTGGGTGGGGGCCTGGACCACTGAGGGGAGAGGGCAAGGGCCGTGTTCCTGCTGCGCCCCGGGAGCACCGTCCTGCAGTTCCATACCCAGGTAGGGGCGCGAGGAGGGAACAGAAAGAACGGATTGCATTTGGGGTTCTGGACGGGGCTGGGAGTCTGGTGCCCACTGACAGCATCTCTTGTCTGGCGGCCTGAGAACGGTGGCCTTGGAATCATAATTTATTGAGTGCTGGGAGGAGCTTGACCCGGTCGCCTCCTCTGGGGCTCGCCACCAGCCCTTGTGATGTTAGGCGTTACTGTGCCCCAGGTACGGATGAGGCGGTAGGGCCTGGAATGTGAAGACTCTACGCACGGTCACTCCTGCAAAGCTGGCCGTGGCTGAGCCTCGACTGGGACCCGGGTCTGTCTGAAGCCAAGGTTTGCCAGTTGCGGGGTGGTGGCGGCAGTGTTGCTGGAGACCTCGCCAGCCTGCCAAGCCCGGAGTTCGGAGGCCTGTTGGCGACGAGGCCGGTGCCCCCAGCAATCGAGGAGTTCCTCGGGGCGCGCCGCCGGCATAGGCAGCGGCCGGCCAGGCCCTTCCAGCCCACGGGGCCCACGCCTCGCCCAGTGCGCCGGCGGCCCGGGGCGCTCGGCTCGGGCACTGCAGCCCGGGAGCGACATCCGCTGGCAGAGTCAGCCCGCGGCGCCCAAGGCCGACTCGCCCCGCCTCGCCGCGGCCCCTGAGGGAGCACCCCAGGCAGGGCCGGGGCCGCTGCGGCGGCGAGAGGTGCCTCTCCCGGGCGCGGAGGGCGGCGGCCGGGCCGGGGGCAGGGCCTGCGCGGCCGCGGGTAGGAGAAGAGCGCCGGGACCCTGGGCTGGGAGCCCGTCGGTGCCGCCAACCGCCCAGCTGGGCGGGGGTCCGGGGCGCCCACGTGGTGAGAAAGTTTCGGGACCGCAGAAGTGGCCCGGCCTCGCGGGGGGTAGGGGGGAGGGGAGAGGGCCCGCTCGCCCCTCCTTCTCGCGAAGGCAGAGGAAGGGAGCGGAGGGAAGCGGGGGTGGGCGGGGGAGCGGGCAGCACCGACCTGAACAGATTCCGCCTCCCCCTCCCCCAGCCCCCCCCCCCCGCCCCCGGGAAGCGGAGCGGGGAGGCGCGGACAGTCTCCTCCCGCACGGCCAGGGCGAAACTCCCCCCCCCCTTTTTTTTTTCTGCCAACGTCTATCTCAACGCGCGCGCACATACGGAGATTGTGCGGCTTTTTTTCCCCCTTGGGAGAAAAAACGAGGAGAGTAAAAGAAGAGAGCAAAGCGAAGAACTCCTCCTTGTTGGGTCCGCACTCTGTCGCGGCCGATCGAGCGCGGGGACGCGGCCGCCACCCGCCTGCTCTCTCCCGGCCCTGCGGCGTGTGAGCCAGCGAGGACGCCCGCGCCGGGGACGCAGCGAGACTTTTAGGCGCTCGAGCCCGCATCGCCGCCGCCGCGCAGCCAGAAGAGACCGGGGCGAAGTGGGCCCCGCCGCCGCCTCGCCTACCTCGCCTGGCGCCCCGCGCCCCGCCGGCCCGCGCAGGCGGGCGGAGGGAGGCAGGCGGCGAGGAGGCGGGCGGAGCAGAGGCCCCGGCGGAGCGCGCAGCGGCCGGCCCGCCCGCCCGCCCGCCGGTGGATGCGGCGCCCGGGGAGCCTGGAGACAACTTTGCCGTGTGACGCGCAGGGAGGACTGCAGGGCCCGCGGCCCGGGGCTCCAAGCCGCCTCTGAGCGGGCCCGTGCTCCCCGGCGCTCCCGGCGCCGCGCTCGCTCCGCTCCGCCGCCCACTCGCCGGCCCGCGGCGAGGACGACCCGCCCGTCGCCGCCGCCGGCGGCCCTTCCTCGGCGCGAGGTTGAGGCGCTCAGGTGCGAGCGCGGGGCCCCGCCGCAGCGCCCGCCGCAGCGCCGCGCCAAGCCGCGGCAGGTTCCGCTCCGGGGGCCCGGGCGCCTTCGTTTCCGTCTCGGCCAAGTTGCGTCGACCGGCCCTTTCGCCACCTTACCCGCCCGGCGACCGAGCCGCCGCTGCCGCCGCTTTCGCTTCACCCGAGCGGGGGCTGCGGGGCCCCGACGCGGAGAGGATGGGAAGAAGGCTGCGGATGCCGAAGCGCCCCGAGACGCCCGTGCGCCAGTGACCCTCCGGCCCCCGCCTAGCCCCGCGCGTCTCTCCGGCACCCGCGGGGCCCCTTCCCCGCCGCGCGGGAACCCCCGCGGCCCGGCCGGCCCCCTCCCCCTGTGAGCCGGCGGCGGCCCTCCCGGCGGGCGGGCGGGCGGAGGCCCGGGCGGGCGCGGGCGGGGGCGGGGCGGGGCGGCGCGCTGGGAGCCCGGAGCCCGGCCTTGCGCTCGGCTCGGCTCGCCTCGCGGCGGGCGCCCTCGTCGCCAGCGGCGCACCATGGACGGGCTGCCCGGTCGGGCGCTGGGGGCTGCCTGCTTTTTGCTGCTGGCGGCCGGCTGGCTGGGGCCCGAGGCCTGGGGCTCGCCCACGCCCCCGCCGTCGCCTGCCGCGCCGCCGCCGCCCCTGCCGCCCGGAGCTCCCGGCGGCTCGCAGGACACCTGCACGTCGTGCGGCGGCTTCCGGCGGCCCGAAGAGCTGGGCCGGGTGGACGGCGACTTTCTGGAGGCGGTGAAGCGGCACATCTTGAACCGCCTGCAGATGCGGGGCCGGCCCAACATCACACACGCCGTGCCCAAGGCCGCCATGGTCACGGCCCTGCGGAAGCTGCACGCGGGCAAGGTGCGCGAGGACGGCCGGGTGGAGATCCCGCACCTCGACGGCCACGCCAGCCCGGGCGCCGACGGCCAGGAGCGCGTCTCCGAGATCATCAGCTTCGCGGAGACAGGTGGGTCGGCCCCGCGAGCGGCCCTCGCTCCCCCCTCCACCCCCTTCCCGCCGGCTCTGGCCGCCGCAGCCGCAGCCGCAGCCAGCGCGCCCTGGGGGGAACCCGGACTCCCGGCCCGGCCCAGCCCGCTCGCCTCGGGCCCTGTGCGCTCCGTCCCGGTCGTCGTCCTCTTCCCGCGGGCAGCAACCCCTTCCCGCTGCCCTACCCCCGCCGCGGAGCGCTCTGCTCTCCACCCCGCTCTCCGAAACGGGCCCCAGCGCCTCCGGGTGCGCGCCCCCCTTCCGGCCAATGCGTGCGGCCCTGGCTCCGCGGGCATTCGCTCGGTGATGGCTTAATGTTTTTGTTTCCCACGATCGGAGTGTAGGCTGAGCAGTGTGGATGGAGATGTGTGTGCTTGTTGATATCCGTGGGCCGGAGGAGTGTGTGTGTGTGTGTGTGCGTGTGTGTGTGAGTGTGCCTGCGTGAGAGGCCCCTGGGGCCGCTTCCATCGCCGGGTGGTGTGGGCTTGCCAGGATTGCTGAAGCCTCGCTGGGAAGAGCTAGGCAACCTCTCTTCCGATTGTGTGGGCACTGGAATCGGGCGGAAGGCAGGCTTCTCAACAGGTCCCATCATTTACGCAGAGAAAGACAGTGGCTCGGCTCCGGGGCAGCCCCGTGCCTTTCGGCTCGCCTGGCAGCGGCAGCAGCTCCTTGGCCTTAGAGCCAGTAGAGTTCGTAGTTAACAAAGGGTCGGAGTCCTTTCTGGAATTTTCCCCCGGCCCTGGATTGTAAATTTCTACCACTGTCTAAATGTAAAAATCAAGCAAGGAAAAATACCTTTCCAACTTTAAAAGAAGGAGTAAAATGTGCTCGTGCTGAAATGCTGCAACTGCTCTCGGCTCCGCTGTCCTTTTCAGGACTTGAATGAGCCCGGTGGCTTTTGTGCCCGGAGCTCAGCCCCATTTGTGCCCAGGGGACTTCGGAGAAGGTTGCAGGGGGAAGCCCTGGGCAGGGTGGGGTGGGCAGGGAGCCTTGGGGGGGTTGGTGGCAATTGTGTCCCCAGGCTGCAGATGCCCTCCCCCACCCCCCAAGGCAGCGGGCAGACTGTGCTGGTGCCTCCTGGGGATGAAAAGGGATGAAAAGTTTTGCATGGCCGGGTGTGTAGCAAAGCAGAGACAATCAGGGCTGGTTTGTGCTTAGAAAGAAACACGTTGCCGTTTTAGCTGTCCGACAGTCAGGGGAAGCTGGACATGCAATTAGAGAGCTTGGATTAAACGGTGCTTTGGGGCCCCGAGTAGAAATGTGATTCTGGAAGGTCGAGGAGGCCTTTTGGTCCCGGTGGCACAGAATGACAGCGGGGGCTGTTATATTTCTGGTCCGTTTCACGGAGCCAGCTCTTTGACTTATAAATAACAGATTCAGGTCACAGGCAGCTCGTCCAAGACCAGCTTTTAAGGCTGCACTTTCCCCCATTTCAAAGTCAGATGTCTGTTATTAAAGGAGCCAGGCGGGGCCTGAGGAGGGGGCTGGGAGGGGGACAGTGGTAGGAGGTTTGATAAAACCAGCGGAGGCCACACAGTTGTCTTATTTGTTCTTCCTGCAAAAAAAAAAAAAAATGTAGAGATTGTCAGAGAGAAGGGTCACTGAAATGTAGGATGAGAGAGGAGTCCTCTTGGTTGGCATGGCCTCACTTCTACTTGAGCTAAATTATTGAGAAAACTAACAAGCCAGTTCTCCTTATCCATGGAGATTTCGAACGTGCCATTCACGGGGAGCCAGGGTCTCCTGAAAGGGGTGGGCCTCAAGTTTCAGAACCCAGTGTCCTGTCCCTTGGAGCTACTCGGAAACGAGGGCTGCACTTTGCAGCCTGCAACGCACACGTTCTGTGTCAGAAATCTAAGCAGAGCTGGCTTGTTTGCAGTGGCGGTTCCACTGGGGGTTGGATCAGATCATGCTTAGGTAAACACTGCAAAGAGGCAGTAGGTGGCTCAGCTGGATTTTGCAATGCCCTAAGTTAACCAAAAAAAAAAGAACCCAAACTCTGCTAGAACAACCCACCCCCAAATCCTCAGCGAGATCCTGGTTTTGTTTTTCGGATTTCACAGATACCCGTAACAACTTGTTAAGATCTTGGCCTCCTAACAAGTTCCTCTGTTGAGCTTTGAGTTCTGACAGCCTGTCTCCTGGGAACCCTGGCCTGGGAGAGGTGAGGCCGGGTTTTCTAGGCCCTGACCCTCCGACTCCAACCTGGTCCGGGTTTCTCGATGGGAAATGATTTTCCCCGCCTCTGCCAGGTTACCATCAGAGGCCCAGGCCCCAGGAGAGGAATTTGTGGGCAGGACCGGCCAGCTGCGTGGCCAGTGCGAAGCCCAGCATCACGCGGCAGAGTCCCTGTTTCCCGGCGCCTCACGTTCTCCTTGATCTAACTTGGCCTGCTCTCCCGCTTCTCCGCAGATGGCCTGGCCTCCTCCCGGGTCCGCCTGTACTTCTTCATCTCCAACGAGGGCAACCAGAACCTGTTCGTGGTGCAGGCCAGCCTATGGCTCTACCTGAAGCTGCTGCCCTACGTGCTGGAGAAGGGCGGCCGGCGGAAGGTGCGGGTCAAGGTGTACTTCCGGGAGCAGGGCCCCGGCGAGCGCTGGGCCGCGGTGGAGAAGCGCGTGGACCTCAAGCGCAGCGGCTGGCACACCTTCCCGCTCACCGAGCCCATCCAGGCCCTGTTCGCGCGGGGCGAGCGGCGGCTCAGCCTGGACGTGCAGTGCGACGGCTGCCGGGAGCTGGCCGTGGCGCCCGTGTTCGTGCACCCGGGCGAGGAGTCGCACCGGCCCTTCGTGGTGGTGCAGGCGCGGTTGGGCGACAGCCGGCACCGCATCCGCAAGCGGGGCCTGGAGTGCGACGGCCGGACCAACCTGTGCTGCCGGCAGCAGTTCTTCATCGACTTCCGTCTCATCGGCTGGAACGACTGGATCATTGCGCCCACCGGCTACTACGGGAACTACTGCGAGGGCAGCTGCCCGGCCTACCTGGCGGGGGTGCCCGGCTCGGCCTCGTCCTTCCACACGGCCGTGGTGAACCAATACCGCATGCGGGGACTGAACCCGGGCACCGTGAACTCCTGCTGCATCCCCACCAAGCTGAGCACCATGTCCATGCTCTACTTCGACGACGAGTACAACATCGTCAAGCGCGACGTGCCGAACATGATCGTGGAGGAGTGCGGCTGCGCCTGAGGGCGGGGCTCAGACGGTCCCGCGGCGGGGGGCACGCCGTGCGCGGCAGGGGGGCCGTGGTGGTGCCGCTGGGCTGCCCGGGAGGTGCCCGGGGGAGGCCTGAGATATTTTCCTACTTCTTCATCCAGCCATCAGTCAAAAGCGGAGGGAGAGCCCTCCACGGATATGGCAGACTCGACAGTGCGCACGTGGACGCGCACAGCCGGTGGCACCCTGCCACCCACACAGCAGCCTCCGCGATAGCAGCGAACGGATGCGGTGACAAAGGGCAGCTCAGCCCCAAACGCCTGTCACCCGGAGAGTGGGGTGAGCAGCCACCATCCCCACCAGCTGGCCTGGCCCCTCTGAATCGCGCCTTCCGAGCACACAGAAGAGCACAAAGACAGACACACAGAGAGAGAGAGGGAGGGAGCCCCGCAGAGGAGCAGCAGAGGCGGAGGTGGGGAGCGGGCCGCGGGCGATGGCCGCGTGTCCCCCGTCGCCTGTTCGGGGCCCGCCGTGCCGCGGCATCTCTTGGCTCCAACGCGTGGGCTTCGTTCCCCCGCCTGGGATCCTTCCTGCTGCGGCACCAGGGCAGCCCCCATCCTTTTCCACCCTTGGAGAGGGAAGGAGGCCCAGAAAGGACATCACCTGCCGGAGACGGTGGGGCTGTGGCAGTGACCGTTTGACTGTTGCTTGGGTCCCTGCCTCGACTTCAGTGTGTGTGTGTGTGTGTGTGTGTGTGTATGTGTGTGTGTTTTGGGGGTGGGGAGGGAGGGAGAAGAGAAGGGTCTTAATTTGATGCTTTAACTGATCACTAGCAGTTGAATGGTCATTCGTTCCGGTTGTACAATTGAAAAGGGACTTTCCTACCAGGTCTGACCTTTTAAGTTAAACTCTGAATTGTTCCAAGTGGAAAGAAAAAAGTTGCAATCTGCCCTTCCCTGGGGAGATTCCTCTAGGACTGGTTGGGGAGGAGTGGAAATGACTCTTAGGCAGGTGGGGGTGAGCTCTTAGGAGGAGGGAGCGGTGGGGTGAAGGCGTTCTGGAAATGCTGGGGGGGGGCGCCCCCTCAGCAGGGGCCGAGGGAGCACAGCAGTTTAACTGGTCTTGGGGAAACGGGGAGGCTTTCAGCTGCTTTGCAGAAGTGGCCCACGTGGGCCCCCGGCCACCAGCACCGGCCACAGATGTGGCCCCCGCCTGCTCGCCCGCCCGCCTGCCCCTCCTAGCACTTGCACACCCGCCCGAACGCACATGATACAGCCCTTGCTTATCCGCGTGTGTCCTGAAGTGGCCCTTGGTGGAGCATTGAGCTCGCTCGCCCCCAGAGGTCCAAGTGCCACGTGAGCTATGCAATTTAAAGGGTTGACCCACACTAGATGAAACTGGACTCGTACGACTCTTTTTATATTTTTTATACTTGAAATGAAATCCTTTGCTTCTTTTTTAAGCGAATGATTGCTTTTAATGTTTGCACTGATTTAGTTGCATGATTAGTCAGAAACTGCCATTTGAAAAAGAAGTTATTTTTATAGCAGCAAAAAAAAAAAATACAGTTAAATGTATTATACATAATTTTGGAACCAAAGAGGCCAACAGATCAGTTTTAATTTTTATTAGATGGTGAGGCCATCTTATGTGAGGTGGACGTTCTGAACAATCCCTTGAGTGGCCTGCCAGTGTTTCAGGGTATAAATGGATTTTGTTTATTCAGTTTGATGTGTCTTTTCTATCCTTACACACCCAGAAGGTAGAGTAAAAAAGACGATGGTAGGATGCAGGTGTGTATCCTTAAATCCCCATCTTTGTGTTTATTTAATAAAGCTCCCCTTAGGTTCTGTTTCATAATAATTTAAAACCAAACAATTTTCCCGTAGACTTGCTGTTAAAGTATTTTGCATTTGTGTACAGTTCAAGGAAATAAAAGATGGAGTGCCACGGGCTTCCTGCCTTGTGTGGTGTCTGTGGTGGTGGGCTCTGGGCTCGAGGGGCAGCTGCGGGGGGAGGGCGAGTCCCGGTGTACGGCTTTGTTGCCAGTTGCCTCCCTGGGCAGCTCCCGGCATTCTCTGAGTCCTTGCCACGAGCTCGGATGTCAGGCAGAGAGTCTAGGAAAAGTGGCAGGAGATCCAAATGCAGGACAATTAGCAAATTCATGAATTACACATTTGTTTACTCTTCTAGTCCCGGGACTAATGTTGCACGAAGGCCGCGTCTAGTACCGTTTGAAAGTGCCGGTTAAGCCCCTTCCCTGGGAGCACGTGTGAAACCTGGGAGGTTGAAGCCCACCTGACCCCATCCCCATCCCCATTTACTAACAGAGGCGACTGCGACCCGGAAGAGGTTACCGTCTTGGGATGGAAGCCAGAAATAAGGCCCTGGGGATGCCAGGTGTCCTCTCCTGTGGGGATTTTAACTGGCCGTAGGTGGTGGTGGTGGTAGTAGTGACACCGGCCCAACTGCGGTTGCAGGGATGCCCGGAGGTACCCAGCGGATGCTGTTGTCAGGCGGCCCTTGTATCATCATGCCTTTGTGGGAAATGGCGTTTCCCGGAGTTTGGAATCTGAGGCTCAGAGAGGTTCAGGGCTTACCTGAGGTCACGGAGACCGGACAGGCACCCTGGGCATTTGAGTCCTCTTGCCAGACAGGTGCTGGTCCACCTGTTCCCCTGGCAGGACCGCAGGGCTGAGGCCTTGCTTCATCAGAGGCCCTACAGGGACAGAGGGGCTACAGCGTGTGGTTTGGGGGTCACACGTGGTCTTCCCAGAAATCTCAGGTTGAACAAGTGGGACCTTAGGGGTTATCTAACCCCATTAAGCCAACAACTGGGAAACTGAGGGAGCTCTGGGCAGCCGGAGGGCCACCTCGATTCACATGGCCAGCGAGTGGCAGGACGGCAGCCTCTGGCCTCTGTCTTTTTCTAGTCTTTGCCCGGCCAAGAGAGCTGCTGCCTGCCAGGCTTTTGTCTGAGGGGTGCATTTGTTCATCTGTGATGTCTCGAGATGGTATAAAAGTTAACGGGGGCAAAGAAGAAAATTTCTCAGAGACAGGCCTGGCCTGGACGTGTTAGGGTATAAAAGCCACCATCCAGCTGTCCCCGGCCCAGGAAGTTTTGCTGCAGTCACCAGGGTGCCTCTGCTCTTTCGACATTGAGCGTCTCCAGGCGCCCTCCTGGGTCACAGGGTGGCCCACGGGTCCTGCGGGGGGGGCCCCAGGAATGGCCTGGGATTCCAAGGTTGGAGGCCAGCGGCCGGCAGACGCGGTCCCCGAGTAGCGCCCTGCTGCCCTGTGCCGGTCTGTGCCCTGAGGGGTCAGCCCTGCAGCTGCCCCCCGCCGGGGCGATGGCGGGGGCCACTTGCTGTCCCCCTGAGGACAGGCTGCATCCCTGTCCCGGGGCTGGGCCTCCTCCCCCACAGGACCGTGCGGCTTCCTCCCTGTGCTTCTGTGGTCCTTGCCTCTCTGTTCTTTCCTCCCGGTGGCTTTTCCCCACATGCTCTCCCTCCCCCTCTTCCCAGGGGTCCTGGCCTAGGGTCCCACCTCTCCCCAGAGGCACCCCTGGAGCCTCCGCTGCAGCCCAGAGAGTGAGCCTCCTGTGCTGCCCACCTCCCCCCCAGCCCAGGCCTTCCTGCTGTCCTCCCCTCTGTCCCTCTCTTCCTTCTTCAGGCCACGAGGCCATTAGCCTCTCACAGGGCCGGTGCGTCAGGCCGGGCCAGCCAGAGCCGGAGCAGCCCGCCCCACCTGCCTCAGCTACTTCCACGCTCCGGCTTCGCCCTTGGCTGACCTTCAGCGACCCAGTGGAGTCTGAGGCTGCGGGCGGGGCGGGGGGCGAGAGGACCCCCCACTCTTCCCTCCCGTCGCTTCTCCCCATTTCCCAGACAGGCACACGGAGGGTCCAGGAAGCAGGGCCTCCAGGGGTGTCCTGCATCTGCTTCCTCCTCCAGCCCCCTTGGGCGTGATGCCGTGGCCGCCCGGCGGGGCTGAGGGTCCCTGCTGCAGTTGCAGGCGAGGGCTGCTGCACCGGGCCGGACCCCTGGCCCACCTGGAGCTTGCGCTGGCCCCGCACCATGCCCTCGGCAAAGCCCTGTGGGAACTCTTGCTGGGGACCCCCAAGGGGCCTGGCAGGCTCCCCTCCTGGGCCTCCTGAGAGGGCGGGAGGGGGCGGGGAGGCCACAGGCTGTCGCCAAGCCACGGAGACGGCTGCAGGCTGGGGAAAGTGTGCCTTTGCAGGCAAAGAAGCCGAAACAAAACACCCTGCCAGTGGCCAGAGGCCCCGGTCGCTGGGCTTTCAGTGGGATGTTTGGAGCAAGCGGCAGATTACCTGCGGGCTTTGCCGGAGGGCCGGGCCTGCGGTCTGCGAGGCCTGGGGTGAGCCGTGCTTGGGCGCCGGGCCGGGCGAGTGGGGGTGGGGATGGGCTGCGGGTGAGGCTGCGTGACGTGCGGCTCTGCGCCTGGAGGTGCGTCTGCCTGTCTGCTGAGCCGTGGAGGGCATGAGGCTGTCTGTGTCCGTGGCCGTGCGCGGTGGGCTGCGTGTGAGTTTGCCCGGGTCTGAGGTTGTGTGGCTGAGTGAGTGTGAGACCCTGTGGGGTGTGAGACTGTGATTGTGGGGTGTGGTTGCTTGGTTGTCTGTGTGTATTTCTTGCCATTTTCGTTTACTTCCTTGTCAAAAAATGATGCCCTTGGCCAGTTATACACGGTGATGGGGTTCGTTATATTTTTAAATCTGGGCTAGATCACCCTCTTGCCAGACAGGTGCTGGGAGCAGGCGTGGGTGCAGGCACCATTTCTGTGGCCCGCGTGTTCACCCTCAGTGTGTCTTCACAGCCCTGCTGCCCTGCCCTGGCCGTTCAGTGCCGGGTTGGGGGGCGTCACTGTGGTGTCCCTGCAGCCCCAAAGCCGGAGCACTTTGGAAGTAGAATGGGGACTTCCCTGGTGGTGCAGTGGTTAAGAATCCGCCTGCCAATGCAGGGGACACGGGTTCGAGCCCTCGTTGGGGAAGATCCCACGTGCTGTGGAGCAACTGAACTCTTGTGCCACAACTACTGAGCCTGCGTGCCGCAACTACTGAGCCCGCGTGCCGCGACTACTGAAGCCTGTGCGCCTAGAGCCTGTGCTCCGCAACAAGAGAAGCCACTGCAATGAGAAGCCCGTGCACTGCAACGAAGAGTAGCCCCCGCTCACCACAACTAGAGAAAGCCCGCGTGTAGCAACGAAGGCCCAATGCAGCCAAAAAATAAATAAATAAATTTATATTAAAAAAAAAGTAGAATGGCACTATCTGGTCAGTCCTTTAGTCACTCAACAAACATTTCCTGGGTGCTTGCTCTTATTCATGCATCATCTCAGTTTAGTCCTCACGACAGCCCAGGGCTGGATGGAGAATAGGTATCATTATCCCCATCTCATGGATGAGAAAGTTAAGTTTGAGAAAGCCATGCACTGAGGTTGGAACAGCTCATAAGTGGCAGAGCTGAGATTTGCTTCCAAGAGTTGTTTCCACAATCACTCATAGCCACTGAGTTGCCCAGGAGGAGGGGGGCGGGGGGGCCGTGGCTGTTCTGGGGCCTCCCTGGAGGAGAGGAGAGGCTGGGGCTGAGGGTCTTCTTGGCTTTCAGTTGGGAGGGGGCCACCCGCTCACTCATGCCAGGCCTGCTGCCTGGGATACCCGGAGAGCCATGGCATCTGAAATTTGAACTGTTCCTCTCTGGCTGTGGGGACAGCCCCATGCCCTCCCTGGCCAGGTGTGAGGGGTTTGGCTGCTGGGCCCCTTGGGGGTGGAAGAGGCGGCCTGGAGTGTGGGCTCAGAGCCACCTGCCCCCACCATCCCCCCGCCGGGTTTTGTGATCCTGGCCTAACCTCTCAGTTGCCTCATCTGTAAAATGGGGACCACGACAGTGCCCACCACGGGGCCCAAAGTGTAGGCGGTGCCGTGTGCGTTAAGGTGCCTGGAACAGGCCAGGCTCCGATGGGTGTGGGTTCGTTGTTGCTGTTTTCTGTGTGTCAGGAGTGGTGCTGGATGCCCTTCCCGAGCCCCTCCCTTCCGCCCAGAAGCCCTCCCCGGAGCACACTCTTTCCTTCTCATCCAACGAACATTCACAGAGGCTGCGCTGACAGTGATGTCTGCTAACATTCACTGAGAACTTACTGCCAGCAAATGCACTGCTTCCTTACAGCCTCCCTGCTGGGCAGCTGACGTGTGCCCATTTTACTGATGTGGACGTTGAGGTTCGGGGAAGCGGAGTGTCTTGCTCCAGGCCTCACAGCTATTCAGGGGAGAGGCTGTGTCTGTGCCTTCCAAATGTGCTTCCTCTCCCTTCAGTGTTCTCTAGAGAACCTCAGGGCCCTGAGCCCCAGGGGACTGGGGGCTGCGGAGGGGCTGCTGTTGGCTCTGTCCTGGAGAGGCCCTGGAAGTGGGATGCGGGGCAGCGCAAGGTACTTTGCAGCCCTTGTCTGGAATGAGGGATGTGGGGGCCTGGGTCTGCACAGCCGTTACCGCAGGGCCTTTGGGGGGAGCACAAATCAGGTCCCCGGGCCCCCAGCTGGCTGCGCTCAGGCTGGGTTCTTCCTGGCCCCTGTAGGCGTGCGTGCGTGTGTGTGTGAGTGTGAGAATCTGGATGAAGTCTCCACCCCTGAGGGAGCTCTGGGCCTTGTGGAGAGCGCGCTGGGCCTCCCTGCGCCTGCATCCTGGCTTCTCAGCCTCTGGGGAAGGCTCTCACCGGCTTGAGGCTGTCCGGCTCTGGGACGGAGCTTTAGGGCGAGTTCACTCCTAATGGAGCTAAGTTACTGACACTGTCCACACTGGCAGATGAGGCTCCCAGGGGCCGCCTCTCACCCCCCGGGCCCCAGCACTACTCTGGCGGGTGAGCGGCTCTGAGGCAGCTTCCTAACTTTGCTGCCGTGGGATGGGCTCCGAGGACCACCTGGGCCCCTTCGAGGCCTCCTCCTTCCCACAGGGGGTTGAGCAGCCCCCTCAGCACGAACAGCACAGGGGGCCTTGGCCCGGTGGCCCTGCAGAGGCAGCCTGCAGGTGCAGCTTTACCCCTGGGGTCTTAGGTAAGTCCTGCTTTGGGGGCCGGCAGGGCTGGTGCTGCCTGGGCCCTGCCAGGTGGCCAGAGGCTGGTCCTTTCACCTGTTTGGTGGTGCAGCTGCAGGCCAGCACTGCAGTTGGGGGAATCACAGATCTTCTTCCAAAAGATGCCCGTGACCTTCTCCAGCTCCTCCCAGGTAGTATATGGAAAACTTGGCCAAGTCTTTCGCTCCTGTATAAAACCCATCCATGGCCCTGCAGCTTCGGGAAGAAGTCTGCCAGCTGATGGGCTCACCAGGACCCCAGGCCTGGCTGCCCCCTTCCCCCGGAGCCCCCAGGTCTCTCCATGCCCCCAGTGCTGGGGCTGCGGTTCCCATCCAGAGCCCACCGCCTCGCCTCAGCGCCTCCAGATGCCCTTCCTCGGCTGGAACACGCGTTCTCCTCCTCTTTGCTTGGCTGCCTGTGCTTCACCGTCAGCGCTCTGGAGGAGCCCTGGCTCCCAGGCCGCCGATCGGGCGCACACCTGCCTCCGTACGAGGCCGCCAACCTGGACTCTAGGGCAGCCAACGTCTGCGCCGTTCACCCCAACAGCGTCCTGAGCCTGGGGCTGGGAAACGCTCCACACACAGTTGTGACATGAGTGAAGGGACCGAGGTCTCGGGGTGACGCCCCCCTCACCCACTTCCCTGATGGAACAACTGAGGCAGGAGGGGCCACAGGACCAGGGAGAGGCTCAGCCCTGGCGAGGACCGGATGCTGGCTCTCCTAGCCACAGCTTGTTACATTGCACCCTTTAGCGGGTTCAGGCAAAAGCATCTTCCAAAGCCTGTCGTTTGCCCTGAGTAGTTCAGGCTTCAGGGTGAAGCTGAGCCTCGTTGGGGAGCTGCGGCTGCTGCTGTGGGCAATGGCACTGCCAGCCCGACGGGGAGCAGCCCGGTGCCCGGGCTCCCAAAAAGTGTCACGCTGGCGCCCCAGTTCCTCCCTGGGATGCGTGGCCCCCGGAGCCCCTCCTGCCCTGGTCGTCCACTCTGTGAGAGTGCGGTTTGCCACCCGAGGGTGAATCACAGAAGCTCAGCTTCAATGAATCAGTCACCGAGACGGGAATTGGTTGATGGGGGCCGCCCCCCCGGGGATGACTGGCACGTTAATGAGTGTCAGTCATCTCAGCGGCAATCACTGTTGCTCCTACCGCCGGGAAGGAGTGCAAACTACGCAGTCCTGAGTCGGCTCTGCGGGCCCGTCCGCCACCCAGCACTGTCTGCTCCCTCCCTGGAGGGTCTGAGTGGGGCCTGGGGAGGGTCCTCTGTGCTATTTCAGTGCAGAAAAGTGCCAGGGACGAAGACCTGCGCCCTGGCCCCAGGAGCGGACTGGAAACTCCATGAGGACAAGGGCCCGCGCTCGCCCCCGCCAGCTGCTTGGGCCACGCTGTCTCCCCAGCGCTGGGAACGGTATCTGGCATGCAGCAGGTGCTCAATAAAGGCTTGCTGACGGGTGGCCTTATCTGGGCCCTGCCACTCCGTTGTGCGATCTCAGGCGAGCGTTTTGCTGTCTCTAGCCTGTATTTTTCTCATTTGAAATGGGATTGGACTAGATGGTCGTTCATTCATCCATTTCTCTGACTTCATTTCGTAAATGCCTGCATAGGAGCCAGCATCCCAGCTCTAGCGTCTCTTTGAGGACTGCCACCTGCAGCCCCCATGGGTCCCTGCTGTGACCAGCGGCTGTCCCGTCAAAGAGGCAGGGCCGCTGGAGGGGCGGGCATCCTGAGCTGGCTTGCTGTCAACCTCTGCACCCCTTACAGAATGATTCTAGGTCCTCTGGTGCCTCTAGCTGTGGCGGGGGACAGAATGGTGGCTTTGCACAGCGCCCCACCTCTCCTGAGCTCCAGGCTGGGCTGGGCCCCCAACCCCTGTGTGTCCAGAGTGGGCAGGGGAGATGGCTGGTCGGCGTTGGCAAGGCCGGTGGTCTCTCCCCCGGGGACGAACTCTGGGTGAAAGTCAAGAAAGGAAGCTCCTGTTCTGTCTTCTGGGAGTCATGGGAAGGCAGGCCCTTGGGGCTTTAGTGTTCTGGGGGGTGCAGGTGGGGAGCCGTGGCTGAAAGCTGGTTAGATCATAGGACCGTGGAGAAGACCACCCAGCCTCTCGCTCTGCAGAGGGGAACCAAGGGGCAGAGATGGACTGACTTCCTGGAGACCCCACGGCGAATGGAGCTCAGCTTCGTAACCCAGACACTCGCCCAGCGGTTGCTCTGTGCACAGGGCGATGGGGTCCGTCCTAAGCGGAGTCTGAACCACCGAGATGTGACCCTCAGCCGGCACTATGATATATATGAGCGTGCGCACAGCACCCAAGGGCAGGAGGTCGGGCCGTGGGCTCACAGAGAGCCCTGCGTTCTGGAGGACGCGGTCCCCTCCAGTCTGGGTGGTCCCAGAGCACCTCGCTACAGGGTCCGCCCTGAGCCCGGGGCTCTCTGCTCCTGTGGCTTCCCGAGAGAGCACACAGGCCAGGGCAGGTGGAGAGTTAAGAGCTCGGCAGGCAGACTCCGGCTTTCCAGACTCCAGCTCTGCCCTGCCCCAGCTGGGTGCCCTTGGGGTGGTTACTTAACCTCTCTGTGTCTCCGTTTCCTCATCATACAATGGGGCTAGAAACAGTATTTACCTCACAGGCTTGTGTGGATTAAATGAGATAATAAACATCACAGGGAATTGCCTGAAGGTCCAGGGGTTACGACTCCCCACTTCCACTGCAGGGGGCACGGGTTCCATCCCTGGTGGGGAACCAAGATCCCACAAACCAGGCAGCACAGCCAAAACAACAGAAATAATCACAACACCTACCGCTGATGGAGTGTTATTTAACGATGTTCCAGAACTCTCCTAGCCCTTGACATATTTTCAACCAACAACAACACTCTTGAGTTATTATCATTTCAATTCCACAGACGAAGAAACTCAAGTGCAGAGGGCAGAAGTGACTTGCCCAAGGTCACGTGGGGTGACACGGAGGAGCTGGCATGAACCTACAGGACCAGGACACTGTGGCCTGGCCTGTGGGGTCTGCTCCTTGGTGGCCTGGTAACCCCAGCCGCCGGGGAACACAGTGAATCTCCCGTCTGAGGAATTGGAAGTCGAGGCTGGAACTCAGGGTCACTGGGGTGAACATAATCTTCCTTCCAGGCTGAAGCTGAAACTGGGCTCTGGAGGTGAATAAGAAAAGAGTGAAGGGATCCTCACGGAATCATTTGCCCAGAGTTCACACACTCGTATTTCTCATTCTTTATTTACAAATGTAAGCCTTTAGCAGAGGTCCAAGAATTCGCACTGCTGTCAACGGGAGATGCATAGCGAGGCGTGGGTTGGTGACTAATGCCAACGGACACCAGGCCGCTACCTGCTTTGCTCACTGGTGAAGCTGTTTCACCGTGGAACCGGGACACAGGGGCCGGAGGGGGTGCCTGGCCCTAACCCTAGCCCTAACCCTAACCCTAACCCTAACCCTAGCCCTAACCCTAACCCTAGCCCTAATCCTAACCCTAGCCCTAACCCTAACCCTAACCCTAACCCTAGCCCTAATCCTAACCCTAACCCTAACCCTAGCCCTAACCCTAACCCTAGCCCTAGCCCTAACCCTAACCCTAACCCTAACCCTAGCCCTAACCCTAGCCCTAACCCTAGCCCTAACCCTCGGGGCACCAGGCTGAAGGGAACTGGTGGAGCATACTGCCCTTGTCCACAGAGCAGGACCCCGTGTCCTCTCAGTGTCACTGCCATCAATTCCAGAGCAGAGTTTGGTAAACCACAGCCAGGGGCCAAACCTGCCAGCTCAGAACGGTTTTTTCATTTTTACGTGGTTGCAAACAAATCAGCAGAAGAATAATACTGCATGTCATGACGATTCTATGAAATTCAAGTTCAATGCCTAATAAATAAAGGTTATGTATTAGTTGTGGCAGAGACCCGTATGGCCTGCAAACCCTAGGATGCTGAACCTGACATTTTATAGAAAAGTTTTGCTGACCGTCCTTGGCTGGGCAGATGTCCCAGGAGGCCATCGTACCCCCCCACTCCACCCTCCCTCTGGAGCCCCTCCTGGAGGCCACCCCGCCCCCAGGACCCTCCTAGTGCTAATGGGGGCAGAGGTGGACACGTGACCCCAGCCAATCACAGTCGGCTGAATGTTGACACCCATTATGAGGGATGTCTCTCCTGGACATTTAGAGCATAAGGCCCTGGGAGGCCAAGGGTGCACTGTGGTCCCTCAGAGCCCAGGTAACGCCCAGTGCAGGGCAGGACTAAATAAATGATGGGAGCAGGGCGGCATCACCTCACACCCGTCAGGATGGCTACTGTCAAAACCCCCAGAAGATAACAAGTGTCGGCGAGAAGGTGGAGACACTGGAACCCTTGTGCGCCGTTGCTGGGAATGTACAATGGTGTAGCCACTGTGGAAAACAGTGTGGAAGGTCCCCCAAAACTAAAAATAGGTCCAGCAACTCTACATCCGGGTATATACCCAACAGAAGAAGGCAGGGTCTCAGAGAGATAACTACACCCGCGCTCACAGCAGCATTAGTCACAACAGCTAAAAGGTGGAAGCACCCCGAGGGCCATCACCAGAGGAATGGAGAAACATTACGGTGTTTACAGACGAGGGAATATGTTTCAGCTCTAAAGAGGAAGGATAGTCTGACACCTGCTACAACGTGGATGAACCTTGAGGACATCATGTGAAGTGAAAAAGCCAGTCACGAAAGACAAATACTGGGTGATCCTACCACGTGAGGCGCTTGGAGGGGTCACAGTCACAGAGACAGAAAGCAGAAGGGCGGGTGCCAGGGGCTGGGGAAATGGGACGACGGGGAGTTTAATGGGACAGAGCTTCATTTTTGCAAGATGAGAAAGCTCTGGAGATGGATGGTGGTGGTGGTTGCACAATTATATGAACGTACTTCTGGCCACCACACTGTACATTTGAAAATAGGAGAGGTGATACATTTTCTGTTTTGCATATTTTACCACGACTAGAAATTTTAAAAACCCAACAACTTAGCAACAGAAGCGTCTTCCCCCAGGGACAGGCCTGCTTCCGGCCTTCCTGGCAACAGACGTCAATGTTTTCTAGCCCCCCTGACCTCGCCCCCGTCAAGGGGCCAGACGCTCAAGGCTGACTCCGTCTTGGCTTTCCCCACCTGTGACGTCTTTCCCTGAGTGAGCAGGCGTGTGGACCTGCCCCTTCAGGTTCCAGGCCTCACCTGGAGCAGACTCGAGGAGCAGATGTCACAACCAGCCCTAGAAGCCCTAGAGATGGGGCCAGGAGTGGCCTCTGAGGGAGTGAGTGGTCCAAAGAGCGCCCCCCACCCCCCAGAGAAGGCTGGTGTCCCTTGGTGGATGCCAGGCCTGCCCAAGGCTGGGCCACCCAGTTGGCTACAACCCACAGGACTCAGAGACTCACCTGGGCCCTGTCTAGGAAGGCCACCACCTTCCCCGTATGGGCCAGGAGGGGCACGAGGACCCGCAGGCTTGGGGTGTGTTCCCTTTGCCAGGCACGGGACGGGTGTTTCCGCATCTCACTTGATTCTACAAGAACCCAGTGAGAGGTAGGGTCCGTGAGTTCTTGCCCTTCCCTGGGTTGCTCCAGGCTCCGGACCAAGGGGCTTCAGGGGATCCAGAAGGCCTGGAGCCTGGGGCCTCGCCTTGAGACCTAGGGGGCCACAAGCACCAGGGCCTGCCAGAAAGGCTCGGCATCCACCCCTAAATGCTTTTCTGAAACTGCCCTGCTTGGACCCTTACATGTAGGCCCTTAGCAACTGATGCGCAGAACCCAAAGGGCGGTGCCCAGGCACAGTGGCTGCTGATGGAGGGCTTTCTGGGTGCTAGACACGGTCATAGGTGCATGTTTGAAACATCTCCCATCACCCACTCACAGTCCTTTGGGACCCACAGGACGGCCACTAACCCTGCTCAGAGGCTGGGTGGTGGGGTTAGCAGGGAAGTCTTTCTGGAGGAGGTGGTCCTTGAGCCAGGTCTTGTAGGATAAATGGGAGTTGGCCAGGAAAGCAGGGCAGAGGGAAAGGTATTCTTGGAAGGGGTACAGCAGGAGAAAAGGTCCCAGAGAAAGTGGCCTTTGCCTTCAGGGCGCTCCACTCCCCAGCGTCCCCTCACCGCAAGCCAGGCCTGCAGAAGGCCAAACTGCCTGGGGGAGGTGTCCATGACACCCCTGCCTCTCCCACCCACGTCCCACCCGCTTCTGTCCACACTCCCTCCTCCAGCCTTGCCTCGGGTGGTGTCCCCAAAACTGATCTGTCAGGCCCTGTGGAAGAATAAACTGATGTAAGTGGGCCTCTTCCAAGGGACAATTACGTTTTCTTTGTTTAAAAAAGACGATCATTTACTGGGGGTTTCATGATCATTATTGTAAGGCATTCTCACTGAGAGAATTCGGAAAACACAGAAGTAAAAGGAAGTATATTTAAAAATCACCTTTGTTATGCAGCAGAAACTAACACACCATTGTAAAGCAATTATACTCCAATAAAGATGTTAAAAGAAAAATCACCTAATCCCAGCAATCAGAGGGTGCCAGCAGGCCACATGTTGATGTATTTGACTTTGTATGTAGGTCTAAGTGGGCCTTTCCTGCGAATATCATCGTATAAACTTTCCCCCATGCATCCGAATATTGTGTCAAAAGAGCATTTTGACGGCCGTCTCTTAATTTAGTGCCCTTTCTTCCATTGTTGGATATTTAGGTTATTTCCAAATTTTCTCCTTTGTGAATGATGCTGCGATGAATACCTTGGAGTGACCGCATTGTCGGGGGGCGAGCTCACGGGCTGCCACGACTGGGGCTGTGACGGTGAGCAGGCCGTTGGGGCACCTGGGAGCAGAGCTTCCTCAGCTCTAATGTGAGACGGGGCTCCTGGGGCTTTGTTCAAGCAGATTCTGCTAAGCAGGTCGTGGTGGGGCCAGAGATTTTCCATTTCTAACAAGCTCCCAGGTGAAGCTGATGCTGGGAGGAGTAGCAAGGTCTCTTTGAATCCCCCCCCCCAACCCCGAGGCCACCGCCAGCCAGGGATGGGCTCTGGGGAAGGACCTTCAGCCGGGCGGGACTTTCTCCTCTGTCCTGGGAACTTTGGGAAGCACAGGCCCTTTGGGGGGGTTGCCCGAGACTCCCGGGCATGTTTGCAGCCACCCTGCACCCCTGAAACGGCTCTCCCAGAGCTGCCGGGGTCCCTGGCTCTCAGCCCTCCGTCGGGGTCCCCGAGGCCTCCATGTGGCCAGGGTCACTCTGGTGCCATGTCTGCAATGAGCTGATGTTGACTGTCCTGGTTGTTCCTCTCCAGCCCCTGGAGGGGCCCACAGACGTGCCTCATTTCCCCGTTAGTGAAGTGGGCTGAGGCTGGGTCCCATTTCACGGATTCGACAGGATGACCCACGTGTGGTGGGCAGTTCTCCACAGCACTCAGCCTTGGTGCTTTCAGTGCTGTGGGCAGCGGCGGCCAAGGACGGGGCTCAGGCAGAGCCGCTCGCTCTGACTCTCCCTGTGTTGTTACTTCACCTCCCGAGCGTCCCCAGGCTCACCTGTGATCCCTTCCTTCACCGCTCAGTGACACTCGAGCATCCACAGGTGCCCGTGCTGGGGTAGGGGCCGGGGCCACGGGGGCCACCAAAGCAGCCAGGTCCCTGTCCTCCCAGGGCCCATGTTCAGCGAGGGTGTCAGACAGACATAATAACACACAGCCTCACAGGCTGCAGCTTCAGATGAGCTGGTCGGGGAAGCTGTGCTTCGGAGAGGCCCGTTCAGCTGGGTGTGAAGGAAGAAGCTCGTAATCACAGGAGAGGCTGCGTCAGAACGGGGTGGGCACAGCATTCTAGACGGAGGAAACTGCACGTGCAAAGGCCCTGAGGCGGTGAAAGCTTTGGCATTTTGGAGAAACTGAAAGATGCCCAGTGGGGTCAAGGTGAGGTGAGCGGGGAGAGGACACCGCCACTAGAGGTCAGGGGGCAGGGCCCGGGGTGGTGGGAAGTACGCGGAAGAGCCCTGCAGGACCAGGCAGGACCCTGCAGGCAGGACAGGCAGGGCGTGGCAATGGGCAAGGAAGGCCTTAGGATCACGAAGCTTGGGGTCTGGTGTGGAGAGGGAGGCACGGTGGCCTGGCCATGCTGGCTGTAGAGCAGGGCCTCTGGGCAGGCCTGGGGCGGCGCTGCAGGGCTGGGGGTGGGAGGTGACTGCGGCCCTCCTGGTACCATGTGAGACCTGCCCTTTAGTCCTGAATTCTTCCCGGGCCCAGGCCACCCTGGTGCCAGGCTGCGGAACAAGCTGAGGGCGAGGGCCTACCGTCCTGGGGGCTGGGAGGTGGGGGAGGGTCTCCATCCCCATCTCACTCCCCGGCTGACGGAGGACAGAGCCTTCTATCGGCCAGAAGTGCGGGCACCTGTGGGGCCGGTTCCCGCGAGCCAAGGTTGCACGGCCTTGGCTGGGGCGCTGCACGGCGGGCGGCCACTTGCTGGCAGCCTTTGGAGGAGATCAGTGGCTGGTGGAAGGTTGTGCCGGGCTTTTGAGATTCCTTCCCGGGTGCTGTCCCACAGGCTTCGGGACAGTTTCTAACCTCGCAAGATGAGGAGAGCAGTGGCTTTTCTTTGCCTAGGCTGTGGTCAAGGGGCCGAAATCTGCCCGCCAGCAGCCTGGGATGCAACGGGAATGCAACGTGGGGCTGGGGGTGGCGGCCACGGGCAGTACAGCTGGGAAGTGCAGAAAGTGTGTGTGTGTGCGTGTGCATGTGCGTATATGTGTGCATGTGATGTGTGCATGTGTATATGTGTGCATGTGTGTACTTGTGTGTGTATACATGTGTTTATGTGTGTGCGTGTGGTATGTGTGCAAGTGGGTATGTGTATATGTGTGCATGTGCGTGTACATGTGTAGGTGTGTTCATGTGTGTATGTGTGCACATGTGTATATGTGTGTGCATGTGTATGTGTGCGTGTGTGTATGTGTGCGTGTACATGTGTAGGTGTGTGTTCGTGTGTGTATGTGTGTGTATATGCGCATGTGTATGCATGTGTGTATATGTGTGCGTGTGTGTGCATGTATGCGTTTGTGCGTGTGTATATATGTGTATGCACGTGTATATGTGTGCATGTGCGTACTTGTGTGTGCATAGTGTGCACGTGTGTGCGTGTGCGTGTGTATATGTGTGCAAGTGGCTATGTGTGCATGTGCGTGTACATGTGTAGGTGTGTGTTCGTGTGTGTGCACGTGTGTGTATACGTATGCGTGTACATGTGTAGGTGTGTGTTCGTGTGTGTGCATGTGTGTATGTGTGCGTGTGTATATGCGCATGTGTATGCATGTGTGTATATGTGTGCGTGTATGCGTTTGTGCGTGTGTATATATGTGTATGTGTGTGCATATGTGTGCATGTATGTATATGTGTGCGTGTGTGTGTATGGGGGGGTGATCTGGATGCAAAGGGGCTCTGATGGGCAGTTCCAGCCGAGTTCCCTGAACGTGTCAGGGCCCTGAGGGGTGTGCGTTCTCCAAGCCACTCTCCGGAAGGCCCATTCTGGTTTGAGCTGCCTGATTTCCTTTGCAAAGAGCATTCCCTGCAACTCAACTGCAAGGCTAGGACCCAGGTAGGTGTTGTGCCACGGAGACCCATCCCCCCGAGCCAGCCCCAAATGCTGAGAAGGCTTTGCCAAGGCCCCGCACCTGGATCACATCACAGTGGTCTCAGGAGGTGTGCAGCAGTCAGAGGAGGCCCAGAGACCCTGTGTGAGTCCCCCAAGGTCACACAGCTACAGGAAGACCAGCAGAAGTAAACCCCGCTGGCAAATTCAAGGACACAATCAACCGGGGGTCCCTAGAAGCTGTCCTCCCTCCCTCTCTCCTTCCTTCCTTGTCACTCAAGAAACAAATTACTTGAGTATCACTACAAGGCCGGCTGTGCCCTCAGAAATTCCTAACCCGTGAGAGTCTCCTCCTGGGGTTGTCGAGCCCTCCACCTTCAGAAGGGATTGTGGGTAAACTTGCGAGGAGCTATTTCTAAGGGGCAGAAAAAGAAAGTAGATCACAGAGCCCTGGGGAAGGGCTGTGCTTTGCACAGAAAATAACCAACCCCGTCAGCAGGTGGGCAGGCGGGGGGCTCCCACCACAGCTGGGATGGGGGCCGGTCCTAGGGGCGTTTCTGGGCCCCCAGGTACAGAAGCCGGGCTTGTCCTGGGAACCCAGTTCCTGAACGTGTGAGCTCAGACAGGCCCTACAGAGGGCCCGGGGGTCTGCCTGCAGCCGGCGGGCCACACACACTAACCACAATGTTCTGTGTGTCTGTGGAGCTGAGTGTCTGCCTTACTCATCGGGCCCTGAGTCACCTCGTTTCAAAATGCTGCCCCGTTCCTGGAACAGAGACGGACATCAGCGGGTGGGCCTGAGTCATTTCTGCCACTGGGACCGCCTGCACCTTGAACCTGGTGAAGCACCGACGGCCCGAATGGGAAAGGAGAAGCCTGGGTGATCCAGAGGCTGTTTCAGCCTCTGAAGAAACCAGGTGTGAGCGATGCTGCTGTAGGGGGAGGGGTGGGGGAAGGGGCTTGGTGGGGGACATCCAGGGTGGGCAGCTGGAGGAGGAACTCTGCCGGGCAGTGGCTGGATGAGATGTAAAGGAGGAAGGAGGGTAGAGGTGGAGGGGGGGCAGGGGGATGGCAGGGAAGGGGTGAGTCAAGTGGGTTGCCTTGCATTTGGGGACCCAGCTTAGCGTGTACAGCGGTGGGGTCCTGAAGCCGCTGCCCGAGGGAATCCCAGCTCCACCATTTCCCACAGCTGTGTGTTTGGGCAAGAGACGTGCCCTCTTTGAACCTCAGTTTCCGCACCTGTGAAATGGGGATGATAATAGTAACGTCGGCCTCATCGGGTTATGGTGAGGATTAAATAAGAAAATGCAGGTAATGTGCTGGCACGTAATAAATACCCAGTAAGACTTATAACTCTCATCCTCACGACTGTGAATGTCATGGACATCATAACCAGGAGAGAAGGACGTGGGTCTGAGCAGCTCTCAGGAGAGAAACTCCAGGATAGAAGGGGGTGGGGGGTGTTGCTCCCGCCCTGGGGGCACACACACGGGAGCAGAGGTGGGGGGAGTGTGGGGTGAAGGGGCAGGGGGGCTGAGGAAGGGATTCTGTGGAAGGTGAACATTTAAGGCTCAGATGAGGGGGTGCCACTGAAGAGGCTTCATGCCCACCACCGCCAGCCCCAGTGCCAGACCCTCGGGAGTCCGGAGCTGCTTTTTCTTCTAAAGTATAAGAGCGAAAAAAATAAATAAATAAATTATAAGAGCGTCATGGAGGTGAAATTCACACACCCATACAGATCACCTACTTAAAGTGTTGAGTACCTGTGGTTTCAGAGGTCCACCCTCTGGGTCAACGGTCATTTGATGGTTTTATTTTAATTTTTTTTCTCTGTCAACTTATAACCTGGGTTTTCCTCATTTCAATTCCTGCGATTGATGCCAAGAAAATTTGCCACTTTTTTTCTTTTAAAGTGTACAGTTCAATGGTTTTTAGTAAACTCTTGGAGTTGTGCAACCATGACCACCATCAATTTTAGAACATTTTCATCACCTAAAAACACCCCACTCCACACCCATGAGCAGTTATTCCCCTTTTTCCACTACCCTCACTCCCAGCCCTAGGCAACACTAGCCTCCTTTCTGTCTCTGGAGTTAACCTCTTAAGGACGTTTCACATAAACGAACGCACGCGATATGCGGCATTTTGCAGCTGGCTTCTTTCACTGACCATCGTGCTTTCAAGTTCCATCTATGTTGTAGCCTGTGTCAGTACTTCATTCCCTCCTTATGGCTGAATAACTTTCCATGGTGTGGATAAACCACATTTTCTCCATCCATGAATTGGTTGATAGACATCTGGGTTGTTTCCACTTTTTGGCTATTGTGAAGAATGATGCTGTGAGCATTTGTGTAGAAGTTTTTATGTGGACATATGTTTTCAGTTTTCTTGACTGTATCCCAAGGAGTAACGTTGCTGGGTCATATGGCAGCTCCACGTTTAAACTTTGAGGCACTGCCAAACTTTCGAAAATGGCTACACTGTTTACACGCCTACCAGCAAATCAGTGTTCGATTTCTCTATGACTTTGTCAATTGTTGTTGTCTCTCTTTTTGATCATAGTTATCCAAATGGGTGTGAGGTGGTATCTCATTGTGGTTTTGATTTACATTTCCCTAATGGTTAGTGATGTTGAGCATCTTTTCAAGTGCTTACTGACCATTTGTATATCTTCTCTGGAAAAGTGTCAGTTCAGATCCTTTGCCCATTTTTAACTGGATTATTTGTCTTTTTATTATAGAGTAAGAGTCCTTTATACATTCTGGATGTAAGTTCCTTATAAGACATGTGTTTTGCAAATATTTTCTCCCATTCTGTTTTTTCCCCCACTTTCTTGATGGTGTTCTTGGAAGATGAAAGTTTTAAATTTGGATGAAGGCCAACGTATCTGTGTATTCTTTTGTTGCTTGTGCTTTTGGTATCTGATCTAAGAGTCCATTGCCTAATCCAAGGTCATGAAGATCTATACCTGTGTTTTCCATATCAGAATTTTATAGCTTTAGCTATAACATTTAGGTCTTTAGGTTGATTTTTGTATATGGTGTGAGGCAGGGGTCCAAGTTCATTCTTTTGCATGTAGATAGTCGTCCCAACACCAATTGTTACAAGACTCTTCTTCCCCCCATTGAGTTGTCCTAGCACACTTTTTGAAAGTCAGTTGACAGAAATGTAAGCATTTATTTCTGGACTGCCAACTCTCTCTTTCTCTGCTCTGTATGTTTATTCCTGCACCAGAAACAAACTGTCTTGTTTATTGTTGCTTTGTAGTAAGTTCTGAAATCAGGAAATGTGAGTCCTCTAACTTTGTTTTGATTTTTCTGGGTCCCTTGAATATCCATATGAATTTTAGGATCAGCCTGTCATTTTCTGCAAAGAAGCCAGCTGGAATTTTGATGGGGATTGCATTGAATCTGTAGCTTAATCTAGGGAGTATTGTCATCTTAATGATACTAAGTCTTCTAATCCATGAACATGGGATGTCTTTCTATTTGTTTAGATTATCTTTTATTTTTAATACATTTTTATAGTTTTCAGAGCATAAGTTTTATATTTATTTTGTTAAATTTATTCATAAGTATTTCATTTTTTGATACTTTATTGTAAATGGAACTGTTTTCTTTTTTTAAATTTTTATTTAAAAAAATTTAAAATTGGAACTCAATTTTATTTTTGGATCGTTCATTGCAAGCGTATAGAAACAGAATTAATTTTTGTATGTTGATCTTGTATTCTGCACCCTTGCTGAATTTATTTATTAGTTTAATCATTTATTAGTTTTAAGAGTTTTAAAATGGCTCCCTTAGGATTTTCTATATAAAAGAGCATGTCATCTTCATATAGAGATAGATTTATTTCTTCCCTTCCAAGCCGGTTGCCTTTTATTTCATTCTTTTGCCTCAGTGCCTTGGCTAGACCCTTCAGTACATCTGCTTTTGCATAGAAAGGGGGTCTACCTGGGCCCACACGCCATCTGTCCTCAGAGTCCTGGGCTGCACCCCCCAGCCCCTTGGACCCCTGCAGAGCTCCAGCTCTTTACCCCTCCCCTTTCCCTGACCTCTGACCTAAAACTTCCCCTCCCCTCATCCCATTCCTTTGCCTTTCCTTGCTGACCTGTGCTGATGTCTTCTCGGCCCCCTTGACTCCTCTGTCTCCCCGATCCTGTGTCCTCCCAACACTCAGAGTGCCCCCCATTGGTTCTACCCAGTTCCTGCACACTTCCACCCGACTGCCCTGGAGGACAGCTGCTTCCTCTTTGCTTCCCCTGTCCCTGGGCCAAGCTGCTGGCATGAGGACACATGGTCTTGTTGGACATCGTGAACATAGTCCCGAGGCCAGGCCGGGAGGCCGTTTGAATAGAGGTCAGCAGGGTCAAGGCCACCAGAGGTGGGCTCCATGTGGATCTGGGGCCCACCAGGACTCCTCTTTCAGGGGCCCTGATGCACGGCATAGGGGATCAGCAGGGCAAGAAAGAGACCATTGTCAGCCGATCCCAGTGGCCACTTACAGGGAGAGGCAGGAGTCAAGTCCCACCCCAGCAAATTACCTCCTCCCAGGATGGGGAAGCCTGTCCCAGAAGGCTGCAGAAACGCTGTCAGGAAGCTCTGGGAAGTGGAAGTAGGCAAGTGTTCCCAGCTGGAATGAGGGAAATAATGCCACAAACTGCATGGGGATAAATGTCACGTGGAGCATTGGCAAATTCCAGCACTCAGGTGAGGCCAGGGGTTTCCAAGCAGTCAGGAGACTGTGCAGTGACCAAGGCGAGCCAGCCAGGGGTCACCATGCACAAACCAGCTGGCCTGACTCTCGTTTATTCTTTTTGCGACTTAGCTCTGGAGACTGCCATGGGCTATGGTGTGGTTACTCCAGGGAGCTCTGACCAGGGCATGTGATAAATTGTCCCGAAACACCTTCATGAAATTGGTGGAGAAATGTGGACTGCAGAGAATTCGATTTAAAGACATGGCTTCCTTTTTTTTTTTAAATTCAGAGAACGTACTGGCTCAACATCGACCAGGAAGGAACTCTCCGGGGCCACAGGGCCTGCTGCTTGACGTCACCTGCCGTGATGTAAATATCCTGAGGGCCTCCACAGTCTCCCAAGCCGGGGTCATCTGGGGTTCAGGGAAGTCAGTAAGCTTCTTGCCGGCAGGACTTGTCAGAGCCTTCATTGTATTGTGTCCCCTGGGCGTTTTCAAGAGGGGCTGACACACTGTCTTTCCCCACTCAGCTGGACTAGGGGATTGTGTTTTCCTTGTGGAATCTCCATGGCCCAGCGATGCTCACGTCTCACCTTGGGAAATGCTGACCTCATGGCAGGTGTCCTGGGCTCAACTCTTACCTTCCAGCCTGGGAGAAGCCACGCGGGGTCGAGGATAAGCTCTGTGGTCGGTCGGGAGAAGATCTAATGGCTTGGAAAAGAGCAAGGAGTCAAAAAACTTTCCAACCAGGTATCAACTTGGGGAGAGAACAAAATCAGATTACTGGGGGAAAAGAGGAAGGGGCAGAAGGATGCCACTTATGTGAGTGTGTAGCATACACACACACACACACACACACACACACAGTTCTGTATGTTTCCTGTGGACACATATCATGTATAAAAAGAATAAAAGTAACCAACAAAGACCTACTATAGAGCACAGGGAACTATACTCAATATCTTGTAATAACCTATAATGGAAAAGAATCTGAAAAAGAATAGATATACGTACAACTTTGCTGTACACCTGAAACTAACACAACATTGTAAATTATCTATATTTCAATAAAAATTTAAAAAATGAAAATAAAAGAAAGGCTAAAAAAAAAGAATATAAGAAGTCTGTATGGCTCCGCCTCCAATGCCTGGGGTTCTGTCTGGGGAGGGGAGCAGAAGGGCTTCAGACGGCCTTGCTTTCTGAGGGGATTTTAGTCTTATCTATGCCTAGTATTTTAATACAAGGAATGTATTCACGAATTTACTTGCAAAAAATATAATTATAATGCAAAAAAGAAAAAAAGAAGAAAAAAGGGAAAAGGAAAGCTTTCCAGGGTCTGGCAGGCAGAACCACTACAATGGCACAAAAGCTCCCACATTTAGGTCTAGAGCATGCATATTTTTCCTGGGATCTGGTCCCTGCTAAGCCTGTGCTTGGCTAAACCCTTGGCCTGGATGCTCCCAAGGCAGCAGGGGAGTTCTTCATGGAAACAGAAACTTTCCCTTTGATGTGGGGGAAAACCCAGCGGCCCAGAGGGAGGGGGAGGGGATGGCCAAGCCTGGGGGCGTGGGTGGGGTTGGGAGGGAGAGCACCTAGTAGGATATGGCTTTAAAGAGGAGACAATGTCTGGGCCAGGTCCTCAAAGATGAGCAGGAGTTATCCAGGTGAAGGAACGGCATTCTGAGTAGAGAGAACAGCAGAGGCAAAGGCTCAGGGGTGTTAATAATAATAATAAAATAATAATAATAATAGCAAGTGCATACAGTGCTTACCAAGTGCCAGTCTCTGCTCCAAACTCTTTTTTTTTTTTTAACATCTTTATTGGGGTATAATTGCTTTACAATGGTGTGTTAGTTTCTGCTTTATAACAAAGTGAATCAGTTATACATATACATATGTTCCCATATCTCTTCCCTCTTGCGTCTCCCTCCCTCCCACCCTCCCCATCCCACCCCTCCAGGCGGTCACAAAGCACGGAGCTGATCTCCCTGTGCTATGCAGCTGTTTCCCACTAGCTATCTACCTTACGTTTTGTAGTGTATATATGTCCATGTCTCTCTCTTGCTTTGTCACAGCTCACCCTTCCCCCTCCCCATATCCTCAAGTCCGTTCTCCAGTAGGTCTGTGTCTTTATTCCTGTCTTACCCCTAGGTTCTTCATGACATTTTTTTCCCCTTAAATTCCATATATATGTGTTAGCATACGGCATTTGTCTTTCTCTTTCTGACTTACCGCTCCAAACTCTTTAAATAAACTTCAGAACAATATAATGTGGTAGGTCCTTTGTTGTCCTAATTTACAGATGAGAAAACTGAAGCACAGAGAGGTTAAGCAACTTGCCAAAGGTCACACAGCAGGCACTGACATCTGAGCTCTTAACCACCATGCAGGACTTGTGTGAGAGCGTATGAGAGAGGTGCAGTTAAAACAGTGACAAGGGGTCCCAGATGGGACCAGAGGAGGAGACAGCCCCTGTATATAAAAATGTTCCTGGGGCCTGGAAGGGGAGGTGACCCTTCTCTGTGGGGGCTGTGTTGTCTCAGAATGTGTGCCCTATCCAGGGTTCGCCCAGCACAGAGTAGCCAGCAGGGGAGGGGGCCAGGAATGAGGGAGGTGTCAGAGGGGCTGGGGGCAGAGACGCCTCAGAGGGGCAGCAGCAGACAGACACTTGAAGTGGCAGAAAGCACGGTCACCAGATGATACCTGCGGGGTCTGGGGGCCACGCCAGGCCACGAAGCAGAGGAAGACCAGGCTTGCCCAGTCAGAACCCTGGGGAACGGGGGAGCGGCCTCTCGTCACACAGTATGACAGCCTGGTGACTTCGGTGTCCTGCTGCGCTGGCATCACTGCCAGGGCCAGGAGGTCAGAGCAGAAAGCTCCATGGTCCCTCAGACCCCCCGGGTCTCTGCCTGCAGAGGGCAGAGTGCGCAGTTGCATAGGCCCTGGGAGCACCCAGACCTGGGCAGTCCCAGCCTCCTGGGCTTGTTTCCTCATCTGAGAAATGGACCTACCAGATCCCTTTCCATGGCTGTGGTGTAGCCAGCAGGACTGTGACAGTGGCTGTACAACACTTAGGAGAAGGGGAGAGCCTGGACCCCGGTGAAGCACAGATGGGCTGGCTTCCAGGCCCTCCACAGGACAGGGAGTGGGGAGGCGCCTGCTTAGAAATGACACACGGCTCCTCCACCGAGATCAGAAGACAGCCAGCCCGTGGCACACCTGTCATCCCGTCCCACTGAGCCGCCACAGCCACCCTGCAAAGGAGGCCTTCTTGCCCGAGGCTCCGAGGTGGGTCGTGACCTGCCTGTGGTCATCGGGCTTGGCGACTGGAGCTGGGAGACCCCAGACCTCCACAGGGGACGTTCCCTGGCCTCCCAGTGAGGGATGGGAACGTCTTGTCTAGGACACTTCCTGGCGACAGCACCCCACCTCCATGGGACACTTCTGAGGCTGAGGATGGGCTTGGGGCCAATGCCCTTGTGCCTTGGACGGTGTCTTTCTCTTTGGCTGGGAGCCAGTTCCCCCACTTAAGACACCCACAGCCCGGTTGGGGCAAGCCTAGAATTTGGATGGAGCAAGTGGCTGGACCACTGCTCCTAAAGGGGATGTCCCTGGATGGCTCCCTTCCTGACTTGGCCCCCCCAGGGGAAATGACCCCCAAGTCCCTGGGCCCCTCGGGGAGCGGGCAAGGTCGGGCTGCCCGGAGCCCGAGGACGCGGCCGTGCTGCCCGCCCGAGCTCCCGCCACCTCGGCAGATCACCCCTTATCGTTGTTGTGTCTTGCTGCCAGCTGGGGCTTGTCCATCTCCAGCCGCCTCTGGGGGCTGGCCAGGGCCGGCTCCAGTCCCCTTTGCCCCAGCTCTTCCCTGAGTTCCTCTGCCCCCTCGCCATCCTGCCTGAGGCCGGGGCCTGGAGAACTCGCTCCTGCATCTTCCCGAATGGCAGAGCCCTGGGCGCTGCCGTAGAGCCTGACGCCACCTGGACCCACACCCGAGACCCACTTGCCTGCCGCCTGGCTGAGGGGCCGGGGCAAGCAGGGTGTCCCCTGTGCCTTCTCATCTGAAGCGTGGGCACTGGAGTTCTTCCCGGCAGCGTTGGCTCCTTGGGGGTGAGAAGGCTGCCGGTCCCCCAAGGCCTTGCTGTTTCCCTCGTGGCGGTGTCCTCGAGGGATGTCCTCGGTGCTGGTTTCTACCCCTGCACGCCAGGGCCCAGAGAGCCCCAGACCCTTCCTGCAGCCCACAGGGATGCTCAGACCCACAACCCGGGTACCTAGTGTGGTACTTTCCCTTTCTGTGGCCCACCCTGGGTGGCGCAGCTCAGCTGCTGCCCTGCTGCGTGGTCTCTCCCCCACCCTCCAGGCTGCCCCGGCCTCGGTTAGCTTCAGTGGATTTTGAGAAATGAGTCAGTTAGACTGGGTGGCTTTTGGAGCCTTTTCTGTGAGCTCCCCACCTGGCAATGACCATGATCCCTCCTCCTGACAGGCCCACCTCACGACTACACCTCCCTCCATATTCCCCCAGCCTGCACTGCAGGGTTAAGACCCCAGGAGGAGGGTCTGAGATGCAGGCTCCCGCCAGGGGAGATAGGAAAGGTAGGACCGTCTTCAAGCCGGGTGTTTAAAGCGGGAGGCCTCTGGCTGGTGGGGTGATGCAGCAGCGGCCAAACCCTGGGCGTCGGGGCCAGACAGCCCAGGTTTGGATCCAGGCTCCACCTCTGGCTGGCTTACACCCTCCCATTGGGAGCCGAGGCAGGTGTCTGATGGGTAGAACCACAGAGGAGAGACTTTCCTGAGGGGTGAGGGGTTTCTGGTGCCCCTCCCCCCAGGGTACCACAAAGGTGACTCAGCCCAGAAGGCCAGGCCGCGATCTGGGTCTCAGGCGGTCTTGGTGGCCCCAGCCAGCCTGATCCTGGAGACCTTGGCATTCCTCCGTCGTCTGGCCTCTAATCTCCTCTCCCAGCCCGGCAGGCCGCTCTCCTCGCTGCCCCCCCTCCCCCGCCGCCCCCCATCGCTTGGTGGGAGAGCCGTCCCTGTTTCCCCTGTCTCTAGGGCACCCTCCTCCCTTCAGCCGTTTCACTGAATTAAAACATAAACTAACACAAAGAAATGGTCTATGGAGAGACTCGTCCCACAGGTAGAGGCCCCACTCAGCACAGAATGAGGATAAAATGTGGGTTCCAGGCTCACCACGCGGGTCTGGGGCTGCCTCTGGCGTTCTGGGATTGACCGTGACCGCCAGCAAGCCCTCGCTGGGTGCCTGGCGCCTGCTGGGGGCTTGTAGTGCATGTAGACGGGTTCCTGTGGCCACAGGGCCACCTGAACGGGGTGGGGGGTAGAGGGCGGTTGTTATTGGTTTCCCTTTACAGGTAAGGAAATCGAGACAACCCTTTAAGTACCTTGTCTCGGACCACAGGCAGGTAGAGCCAGGACTGGAACCCAAGTCCCCCTGGCCCCAGAGCCCAAGCTCTGAACTGTGAAGTCGACGCATCCCTGAGCCTCAGTTCCTTCATCTGTAAGATGGGTGCATGGTTTGCTGATGTCCCAGTTTTAAAAGGTGTGGCATGGCGCCTGGGACGTGTGTTTCTTTCTCTTCCTGGTGTCTCTACTATGTGTCACCTGCATAGGACCCCACAAAGTCTGGCTCCACCCCTGGTTGGGCCAGAGGTGCCAGGGAGCGGGTAGGCCCCTCAGGACGCTCCACCCACCTACCCCCCCACAGGAGGGTCTGGCAGCCCCACCCACACCGTCAGCAGCGGGCCCGAGGGTGAGGAGTGGGTTGCTGCCCTGTGGACACGCCTATCTCCTGCCGAAGTGGTCCACGACCAGCTGCCAGAGCCCTCTGTGCCCACATCCCTGCCCAGTCCCGGCTCCCGGGGGTGGAGAACCCCTTGCAGGAGCCCAGAACTTGGTTTTGCAAGGGGGAGGGGGCACGGGGTCCCTCAGTCTCTCTTCTCAAACCCACTTCACACACCTCCTTTTCTGCCGCAAGTGAGGAAGGGTCCCTCCTCCCCTCTCCCTTCCATGCTCTCCACGTGGCATCTGGGGCTCTCCCGGGTGGCCTCACCTCACTTTTACTCTCGTGTGGCTTAGAGGGTCCAGTCTCATCCCACTTACAGGCAGGATAACGGAGACCTCACAGCCAGAGTCCAGAGACCAGATAAGAGCCTGTTCTTTTGTTCCCTTTGGGGCTCCAGTGTCTGGGACACCCAGGGGTTATCCTGCCGGGGAGACATGGAGGGCCCTGTGCAGTGCTGGGCGGCTTCCTTCAGCCCGTTTTCCTCGTGGCCGCACCCTGCAGTGAAGACATCCAAGCCACAACGGCCTGAGTTTGTCTCTGAGCCTGTTGTGTCCAGCTGGGGGCTCTCGGCCACTCACCCAAGCTCTCTGAGCCTTAGTTTTCTTGTCTGTAAAATGGGCTCAGAACTACTTACATGCAGGGTGGTGAGGATTAAGCAAGTCAGTCTTAGTAAAATGCCTGACTCATGGTAGGCAGGCAACACACGATCACTTTCATTACGCTGTGGAGACTCGGTCAGGCAGGGCGCCCCAGCGTGGGTGGTGCTTGGGGCAGGGGATGTCAGGCCAGGGATATGTCTGCTGAGTGCACAGCCCAGGGCCTCTGTGGGAGAAACAGAAAATGCTTCCCTGCGTTCGAGCAGCTGGCACTCTCAGAGGGGCCAGGATCAAACCCCGCAGACCCCGGTGTGTTTGTCTGAGCCATGGTGCGACTGTTCTAGCAGTGGGGACCGGGGGGTGGGGGACGGGGGATAGGGGATGGATGGCCGGGACCAGGGTTTGCAGGAATGGCTTCTGGGGTCAAGCGGGGACCAGCTTCGGGGCCTGGCAGGTTGGGTGGGTGTGGGTAACTGGAAGGGCAGGAGAGGGGCTCGACTCGGGCCAAGGCCCGGGGGTGAGCACGGTGTGGTGGGAACGGTTGGGATGTGGGCCTGGCATGGGCCGAGGCTCCACGTGGGGAAGAAGGTGGCAGTGAAGCTGGGCGTGAAGCTGGCCTTCAATTCTCATCCAAGAGGAAAGGGAGGGAAGGGCAGAGGAGAACAGCGGCCTCTAAGCATGGTCTCACACCCCTGAGTAGGAGAGATCTTTACTGCCACTAACGTCTGAGTTAGCCAAGGCTCAGAGAGGTTAAGTGACTTGCCCCAGGTCACACAGCTGCCTTCTGTTGTCGACTCCAGATTGAATCTGGAAAGCACCAGATTCAAATGTGAGCAGACTTTCCAGCTGGGGCAGGGCATGGAGAAAGCAGCCTGAGGGGGGCAGGGATGAGGGGGGTAGGTGGGCTGCAGAGGGCTGGGGGTTCAGAGGGTTTGCGTGGGCTAGCGGGCAGGAACAGACGGAGGGTGTGTGAGTCTGGGAGAGGACTGGCCTCTGCACCCCCAAAAGGGTAGGAGACTCTGACTTCTTGGCTTTCGGCACTGCCAGCTCCAGCTCTGTGGCCTGGGACTCTGCTGTTCCCCTCCCCGCTCTCCTGCTCCCCCCTTGAAGCTGAGAGGGGCCGGGCTGGTCCTCGGGGCCCCAGGCTTCCTTCTGGTGCAGACCCAGAGAACAAGGCCCAGGGCTGTGCGCTGGCTGCCCGGCCTCCCGTTTCTCAGCCTTTCTGGTGAGTGGGGGGGGGGGGGGGGGGGAGAGGGGCGGGGGGCGGGCACAGGCTGCACACAGACACATCCTCTTCAAGGGGCCCCAGAAGCTGTGCACGTGTCAGGCAGCCCCCCAAGTTCCCAACAAGCCTGCCCCAGGGGTGGCTTCTGCCCTAGGAAGACCCGTGGTTTGTGGAACTTCCCCCAGGAGCTGGTTTGTAAAGAGAGGGGGCTGGGCTGATGGCTGCCCTGCTCGATCCAGAGATGGCACTGATCCCCCAAGGCAGGTGGGCACAGAGTGGGGGGGTACATACATCAGGAGGGCGGCCAGCGCTTCAGAGCAGAGGCCAGGCCCAGGCTCCCGGTGGGCGGGGAATTCGGGAGCCCGCCGCTGACTTGGCACCAGTGGTCCCGGGGCAGCAAGGCGCTGGTGAGGGCGGGCAGCCTCGTCTCCATCACTGGAGCTGTTCTCCGCAGGGATGTGTCCAGCCCTGAGCCGGAGTCCCTCTGAGAAGCCACCAGGGATTCGTGCGGACACTTAGACATCAGGCTGGGAGAGAAGCAGGCGCCCCCTCGACGTCCGCGGAACGCACCTGCCGTGCGGCGTGTTCTTATTTGCTGCAGGCACTCACGAGAGGAGGCAGCCGTTCATTCATCCCAGAGCCCTTTACTGAGCAGTGACTGTACGCCAGCGCGTGCCCAGCACTGGCGTTTCAGAAATAACAAGGCAGAAGGAAAGAAACGCACTTCTTCGTCTTCCTGCTCTGCACGCAGCACGGGCTTTCACTGCTCCCAACGCCAGCCCTGGGGCCCGCTCGTCCCCTGCGCCTTGGCTCTGACTTACCAGCCCAGGGGCCTCACCTTTTGGCAGCTTCCTTGCGAGGCTGCGCTAAGGATTAAGTGACTAGCTCCACACCTTGTTCCCAGCCCGGCGCCAGGCACAGAGAAGGCCATTCGGGGAAGAGGAACAGATAAAGAAACGGGCTCAGAGAGGTCAAGCTACTTGCCCGGCAACACTGATGGGAAAGTGGCAGAGCTTGGGTTTGAACCCGGCCAAGGAGGTGCTGAGGCCCCAGGAAACCGGAGCCCTCGAACCTGCCTCTCCATCTGCTGCCCTGGTCTGTTTGGCCAAGCAGGCTGGCGTGACTTTTTGGGGGGGCTGCCATCCCTAGGTGGACCCTGCAGGGTCCCCAGGGTGCACTGACCCAAGCTGGGTGTGGGTCCCTCCTGTCTGGGTGCCAAGTCCTCCACACAAGGGGAGCAATTCCTTCTGCCACCCTGTTGCACCCTGGTTGCTCCCGTGGCTGGCAGCTGGGTTTAACGGTGATGTTTGTTTTGAACTTGACTGTGTTTGTTGCAGGAAAACGCTTCAAGGAGAAGGGCAGGTGAGGCAGCGAGCAGGGAGGGGCAGCCCGCCCAGCCCCACCTGTTTGCTCAGCACCCCCTACAGGGCTCTGTCTGCCTGGTGAGCCCCCCGCCCAGCCATGCGCGCATCCTCAGCTGCAGCCACAGGAACAGGTGTCAGGGGCACCTGGTAGGTGGGTGGAGCCAGGAGTCAGGGAAGACGACCGGGTATCAGCCAGTTTCACTCTTGACTTGCTGGGCAATCTGAGGGGCAGATCCTTCGCCTCGCGTCCTCAGCCCGAAGAGTCAAGTGCTTGTCACAGAGGGCAAACTGTCCCTTTTTGCCTGGGACCGTCCCAGGTTTAGTCCTGAAAGTCCTGCCCCCCGAGAAACCCCTCAGTCCTGGGCAAACTGGGACAGCCCTACAAATCTCCTGTGTGTTATCCCCTAGGGCCTCAGGGCCCCATAAGGCAGATGAAATCATGGGTCATCGTCCCATTTCACAGGTGTGGAAAACAAGGCGGGCAGCACTTCAGTTTTAGAGGGCAAGACATTCTAATGCTGTTGTTCTAGGACAACGTGCTTGAAAAGCACAGACACACCAAGCACAGACACCCAAGACAACGTGCTTGAAAAGCAAAGACACGGGCCAGGCCAGGCGCTGTGCTGGTCCCGCCCTGGGGCTGCCTGAGGTGGAAGCAGAGACCTGGAATGAGAGCTGGCCTCGCGCAGGCTGTAGGCTGTGGGCTCGGGAGAGTGCCTGGGGCCTGGCTGGGTCAGCAAGTCCCTGAGAACGAGAGAGCGCTCCCACTGTGGTTCTTGGTGTGGGACTGGGGCGGCGGGAAGTGCACCCGAGCTGAGATCCCGAGGATGAACAGGGAACCGCCGGAAGCGCTACGGGGCTGGCACTACGCTGCTCTCTTTTTGGCTGTGTGTCCTCGAGTAAGTCGCTTAGCCTCTCTGAGCCTTGGGTGCTGCCTCTGGAGATGGCACACATCTCCCGATTGACGGGAGGCTTCAGTGGGTACCAGAGAAGCAGCTGGCCGAGGTAGGCACTTCCTTAGAGGAACAGCTACACTGAACTGGCGACTTGTGTGCCTGGCTCTGCCTCGGGAAGAAGGATGGGAGAGACCTGGCTGGGATGCCCCCAACCCAAGGTTCTGCCCAAGGGCGACTTCCACCCCAGAGGAGGCACCTGCCATCACTCCAGCCAACAACTGGGGACCGGAGACAGTTACAGTCCAGAGAGATAAGGCTAGTAGATGCTCAACACTTCACGCACAATTGTGAATTTTTAAAATTTCAAGCTCTACTCAGTGCACTGTGGTCCTCAAAGTGTGGACCAGAAAGCTCCCCACCCGGGAACTTTCACAAATGCAGATCTCTGTGTGGCAGGGCTGTGAGGAGGCAGGGGAGCAGCCCTCCAGGTGATGCCGATGCTTGCGTGAGCTTGAGAACCACCGGGCTGTGAGGTCTCAGACTTCCAGAGCTCCATTCAATGCCTATTACCAGTAATAGTAAGAGTAGCCGGGGAGCCGATGTGTACTGAGGATTTTCTGTGTGCCGCCCCGTCCCGAGCACCCTACACGCATTGTCTCATAACAGCCTGTGAGACTGTCATGGTCATTACCCCCATTTCACAAATAACCACGCTGGAACTTGGCAGTTTGCACCCAGCCGCTGGGCTCTGGGTTCACGGGTTGCACCTCCAGGCCACCCTGAGCCTCGGCGGGCTGTGATGACGTGGCCAGAGTCACCCTGAGCTAGCCAGGGTCTGGAGGTCACCATTCACCTAGCATCGTGACCAAGGGCAAATGCCTTTCAGCGGCCTCAGAACGGGAACTAGAGCAGCCCCCACGTGGGATCGTTGTGAGGACTCTGGGGGGTGATGGAGGAAACAGCTGACACTCAGGAGATGTACGCGTGGCTGGGGCTCCCCTTGCTTGCAGCTTGCAGAGAGAGGTAACCGGTCCGTGACTCGGTTTACCCATTAGCACCAAGGGAAGGAAGCCCTCTAGGCCCGGATCTGTCCTCCCCACAAGATGCGTGAAACGGGTGCTTCTGACCTGGCGAGGGAGTGGGGTGTGGTCGAGCACACAGGCCCTGAGGCCAAGAGACTGGCTTTGAACCTGACTTTGCTAGTCCCACTGTGCAGCCCTTGGCAGGTTACTAGACCTCTCTGGGCTCAGTGTCTGCATCAGTGTAAAAGGGCTGAGCCCCGGTGTCCCAGCAAGGCCTGTGGGCCAGCAGGTGTGTGGACCAGTTGGCCTTCAGGCCTCACCTGTGTTACTCGTTCCCACCCCAACCCTACACGCCCCATCCAGCCGCCAAGAATCTTCCAGGCATGAAACTTAATCTCGATCTCTGCCTTCCCTTCCGAAAAATGAGCCTGTTCATTGTGTCTTGAATGTAGGCGAGCCTAGTGCCATGCCAGCCTGGATCGTGTGCTCGGCCTGGGGACTCCGGGGGCACAAGAGGGCGGTCCCCTGGGACTCTCCACGGCTGTCTCTGGAAGGGGCGCTGTGTTCCTGGGGACCTTCCCAGGTCCTTCCCAGGCCCTGACCGAAGATGACGAGATAGCCCCTGGAGACGACTCGCCCCTGAAGACACAACAGAGGGCCCAGGAGGGCTGAGGCGAGGGCCGAGGAAGCCGTGCTGACCTCACCACGTCTGTTGACTGGTGAGGCGCTGAGGCTCGGCCTGAATTATCTCTCCCTGCCCCGAGCTCCCCCCCGAGCAGCTGGGCCAGAGGGAGCGCGGCCTTGGCACGGGGTGGCGGGAGGGACCCTCCCTGTGAAGGTGGATCGGAGCCTCTGCTTCCCCTGGGGCCTCGGGGTGGGGTGGGGCCGGGGACTCTCCACTGACCTGGACTCAGGTCCAGGCTGTCGCCTCCCAGCTGTGGACTTCGGGCTGACTGCATCACCTCTCTGCCCGGGGCTCCTGCACATGCAGAGTGGGGCTGGGCCGTGAGAACTGCGGACCGGCAGGATGCCCTACGGGGACGGACACTCCGCCCCGGTGGGGATGCAGGGCCTCGTTCTCAGGCTCCGTCCCCGCCCTGGGCGACCGGCCATCCCGCAACCAGCCACCCCGGGGCCCTGTTTTGAGGTGGCCGGCCCGTGTAGGCCCTTGTAGGCCTCCTTGATGTCCGTGGCCTGCTGTCTGTCCACTTCGGGGGCCTGTGGCCTGGTCCCTGGGGCTGCCACGCCTCCCGATGGGGACTCTGGCCCTGTGGGTCTCCTCGCCACCCCACTCCTGGGGAAGGCCTGGGGCCAGGAGGGCTCAGGCCGGGAGAGGAGGTCGCAAAGTCAAGGCCTCACCCCCCACAGGCCTCCACCAAATCATCCACAGGGGCTTGGGAGCCCCAGGGTGTGGCCACAGAGGGAGTGTCCGGCTGGACTCCAGCAGACATCTTCTCACCTGGGGACAAGCCTGGCCGTGGCCGGGGCTCAGCAATCCTGACCTGGTACCCTGGGCTTTGGGCCCACGTGGAGAATGAGTGAGCCTTCTGCAGGGGACGGCGCTTAGAACCTGGCACGTGGGCAGCAAGTACAGGGACGCCAGAGGCTCCCGAAGGAGGCCTGACCCACCATCCCCAGGGCCATCAGGTCCCCGCTCCCAGACCACCAATCGCTTTGACAAGGTCCACAGGGCAAGGAACCACCTTGAGATTCATGAAGCATTTCCGGCCCTAGGAAGGGGCTTCCAGAACCTCTGCTGCTCGAAAAATGTCACTGGGAACACAGATGCTTGATCTGGGAGGAGCGGCTTGGCTGGGCTGGGGGCGGTGGGGGAGGAGGCTGGAGGCCTGGTGGAGGGAATGCAAATCGGCGTCATGAATTATGCATCAGCCCAAGCTTCTCACACATTTGGGGCTGGATGAAATCATGTTTGCCTGGAGAAGGGGGAGGGGAAGATAGGAGGAAGATGAGCAGGGCCTGGCCCGGGATAGCTGGAAAGAGTGTCTTGCTAGGTTTCAGGAAGGGCCCTGGGAAGGTACCGGAGCAAGAGTTGGGGGCATCTTCCTGAGGCCCGCCTTTTTGCTGTGTGACCTCAGGCCAGTCTCTTACCCTTTCTGATCAGTCCATTTCCTCAAGGACATAATCTGGTTGAGAGCCTCTGCCCTGTCTCACCGTGATTGAGGGCCAATTCATTTGTACAATTGAGAGCGACCTACCTGGGGAGAATTGTTACTATTTTAGAAAAGTGGAAATGATGATCACTGGCTTATTATTATTTACTTATGGTTATTTACTGTACGGCTGCAGAGCTAAAGGCTTTGCACTTATTTTTCACGTGATCCTCGCAACCGTCTTTGTATCCGGGGGCTATTATTCTCCCCATTTCACAAAGGAGAGGCGTGGGGCTCAGAGAAGTTAAGTCACTGCCTAAGGTCACACAGCTGGGTAAGGGGCAGAGCCAGCATTGGATTCAGTCCTTCTGGCTGCAGGGTTGCTGTGCCATGGGTCAGGGCAGGAGGTGGCTCTCCTGGACTGCGGCAGGTCAGTCTGGCTTCCAAGGAGAAGCGACCTCTCTTTTCCTGAGTGGTGAGAATCCAGGGGCTTGCTGGGGGCCTTGTTGGGATTGTTCTGGGTTGTTCCCAGAATACCTATCAAGATGCTAGGCCTAGAAAAACCACTCAGTTAGGACTCCCTGAAATGTGTCACGATTTCCACTAAACAGAAAAAAAAGAAAAACAAAAAACCAGTGTTCAGGAAAAAACAAAACAAACAAAAAAACCAGTGTTCATTGAGCAACTACTGTATTCTGGGCCGTGGCCCAGGTGCTCCACAAGGGCTAAGAGACCCCTACACTCTGGGGGAGGGTAGCTCCTCTCTCAGGTGCAAAAGTCGTATCTTCCCTCTTCATTCCTTCTAAATCAGGCCAACACTGTGGAGACACTTAGCAGAAGAGATAACTCTAGCTGCTCTGTTATTTCAAGTCAAGGACCTGGAAGTAATGAAAGTAAACTTGTTGGGGGTTAGGGGAAGTATTGTTTCGTCCCCAGATTGCAGCTGGATGAAACTTTGTAACCAAGATAGTGATGGTCAGAGTAGAGGAAAAGGCTGGATGATTTTTTAAGTGACTTTATTCATAGGAAAACATACTGTGTTTCTGGTTTAAAAATATTTTTTGTGATCTCAGCGGTCACTTACTGCACCCAAACCATGTCACCCAATAGTGTTCCATCCACCCTCCCACCCATCCATCCACCGTACCACCCACCCATCCATCCACCCATTCACTTATTCATCCATCTATCCACTCATCTATCCATCCATCCATCTGCCTACCCACCCACCTACCCACCGTCTCATCTATCCATCCATCCATCCAACCACCTTCTCATCCATCCATCCATCCATCCATCCATCCACCTTCTCATCCATCCCTCCCTCCCTCCCTCCCTCCCTCCATCCATCCATCCATCCATCCAACCACCTTCTCATCCATCCATCCATCCATCCATCCATCCACCTTCTCATCCCTCCCTCCCTCCCTCCCTCCATCCATCCATCCATCCATCCATCCATCTACCTTCTCATCCATCCATCCATCCATCCATCCATCCACCTTTTCATCCATCCATCCATCCATCCATCCATCCACCCATCCATCCAAATAACTGGGCGGGAGGGATGGGGCTGGAGAGCTGTCTGCCGCCTTTATGAGCTGCCCATCAAGCCACCAACAGTAGCATGCAGGGGAAACTGCTTTTCAGTAGTTACTAAATTGCTACTAGTTAGCCGGGGATTTTGAAGTAGTTCAGTTTTTTTTTTACCATTAGGATTCCATCCATCCATCCGTGCATCCGTCTGGGGTGCGTGCCCCATCTATCTTCCCAAGTGTCCATAGGAATTTGTGACATCAAAATTAGAGCAAGACGTGCCTCAGGTCCTGGAGGACCAGTGCTCTGAAGTGATGCCCTGGTGACGGGAAAGACAAAACCTGTGTGTCCTTGGAAGTGCCCGTCCTGCCTTTGCAGGACCCCAGTGTCCTCAAAGGGTGGGTCGGGGCTCTGCCTCCCGGGCGGGGCCCGTGTGCCTGAAGACCCGATGGCCTGCCCGCTGCAGCTGTCTTATCGCCACTGTTTGGTGTTACTAGTTATCTCCTCCGTGGGAGGGCATTTCCCGCCTTGACAGCTTCTACTCCTTTCCCGCCTGCCTCCTGCCCTCCCACTGCCGCCAAGGCCACTGCCAAGGTCACTGATGCCCTCCTAATTGCCAGATCTGACAGGCACCAGGGGGCTCTTACAGCGGTTGCCCTCTGCGTGGCCTCTGATGGGCTGACCCCGCCCACCTCCTGGGGGCTGGAGCTGGCTCTCCTCTGGGCTCCTGACCTGCTGGGCTCCCCATCCCAGCGCCTCTGCAGAGTTCCTGGGACTCTGGCTGCAGGCTCTCCTGGGGATGCGCTCTCCCACAGCTTCATCCCCCACAAAGCCCGGGGGACAGAGTCTGTGCTCTGAGCTCCCAGTCCCTCCCCACCCTGCAGCTGGTGCCCAGATCCGGAGCTGGACCCCGGTGGGTGTCACTAGTTCCATTTTACACCTGAGTAAACTGAGGTTCTGAGAATTGAAATACTTACCCAAAGCCACTTAGGAAGAAAGTCGTCCAGTGGAGACGCAGGCCGAGGCCTGTGGACCCGGGGACCCACCCATGTCCCGAGACTGCGTTGTTCAGGGAGAAAGGACAGGGGACCCCATGTAAACACACACAAAAGCTGCAAAGTCCTGGCGCTCAGCTGTCTGGCTGGCGTCTAGGATCTAATGTCTCCATTTCACAGTTGAGAAGACAGGGGCTGGGTGAGTTAAAGGACTTGCCCAAGGCGACATGACAGTCAGGATTCAGAGCAGAAGACCTCGGAGTCTGCAGTCTGGGGCCAGGGGCTTGACTGGACATCGCGACTCTTGGCACTTAGCGCTGTGTGACTGTGGGTGAGCTACTGGCCCTATCTGTGCTTCAGCCTCTTCATGGGGGTGGGGCTGGTATTATTTATCCTCAAATGGGGATCACATTTGCATGTCCTCCTGGGTCACAGTGAGGCTTAAATGAGCTTAATCTCTTGGAAGACCCCGACCCGCGGTGATGCTCAGTGCCAGCTCTTACCATTCCGGACTTGCCATGCCAACCTCTTCCCGCCACCCTGAAGGAGTTACGCTTTTTAAATAGTCCTGTTCTTGCCTCCTGCTGTTGTCCTTACCTGGAATGCTCTTCCTTCCTTATTTTTCTGGCAAATTCATGCTCCTCTTTGGAAACTCTGCGCAAACATCTCCCCCAGGCAGAAAAGCAGTCCTTCAGTTATAGCCCCCATCAGACCCCATCAGGGTGGTACCTGCAGCTGCAGGGCACAGAAACCCCACTCGGTGGCCTTATGCAGCGGGGAGTTCTGGCCTCTCCCAACTGCAGCTCTGGAAACGGGGGGCTCTGGGGGAGACGCAGGGCGTGGTCTCCACAGTTCCCTCAGCTCTGTTTCCTCACGGGCCCCTCCGGGCAGGGAGCAAGAGTCCCCACCAGCTCTGGGATCCCTTCTCTGCAGGACAGCAGCTGGAAAGGGACGAGAGGTCACTTCTCAACCTGGATGCTCTCTGGGAGAGAGAGGACCCAAGTGGTCCAGAACCCCCCCCCCCCGAAACCTCCGTTCCAGCCTCCTCGGCCTGCATCTGGACAGATCGCCAGCAAAGAGTGGGGTGCCATCACTCCTGGGGCATCAGTCACCGCCCCCCTCGCCCAGGTCCTGCTGGCGAGAGGAAGGAGCACAGGCGTGGCTGGTGGGTGGTGGAACGTGGGCACAGAGTCTGGGTGCTGGAGGGAGGACGGGACCAATGGCAAGCGAGGAATGGGCGCGGGGTCTGTTATGGAATTGCTTTCTAATTTCTAGTGGACGTGGCTTCCTCCCTCATTGAACCTTTTGCCCAGGGACGGTGGGCAAGGCTGGGTCTTTTCCTCTCTGCCCACCCGCCCCGCACAGGTGCTTGTTCACGCAGGCTCCCTCTGGGTAAGGGCTTGTGGGATAGATCACCAGTGTTCCTCTAGCCTGTGGCTGTCAAGCCCTCATTCACTCATTCATTCGTTCATTCATTCACGCGCTCATAGCTAGGAGCCCTTTCTTCAAATGAAATACTTTGCAGGAGCCGAATGGGAGGAACGGACTTCATGGCACAGCTTCGAGGCCCCTGCTTGGCACCTCTGGGGATCCTGACGCAGCGCATTCATTCCACACGGGTGGGGCTGGTGCCCCAGAATTCTTGGTGGCCCTTGCTGGCTCACATCCCTTCTGCCTGATGTCAGCCAAGAGCCCTGTGCCCCAGAGGTGGCCACAGGAGGCTGGCAGGGGAAGTGGGCTGGGCGTGTGGTCAGTAGCCACGGGATGAAAACTGGAGTGAGCTTTGCTTCTCCTTGGGCTGGGGGACAGACGCCCTCGGGGGGCTGCCACTTGGCCCTGACTCTGGTCGGTGTGCCCAGATGCTGGCTGGCACGGAGGCTGTGGCACCCAGGCCATTCCATGCCCCGGTCTGGATCCAGCCTCTCGTCTGAGGTGATGGCTACACGGGGGTTGGGGCAAATCACTCCTAGGTGGGAAGTCATCGTGGGGCCTGTATGTCTGGGCCAGGCCTGTGGGCACTCGTCTGCATCTAATGTTTTAACACCTCCTGACGTCAGCATTTCCTGATGTTCATTGTTCTCTTTAGGGCCTTGGAGGGCCCATATGGAGCCAGTGAAGCTTGCGAGAGGGATGGGGATGCAACTGAACCTGACCCAGATACGGGGGGCGGGGGGCAGAGAGGAGTTGCCCTCCCCGCCACCCCCGTGGCGAGGCAAGGCCCTGCCACCAGGATTTCCTGCAGGAGCCGGCCAGGGATGAGGCAGCCCTGCTTGGGGCTGGGGTCTCTGCCCAAGCTTCTCAGCTGCAAACAGGTGGGTGCCGTGAGGAGACCTGCTATGCGGGGGATTTGAGGGCAGGCCCTGAGTCCGTAGGCTCTGTCGGTGGGGAGAGAGAAGTCTCGGTGGACTGAGACTTCTTCCTACCCTTTGGGTACACAGAAGTTTATCTTCTTTAATAAATGCACACACACATTTAATACAAACCTTTGTGTGTGTGATATGACTTCACAAATGAAATAACAGAAAAAAAATGATCTGCTGCTCTCTAGATATTCTTCAGGACTTCAGTTACAATGCCAAGAAGGGGAGTGGCATAACCTCCTTTGAGAATATCACCCCCTCTCTTCCCCTCTACCCCTCTTCCCTTTGCAGATGCTGCTGGCTTCATACCCAATATGCATTCTCCATGTCTTCTTTTCCAACAGAAACCTGATTTATTCCACGTGGCCAAGTTCTCAACTCAAGACATCTCTTGTCTCCCTTTACAGCTAGTGTTACAGCTAAAGGTACGCTCTTTAATGTATTGCCTCTCCTCTTCACCCCAGTTTGCTCCACTTCTTCCCTGGAATGAAGACTTGATGGCTGGAGCTCCAACAGCCATCTTGGAACACGAGGCAATCTTTAAGGGTAGAAGCTGCATTGAGGTGGCAGAGCAGAAAGATGGGAGAAGTCTGAGCCTCTGAGGAATTTGAGGAGCTGCCCTAACACTTCTGGATAGCCACCTCAGGACTTCTTTAGATGAGAGAAAAACAAACATCTATCTTATTTAAGTCACTTATATGTGTTTTTTGTTTGTGATGATAGATTGATTACGAAGATGGCTGTATCATCCACTCCTTTCCAAACAATGCAATGTATCTTTGCAGCTCTCGCATGAGAGATAGAGTCGGTTTCCTCACCCTTTGAATCTGGGTGGGCCTTGTGACTCGCTTTGGTTAACACAATGTGGCAGGGGGACCATGAGACAGCTGTAAGCCCAGGTCTCAAGAGGCCTTACAAACTTCTACTCACCTTCTTGGAACTCTGCCCAGCTGGTCTGCTGGAGGATGAGAGTCACAAGGCTCGGTCCCCATCACTGCCAACCCCCAGGTGACCTATCTCGGATGCATTACAACCCAGCCGAGACAAGCCTAAGTCTGCAGAGACCAGAGACCCTCCCAGCGAAGCCCAGCCCACGTTACTGACCTGCATACTCTTAGGCTAAATAAGTAGGTTGTCTTTTTAAGCCTCTAGGTTTGGGGGCGGTTTGTTATACATCGTTAGCTAAACGATCCACTCATAAACACCACCTTTAACCATCAAAGATAGAGTGAATCGTCCAAAAGGCAACCATATATGCCACCTTGCTCTGACCACTAAGCCTCCAGGCTACATATTCCCCCCATCTCTCCTTTCCCTTTTTCCCCCTTCCTCTGTTCTTTTCTGCCCTTCATGTATTCCTAGCATCCCAGAATCTTAGTGCTGAGATGGACCTTCTCAGCTAGTTTGATTTTCTGTTTGCCCATGTGAGGGAAAGTCACTTGCACACATGATCACACCCCTTTGCATGTCTTTACACCTGAGGGCCTACTGCAGGGCCAGGCGCCTTGGGTAAGTGTTAGAAAGAGGTCTGCTTGCCTGAGAACCTGGCATCTGAGAGCTGGAAGGCACATGCCTTGTAAGGTCTGACAAAATCCAAGAGCCACTAGGACCGGCGAGATGAGCAAAGGAACCAGGGGTGGTCAATAGGGAGGGGTGGGGACTGTGGTGAGCTGGGCCAGCTTCTCCATGGTGAACGGCTGTTAGGCACCTGCAGCAGGTTAGTGCCCTGGAGGATTGTGAGATTTTCAACAATCTCCTGATTCTGAGATGTCGGCAACTAGTTTGATTTTTTAAACATCATTTTGTGGACCGCAGTGTATTGGCCAAAGAAAAGCTACCTGAGGGTCACATTCAGCCTTTAGGTCCTCAGTGTGTGATCTCTGATCCGGGGTCTGATCCACACCCACCCCCACCAGAAATACAGGAGTCCCAGCCCAGTGGCTCAGTGGCCCAAACAGCTGGCTCAGCCCTCCCCAGATGACAGATCCTGGGTTGAAAAGGACAGCAGACCCTCTAGGGGGCCCACACATGGGCCTGGCACTTCTCTGGGACCTGCCTTGGTTAGAGCAGTCTTTGTGAAGAGGTGCCCCTGGCCATCCACCGCCTCCATGCTGTCCTCCCTGCTATCCTCTTGGGATGTAACCTGGGCTTCAAAGTGTCTTATCTCTTCCTTCAGTGCCCCAAACCTCGAGCACCCAAAGTTGTGGAGTCAGATAGACCTGGGTTCCGACTCCAGCTCTGTGTCACCTCAGGATATTGTGTAACCATGTCGGAAGCGGGTAGAGTGAAATGCAGTTAGGGTGATGAGGTGGTGTGTCCTGCTCGAGCATTTGCTGAATGGATCACAGCTGCCTGGGGAGGGTGAGGCGTGGGTCAGGGGGTGCCTGCCTGGTTATCCATTCCCGTCCATGGGCATCTCCTGGGTTTGTGCATCAGAACCCTGCCCTCATCCCCACCCCCAGCCTGCAGAGGTTTCCATCTTCACTGAGTCGTTCTTGCCATGGGCACCTGTGTGTGTGTGTGTGTGTCTGTGTGTGTATCTCTGTGTGTGTGTCTGTGTGTGTGTCTGCATGTGCGTCTGCGTGCGTGTGTGTCTGTGTGTGTGTGTCTGTGTCCGTGGGTGTCTCTATGTGTGTGCCTGTGTGTGTATCTCTGTGTGTGTGTTTGCGTGTGTCTCCGTATGTGTGTCTCTGTGTGTGTGTCTGTGTGTGTTTGTGTATGTGTGTGTCTGTGTGTTTCTCTGTGTGTGTGTGCCTGTGTGTGTTTGTGTCTGTGTGTGTCTCTGTCTGTGTGTGTCTCTCCGTGTGTGTGTCTGTATGTGTATCTCTGTGTGTTTGTCTCTGTGCGCGTGTGTCTGTGTATCTGTGTGTGTGTACCTCTGTGTATGTGTCTGCATGTGTGCCTGTGTGCGTTTGTGTCTGTGTGTGTCTCTGTGTGTGTGTCTGTGTGTGTATCTGTGTGTCTGCGTGTGTCTGTGTCTCTGTGTGTGTGTGTGTGTGCCTCTGTGTGTGTGCCTCTGTGTGTTCTCTGTGTGTGTGTCTGTGTGTGTCTCTTTCTGTGTGTCTGTGTGTGTGTCTCTGTCTCTGTGTGTGTGTGTATGTCTCTGTGTGTGTCTGTATCTCTGTGTGTGTGTATCTCTGTGTGTGTGTCTATGTATGTGTCTCTGTGTGCGTGTGTGTCCGTGTGTGTCTGTGTCTCTGTGTGTGTGTCTGTGGGTGTCTCTATGTGTGTGTCTTTGTGTGTATCTCTGTGTGTGTCTGCGTGTGCCTCCGTGTGTGTGTCTGCGTGTGTCTCCGTGTGTGTGTCTGTGTGTGTCTCTGCGTGTGTGTCTCTGCGTGTGTGTCTCTGTGTGTCTCTGCGTGTGTGTCTCTCTGTGTGTCTGTGTGTGCCTCTATGTGTCTCTGCGTGTGTGTCTGTGTGTATGTCCGTGTGTGTGTGTGTCTGTGTCTCTGTGTGTGTCTGTGTGTATGTCTCTGTGTGTGTGTGTCTGTCTCTGTGTGTGTCTCTGTGTGTCTCTGTGTGTGTCTGCGTGTGTCTCCGTGTGTGTCTCTGTGTGTGTGTCTGTGTGTGTGCCTCTGTGTGTGTGTCTGTGTGTATGCCTCTGTGTGTGTCTCTGTGTGTGTGTCTGTGTGTGTGTGTGTCTCTGTGTGTGTGTGTCTCTGTGTGTGTGTCTGTGGGTGTCTCTATGTGTGTGTCTGTGTCTGCGTGTGTTGTGTCTGCGTGTGTCTCCGTGTGTGTATCTCTGTGTGTGTGTGTCTGTGTGTCTCTGTGTGTGTGTGTCTCTGTGTGTGTCTCTGTGTGTGTCTCTGTGTGTGTGTCTGTGTGTATGTCTGTGTGTGTGTCTGTGTGTGTGTCTGTGTCTCTGTGTCTCTGTGTGTGTGTCTGTGTGTGTGTGTCTGTGTGTGTGTCTGTGCCTCTGTGTGTGTGTCTCTATGTGTCTGTGTTTGTGTGTCTGTGTGTCTGTGTGTGTCTGTGTGTCTGTGTGTGTGTTTCTCTGTGTGTGCGTGTCTGTGTGTGTCTGTGTGTCTGTGTGTGTGTCTGTGTGTGTCTGTGTGTGTGTCTCTGCATGTGTGTCTGTGTGTGTCTCTGTGTGTGTCTGTGTCTCTGTGTGTGTGTCTGTGTCTCTGTGTGTGTGTCTCTATGTGTCTGTGTTTGTGTGTCTGTGTGTGTCTGTGTCTCTGTGTGTGTCTGTGTGTGTCTGTGTGTGTCTCTCTGTTTGTGTGTGTCTCTGTGTGTCTGTGTGTGTCTCTGCATGTGTGTCTGTGTGTGTGTCTCTGTGTGTGTGTCTGTGTGTGTCTGTGTCTCTGTGTGTGTGTCTCTGTGTGTGTGTGTCTGTGTGTGTGTCTGTCTCTGTGTCTGTGTCTCTATGTGTCTGTGTCTGTGTCTCTGTGTGTGTGTCTTTGTGTGTGTGTCTGTGTGTGTGTCTGTGTGTGTGTGTCTGTGTGTGTGTGTCTGTCTTTGTGTGTGTGTTTCTCTGTGTGTGTGTGTCTGTCTTTGTGTGTGTGTCTGTGTGTGTGTCTGTGTGTGTCTCTCTGTGTGTGTCTGTGTCTCTGTGTGTCTGTGTGTGTGTCTGTGTGTGTGTGTGTGTGTCTCTCTCTGTTTGTGTGTGTCTGTGTCTCTGTGTGTCTGTCTCTGTGTGTCTGTGTGTGTGTCTCTGCGTGTGTGTCTGTCTCTCTGTGTGTGTGTGTCTGTGTGTGTGTGTCTGTGTGTGTCTGTGTGTGTGTCCGTGTGTGTCTCTCTGTGTGTGTCTGTGTCTCTGTGTGTCTGTCTCTGTGTGTCTGTGTGTGTGTCTGTGTGTGTGTCTCTGCGTGTGTGTTTGTGTCTCTGTGTGTGTGTCTGTGTGTGTCTGTGTGTGTGTCTCTGCGTGTGTGTCTGTGTGTGTGTGTGTGTGTCTGTGTGTCTGTGTCTCTGTGTGTGTGTCTCTATGTGTCTGTGTTTGTGTGTATGTCTGTCTGTGTGTGTGTCTCTGTGTGTGTGCCTGTGTGTCTGTCTGTGTGTGTGTCTCTGTGTGTGTGTCTGTGTGTGTGTCTGTGTGTGTGTGTCTGTGTGTGTCTGTGTGTGTCTGTGTGTGTGTGTCTGTGTCTCTGTGTGTCTGTCTCTGTGTGTGTGTCTCTGTGTGTGTGTCTCTGCGTGTGTGTCTGTGTGTCTGTCTCTCTGTGTGTGTGTGTCTGTGTGTGTGGGTATGGGTGTGTGTACACATCTGGTGACAGCACAGCTCTGTCCACCTTTGGGTCTTCCTGCTTTAAAGCGCTTCGGGACTGCCACAGCTGAACTGAAATCTAGAAGCTTTCTTCAGGGTGGCCATCAGTCCCAAGGTGGGGCTGCTCACCCTTTCTCCTCTGGGGCTCACTCGTGGCCTCCTGGGTCCTCTGTCTGACCCAGGCCTGGTCTGATGGGCAGACCCAGGCCACCTGGGTTCACATGCTGGCGCTGCCACTTCCCATCCGGGACCTGAGCCCCTCCCTCCAGCTTCCTGAGCCTGGGTTTTCTCATCGCAACCCAAAGGGTGGTGAGTGATGAATTCCTGCCTAACTGGAAGGGGTGTTGGGAGGATACAAGGGAAGGGAAGGTGTGTGGCAATCACTTAGCGAAGCCCCTGGCCCACCGTGGGGTCCCCTCCTGTCCTGACGGCAGCAGGGGCTGGGGAAGGCCCCGGCAGGCAGGCTGAGGGGGGGTGGTCCTGAGGGGCAGGCTGCTTCCGGGGGCCTTCGGATCCTCCTGCAGAGGCAGCTGCTTGTGCAGAAGGCTGCCGCTGATGCCGGGCCAAGAGCAGGGGGGCCCTGAACGGGCTCCAGAGACTCAGCACCCACCTGCCCGCCCGCTCGCTCACTTGCGCACACGCGCAGGGCACTTGGGAGCGGTGGTGGAGGGTGAGGCTGCGTGTGCATGCGGGTGGGAGTGTGCGTGTGTGTGCAGGTAGGCACGTGTGGGCTTGAGAGTGTGGACTGAATGTTAAGCGACTTGCCTGAGTTCATCCTGCTGGTTGGCGCTGGTGCCAACACAAACTTGACTCCAAGGGGCTCATTGAAGGCAGGGCAGCCCCCTTTTCCTGGGCTTCATTCTCGCATCTCTGGGGAGGCTCTGCCCACAGTGGGGGCACCAAGGAGAACAGGGTTCACCGTCCAGTGAGGCTCTGGACCACCCTGTCTGGCTGCTGCTTCTTTCCAAGGGAGACAGTGATGGGTTGGGGATGGTTGTCATGGGGGCCAGAAGCTCTGAACGTGGCTTTCAGCTCTGACACCCGTCTCAGTTTCCCCAACTGTCAAAGGGCGCCAATGGTCCAGGCTGCTGACCTGGCAGGACTGTAGTGAGGACGGATGGGTCCCGCATGGGGAATTACCCGTAAAGGATGCTCCTTGGGATGTGAAGATGGAAGGGATTCTTGCCACCTGCCTGCGCCCTGGCCGGGTCAGGGGAGGTGGGCGTGACCCTGGGGACAGACCTCCTCTCCTGGTCCTGAAGCTGGCTGGACACTGGCCATGCAGCCACAGTGGAGGCCCGGCCATGCAGGTGATTGGCGCTGAGCCCTTACTGGGCAGGCCCCAGGCTGGAAGCTGTCCCAGGTGACCTGAGGGGAGGGCCAGGGGGCTACGGGTGGGCAAAGGCTTCCCCTTGCCTCGGGGAGGTTACGGCAGAGAAGGGGTGAGGGCTGGGCGATGGGGGTGCTCTAAGCCCTGCCCGACCCTGGGGGCATCACTCACACGCACAGAACCTGGACGGCACCGTCATCCATTTACTGTTTAGACTCGCCTTGGCCCCAGGAAGGATGTGAAGAAGGCTATCCGCGCAGGGACTCACCAAACGCCGGGCGATTCAATGCAGCCTCCCTGGGAGCTCTCTGCGCCCCCCAGCTTCAGAGCGATACCATATTTACGACCTCGTTTGGTGACTGAGTCATCGCCCGTGAATTTATTTCTGCCACCCCGGCTAGGTGGTCGCACCCTCTGGAGGCCCCAGGGGCCTCTCACCCGTGTGCACCCGCTCTGTGGCCGCCGCCCACGGGCAGCTCGTGGGGGGCTGGTCTGGTCTGTGGTTCCTTAGGGTCCGCATGGCCCGGTCCCCAGCTCAGAGCTGGGCTTAGGCCGGCACCCAGCAAGGGGCAGGGAGAGTGTGTCACATGGATGGCAGCTGCGAGGGCAGGCGCAGGGCTGCCCGGCGTGGGCACCCCACTGGCCTCGCTGAAGCTGACCGCCAGGCACAAGAGCTGTTCATAACTAATTCAAGTTCAAGTGTGAAGGATTCTCCTTTAGCCCAGTGGGCTTGGAGCGCACAGAGCTGAACTGAATTTGACAAGAAGAGCCTGGGATGGGGGCGTGTGAGACGGCCCGAGTCCTGGATGTGCAAACACCACAGATGGTGGGACGTTCCCAAAGGCAAGAGGAACGCCCCCATCCCCTGCCGCTGAGCCTTTCCAACAGGAAGAGCAGGTGAGGGTGGAGGGACTCCAGTACGATATGGCCTGGCTCCGTCCCCTTCTGCCTCAGTGACTTCGGGCAAAGCACTGAACCACTCAGAGCCTCCGTCTCCCGCCTGTAAAATGGGAACCTGCCCCTTAGCTGGCTGTGACGATGGAACGAGACGATACAGGAGGAGCGGCCGGAACAGCACCCTGTGTGCGGTAAGTGATAATTAGCTATTTCTATCACGCACTCATTCGTTCACTCCTGAACGTGTTTATCAAGTACTGACTACGTGGTAGGCCTGGGAAGTAGCTGAAAACAAGGTCCTCCACCCCGCGGAGCTTGCAGACTGCAGCACGAGGTATCAAGTGCACAGCTGCTCAGAGGCTGATGTGAGTTCTGGGACATGCACGTGGTTTCCAAACCGCTGGGTGTTAGTAAGGACGAGAACCCTGAAAGCCAGGGCAGAAGCCCGCCTGCCGGGCCACACGCCCCCGGGTGCCGAGTAAGTCAGTGAGTCCAGGGGATGGGGGTGGGTGCAGGCTGGCCGGGCCATTTGGTTGTGAGGACAGAGGTGCAGCCAGTGTCTGCAAGAAAGGGGTGACTGTGCAGACGTGCAGTCGGCTGCTGACGGGGCGCTGTGCTCACCTCTACCCCTCTCCCCCCGTCATTCTTCCTCCTGGGCAGCGGCCACGCCTCCGTTGCGCTCTCTCTTTCCCTTTCTCTGCGAGGCTCCCACCCCCTCCCTCTGCTTACAAGGACGCCCCCATCCCCACCCCAAGGGCAACTCCTGGCCTTCCCCTCCTTCAGCCACCAGCTCAGCCCTCAGAGCGGACTGGTCCAGCCTTTCTTCCAGGGGCGCTGCGGGCCCGCCCCTCTGCGGGCTCCCTGCCCTTCCCACTGGACTGTGCTGGGCCCCCTCCAGCCAAGCACGACCCCCCAACATCTCACACCCCCAGCCCCAGGGTAGCACCTGGAAGCATGTCCAGGAGAGGACCAGCCATGGTCATTAAATCCTCCCCCACCCTCAGCATCCTCCCAGCCCCCTGGGGCCAGGGGACCATGAAATTCCCCTTGTCTCCCTCTCTCAGTGAGGGTGGGATGCTGTGGGCACACAGAGCCCCCGGAAGAGACCCTGGCCCTGCCTTAGGGAGCTTGGGGTCTCCCAGGAGGCCGAGAGGCCCCAAATGATGACCTGCGTGCTGGGCAGAGCTGGACTCTGTGAGCTGGGAGGCTGGGCCAGTCTGGGGTCCTGGCAGCGTGGTCCGCCAGGCCCCACGGGTGGGACCAGAGCCAGCCCCCTGCGGAGTCCCTGCTCTCCACACCGCTGGTCAACAGGCCCAGGAACAGGATCTGGGAGACATTGTTTGGCCTGGTGTTTTTACAAAGGAAACGATGGGATGCCTTAGGGAGTGCCCACCACCAGCCAGCCAGGGAATGAACGCTCGGAGCACCAGGCTTTTATGTCCCCGACTGAGCAATCTTTCGGCCCCACCCTTAGGTGAGGTCACATCTCCCCAGAGGCCTCACTACCCCGCCGCCCATCCCCACTGCCAGCCACATCCTGGATCAGAGGTTCCTCCGGGTGACATGAAGCTGGACCGGGCCACGGGACACCCTGCTTTCCCGCCCTGGCTGACAGCGCCCCTTGGAGCGGTGGGCTCCCAGCTGTGGGTTCTGCCGGGCGTGCAACTGAAAGAGTCGCTGCCAGTTCAGAGGGGCTCGTGAAAAGGCACCGCAGCAATGGACGATGACACGGGCTTATCATTTTGGGGTCACTATTATAATGATTCTTTCGAATGCCATTGTTATTACCTGGCAGTGGAAGCTCTATGCCAAGCTGCTCTAAACGACCGTGACAGCAAGCCGGTCAGGGTGACTTCATTCATTCATTCATTGGGAACTATTTGTTGCCTACCTACCACGTGTCAGGGGCTGTGCTGGGCCCTGGGGGCCACAGACCCGAGACTGGGGACAAGCCCCCCACCTCCAGCCCTGTTTGCGGTCAGACGGCAGTGTCAGAGGCGGGCGGGCAGGTCTGCGGGGCTCTGAAGGCTGACCATCCCCGAAGAAAACAGGATGATGAACTGGACAAGAGCACAGAGGTCCCTACCTCCCTGGTGTGTCCAGGGGAAGTGTCACCCCTGGAAACTGCAGGTCAAGGAGGAGGGGATTCGGCCAGGGGTCAGCAGTGGGGTGCGGTCGTCCGAGGAGTGTGTGCCGCACGCCTGACCCTTCCAGGTCCGGCTGGGGAGGGAGGAGCCTCAGAGGAGGAAAAAGAAAGTCAAATGGCTCTGCCAGTTCAAATGCCCTTTCAGTCGGCCTCCATCACCTGTGGGGTGGGGAAGGCGGCAGGGGGCTCAATGGGCCCCAAGTGGACCTGTTTTTCTTCCACCACAAATGGATTTCCCAATTAACAGATACACACTACTGAATACAAAATAGGTTACCAAGAAGGACCTACTGTACAGCCCAGGGAACTCTACTCAACACTCAGTAATGGCCTACATGGGAAAAGAAACTAAAGAAAGAGTGGATATATGTACATGTGTAACTGATTCACTTTGCTGTGCACCTGAAGCTAACACAGCACTGTAAACCAACTGTACTCCAATAAAAATGTAAAAACTAAAATAAAATAAATAAAAAAGTAACAAACAAACAAACAAATGGACTTCCTGTTTTCCCAAATACAAGTAGGGCAAAAATTCACTGATCTCTTCATTCACGGATAAATGAACACTCACCCTTCATTTGTGTGTTGCGCCATGGTGCCAGGCGCTGGAGACTGTCCCTGCCCTCCTGGAATTCACGGTTTGGTGTGTAGGTCGGGGCTGGGGTTAAGAGAGATGAAACTCAGATAAATCCCCACGCAGTGCGTCAGCAGCACCAAGGGGGCAGGAGGAGAAAGGGAGACGGACACGTCCCAGCGCTTGGCCTCCCCCATGGCCCCTCACACGGCCCCCTAACTCTACTGAGATGCAGGGCTTCCTCCTCCGGCCGCCCCGCTGCCCGCATCTGCCCGTCCCCCTCCCACGCCGTCCAGTCTTCCCACGATGCCCTCTGCACAGAAAGCCCCCTCCTGGGGGTCCAGGGCCAGTTTCTTGGGCCTCCCTCCTGGCCTCACCCCTGCTGGGCACTGACCCCAGTTCTGGTCACACCTGACCTTTCCCCAGTACACAAAACACCTCATGCCCTGTGCCCTTTCCTACATGATTCTCTCCATGTGGACTGTCTTTCCTCCACGTAGCGCCTGTAGGAACTGGCTTCTCTGGGCCTCGGTTTGCTCATCTGTAAAATGGGGGTGATAGGCTCTGATGAAGAGGAAACGAGGGGCTGCGTGTAGAAACCCGCGCTGTTCAGAGCTCCCGGAAGGGGCTCAAGAAACGGTGGTCTCCTCCCCGCTCTTCTCTGGGAAGGATTGGGAGCCATGGCGGGCTAAAGAGGGAGGGGCGCCGCCTGAACTGTGCCGGGAGGGTCTTGAGGGCAGAGAGGCTGCCAGTGGGCAGAGCTGCTCCAAGGCCGGGTGACGTTTCAGGAAGTTTGGGGGGTGCTGTACGAGTCACAGGTGTGAGCTCTACCCACCGGAAGGGGAGGCCAAGGGAGGGACAGACGGACATGCCCCTGAGCTTTCTAGGGGGCACTGGGGTGGGACTGGGGCTGAGCAGTGGTGCTGGTGTGGGAAGGAGGGAGGCCAGTGGCAGATTTGGGGAGAAGAGGGCGGGTTTAGGGGTGCAGAGGTGGGGACCATCGCAGTGGAGGGTGTGGCAGGCTGCGGGGAACTCGGGTCAGGCCTCAGGAGACAGGTCCGGCCGGGCTTTCCAGGAAGAGAGAAGGTCAGGCTGGGCCATGTCGTGCCTCTGGACCGGGAGCTGATCCGGGCCTGCGTCCAAAGATGGCAGAACCTAGCGTCTTTGCTGTGGGAGGGTGTGGATGGGGTGCCAGACCAGGCAGACCCCAGCATCTGGTGTTAGAAGCATCGCCCCACGGGCTTCGCAGGACCTGGCAGAGTCAAGGCTCCTGGCGCAGGACAGGTTCAAGGGATACGTCCTTGGCTTGGGAGCTCAGGGTCCGCAGGGGACGCAGACATGTAAACACATGGTTACCATGACAATGCAGGCAGGCCCCAGAATGTGGGGTGCCCCAAAGGGGGGGGAGTCAAGGAGGTTGTTTTGGAGGAGGTGGTGCTTGCGTTAAATCTTGCCATTTTCTGGAACTTCCTCCACCATTATCTATGTGACCTCTTTCTGTAGATTAACCTACTAAAAACCAAACCAAACCAAACCCCCAAAACCAACTTACCTTAAAAGGGAACCTTCCACTGCCATCAGCTGAAAACCCTGTCACCTGCCATTCGCAGAAGGCAGTACAAACAAAAAAGCCTCTTAAATTCCATCTTGATGAGGCTTCCTGCAGGACGGCTCTGAACCTGAGGCCTGATGAATGTGAGAAAAATGTTCTAGCTGCCAGCCCCCAACTCCCCGATAGACTAAGCAGAGGTCCCAGCCTCACACCCTGGGTCTGATAGAACAGGTGGAAATCCGCTAGCCTGCGAGTGAGTGCATGTGCGTGTGACGGTGAGTGCGCACATGTGAGCACGAGTCTCTTGGGGAGGGTGTGAGGGTGGGGCTGCAGGGACGCAGAGCAGAGAAGCCCCCTGGGTGTGTTGAGGGAAGGGGGCTCTTGGAGGGATGCTCGGTGAGGATCGTGTGTGCTGTGGCTGGGGAGGGAACAGGGTGCGGGCCGGACCCCAAACTCACTGTCCCCGGAAATATTGTGCGTTGCTGGGGGCGGGGGCACCGGAGCCCCGTCCACTGACACGCTGACCAAGGTGGCCTCAAGGGCTAAATAGAGGCTTAGGGGCCTTGGGCGGGGCTGTGTGGAAAAAACTCCCTCCCAACTGCCCCGCCCTCCAGAGGCCTCACCTGGAGTGTGTGTGTGTATTTACCGTGCACCTAAAATGTGATGTGCGTGTGTGTGTATTCACTGTGCACCTACAAATGTGATGTGCATGTATTTACTGTGCACCAGCAAATGCAATGTGCGTGTGTGTATTTACCGTGCACCTACAAATGTGATGTGCATGTATTCACTGTGCACCTGCAAATGTGATGTGTGTGTGTATTTACTGTGCGCCTGCAAATGCGATGTGTTAGAGTGTGTGCACCCCAGTGCCTGCCCGTGTGCACACGTGAGCCTCCACCTTGTCCTCACGCGCGTGCATGCACCTGCCCCACAGGGCCGTCCGTCTCACGCCAGCTGAAACAGCCGAGCCCCCGGGGTGGGGCAGGGGCTTTTTCTGCTTGGGAAGCTTTCTGAGCCCACCTGCCTCTCTGTGTCCACACTTGCAGAGGCTATGTGACCTGCCCCAGGTCATGTGGTGCAGATGCTGTGTTCTTTTGTAGGAGGTTTATCTGAAACTTTCTGGAATTTCAGGAATTTGGGGGGGAGTCTCCTGCCTGAAGGCAGTTGGATTCAAGGTGATAGGAAAATTAACTGGGGACAGGGGCATTCCTTGTGAGTGACAGCCTCCCAGGCAGAGGTGCAGTGGCGATGGCGGGTGATGGGAGGCGGAGGTTAGGGTCTCCCAGGAGCGCGCTCCTGCCCTCGCCAGGCCCAGGAGAACCAACGGAGTCACGGCTGTTAGACCCGTGAGTATGCAACTTGGCCTCAGGTGGAGTTGGATTCTGGTGACTCTGAGTTCTAAGGGACAGAAACCTCTAAGCTCCCCAGAGCTCAGTTCCCCCATCTATGAAATGAGACGTGGTGAGGATTGGCTGGAATTAGCATGAAGTGACTTAACACAGTGCCTGACGTGTAGTCAGTTACAGACGAAAACACAGTCCGGAGAGGTTAAGCAACCTGGCCAGGGTCACACCGCCCCTGAGGGAGAGCTAGACCTCAGTGTCAGCTTATCCCGCCTCATCTCCGCCCCCATCCCACAGCATCACGTGGCTGCGGCAGGGACTGGCTCCTCTGGGAGTCCTGGACTTCCCACGGCCCCTGCTCCTGGACCATGGCAGAGAGAGCCGAGGCTCCAAAGGGCGTCGGGAGGGTCTGACTGCATGCACCATTGCTCAGGGGCTTCCTGGGGGGAAGCTTAGGGCCAACCTTGCTCTCTGTGGTGTCAGGTCTGCCTTCTGGGGAGAAAGGGCTCTTGGCAGCTGTCAGACGCTCTGGGCAGCTGGGGTGGCTGTTAACACGCCCAGGCCAGCCTCCTCTCACCGCCGAGGCCAGCAGACCTCACTGATCACACGGTTCCAGCTTCGGGCTGGCCTCACACCTCCACTGCCCATGTGGCCTTTCTGAGGCTGGAAGCTGCCAGCGGTCCCCACCGCCCGCAGGATGGAGTCTCCACGACGTTCTCCGAGGTCTCCGAGGTCCTCTGTCCCCGTCCCCTTGGACTTTGTGGTCCCAGCAGAGAGCCAGCCGACACTGGCTGATACCCCAGGATGTCCACACCTCTGTGCTTTCACCAAGCTGCCGCCATTGCCCGGGAGGCCTTCTCCCTGTCACTCTGGCAAAGACTTTCTTACCTCTCAAGACACAGCTTCCTGCCATCTCCGCTCTGTACTTTTCTCTGAAGCTCCTTTCAGGCCCCCAGGGCCACCCTAACACCCAGACACTGATGGAGCGTCTGCATGGACCCCCAGGCCCTGGCAGCGGGGGCACCAGTGTCAGAGTCCATTTGTACCTGTTCTCACCTCTGGGGCCCTGAGCCAGGCCAACCTGGGGTCCCGCTTCTATCCACTCTGGCACAAAGGTTTGCAACGATTCCCCACCCCCCGGAAAACAGAGAGCTCCATTAAACAACCCTGCCGGCACACACCCGCTGGAGCGGGGCCACCTGGGGAGGGTGCTGTCCAGGGCACGCCCTTCTTTGAACCTCGGTGCACCTGTCTCCTGGTCCGCTCTCAGGACAGATGTCCTGGGTCCGTGAAGGGGGTGCCTGGGAACTGCAGGCCCGTCCCCACCCATCACGGCCCCCGCAGCTCCATCTCCACCCACCAGGCCTCACACCTGGGCACCTGCATCCGGCTACCTACCGGGGCTCCAGGCCACGCCCACAGGGGCACTGGTTCCTCCGCCCCTTTATCATTCCTGGGGAGGGGGCGGGGCCGCGGCTGGAGGTGGGAGAGGCCAGGGAGGAGCCTTGGGAGGCGCACCTGGGCCGGTGGGGTGCGGTGCTGTGCCGACCCGACAACCGTGGCCATTATCTGCACTCTCGTCCTCCTCCTGGGACATTCTTCCCTGCTCTTGTCTACTGGTTCCTCTCGCTCAGCTCCCAGCTCTCCCTCGGCTCAAGTACCTTCTTCCCTGGGAACCTCCCCTCGGGCTGGGTTAGCTGCCCTCTCTTCAGGCTGGAGGCCGGGCAGCCACAGGCCACACCTGGCCCGTAGGCTGTTTGCCCAGCACCGTGTTTCAGAAACATTTGAATTAGTTGCCACTGTTTTGAAACTGTATGTCTTCTCTGGAAAGACTGGGCGCTGGGCTAACTCGGGGCCCACATTCCCAAACACTGGGGGGGGGTTGGGGCCGAGTCCCAGCAGTGCCCTCTAGAGAGGACAGGGTCTCACAGTCCGCGGCCAGCTGCTCACGGTTTTCTAGTGCCTGCCCGGACCCCGTCTGCATCGGAGTTGGCCATCCTGGGTTCTAGAATGTAAATTCCTCCGGGGAAGGGCCTGGGGTCTCAGCCATTCCTGAATCTGGGGTCAAGCACAAGCACAGCTCATGCGGACGCCCGCTAAGTGTTGGCAGGATGTTTCTGAAGAAGGCCGGCCAAGCGGGGGAGGAATTGTTTTTAAGAGAAGGGGAGGTGGGGCTGGATCCCGAAGGAGTGGCGGAGATAGGAGCATCTGGAGAAGCGCCTTCCAAGCAGGAAGAGCCGCCTGAGCAGAGGCCCCGAGGCGGGGGCTGGAGGTGGCAAGACCTGGCTGCAGTCCGGGCGTCCACGGGGACGTGGTGGCGCGTGAGGTCAGAGAACTAGAGCTTGAAGGGTGAGTGGGTATTTGTGAGGAGCTAGGTAAGCCTCGGCGGAGAATTCCAGGGGGAGGGGTCATGGGGTGCGAACACAGGGACAGGGTGTCCCTCATGTTTGTGCACAGCGGGGAGTTCACAGTGACAGAGCTCAGGGTGTGTGTCGGGGACAGGCTGCTGAGAGGGGTGAACGTGATGCAGGTGGTGAGTCAGGCCTAGGCAGAGAGAGCTCTAACGCAAGCCTAGCTGAGGGTTGCCTGTTTTTTCTCTTCATTGTTTTTTCTTTCCTAAAAGCACTGGGAGTGAAGTCGTTGGATTTTTGTGTGAGAAAGATTGCTTTAGTAAACCCACAATTGGAGTTGTCAGTTTCAACACATACTTCTCAGAAACTGATTGATCAAGTGGGCCCAAAATGATATAGATAGACACCATTGATAAACTCAGATTTCCATAGGCGTGTAAATGTTGCACAAGAATGTCAAGGTTATCCAAGCACCCCTGGAGCGGTCACAAAAATCGTCCTTGTGCTGGGCCTCAAAGGAAGCCCCCATGCACTTAACACGACCCACTTCACACCCACTATGTTCTCTGACTACCACGCAATAAAATCATAAATGAGGGACTGTAGGATCAGCGCAAACATTCTGTGTGTCTGGGGACTAGACAGCATCTTGGTCAATTACACCTGGATCAAAGAGGAAATCACCAGGAGGAATTATAAAACAATTAGACCTGAATGACCTTAAAGATGCTCTGTATCCAAATTTTAAGATATAGCTAAAAAAAGTACTCACAGAAAAATATATAGCATTAGATACATTTATCAGAAACAAGAAATAATGAAACAAATGAGCTAAGCATTCAACTCCAGCAGTAAAGCAAAACAGAAGAAAGGAGGGATGAAATAATAACATTTTAAAATCAAAGAAATAGAGAGCAAAAAAGGATGGACTACTGAACACCAAAAATTGCTTCTTTGAATAAATTAATATGACTAATCAAGGCAAATAGAATAAGCATGCAAATACAATGTATAATAAAAAATAATAATAACTACAAAAATGATATTCTATGAATATAGTAATAAGAATAACCAGATGATAGTAAATTGATAAACCTGAGCAAAATGAATAAATTCCTGGAAAACACAAAGCAATGAATAAAGTCAAGAAGAAGTAAAAAGCTTGAATGGGTCAATAGTTATTTAAAAAATTGAAATGATAATCACTGATCTTTTTACCAAGAAAGTCTAGGTCTATTCAGTCTTGTAGGTGAGTTTTGTTAAAATTTCAAGGAATAGGTTAAGTGTTCTCTTACAAAGTCTGTTCCAGAATTAGACAAAACAGGAAAGATGCCAATCCATTTAATAAGCCTGGTTAATATAACCTGGATTCTGAAACATGTTTGGGACAGTACAGGAAATTATAGGTTTATTTCATTTATGAGTCGTGGACATAGGGTTTATTCTGGAATGCAAGGATGATTAAGTATCAGAAAAATCTAATGATGCAATTCTTCCCAGTCATGAATGAAAGAATAAAATCATTTCATTATTTCCATAGCACTCAAGAAATGCTGACATCTATTTCTGATTAAAAGCCTCTTAGAAAACCAAGAATAGAAGGAAATTTCCTTAACTTGATAAAGGCTGTGTACCAAAACCTACAGCAAAACCATAATTAATGCAGAAATTTTAGGCTCATTTTCATTAAGATTTAGAGCAAGGCAATTCTACTCATACTATCAGTACTGTTTTTTAAAAAAAATTATTATTAACATAGTATTACAGGCCAAAGCTATAAGACAAGGAAAGGTATGTGAAATATAAGGGTTAAGAGGGAACAGACAAGACAGTCATTTGTGGAAGATATGACCAACACAGAATCAAAATAAGCAACTATTCACAGTATCATAGGAACCATGAACTATCTGGACTTACCCTAACAAAAAATGAATGAGACTTTCTTGAAGAGAATAGCCTCTCTACTAAAGGAAATTTTTTTAATTTGAAAAATCAAGAAACATTATATATTCACAAATGGAATGACACATAGCAAAATCTCAATAAAACCTGTTGCTAGGGGCTTCCCTGGTGGCGCAAGTGGTTGAGAGTCCGCCTGCCGATGCAGGGGACGCGGGTTCGTGCCCCGGTCTGGGAAGATCCCACATGCCGCAGAGTGGGTAGGCCCGTGAGCCATGGCCGCTGAGCCTGTGCGTCCGGAGCCTGTGCTCCGCAACGGGAGAGGCCACAGCAGTGAGAGGCCCGCATACCACAAAAAAAAAAAAAAAAACTGTTGCTAGATTTCTCAAAGAAATCAACACATTCATTATAAAGCTTATATAGAAAAATAAACGCCCATTTATGGTAAGGTCCATTTTGGAAAGAAAACAAAATTGAGTGTGTGTGGCAGATAGGCAGCTGGTCCCCACTTTGAGCGGCACTGATGGAGACCATTCAAAGAATTCTAGATCAACAGGATAAAGACAGAAAACCCAACAGAACAATGGGCAATGGCTTTGAATAGGCAGTCCTCAGTAGAGGATTCCCAAATGACTAAAGCAGATGTGAAGAGATGTTCCAGCTCACCAATAATGAGTGAGATGCAAATCAACACAAGGTGTCATCATTCATGCCCATCAGAATGGCAGATTAGAAGCGTGAGGAATGGATGCCAGGTGTTAACAGGTATGTGGGGAGATGAGGACTCTGCACCGCTGAGTGTAGGATGTGAACAGGTATAACCAGTCTGGAAAATATTCTTTGTTTTAATTAAATATGCACATGCTTTTTTGGCCCAGAACTCCACTCCTGGTTATGCATCCGAGAAAATTCTTCAAACAGGGCCCCGAGCGATGATTCACAGAGGCATTGGTTACAGTAGCTAGAAGTCGCCAGTGACCCAGGTGTGCATTCTGAGGGGGTGGGTACCATGCAAATGGACGCAGCGTTTGGAGCAATGAAAGAGTTGTATTTATAGCACAGGGAGGGGCCTTGAGTCGTATGCCGAGCGCAAAAGAGCAGAAAGAGAAGAAAATTGATCACACTATACCAGAGATTCTCAAACTTTCATCTCAGATACTCTTAAAAATTATTGAAGACCCCTATCTGTATTTATCATATTAGAAACTAAACATTTAAAACAATTTATGAATTCGTTAAAAAACAAATCTATTACATGTCAACATATGTAACATATTTTATTTAAAAAGTTTTATTTTTCCAAAATAAAAAATACAGTGAGAAGCAGCATTGTTTAACGTTTTTGCAAATCTTTTGAACATCTGGCTGAATGAAAGACAGATTCATTCTGTCGTGATATAACACATCCTGTAGGCTCTGGAAAACTCCATTGGACATTCAGGAGAGAACGAGATGAAAAAGGCCAAGAACATCATAGTATAATCCTGAAAACAGTGTCAACCTCCTGCATCCCTGGACCGTACTTTGAGAGCCACTGCATTATACCGTTTGTGTCTATTGACAACACGTAAGTACACATAAAATTTCACTACACATTTTACGTTTCAGGCATATTCAAGGCTGTACATAAAACGTACAGAGGTCAGAGCCTGTAGGGTGCAAGAGGGGGACAAGAGGGGCAAAGGATAAAAGGGAAAATAAGATAAAACAAAGCAAGACAGAATCTCTATGTGTTTTACCGGGGATTACAATTAAACTCAGGTCTCCGCCCCTGAAGAACAAGAATGCTGAAAAACAAAATGAAATAAGAAGACAGTCCAGGAGCCTGACCGGCCAGGACTCAGCAAGGAAGCAGGGAGGCCAGGGTGTGTGTGTGTGTGTGTGTGTGTGTGTGTGAGCGTGTGCACGCACGCACGTGTGCATGGGGGGTTAGAAGTGACGAGGTCTAATGGGGACAGAAATGCATCTGTGAATTCATCTGGACCAAATCCAGGATATCCAGGGTCGGGAGGGAGGAAATGCAGCTTCCTCCGCCTCTGTCTCCTCCTCTGTCTGACACTCTCCAAGCTCCAGGTGAGGACCCCGCTGCCCTCCGGGGAGCCAGCCTCCTGGTTTGAGGCTGGGCCAATGTGGAGAGGTCTGTGCTCACAGGCCACTGCTGCGGCGCTACAGACCCTACTGCAGGGCTGAGCAGAGATGATCGGGTGACCCCAAAGGCCTTTCCAGACCTCTAGGCCTTGACATCATGAGCATTCGGTGGCCGCTGAGTGGTGACCACAGCTCCCGGGCTGCACGGAGCTGGACTCCTCCCTCCCGGCCTGCACCCTGCCAGGTGTGGCTCAGGCAGGTAGCAGGCATCCTGTACCACTGTGTCAGCCGTAAGCAGCGCCCTCCCCAAGGTGACCTCCCCACTTGCCTCAGAGCAGAGCTGCACACTGCGCCCAGGCCCCTGGGGGACATCCAGGGCCCCCTGGCATTCAGAAGCAGGAGAAATGACTTGCGGGTCCCTGGCTGACCAACCAGAATCCATGGCTGCCCGCCTGGGCATCTTTAAGAAGGCAGGTGTCCTGGACAGGCCTCTTGTGGACGCCCTTCCGTGGGCTACTCAGCCTCTGCCCCGTCTTCACCCAGTTCCCCCTACGGGCTCTTTGTCGGTCTGTCCAGGTGTCCCTATTCCCGGACCCAGTACTCCACCCACAGGTGTGTCCCCCAGCTGCACTGGGAGCGATTGAGAACTGGGACATTCTTCCTTCCTTCCTGTGTCCCCAGGCTGGCCACTCAGGAGGGACCTGGCATTTGAGAAACAAATGAAAGAAGTGAAGTCCTGTGCAGGCGTGTGGCCGTAAGGGGCCGGGGCTGGGGGCTGGGGCTGGTGAGGAAGGAGCACGGCTACCTCCGGTCACGTTCCCCCTCCCGCCGTGGCCGGGGGCTCTGTCTCCCCTCTCCTCTCCTCCCGTTACAGTCAGCACCCTTCCTGCCTTTCACCAGAAGTAGGAAGCATTTCAAACAGGCAGAAAAGTCGAGAACCATGTCATGCATGTAATTAACACCCATGGACCCCAGGCTTGTATTCAGCTGGGATGGTCCGGGTGTTAAGGCCCTAAACTCTCCATATGTTCAGTCAGGCTGGGAAATGAGCGGCTCTCCTGAGCCCTCAGACGATCTGCGCCCTCCACCAGGGCCCTCCCCCAGACACCTCTGCCACCTGGCAATTAAAGGGTTAAAGCCAGCCCAGCCCAGGGGTGAGGGGGCACAGCCTGGTGCCAAGATCTCAGCAGTTCCTATAGACTGCGCCTGCGGGACCCACTTCTCAGCTTTGTCAGAGGTGAACATATTTTCCTATTTATTTCAGATTTTCTTTAAAGAAACAAAACAACAGGGAATCTGGAAGCTCCCTGTGGAACCCTCCCCATCCCATCTCCACCATAATGAATTTGTTGCTTTTCATTCCCTTGCATGTGGTTGTATTTTTGCTCTAGAGATAAGTATCCGTCAACAAAATATTGTACTGTTTTGCATAACCTCAAGCTTTATATAAATGCTACCAAGCTGTCCACATCCTTCTGCAACTTGCTTTTGCGCCCAGTGCTGTTTTGAGAGGGTCCACGTCGACACACGTGGCTCCAGCGCACCCTCCCCACTGCTGAAGGGTATTCATGCCATTGGACGAATAGACCATGATTTGGAAAATCTATTTTTTTCTTATAAAGATTCGGATTGTTTCCAACGGTTTGCTTTTACAAACTGTGATATCCTAAACATCCTTGTGCATATCCTTTGGTGCACACGTGCATAGATTTCCATTGGATATGGTTCCAGTTATCTGTGGCTGCAAAACAAACTACCCCCAAACGTAGCAGCTTTGTAACAGCAACCATTTCATCTGACCTCATGAGGCTGTGTGTCAGGAATTCGGGGCAGGGCTCAGCTGGGAGGGGCTTCCGGTTAACATGGCACTGACTGGGGTCACCCGATGGGATCCCTCTGCGTTGACCTGGACAGTGGTTTGGTGGGAACGGCTGGAAGACTGAGCATCTCTCTCTGGTTTCTCCAGCGTGGAGGTCTTAGGGTCCTCAGACTTCTTATCTGGTGGCCCAGGTCTCCAGGAGTGAGTGTCATGGCCAGCAAGGCAGAAGCCCTGTGGCCTCTTATGTCACCCAGCCTCACTTCCACTGAAGTCATTGACTGCAGTAGCCCCAGACCCACCCGGATTCCAGGGGACAGAGCCTAGACCCCACCTTTGGGTAGGCGTGTCAAGCAATTTTCAGCCATTCTTAGAAACCACCTCTTGTACTCAGGGGCAGAGCTACTGTGCTGGGGGCCTGGGCATCTTCAACAAACTGCACTGGGCGTTGCCAGATTGCCCTCAGAGGTGAGACACAGCAAGGTGTGGGTTCCTGGCTCTCTACATCCTCACCAACACTTACTAGTGTCAGACTTTTTCTTTTTTGAGAAATGGTATCTTACTATAGTTTTAATTGATTTATTTAATTGTAATCATAGTATAGCATGATTAGTAATGAAATTGAATGCCTTTTCATATGTTTATTGGCCATTCAGGTTTTCTTTTCTCCAAATTGCTCTTTCCTATCACTTGCACATTTTTCTCTTGGGTAATCTGTTTTCCTCCAATGTATTTGTAAGTATTCTTTTTCTTTCTTTCTTTATTTTTGGCTGCATTGGGTCTTTGTTGCTGCGCGTGGGCTTTCTCTAGTTGTGGCGAGCGGGGGCTGCTCTTTGTTGCGGTGCGCGGGCTTCTCACTGCAGTGGCTCCTGTTGTTGTGGAGCACGGGCTCTAGGTGCACAGGCTTCAGTAGTTGTGGCACATGGGCTCAGTAGTTGTGGCTTGCGTGCTTAGTTGCTCCGCGGCACGTGGGATCTTCCCGGACCAGGGCTCGAACCTGTGTCCCCTGCATTGGCAGGCGGATTCTTAACCACTGTGCCACCAGGGAAGCCCTGTAAGCATTCTGGAGAGTACTTAGATACCAATCCTTTGGCCGACATGGGCATTACACATATCTCTCTTAGTTTGTGGCTTATCTGCTCACTTTTAAAACTGTCATTTTTTTGATAGACAAATTTTTCATTGTAATGAAGTTAAATTGGTCATTCTTTTTTTACGGCCTGTGCTTTGGGTGTCTCAACAAGCTCAGCATCCCCTGGGATGTGCCTGATCTCCTGGCCTGGGTGGACTCTGAATGTTCCTCCACTGAGCGCAGTCTGACCCTCACATCTTCCCTCCTGTGTCCCCGGCATGTGGGATGCCTCTCCTCCTGCTACCGACCAGGGTTCTTGACCTCCTTAATCAATAGAAATTGACTAGAGGCCAGACAAGAAATTCAGGCAAGGCTTTATTGGGGCCCTGCTGCAGCAGGGGGGAGCGAGAACAAACAATGGTTTCCCTTGCTAGCTCGCTCCCTGAGGGGGTTGGGGCGAGCTTGTTTCTTATATGGGGTGAAGGTAGGGGTGTGTCCTGGGGACAGGCCAGGGGTGGGTGGCTTAGGTGCTCTGCCCGCCCCTTTGTTGGTGCGTGCAGGGGGCATGCGCAGTACCCTGCTTTTCCCCCTGGCTCCTCAGAAGTGGCAGTTGGGTTTTTGGTCTTTTTGTATCTTGTTGTCCAGAATTTGCTCTGACTGCACATGCACACATTTATTTTTAGTCCCTTATAGTTTCTTTGTATCTGTTGCTCCAGGAGACGTTTGTCCAGGTGCAGGCACTGCAGCAAAGGGTCCCAGGTCCCAGGTCCCAGGCTGTCTCACTCCAAACTGGCCATGCAAAGCCTACCTGCCCCCGGAAAGCCTCCCCAAGCGCTGTCCCTTTCAGCGCAGTCTCAGCGGCTTCCTCTCTCCCTCCTTCCTTCCAGGACTCCCAGGCCCCCTGGTGCCTCTTTTAGTTTCTTAGTTTTAGTTTCTCTTTATTCCCTGCAGCTCTGTGCAGATCTGGATTTGCAAGCCTGGATTTTTAGGCCTGGCGTTTCCTGCTGAGCATTGGACCTGCACCCAGGAAAGCTGGTTCCTGAATTTGCCTGCAGAGGCCCGGGGTTCTATGTCCCCCAACCATCATCAACAGAAACAACAGACTTTCAACAATGTTCACAAGACACAATAATTAAAACAATGAAAAAAGAATTTTTTACAACACAGTTAAAATAACTGCAAAATTTATTACTAATCATCCTGAGACACACAAACAAGAAAGGAATACAATTTAAAGCAAGACTTCAAGAAATAAAAACATCAAATCACATGCAGTCTCCTTTGACACTGAACTCCACGATGATTAAAAGAAACTTGGCGTTTCTTCTGGAGGGAAACCATGCTCCTTTGAGCTTCTAGGGCCAATGCACGGGCACGTCTTCACAACTTCCCACTGTGGAGGCAGCTCTGGACATTTCCAACCCCCGCCCCCCGGAGCAGCTGGCTCCCTGTATAGAGATACAGCTACGTGCTCTTATGGGATCACTCACTCTCGGCCCTGTTCCTTGGGCACTTAGCCGTACCTGGATCCACCCTCTTTCCTGATCACAGCGCCAATCCCCCAGCATCTCCAAGGGAAGATGGTGGCAGCAGCAGAAGGAGGGGGTGTGCTGACCCCTCCTCAGAGGCTGGGGCTCAGTGAGTGAGCCTCTACTGGGCAGGGATATAGGGGCAGGAAGTGGAGGGTCTTGCCAGAGGTCAGGGAGAAGTAGACTTTGGTGCTGCTGGGCAGGAAGGGCACGGGGAGAAGAGCGAGAGTGAAGGGGGCCCAGTTGGCCCTGCAGGAGGACTTCAAGAGGGTGGCCAGGCTGCCAGTGCAGAAAGAGGCTGCCCTCGCACGTCAAGGCTCTGATCCTTTTGTGCCCGCGCTGCCTCACCTATAAAACAGAAGAAGGAAAATGTGACCTCCTTCCTAAGGTTTTATGAAAATCAAGCTCGTTTTACTAGTAAGAGTGATTAGAATAACGACCAGCAATTTAGGTGAAGTTTGGGTTTCCTTTTTCCCATTAAAAACAAGTACTGATTACTCGGATGGATGGGGCTGGCTGGCTATGTTCCTTATTTGATAGGTGGGGAAACTGGGCCCCAGGGACTAGGGGGTGCCCTTCAGGGAGAGCTGGAAGCCACTTTCAGGGCTGGCCTGGAGGATTTTCCCACGAGGCAGGGTGGGAAAGCATTCTGGCCCCAAGTGGATGCCAAGCAGGGGTAAGCTTCCATGTGGCTCCTGCTGTGATAACGCAGTGTGGCACCCCGTCTCTGGCAGCAGAAAAGCTGAGAGCAGGGGGAGGGGCCGCAACCCGGTTGGTTCCCAGCAGGGCCGGCTATATCCGTTCCCTGCTGTCAACCAGGAGGAGGGGATCCGCTGCTCGGGAGGGAGTCATGTGGCCAGCCTAGAGATGGCAGCCTTCCTTGGAGCTGGGGAGGGGATATGCCCACACCCTCCCGGCTCAGGGGGGTGTGCCCTCGACACCCCCTTCTCAGCACTGCCCTCTCCCTGGGCGGGTGGGGGCAACTGATGCAGTTACTGCCACAGGCTGCTCAGATGGCAGAGAGGCCCTTCCCACGGGATTTGAGGCTTAAAAGTGGGTTGGATAAGGGTAGTGTTTCCCCTGAAGGAATGAACTGGGAATTGTGGGATTTTAGGAGCAGCAGGAGGCCTAAAGGGTGGGGGGTGGGGTGGAGTGAGGATGGTTTTCCCGGCACCTATCATCATCATTCAAACTCCCGACCCCTGCCCTCCTGGCAGACACCGGCAACAAATGAGCGATTAGCCTCAGGCATCAGCCCATTTTCTGCAGCCACCCATACCTCCCCATTTGTTATTTTCTTCATTCTGCATCCATCTATCCATCCACCCATCCATCCATCCATCCACCCCATCCATCCATCCATCCATCCACCCATCCATCCCTCCATCCATCCACCCATCCATCCATCCACCCCATCCATCCATCCATCCACCCCATCCATCCCTCCATCCATCCACCCATCCATCCATCCACCCCATCCATCCATCCATCGATCCATCCACCCACCCACCCATCCATCCATCCACCCATCCATCCATCCATCCATCCATCCACCCCATCCATCTATCCATCCATCCACCCATCCATCCCTCCATCCATCCACCCCATCCATCCACCCCATCCATCTATCCATCCATCCATCCATCCATCCATCCATCCATCCATCCACCCATCCATCCACCCCATCCAACCATCCATCGATCCATCCCTCCATCCATCCACCCATCCATCCATCCATCCATCGATCCATCCATCCATCCACCCATCCATCCCTCCATCCATCCACCCCATCCATCCATCCATCCACCCCATCCATCCATCCACCCACCCATCCATCCATCCACCCCATCCACCCATCTATCCATCCGCCCACCCACCTATCCATCCATCCACCCATCCATCCATCTGCCCACCCACCTATCCATCCATCCACCCCATCCACCCATCCATCCACCCATCCATCCATCCATCCATCCATCCACCCCATCCACCCATCCATCCATCCGCCCACCCACCTATCCATCCATCCACCCCATCCACCCATCCATCCACCCATCCATCCATCCACCCATCCATCCACCCATCCACCCATCCATCCATCCATCCACCCATCCACCCATCCACCCATCCACCCATCCACCCATCTATCTATTCAATTCATGCTCCTCAAGGGGTCCAGCCTTCAGGAGTCAGCAGTCTGCGTTTGCAGTCCCTGGGCCCAGCACTTACAGATTGGTTGCCCTTGGGCAGATCACTTCACCTTTGTGTCCTCAGTTTCTGCAAGTGTACGGTGGAGATGACAATAGTACCTACTTCACAGAACCTTCTGTGAGGCTCAAGTGAAATAACATACCCAGCTCACATACACACACTTTTACGTGTCAGCAGTTTTTTTTTTAACTCTTCTTAACTTCACTCATTTATTCAGTTTCTCTATTCACTCATTCATTTATTCACAATCACTGTCTTATTCCCAGGAAATGAACCTGAATTTCTTCTTAGTTTTTCTTTCATCACTTCCCATCTCTGGCCTTTGGCTGGAGGATTGGTGCTCTTCTTAGAAAGTAGATCCTGAAAGCTGACCCTGGAAGCCAGGGTTTGTTTGTTTGTTTGTTATTTAGTTTATTGGAGTATAGTTGACTTACAATGCTGTGTTAATTTCTGCTGTACAGCAAAGTCAGTTATACATATATACGCATTCTTTTGCATCTTCTTTTCCATTAAGGTTTATCACAGGGTATTGAATATATCAATAGTTCCCTGTGCTCTACAGTAGGACCTTGTGTTTATCCATTCTATATACTGGAAGTCAGGTTTTAAGAGAGACCAGAAGAGGGGAGGACCCTCTCAGCGAACTCCCAGGACCCTGCCCACCGGTTTTACTTGCTGACCAACTTAAGGCTCCTCTTGGGTTCCCGGCTCCCATGTACCCACCTTTGTCCCGTCCCTTCCAATGCACAGAGATCAGAAGGCAAGAAGGACCAGAGAGGGATTTCCAGCGTCTTTTCTGTGCCAGGCTTTTCCTAGACCTTCTCTGATTTAATCATCCTTATAGCCTTTAGAGGTATAGGGTTAGTTCCATGTTGTCATAAGAAAGCTGAGGTTCAGAGAGGTGAAGTGACTTGCCCCACGTTGAGCAGCAAGTGAAGAGCAGAGTTGGAATTCACACCCGGGTTTAGTAGGTTGCAAAGCTCAGAGCCCTCCCCCAGCTCCGAAAGCCCTCGGTTCTCTGGCTGGAGGAGAGGTGCTCAGAGTCGAGTGTCTTGGCTACGGCTCGCCTACTCCCCGCTGCTGAGTGTGCATAGCTCCTTGACCCGCTCTTGCCTGAAGCCCTAGGAGCTGGTGGGGCTGCAGGAGCTGATCTGCAACCGTTTCAGCTGGGGTGTGTGCGGCGGGAGGGTGAGTGACTCCGGACTGTCCTGGGAGAGCAAGGACACTTGGTTCTCACCACGGGGGCGAGGGCAGTCAGCTGGCCCGAGACACCAGCTCAGGGTCTGGAGAGGTGGTTCCCCCACTTTCCCTGCTTGCCCTCAGTCCCCTGCGGGCCCAGCTTGTGAGGACCTGCCCCCAACCTGCCGACTGTAGCAAAAACAGATGCAGAGTCTGCCCTCGTCCTTGCCAGGCTGGACCCTGGCCTCAGGCCTGGGTGGATCCAGGCCTCTGGGAGTTCGGGGGTCACATGCCTCTCATCACCCTCCAGCCTGGGGCGGCATCCCTGTGTCAACTCAACTCAACTCGATTCCATCCATTCCACACGTGTCTCTGGAGCCCCATTCACACGCCAGCCCTGTGCCAGATACGGGGGACACCTGCCCTCAGCGGATCGACCTCATCCCTGTGTCCACAGGAGACCCCAGCTCATCTCCATTGGGTCATCGAGAGCAGAGCTGCCCAAGGGGCCCCGTCTGGAGAGGCGCAGGGAGCACCGAGCCAAGGGCGCAGGACGAGGCTGGGTTTGCCTCATTCCTTCCACAGCGCATCTTGGCACCCACAAGTGCAATGTGCCGTGCTGGGGGCTGCGGTAGGGCTAGGGCTCCAGGCGGGGAAGACGATGCCAGCGACGCAGACGGCTCCACAACAACGACTAGCCCCCCTCCCGCCCCTGCCGCGGCGCGCAAGTCTCCCACAGGGTCCTTCTCGGTTTCACTACGAGCATCTTAGATGGGTGGGTGGTCGGCTGCTGACGTACAGCCTGGCTGGTCTGACTGCCAACGGCCACAGCTTGGCATCTCCCATCCAGACCTCTTTTCTGGGCTCCACGCAATGCCCACAGGGCATCTCCACGTTGAGGCCCCACCGCTCTCTCCCTCCTGCCCGTACTTCAAGCGCTGCTCCTCCAGCTAGGTGAAGGCCACACGGCCATCCTGCCTTTCGGTCCAGGAACTCTGCAGCACCCTTGCAGCTCCGACCGCCTCACCCCCATGGGTCCTCCCCTGCCAGCCTCTCCCTGCGGTTGGTGATGCAGGTCCTGAGCAGCCCTGGGCGTCCGGCCCCCTCACTTCGACGGCTGCAGCCTCTCTCAGCCCAGTTCGCTGCCAGCATCTGCTCTCTCCCTGTCGGCCAGGGCTGGCTTTGGAAAATTAAAATCTAATCAATCATGCCCCTGCCTGTCTAGGTCCCGTCAGCGGGCCCCCTTTGCTCTCAGCTTCCAAGGCCCCCAACTCGGTCACGCAGGCGTCTCCAGCCACGCTCTGGTCACGCGGGTCCTCTTTCAATTCCGTCTCCCCGCCCAGGTACGTCTGTACAAACTGTGTCTTTCATCTCTTGTATTCTGATGCTTTGACATCTGGGGCCTGGCCGGCCCTGGAGGGACTGCCCCTCTCAGGTTAATTCCTAAGGATGGTAAACCAAGTGAGTGTGCTTTTCAGATACAAGCCAACCAGTCCAGTCCCCACCCCAGCACCTCCTCTGTTGGTTCTCACGCTCCAGGCCACTATCCCCCTGCCCTGATCACCCCAGGGCCAGGTACCAGGCAACCAGGGACAGCCCCTGTGCCCCCGAGCCCACGAAAATCATTCAAACTAGCCAATCCTAAGCCTGCGGAGCCTGCCTGGCCCATTCCATCCCATGGAAACCACAGTCCAGGTTCTTGTTCACATTCTCTCCTGTTCCCTCGGCCTTCGGGACCAAACCCAGTGCCCCTGGGACATGATGTGCTCCTTGCCTTGGGATCCGCGAGTATAACCTGTTATTTTCAATGTGTTGGCCTTCCCATACCAAAATCACAATAAAACCTATGCCCCAGCCTCCTGTCCCTCTGCACCTGGCCCACTCCCCCACTTCCTGCAGCCTTGCTTAGGCGGCCTGCTTCTGGCGGCTTCCCCGCCACAGTCCTCCGGGGCTTCCTATGCAGGTCCCGTCACACCGTACTGTGATTGGTGGTTTCAAAGCTCTGTCTTCCCAGAGAGGATCTAATCTCCCACGGAGCAGCAGCGACTGTTTCCTTGCTCAGCGATTGCATTCCTGGCGCATAGTAAATGCTCAATAAATATCAGCTGTGGAATGAGCAAACACGCACTGCTCATAGGTCATGTTATAACAGAGCTCAACGACCCTCTGGTCAAGGGGGGCAGGAATAAAACTGTCTGCAGAGTGTTTGCCACTCTCCTCAGTGCAAGGTTGGGTCAATTTCTCCTTCCCTTGGATAGGGGCTACCTTTGACCCACAGAATGTACCAGAAGTGACATTGCAACTTCCAAGTCCAGTCCCAGCCCCGAAGAGGTCTTCCGCTTCTTCTGTTGCATCTTGGAACGTTCCTCCTTGGAATCCAGCAGCCACGTAGAGCATCCCACGTGTGGAACTGACGTGCCCCCAGCTGACAGCGCGAGCTGGGTTCCCCGAGGAACCTGCCTGCCATGTGAGTGAAACCGAGGAGGACCCTGTGGGGCTCTGGGGCACGGAAGCCTTTTTTTGTCCCCCGTCTCTCGTAGGCAAGACTCCAGCCTCCATGACCTTCCCTGGGTTCCAAAGGGTGGATTTGAACAGTTGCTAATCAGGGGGGAACGGCCAGGAAACCACCTGGGGCGAGATTCAAGGGACCGAAAAGCTCCTCAAGATCAGGAGACCCTGCACACACCCTCATCTTGTCAGCAACGCCACCCCTGAACTATTGCTAGAGAACCCCTCATCAAGTCCTCCCGGGTTGGGACACATAGTTGTGGAGTGCAGGAGCCCGCTGTGTCCCCCTCTGCCTGGCAAAGCAATAAAGCTATTCTTTTCTACTTCACACAAAGCTCTGTCTCTGGGATCTGACTCCGCCCCTGCGCGCAGAGAGGCTGAGCTTTCGGCATCGCGAGTAGGGCCTTTCCGGACCTCTCAGCCCAGAAGCCCACTCAAGCAGGTGATTGAGCCTCCCCGGACGCTGCACGGAGCAGAAGAACTTCTTATCAGCGCTGTCGAAGTTGCTGACCTACAAAAACCGTAAGCAAATAAAACGGCTGCTGTTTCAGCCGCTCAGCTTTGCGGCACAGAGTTAGGCGGCGACGGCCACGGGGAGAGAGATCCCGCTGCACGCCGGGTCACGGTCTCGCACTATTTATGAAGCTCAGAACAGCCCTGCCAGGAAGACATGATCACTGTCTTACAGAAGGAGACTGAGGACCAGGCATGAGATCATTTGCTAAGGTCACAAACGTGGAGAAAGTGACGGCAGGATTTTCGTCTGGCTGCAAGCCTGTCATCCTTCTGTCCATCTGTCCACATGGTAGAGAAATGACTTGAGACTGGGGCCGGAACCCAAGAGCCTTTGTGGTGGGCAGAGGAGGACGCTGGGAAGGTACTCAATGACCAGCCAGCCCGAAGTGGCCCCAACCCTGGCTGGGCATGGATGCCTGGCTGCGGGTCTGGTTGTGAAATCACATTTTCTCCACCAGGCTGATGCTTGGTCGCAGAGTGCCCCTGGCCTCTCACTGCGCTGCTGGCCTCTGCTTGGCCTGGGAGCAGATGCTGTCAGCGGCGAGGGGACACCCCAAGGCCCAGCCACGCGTATCGGGAGGCATCAGGAGGAGGCTTTGAAGCGGGGACCTTGGACCTTGCTCAGATGCTCTTTGCAGGGTTTGCCCAACCCCTTTCTTCCCTTGGTGGTGGCGGCCGTCCAGGGCTGGCGTGGGCACTCGAGGCTCTTTCCTCGCGGGCACTTGGCCGTCCAGCCCCCTCCGTACTGGCGGGGCCCTAGGGGGCTCGGCCTGGCATTGGCTGGCACACTGCCCACCAGCACCACTGGCTCTTCCATCTCTGGCCAAACCAACAGTCACAGGTGCGACTGTCAAATGTGGCCCGAACTGAGAAGAGAAAAAAGATGAACAATGAACTACAGTCCGATTAGCTGCACTTTGGCAGAACTCTGGGTCTTTCGTCTTCAGAGTCTACAGAGAAGTTTCTTGTGATTTCTTCTCTAGGGTGTAAAGGCCTGTCTGCCAGCATTTAGCAGGAAAACGAAGGTATAGAAAAATTAAGAAACTTTTTCAAGTTCGTACGGCTGAGTCAGCGGTGGGGCTGGGATTCGAACCCAAGTAGACGGCTCCTGAGGATGCTGTACTAGCTCAGGTAGCACGCAGGAGGGGTCATTACCGTACTAAACAGACACTTGGCACCTACTTTCGAGTTAAGGACCAGAGGGGTTATAGAATTTAGAGTCATATGTCTCTCTCCTTTTCTTCCTTTTTGCCATCACTGAGAATTATTATTGAAAGACACCAAACTTTGTACGTATTCTTTTCTTTTTTGGCCGCACTGCAGTGGCAGGCAGAACTTCCCTGACCAGGGATCGAACCCGTGGCCCCTGCAGTGGAAACGCGGAGACTTAATCACTGGACCTCCAGGGAAGTCTGAAACAAACCAAACTTGGTAGCATACCTGAAGCTATTAGAATAACACAGGATGTGCAAGGAAAAAAAAATGCTTATTTCATAGATAGGATACAAGACTTCAGAGAGGTTAATTAAGCTGCCCAAGATCACACAGCATAAGGAGAAGGACTGGGGTTTGCATCCCATACCATACCCACTGCCTTATCCAGTCATGAAGCACTCTGCTCTGGATCACCTCTTCCCTGTATGGGTCTCGTCTGCCTCAATCACCCTGTTATTTTCACTCCTGGGATGCGCCTGACTTACCTTTGAACTCACAGAGCTCTGTACAGTGCCTGGCACATGCTGGGTGCTCAGTACCTACTTCCTGAAATGAGCGGTACCTGTAGAGGTTGGGAAACAGAGGCTCAGGGAGGCCAGTGACTTATTTCAGGTAGTCACAGCACAGGGACCGGGTCCCACGACTCCAGGACAGGACCCTGGCACCGCCCAGGAGGCCAGATCAACACACTTTTTAAACCCTGGATAAAACCCGGAGGGGTGAGTGATTTGGTCAACAAAGGCCTCGTGTGTTCGGAGAGCACCGGCAGGGTAGGGCTCTGACAGGGAGAGGGCTGGGGAGGCTGTTGCCAGCGGCCTGGAAACAGGGGGGCTTCTGGAGCCCAGAGCAGGGGTGGGAGGATGGAGTAGTCTTTTTTCTTTCTCTTTTTTTTCCACCTTGGCCTTGGTGCTAAGGTTGGCAGGTAACATACAGAGCACCCAGTTAAATCCGAATTTCAAACAAGCAACCAATCATTTTTAGTACATGTATATCCCCAATATTACATGGGATAGAATTATACTGAAAAAATGTACTCGTTTACCTGCAGTTCACATTGAACTGGGTGTCTTGTATTTTTACTTGCTAAACGTGGCAACCCGGCCTGGTGCTGGCGGCCCAGGCTGGTGGGTGGGGCGAGGCAGGACTGGGTTCGCCCTGTGGTCTGACTTCCTCGGCCGTGTGGCCGGGGCAGATTCTCAGCCTGAATCCTCACTGTGCAAGAGGAGCCTGAGCCGGTGCCTCTCCTGGGCTCCCGCCCCGCCCCCCTTCCTCCCTACACTTACCTTGCTTGCTTTTCTTCCCCTCCCCCACCCCACGGCACGCATCATTCTTCGCAGTACATTTGTATTTGATGTTCTGTTTCTATGTTCCCCCAGATGGAAAGCACCACGCAGACAGGGCTCTGATTTTTATCTGATTTTTATCATTCATCTGTGCACGTTTGTGTCCCAAGAACACGCCGTAGGGCTCATTGTACACTGTCAAGGGAAGCAGTGAGGAAGGGGAAAGTCAGAGAGCTGTGCTTGTCCAAGGCCACGCAGTCAGCAAACGCCAGAGCTGGGGGCGTCTGTCGGGGCCCTGAACACACGTGCTGATGACTGAAACTGCGCTTGAGGGTGTGCACGTGTGACACTGGAGGAGAGAGCTCCCCTCCCAGGCTCAGTCTGCCCTTCGGTGGTTGTGGGGGCCGGCAACATGCTCTTCAGCCCCTCCCGACTCCCCTCCTCACTCTGGGAGCCTCCACAGATGACTGGCTGATGGCTGACCCCCAACCTCCCAGACGGTGGTGGGAAGGCAGAGGGGAGCTTGGGGGCTTTGCGGGAGGCCCGCCTGGAGCTGTCTAGACGCCAGCAGTCTGTGTGGACGGCATAGCAGCAGCGGCAGTGGGAGAGCCGGGTGGCTCTGCCGGGGAAGCTGCCCCCATGACTGCCACGCCAGGACAGACGGCAGGAAGGCGAGTCAGGATCTTGCCAAAGCCTGGTCTCCTTCCCTCCTTCCAGGTACCCTGGGGCACCCCTGGAGGTCCGGCGGGTGATTTCCTGCACTGCCCAACCCTGGGGGGAAGGGCTGGGCTGAAGCATGCCAGCATACAGAATCCCCGCTGCGGAATGCAGTGGGGAAGGTGCCTGGCCAGGGCTGTGGGCCTGCCGCACGCCGTGCTCACACCAGCCGTGGAAAAGAGAACCGCGGGACTCCCCAGTGGCGCAGTGGGTAAGACTCTGCGCTCTCGGTGCAGGGGGCCCGGGTTCCATCCCTGGTCAGGGAACTAGATCCCACACGCCGCAACTAAGGAGCCGGTGAGCCGCAACTAAGGAGCCCGCCTGCCGCAACTAAGACCCGGCGCAACCAAATCAATCAGTCAATCAAATAAATATTAAGAAAAGAAGAAGAAAAAGCAAACCATTTCCCCACTGCCTGGTACAGAGCCTCTGCCTGCACGGCAGTGCCACGAGTCACTGGATGGCCTTGTCAGCGGCCACTGCAGGTGGATCACAGCTCTGGAGGTGTCCCAGGGCTGCCGAGCGGGCTGACGGCCAGGCTGCCTGCGGGATGAGGGGCCTCTTCCAGTGGAGCCGCTGGGAAGTTTGGCAGCCTGGATGCTGGGTTGTCGGCGAGGTCCAGAGCAGGCTCTCTGGGTCAAGGCCACGTGGGAAGCTTTGGCGCCCTGGTGTGGTGACCACCAGGGCTCTGAAGACTCTCGGCCTGATGGAGACAGTGGGGGAAGCTGGACGAGGGCCCCTGAGTCAGATCGGGGCTCAGACCTCGGCCTCGTTCACCTGGTGACAGCTGCAGCCAAGCAGAGGCCTGGGGAGTGAGGGGAATGCCAGACTGGCCTGGCCGAGAGATCTGATTCTGAGCAGCCGTGCTGGGGAAGCAGTGCTGGGGGAAGGTCGAGGGCACTTGGCAAAGTAAAGGGGAAACACTTTAAAACCTTACGTGGGTACCTGAATTTGCATAACGGCCCCAGGTGTTAAACACTTTGACCGCCACACCTGCCGTGACTTGGCTCTTCCTGTGGGGGCCACGGGCAGCGCCCAGGGCACAGTGGTGCCCAGTGAGTACAGACTGGCCCGAGGGCAGGGAGGTCCCTACTCCGGCACATCCCAGAGGCTTGGCAGTGGCTCGAGAGGCCTCTGGGCGTCCGGGGTGGACCACGGCCCCCAGTTTCCAGCACTGGGATCTAGCAGAGAGGAACCAACAGGGCCCGGGCACCCTTGACCCCAATCCCTCTGGATACAAGTGACCTGAGGCCTGGCTCCTGTCCCATCTGTGTCCCATGTGCAGGAGGGGACAAGGACGGACAGCCCCTCCCTGGACTGCTGTCCTGGTGGCTTCTTGCCTGGCTGCCTGGCCCCATCCCCACACCCCAGCTCCCCGCCCGGTGAGAGGCAGCTCTGAGGTCACAGTCTTGGGGCTCAAGATTCATGAGCTTACAAAGGTGACACCGTTTTCTCATCTGTAAAGGAGATGAATCTGAATCACAGAACCGACCTCTCGGATGATTCTGGGATCAGAGATAAAGCCCCGCTCTGTGCAGGAGCTCCATCATGGGACAGGGCTGTGTCTACGCTTCCATCCATGGGTCTCTGCCCCTCCCCGCCTGCAGTGGCCCCTCCGGTGACCTCTCCCCTCCTTAGGACACAGTCTCAAGTTCCGATGTGGCCCCCCGTGGCCCCGCCTCACACGCCGCCCCTCCATTCTCCTCCCCTCACAGGCTGCCCCTCACCTGCTCTGCTCCAGCCACCCAGGCCCCCTCCTGGCTGGTTCTCAAACCCGCCGCTCACCTGCCTCAGGGCCTTTGCATATGCTGTTCCCTCTGCCCGGAACGCCCACCTCCCAGATCCCCCATCCCTTCACCTCCTTCAGGCCTCTGCAGCCCCCTGCCAAGGGCCCACACACACATGGCGTCTCCCTAACTGTGGCTCCCTGTGCTGGCTTGTTCCCCCCGGGGACGTGTGGCTCCCTCACCCGTCTCCCAGGGGAGGAAGAGCCGCGAGCACCCAGCAGGTGTGACGGACAGGAGGAAGCAGCCGACCCAGGGTCCCAGTGCCAAGCCTGGTGAGGAATCTGGTGCTCTGACCAAGGGCTCGGGAAGGAAGCGGTACAGGGGCTGTGAATCTAGGGCCCTCGGAGTCACAACCAAAGCAACAGGCCAGAGACGGGCACTATGCCTGCCGCCCGGCGTCCACCCTGCAGAGAGTACGAATGGCTCTGCCTGCCTGTCCCTGGGCGTGGGGGACACAGCACCGGCACCCAGCACCTCCACAGCAGCTCTGCCCGAGTAGCTGGTGGAGAGCGTCTGGGGGGCGCCTTTGGAGGACCGACCGGCAATGGGAAGGCCAGGGGTGCAGGACAGGGCCCGGGGCTTCCTTGCCCTGCAGGCAGCCTTTCCAGCCTGCTGCCCACCCAAGGGCATCCAGCCTGCGGCACCAGCACCTTAAGGCACAACTGCCTGCAGGACCGAAGGCCCTGGGCACTACTGGCCAAGGTCACCACCTTCTGTGCTCATCATGACCTGGGCCCCGTGGCCCGGCTTTCCCCTGGGGCCGAGACTCTTGGGAGTTCCTCCACTGCCCATCCCCCTCCCCCTGCCCATCATCGGCTCAAGGACTAAATAATATGTGTGTGTGGCCGTTGGAGGGGGGGGGAAGGGGGAGGGGCAGGTTTCAAAGTTTCAAGCAGACACGAAAACTGCCCAGAAATCACGAGCCTGGGAGAGCCAGGCACTTACTGTCATCCAGGACGTGTTGGCCTTGGGAGAAGGGGACCCGAGGTGGCACCTCTGCCCCTGGGCCCCAGCTGAGGGCACAAGCACCTGCCCCCGGGGGAGGGTCCCACTCTCTGGGCCTGAGGGTGTTCCCCCGCCACACCTGGTGAGATGCGGCAGTGAGGCCCCGCCCCGGGGGGGGGGGCCGGGAGGGCCGCCCTTGTCTGGACGCGACCCTTGGGCAGGACTCTGTGCTAGGTGCTTTCCCGCCATGGTGGCCTCTGGAGACCCTGTGTGGCAGGCACACTCAGCGTCCCGATGGGCAGACTGAGGCTCGGAGTGAGAAGGGACCCAGGGTCCCCATCAGGGCTGGGAGAGGCCCTGGGTCTGCCCAGAACCCAAGCTTCACGCCGGATCCTCTGGGGCCTCATCCCTCACAGCACATAGCATGAAGGGGAGGCCCAGAGGCCCACGTCACCTGCTCAAGGCCCCTGCAAGGGAGAGCTGAGCCAGCCTGGCCTGGCCACCGCAGCTGTGTCTCGGGCACGTCACTGGGAGAGGGCCCGAGACCCCTCTCTCTGCCCCCTTGCCAGCCGCTGCTGGGCCCTTTGGAGGGTCACACCTCTGAGGCCGTCAGGGAAGACCTGGTTGTCACCCCCATGTTACAGGGGAGGAAACTGAGGCCCAGAGAGGTGAAGCTTCTTATCCGCGGTCACGCAGCAAGCCAGCTGCCTTGCGCCCAGGCCTCTTCTGCCTCGTGGCCGTGGTTAAAAACAAGGTCATTGGCTGGAAGCCTGAGTTCCTAATCCTGACTCTGCTCTGTGAACTTGGCAAGCTGCTTGGACTCAGGTCTCCCTTTTCAGAACGGGTAGAACGATGCTACGGGGGGTACTGGGACCCCTAGCCTGGCACATTCTACGTGGCACTTAGAAGTGCCTCAGGAACGATGGCTACGATTACTCCTCAAGAGCCAGCCAGGGCCAGGGTGGGCGCCGGCCCCGTCTGACCCAATTCCCACCCCTCCCCCCCGCCCGGGTCCCGGCATCTAGGCCTCCTGATGGGCTGAGGCCGCCCTGAGGTGTGGGGCTTCCGACGGGGTTGGGGAGGTGCACGCTGCTCCCCTCTTCGGGTTGGGGGGGCTGCCTTTGTTTTCTTCCACCCCAATCTGTTTTGAATAAACCACGTTTTCATCATCTTGAGCCGTAATCCCCGGCATCAGAGGAATATTGTGAAATGTCAGCCCTTTCTGGAGGAATCTCAGCAACATGTTTTTTAATGTTCAGCATCACATATGGGGACAATAAATACCGAAAATATGTGGACGAGAACAAGGATGGGAGCGAGCTTGGCGCTCAGCTCTGCTTCCCGCCGCCCTGGAGCCTGATTTTGCATCACAATAAATTAGCCCCAGAGGCTCCCTGGGAGGCCCCGATCCTGGGAACCAGGTCTTGGGTCCCCAAGGCCGTGGCACCAGGTGCTCCTGGTGGGTCCCTGACTGGGCAGTGCCTCTCGGGTCGTATCTGGGTCTACCCTGGCCACACCTGCTAAGCCAACGCCATCTCGTCACCTTGCAGCCGAGGACACTGACAGCCAAGAATGGGGACCTGGCTCGCCCCAGGTTAGCCTGCTGGCGAGTCGCGGAGCAGGGATTCCAGCCTGGCCTTGAAGACTCCGTGTCGTGTTCTTTACATGTGAGGGTCACAGACGCCCCCCCAACTGTCACAGCCAGGGGGCCTCAAAGATAAAGTCCTGTTGTCCACCCTCCTCTTGCCAGAGGTGGGGAGACAGTGGGCTCATACCAGGCACGTAGCACGTTACTCCCAGCTTCCCTCTCCCTTCACACGGCGTGTGCTTGAATCACGTGTGGCCTCTTCTGAGATGTGTGACTTGGAAAAGGCATTTAACTGCTCTGAAACTCAGTAGGCTGATCTGTAACATGCGGGCATGATGCTTCCCCTTCAGAGCGACAAGGAGTATGAAGGGAACCGCCCACAAGAGGCTTTGAGAACTGAGTCCGGCGCTGGGAAGTAGCGGTACTCTTCCTTCCTGCCCTGCCCCAGATCTCCTATCTGTAACACAGAGCCAGTGGTGCTCGCCCTGCCTGCCCTATCTGGAAGTAGACCCTGGAGAGGGATGGGCCCCAGGAATCATCAGGAGTTGGTCCCTTATAGTCGAACATGAGTATTATTATGGGCTCACCGAACTGCCGGGCTCTGGGCAGTTGGCGTCGCCAGCTGACAGGCCAACGGTAAGCACGGATGCCCCTGTGCAGTGCCCGGCACAGGTGGCAGGTGGGCATTCTTCTGCTGACCGCAGCCTACCCTGGTGTCAGAAGATCATTCTGGGGACATGTACTCTTCCTTTGCAAGGCCGGGAGCCTCAGGTTCAGAGCAGGGAAGACACTTGTCTGTGGGCGCCCAGAGGGACTGCCACCCCTGACCAGAGCCCCGAGCCCCCAGAGGCCAGGCCTCCCTCCCCCTGGGGCCAACCGGCCATGCCCTGCTGGCTCGGCCCCTGCAGGTGCCTGGGAAGCTGCCCAGCCTGCCCTCCTTCCTCCAAGGTTTGTTACCTGGGGGCTGGCGTCTCCCTAAGAGTGCACGTCCAGCTGTCTCAGAGGCATGGTCCCCTCAAAACAAGGAGCAGAGTCGGTCCCGACTGTGCCCCCTGCAGCTGGGAGACCTCGGGCTGGATGCCTCTGCTCATTTCCATTCCTGCAAGGCGACGTTAAGCTCCTGCCTCCAGGGCTGCTGGTGACTAGGCTTCGCAGCATCCCCGGCTCCTACTAGGAGCCATAGGAGATGCTCGGTGAATGAGTCACCGCTGCTTTCTGGGGCGAATCCCCAGGCTTTTCCTCTTACTCAGCTCTGGCCCCATCTGGGCGGGGCCTGTTTTGACCCTGTCTGGGCTCCCCAGGGTGCCCCGAGCAGAGCAGCGTGACTTTGGCTCCTGTGTCCGCAGCCCCCTCTGCCCAGCTCCCCACCGGCAGCAGCTGGCTCACCAAGGCCGTGCACACCAGTGAGTCATCTGTTTTGGTCTGGGCCCTGCCGGGAACACTGTCGGCCCCAGGTCAAGTGACCTGGTTCTTCGCCAGCAAACAAGGGGGCCGCTCACCACCCCACCCCTGCCTCAGCGCCCCAGCCTGTCACTCAGCCGCCCACCATCCACCCGGTGCCCCGGCCCCAGCTCTGCGTTCCTCCTTGGGTCCCACTTACTCACTTGGCCAACTCATCATCCATTCAGTCCCTTTACTGCCCAGAACGGGCCTGGCACAGCATAACTGCCCTGTAAACATCTGTTGACCAGTGAGGTCACTCATGTATTCCTTTGCTCCCTCACCCAGTCTTTCACGCCTAAAGCATCTACTGAGCCAGCCTGCTGACCCCTTGGTGGCTCGCAGGGCTGAGTCTTGGCAGGGGGAGCCCCTTGCGAGAGGCAGAGAAGGAGAGAAGAAGGGGTCCCAGACACAGAGGATGGAGGAAGAGGAGGTGGTCCACGGTGTTGGCCAGGATCCTTGGAGAAGGTTCAGCTGAACAGCAGGGTTGGAAGAGCCTGGAGGAGATGGGAACCTGGCCGGGGCAGATTATCATTTAGGGCTGGGGACCCCTGGGCCTGTGGTGGGTGGGGTAGGTAGGGCCATGGGGACAGGGAGGTATATGAAAGGGCAGGAACAGGGGCCAGAAGAGGCCTGGAGCTCACGCGCCCACAAGCGGCCAGCCTGAGCGAGGATGGAGGCCCAGCATGCTCTGCCCTGGGGCCGGGGCGCTGCTTGTAGGCAGCCCAGCCGGATCCAGCTTGCTCAGGGCTTGAGGGGGAGCCACCTGGTGGCAGCGTACCCAAATTACTGACTAAGTCCTCAGGCCGAAGCCAGGAAGCTAGACTTCCTCTGAGAGGCCAAGGGGTCAGGCCGCACGGCAACCCCGTGCTCTTATCCCTCCTGGTCCCCAGGGTGTGAAGGAGCAAGGCGGGCAGTGGCCACATTCACAGGGTCCCAGGGGTGCCCTGATGAGCCTGCCGGGCCTCAAGTGTCTTCCTCACACTGCTGAGATGATCAGCACCCAACCCCCCACTCACGGAGCTTCTGTGATCTGGGTGGGATCAAAGGTGACCCCCATGTGGGTGCCCTGTGAAGAGCCGCCCTTCTCCCCACACCCAAGGGCGGCGAAGGGTCAGGCCCCCCACAGTGTCGGGCAGGGTCTCCCCTGCCCAGGCAGGGGCCATGGGAGTCACAACCGTCTGAACAATCCGGGCTGCTGTCCACACCCCCCCACAGAGACCATGTGCCCTGTGCCTCCCCTCACACAGGGCAGGGCACTGGTCTGTGGGCCGCTGGACGGGCCCTGGGGACGTGGGATAAGCCCACTCAGGCCAGAGCACAGGGAGGCTTGGCAGTGCCGGCCAGGAGTACCCTCCGGGTGCCCCTCTCCCCGCTCAGCCATCCCTACAGTCAGCCGTGGCCGCAGCCTTGCCTCTGGGCTCTGCCATCCCCCCGGCTCAGCAGTGATGCTAATGACCATAACAACGTCAACTCTGACTTCCCCGGTTCAAGGCTCCGTTCTAAACCCTTCACTATTCAGATTCATTTAATCCCCACAACAACCCCATGAGGTCGGTGCTATGGTAAACCCCCTTTCACAGATGGAGACACGGAGGCCCAGAGAGGTTAAGTAATTTGCCTGAGGCCACATCCTGTGAGTAAGCCCCGGAGCGCCGCATCCAGCCCTCTCTAACACGCTGTAGCTGAGGACGGGCAGTGGAAGCCAGGGCCGTCGTCCCCCAGTTCCACTGCCACACGGTGGCTTCATTTCATCGCTTGTTAAAGGTAGGATGTTGCAGGAGGGTCGCCGGGATGATGCTGAGCAGATGTCAGCAGGAGCTGCAGGTGGGGAGATCTGAGCCCTCTTTGGTCCAAGAGCTGCGAGCAGGAGGTGTCCTTGACCCTCCAAAGGTCCATCCCGGCCCCCAGCCCCACCCTCATGGCTGTGGACGATGCCCTGATGACTACGCAGTCCCACCGCCCCATCCAGCGTCTTCCAAGGTTGGGCACTTGTCCGTCCTCAGTTCTCCAAACTCAACAGGCTTCAAACTTGGCTTTGTCACACTCCTGCCAGGAAGCCCCTTCCAATCACTCTCTTTTACCAGTGGTCTCACCATTGCCCAACCCGAGCCTGGAGACCCGTGTCCCCTCCGCCCTGGGCCTCTTCTTCCCAGCTTGACTAAGTCTCTTGCCTCGTGAGACCCCTCCGGGCTCTTCCATCTCCCAGCCCTAGAGGCTCTCCTTCATGGCAGAATGATGTTGCAGCTCCTTGCCATTCAAACCCCACTGTGGTCAGACCCCAGCCAATCACTCCCCAGCCCTGCTTCCTCCAGGGAACCAGGCCTGCGTACCCCTCCCCATCTCCATGCCAGAGCCCATGCTGTTCTCACCATCCACAAATTCCCCCTGCTCTTCCCTCTACCTGGATTCACTGACACCCTGCCCATCCCTGGAGAGCCATTCCAAAGGCCCCCTCCTCCAGGAAGACTTCCCTGACCTCTCCTCCAGGGTGGATTTTGAACCCTGCCAGGCAGCACGTCCCTAGGGGACAGGCTTGCAGTCTCACTGGAGACGGTGGAACAAGCCTTCAGCTCCTGATTCCACTGCCTCTTGGCTGCGTAAGCTTCGGAACAGTATCCAACTTCTACAATAGGGTCTAATAAATACCAAATGAGGGGCAGGGCCGGCATCTTGAGCTGATGTTTGGCTAAATGGTGATGCTCTGAGATCTCATCTGTGAGCTGTGTGTCCCCCTAATTTCTTCAGGGCCGTGTGTGGTGTATGGTTGGATGGGGAGCAAGCAATAGGGGGCACCTCGGGGCTCTCAGCTTTGAGGGCCCCTGGGCGTGTCTGTAGCTCCAGGGGCTCGAGAAGGGAGTAGGAAGAGGCCCTCTCCCGACCCTGCCGTCCCAGTGGGTGAAATCCCAGAGGGCAGCCCAGCCACGTGGGTCAGCCCAAACAAGGGAGATACTGAGAGCAGCCTAACGCTCTGCACCTGGCCCGACAGGGTGAGGGCGGGGGTGGAGTGGCATGGGCAGTGCCGCACCTGCTGTCTCTGGGACCCTCCACCGGGCGGTCACTGGCATAGCCCGTGTGGGTCTCAGCTCTAGCCCTGTCCCGTTGCCGAGCGAGGGAACCCCAAGCCTGGCTGAGGTCTCTCGACCCCACTTCTCCTCCCCAGAGCTGCCGGGGTCTGAGCCTTGAAGTGTGTGGAGGCACCCGGAGCCCCACCCCTGAGCTCCGGGCACTGCAACTGCATCACCAGCACCTTGGGCTGCAGGCTGGAAACCCGGTGGCTGCGGCCACGAGCTGGGGTGCGGCAGTCCCGCCCCCGCGCCAGGGCTCAGGATGGAGCTAGCTCCTCTCCCAGCACGGCACTGAAGAATCCAGAGGAGCTTCATGGGGCGGGGAGACTAACAAAAGGCAACGAGGCGGGTCCAGGACGGGACCCAAGACTTACTAGGGGTGGGCTGTGTGCTCTGAGGTTGGGGCTTGAAGCCCTGGGGCCCCAACTCCACTCAAGGGCACATCCCTTCCTTCAGGATGGTGTCAAAGTTTGAAAACCACTATCCTGGGACTTCGCTGGTGGTCCAGTGGTTAAGACGTCGCCTTCCAATGCAGGGCGTGCAGCGTCGATCCCTGGTCGGGGAGCTAAGATTCCACATGCCTCGCGGCCAAAAAAACAAAACATAAAACAGAAGCAATGTTGTAACACATTCAATGAAGACTTTAAGAGAAAAACCAAAGGCACCGCTCTCCTCCCTCAGCCCACAACCTCCCTCCCCATCACCCCATTTTACAAACGAGATGAACTGAGGCCCTGAGAGGCCTGTGGCAATCGAGCGACAGGCCAGGCCCTAGGGCCAGCGCGGGGCTCTGCCCCGGCCCCCAGGCCGCCCTCCTGAGTCATTTACGGAAGGCCTTCATGTACCCGGGTGAATGTCGAAAACTTGGGAGCAACAATTAGCAATTAGTTAGGGCCTCTTTGGGCATCTGTGGTGAGGGACCACTTGGTCACTTAAGCGAGACCCTCACCCACACGGACAAGAGCTGTTCTTAGGGTGAAATGCTGACCGAAGCCCCATCCCCGGGTAATCAGGGAAAGACTGACAGCCTCTGGCCCGCATATGCAGGGGGTCACATTTGCAGTAAAGGAGTGATTCGGTTGGACAGCGGGTACATAAACGTGACCGTCCGGTGGTTTCACCCAGGTTTACAGCGATATCTGTGGCCTCGTTTGTCCCTTGCTGTGGACCCAGCGGGCAGAGGGCGGTCAGCTGCACCGGAGCCCCTGAGGCCAGCTCTGCACCCGGACACTCAGCCACAGTGTCCACGGGGCAACAACCAGTCCCAAGGCCTGGCGAGGGTGGGGAAGGGATGCTCCCGTCTCCAGGAGGGCCTCTCTGCAGGGGTCCAGAGTCAGGAAGCAGTGAAGCAACCCATCGCACCACCAGAGAAGGGACAGCAAGGAGAGAGAAGGGGGAATTTTTATCCCAGCCCCACTTACGTTGGGGGTGACCGTATAATTTATTATCTAAACCAGGACACTTTTGAGAGTAGAGGCACAATAAATAATCATGCTGGGGTCACAGGTGTGACTTGGGACGGTCCCGGGAAAGCTGGGGTGCAAGTAGGACTTCTTCGTGCTTATACACAGGATCTCCCTGAACTCCTAAACCAGCCCTGTCGCGGGATCTGATTACCTCCTTGTAAGTGGCCGGTGGCTCTGAGAGAGCCATTTGCTCCAAGTCACAAGCGAGAGCTGGCATTCGACCTCTGAGGGGTCCGAGCCCAGATTGGCTCACCTTCCTTCCTCTCAGCCTAAAATCTGCCTGTACGGAGAAGAGGTTGCTTGCTTGGGGAGTGGGAGAGGGTGGGGTGCTGGGCTGGGGGGTAGGGGGCTTCCCGGAAATGGCAGGCTGGAAAGATCAGGAAGGACTTTCCAGGGAGCGCCAATGTGGAGTGAGCCTGGGGGCCGGTTCCAGGGCCGGGCTCCCGAGAAGCACAGGGAACCTTGAGGCTCCAGCCTTCTCATGCTGGGGGGTTCAAGATGGCAGATGCACATCCCCCTGACCTGGCTGTGCTCCTGAGCCCACGAGGGGTGCCCAGGTGCAGTGCGCGCCTACAGAAGTCTGTACCTGGGGTCACACCGTGCGAGCGTCGGGTCAGTGCAAGCCACGCAGGTGCAACCTGCTTCAAACACGGACACAGGAAGATACCCACGACTTCACAGAGGGGAGCAGCGTGAAACCAGAAATACTCACACGCCAGTGGGCACACACGTACACCCGCGTGTACCATGTACAGGCCCGGGCGCCCTCGGCCCTGCCTCACGGAGGGTGTTTGGCTGAGACTTTCAACAGTTACCGTGCGCCTCACCCCCATGACACCCCCAGCCTCTCCCCTGGGAAGCCCCACTCCCTCACTAAAGGTGGCAGCCTCGGGGCCCCAGCCTTTATGCAAATGCCAAACCACAGCTCACTCTGTCTTTTCTCTCCTCCCTAATTGACTGTTTTCCCTCCTTGCTGGGGCTGCTGGGAGCCCGGGGTCGGCATTCAGGAGGGATCTCTCCCCCACGGCCTGGCCCCTCCAACCCGGGCTCCCGGCGCTTTTAATCTAGTTACTTTTCCATCAACACACTGGGAGAAAGACACAGGGGCGTAATCGTATCTGTGGCTGTTGACGTTCAATTAACCGCATAACCTTCAGGCGCTCCCTTTCTGTCTCTCTTTCCCTCCCCGGACCCCACCCACACCCCTTTCCAAGCCAGCTGCCCCTCTGAGCCTGACTCTGCCCCAGGGGCCCTGGAACACCACAGGCCCCCAAACATGGCGCCTGGGTGGATGCCCCGACGCTGCGGGGAGGCAAGCCACCAACCCCAAACGCAGCCGCACCCGCCTCTTGCCCCTGTTGCCCTGGGCCCTGCCGGCCCCCGAGGCCACCCGCGGGCCCACCGCAGGCCCGGAGCAAGGGGTGCCCAGGAGCAAGGGGTGCCCGGGAGCGGGCGCCTGCACAACCCCACTTGCTGGCCCTCGTCTGGGGCCAGCAGCTGTCATTTGCCGGGCGTTCCGCTTTCTCCAGTGTACCATGCTAATTTTTCGAGGGACAATTTTTCGACAATGAGCCCTCCAGCCCGAACAGAACCCCTTTATGGGGCCGGCCCCAGGGAGGCCGCGGCGCTGCCAAGGCGAACAAAGGCGCATTGCAGCACGAACACGCCTGCGCCTCTCAGGCCCGAGAGCGCAGAGCGCGCCGCCTCCGGCCCCGCCGAGCGGACACCTGGTCCGCCGCCTCCTGGCGCCCGCTCAAGTCATCCGTCCCGGCGGGAGGGGGGTGCCGCGGAAGGCTCCAGAAGCCGCGTGGGCAGGTAGGCGGCCGGCCGGCCGGCGCGGCTTGGCTGGGAGCGCGCGGGTCTGCGGAGACATTGAAGCCCCGGAGCTGCAGCACTTAATTAGGCTGATATCATCCCGCACAAATGTTCCTCCGAGAGGGGAAGGCTTCTGGGCACCAAAATTATTTTGTGATTAGAAGTGAAAACGAAGGAGAAATTATTCCGCCCTCTGAAGAGCTTGGAGGGGTGAGGGAGGCGGCGGGGGGCGAGCCCAGGGGGGCTGGACAGGCTCAATTGTCCGTTGGTCCCTTTCACTCTCAGACTTTCCACACTGCCCGGGACCTATATCGTTTAAAAGAGTGACAGGAAATGTGTCCGGATCCCTTCCTATAGGTTGTTTCTTTGAGCTTCAGACCAAACCTGAAAGGCAATACCTGCTCCCGTCGCCCCCTTTTGTAGATGCCCAAAGTCCCACAGTGGCCAGTGGCGAATGGGGCCAGTCCTGCCAAAAGCTCTTGTTCCTGGAAGACGCGGTCAGGAGTTGCCGTGGCCCCACTGCCAGGTGCACGCCTGTGTCTCCTCTGAAGATCTAGCTTGAGGAGGGCGAGCATCCCAGCTCTGGAGAGGAGGACCCTGGGGCGGGGGCGGCGCTTGGCTCAGGCCACGCCTCCTGAGAGCCAGCGCCTCAACCAATCCCCAGGTTTGTCCCAATCCCCGGGTTTGCCCCAGGGACCCTCAAACACCCCACCCCCCAAAAGCCTGGGGTGATGCCCCGACTCTGGGGGGAGACAAGCCACCAATCCTGAAGATCACGCCGTCCTGCTGGCCCCTCCCAGTACCTGCGCAGGTGCAGCACGCCGGCAATCCACCACTTGTGTGGCCGCACGCTGCACTGTCCCAGAGGACACCTCCGCGGGCCGGGTCCAGGGCCTGGTTCAGCCACTTTCTGGCCGTGCGACCTCCAATGAGCAGCTCAGCCTCTGAGTCTGTCTGGGTGTCCTCACTAGAACATGGGCCAGTGGCCAGTCCCTCCTGCCTTCTCGTGCTCTTTGAGGATGGAATGACCTGAGCGTGAATCTCAGCCCAGGGCTGGCCATGGGCGTGTTCAGGAAACTCCACGTGCAGGGAGGGCTGCATCCGCCAGCATCTTTGCAGAGACGCTTCTGCAAAGTGGGTGAAGAGCTGTGCTTCTCAAGCGCCCCTCCCCCCTGGCCATTTTGGTCCTTCCCTGGGACATGCCCCTGACCTCCCCAGGGTCCAGTGGGGGCCTCAGGACCTGATCTAGCCCTATGGGGGGGTTTCCTCCCTGATTGGTTGGTGCCCATGCTGTACTGCTTGTTAAATATTTGAATATTACCCCAATTATGTATATAATAAAATATTTTACTATGACATATATATATATATATACACACATAAAACTGTGATACAGAACGTAGGTACTGTCCCATTCAATCAACCAACCAATCATTCATGACCTAAGTCACTCATTTACAGAGCTATTGATTACTGATTCATTGATTCCCGTGCATGTTCCCTCATAGGCTCAGTCATTAATTATGCTATAGTCACTCCACCTACATATACAAATCCCTTTTCATGGACCTGGGCGTCCCAGGCGGGCCTAGAAGTCTCTCTTTAAGAGCCTGTGGGCGATTACAGGGCATCAAGCGTGTGTACCACCTTCTGTAAACCAAGAACCGACAGGTGACCGGCAGGAGAGAAGAGTTCCAGGCGTGCAAGGAGAGGGGTCAGTAGGCTCCGTGAGGAGGGGCAGCTGAGCTGAGCTCTGCAGGATGGACAGGACAGGGACACTAGGGTGGGGGCCCTTGGTAACTTGAGAGAGAGAGGTCAGATCTGCCTTGCAAGCAGAGTTGCTTGTGACATCAAAGATGAATCCAGGAAGGCAGAAGGGGGAGAAGGGGTTACTTCCAGAGCCCCCGGGACATCACAGAGGACATGGGCTGAGCTGCGGCAGTGCCAGGCTGGCAACCAGTGTGGGCTCTGGGACAAACCTGGGTTCTAACTTGATTCCCTAATTACCCAACTGGGGTGACACAGAGAGGTTCCTGAGCTTCTCAGCCTTCTAGGCGCTTCAGCTGTAAAGCGGGGACAACAAACCTATTTCATCCAGCTGTCATGACTCTTCCGTGAGTACTCAAATTCTGCATCAGGAGTAGGGCACACAGTAGGTACTTTGACACACAGTGGATTCTCAGTAAAGGGCCCTTCTCGCTCCGAGGCTGCTGGAAATAGGGACCAGAGGACAGAGGATGAAAAGTGAGAGACGTCGTAAGATCGAATCAGCAGGTGGGATGCAGTGAAGAAAAAACGGACTCTGTGACTATTGAGATCTGAAGATGGGGAGGAAACAAGGACACTGGAGGGCAAATCTGTTTGTAGAGGGTGTTAGTTGTCTGTGACAAATTACTCCAAAACCTAATGGCTTAATCAACATTTAATACCACTCACGGTTTCCGCGGGTAAGAAATTTGGGAGCAGCTTAGCAGTGTGGTCCTGGCTGGAGACGTCTCTTGAGGTTAAGTCAAGATGTTGTCCGGGGCTCTGGTCCCCCGAAAGCTTGACTGAGGCTGGGAGCTTGTCTTTCCAGGTGGCTCCTTGGCAATGTGGACAAGGCAGTGCTGACCGGGGGTCCTCGCCTGTTCCCTCACCAGATGCCCTGGCCGCTGCTCACCCACACGGCGGCCAGGGGGAGCTCCCCTGTGTTCTCTCGGTGTCACAGATCAGCTCCTATTCAATGGGAGAGGAGCTCACGCAGATCGGGAGTCAGGAGGCCAAGGTCGTGGGGGCCATCCTGGAGACTGCTCACCACAGGCGGTGACTTGACACAGTTTTTGACACATAGATTTTGGTGTTTGTGAGGGACCCGCACAGGGAAGACCCGCGGGCCATTAGCGATGCCTGAAAGCAACAATGTCATCAGTGTTGGAATCAGGGCAGCTCTGGAGACCTTTGTCTTCAAGCAAAGCCACAAACGTACCTGCGACTGGTTTTCAAATTCCTGGTGAGAAGGAATCTGATTGGTTCCACCTGGGTCAGGAACATTCTCTGAGACCGGTCAGCTATGGCCAGAATGCTTAATGCAGCACGGGGGTGCCTGTGTGCTGCGTGCATGCACGCGTGTGTATGCCAGCGTGTGCCCACACATGGGCTTGCATGCGTGTGTGTGTGCGGTGTGTGATTTCCCACAGAAGCCACCTTGAGCGGGGCTTCTGTCCCCACAAGTATCAGCTGGAGCCAGGGTAGCACACTTTGTCTGCAAAGGGCCGGGTTGGGACTATTTTAATCTCTATGGCTGTTTCAGGACCAAAGCAGCCACAGGCAATAGACGTAGAACAAAAGGAATGAGCGAGGCCGTGTCCCAGTAAAACAGTTTCCAAAACAGGTAGTGGGCCAGATTCGGCCTCCGAGCCATCGTTTGGCAGTCCTCGAACTGTGTGCTAAAATTGTTCCATGTTTGTTTGAAATTTTTCATTCTTGTCTGTGGTGGACGGTGCAGATGCACACGCCCTGGCCCCCTCCCCAACCTCGCTGCAGATCCTCCTGTGAGGAAGGGCCAGCTGCCCAGCTGCAGGCAGTGTGGACCACAGACATCCCTGGGCGGGGCGGGGGGTGCTCCCCAGGGTGGCCTCAGCAGCAGGAGCCTCCTCGCCAGGCCACGCCCTTGCCCTTGCCGGGGGACAGCCAGCAACAGGGTGCAGTGGAGAGAGGTTCGGCCACTTCCGCCCAGAGTGCCTCACCACTTGGCCCAGCCTTCGAAGGGCCTGCCTCACGGTTCAACGTCCAGCTTTGTCCAATCCTGCCTTTACCATCTTATGCATTCCTTGGAGAAAATTTTTTTAAAAACCAAATTGTAAGGTCATGTGAGTGTGGTACCAAGAATAGTTGCTCTGAGGGACCAGAGGAAGAAGAGATCGCTGAAGGCTGAAGCAGTCAAGGATGGCTTCCTGGAAGAGTTGGTGTTGGAGCCGCCCTTAAAGGATTCCTTAACGAGTTAGTTTGCTGAGTGCTGGTGCTGAGCTGGGGTCACATGGGGTGACCACGTAGACAGAGACACTGCCGTGGGGACGAGGGCCCGCCTGGAGGAAGGAGCTGTCCTGAGGGGGAAACAAGTCAGTGCTCCTCAGGAAAGGGGGGGTCCCATCAGTGCTGGGCACTGAGGGCTTGGTACTGGGGGTGGGGTCCTGGTGACCCCGTTGCTGACTCTGGGATTTCTGCACATTTCCACCACAGGTAAGAACTCCCCTATTCCTGAGTTTCCAGCTCTGGGTGCATTTCTGTGCTTCTGGTTTTGGGGTGTCACTGAGCTGGGTGGTAAAAGAGCAAAGAAAAACGCGCCTCGATCCCCCTCTCCCTCCACCGTGCTGGGTCATTCCGTCGCAAACGCTTCTGCTGAGCCCTGTGCTGTGGCCGCTGCTGTCAGAGGTCACAGCCCAGTTAGGGACACACCCTCGTGCTTCCCAGGGGTGCTGTCACGGGAGCCGTGGGGAGGCCCACACAGGTGCCCGGGGACGAGAGCCTTCCGGAGGGCTCCACGGGGTGGGGGCCATGTGGAAGGGTGAGTGGGATCTCAGCGGGCAGGCATGGGTAGAGGATCTCAGAGGGAAGAACAGGCGGCACGGGCCCCGTCGAGGACTGGCGAGCGTGTCTGGAGGCAGCCTGGGCGAGGCTACTTGGGTGTCAGTGCTCCAAGCCCCCGGCCTCTCTCAGCATCTCCCCCGTCATAGGCCCAGGGACGTTCTGCTCCTGCCCTGAACCCTCTGGGCTCAGGCCCACCCCAGGGCCCAGGACATCTGCGCCCAAGACGGTCGTACCCCTGGTTTACCCATCATCCTGACGCCGGCCAGCTGCATAGGGGACAGGGGAGGTGGGGGCATTTGGCAGGAATCGGTCACTCAGCAGAGGGTGATGCAGTGCAAGTGAGGGACAGGTGATGGATTCCATGGTGAGTGAGGCTTCCACGTGGGAGAGCCCTTGATCCTGAAAGTGACCCGAAGGTGAGCGTCACAGCCGAGCCGGGAAGCCCTCACCCGTACTGAGGATGCCGGCAAAGCCGGGGCCTCCCCTCCCCCGAAATGAGCAGAAAATAAATGGAAAAATGAGTGGAACGCTTCAAACAAGGCCTAATGCAACAGGGGAAAGCGAGGACTTTGCCAGATGTCCTTACACTGATTTTACTGCTTGTATTGAATCAGGCACCTTCTGGGGGGAAGGCCGGGTGAGAGCTTCAAATGCTTCCAGAGCTTAATCTGCTGCGAGGAGGGTCACGAGGTGGAGTCTTGCATAAAAGGAGGAAAAATTAGAAACAACCGCAATGTGCATCTATGTGGGATCGGTTCCGTACATCAGGGGGTGCGGCCGGGCTGTGCTCTGGGTATTGTGAGAAAACGCGAGGACGCGGTGCCCTGCAGAGCTGCCCAACTTAACAGGCGTCAAAGTAGTGCCCGATATCACCCACTTGGGTTTTGTTTCTTAAAGCACAGAGGCCCAGAAAAGCCTGAAAGGGAGTATTCCAGAATGTAAGGAGCACACACCTGCAGCTAGTGGCATTACGGGGGATTTATTTTATTTTATTTTACTTTTGAATTTAATTTAACTTTATTTTACCTTTTTATTTTATTTTACTTTGTAATTTTACTTTACTTTTTAATTTTATTGAACTTTATTTTACTTTGTAATTTTATTTTACTTTGTAATTTTACTTTTTTATTTACGTTTTAATTTTCCTTTACTTTTTTTTACTCTAATTTTATTTTACTTTACCTTATTTCATTTTACTTGATTTGCCTTTATTTTATTTTTGCTTTTATGTGTTTTCCAAATTTTCCACGGTGAATAGATGCCACTTTGGTGATCAGTTACAAACGTCAGTGGTTCCTGTAAACCACTCCGTTCCTGAGCTCCCCAGGGCTGCTTCTGGGAGCTGGGCGGAGGAGGGGTCAGGCAGGGGCCTCCAGCCCTGGAAATAGAAGTGCCCAGAACACGTTTTCTGAGCAGCCCCCGAGCAGGAGAGCCCCAGTGAAGGGGTGGCCAGATTCGGAACCTCGGGGGCCTCCGCACGGAGAGCGTGAAGGAAACAACACAAACCAGAAACTGCTCGAGTTGGTTGTGAAGACACACACCCGAGGCTGCAGCCCCAGCTTGCAGGTATCCACTCCTGCTTCCCGCCTGTTTAGCTGCCCAGGGGAGCTCTGGGCACCGTGCCAGGCCCACCCGCAGCCCGGGTACACCCCCGTGCATCCCTGTCAGAGCGGGGCCCAGGGAGCCTCCGGGAGAGCCGAGGGATGCCCAGGCCAGGCCTGCAGGATGTGGCTGAAGCACCAGCTGCCCACGCGGGACATGGGGGAGGACACCGGCTGAGAGCCGAGAGGGGAGGAGGGGGGCAGGCTGGGGCCCCGCAGGCATGCAGAGCAGCTCAGAGCCACCCTGCCTTGGTCGTCAGAGCCAACACAGTGTCACCGGTAAGGCAGGGCAGGGGAGCCGCGGGACGATGCCCCAGCACAGGGGAGGCCCCGTTTCTTAGCGTCTGCCTTGCCCTGGAGCGTGGAGGTCTCAGGACAGGGGCTGGCAGGGGCTGAACGGCGGGGATGCTGAGGGGCCTCCCTGTACTGGGCAAGGCTGGTCTCCAGGGGAGGGGGGTTCCTGGACGCAGCAGGAAAGGGACAGCACTGCAGTCACACCCGAGGGTGGCTCTTGGATTCAATTAGATTTCTTGCTCTGGTCTCAGCTATGTGTAGCTGGGCGCTTGCCCCTCTTGGTAAACATTTTTGGTTTTTTAATAATTTCCCCATTTACTTCTTCCCCCTCTGGTGTGTGGCTACCCCTTCAGGCTCCTCAAGTCTGAGGAAGGCGGAGACGACACCCTGCCCTCTGGGTCCCTGCCGCCAGGAGAGGGAGCCGTCCTGGACCTGGACCCCCAGCCCGGTCCCGCCTTTGGATGACTGCAGTCCCGCTGACGGCAGCCTCCCTGGAGGCCCTGAGCCAGAACGGCCCAGCTTAGCCGCTCCCGAATTCCTGTCCCACAGAAACCAGGTGAGATAATAAATGCTATTGTTGTTTTGGCTACCAAGTTTTGTGGGAATTTGTTATGCAACAATAGAGAAAACGCTAGAAGAGCACAATGGCTGAGTGAACAGAGAGAGGGGGTGGAGTCCAGGTGAGGCCGGAGAGTTGGGCGGGCTCTGGCCGGAGGAGGAGGGCGGTGGGCTTGAACCTGAGATCCGAGCCGTTTTGGTGGGTTGGGGAGAAATCAGACCATGTGGCTTGAGAAGCGAGTGGAAGGTGAAGGAGTGGTGCAGCTGCTGCGTCACAGAGGTGTCTCCGAGGGAGGACGGACAGGGCAGGGCCCCCCGCAGGGCTGCCCATGCTCCCTTCACTCCAAGGGAGTTTGATGCCTACGACCCGGAGTTTGCGCGTGGTGGTCCCCAAGGGTTCCTGAAGAGTGGGTTTCTCGAGGGTGAGCACGGGCCGCACCTCCTCCGCGTTCCCAGCAACCCCCACCCCCACCCCGCCCCCCAACGGGTCTGTGGAGTCAGTGAGCGAATGAGTGTCTGCCTGGATTGTTACGGTGGAGAGAGGGCAATTTGCAGACCAGCATTTACAGACGACCGAGCAGGTGGCCACCACGTCCCTGTGCGCTTGAATGCGTCCTGTTGCTGGCCGAGCTTCCTTCCCACGTCATGACATGGGTGGCAGTTCAGAGGGGCACGCGGCTGGCAGTGCTCTCTCAACTGGAGAGCCGGTCACACCGCTCACTTGAGCGACCTCAGCCGTGGCTTCGCCATCACTGAGTGAGTGAAGGCATGAGGGCACGGCCATGTGCCGGCAGCCTGTCCAGGTGAGAGCCCGTGTGGGCCCCAGTCCAGGGGGATGGCCACAGCCTCCTCCAAGCCCAGCCCTGACAGCAGATCTGGGGCCCCATTCAAGAGGAAATTTCTCAGCCCCACCAGGCAATAGCACAAGAGCTGACAGCAGCCCACAGGGTCTGCTGTGATCACTTGGCCGACACGGAGAGGCAGCCAGAGGTGGTGGGACGGGCAGAGTGTGTGCAGAGGGCTTTCCCCCTCTCCAGGTTGGCAAGGCCGTGCCACTTCGGCCATAAGAGGGGGTGTGGCCAGGGTCAAATCCAGTCTCTCTGACTCTGAGCCTGTGTCCTCTGCTCTGGGCAGACAGAGGTTGAACTGGATGCAGAGGAGAGGGTCCAAGGGTCTCAATGCAAGGAAACCACGTGGTCAGACCAGGCCTGTGGGTGGAAAGGCCTGCTGGGGGTGGCCTGAGACCATGAAGGATTAACCTGGGGGCCGTCAGTGCTGGGGAGCCAAGGACTGGGAGGATATGAGAGAGCCAAGGAGGAGTGGGGAAACCATGGCAACTGCTCAGCCGAGGGGAAGGAGGGGCAGGAGAGAGAAAATAGCCTGAGGGTCAACTGCAAGGGCAGGTGGTGGGGTCTCCCAGCAGGCAGGCAGGGTGGGGCGTCCTGGGGGCCAGGGAGCCAGAAGAGCAAAATAATTTTGAAGAAAGAATAACATCGAAGGTCCTTCCCTGGTGGCACAGTGGTTAAGAATCTGTCTGCGAATGCAGGGGACACAGGTCCGATCCCTGGTCCAGGAAGATCCCACATGCCGCAGAGCAACTAAGCCCATGTGCCACAACTACTGAGCCTGCGCTCTAGAGCTCACGAGCCACGACTACTGAGCCCATGTGCCACAACTACTGAAGCCCACGCACCTAGAGCCCGTGCTCCACAACAAGAGAAGCCACCACAATGAGAAGCCCACGCACTGCAATGAAGAGTAGCCCCCGCTCATCACAACTAGAGAAAGCCTACGTGCAGCAACAAAGACCCAACGCAGCCAAAATAATAAAATAAATAAATTTATAGAAAAAAAAGAATAATATTGGAGAACTTAGATGACCTGATTTCTTCAAAACAACAGCAATCAAAACAGAGTGGTATTGGCAATGGGATAGACACATAGATCAATAAACAGAATCGAGAGCCTGGAAATAGACCCATATAAATGGCCAGGTGATTTGCAACAGAAGGGCAAAGGCAATTCCATGGCCAAAAGATAGTCTTTTAACCACTGGTGCTGGAATAATTGGACATCCATAGGCAAACAATGAATTTCGATCCGTACCTCACACCATATACCAAAAAATGACTCAAAATGGACTGTAGATCCACATGTAAAATCTAGAACTAGGCATTTCTAGGAGAAAATATTTGTGACCTGGGTGAGGCAAAAAAATAACCTGCAACAAGAAAAATCGATACGTTGGAATCTACCAAAATTTAGAACTTCTTCAAAATGAAGAGGAGACTTGGGTTCAGAGTATATTAAGAACTCTCAAAAGTCAATGATAAGGAAATAAGTCACCCAATTAAAAATGCACAAAAGAAGACATACAAGTGGCAGATACGCCCATGAAAAAGATGGTCAGCACAGCTAATGGTCAGAGATATGCAAATTAAAATGATCCCAAGACACACCTGTTAGGTTGGCCAAAATAAACAGACAAAACTGACCGTGCCGAGGCTGACAAGGATGTGGTACAACGGGGTCTCTCATACGTTACTGGTGGGAATGCAGAAATGTACAACGACTTTGGAAAACAGCTGGCAGTTTCTCAAAAAGTCCAACACAGCCCTACCATACGATCGCGCCTTTTCACTTCTAGATATTTACTCAGGTGAAGTGGAAACTGATGTCCACACAAAAACCTGTATGCAAATGTTCATAGCAGCTTTATTCGTAATCAACCCAAACTAGAAACAAACTAGATGTTTTTCAAGAGGGGAACAGGTAAGCAAGCTATACCCTTACAATGGCACACTCTTCAGCGATAAAAAAAATAATAATAAGACAAAACTACATGGATGAATGCATTCTGCTAAGTGAATGAAGCTAGAAATAAAAGATAACATAGCCTAGGGTTCCATTTATGTGCCATTCTGCGAAAGACAAACCTATCAGGACAGAAAGCAAATAGGTGATTGCAGGGCTGGGGAGAGGGGTCGAGTACAAAGGAGCAGCGCAGAGGCAGTTTGGGGCGACGGAACTATTCTGTTTGGAACTGTGCTGGTTGGATGTACAGCTCTATGCAGTTGTCAAAGCCTTGGGACTGTACACCACACCAAAAAAATGAGTTTTACTAGAAACAAATTCTAAAAAATCAACCAGGGGAACCCAAATGGAACGCAGATTGTGACCAATGAATCAAATTTTATTACAAATGAGTGACATAATCGCATTTAAGGAGGTGGGGGTAAGAGTAGCTACCTAAGAAACTTTGGAAAATAGTGTTTTGTTTGGTTCCTGTAAGGCTAAATAAAGTGGACCGTCCACAAACACGGTACTCTGGTTGGTGAGTGTGTTTCTCACACGGTACAGGTTAATGTTCTGACACTCGTGTACATGTATGCTAGGGTTGAACAAATAAGTAATCTACTGTGGATAAGGACAGGTTTATCACTTCAGAGAAAGAACTTACACATAAGGAAGGAGGAAATGCTAGAAGGAACCCCGAGGTATTAGGTTAGAGTTGGAAATGTCAGTATGAACTCATGTGTACACACACACACACACACACACACACATGCACACATATAAACGGACAGATAAATAAACATAGATGTGTGCACATACATGGGTTAGTATATATGCACACATTTCCTGGCTCTGTCCATTGAGAGGGCCTAGAGGCAGTGACACCTCAGGAGCAATGAGTGTATCTAGCACACAAATCTTGGTTTCTAAGTATCATTCTCCAGTAGAAGGAACCACGGTTCTTTGGAGAAGTGGTTGATTCCAGGGCTGGGTCAGGGGAAATATAATGCTAAAAAAAATTGGTATATATCAAAATGATACAGGACATAGGACAGAATTTCTAGTGCCAGGAAGATGAACTAGATGTGCTTTCCCTGATTCCTATGACTAAGCACAACTAAATCCTCCAGGCTATATATAAACAAATATAAGAAGACTCTGAAAGGTGGAGAGAAGAGAACACACTCTCTAGGGACAGTTGGCTGCTGTTTGATTGGAGTAGAGCGGTTATTGACTAAAAGTTTCATCTTAATAAACCCTCAAATATATGGTCAAATGATTTTTGACAAAGGTTCTAAGACTATTCAATGGGAAAGGATAATCTTCAACAAATTCTGTTGGGAAAATTGGATATCCACCTGCAAAAGAGTGAAGATAGAACCTTATACCATATACAACTCAAAGACCTAAATGTAAAAACTAAAACTGTAAAACTCTTAGAAGAAAACATAAGGGAAGAGCTTCATGACATTGAATTTATGAATGATTTATTGGATATGACACCAAAAGGCAACTAAACAGAAAATAGGTAAATTGGACCACACTGAAATAAAAAAAAAAACTATGCATTAAATAACACAATTAATAGAGTGGAAAACCAACCCATAGAAAGGGAGAAAAAAAATTGCAAATCGTATATCTGATAAGGGGTTAACATCCAGAATACGTAAAGAACTGCTGCAACTCAACAACAACAACAAAAACTCTGATTTTAAAATGGGCAAAGAATTTGAACAGACATTTTTCTAAAGAAGATATACAATTGGCCAGTAAGGATCTATTCAACATAAATAATCATTAGGGGAATGCAAATCAAGACCGCAATGAGATACTACCTCACACCTATTAGAATCATTGCTATCAAAAACAAAACAAAACAGAAAACCAACCCAGAAAATAACAAGCATTGGAGAGAATGTGGAGAAATTGGAACTCATGTGCTTTGCTGGTGGGAATGTAAAATGGTTCAACTACTATGGAAAACAATATGGTGATTCCTCAAACAATTAAAAATAGGATTATCATATAATCCAGCAATTCCACTTCTGGGTATATACCAGAAAGAATTGAAAGCAGGGTCTTGAAGAGATATTGGCGTGCTGAAGGTTATAGCAGCATTATCTATAATAGCCTTTTGGTGGAAGTACCCCAAAGGTCCATTGACGCATGTAGAGACAAAATGTGGTATAGTGCATACATAGAATAGAATGTTACTCAGCTTAAATAGGGAGGAGATTCTGACACACGCTATAACATGGATGAACCTTGAGGACATTATGCTAGGTGAAATAAGCCAGTCACAAAAAGGCAAATACTATATGATTCCACTTGTACGAGGCACCTAGAACAGTCACATTCACAGAGTCATAAAGTCCCATGGTGGTTGCCAGGGGCTGGCCGAGAGGGGGCCTGGGGAGTTACTGTTTAATGGATACAGAATTTCAGTTTTGCAAGATGAAAAGAGTTCAGAGATGGACGGTGGTGGTGGTTGCACAACAATGTGAACGTGCTGAATGCCACTGAACTGTAAAAATGGTTAAGATTGCGAATTTTGTGTTTTGTATATTTGGCCACAATTGAAAAACAGTTTTCTATCTTGCTAGGCTGCCCCTTTCCTGAACCTTTAGTTGGAGAGAGCAGGCTTTAGTTTCTTTTTTTCATTTCTGTCCATTGGTATTTCTGGGTTGTTGACTCTTTTGCTCAAGGTCTGGGGTATATGAGGCAACTCTCTGCTATGTGGTTCCTCGGGTCCTGAAGTCCCTATCCAGCTGGCCTCTTCTCTCCACTTTTTTTTTTTTTTTTTGTAGTACGCGGGCCTCTCCCGTTGCGGAGCACAGGCTCCGGACGCGCAGGCTCAGCGGCCATGGCTCACGGGCCCAGCCGCTCCGCGGCATGTGGGATCTTCCCGGACCGGGGCACGAACCCGCGTCCCCTGCATCGGCAGGCGGACTCTCAACCACCACGCCACCAGGGAAGCCCTTCTCTCCATTTTTGAGTCCTTTCATCTTTTTTTTTTTAATTTTAAAAATTGAAGTATAGTTGATGTACAATATTACATGTTACAGGTGTGAAATACAGTGATTCACAATTTTTAAAGGCTCTGCTCCATTTATAGTTATTATAAAGTATCGGCTATATTCTCTGTGTTGTATAAGATATCCTTGTAGCTTACTTTATACCTAAGAGTTTGTACCTCTTAATTCCTACCCCTGTTTTGCTGCTTCCCGCCTCACGCACTGGTAACCACTACTTTGTTCTCTATATCTGTGTCTGCGTCTTTTTTGTTATACTCACTAGTTTGTTGTATTTTTTTAGATTCCTCATGTAAACGAGATTGCACAGCATTTGCCTTACTCTGTCTGTGAGTCCTCTCCTGTTCGTGTGAGAAACGACGCCCAGCGTTTTTAGTTGTTCTAGGAATTGGGAAACTCCTCCGTCTCCCCAGAGCAGAGGTCTTGGTCGGCTGTGTGTTTTTGTTTCTGTTTTTTAAATTTATTTATTTTTGGCTGCGTAGGGTCTTCGTTGCGGTGTGCGGGCTTCTCATTGCGGTGGCTTCTCTTGTTGCGGAGCACGGGCTCTAGGCGCGCGGGCTTCAGTAGTTGTGGCTCGCGGACTCTAGAGCGCAGGCTCAGTAGCTGTGGCGCACGGGCTTAGTTGCTCCTTGACACGTGGGATCGTCCCGGACCAGGGCTCGAACCCGTGTCCCCTGCACAGGCAGGCGGATTCTTAACCACTAAGCCACCAGGGAAGCCAGTCGGCTGTGTTTTTATTGGTTCTCCAGGCAATGCTGGTACTCACCAAGGTCTGAGGACCACTGAACTTGCATCTGAGCCCCAAGTCCCCAGTGGCAAGGACTGGGCCTTCCTTGTTTACAGCGAGTCCCCTGAGCTGCCCAGAGTCCTCACACAGGGCCCCCCAAACCCGTGCTGTGTCTTCCAGGTGGTCCTTGCCCACGCTCACTGCTGCATGAGTTCACTGATTCCCTCCCCGACTCCTCGGGCCACTGGTCCTGAGCTTTCTCTTCTTGTCCTCCAGCAAGAGGTCAGACCCTCCCCCAAGGCCTCGGGAAGGTGCTGCAAAGCTCCCCGAAACCCAGCCTCCCCAAGCCTCAGCCAGGCCCACTGCCCAGTCCCCAGCCTTTGACCAGAAGGGACTCCTTTCTTCTGGGTCCTCTTGGTGCCTGTTCAAACGCCCACATTTACTGATAGACAGATCGTGGGCTTAGCAGGTGCAAAGCATCATGCTGCCCCAGATTCAGCCCTTCCCAGAGCTCTGGGTTCTGGCCCTTTACTGAGTACAGCCTCATTGAATCCTCCCAGTTCTTCAAAGATCAGACTTAGTGCCAATTCACCGAGGAGAAAATGGAGGCTCAGAGAAGTTAAGTCATCTGCCCAAGGTCACACAGCTGGTGAGTGGCAGGGCTGGGACCAGGAGCCAGGTGGCCTGACTTTGTGGCCCAAGATTTTCTGCATGTGAGACACCCCAGACGCGGGCTTGTCTTAGGGACCCAAAGCCTCATGGAGAGTCCAAACACCATCAGTCTAGACCATTATCCAACCCCGAGGACCAAGTGCAGAGCCGGATTGACCTAAATCCTCTCGGCTGTAACCCTGTTCCGCCTGGTTCGGGGAACAGGTAGAGACCACGTGATTCCAAATGCCAGAGGAGCGAGGCCAGCTGACGTCAGATTTTCTGAGGGGCTGTGAGTTTCTATTTCCCCCGCTTCGAAAAGCCTAGCTGGGTTCAGGGTTAGAACCAACGTTTCCTCTATAAAGCAGTTAAGCTGCTCCAGAGAGAAACGGTTCTGTCTGGCCCTTGAATACCATTCCTGAGAAATGATGGCAGCAGGTAATGTACATTCAGCAAACCTCTCATGTCTGACGACTGGCTGGCTCTGGACATGGTCCAAGACCTGGTGTGCTGTTGGTCTCTGGTTCCAGTCCCAGCTGGTCCCGGCTGCCCTGGGTGAGGCTTTTCGCTGGGCCGGATTCTTGGGACTTGACTTAATACATACCAAGCTGTTTGGGTCTTCCACAAAAAAAAAAAAGAAGGAAGGAAGGAAGAAAGAAAGGAAGGAAGAAAAATGTTCCCTGGATTGCAGGAACGGTCATCACTGTAATCCTCACAACAATGACGACGCAGCTTCGGGGCAGCCAGTTTTGCTGAGGCCCGCCGTGCGCCAGGCTGCTCAGGGGTCTGTCTGCTGGCCCTCGGGGCAGGCACTGTTATTGCCCACCCATTTCACAGATGCAAAAGCAGAGGCAAAGAGCAACTTCAAAGTAGCCCTGTTTTTGAAATGCTTCGCACATTCAGGTCCTCCTTTTAGTGTGAACCGTATACCCAGGAGAGTGAAGTGGCACAGAGCATTCAACAGTAAAGTTTGGTCGAGTGAGTCAGATTCCCACTCAGTGCAGGAATTGCTTCTATAACACCCCTGGTGATGTCATCCACCTTGACTACCTCCAGAGATGGGGAGCTCACTCCCTCCAGAGACAGCTCTTCCCACCTTTGGACAACTCAAACCCTCAGAAAGGACCATCGTTTCTTATTCTGAGCTGGGCTCTGCCTGCATTTGCTGGGTCACGATTGGTTCTGGTTTTACCCTTTGCTTTGTTCAAGCTCCTTCCGTATCTATAGGTCTGTCCGTGAACAATCAAAAGGAGCCCGGCTGCTTTTCCACCAAGTTTTCCCACCTGGAGACTTGAGGAAGGCTGGCCAGGATGTTCAGAGTCTGAGACCAGCAATAGGGTGGCCGTTAAAGGAAGAGCTGCGTGTGCTCAGCTGGAAGAAAATGAGTCTGTAGCAAGGTGACAGTGCATGATTGCAGCCCGCGGCTACTTTCAAGGCACTGCAGACAGAGATGAAGAAATCACAAGAATAATGACAAATAATCATTACTGGGGTTCTGGGCACTGTGTCATCTCATTTGATCCCCATAGAACCCTCCGCAGAGACTCTTGTCCCCACTTTACAGATAAGGGAAGCGAGGCCCCGAGAGCCCAAGTCCCGTGTGCGGTGTCACTCAGCTGATCAGTGGAGCAGCTGCCACGCAGCCCCAGTCGCTCTGACTGGATCCTGCCCTCCCACCCACCCCGTGCGTGGATACACGCCGCTCTCGGTGGCCAGAACCTGGCTGACAGGTAGAAGCTGCAGGAAGACAGGCTGGAGCCCTTTCCAGAAGCCAGGAACGTTGGGCGGATAGAACTTGCCGCCTGAGAAAGAGACACGGCTGTGGCAGGCCGGTCCAGGAAGAGTCTTGGCCAGACCTTTGGACCACACTTATTCAGCCGAAGCTGGGGCAACCTTAAAAAGAAAAATGGAGAGTGAGGGATGAGTGGAGTCTGCAGTGTGTCTTTGAGGCCAGCGGTGTTACAAGTGCAGCTGGAAACTCCTTCTTTGGTGCCTGCATCTCTGAGTCTTTCCCCAAATGCTAGGAGTGCCTAAACACTGGGGTCCTCGGGAGGTGGTCTTGACCCTGCTTCCAGGAGCTCGGAAGCGGAGAAGGGTTGACGGGTCTTTTGCTGCCTCACCCTCCATTCCTGTCTTTGTACAACCAGGGTGGCCCCTGGAGGCCCGAGCTGGCTCTCTTTCCTCATTGCAGGCTCCCCCCCGGAAAGGAAGAGTCTGTGGGTGCCCGGAGATGGGAAGCAAGTATCAGGAGAATATCACCCAGAGGCCAGCCCCATCCTGACCTGGGTTCAAATCCCGACCCTCCTACTTCCTAGTTGGGGGCCTGGAGCTGGCTCTCTAACCTCTCTGTTCTTCTTCTCTAAAGCGGGGATAAAACACTAACCAGCAGAGAGGAAATTCTCAATGTATGGTTACTATGTTGTCATTATTCTCATCAGTTTTGTCCTTGAATAATACTGGTAGCTCCACTTGGAAGTCTAGGACAAGAGAAAGAGCAAAGTGAATATGAAAACAGCGAGGGGCAAACGTAGAGAACAGACTTGTGCTTGCCGAGGGGGAAGGCGTGGGGGAGGGAGGGATCGGGAGTTGGGGGTGAGCAGATGCAAACTAGTACATAGAGGATGGCTAAACAGCAAGGTCCTCCTGTAGAGCACAGGGAACTCTATTCAGTATCTTGTGATAAACCATACGGAAAAGAACATGAAAAAGAATGTATATATATGTATGACTGAGTCACTTTGCTCTACAGAAGAAATTAACACAACATTGTAAATCAACTAGACTTCAATAAAAAAAGTTAAAAAAAAAACAGGGAGGGGTATTCAGACCCTCTAAATGTTTATGGAGCTATTTTGTTTGTTGGACAGTTTATATACATGCTATTAAATCTTTACAAAAGCCTACAGAGCAGATGCCCTTTTATTTCCATTTTCTATATGGTGAGATGAGCCTCAGAGAAGAAAAGTAACTTGCCCAGGGCCACAGAGCTCAGCTGGGGATCCGGTGGGTGGGGCCGGGAGGGGGCTTGTCCTCATGCAGTCCTGGGAAGCCACCCCCATCCCCTCTGGGTCACTGGCTCTGGACCCTGGAATTGTGTGGTTAGAGAATTTTGGTCTCTGATTTCTTCCTGTTGGCGAATCCCAGGCTCAGGAGTATCAAGCTCTGAGCATCTCAGGAGCTGGGGGTTGGAGGCACGTCGGATCCATCGCTGCCGTCGAGGGCCTGGCTGGTGCCCAGGCAGTGCTGGGGATTCTCTGGGAGGTGGCCCTGCGGTCCGTGGACGCCTGCTCCGCCAGGCTCCGGACCTTTCCCACCCTCCTTCCTTCAGCTTCTCCTGGTTTTAGGGACTCATTACATTCGTCTGTGCTTCCGGCTCTCCCCTGCAGGCTGCACAGTGACCTGGCATCTGGGTGGTAAGGAGGTTGCGTCTCCTCCTGGAGAGGCCAGGGGTGGGGGCCTGGGAGAAGGAGGCCTGGGGGCGGGCAGGACCTCACGCTACTGCCCCCCAGGACCCCCCCCCCCATCCAGGAGCCACAGTGAGGGAGGCTGCATGGGGTCACTTCTCAGCGCAGGAGGCTGAGTCACCTGCCTGAGGCCGCGCGTCTGGGGAGTGACCGGCTGTGAACCGGCGCAGTCAGCGTGACCCCAGGCCCGCGGTGCCACCACGGAGCTCTCTTCCCAGGGCCCGACGTCGTCACCCGGCCAAGGCGCCCCTCCCATCGCCTCACAGGCCCCTCGGGGGTCAGAGTGGGCCCGGGCTTCAGGCCCCGGAAGGGGAAGGGCCGCGGAGAGCATCTCACGTCTTGTTTGATGGACAAGAAACCTGTAGCCCAGGGAGGGCGGGTGGAACGCGGGTGTCCTGACGGCCAGGCGCGAACGCTTGCGGGTAAGGCCTCCCCAGCGTCCCCATCTTCAGGAGGTGGTAGCTTGTCACATAAACGTGGGAAGGACCAGCCCTGTCTGCTCAAGGATCCATCAAAAGCAGCAGTTTGTTGGTGGGGACAGTTATGGCTCCCAAACGCCCCCAGGTATCCACCAGAGGCACCGGAGGAGCGGCGGAAATCACACTCCAGCAGTCCTCTCGTCTCATTATTCCCCACGTGTAGAGTGAGGGCTTGGGCCAGCGGCCCGGGCTCCTTCCAGCCACCACGTCCCGGATCCCTCTTCTGTGCCTCGGTTTCCCCGACTGGCCTGTTGGCCGCATCAGCAGAGGACAGTCAGGGATCAGCTGAGCCTCCGGTTCCCACTTGAAAAAAAAATGTACTTAGTTATTTTTATTTTTAGCAGTATGGACAGTTACCTTTTTAAAAATTTTATTGGAGTGGAGTTGCTTTACAAGGCTGTGTGAGTTTCAGGAGTACAGCAAAGCGATTCAGTGACGCATGTACACGTACCCAGTCTTCTTCAGTCTTTTCCCTTATGGGTTATTACAAACTGGGGACCGCTGTGCTCCAGCCTCGGCCTCTGTTTCGTGTCAGGAAGCTCCCTCCTTGCGCCAGGGACCCACTGGCCTCACAGGCTGGCCCGCGGAGGGGCCCTGACATCTTTGGGAACAGTGTCGCGGGTTCACCTGACAGATTGTCTGCTTTCTTTCCATCTCGGAGGAAAAGAGCTCCCGCTAGGAGCCGCTAAGCCCAGAGTAAACGGATGACCTCGTTGGGTCTTTCTCTCAGAGGTGGGGTGAGCAGCGAGCCCCCAACTGTGCAAACAGGGCCAGCCTTGCGCCGCAGAGGCGGGGCCCTCTCCCGGCCCCTCCTCCTCCCTTTGTGGTTTCAGACCGAATGGGGAGAAGCTCAAAGGCAGGGCAGGGAAGGTCAAAGCCAATTCGCAGGGCCAAGCGTCGGGGAGGAGAGAAGGGCAGAGACCACGTGTTTCTGGAGGCCTGGCCTTCACCTGGAAACATCTCCTGCGGCCCCTCCCAGCTCTTCTGCCGGTCAGCGTGGTGTCCTCGCTGCACCGAGACCCAATTTACTCATCCGGAGACACGGGTGAAGACACCCATCTGTTAGGGCTGAGCGCTCAGTCAGGGGCAATGAGTTATGCTGCCGGAGGGCCAGGGCTGAGTCTGGGAGCTGGAACCAGGTGCCGACGGAGCGGGGAGGGCGTCCCGGGAGGGCCAGGCTGAGCCAGGACAGAGGCAGTCAGCTGGGGCTGAATAGTGCCTGTGTGGGACACAGGGAAGAACCGACCTCTGCAACAACATATCCCTCTGCGGGTGTTGTCTCTGGGAGGGGACCCGACTCCCTCACTTCCTAGCCGCGTGACCTTGGGAAGCCTCTCCTGGGTCTCCCTGTCCGTCAGCTTCCTCCTTTATAAACGGGGATGAGAACTTTGATATCAAAGGGCTCTTGTGAAGACGAAAAGAAACTGATGCAGAGTAGACACTCAATAAATGTTAGTTCCTGGGGGCTGAGGGAAGGCAGTTCCTTCATCCCCTGACAGGAGCAGAGGAGTCTGGGTGAGCCCAAGACCTGGGGCCCCCTCCCCGCTCACCTGTCACAGACAGACAGTGGCCCTCCCCCGGCTGCAGGGACCTGGCTGGGCCCTCCGCTGGTTGCAGGGCCTGCATCTGTGGGCCTCCCCCTCCACCCTCTCCTGGCTGCACCCCCAGGTCTTGCTTGTCTTGTCTGGGCACCCAGGGCATGTGTGGCTCCCAGCCCCTCTCTGGGGTAGAGAAGGTGAGAAAGGCTTAGGTTCTGTTATGCGGGCCAGTGGCTCTCTTAACATCAGGCCCTTGGCTCAAACATGCAGTGTCTTCCTGTACCCTCAGCTTTCTTTTTCAAAGCCAAGGAAGGAAAGAGAAGAGGAAATGCAGGGAAGGGAGGCCATATTTGATGAACATCTTAAAGCAAGCTCATAGGCGTCAGCAACGTGCTTGGCTTCCCTTAGCAAACTCAACGTACTGTAGCTCAAACAAGCGGAGGCTTTCTTTTTCTAACAGATGAGAATTCTGGAAATGGGTGGTTGCTTGCTCAGCTGCTGGTGATGCCAACGAGGACTGGGCTCTTTCCAGCTTTCAGCTCATCATCCTTAGCACGGGCCTACCTTTTGCCTCGTGGTGGCAAAATGGCTGCCTGAACTCTGTCAGGAATGTAGAGGGTCTCCCCGAGTCCCCTGTTGGTGTCTCATTGGCCAGAAGTGGGTCACGTGGCCACTCCTGGTGGATGCTGGGAATGCAAACACCCAAATGTACTTCTCCAGCCTCCAGCAGGGCAGGCAAGGGTGGCGCGTGGGAACCATTTCGAGTCATCCAGTCGGTCGCCTGCCAGAGGAGAGAGTGCCACTCGCATCCCAGTCTTACAGATGAGAAGCTGGTGCCAAGGGCAGAGAAATACTTACTCAATACGCAGTTTGATTGATTTACTTTGACATTCTGGGCCAGCGACCAGAGATGCAGAGATAAAAGCCACTCCCTTGCCTTCCAGAGCAGGGAGGATAATAATAATAATAATAATAATAATAATAATAACAATATAATAGTTGAAATTCACTGAGCATGCACCAAGTGCCAGGTGCTTGCTGGGTACTTTCTAGACTTTATCTTGTCTCTTGCTCGCTCCAGCCTCAATCGATAGGCATGATTCTTTCTGCTACGGAGGAAGCCGAGGCTCAGTGACGCCCACAGCACACAGGCCAGCCCTGCTGTGTTGCATCACGCGATGGATGTAAGGACCCAGGTGTGAATGAACCAGGCTCTTGGGCAGCATGGGAAGAGGGTGCCACTATCCCTGGAGAAGACATGGAAGGTTTCTGGAGGCGGGGAGATGTGCGTAGGATCTGGAAGCACCAATTGGAATTTCCCAGGCAGACAAAGTAGGGGAGGTGCCCCAGGTGAGGAAAAATATTAGAAGTGATATCAGGAAACTCTGAGGCACCCCTAGGGTCTGTCCACCCACACTTCCCCAGAAATTTCTGTATTTAAAAGGAGCATTGAAGATAAAATCATACTTCTAACATCAGGAAGCATCATGAATAATAGAAAATGAAAAACTATTGAAAATAAAATCTTTTAGCTTATAGAATTGTCAAAAAATTTTAAAAACACGTGAACGCTTTTTTTAAATTAATTTTTATTGGCGTAGAGTTGCTTTAAGATGTTGTGTTAGTTTCTGCTGTACAGCAAAGTGAATCAGCTGTATGTATACATACATCCCCTCTTTTATAGATCTCCTTCCCATGTAGGTCACCACAGAGCACTGAGTAGAGTTCCCTGTGCTATACAGTAGGTTCTCATTAGTTATCTATTTTATACGTAGTAGTGAATATATGTCAATCCCAATCTCCCAATTCATCCCACTTCCCCTTCCCCTCTTGGAAACCATAAGTTTGTTCTTTACTTCTGTGACTCTCTTTCTGCTTTGCAAATAAGTTCATCTCTACCATTTTTCTACATTCCACATATAAGTAATATTATACGATATTTGTCTTTCTCTTTCTGACTTACTTCACTCTGTATGACAGTCTCTAGGTCCATCCACGTCTCTGCAAATGGCACTGTTTCATTCCTTTTATGGCTGAGTAATATTCCGTTGTATATATGGACCACATCTTCTTTATCCATTCTTCTGTCGATGGACATTTAGGCTGCTTCCATGACCTGGCTATTGTAAATAGTGCTGCAGTGAACACTGGGGTGCATGCATCCTTTCGAATTATGGTTTTCTCTGGATATATGCCCAGGAGTGGGATTGCTGGGTCATATGGTAGCTCTATTTTTAGTTTTTTAAGCAACCTCCATACTGTTCTCCACAGTGGTTACACCAATTTACATTCCCACCAACTGTATAGGAGGGTTTCCTTTTCTCCACACCCTCTCCAGCATTTATTGTTTGTAGAATTTTTGATGATGGCCATTCTGACTGGTGTGAGGTGATACCTCATTGCAGTTTGTTGTTTTTTTTTTAAACAACATCACCGCGACAAACTTTTAACTCTTTTTTGTTCTTTTAATAAATTTATTTATTTATTGGCTGAGTTGGGTCTTCGTTGCTGTGCATGCAGGCTTTCTCTAGTTGCGGAGAGTGGGGGCTACTCTTCGTTGCGGTGCGTGGGCTTCTCCTTGCAGTGGCTCTAGGCGTGCGGGCTTCAGCAGTTGTGGCTTGCGGGCTCTAGAGCGCAGGCTCAGTAGTTGTGGCGCACGGGCTTAGTTGCTCCACAGCATGTGGGATCTTCCTGGACCAGGGCTCGAACCCGTGTCCCCTGCATTGGCAGGTGGATTGTTAACCACTGTGCCACCAGGGAAGCCCTCATTGTAGTTTTGATTTGCATTTCTCTAATAATTAGTGCTGTTGAGCGTCTCTTCCTGTGTCTGTTGGCCACCTGTATGTCTTCTTTGGAGAAATGTCTATTTAGGTCTTCCACCCATTTTTTGATTGGGTAAAAGACACACGAACACTTGATGCTGGTGACGGTGTGGTGAAATCGACACTGTTAACACATTGCTGGTGAGAGGGGGAACTGGTATAAACCTTTAGACAAGCAACTTGAAAAATACCCTTTAAAATGTGCTGGTCTTTCACCTGGACTTTTAGAAAGATATCCTCAAGAAATGATAAATAAAAGTAGACAGAAAACTTAGTGCAAGACAGATAATTAACTGAACTATGAATCTGTGTTTTCTCCCTTGTATTTTTCCTCTCCGTGTCCCAGATTTGTAGCCAGACCTATTTCTACTCCTTAGTCCCAGGGGCACTTTTAGAACCCAACCAAAAGCTGCTTAAAGATAACATCTTTTTCTGCCTTTCGTGAAAAAGGGAAATCAAGAAAGAAAACATGCAAGCAGTCTCAATAAAGGATGGGAGGAGAGCTGTGAGAAGACAGGAAGAAGGGGCCCTAAGTTCCAGAGGTGGGACCTGGGTACCCTCCACAGCAGCACCCCAGGATGTGGCATGATCTCCCAAAGCTCCCTGTCAGGGAAAGTGGAGTCATAGCCACTCCCCAGGGTCCCGAGCGCCCAACCTGGCGCATAGCAGCAGCCACTGGATACCAAGGAACATGCCCTCGGCCGGGGGGTGGGGGCGATGGCGGGGGCGGGTATCTCTGGGGCATCCTCCGTGGTGCCTGGAAGACTGTCCAAACCCCAGGGCCTTTGCACAGCCCCAGGAGACAGGGAGTTCTGAAAATGTCTGAAGTTGGTTTTCCAGGCCAGGGGTCCAGTGCAATTTAAAGGAAACTTTGAATGTGACATTCTCACATATCTACATTCTCGAGAAAAAAGGTTTTTAAAGGCAATGGAGTACAGAGTGATAATCTTGTTTTGATTTCTTTTTTAGCTAGTCGTTAACTATTTTCCATAGGAAGATACCAAAGTCCCTGCCCTGTGTGTCCTGAACTCCGGGCACATATGTCTATGCTCGTACAGACCCTGCTGGGAGGGTCACTCTCTGTATTTAGTGCTTACTGTTCTTCGAGGTTCTTGGGCCCCGGAGACTCATCAGAACACTGTCTTGTTTAGCTCCCTCTCCCCAGGACCTTGCACGAGTCCTGGCAAACACTCAGGGGATGAATGAAGGAAGGATCGAGTACACGAATGAATGAACGAATGAATGGATGAACTCACAGGTGTCTGGTGTCTGAGATAAAGGGCCCGGTGAGGCCTGCCCCTGTCGTTCTCACACAGCTGCTGCTGGCAGCCCTAAGGGCTGCGCCCTCGGCCAGTGGAACAAACTGCAAACACACATTTGGGAGTGTAAACAGCCCTCCTCCGGGCCAGGGCCGGCTGGCAGCCTCGCGGGTAGCTTGCACAACCCTGTGGGCTGCTGTGATTCTCATTCTTGGGCCATGGAGTCATCTCTGCCGTGGGCCTCTCCCTCCTTGCCCTGGATTGTCTCTTGGCAACATAAAAGGAGCTGCGTGCCTGTTGGCAGTGGGAAGAAGTTCAGACCCCCAGCCCCTCCCAGAAGCCCGTCCTGATTTCCTAGATCTGCCCGAGGACCCGGAGAGGTAGGAGCTGAAAGGGAACCCTGAGATGACCCAGCCCCGCCCCCTCCCCTTTCCAGATAAAGGACCCTAGGACTTGAGAGGTGGGGACGCTGAGCCCGCTGCCAGGGTGGGCAGGCTTGGCAGGAGCCGAGTGTCCTGGGACGGCAGCTGCTTTCGGAACCAGACAAACAGGGCTGTAAATTCCTTCCTGCCCAGCCACCGTCCAGCCGTGTGAACTTGGATCAGGGCCGTGTCCTTCCTGAGCCCCAGTCCTTCGGTCTGCATTGCGCTGCACGCAAGGTTGACGCGGAGATTTAAAAAGATGCTGTCCGTAAAGCGTCAGCACAGCGCCTGGTCCAGACGAGGCCTCCCTTCTCCGCGCTTTCTTTCTCAGCGCGAGGTGCCGGGGCGTCGTTCTGAGCCCTCCACTGCAGGGAGCGTCCCCTCCGTGCTGGACCAGGCGTGCTGTGATTGATTGCCTCTGAGCTTCCCACGTATCTGCCTACTTCCTCTCACGCTTTTTCTGTCCTCACACACCTCTCGGTCTTGCCAAATTTGTTCAGATTTCCCTTCCTCCTTCCCTTCCCGCAAACTTTCCCAGGCCCCTGCTGCATGCCAGACACCTGCTGGGCAGAGGTGCTCGTGGCCAGCGCCCGCCCTCACAGACCTCGTCCACTGCTGAGAGACCATGCGGGCCATGACCGGAGAGGAGAGCCGAGGGGCAGAGGCAGTGCTGTGTGTCCACGAAACCCTGGGTCCTAGCTCTGGTTTCTGGAACTTCCTGGCGGGCAGAACAACAGCCCCTTAAAGACAGCCACGTCCTAGTGCCCCGAATCTGTGAATGTTGCCTTATGGGACAAAAGGATGTGACTGAGTTAGGGATTCTGAGACGGGGAGATCATCCTGTATTTCCCATGTGGACACAAGGGGCCTTATAAGAGGGAGGAAGGAGGTCAGAGAGGAGAGGATATTTGCTGGCTTTGAAGATAGAATGAAGGGGCCACGAGCATGCAGGTGCCCCCAGAGCCTTCAGCAGGCCCCAGCCCTGCTGACACCTTGATTTCAGCCCCTAAGACTCATGTCAGACTTCTAAGCTCCAGAACTGTAAGGGAATAAATGTGTGCTATTTTAAGCCACTAACTTTGTGTTAACTTGTTACCACAGCAATAGGAAACGAATACATACGCAGGAGACCCTGTCCTCCCTGTAGTTAGGTGGCCATGTGACTCTAATCCCATCCAATGCAACGTGAGTTCAGGTGACGCCTCTCTTTACCCTGAGGCTCGACCCTCTGGCTTCCCTCTTCCCCCGTCGCCAGCTGTTGAGGATATTACAGCCGGTCACAGTACAAAAACGGTGATGCTGCTGGCAGCCTGGGTCCCCGAGCAGACGCCCAGCTGACTGTCCAAACCTGTCAGGACTAGGGGTTATTCATTACAGCAACAGACTCAGGCTTTCCTTACCCTGGGAGCTCTGATGAGGCTCCTACTTCCCAGGGGAGGTCACAGTGACGCCTCAAGAAGACTCCAGGCAAAGGCAACAGTGCCGACAGGGGCCTGGGGGATGGGTGGCGGCCGGCTGCAGAGCTTGGGGCCGCCGGGCACAGGAGACTCTCAGGCCAGGAGGGTGGTGTGTGAGCACGGATCTGGGTGAACACAGAGCCTTTTAAAGGCACCAGTGCTGGAACAGCTCTGGACACGGTGGTAGCTCGGAACGTGAGGCTCAGCGCCCCGTGGCAGCCTTCAGAGCTGGGTGATGATTCGTTACACTGTGCCCTCCCCAGAGGTGACTGGCTGCTGTGTGCGCCCGGCTCCTTCTCCAGGGCCGGCGTGGGGCATCCCGTCTGTCCCTCCACCGGTCAGGTTTGCATGATGTGGTTACTGCCCTCGTTACTCACTATTTTGTTACCTGCAATGCATGTAATTCCTATAATAACGAGCACTCTAGGGCATAGATTTCATCACTCGTGTTCCATGACTTTATCGCAGGTTACAAAGGAGCTGCCCCGGACAGATGACGCGGCCTCTTGAGCCAGGCCCCCATGCCCGAGCTGCTCTCCCCTGCGGGGCAGTGTGTGGTCACAGGCAAACGTGTTTTCTTGCACGCTTACAGCAGCTGTGAAGGCAATCTTTTGTTTTCTTGGCCCATCTGTGGGATGCTGGAGGGCTGCTGTGCCCCCAACTGGTGTGATGCCCTAGACCCGAGACGGGTGCCTGCTGTACAGAGTCCACTACAGGCCAGGGCGTGGCTGAGGCCTTTCAAGGCGCTTCTCTCTTTTTTTCTAAATTCTTTTTCATGTTCTTTTCCATTATGGTTTATCACAGGATAGTGAATGAAGTTCCCTGTGCTCTACGGCAGGACCTTGTTGTTTATCCGTCCTATACATACTAGTCTGCATCTGCTGACCCCAAACTCCCAATCCATCCCTCCCCCACCCAACTCCCCCTTGGCAACCACCAGTCTGTTCTCTGTGTCTGTGAGTCTGTTTCTGTTTCGTAGGTAAGTTCATTTGTCATTTTTTAGATTCCACATATAAGTGATACCATATGACATTTGTCTTTCTCTGTCTGACTTACTTCACTCTGTATAATGATCTCTGGGTCCATCCATGTTGCTGCAAGCGGCATTATTTCATTCTTTTTTATAGCTGAGTAGTATTCCATCGTATATATGTGCCACATCTTCTATATCCATTCTTCTGTCGATGGACATTTAGGTTGCTTCCACGTCTTGGCTATTGTGAATAGTGCTGCTATGAACGTTGGGGTGCATGTGTATTTCTGAACTATAGTTTTGTCCAGCTGTACGCCCAGGAGTGGGATTGCTGGATCATATGGCAGCTCTATTTTTATAGTTTTTTGAGGAACCTCTATGCTGTTTTCCATAGCGGCTGCTCCAGGCTCTTGTCTCAAAGCAGCCCCCCGTCCCCAGATCTTCCTACGGGGAGATGGCGGCTTCCAGAGACCAGAGGAACTGCCCGTCCCACCTTCCACCCAGCCAGGCCTGACTCCAAAGCCCGGACTTTCTTTGCTTTCATGCCGCCTTGCACCTTCCTTACACGCCTGCCTCTCAGTTTTCCCATCCCTCCTCTCCCCACGCAGCCTTACAGGGCCCTTCAGGATCAAATGAGACGATCTTGAAGTGTTGGCCACGCTGGCAAGCTTCAGGAAGATTACTCATTCTTCTTTGTTTTTTGCATGACTTTTGCATCTTTCGTGAATGGCTGTGAGAGTCTCCCCTCCCCCCTTCTCCCCTGCCCCCAGCCCGCTCAGCGCAGGGCTGGTGAGAACAGATGTCAGAGCCCGGGTGGGGAGAATGGTCCGGGGCTTGGTGGAACTTGTCTCCCGCCCACCCAGCACACACACTGCCCTTGCAAAACACGATTCCCCATCTGGCAGAGGGCAGTGTTTGCCCTGGGATAGGACCTTGCAGCCCTGTGCCAGGCCCTGTTTGTTCTGGCATGAGCCGTGGTGATGCCCAAGCCCTCCAAGTGTGTTGAACTTCCTGGATTTCTTATCGTGCCGCTGGCCCCGCTGGGGAGCAGGTGAGACGCTGCTATGTGCCCAAGAGAAGATATTAAGAAGTTCCACAAACACCACTCCGGCCCCCCCAGCTCCGAAGGGGCGAGGCCGCGGGAGCAGCTCAGATACACAGGGAAAGCCTGCCCCCTCCTGCACCGGGCCTGAGCACCCCCTTTCCCGTCGCCGCGTTCCCGCTCCCCAATCCTCTGCTCTGGTCAGGCTGGTCTCCTCGCTTTTTCCAGAGTAGATCCTGCCCTGTCCGGCCTGCACACCTTTGCCTGGGCCTGCCCACCATCTGGAATCTCCTTCCCAAGCGGCTGCCCGGTTGTTGAAATCCTACTTGTTGGGTAGAAGGAACGAATGGCTGGATGGTTTGAGGGTGGGCCTGGGTAAGGACAGTCCGTGTCCCGCACTCCTTGTCTGTCCAGCTCCCTCCCCTAAGTGCCCTGAGCCTCAGGGGCTCATCAGGATGTCAGGGTGAACCCCCAGAGAGCTTGTCTCTGCCCCATCAGGCTGGCGTGGGGCGGGGGGCGGGGCGGTCTTCAATTCTCAGGTGTCAATCAGGGTCAAGACCAACTCGCAGCCTTCTAGCTCCTGAACCTCCGGAGGCATCTCCAGCTTCCTGGGCCTGAGTACCACGAACGTAAGGGCAGTGCCTTCCTGAGCGGGACCTCCGCTCACCTGGCCCTCCTGTCTCTGGGGCCGGGGCAGGAGTGGCAGCTGCCAACGGGTAGTGACCCCAGGGCCGCCCAAGTGTCCCCTCGTCAGACCCCCTCGTCTGCCACGCTCCGTAAACTCCCATCAGTTCTTCTGCTGCCGCGGCTCCCACAGCGTGTGGGCAAGACCCCGGGGGCAGTGCCACCTTCTAACTGCCTCTGGTGGCGGCTGGCCAGGCTGTCGATAGACACAGTGGCCCCTGGTACCCGAGGAAGGGGGTCCCCTGAGCCAGGGACATTCTGCCGGGGGAGGGGTGGGGCGCCGGGGGCAGTGTCCCCGCAATGGGAACGTGGCTGAGGAAGGGATTTCCGCCTTCAGGAGGAGCTGGCTGGCCTGCGTGCAGCGGAGGTTTCCAGAGAGGAAGCGCTGGCCCATGAGTCAGGGGTACGGCCAGAGGCCCCGGGGGTGCTTCGGGGGGTTAGTCATCCGGGCGAGCGGCAGACAGGCACCCATCGAGAGGGCTGTTCCACCCCCGCACTTGAGATGGGAAAACAGCGGTGCCCAGGGTGCATGAGTCACTTCCTCCCTGGGACACACCCCCTCCGTGGGAGGGGCGCCAGCTCCTGCTAGCGCTGGGGGCCGTGTGTCTCCACGGGGCTGTGCAGTTGGGCTTCCCTGAATCACTCACATCACCTCACTGGACCCCACGGGGCACCTGGGGCTCCGTGACATCAGGCTGAGTACGGGATGCTGCCACCAAAAACAGATGTGAAGCAGGAATAAAGTTATTTGGGTTCACTTTAAAAGTAAACTAAGATCTTTAGAGAAAATTGAGATAAAATAGTGAAATAAAGGAAAGAGAAATAATTGACCCAGAGACAACCTCTTCTGCCCAGCCCTCCATACGCGTGTATTTGACGTTTCTCTGTGGCCGCTGTCATCGCCACCTTGACCGTGTTCCCAGCGCCCCCAAGCTTCCCCGCATCTTTCCTTTACAGGCTCCAGCCTTTGGAGGCAGGCAGTGTAGCTTCCTTTTATAGATGGATAAGTGGGAGCTTTAAGAGGTTGACAAACCCAGGCCCACACGTAGTAAGAAAAAGGCAAAGAAGGGGTTAAGCTCGAAACCAATCTGAGCACCGAGTCCAAGCTCTTCATTTGCTCTGTAGTCACCACTGGGATCCAGCTCTCGGACCTAACGTCTCACCAGAAGTGCTTCCCCCTCAGATGAGAAATTCAGTGCAAACACCAGGTTTGCTACCTGCACATTATCCCAGGCGGTGGCCATTCCACAACGGTCACCGTCTCCTGGGGCTGGACCCCTGCTCTTTCTAATTTCTCACTGTTATTCTGCGAAGAATTGCTTTGGGCCATTCCCTGGGGCAGTGCTCACAGGGGTGTTGTGAGGTCAGAGGGTGTGGGGACACTTTGATAAGCTCCTGGAAGCACCGCCCCATGTGGGCGTTCCATTTCACCTGCTGCGGCTGAGCGGCCCCGCCCTGCCGGGAGAGATGAGAAGGCTGCTGCTTCAGAGGCCCCTAGCCCAGCATGGAGCCCCCAGGCTCAGACTCACCAGGAGGCCGAACACACTGCTGAGCTTTCCCTGGGGGGCAGGTGTCAGGCCCTCTATCACACCTCTGGCCTGTTTAAAGGTGAGAAAACTGAGGCTCAGAGAGGCAAAGTCACTGACCCGAGGTCACACAGCTGGGGCCAGAACCCACAGAACACAGCATCTCTCGTAGGGTTTGCAGAGCGCCTAGCTCTAACTCTTCAGAAATTCTAGTTAACTTTCCCGGAAGGCTCAAGGTCCCCGAGCTCCTCTTATTTCCTGCAGCATCTTGGGGAGACTGTCACAGAGGCCGGGTTTTGGCTTGGTCCCCACCTCCTGCCCGCCTCCCTCTGAACTATATTTTAGACTCTGCCTGCTTGCCCCCATCACCTCTGCCCGGGATGCTGCCGTAGCCTCGGATGACTGACCTGAGCCCATTCTTGCCCTTTATCCACTCAGCAGGCAGGGTGGTCTTTTCAAGACCCCAGTCCCACCCTGAGGCTCCGCTGCTCCAGCCGCCGAGGGAGTCCTGGCCGGGTGTGAGCTAACTCACCTGCAAGCATGCAGAGATGGGCGGATTCCACACCTGTTCCAGGCCGAGCACAGTGTGGGCGCTGCGGGGATAATTCACCAAAGACAGGACTTAGAAGGAAAACCAGATTCCTTAGCCTGACCTTCCAGGACCTGCCTCCCGTGCCCCCGGCCTCCCTCCCCGACCTCCGCCCACCCCTTCCCGGGCGCCCCATGGCCTCCAGTTCTCAGCCTCCCTCTGCACAGACAGGCTGAGCTTCCCAGAACAACCTCGCTCGTACACTCCAAGTTCTGGCTGCCTCAGTTCACATGCTGTCTATTATCTTTTTAGACGCACTCCCCGGCCAAATAAAAGCACCACACACACACTCACCACAGCTTCCCCAGGAAAATTCTCAACTCAGGAGTTTTAGAGGTTACGAGAAACAAAGGTTTGGGGGGAATACACCTATAGCTCCACCCTGATTATTTTTTGCACGATGCATGTTCTTACATTCATTAAAAGAAAGAAGTCCAGCAAAGGCGTCACGCTGAATGAGTTGACGTAGGGGCTAGCGGGCACATCCTGAGTCGGCAGTGGCCGTTCATTTCCGTGGATCTCCCCTCTGACTGGAAACCCTTCCACACCCACACTTTCAACAGGATCCTTGTCAATTACCTGGTGAGCTGAGCGGCGTTTTCCTCTTGTGTTTGGTCTTCCACGAATCGGCCTCACTAACCCTGCTTCCAGGCCCTCTGTGGTCCCTGAGACACGGCTCAGGAAAACCTCCTGGCAGAAATGTGACTTGAAGGCCCCTAGCTGGAGACAGGGCCTAGCCCCCTGGGTGCGGGGGCACTGCAGCCGGCCACGTCTCTTCCTTCGCCGGCCTCTGCCCGCTTCTGAGCCCTGTGCGGGGCAGTTACAAGGCCCCGATAAGAAAGTACAGAAGAGCCAGGCAGACGTTCAGTCACGTGTGCTGAACTGTGATGGCGCCACAGGGACATGTGACGGGGAGGGACAGGCCTGCCCGGAATCCTGTGGGAGAAAAACAAACCAGCCCAATCACAAAAATACAATTTTAACTGAGTGGAAAACCATGAATCCCAAAGTACTGCAGTAATGAAGAAGTTGCCTGGGTGAGTGTGAGCTACAGACTCTGCAGTGGGCTGGCCCTTCGTTCCCGCAAGGTGTCCCGATGGTGAGCCAGCCCTGGGCTCTGTGAGAACCACACCTGGATTCTGGTAGGTCCTAGAGGCAAGCGCGGGTCTGGACTGAGCCTTTGCTCTCAGCACTCTGCTGGATGCTGCCTGTGGGTAGCTGCTGTCTCACTCCAGCTGAAAGGGGGGACTCTGTTTGGAGGAGCCTGGCCTCCCTCCATGAAGCCATCTGTCCTCTTGCCAAGGGCACAGGTGAGGTCTCTCTGCCCTTTCCCATCCTGAAACTCCATGCAGGACCCCAGGAAGGGCCCCAGGCATTCCAGCTAGGCCCTGAGTTCTGCCTGAACGGGGGGCCCCCCCATCTGCCCCAGGGTCTGGGTCCCCCTCACCCACGTCCCAGGTGGCAGGACCTGGGCTTACCTGGAGGATAGAGGGGTGCTTGTGAACAAGTCCAGTGTTCCACAGTGACCCCAACAAAGACCAGGCTTCAGGGCAGGGCAGTGAGGCCCTCGAGAGCAGCTGGGGACGGGGGTGTGAGGGCAGGGGGAGATGGAGTCATCCCCGGGGCCCAGGGCCAGCAGTGCTGGGTACCACCCAGTGCGTGGGTGAAAGAGAGATGCATTCAGAGCCAGCCCCGCAGGGGCAAGGGGGCTGCTTCAGGGAAACGGCGCATAGGGGTGTGTGTATGTGCACGCGCGTGTGTCTGAACCACTGAGACTTTCACTTTGGAGCCCAGGAGATGCTGCTGAGGGACCCCCCCAGGGGCCCAGCCGCCAACACGGCACCCGTGCTCGGCACCCGCCACAGAGCAGGCACACAAGCCATGTTTGTCCGCTGACGGCCTGGGCCAAAGCCGGGGGCGGTGTGGCAGCCGCCGGGATTCTGGGGTCACTCTTAGTGGCAGAGGCCCTTGAAGCCTCGTGACCGTGGGGCTGTGGGGGTGGTGGCCTCAGGCAGGTGGGACCTGCTCCCGCCGCTGCAGGACAGGTGGGCTGAGAACCGGGCGTGGATGGAGCTCTGGCCCTAGGTGGGCCCCCTGGGAGGTCTGATCTGTGTGGAAGGGGACCCTCCAAGTCCAGCAGAGTTTGGGTTGAAGCCTTCGTGGGCATGTACCCTTGGTGGTGATTCCGTTCATTTAACGAATATTTATCAAGCTCCGGCCAGATGCCAGGTGCTGGCCTGCAGAGCTGGTGTGAGGCTCGCGGGAGGCGATGCAGTGGCAGGAAGGGCTTGGTGCGTGTCTGCAGGGGAGCCGTGCTGCCTGCAGGCCCCACCCCTCGTGGGAGCCCTGGAGCGGGGGTCTCTGCACCATCAGAGGAGCTCTGCCTGTCTCTCTGCTCTCCTTGGACCCACGCGGCTACAGAGCTGACAGATCTGAGCTGCCCACGTGGGTGCTCTGGGGAGAAAGACCAACGGCAAAGGGCCATACGGCTACCCTGAGGCCTTCCTGCTGTCGACAGCCCGTACGAGGCTGGAACTGACCGCTAATTCTTCCTTTCTCCTTAACTTGCAGCCGGCTTCTTGGGCAAGTGGTAGATTAAACCTCCGGGCCCTCTCAGAGAGCATCAGAGTCGTGAATGACTTTGCCCTGAGCTCAGTGTCTCGTTTCCCCCTGTTCCACTGGCCACTGAGGTTCTCTCTCCCACATTTCTGCCAGGGGACCATCCGCATTTGAAGACCCCCAATGACAGGGAACACCAAGGTGGGCTTAGTAGGGTGGCTGTCCTGCGGCCAGGAGGCTGGGGTGAGGAACCCGCGGGGACTCAGGAGATGCTGGTGCCCCGAGAGGCCGCAGGAGGCAAGCGGAGGGAGGCCCAGGGCTGAACCTCGGGCTCAGCCGCTCACCTGACCAGCCTGAGGGCCAGGGCGCAGGACAGACGGACTCACCACAGACCACCTGACGCCTTGTGCCATCCACGACGGGACCCGTGGCGTGGGGAGGGGGAGGACAGCCTCTCCACGACCCCCGGCACAGCACTCGCGTGGGAGCCTGCTCGGACACGCAGGAGCCACGCAGAAGGCAGAAGGACAAACGGCTGTCATGCCCACCGTGCAAAAAAGGCCAGAGAAGGGGCTTCCCTGGGTGCGTAGTGGTTGGGAGTCCACCTGCCGATGCAGGGGATGCGGGTTCGTGCCCCAGTCCGGGAAGATCCCACGTGCCGTGGAGTGGCTGGGCCCGTGAGCCATGGCCGGCCGCTGAGCCTGCGCGTCCGGAGCCTGTGCTCCGCAGTGGGAGAGGCCACAACAGTGAGAGGCCCGCGTACTGCAAAAAAAAAAAAAAAGAAATGTCGAGGGTCCATCCAAGACCCTGGTGTCCACGTGGGCCCGTGTTGACCGAGCCATGGAGCAGATTATCGGCTCCTGAGCGCCTCTAATGAGGAATGAAAGTGACTAAATTGAGTTTCAACAAACAAGCCATTGACCTTAAGAGCAGCAGGGCAAACAGGACCCAGAGGAGGAATTTGCTCTTTGTTCTGCCGGAAGGGACCCACAGAGCTGCTACGGGGAAGCACAATTAAGCATTTCTTTCTTACAGCCCTGCCCTGTCTTCTATTGGCAAATCCGGTAGGATGAGGGCCAGTTTTCTAACGTAACCAGATTTGCTCCGCAGCTGCTAGAGCCTGGTTCTGCTGATGGCTTCTGAGACTTTTCTGAGGTCAGTGATGCGCTCGGGGACTTGTGAGCGGCACACACGAGGCATGTCTGGTTCAGGAGTACCAGGTTGCTTTCCAAAGTCACCTTAAAAACGTCCTTTCTGGCCCCCCCTTCCCCAGCCCTGCCCCATGAGGCTCTGTCTCTGTCTCAGGCCAACTGTACAGTGGGGAACAAGGAACTGCAGGGTCTCAGGAACGGGGCTCAGATGGAGGTCCCCTCACTTACTAGTTGTTTGCTATCAGGCAAGAAGATGTTTGCAGACATTGTGTTTGTAAACGGGGATAATAAAAATGGCCGGGCTGTGGGCTGAAAAGGGGGCCGAATGGGTTAAGTTGTGAGAGCCTTCACCCAGCTTGGGTCTGGACTCCACAGATGCCGGTTCCCTGCATGCGCCCCGTCACTGGACCTCGCCAAAGCCCCAGTGTGTCAGGCACCCACCCGGCCACAGACCAGGTGTGCTCACACATGGTGCCCCTATTCTAGGTCTGCAGTCAGCTGGAAGCAGACATGGGCACCACACCCCACTGCCGAGCTTCCCCTGGAGATGCCATTGCCCGGGCAGCCGGAGATCCCTAGGGCAGCTTCGGAACAGACCTGGAGCATGTCCACCCCACCGTGCTCCACCCGCTGGGCAGGAGATCACAATTTGCCTGAGCCGGGCAGACGCTGGTCCCAGCACTCTGGTTCCGTTCATGTCAGTGTAACCAAGAATTCTGGCAACGTCTGACCGGGGCCCAAAGGAGCCCAGAGGAAGAGGGAACAGGGAGTCGGCCGCCACTTTGCCACTTCCTGATGGGCTTAGCACACAGGAAGCCAGGAGAGACCCAGATCATCTTCCATTATAAACTTCATGTGCTTCTGAGCCGCAAATCGAGGGTCTTTGCTTGTTCAGCTATTAAAGGGCCGGAGTAGTTCAGTGGTTTCCAGGCCTTACTCCCCAGAGCCTGGGAGTTCAGCGGGGTAGGCCTCGGGGTGCGGGGAGGGAAAGGGCCCGTGGGCAGCAACCCAAGATCCCCCCATGGCTTAACTCTTCAACCGGAGTGGATCGGCAGTTACGTTTCCTCTATTGGGATATTACGTTTAATTTGGAGCAGATTAATAACCCCTGGATTACTTGCATTCTCAAGTCTCCAAGCTATTCAGAGAAGAACTGAATGTGCTCTGAACGTAAGGAAGGTGATGCGTGGGGTCAGGAGACTCAACCTGCCCCAGACGGGCGGGTTGCTCTTCCCAGCGTCCGTCCGTCTGTCGGTCCCCACTTGCTCCTCCAGGGGGTGTCCAGGCTCGTGCGTCTCTCGGTTCAAGGCGCAGGTCTCCGTGCGTCCTGTCTCCCGACTGCAGGCTGCCTGTTCACCTGCTGAGGGGCCGGCCATGGTTCTCCTGCCGAAGCAAGGCTGGCGGGACGGCACCGAGGCCACCCGCCCAAGCTTGAAGGTCCATTTTGACTAAGGGTGTCTTTACTTCTTCTAGTTCATTGTAGCAAAGAACAGCCAGAGATGGTGCGGAGACCATGCTGCATAAACTCTGTGACACACCGTTCTGTGGTGAATATGGCACACGGAACTGTGCACGGCGTGGGCGCCTGATAGACGCAGGCACGCACCCTCTCTTTGTCCCCCTGGGGTGGGGGTGAGGTCTCAACCGTCTCAGCCGTCTTCCTGCAGCCCCTCGAGGCAAGAACTGCCGCTCTGAGAGAGCGAGTGGCCTGCTGAGGGTGTCAGAACCTGTCTTAGATCCAGGACGGAGCCCAAGCCCCGCGCTTTCTAATCACCACCCTGCTTGTCTCCACACAGCAGTCCCCAAGCTGAGGCTGGGAACAGGAGGCAGCTGGGCAAATGGGGAGGTGGGGGCCAGCAACCCCTGATTTGCATTCCGAGGTTTAAAATTCCAGACGCTTGGGGTGAGGGCAGGGTAGAGCCACGCTCTGGAATCCAGGAAGTGGCTGCAGGGCTTGGAAAACCCTGGCGGTGGCAACTTAGCCAAAGAGGGGCAGAGGAATAGGTCCCAGGGGTCTGGACAGCCCAGGGTCAGGCGAGGCGGGTCAATACCACCTGGAACAGCTGACTCAGAGTGAGAGTAACATGGGTCAGCTGCAGCCCCGATTCCCACAGTGAGAAGCACAGAACTAAGCACAGAGAAAACAGAGACGCCCGCGGTCGCCGTGTCCTGCCCGCCTGCGCCTCTCTTCCCACATCCCGAGTCCCTTTGTGCCATGCATTGAGCTTTTGTGTCCACTGACAGATTGCGCCCTGTCCTGGCGTCGACCTTTTGGACATTCCGTGTCTCATTTCTCCAGCTCGAAGCCTGTTGAAAGCAGGCCTGGGGTCACTCTTTTCCTGATCCCCTTCCTGCAGCTCCCAGCCCCAACTTGGCCCACGGAAGCTGCTCAATAAACACTTGTCTGTTATGTCCAGGAGAGCTTGTACAGTGTCACCTGGTCCATTGACATCAGTCCCCAGAGCCAGGTCGAGACTCCCAAGGCATCCTGAGAGACGGTGGGAGAGACGAGGCCCCTAAGGCGGGTTCTGGGCATCTGAATCCCAGCACGGTCACTTGCTCCAGATGTGAACCTGGACCTGACTTCTTTGGGGAACCTGCTTTCCACATGCCGAGGGGGCGGGTTGGTGAACACCACGTGACCCAGGGAGGGGCCCCTGGATGGCTCTGGCTCCCTGGAGGTGAGAGCCACTTCTGTGGCCTTGGACACACTGAGCCTTCACACAGTCGCCTACAGACAAGGGGCTTGGTCTTCCTTGTTCTCAGAGCAGGCGCAGTGGTTGAGAGTCCGCCTGCCGATGCAGGGGACACGGGTTCGTGCCCCGGTCCGGGAAGGTCCCACATGCCATGGAGTGGCTGGGCCCGTGCGCCATGGCCGCTGAGCCTGCATGTCCGGAGCCTGTGCTCCACAACAGGAGGGGCCACAACAGTGAGAGGCCTGTGTACCGCAAAACACACACACACACACACACACACACACACACACACACACACACACACAAATAAAATAAAAAATAAAAGCCCAGATCAGTGGACATCCCTCTGCACGGGCCTGTACTTCCCTCTCCTGCCTCCTCACGGCCTTGAACTCACCAGCCGTTCTCTGGTCTGGGGCCCCTCCCCTCCTGTGGACCCGAAACTTCCCCTGCATCCCCCGAGGGAGCCCTGCCGATTGGCCTGAGGAGGCCTCCTGACCTCAGCATCTCCCACAAGAGGAACAGGGGGTGGGGGTGGGGGTGTGTGCAGGCGCTGGGATGGGGCGCCACGCGGGCCTACTGCCCCGTCCATGACCTCATCCCCGCCCCTGCTGACTTTATTCTGGCCTTTGGCTTGAGTCCTCAATGGGGGCTTCCATCCTCCTTCAGGCCCTCTCACCTCCCCGGACGGTTTTCTTCCCAGCCAGAAGGCCAGGAACTGAGCCAGCCCCTGGAGCCCGGAGTGAGGCCCTGGCCACCCCCTGGCTCTCTTGCTCTGGGCCTGGTGGGAGCCAGGGACCCAAAGGGCTTTGGGGCAGTCCCCTCCCCTTCCCCAGGCTTGGCCCGGGACCCCTTCCAGGCCACTCCCTGAACTGTGGGTGGAGAAGGCTGTCTTGAGGGCTTGGCCCTGCTGCCTGTCAGGTAGGGAGGGGTTCCTCTCCAAGACCACCGGCAGGGAGCCCAGGGAACCCCCCCATCGCTAAGGTGCAGCGCTCAGGGGCGCCGCCTGGTGGAAGAGGGTCCCATTTCTCCCTGATTCCCGCCCCTACCCCCGCCAACCCTGCAGCTGCCACTCTCCGGCTCCAGGCTGTGGAGCCCAAGCCCAGGGCCCTGGATGGCTCTCAGCGTACACCAGTGCCCTTGGCCTTCTGCCCCCGCTGCTCTGTGCTGCTTCTCCAGGTCAGCTGGCTCTGTGATAAGCCCTTGCTAGCGCTGGGAGCTGATGAGCTCTTAAATCTTGAGCTCTGGCACGCAGCATTTAAGTCTATGTGGGCAAATCTCTTCATCCCCCCGGGCCTCTATCTTCTCGTCAGGGAAAGGGGTGACCACAAGGCTGCCGTTCCCACAGCAGAGGTTCTTGTGAGTGCCAAATGAGATACAGTAATATGCTACGTGAGGGCCTTAAAAAGGTTCTAAAAAGTGCAGGGAGAGATCCCACCCTCATCGTCACCCACAGCATCCACGGCCAGAGCCCAAGGACCGGAAGTGAAATTAACAAAGGTGTCAAGGCTCCGGTGCAGCCAGCCTCACGGCCGGACCTCAGAACACATTGCTTCTTGGGACTTCCCTGGTGGCGCAGTGGTCAAGACTCCGCGCTCCCAATGCAGGGGGCCAGGGTTCGATCCCTGGTCGGGGAACTAGATCCCACATGCATGCCGCAACTAAGAGTCTGCATGCCACAACTGAGGAACCCACGTACCGCAACTAAGGAGCCCGCCGGCCTCAACAAAGGAGCCCATGTGCTGCAACAAAGCAGCCCGGCTGCTGCAACTAAGACCTGGCACAGCCAAATAAATAAATAAATAAATTTTAAAAAAAGAAAGCATTGGTTCTCTTCCCTTCTTACCCGTTCAAAACCTTCTCAAGCCGGTGGGTAAGCAAATACCTTCCCGGTGACCCCCGAAAGAGAAATCAATACATAACATGATGTTCCTGGGCTTGGAGATCCAGCTGGACTCCCAGAAACATTCCTACTCGTCAGCCGGGTTTGTATACCGGGTCGTGATCCAGCAGGGTGTCATCTACCAGGGCATGCACTGCCGGGTCCGGAGGCGAGCTCAGGTCACTGTGTTGGTCACCAGGCCCAGTTCTGCCCCTGGGGCCTCTGGCGCAATGATGCCTGCTGACACACAGTGTCACCCTAGGGGACGAACCCCGGGTCCCCAAACAAACAGGCACACCTGGCAAGCCCGCTGTTTGCTCGCCACATCTTTCTGAAGACTTGTGTTTTTATTTCCCTTTCTTTTTCTCTGACTCCTCATACAAATATCATCATGAACCATGAGCGAAATTGAAATTCAGGTTCCGGCTGTGTGTGTGTGTGTGTGTGTGTGTGTAGCTTTCTTGTAAGATCAAGAATTCCTTCTAAGATGGAAAGATAGAAGTTTACACACAGGCACCATGGACTGCTGGCTGTTTGGTTTGCATGTGTGTGTGCCATGGCCAGCACATGCCTTCCTGTTCTTGGAACCTGTGTGTTTGCAAGTCCCCGAGCACTGTTTTTGGAATTGTCATTAATTTTGCCCTTAACGGGAAAGAGGTACTCTAAGCCACCTGAGTGCCACTGCTCTCGATACCATGACCCCCTGCACCTGTGAGGTCAGCCAGCCTGGGCTGGGCCCCTGGAGGAAGCAAAGGCAAGGTCTCCATCCGAGGAGCATCTCCTGGGTCTGCCCGAGTCAGCCACGTGCAGAGGGGCCATGACTTCACTCGGAGGCCATAGCGTCAACCAGAGGGGTTGTATACATCTCTGCCGCGCATACACGAGGGGTGAGCAGGGACTTCCGGGGTTTTCTCTGGGGCCCGAGCCTTCACGTTCGAGGGGAGTTGGTAGGGCAGGGTCAGGAGGACACGCCTGCGTGTATCAGGAGGAGACACTTGGCTTGGAGGAGGAGTGACCTCACCCCCTCCCCTGTTGACTACAAGTGGAAATTCTCTTCCACTGGTAATGGAAGAGAATTTGGAGAAAAAGGAGACTTGTAATGGAAGAGAATTTGCAGAGATGCCACTGAGGTCAGGGAACGAAAGGGACGTAAGGCACCCTGGCCACCACGGGAGCTGTTCCCACCCCAGGACCTCAAGGGGCAGGGGAGGAAGCCGGCTTCAGAGCTGGAGATAAGGGAGGATGAAGAGCTCAGAAGGGCACAGCCAGTCCCAGAACAAGACAAAGGAGGGCACGCAGGATCCCCTGACGTCTCTCTTCTCTACCACCCAGTGTCCTGCCAGGGCTTCCCATCCAGCAGGCTTAGGCTGAGGGCTAGATGTGTAGATAGAGAGTGTCTTCCTGGAGCACAGAGCAGGGCAAGAAAGGCAAACAGGGATCCAAGGAGCACACAAAGCTCTGGGCCAGCCTGGGGGACAGGGGTCCAACTCCAGCTCAGCCAGATTCCCCTCGTGATTTGAGCAGTTGCTTCGCCACGCTCTGTCTCAGCTTCCTCCTCGGGGGCATGGAGATGGTGGTGCAGTCAGCGTTTCTCGGAGCTCGCCTCACCTATTGCTTGTGTCCACGGGATGCTTTTTGCAGCACACGACTTCTGCCTGGATAGCCAGCCCTCCCTCCTGCATGAGAGCCAACACCATCAGCAGATGGGAATTCTGTCTCCACATCTCTGCACCGTGTGGTCCAGCCCATGGCACACTTGAAGCTGGACCTGACAGCTGATGGGGACGGAGGGTCCTCTGTGGGGCCAAGGCCCAGGGAACTCGGGTCTGGGGTGAAGCAGCTCTAACTGATGCTCCTGGTCTGTCAGGGTGAGAGGTGCAAATGCCACTGGCTTCTATTTATGGTGGGGATATAAAGTTTCCTCACACCTCTATTGGAGTTTTTAAATAGTGAGTCTATTTAAAGAGAAACACGTGGACGTGGATAGAGGATGTGAACTCTGGCAAAAGCCATGGTGGTCGTACTGGTGATGAGCAAGCGATCAACGACTGAAATTTAAGGATGAAATAATGCCAATTCTATGCAAACTCTTCCAGAAAATTAAAGAACCCATTTTGCAGCTCATTCTAGGAGGCCAGCCTTACTCTGATATCAAAGCTAGACAGAATATTCCAAGAAAAGAAGACTCCTCCCTCGAGAACATCAATGCAAAAATTCTTAACATTTTTGAATCAGATTGAATCCAACAATACAGAAAAAGAGCAAATGGGCTTGATCACAGGAATGCGTGGTGGTTTAACCTTAGAAAAATCAATCAGGGAAATTCACCATATTAGCTGACGAAACAAGAAACTCATACGATCATCTTGATAGATGCAGAACACATGTGATGAAATCCAACACCCATTTGTGACATAGACTCAGCAGACTAGGAACAGAAGGGGATGTCCTCAATCTGACATAAAGGCATCTGCAGAAAACCTACGGCTAACATCATACTCAAAGGCAAAAGACTAAATGTTGTTGCCCCCTAAGATAAAAAATAAGGAAACAGATGAATAAGGAATAATAAGGAAACAAATCTTTTGCCAGATGGGCCAAAGATTCCAACAAACACGTCGCCAAAGAAGGTCTGTGTATGGGAAATCAGCACGTGAAACGATGTGTAATTTCATTAGTCACTAAGAAAACACAACCTAAACCACAGGATACAATGTATATACACCTTTTAGAATGGCCCTTTCTTCAGGCAGGTTCTATTTTATTTTGAAATATCTGCCTCAGAGGAGACACTTGGGTACCTCTGATTTAACCTGGAAGACACATCCTACCCCTCCAGATGCACTCGTTTAGTTTCCCTCGGAAAGCTCCACATCATGCTTCACTTTTTTCTTTGGCATCTTTAGGAGTGAAAGAGTTCTCTTCAATGTGTATAAGCAGTGGGCTCTATATAACAAAGCAGGGCAGAGTGCGGTGCGGGGAAGGTCCAGGAGAAGTTGCTGGGAGGCTGGGCTTCAGCCCCATCTCTCTGCCCTGACTTCCGGGGATACCTGGTCTGACCCTGGTATTGTCCCTCATGTGACCCCCTACCCCGCCCCCCGCCCATGAGCACTCCAGCTCCTATCTGCCTGTCCGGCTCCCTGGGGCCTCCCAGACCGGTCCTTCCTCATCCCACCCCATCCCTCTGAGCAGACACTCGGGATTTCCTGCAGCATCTTTCCCCAGAAAACTGCACGATGGACCCATTCCTTTATTTGTTTATGGCCCGTTTCCACTGAAATATGAACTCTCAGCAGCGGTCGCCACGTGCTCGGCGGCATCCCAGGCCGTACTGTCAATCGCGGCCTGAGCCTGGCCCAGGGCTGGGTCCCCGAGCCCGCTGTGCTCTCCGGACCCCACCTGGAGCCCCGCGCACGGGACAAATGACGGGCATGTCTCCTCGGGTGCCACGGACCGGCCCTGGAGGGTCCCACATTGTTCCCAGAAATTGGCAGCCGTCGCTGCCGTCGGGGGAAGCGCTCCACCCCGCGGGCTGCGGCCCCTGGGCGGGGGGTGGAGGAGTGGGGAGAGAAAAGAAAAGCGAGATCCCCGGGCAGGCCAGGGCCGGTGCCTTTTCCCTGCCCGCGACGCACACTTCATTTAATTTTCATAGTGCAGGGAGGCGCGGGGTCTTTTGAGCGTAGCTGTCCTCGTGGGCGCGTCTGAGTGTCACACAATACGCGGAGGGGCGAGCGCAGAGCTGTCAGTCTTGCCGGATTAACGACTTCATCCGAGCCTTTGTTGATATTGACACTCGGTTGCTAGGTAACATGTTTACTGCCCGGTGAATAGGGACTTGAGGGCCAGGGGGCACAGTCAACAGATTGGCAAATCAGGCGGACGTGCTGGGACTTGATGGGGCCTCCGTGGTGCCCGGAGCCGTGCGGGGACCAGATCTTCCTCTGCCAGCGGCCGGGGGTCAGAGTGGCCTCGGCCCGCGGAGGACTTTCTCCCGGAGTCCGTCCCCATGGTGACGTCGGCGCTCCGACCCTCTTGACCTGGACTGTTGCTCTCCAGCAATCCCGTCCGACCATCTCCCTGCGGTGGGCAGCGCCTGCCCCACTTCACCCCGTTGGCGGCAGGGAGGGGTGCCGCCCTGCTGAGGACCCGCTGCTGGGACTCAGAAGGCCGTGGGTCATGCTTTAACCCCCGGGCCTGTAACCTGAGAACCTAATGCCCGCCTGCCCACACCACCAGGGTGTTCAAAGGACGGGGCAGGGGCAGGGCCACCTGCCCCTTGTGAAGTGCCAGGCACTGTGCTAGGGGCTCCCTTTAGGCCTTACGACCGCCCCCAGAGGTGGCCGTTCTTGTCACCTCCTTTTGAATAGATACAGGGGCTGTGGCCCTATTGAGTGATCGGCCTGCGGGTCCTCAGTGAGGATTCAGGCTGCAGAGGTTGGAAGACACTTTTCCCACCGCCTTGCTCTCAGGACACGGTGACAGGGCCTCCCACCCAGACCCCAGGCAGGATGTTGACCCACTGGCCCCTCCTGGAACTACCGAGTGACTCGAGGGTATGCAAGGAAAGGTCTAGGTGGTGCACAGACAGCAGAGTCGTCGTGGGTGCAGGGCTACACCGTCGTGCTGAACGGGTTGGGAAAGCAGAACTGCTCAAGGAGGTGGGGTGAGAAACCCAACAAAGGGAGACGAGAGCGAGCTCAGAGACAGACTCTGCAATCGTGACCTTCCAGGCCTGGGGGGGGAGGGGGACAAAGCTGAGGAGGAGGGAAACGGGACCAGCGGAGGCTGGGGACTAAGGGCTCCCCCAACCCGGAACGAGAAGAGTCCAGGCACGTCTACGCCAGACGTGGTGATTCCTCATGGTGTGCGGCCAGGCCTGAGCCAGTGGAGGTCCAGCCGTGCTAATCCTTCGCCTCTGCGGCCTCCAGAGGGTCTTGATGAAAGAGCCTTCATTTATTGACACATTCATTCACTTGTCAATGAAAAAGGGTTGCTGCCGTATCAGTAAACAAAGGATGTTGCAGCCATCAAGCCGTCACATTACAGCCTCCCCAGCGGTGGGCCCCGAGGGAACCCAGGATGGAAACAGGAGGCCCCCCACTCCCAGCAGTCAGCCGCTGCAGCCACCCGGTCCGTGCACCCCGAGGGGCCTCAGGATGAGAAAGCACAGGATGCTGGCCCCAGAGAGCTGAGGTGCCTATCGAAGGAATGATTTCAGTGAGCCCAGACTCTTGCATCTTCCCATACATAGAAAAGTGCTGAATTCCTTAACCTGAGATGTCTGGTTTTCTGTGATTAACAGTAATCTTTTGATGTTCTGATCACCTGGTCTTTGTTGCAAAAGCTCCTATAGATCCTGGCTCCTCCCTTGCCTCTTTGGAGCTGTCCCTCCAAGCGATCTGAGATGCTGTCTCCTGGGCTTAAGTCCGTAGTTTTGTCCGCTGAACAAAATATAATTCTCAGCTTTGAGTTTGTGCATATTTTTCGACCGACACCTCCATAGACATCGCGGCCTTCTCTTGGCCAGGCTGAGTGACTATCGAGGCTAGAGCAGCAAAGGAGACCTTGGACCTGTTCCCTACGTTCATGGGGCCTTCCATTGGGTGGAGGACGTAGAAATGAGACCTAGGGCTACACACCTGATTACACCTGATGACAATCGTGCCAAGTGCCGCGAAGAGGTTGGCGATACAGTGTGCATGGTAAGGCGGGGACGGGGGGTTCACGTCACCCAGGGAGCGCAGGAGGCTTGCTGGGGAAGCCAGGATGCAGCTGAGATGGGAAGGATGACCTGGATGTGCAGGTGATGGTGGGGGTAGTGACTCTAAGGCCGGAGAGAGATCAGAATGTTGGGGGAACTGGAAAAATCCAGTTGGACCAGAGCTGAACTTGAGGGGGAGATTGGGTTAGAAGAGAGGATGTGGTCGGGGGCTTGTCAGCTCTGATAGGCACTTGGGTTTTGTTCCAGGAATGAAGTAGTAACAGGGCACCACTGCAGGGGAGTGACATGGTCAGGTCTCGGTACTTTTACGGACACCGACTGATGAGGTCCATCACGGCTGGGATCTCGGCAACAGGATGGGCTGACCAGGTGGGAAGCCCCCTTCCACAGGCCTATTTTGGGGAGATCCTCTGGAGTCCCCCAGCCTTGGTTAGGTCTCTGTTTATTCCCAGTGTCTGGCTCAGAACCTGGAACAGAGAAGGCGCTCCATCCATGCTTGCCGAGTTGAAGGGAACCGTTCTGGTGACCGCTGCACTTTCCGTACACCATGCAGCTGTAAGATCTCTGACGACATTGCTTTCTCTCCTCTCCTGTCTTCCAATCCATGCTCCTGGCCACTGTCAAAACGTGCCAGACTCCCTACCCCTGGGACCCCTCCACGATTCTCCTGACATCTTCACTCAGGGAGCTGTAGCACCCCAACCTCCCGGGACGTGTGGAGGGTAAAGTGTTCTGGGTAACTGACATTTATATATAATGGATAACTGACCCTCTAAAGCCAGAAGTTTTTCTCGTATCTGTTTTGTACCAAACACTTTCTAAAATATACAATTTCCTGACCTAAAGGTAATGGAACCAGACCTATGAACTGTATGTCGTTTTAATATCAGTTATTGAACTGAACAAAGACTTCATTGCTGAGAGTCAAGGAAGCTGTTGAACTGAACCTGAACTGAATAAACCCCTTAGAGTCACAGTGTTCCTGTTGCAACTCAGCAAAGATATGGCACAGATGCCCCCATGCCTCAGTCCCTCACCAGTGGCAGACATTGCTAATCAATGACCGGCCTCTTTCCTGCTGAGTCTGGGCTCGGCTTCAAAGCTCAGGCGGCCACAGCTAATGGGTGGGTGTTGAGGTTTGAGATGCACCTAAATTAGTCACGCAAGTGATTATGTTTGAGGGTCTTCTTTGCAGTCATCTCCCCACTGCCCCTGCCCTGGTTTGGTCTTATGCTACCGCTCACTCCCATTTCTACCCTCTCCCACACCTCCTCCCTCCTCCCTCTGGTCCTCTCTGGTCCTGCTTCTTCTTTACACACTTCTTAGTCTTGGCCTCTAGAACCACCACCAACCCTGAGAGATGGCAAATCACCCTATGTCTCCCTGGACCATCCAGGGTTCAGACCCTTGGGTTGGATCAGGGCTTCTTGTAAGAGGACATCCAACAGCTGAGAACTAGCTCAGAGGCTCACTTTCCTGGGAATTTACTCAGTAGAAATGTTTCTAGTGCTTTCACATCCTGCCTCTTGCTTCCTTAGTTGGTCTATATCCTCTCCGAGGAGAGGAAGGAAAAGTGAAAGGAATTCACAACTATTGAGCGTGTACTTTCCCGTTTCACTTACTGCTCAAAGCAGCTTTTCCAGATGGCGCTATTTGACAGATGAGAAAGCTGAGGCTTGGAGAAGTTAAGTGATACTGAAGGACACTTGCTTCGCACATCACCGCTGGAAAGGATGTGCAGCCAGTCGCAGCCCACGTGACCGCCTACCGTCTTTCTGGCCCTCCACTGGTTGCTTCCACCGTCTCTGACTCACTGGCTCCCGGCCCCATCCCCCCACCCCATCAGGGCAGAAGACTCGGCTCCTGTTGTGGCTATTTGAGCCCTGGGAATTTTTCCAAAGGCAGAGGTTTTAAACTTTGACGAGATCCAATGTACCGTTTTTTTTTTCTTTTATGGACTGTGCTCTTGTGTTATATCTAAGAAATGACAAAGATGTTCTCTTATGTTTTCTTCTGGAAGTCTTATAGGCTTAGGTTTTACATTTAGACCTGTGATCTATTTTCAATTAATTTTTGTGTAAGATGTGAATAAAGATTTCTTTGAATATGGATATCCAACTGTCTCAACACCGTTTGTCAAAGATTGAATTGCCTACACTTCGTCAAAAAACAATTGACCATATCTCTGTCTTACTCCCTCTGAACTATTTTTCTCTTTCAACTGATACGTGTTTATCATTTTATCAAGAACATCCTGTCTTTTTCCCCCAGTTTTACTGAAGAATAATTGACATACATCTATGTATAAATTTAAAGCACACAGCATGATAGTGTGATTTACATATACTGTGTAATTATTAACACAAGTTCGGCTAAAACCCAGCTTCTCATATAGATACAATAAAGAAAAGAAAGAAAAAAGGAAAAAAAATTTCTCGTTGTGATGAGAACTCAGGATTTACACTCTTAGCTTTCCTATATATCATCCAGAAGTGTTAGCTATAGCCACCATGCTGTACAGTACATCCTGGGGACTTATTTATTTATCTTGTAACTGGATGTTTGTACCTTTTGACTACCTTCATCCAGTTCTCCCTCCCCCCACCCGATACCTCTGGTAACCACAAATCTAATCGTTTTCGTCTGAGTTTGGGGTTTTTTTGTTTGGGTTGTTGTTGTTTAAATTCCACATATAAGTGATATCATATGGTATTTGTCTTTCTCTGTCTGACTTACTTCACTTAGTATGATATTCTCTAGGTCCATCCATGTTGATGCAAATGGCGTTATTTCATTCTTTTTTATGGCTGAGTAATATTCCATTGTGTGTGTGTATATATATATATATATATACCGCATCTTCTTTATCCATTCATCTGTCGATTGACATTTAGGTTGCTTCCATGTCTTGGCCATTGTAAATAGAGCTGCAATGAAGATGGAAGTGCAGGTATCTTTTTGAGTTAGTGTCGTCATTTCCTTTGGATATAGTACCAGAAGTGGAATTGCTGGATCATATTGTAGTTCTATTTTTGATTTTTTGAACACCCTCAATACTGTCTTCCATAGTTGTTGTACCAATTTAATTTCCCACCAACAGTGCACGAGGGCTCCCTTGTCTCCACACCTTTGCCTTCACCTATTATCTCTTGTCTCTTTGATGACGGCTAGTCTAAAAGGTGTGAGGTGCTAGCTCATTGTGGTTTTAATTTACATTTCCCTTAGTGACTAGTAATTTTAAGCACCTCTTCATGTACCTGTAGGCCACTTGTATATCTTCTTTGGAGAAATGTCTTGCCCATTTTTATTTTTTAATTTATTTTTTTAAATTTATTTTATTGAAGTCTAGTTGATTTACAATGTTGTGTTAATTTCTGCTGTACAGAAAAGTAATTCAGTTATACATTTATATACATTCTTTTTCATATTCTTTTCCATTATGGTTTATCACAGGATATTGAATATACTTCCTGTGCTCTACAGTAGGACCTTCCCTCCTCCACGCCCGCCCCCTGTCCCCCGGCAACCACAAGTCTGTTCTCTACTTCTGTGAGTCTGTTTCTCTTTCATAGATAAGTTCATTTGTGTCTTATTTTAGATTCCACATTTAAGTGATGTTATATGGTATTTGTCTTTCACTTTCTGACTTACCTCACTTAGTATGATAATCTCTAGGTCCATCCATGTTGCTGCAAATGGCATGATTCCATTTTTTTTTATGGCTGAGTAGTATTCCACTGTATATATGTACCACATCTTCTTTATCCATTCATCTGTCGATGGACATTTAAGTTGTTTCCATGTCTTGGCTATTGTGAATAGTGCCACTATGAACATTGGGGTGCAAGTATCTGGTTGAATTAGAGTTTTGTCTGGATATATGCCCAGGAGTGGGATTGCTGGATCATATGGCAACTCTATTTTTAGTCTTTTGAGGAACCTCCATACTGTTTTTCTTAGTCCTTTGCCCATGTTTTTATGCTATTGAGTTGTATGAGTTCTTTACATATTTTGGATATTAGCTCGTTGTCAGATATATGGTTTGCAAAGATTTTTTTCCCATTCTGTAGGTTTTTTCACTTTGTTGATGGTTTCTTTTGCAGAAGCATTTCAGTTTACCATAGCCCCACTTGTTCATTATTTATTTTGTTGCTTGTGCTTCAGGTGTCATTTCAAAAAATTCATTTCCAAAACCCATGTCAAGGGGTTTTCTTCTACTCCTGTGGGGTTTTTTTAGGTGTTTCATGGTATCAGGTCTTAATTTAAGTCATTAATACATTTTAAACTAATTTTTGTGAGTGGTGTAAGGTATGGGTCCAGTCTCATGCTTTTACAACTGACTACATTATCCCAACACCTTGTATTGAAGAGACTGTCTTTTCTCCATTGAGCATTCTTGGCTCCCTTGTCAAATATTAGCTGACTATATTTGCTTGGGTTTATTTCTGGGCTCTTGATTCTGTTCTATTGGTCTATTTGTCTGTTTTTATGCCAATACCAAACTGTTTTGATAACTGTAGCTTTATAGTATAGCTAGAAATCAAGAAGTGTGATGCTTCCTGCTTTGTTCTTCTTTCTCAAGATCGTTTTGGCTATTCAGGGTGTTCTGTGGTTCCAAATAAATTTTAGGAGTTGTTTTTCTGTATCTGTTAAAAACGCAATTGGAATCTTGATGCAATAGGGATTGCATTGAATCTATAGATGGCTTTGGTAGTATTGATATTTTAACAGTGTTAATTCTTCCAATCCATGAACATGAGATACTTTTCCATTTCTTTGATTTCTTTCATCAGTGTCTTGTAGTTTTCAAAGTAGAGATCTTTCATTTCCTTAGTTAAATTTATTCCTAAGTATTTTATTGGTTTTGATGCTATTAAAAATCAATTTCTTTATTTTTTTTAAATTGTTGTTAGTGTATAGATATGCTACTGATTTTTGGATGTTAATTTTGTATGCTGCAACTTTACTGTATTCATTGATAAGATCTAACAGTCCTTTAGTTGAGTCTTTAGGATTTTCTATATATAAAATCCTGTCATCTGCAAAGAGAGACAATTTTGTCTCTTCCTTTCCAATTCTAATGCCCTTTGCTTCTTTTTCTTGCCTGATTGCTCTAGCTGGGACTTCTAGTACTATGTTGTATTGGAGTGGTGAGAATGGGCACCCTTGTCTTGTTCCTGATCATAAAGGAAAAGTTTTCAACCTTTCACCACTGAGTGTGATGTGGGCTTGTCATATATGGCCTTTGTTATGTTGAGATATGTTCCTTCTATGCCTAATTTGTTAAGAGTTTTCATCGTGAATGGGTGTTGAATTTTGGAAATTGCTTTTTCCGTGTCTATTGAAATGATCATATAATTTTTTTCTTTTATTCTATTAATGTGGTGTATCACACTGATTGATTTGTGAATGTTGAACCATCCTTGCATCCCAGGGATAAATTCCACCTGGTCATGGTGAATGATCCTTTCAATGTGCTGCTGATTTTGGTTTGCTAGTATTTTGTTAAGAATTTTTGCATCTATACTCATCAGGCATATTGGCGTGTGGTTTTCTTTTCTAGTGGTGCCCTTTTCTGGTTTTGGTATTAGTATAATGCTGGCCTCATCAAATGAGTTTGGGAGTACACCCTCATCTTCGACTTGTTAGAAAGGGTTTGAGAAGAATTGGTGTTAATTCTTTTTTTAAATGTTTGGTAAAATTCCCAATGAAGCCACCAAGTCCTGGGCTTTTCTTCTTTGGGAGATTTTTGGTTACTGATTCAATGTTATTACTAGTAACTGGCCTATTCAGATTTTCTATTTCTTCCTGATTCAGCCTTGGTAAGCTGTACGTTTCTAAAAACTTTTCCATTTCTTCTAGGTTGTCCAGTTTGTTGATATATTTACCAGTGCCAAGGGGAAAGGATCACGCAGCACATTCTTTCCTAGCTTTTAGCAACTCAGCCACCTCCATGCCTCTAAGCAGCTCCCTAGCAGGGCTCAGAGGAGAGCAGGTGTGGGTCGGGGCAGGACCATGGGTTTTGGATCCTGCAGTTCTGGGCTCAGATGCCAGCTTGGCCTCTATTCACTGTGCGACCCTGGGCAGGGCATCACATATCTTTGAGCCTCGGTTCGCTCAGCTCTACACTGAGCTGCAGCAACCTTGGAGGATTATTATGATGACGGGCCTGGGACACAGACATCTGAAAAAAAAGGAGCTTGGGGTGTATGGGCCTAGGCAGGTCCACTCTGCTGGGGCGCAGCCACGGAGAAGCAGGAGGGCCCTGGTGAGTCATGGCTCCCTGGATGAAGCTTTTAAATGCTTTGTTCAAGGGTACTTGAAAGAAGAGAGCAGGGGGCTTATGGGGTCAGGATGCTGGCTTTGACCTCCTAAACCTTCATTCAACTCCCATCTACTGAGCACCCACTACCTGCCAAGCCCTGGGCCTTCTCTGAGGCCCCAACATGGCTGAGCGGCAGGCCCTGCCCTTCAAGGCCCCCTCTGCCCAGTAGGCAGTGCTCCTATGGAGAGGGGCCTGAATGCTGCAAGACCCAAGTGGACTGACCCAGGCTGTGTCCTTGGGGACGGCTTGTGTGGTGGGTGTCACACACCGGGGATGTTTCACTGTAGTCACAAAGGGCCATCAGTTCATCCAGGAGGCAAGTGGAGAAGGTTACCCCAGGTGGCAGGAACGGCAGGTGCGGGGCTTGGGGTCCCACATGGGCTTGGAGGGCTGGAGCTCGGCCTGAGTCGTGCACGGCCAGAGAAGAGCATCCGGGGTACCAGCTGAGGGGTCTGATCACCTGGACTATATGGGAGGCCATGGAAGAGGCTGACGAAGGAATGGACAGGGTGAGATCCTTGTCATGGAAACATCAGCCCGGGGACTACGTCAGGGGAGAATTAGAAGGGCCCAGAGAGGGGATGCCCAGGTTCCCAGCGCAGGAAAGCCACCACCTGGCTGTGTGTCCTGGCCTGAGTTTCCCCATCTGCAAAGAAAAGAGATTGCGCCGAAGGATGCTAATGGTGACTTCCCGCTGTGAGACGCCGTGGAGCTGCTCCCTGGCCCTCTCAGCTTTGTGTGCCAGGCCAGGCCTGTGGCAGCCCAAGCGAGCGATGGCGGAATGGAATTCTCAGAGGCTTTCAGAAGGAAGGGCTCCTGCGTGTCCCTGCCAGCCCCTGGCATGGCTGGAAAGGCTAAAACCGAGGTGCCGTAGAATCCGGGCTTCTGTGAGCCACCCCATTAATATTCCTTCACAATAAGCCTTGCCAGACAGGGGGGAGCCAGGGGGCAGATGGGGCACTGAGAGGCCAAGTAATCTGCTTGAGGTCACCCAGCAAAGCAGCGGCAAGCTGGGCCAGGCCCCAAGCCTCCAGATGTCCAGTCTGATGCCCTGCCCACTGGACCATGAGGCCTTTAATGAGGCCACCTCCGCAGGGGCTGTGAGCTGGCCCACCGCCCAGGGCCGGTGACTTGCCAGGCGTCCCAATCAGCCGTTCTGAAAGGCCCTGCCCTCGGCCGCCAGGCTCACTGAGACCGGCAGCGAGCGCGTCAGCCGAGACTGGCGTTTCTGCGCGGCGGCCCCTGGGTCCAAGCATGCCCGGCCCTCTGGCCAGGATCCCCAGGGAAGAGGGCGCTGTCCAGGGCCTGTCTCAGAGGTTGGCGGGGTCACCTGCAGGCTCCCTCTCCTTCTAGACCCGCAAGGGCCCCCTTCTCCTGAGCTGCGGAGTCCACAGTCAATGTCAGCAGCATCTCTGGGCAGCACAGCCTTGATGCCTTCCTCTGTCCTGGAGCCCGTGGCCCTTTAGGTACAGAAGAAAGAGAGCACAGAGGTTGGGTGGGGAGACCGGGCCTGGGTCACACAGGGAGATGGTGACAAAGGCAAGATTCCCGTGGGCTCTCCGGACTTCCAGGACAGCCCTCCTGTCCTGCCCCGTAAGGTCTGAGCTTTGTCACCACCGGGGTGACCCCTGCAAAAGCCACCCAAAGCAGGCAGAGGGGCACGGACCCTGGGCTCCTGCGTGGGCATTGGCGGGAGAAGAGGGAACACCTCCCCGGCTGCCGGGGCAGAGGCCTGGATCTGAGTCCCGGCCCTGCCACCTCTTCAGCTCTTAGGGGCCCTGGGCCTTGAGGAATTACTGGGTAACCCACGACAGGAGCGCCCCGAGGACCCCTCCGTCTGAAGCTGAGTCTCCCAGGGGCTCCAGGGCAGCCGCAAGCACGGCTGGCAGCCGGGCCCAGCCGGGGAGGGGCGGAGGGGTGCCACTTTCTTCCCAGGGCTTAACCTCCCCCTCCCTCCCCTCCCCTCCCCTCCCCTCCCTGGGGCTTCCACACCCTCCCCCCACACACACCCCTCAAAGAGGCTCAATTCATGTGGGCCCCTCCCCCAGCCCAGCCCAGCCCTTCCCAGAAAGTGCCCGGCTCTGTCCCCCACTTCCCCCGGGCCAGCCATTTGTAGGGGTGTCACAGAAGGAGGGGGCCGGGAGGGGCAAAGTAGAAAAGCACATGCCCGACGAGAACAAAACCCCCGACACCCCACATTGCGTTCCACAAAGCTGCAAACACACAACAGCGAGCGGCATCTGTGCGGAATAATAAAGCGGGTGTGGACGTGTGGTTCTCACAGGGCATTGGGCCGAGCCCGGGCAACGCGAAAGCATGCATAGCTAACGCTCCTGTCTGTGTGAAAGCCTTTGTCGAGGCCCCGCTCCGCCAGGGACCCAGGGCCCACGGCTTGGCAAGGGCCCGAGACATTTCTTGGAATGGGTTCCTGTTCATCACTGACACTGGTAATGAGAAATTTATACACCATCCTAAGCGGATAAATTAATTTCGAACACTTTAGACTTTGGAAGACAATGCTTCCTGGCAGGACCCTTTATCACCCCTTTTATTAAAAAAAAAAAAAAAAAAGAGGAAAGAAACAAAGGAAGGAAGGAGGAACTCCCCACCCCGTCCTTGGGACCATCCAAACACAACCTGTGCTCCTGGCCCTGGCGCTGCTGCCCTAGCTGGGGGAGCCCTTCAGCCCCCTGTGGGCTGGGGCCCTGGGTCACTTTCTCGACTTGGTTTTGGTGTGTGCTGTCCCCCTGCCCCGACGGAGCATGACTTCCGCTCACTCCTGCCTCCTGCGAGGTTGGCATTGGGGCTGAGGACTGGGGTTTCTCAGGCTGCGTTTCTGAAAGGTAATTAAATTGTGATAATGTTTCCATTCGGACACGGCTCCGGAGGAGGCTGGAGACTCATCACACAGGCGTGTCCTCGCTGTGCACCAGCCTGGCGAGAGCCCTGCCGGGGGCCACCGTGTCCTCGGTGGGCCCACATCCCCACCGGCGGGGGCTGGCCGTGCCCTCAAGGTCCTTGTCACCCCCTCAGGATGACGCCGTCTGCAGCCGGGGCTGTGGCGGTGGATCGGCGTGGGTGTCAGAGGCAAGGAGGTGGAATGATGGGCCCCAGACCCTGCAGACCGTACCCCGGGAAGCTGCGCACATTTGTCCAGGGCAGGAAAGCCTTGCCTTCTTGGCCTGAGACCTCTTTTTTTGGCCAAGGCACTTCGCTGGTCAGAGGAGTGTCCAAGGGCTCCTCCGACGTGCAGCCCCCTGGCCAAGCTCGCCTTCTTGCAGCCGCAAGCGGCAAATCTTTCCTCCTGGTGGCACCCCCCCACCCCATGACTATATGTTCTCATTGTTACCCAAATGCCACCCACGTTTCACGTCCAGGCCCACTGAGCCCCTCCTCTGCAGGCTGTCCTGCCCTTGGGCTCCTTGGAACCCCTGCCGGGAGCCTCCGAGAGATCCTGTCATCCCCTGAGCTGGCTGAGGGCTCCCCGAGTCCAAATAGTCCCACCTCCCAGACAGCGACTCCCACCCTTTTCCAAGTTAGAGCCCACGTAGAAAGTTAGCAATTCACTGAATGCACTTTGGAGCAAAGGGATATTAAGTACAGTAGAGGTAAAAAAAAAAAAAAAAAATTACATTTTCACTCTATTTGATAAAATTATGCTAAGAAAATAAAAATAAAACTCGTAAGGTAATGCACTAAATTTAAATAAGCATTCAAAAAGCAATCTTTTTTTTTTTTTTTTTTTTGCGGTACGCGGGCCTCTCACTGTCGTGGCCTCTCCCGTTGCAGAGCACAGGCTCCGGACGCGCAGGCTCAGCGGCCATGGCTCACGGGCCGAGCCACTCCGCAGCACGTGGGATCTTCCCGGACCTGGGCACGAACCGGCGTCCCCTCATCAGCAGGCGAACTCTCAACCACTGCGCCACCAGGGAAGCCCCAAAAAGCAATCTTTAAAAAATTAATTAAATGAGAAACAGCTGCTCCCATAACAAAAGTTGTTTGTGTCAGATTTAATGCTCGAGGTGGCTGTACGGGATTCCAGAACAAGAGGGTTTTTGTTTGTTTGTTAATTTTTATTTTGAAATCATTGTAACTCACATAATGTTGGGAACAGAGTAGGGAGAGGTCCTGTCCACCCATCACCCAGCTTCAAGCCATGGTGACGGCTTACGTAACCACAGCGCATCGTCCAAACCAGGAAACCAGGTCTTCATAACAACGATCGATATCCTCCAACTTGCGAAAACCCCCTTGACAAGAAACAATCTTCACACAAATAGGAGACGAAAGTTTAAAACTACCTTACAACAATTGAAACTATATTTTAAAAATCTAACAACTGTTTTTCTCTTTCTTTCATGGACAGCTGTGACGTTGAAATGCCTTGTGATTATACAAGCAGAGGTCGTACCCTATTGAATTTTTTTCCTGCAAAGGGTCTTTCCATCGTGATTAAGCAGCTCTGGCTTTTGTGGTTGGCTCAGTCATCTGCAGTGGTGGGGGATCGACAGAGAGGCCCCCCTACTTTAGGCGTGCGAAGTGGGGTCTGAGGGCTGCTGCGGGGCTGTGCTCCTTCTCCCGCATTCCTGCCTGTATCTCAAGCAGCAGGAGCCCGAGTCCCTCCGGCCATGCCTTCTGCAGCTGCCGGGCGGCTCCTACTGTTTCTCGACACCTCCTTCAGGAAGCCTTCGGTGATTTGGCCCATCTCTTCCCCAACGCTGGGAGCACAGGTCACACTCCGTGGCGTTTCCCATGTCCTGGTCTCTGTCTGCCATGGAAGCTCAGCATCCTGAGGGCGGGGCTGGCTCTGATTCCTCTTGGTGCCCCGGGCACACTGCCCCGCCCGGCCCACGGCTGGGGCTCAGCGCTTGAGGAAGGCAGAAAGCTCCTGCCCGGGCTCTCTGTGATCTCTCCTCCTCCACCCCAGCAGCCCCAGCTCACAGGCTCCCTGCTTCACCAGCCAGCCTGTTGCCATGTGCATGACTGTCAGAGCACGCTGCCCCCTGCCCTCTGCCCACTTCCTGCCCCAGCGCTGCAGCTCCCCCGGCAGACGTCCTGAGCCTCAACCTTGCTCAGCCCAGAGCCCTCGGACACCACCCTCGGGATGCTGCTCCTGGGGGAGCTGCCCCCGCCTCCTCGGGGACCAGGTGGGAGCGGAGCGCAGTGGGACATCGGCTCTGCCAGCAAACACGCATCTGTACCGGGTCCGAGCTGGGCTTCTCGAGGCCGCCAGGCGGGAAGGCCAGCCGAGCCCCAGGTCGTGGGGACAATCGGGAACAAGCAGTAGCCCGGCCTGGCCACCCTGTCGCCCCTCCTACCTCCTCAGGCCTTTTCCTTGAACTGCACTGCTGGGCCAGCCCCCTCGCCTCTGCTCACCCACCTTCCCGGCTCCCCCTTCCCGGCCCCTGCTCTCTGGTTCCCAACCCTCCCTGGGCCACCCCCTCTTTCCTCTCCCCCCCTCCCTGCCCCTCTGACTCTTTTGACCGTTTTTCGGAATCCAAGAGCAGTGCCTCACATTTTGTTGGGAAATCCCATCTTGGTGGGTCCGACTCCTTGTGCTGATGGGTCCAGCAAGGCCTCTGGGTCTTGACTGGTGCCCCTGACTGTGTGTCCCCCGGCTGCCCCGCCCCGGCACCAGGGAGACTCGCCAGCGTACCCTAAACTCAGGGAGGGCCAGGCTCGGCCCCGGGTCGTCCACACCTGGGCACTCAGATCAGGCCTCGGACCCCAGCAGACTTGGGTAGGGTTCTGAGCTTTGGAAAGCTGAGTAGGAAAAGCAGAGAAGGGTCAGGGAGATGCAGCAGCTCTGGGCTGTGGGCTGGCCCAAGGCTGTGCTCAAGTCCCGTGGCACCGTTTCCAAGCCGTGTGGCCCAGGACTCCGTAGGAAATGGACCCCGATCGCTTTCCTCTCCTGCATAAACCCACTTGGACTTTTATTCACAGTAAGGAAAAGAGTCCAAGCTCTTTGCCACAACCTACAAACCCTGCATGTCCACCTGCCCTTCGCATCCCTAGGACCCCTGGCCCCTCAGGGTGGGCCAGCCGGGCGTCTTTCTGTGTGTCACCCTGCAGATTTCTGCCTCTTGCTGCACCCCTGCTGGTCCCCCTGAGCCTCACATGGCTCTGGGCTCCTCCTTCTGGCTCTGACATCACCCCCACTTAACGGCCTTCCCTGATCACCCTGCTAGCGTTATCTGTGTCTCCCCGACATCCCTCCAGCCGGCGTCCTCGGCCCTGCTGTGTCGTGGGATGGCCGAGGAGCACGCTGTGCAGGCTCCAAAGGTGAGATCCCTGTGACCTCAGGCCCTCGAGCTCTCTGTGCCTCAGTTTTCCTCATCCGTAAAATGGGAACAATGACAGCACAGACCTCAGAGGATCATTGAGTTTAGAACACTGCCTGGCATTTAATAAAGTTTTAGTTCTATTATCATCTTCTACAATTGCCTAATTCATCTTCGTGTGTATTTTTTAGCTGCTCTCCTCCACCAGCCCCCTCCTCTCCCTGGACTGTGAGAGCAGGGTGCCTCTGGATGCTCTTGCCTCCGCTGTATCAGCAGGACCCAGAACGTGCCTGGTGCATACTAGGCATTCGCTGAATATCGTTTGGACAAAAGGATGAACAAAACCTAAATACGACCCCTGCCTTGCCTTCTTCTCCACCTCCCTGAGTTTCAGATGCACCCAGAGGAGCTGATGTTTCACGGGTGGTTTGAGGATGAGCTCCATGGGGCCTCTGTTCAAATTTGGGTCCTACTACTTCCCAGCCTCGTGTCCTTGGGCGAGTCACCGAACCCGTCCAAGCCCCGGCTTCCTCAAATGTATGATGAGGATAATTAAACCGTCCCAACCTCAGGGGGTGGCTGTGAGGATTAGACAACAATAGGGTTATAAAAGGACCTCATCATTTTTGCCTCCTGCTTGGAGGCTTTCTGTCACCTGCATACTTGATGAACACCTTTTCCAGGTCTCGACTGAATGCACGGATAACCGTGCTCCAGGGCGGAGCGGGCCACGGTAACCGCGCCCTGTGTCACTCTGCCAGAGACCTCCACCTGGATGATCTGAGGCCAGCGGTCACTCCCTTGGAAACACAATCGTTGACCCAGTTGAGAGTCCAGCAACCTGTTGTAACATGGCCTCAGCATCCCCGACGTCCTGAACATGTCGGCGGAGCCGTGAACCATCCAGGCGGGGTGTCACTGATTCCAGCACCCCGAACGCTAGAGATGCTTGCAAATACTTTCTTAAAACAAACACACTTTTCGTTTGTTTCAGGGGCCACTTCCTCTGACCTCTGAAGCCCACAGGTCCGAGAGAGAGGAAGAGATGAGTCTGTCATAGCCTTTTCTCTGGAGGGACACATTCCTTCCCAATTCTTTCCAAACCCTCCTCCAAGTTTCAGAAGAATGTAGCTGTCATCGAATGCAAGTCTATGTGCCTGACAGACAGTGAGGCCAAACAATACTGAAACGTTGGAATCTGGAGCAGAGAAAGGTATATTACAGGGTCAGACAAGGTGACAGGTGGCTCGTGCCTCTGAAATCCCCGGGCTCCCCGAAGGGTTTCATCAAAGCATTTTTTAAAGCCAGGTGAGGGAGGGGGTGTGGCTGGTTGCTGCAGACTTCTTGGTGCAGGAATCCTTTGTCCACGAAGGTCAGGTCACGGTGTTCCTGTAAACCTCCAACAAAACAAATGTCATTCCCTGTTCTGCAACTGTTTATCTCTGTAGGAATGGACCTTATCCCCTTAAAGGTCAGGGCCTTGAGAATGGGCTCTCCTGTGTATTTCAGGCTAGAGGCTACATTCTTAACTCGAAGCAAAAGCAATAGAATACAAAGGGTACGGTAAAAGAAACTGATCTAATATGGAGTCAGGTTTGTTCTTCCCTATGATGTGGCTGGTTTACAGGGGCAGGGGAAGGAAAGTGACGTATTTATCAGCCTTCTTGGAAAGTCACATGCAGCTCTCTCCTGCACCTGTCAGTATCACCCTGCAGGCAATGTGTGATCATCCTATTTCACAGATGAGGAAAGTCAGGCGTCACCACGTGTTCAAGCTCACACACACCGGCTCTCTCTAGATCCAAACCCCGTCCCCTTTCCCCGACGCCACGCTGCATCCTATCAGCTGGAGTTGCTATAAATGTACTTGCTTCCCACCTGGGAGATGACAGATTTGGTCCTGTGTCCTGCGAACACGACTTCCGCAAGAGTCCTGAAAGGAAGGTCTGAGTTCACATCTGCAAACCGCCCTGGTAGACTGGGAGCTCATCTGTCTGAGTCAAGAAGCTGGGGCTTTGTTTGGGGCCACCAGCTGCTCTCTGGCCGTCCCCTCGCCTGTCCTGGGGCTGCCTTCCCTCTCTGGGATGCGGGGCCAGCCCCCCCGTGGGACGACCCTTCTTCTGGCTGACACAGGGAGCCTCAGCCTTCTCTGCCTTTCATCCCCACCATATGAACACGATTAAGCCTTCAACATGCTCTAACTCATTGCGGGGATGCCCAGGAAATGAGAAAGACCTCTTTCAAATCAACAATGACCACTGTTGACAATGGAAGTATAAACATGACCTTAATACATGAATCGCCAATCATCAGCCCTGTTAATAAACACTGTCTTTGTCACACACACGTGTGGTTCAAGGATGATGCTTGCATCGGCTGGGAGGGGCCCGCTAGGGCTTGGGGCCACCCAAAATGCAAATCAGAAGAGAGGGGCCGCATTCCCTCAGCCCCCAGCACCGTCCTGTGGGGTGACCGAGCTGACTTGCTGGGTTGCTCAGAAGACCAGCGGTCAGGAAATCTGGTCTGTACTCGCAGCCCGGGAGAAAGCTTTCTCTGTTTAGTTCAGGACAGATGGGCCCTCAGAAGACCAGCACGCAGCCGCACACGCACACCTGTGCGAGGCCCACGTGTGTTTTTCCAGGGACGCCATCCAGTTGTGTGAAGTGATTAGAAGACTCTGGAAGCCTCCTGTTTTCACACACCACGTGCAGACTTCCATCAGGCCTTTTTTTTAGTTATGGTTGTAAAGTAACAGAGACCAAAATAACCACGCTTAAGCAAGATAGGATATGATTTCTGTCTCAGAGAAAAGTCCAAAGGGACGCCCTGTAGGCTGGCTTGGCGGCCCTCTCTGTGAAGTCCTCAGGGGCCCAGGTTCCTTCTAGCTTTTTGCTCGGCCATGTGTGGCCTCCGTTCCCAAGGACACCTTCATGGCCAAACGGCTATTCCAACCATCAACCCCACAGTCCAGCCCACTGGATAAAGGAAGGGATGGAGGGGAAGGGAGTAAGAGTCCACAGCTGTCTCTTTTTAAAAAAGTTTTATTGAAGTATATTTGATTTATAGTGTTGTGTTGATTTCTTCTGCACAGCAAAGTGACTCAGTTATACATATATATTCTTTTTCATATTCTTTTCCATTATGGTTTATCACAGAATATGGAATAAAGTTCCCTGTGCTCTACAGTGTAGGACCTTGTTGTGTATCCGTTCTATAGATAACAATTTGTATCTAGTAACCCCCAACTCCCAATCCATCCCTCCCGCACCCCCCCACCCTTAGCAACCACAAGTCTGTTCTCTATGTCTGTGAGTCTGTTTCTGTTTCGTAGATAAGTTGATTTGTATCGTATTTTAGACTCCACATATAGGTGATATCATATGGTATTTGTCTCTCTCTTTCTGACTTACTTCACTTGCTATGATAATTTCTAGGTCCATCCATGTTGCTACAAATGGCCACATTTCTTTTTTTATGGCTGAGTAGTAGTCCATTATATATATGTACCACATCTTCTTTATCCATTCCACTGTCGATGGACACTTAGGTTGTTTCTATGTCTTAGCTATTGTAAACAGTCACAGCTCTCTCTTAAGTTCCCAGAAGCTGTCACATGACACATCCCTTAGCCAGAAGTTAGTTCTGTTATCACCTTTTGCTGTAAGGGAACCTGGGAAATGTCCTCAGTCCAGGTGACCCCTTGCAATGGAAGAAAGAAGAATGGGTACATCGAATCAGGGTTCCATCCTGTGCGGCTAGGTCACTTTTTGGCCTGGTGAAAGGATCCACAACCAGTATTCACTTCTCTGCAGCCAGAAGAGAGCTCTGGAACTGGCCAGTTCAATCCCCTTCCCTCCTGTTTCACAAATGCTAAAACTAGGCCAAGAAAAGGGAAGTGACCCTCACAGATGACATGCCTCACTCTCTGCCCCCAGGTGCCCTTGTGTCCTGGCTCCCGGCCACAGCCCCTGTGTGACAGAGAAGGCAGGTCAGCAGAAGAGGGTCTGGTGGCAGTGAGGAATTGGGGAAGGGCTCCTGAGAACCTGTCAGAGGCCAGACAGCAGCCTAGACGTTTTACATCCATCACCTTAGTTAAAAACTCCAACAATCGGTAAGGAGATAAGGACTACTGATTTACAGACGGGGAAACTGAGTCTTGGAGAGGCTAAGGCCTTTGCCCAAGGTCACAGCTGCTGAGCAGCAGGGCTGATGGGGGGGGGGCGGCGTTACTTGGGTCTGTCTCATCTTTCTGCTGCACCTAGAAGCCACTCTGTCACCCCCAAGCCACCCTTGTCCCCGGGTCTGAGTGGCCCTCTTGTGGGGCACACGGGAGGAAGCAGCAGTGTCCAGCGTGGGTCACGTGCCTCCGGACAGGGCCAGGCTTCTCCTCTCTGAGTCCCTTCCGCCCCCTCCCACGCACATCCCCATGCTGCCTGTTCTCCGTGGTCCTGGCCACACAGGAGTATGCGCAAACCGCAGCCCCCCTCCGTCTAGTCGGCCAAGGGATCATGACTGAGCCCAGAAACATTCCAGGCACTTTGGACAGGCAGCCTCTCTGGGCTCAGTAGGCTCATCTGTAAACTGGGCCCAACGGTACCGGCCTTGTGGCACTGCAGGGAAGAGAGGGTCAGTGGGAGCCCCCGTCCCCTCCCCTCCCCCTTCAGCCCTGGCCGGGGTCTGATGATGCCTCTGGGGCCTTGCTGTCCTCTCCTTTGTCTGCTGTGCCCTAGAGACAGGCTGGGAATGCCCTGGAGAGCCTGTCTTACCATTGGCTTTCTCCCTGCCTCTCGCACCCTCTTTCTCAGCACCCCGTACCCGACACTGGCCATGCTGAGGGGAATCCATCCTGGGATGCCTTGAGAAGCTCCCAGGCTGGCAGATGGCTGCCTGGAGGGGTGGGTTGTCCAGCAGGGTCAGCTGGTGGCCCTCAAGGGCCTGACCCCAGATGGCTCCCCCGGCTCTCTGGGGAGCCTGGTGGGTGTGCTCTGTGATGAGACCCCCCCCCCAAAGCCCTGATACCGTATGAATGTCACCTCCAGGGGCTGGTGCAGGGGCAATCACGGCCACTGCCCTGGGCCGCAGGGCAGGGCTCTGTGTCAGAAGAGGGCATGCTGCCTGCCAGGCCCCTGCTGGGGATTCTCCTGTGGGCTCGAGGACGCTTCCCCTCCCTTCTTTGCTCCCTCCCTTCCCTCTGCCTGGAGTGCCCTTCCTGACTGCTTTTGTCCAGATGAATCCTACCTGTCCTCACAGTTTAGAGCAAGTGCTACCTCTTTCAGGGAATCCCCCAATCCCCAGGTGATTAGATACCCCCAAAGGGGCCCTCCCCGCTTCATCAGAAAAATACCCATCATCTGAGCTGTCATTGTTCGGGTCCCTCCTGCCCATGAGCACCTTGGGAACAGGGACCAGGCTTGGTTCACCCCTGGGGGTTCTGGAAAACTCTGCCAAATGAGTGAATGGACTTCTCAGGCCTGGAACAAAGTTGATCCTTAGCAAATGCTGGCTGGAAGCCTGAATGAGTGATTGTAGAAACGAATGAAGTTTCTGGGAAATGGGGGTGGGAGATGCACAAACCTCACCTTCGTTCCAGTTTTATCTGGGACCACCCTATTGTCCACAGTAAGTGAAAATAACTGTGGACGCTCATGTATTGCCTGCTCTGTACCAGGCATCACTCTCAGCACTTGGTATGCAACCTGTTCAATCCTCACAACACCATTATGAGAAAGCTGCTTGTGTGAGTCTGCTTGGTCTGCCATAACCAAATGCCGTACATGGGGGGGCTTAAACAACAGAGATTTATTTTCTCCCAGTTCTGGAGGCTGGGTGTCCACGTTCAGGGTGCCAGCAGAGTCAGGCACTGTTGAGGACTCTTCCTGGCATGTAGACTGCCGCCATCTTGCTGTGTGCTCATGTAACCTCTTTGTGAGACACAGAGAGGGAGGGAGAGCGTGTGCTCAGGTGTCTCTCCTTGTAAGGGCACTAATCCCATCATGGGGGACCCCACCCTCACGACCTCATCTAAACTGAATTATCTGCCAAAGGGTCCACCTCCAAATACCATCATGTTGGGGGGAAGGGCTTCAATATATGAATTCTGAGGGCATATAATTCAGCCCATAACGCTGCTAAGTGTGTCCATCAATTTAGGCTGGGTTATGCCATGGCAACGAACAATCCCAACATCTCAGTGGCTGAGAGCAACAGAACTTGATTTCTTGCATTTGCTACATGTCCAGTGCAGGTCATCAAGGGGCCTCTGCTTTTCATGGTCATTTCATTGGTCACCAAGAGAGTGGTGATGGGGGAGGGTGTGGCAAATCACTTAGCACTTCATTGGCTAAAGGAATTCGCAAAGCTATTTCTAAGTTCAAAGTAGGTAGGGAAACAAAACTACTGTTCTGAGTGTTCCAAGACTGTCTAAAAGAATATATTGTCTTTTGAAGAAAAAAAAGTAGAGAAGTACAGTCCTACCATGTGTCCAGAAGGAGAACTAGAGTATCTGTGAACAGCCCAAATGACCCCTGTAATCTTACCCCATTTTATAGATAGGTAAGCTGAGGCAAAGAGAAGTTAAGAAACTTTGCCCATGGTCACTCAGCTAATAAGCTGAGTGAGCCTAACGCTGTTCCACATCTCCTGTGCTGTCCTAGAGGAAGGCCAGGCCATATTCCACGGGCCCTAAGAGAAGCCCAGGAGAAGGCCAAATTCACACACCACTTGCCCTGTAACCTCTCCCACCATGGAGCTGCCACTGTCCGCCAGAGCAACACAGGAAGCATGTGATTCATTGGACTGGACCCAACTGGACTGAAGACGAGCCACTCATCTCATAGTTTTGCCACAGGCCAGCACTGATACATGCAACACCTAAGCATCTGGAGTTTCCCATCCAGTCGCAAATTCAAGCACACCTCTGTTCCCACAAGTGCCCCACAGCCCTTGACACGGAAGACTCCATCGCTCCACTCCAGGGTCCTTGAGATGCCTGGCACATCCTTCTATCCATTGGCACCAAGAATGAACCTCCAGGCAAATCCGCGTGAACATGGAAGGGCTGGGCCCTGGTTGCCGGGTGCTCTCTCCCTGCCCCCCTGTCCCTTGCAGCTTGGCATTGCTGCCCTCAACATTCTGCTGAGCTTCTTGGCGGCTTCTTCTTTGGACGGGTCCCTAGTGCTCAAGATGACCCCGGACATTCCTTTGCTGGCTCCTGCAGGGGTCCAAGCACCTCCTTGGTGGAAGTGAATTTCATTAAAAGTGTGCGTGGAGGTGATGTGAAGAGGATTGAATGAGGAAGAGCTCTCGTGTGGATGTCAGTTTCCCGCAGGGATGGCTGCTCAGCACGATCTGGGTGGATGTGGGTGAGGCTTGCTCCCTCTTGACATCAGTGGCTGGTCAGTTTGGAAACCTACTCTGTGGTAGACGGACAGACGGATAGATGGACGGACAGATGGTTGGAGGGATGAATGAATGCATGGACGGATGGGTGGATGCACGGACAGCCAGATGGAGAGATGAACGAATGCATGGATGGACGGACGGATGGACGGATGGATGGTGGGGCTGTAATCCTATGCAGTTTCCTACCACGTCTTTTCAGGACTGTGAGCCTGTGTGATCCTGGCACATGTCAGATCAGTACATGCTTGTGGAAAGAATGAATGAGTGAATGAGCGAGGCCAGAGGCCAGCACAAGGTCTGGGCAAGACTCACCAGGAATATATTGAACCCGGGCCCTCGGGTTCTTGCCCTGGTCCCATCGCAGCCGCACCAAGCGATCCTGTCCCCTGACGAAGGGGACACCGCTGTGCCCGGCATTCCTGGCCACAGCCCTGCACGTGAGGCAGGCGGAAGCGCACGGGAGACTCGGAGAGCGAGCGCCTTTTGGACAGCTTACCTCTTGGCAAGATTAAGCCGGCTCTCCACAGAGGGGCCCGTCCTGCAGGCCTGCCGAGTTTGCACCTTTTACCCGGCATCTGTCCCTGGGATCAGGAGAGCCAGGAGGTCGGATTAGATGGGTCAGCGCTCTGATTGACAGTGACACTTCCTCCCGTGCCCCCAGCTGCCCCCCCAGCCTCTCCCGCTGTTCCTCTCCTGCCTCACCCGGGCCCCATCCTGTTCCCGAGAGCGGCCGATGCTTCCTAATCTCCTTACCAGGAAATTATTTTCCTGGGTGTGAAATCCCTGGCCCGGGCAGGGGCAGGAGGGATGGCAGCAGATCAGCCCGCCCTGGCCTGGAGGCTGACCGCAGGGCCGTCTCCCAGAGACATCTGGCACGGGGGCGGAGACGGGTACAGCTCGGGCAATTCTACCCCAAGTATGACTCTGCCCCCCAGAGTGGGCTGTTCCCAAACTGCCTTTCCCTGTCTCCATTCAAGGGGCTTTTTCAGAACGGTACGTGTCTGCCAGGCAGTGACTGTCCCCTTCAGGAGAGAGCAGCGTGGGGATGGGAGTGGGGCACTGGCAGGAACCTGGCCCCCCGGAAGGCCACCTGGGACCCCGCCCTGGCCCTGCACCAGCTTCTCTGTGACTCTGGACACACCCCAACTTCTGCGACTCAGTTTCCCCCTGACATAACCATAAACGGACTCTGAGGTCAGGTGTGGGGTCTACACCTCACATCCCCATACCTGGGTGTGTATGATGGAAGAAACACAGCTGGGGGACCAGGGGAGCAGCCCTCCGCCCCAGAACATTCCTCAAAGGGGCTCAGGTGCAACTGGCAACACGTTTTGAGGGGATGTGTCACTGATATAGTTATTAAGACCGTGAAGAAAAACCTTAGAGGAAGCAGTGTGGAATCCGAGGCCGCTGCGTGATTCACAATGTCCCAAACCGGTGGCCAGACCACGAGATGAACAGGTCCAAGGACCAGGGGGAGGGGCAGCTCTTTAATGCACGCGCTGGCACCCACCCGTCAAGACCCCCACTAGGTGTCTGTGGCTGAGGGGGTGGAGGAAGGTTGGCCCAACTACACCACGGGGCTGAGTGACCTTGGACCATTGGTAACTTCTCTGTGCCTCAGTTTCCTCAACTGTGAAGTAGAGATACAGCAACTCTTAATCATAGGCTTGTTGTGAGGATTTTGATCTACGAATATGTGTAAAATTCTTAGACTGGTCCCTGGGATGAGTAAGCGCTTTATGATTACGACTATTATTATATTGTTATTGTCACAGAGAAGTGCTCAGCCCATTTCTTTCAATATTTTTTTAATTGAAGTATAGTTGATTTACAGTGTTGTGTTAATTTCTGCTGTACAGCAAAGTGATTCAGTTATACATATTATATATATATATATATATACACACATTCTTTTTAATATTCTTTTCCACTATGGTTTATCACAAGATATTGAATATAGTTCCCTGTGCTCTACAGTAGGACCTTGTTGTTATCTATTCCATATGTAATAGTTTGCATCTGCGAATCCCAAACTCCCGCTCCATCCCTCCCCCACCCCTTGGCAACCACTAGTCTGTTCTCTACGTCTGTGAGCCTGTTTCTGTTTCATAGATAGGTTCCTTTGTGTCATATTTTAGATTCCACATATAAGTGATATTATATGGTATTTGTCTTTCTCTGTCTGCCTTACTTCACTTAATATGATAATCTCTAGTTGCATCCATGTTGCTGCAAGCGGCATTATTTCATTCTTTTTTATGGTTGAGTAATGTTCCATTGTATATATGTACCACATCTTCTTTATCCATTCATCTGTTGTTGGACATTTAGGTTGCTTCCATGTCTTGGCTCTTGTAAATAGTTCTGCAGTGAACACTGGGGTGCATGTGTCTTTTTGAATTATGGTTTTCTCCAGATATATGCCCAGGAGTGGGATTGCTGGGTCATATGGTAGCTCTGTTTTTAGTTTTTTAAGGAACCTCCATACCGTTCTGCACAGTGGCTGCACCAGTCTACATTCCCATCAACTGTGTAGGAGGGTTCCCTTTTCTCCACACCCTCTCCAGCATTTGTTATCTGTAGGGCTAAACCCACGTTTTCTTTTAACTGCTGTGGGTTGAATTGTGTCCTCTAAAAAGATGTGTTGAAGTCCTGACCCCTGATACCTGTGAATGCGATCTTTTTTGGAAATAGGGTCTTTGCAGATGTAATCAAGTTAACACGAAATCCCACTGGAGTAGGGTAGGCCCTTTTCCAGTACGACTGGAGGGCGACAGACAGACAGGCACAGGGGAGAAGCCCTGTGGGGACAGGGGCAGAGATCGGGGAGATGCAGCTACAGCCAAGGAGCCCCAAGGCCACACTGAAGCTGGGAAGAGGTGAAGAAGGGCTCTGCCTGGAGCCTCAGAGAAGCAGGGCCCTGCGGACACTTGCTCTGGGACTTCTGGCCTCCAGGACTGTGAGAGAACACCTTCTGTCTTCAGCCACCCGTTGGTGGCACTTTGTTAGAGCAGCCCCTGGGGGCCGTTGCAATACCCAGAGGGCTGATGGTGGAGCCCGGAGGCCCAGCAGACGGTAGGTGCCCATCAGGCCGGCTGATCCGCACGGGCTCTGGTGTGGCTGACCGGGGCCCTCAGGGCTGCTGGTCGGGAGGAAGCACGGCTTTTTGTTGTGGGCGCCTGACCTCTTGGCCACAGGTCAGCCGTCAGAGGTGAAGAGGGTGTGGCTGCGGGGTTTTGCTGGCAGAGTCAAGGTTCCCGGGGTCAGTGACACCTTCGACAGGTTGCAGCTGCCTTTGAACCAGGCACTCTGGACGGACAGACAGAAAACAGGCCCTGGGGCAGGGCTCCCTCCTCCCCTCCCAGACTCACCCTCACAGGAGCCCCTGTGCCCCTGCGACACGTTGAATCTTTGCGAGACCCTCGGAGACGGGGCTGCCATGCTGCCTTGTCCTGGGAGCCCCGAGGGGAGGTGCTGGGGTCCCAGGAGAGAAGGAGAATCTCCCACATGCTCCCAGGCTGGGGGTGGGCGTCTCTGCCGGGAAGGCACAGGCACACCGTCCTACAGATATGGAGACTGAAGCTCAGCTGCTCACGCACCTGGCCCAAAGCTACACACTGAGCAAAGGGGCGTTAGGCTCTGACCCAGTCCCTCGGGCCCCACAGCCCGAGCCCTCCGTGTGCTGTTTCCTTTTTTAAGCAGGAAAATTTCCCCTCTGGCTCTTCTGAAAACTTCCACCCACCCTGTAAGCCCTTCCCTTGTCCAGTACCCTGGAATACCAATGCCATTAACTCTCCCTTATAGGTACCATTCTGATTGTCCTCCCGGATCAACATTTTCCTCCTGGGCCCTTGAAATTTCAAGCTCTACAGAACGAACAGACACAGGGCCTGGGGAAGGTGGGAGGGACCCTGGGGGCTTGAGTCCTACACTTGACAAAACCATTAACTTTCTCTCTCATTCTGGGCAGAATACAGGACCTTCTTGTGCCTTGAATGCCCTATGTATCCGTTACCTACTGCCAAACTGTCCCAAACTTCATGACTTCAGAGCTTTGGTCTGCTCGTGATTCTGCTGTTGAGGGAGGCTCAGCTGGGCTTGGGGTCCTCAGTGGCTACTCGCCTGTCGGGCGCGCAGCTAAGGCTGGCGGCTGGAGCAGCTGGCTTCCCCCCCACGGCTCCCCAGCAGGATAGCCATGTCTCTCACGGGGCGGCAGCAGCACCTGAAGAGGGCAAGGCCCGCTCTGCAGGCGCTCAGCGGCCCTCTGTTGCCTCCCTTACCAAACAAGGCACGTGGCCAAGTCCAAGGTCAAGGTGGGCGGGGACCCACAAGGGCAAGTAGAGCAGGAAGTGGGGTCGATGGGGGCATTTGCGTAATCATTTGCCACATCCTCTGTGTCCTAAATTAAAACATTTTAAAGCCAGAAAACCGTACCTAGAAGATCAGGTGGTCAGTTCTCTTTGTCTGACATCACACAGCAATCACGTAGGGCTTTACAATTTAGGAAAAAATCACTTTCAACATAATGATGCTGATTGATTTCTCCACCAACCCTCTGAGACAGGTGTCCTTAGAGAAGGGGGATTCAGAAAAGCAAGAGGCTAAGAGGTGGTGAGGGAGGTGCGACCCAGGCCGCACAGTGCCCGCAGCCCTACGTGAGGGCCACGTCTGTCCCTCTGAGCCATCCCCCTTGGGTTCTTCCCAGCGGCAGGGCTCAGCCCAGCAGAGGGTCTCTCCCTGGACCAGGCAGCTCTAGAAACCATTTTAGAAAGACCAGGGGCAGCGGTCAGTTTTTCCAACAGCCCTGAAGAGGGGGTGAGGGGCGTGATGGTCGCTGCTGCCCTGGGGGCCGCTCCCGGGGACGCTGATGGGTGCCCACCTGCAGTATGTCGAGCTGCTGCTGGCTGACTAAGAGGACTCTGAAGCTCAGGCTGAGGCCACGGAGACGGGGAGAAGGGCAGGGATTCCCCAGCCTCGGCGGCCGAGACCCCGTGGCCTGGTTTCCACACAGGTTGTGTTCCAGCAGCGTGGGCTCTAGCTGGCCTTGTGCCGTCACCGGCCTCAGGAAGTCCCCTCCTGAACCAGACGCTGCTTCCTACTATAGACCTGGGCTCCCTCCTCGTCCAGGGTCTCCTCGGGGACGCATTGTTCCTTCTGGCTGTGACGCCATCACCTGCCCATTCACACAGCGGCTGCTGAAGAGGGGAGATCCGGTGTTTACAGCTGTTCATGTACATAACGCGTGTGCCCGCTGTGCGGGAGGGGAGACCACGCTCCCGCGACACTTCCCAGGGAACAGAGTGTGTCCTGCTCTGTCGTCCTTTCTGAACGGATGTTAGGTCACCAATACCTGAGAACACACACGTCACGCTGGAGTGGGTGCACATGCACACACCTGCTATGTGGGCATCCGATTCGCAGGGTAAACACTGCTTACAGTGACGTCTAGTACGTGGGTACCTTGCTATGAAGTCTGTTTCTAAGCACCACACGTGCACGCTCATCTCGTATGTGGATCTGGCTATAGACACACACCCACAACAGTGATGTGCTGTGTACATAACTAGATGTGTCATCTTTGGACTTGTGTACCCACGTGTACTTCACCCACACCCACACATGCACAGCGCGTGTTCATGTGTACTGTACGAAATTTGTCTGGAAATGTACACTGGGGAGCCCGTATGTGTGTACCTGCTGTGTGTGTGTGTGTGTGTGTGTTCCCATAAACACGCAGTACGTTTACTCTGAACCCCTCTGTGATCAGACCACGTATGGGCGTGGCCACACAAGCACGTGGGTTCGTGGGGCTCTATGGACACCCAAGAGCCATCTCTGTCTGCTGAGTCAGCTGCCACCTCCTTGGTGCCCAGCTCCCTCCTTTCAGTGTTTGCAGACAGTCCTGGCACCTTCCCTCTGTCCTTAGCACTCCTAAGCCTCCCGTGACTCACTCCCCTAATCACAGGGTCTGGTCTCTCCGGAATATCCACCTGGAAAGCAGGGGCATGTGGCTGGGCCCGTGGCTGTGGTGAACAGGGAGGGGACTCACTTCCAAACACTGCCACTCCTTCCCCCGTCCCCACCCCTAGACGCCTAGGACCTGGGGGAGGCGCCCAAGGGCCAGGCCCAGGGTGCCCAGGTGCTTCTAGCTGGGCTCACCTTGGCCACCTCTCCGGAGCTGTGCTGCTTCCCTCAGGACGCACCAGGCACCCCCCCACCCCCGACCTGAATTGACCCACGGCTCTATCAGCTCATGTCTTTCACTCCCTCAGTCTACATGGGTTTCGTCCAGCATCCGTTTCTCATGTATCATGAGGGTAGAATGCATTCCCCTTTCCTCAGGTCCCAGGAGGTGGAATTTTCCCCAGCATCCCTGGCCTCCTGCCCCACTTCTCACCCCAGAGGGGGCACGGGCCACCTGCCTGGGGGACTCAGCATGAGGACAGCCCAGCCACAGGGAGGGCACACACGGCTAAGCTTTTCAGAGCTGCCAGCGACCGGGGCAAGTCCAATTAGAGTCTGTCACATACCTAACCACAAACTCCGGTCCACCTCTTCTCATTAAAACTGGTGGTTTTATCTCCATCTGCCATAATTTTAACCTCCCAGTTAGTCCCAAACTTGAAAGTACACAGTATTTTTTTTTTAAATTCAGTCTCCTCTAACCCCAGATTCCTGATCCCCCATTTTGTGCCAGGGGTTGCATCAGGTCCTGGGGACACATAGACGATAATGCAGATGTGGTCTCTGCCCTCATGGAATGCACAGTCCACGGAGGAGGGACTGGCCAGGGCTTTAAAGGAAAGGAACAGACTGCAGAGGCAGACAATACTGGTTTGGTCAGGGAGGGTTTACACAGAGCAGTCAGTGAAGATCTATCCAGTGAGAAATCAGAAGGATGAGAGTCAGTCTTGCAGAAACAAGGGAAAGAGCGTTCTGGGGTGGGAAATAGCATGTGGAAAGGCCCTGAGGTTGAGTGTGGCTGGAATGTGGTGAGTGAGAGAAGAGAAGCAAGGATTGAGTTTGGAGAGAAAAGCTGGCTCGTCCCTCACAGGACACAGAGAGTAGACTGGCTTCCAACTGAACTGGGCTGGGGAGCCTTGAAAGTTTGGGGAGAGGGTAGTGACAAGACTCATGAGTTTTAAAGAGTGATCTGGCAGCTGTGATATCTAAAAGAGCAACCCCTCTGGGCAACCACAGAGCAGGCAGAGGGCAGGCATCATCTCAAATCCTGGGCTCAGCCCAGCAGAGCAGTGCTGATGGCTGGAGCCCTCCCCCAGCCATCAGCTATTAATACTAATACAGGCACGTCCCTGGCGGTCCAGTGGTTAGGACTCTGCGCTTCCACGGCAGAGGGCACGGGCTCAATTCCTGATCAGGGAACTAAGATCCCGCACGCCGTGTGGTGCGGCTGGAAAAATTACTAATACAACAAGAACAGCAACAAGACAGCTTCTCGTTTGTGGGCATCATCTCATTTAATCCTCGCCCCAGGAGCTAGGCATTATTTTGTATCTCCATTTGCCAGATGCAGAGACGAGACTCAGAGAAGTTAGGAAACTTGCCCAAGGTCACCCAGGCTTTCGGGCACCGAACGCAAGGGCATACACCGCTGCAGAGTTGGGGTGCCTACCCTCGATCTCCAGAAAGGGATGGATTTTGCTCCTGGTGAGAACTTTTCCTTGGATGTGTTACAAAGCTTGGTCTCAAACCTTTTTAAAAGGCACGAGAACTTTGCCATAGCGTTTGCTTAGTTCAGAAAAATATATGGACTTTTTTGGGGGTGTGGTCCAGGGTGGGGCAGAATCATGCCTGACGAGATGGGGGCACAGTTGCTACCCCTCGCCCAGCAACCTTCCAAAGTGGTGCCTCTTCACGGCTGTTAAGATGATGACAGAAAGATGAAACTCGGGAGGTTGGAGTGTTGGGGAAGCACGTGAAGCGGGAGCCGCAGGGGTGCCTTTCTGATGGGCTCATTTTCCCATCAGCCAGCAGTGCCCTAGTCCAGGCTCCCTCCCTTGGATGCGAGAATAGGGCAGGCCACTAATGGGGGCCCTGAATACCCCCAATGTCCCACCATCAGGTCCTGACCTCCCAGGAGGGGGGAAATATAATTGCTGGAGATTTGATAGAACTATCAAAAATACATCAAGTCAGCTACCTAAATTGTGAAACATGCTGGAAAAACGTCCTACCGTATAAGAAATCATCTCAAAGCAAGGTCACGACTGTCATCTCTTAACAGATGTCCACCACGGTATCCACGTTACCTGTGCCACCCCCAACACACACACACACACACACACACACTCTCACACGCACACTCACATGCACACTCACACAAAGACCTACATTTTCTTTCTTAGCCTAATATTCTGAAACACATGGATTCCCCATGTCTGATCAGGCTTCCATGCAATCAGTATTTTTCTACCTATCACACTTTTTTCTTCCAGTTCACCAATTCTCTTTTCAGCTGTGGCCATTCAATGGTTTTTAATTTCGAGGACCGGCTTTTATGTTAATTTCCCGGCTTGGGGCTCCTGCTTGGGGCCTGCCGCTGGCATGCCTTTAAGGCCCACGCTTCCACCTGGCACAAGCTTGAGCTCTCAACTTCGCCCGGAGGCTTTAAAAATCCCATTCAGAGCCCTGAGCAAAGGGAATGCACCCCCTTTTCTGGGTTAGTCTCGTTTTCAGAGACAGCGGCTGCCTTTCCAGTGGTCTAGCTTTCTGCAAAGGTCCCCTCTCCAGCCTCCCACCTGCTCAGGCCCCGGGCCATATCTCCTGCCCCAACCTGGATATTAAAGCCCAGCCCCAGCACTGCACCCTGCCCCCCGCCTCTGACCCCACGGGCAGCTGAAGCAGCTGTGGTCTCTCCTTGTTGCTGGCCCTGGAAGCTCCCTTTCCTTTAAGGTCGGCTCTGCGCTTGAAATCTTTCTTAAATGTCACGTTGGCTCTGTGCGCACTTCCCGATGCTTGCGTCAGAAGGTGGTGGGCAGGGGAGTCCACATTCACTCAGTCTGCCACGTTGTCAGAAATCCACACTCTTAGATATTTCCCCTCTGTGTGTCCTTATCAGCTCTTAAACGACTTGTAAGCATGAGTTTTAGTGGCTACTGTTGTGGTCTTACTTATGGCACGAAGAGTCACAAAGCCAGGGTGTGTGCGCCATGGCAAGTAAGCAGATGCTGTAAGCCCATCTCACAGATGTAGAAACTGAGTCAGCGAGATGATGTAATGTGGTCCAGACCGTGGGCCTGGCGGGGGTGGAGGGGCCACAGTTCCAATCCAGGATGTTCCAGTCCACGTGTTGCCACCCACCGGAGGCCTCCTTGCCAATCACATGGGAAGACTAAGAATGACAGTCATTGATGGTCATTCATAGACGAATCTGTGAACAGCGTGGGTGGGCCTCCACTCAGGAAGGCTTCCCAACAGGAAGGGCACCTATTTCTTGGTAAAGTCCTCAAACGGCCAGAAGCCTGCTTCAGAGGGTCCTCTCTCCCATTGACTTGGTGTCCCACGCTCCCCAGCCGTCCCCCTGCCCTGCCCCAGAGGGAACACTACTCAGTCAGCTGAGCGGTGGTGAAGCCCCCCTGCCCCGAGAGTCTGCCCCCACCAGGACATTCTGTCCACCCGGCCGTGGAAGGCCTGCCTACCGGTTCAGACGAGCATCTGGCACCTGTGGGCACCTGAGTTTGGGCAGCCGCGCTGGACAGGGGCAGCTGAGGCCACTCCCTGACCCTGAGTGTCCTGTGGGGAGGGTCAGCCTCTCCCTCAAAGCCCTGCAGACCAGAAAGTCCCCGGGGAGGGCCAACTGGGAAACTCACCGCGGGCTGGACCAGAGCTCCCAGAACCAGGCTGAGACGTTGCAGACCAGGGAAGTCCCCCAGCTTAGATGGTGGGGGAGTGGATCTGAGTTCAAATCCCAGCTTTGCTTTAACCTCGGTGTCTCTGCTGGGTTAACAGTGCTGCCCCGTAAAGATGCTTGAGAATTACAGGACAGCGTGTGTGAGGAGTGTCACTGCGTCTCGGGGACAGAGCAGACACTCCGTGAATGGGGCTGGGCTCTCGGAGCGCCCTGCGAGGTCACAGAGTCCCGGGGAGTGGAGGAGACTTGACAAGCTACTGTCCTTCAGCCTTGGGATTCGGAGAGGGATAGATGGGGGATGGGGAGAAGAAGGGGTGCCTCAAGTCCTAATGTGCTCAGAATCACCGTAGTGGAGACGGGCTGTGGAGTATATGGGAACCCTCAGACTCTGCTCTGAAAATCCCGTACACTTTTCTGAAACTCGAACGCCGCTCTGACACAAAAAGTTTACTTCATGGGCACAGATCTCGTTAGTGGTTCAGCTGGTCTGCGTGGAGCCTAAGTATTTGCATTGCTCAGACATCCGCAGGTGATGCTTATGCTGTAAGTCCCCGGACCTCAGTTCGGGGAGCAAGGGAGTAGGGGTCCACGTGGAGGGCAGGGCTCCCACTGGGCCCCCACAGGAGGGAAGAGTCTTGGACTTGTTGCACTGCCTTCTGGGCGGCCGTTTGGCCCGGCAGCACTTTCACTGGCTGAGTTCACTCTGCTGCCGCCGCTGGGAATGACGCTGATGACAAGATGAAGACGCGGGGGGTTGGGCGGGTACAGGGAGGGGCGTGGCTCATCCCTCACCCCTGGGCCCTGCAGCAGTGGTGTGCGGCAGGCTGTCCCTCCCTCTGCCCCTGTAAGAAGGGTGTCGCTGGCTGGAGGCCAGAAGACTCCTACCCCAGTCATCCTGAAGCTTTAAGACCCCCAAATGACCTTGGGATTTTCTAAGGCTGGGGCCCCTTCCCCATCATAGGGAAAGCCGGGCGCAGTGGCTGGGATTCATCCTCCCCGCGTCCCAGGGACAGGGCCTGTGATATGGCTGCTTCTGCCCTTGGGAATCCAAGGTGGGTCCTGAGGGCCCTCGCAGGTCGGGCTCCCCAGAGAGCCGTGGAGAGCAGGGCCTGGCTCCCTCCTGAGGTCCTGGCGGTGAGCGTCCCACGGCTGCTGCTGGGAGCTGTAACCCCTTCCTCCGCCCTCGCTCTCCCTCCGACCCTCTCTGTCTGCTGCCCCTCCCCACATCACCCACCTGCTTCGAGGTGGGCTCTCACTCCTGTGGGCCAACTCAGACGGCCGCCAGACAGCGGGGGCAGCTCTGGGGGGGAGCTGGGGTGCTTGCAGCTAACCGTCCATGTGATCTCCCCCTTCTGTGCCTCAGCTTCACCAGCTGTGACTGCAGAGGTGGTCAGGATGGATTCCAGAGCCCCTCCAGCTCTAGCATCTCTGGTCTAGGGCGGTGGGTTGGGAGCTGAAGGTGGGGGGCGAGGGCTTCCTGGTTTGCATCTGAAATACAGGAAAAGCTTCATACACAGAGCTGCTTCCCAGAGCATCACTTACAATCGTGAAGCACGGAAGAAACCGGCAAGTCTTCTAAAAGGGGTTTCATTCAATAAACTAAGACACATTCCTTAGACCAAATATCAGGCAGCCGTTAAGATGATACTTCTCAAAACTTGCTAACGATAGTCAGTTGGAATGGTCGGCACATAGCAGGAAGGTGTGCTGTGTCACAGAGCCAGCGGGAGGGTCGTGAGGACCCCCTTCTCTCCGCTCTCCACGCTGATATCCTCTGCTGCTGGTCTTGGGTGGCGAGATGCGCTGGCTCTTCTAGAAAGGAAATCCAGATACAAGCATGCACGCAGGAAGAATGAGGACCTTGTCCTCCAGGATCAAGGGAGCCCACGTGGTCCCAGTGAGTCCTCCTTGCCTTCACGGCCTGCAAACAGGTGCCCACCCATGTGTACACTAGTAGATGTCCAGTCTGGGGCTCCCCAAGACAGGCTGTGGCCAATTCCTGGGGTGGCTGCTGGCGGGGTCTCCCATTCACATGGGAAATCAGGATACCACGTGAAGGGGAAAAAGCAATCCAACAACTGTGTATAACAAGAACTCTATTATCACATTTACCACTCTCCTGTAAATCTAAAATTGTTTCAACTTAAAAGTTTTCTAAAAATCTAAGACCGTTTTCCTAGGCTAAGCTTTTGGAAAATCTTAGTGAAAGGTGAATACACCTTGCTGGTGATGGTAATATATCTTTCCCTCACTGTTTCTTCTCCTTGACTGATAAAGAGGAATCCAGGGCTTCCCTGGTGGTGCAGTGGTTGAGAGGCCGCCTGCCGATGCTGGGGACACGGGTTCGTGCCCTGGTCCGGGAGGATCCCGCGTGCCGCGGAGCAGCTGGGCCCGTGGGCCATGGCCGCTGAGCCTGCGTGTCCGGAGCCTGTGCTCCGCAACGGGAGAGGCCACAACAGTGAGAGAACGGCATACCGCCCACCCCAGCCCCTGCCGCCACCAAAAAAAAAAAAAAAAAAAAGAGGAATCCAATGTGATAATGACCCTACTGCCACTGGGGCGTGACACTGAAGCTAAACCTACAGCATCTAAATAAGCATATGACAAGTTAAAAATTTTTTAATTATATAGACAGTAAGGTCACTCACTGTCTTAGCCTGGGGTCCCTGCATGCACAACCAACAGCCAGCATGCAGGTGGTGGTTGGTTTGGGAATTGTCACCAGTGGCTAGACTGAGGGGTCCAGAAAGCGAGAAGAGAAGGGAAAGCCAGCTCAAGATACATCCTTGAGTTGACCATCACTGTGGGCAAGTGGGGCTCCACCTGACCGGAGCCTCAGGTCCCGGTGGGCGGGAACGGCAGACACAGCCGCCAAGACCTCTGATGCTTGGGCCCCGGCCCATGCCCCGCCCTGCCTCGTGCACAGGCCAAATGCCCAAGGTTCTGTCGTGACTGTCGATAAAGCAGCCGAAACAAGCAGACATCCAGCTCTATTCCTCCTTTGGGAATTAGGGGTAATAACAAACTCTTCCCCAGGAAACTGCGAGGACCCAGAGAAGTGATGTGCGTGGTGGGTGCTTGGTGAACGATGATGGTTCGTCACCGGAGTGTCCTCACCCCAAGCCTGGGGGGCAGGGGGTACCTAACTTGCCCAAGGTCACACAGCCAAGAAGCAGCCAGCCTGGGAACTGAGCCTGAGCCCTGATCCCCTAACGCACGTTGCCATCTATCTCTGCTTGTTCGTTTCTGCGGCTGTAGCTGCGGTCGCCAGCGCCCTGTGCCTACGTAAGGCTGGGCCCAGCTGGAGCCGGGAGGCTGTGAGCTGGCCCTTTAAACCTTGCAGTGTGGGGAGCCTGCCCTATGGTGCAGTCATGTTCCCTGGAGCTGGCAGCATTATGGCTGCAGTGAGGAGTGTCCCCTGGGGAGATTTAGTGCCTGGCGATAGAGTGTGGTCTTGATGTAGCCAGGCAGCTCTGTTCGGCCCAGAGCAGGCATTGCGTGGTTGCAGAGTGGCTGAAAAACTAGAGGAAACCAGAGGGGTCCACGGGGAGCTGGGTGAGGGGGCAGGAAACTTGCATTTGGAGAGCATTTACCTGTGCCAGGCCCGTGACCTCAGGGGTTATGCAAAGCAACGCCATCAGGTAACCTACCCATTTTACAGAGGAAGAAACTGAGGCTCAGGAAGGTTAGGGAACTTGACCAAGGGACTAGTCAAAGAAACTCAGGAAATCTTTGCTTTCCTTAGGGCCTCCTGGGGCCATAGCATCTGCCGGGACCAGGCCCTGGGGGCTCCATGCCATTGCCCCTGGCCCTTAGCCCTGCCAGCCTGCCTGTCGTCAGAATCCAGGCCCTTTCACGGGCTCTCAGCTCTGCAAGCTCCCTGTCTCCAGTTGGTGGGAGACGCGCTTCATTAGCCTGGCCAGGGGCTCAGCAACCTGCCAGGCTGACGCTTGGGCCCCACAGGCTGTGCCTTTGGAATGGCTGGTGTGATTGACCCAACGTCCTCCTCCAGCTGTGTGTCTTTCCACCTCCTCCCTGTTCCCTCTGCCCATCCTTCCGGTCCCGCCCGGGTGCTGCCCACTCCCAAGGCCTTTGTGGATGCCATGGCCCTCAGGGTGCGCCCCCCCCCCATCTTCTACTGTCTTGGAGCCCGGGTGGCCCCCAAGGGTGGCGAGCTGCACCCAGCTCCGTGCGGTTTGGCCTTGCTCCTAAGCATCTCATCTGGCTGCCTTGTCAGCAGGGCTTCAGGAAGAGACCCCTTCAGAGCACCTGGAGAAATCAGAGAGGTGTCGCGGCTCTTCCTCTCTCCTCTGGCCCCTCCAATGCACCCGGCCTGGAGGGGAGACTGTGGGACCCGGGGCCCTGATCCTCAACAGCTACAGGATGTTGTAGGGTGTGGTGACCCAGTGGCCTGGAGGGGAGCTGAGCTGACGCAGCGCGGGCGCCTCTGCCTGGTGTGCCTGGACGGGAGGTGAGAGGGCTGACCTAGCTCTTCAACCCGTCGCTCTGGGAGACTGAGGTCCGGTGCTCTCCACCACACTGTGCTAATTAATTAAGGCAGCAAGCGGAAGGCCGGTCGTGGCCAGCTGTGGCCCATCGCTTGGCGTGTACTGAGGGCAGAGCGCCCTGAGCTGACCACGTACTGCTGCCTGTACTCCCTCCCGGTGGCCTTGTGAAATCTCAAGGTCCCCTCCCGATGGTGCTGTCCTCCGTAGACGCTCTGCCTGGGTGAGGCTACCTGCTGTCACGGTTCTAAGTGCGAAGCACTACAGTGTCACAGGGAAGACTCAGACCCGCCTTTTCTGGCCCTGACAGGGGAGCAGTTGGAATGCTTGATTCATTCACGATGTAGTAATAATGCACAATCTGTTCAATTTGCTGTTGCTGCCATTGATTTACCACCATACCTATTACCAGCAGCATTACTTCAGACGAGTGATTTCAAACACTATGTATCTGGGGGCATTATGGCAGGGTTATTGCTGTGGCCACTGGGTAGGGAGTCAAGAGACCTGCCTCTGTGCGTCTTTGAATTATTTACCTTACCTTTGTTTTTTTCTTTTTGGGAATTTGTCCATACCATCTATATTGCTAGGAACAGAAATTCCCAAACAAACTGGCTTCAATAATAACACCTTTGAAAAAGAGAATTTGTTGGTCCACATAAATGAAAACTCCTGTAGCTTTGTAGGCTTCAGGTACAGGTTGATCCAGCAATTAACAACGGCTTCAGGCTCTGGTGCCATTCTCTGTCATGATCATTGCCAGTACACTGGCTTGCTCCGCAGGCTCAGTCGCTGCAGGATATCAGGAACGGCTGCAGCAATCCCACCCTGCATGTCCTCACATCCCTGGTCCCAAGCAGAGAGTGTCCGCCTCCCCTCACGCCTAGCAAAAGCCTTGATATTCACACTGCTTGGCCTCTCCTAGGTGTCAGGCTGGCTCCCAAATCCATCACCATGGCCGGAGAGATGGAACGTGCTGAGAGGTAGGGGCCTGTGATCCCTGGACCACATGCAGAAGTCGGGAAGGAGGAGGTGGTGCTGGGTGGAGAAGAGGCGACAGCTCTTCACTTTGTGTTTTGGATGAGTCGCTTAGCCTTTCTCTGTCTCTACTCCTTCATTTAGGAAATGAGAGAATTTGTCTAAAGTCCCTTCTAACACTAGCATTCTGGACTGGACTGGACCAGTCATCTTTATTTTCCACATTGAATCACTGAGACCAGAGCAAGAGCCAGAACCGGCCTTGCACTACCCACGGAGAAGGGTTTTCCTGCCCAAAATGCTGAAAACCAGATCTTCACCGGCAACCAAATAGTCACTGTGTCCCTGTTCCACGCAAGACCACGTGCTGCCAACTGTGAGAGATGCCCGGAGTGTAAGACCCAGCCCCCGGCCTCCCGGGCCTTATGGGTAAATCAGCGGCATTCAACAAGAATTTACTGAGCACCTACTGTGTGCGATGCAAATCAAATACAACAGTGACATCTTCCAGTTGTAGCCTTCCAGTTACAAAGTCAGTCCTGTGGGGTTGACATATGTCACTAGAAAAGGACAAAAGAGGGAAAGGCGGGACGGCAGCTGATACAGCAATGACAGTCCTTGGTGTCCCGGGCAAGGGCCCTGGCTGTGGAGTGAGGTGATTACAGGAGGGGATGACTTGAATGTGCTCTGCAGGTAGGGCTGGCTACAGCATTTACGGGGCTCAGTGCAACATGGGAAGGTGGGACTCCTGTTGAAAAGGAGGAAGGGGCTTCCCTGGTGGCACAGTGGTTGAGAGTCCGCCTGCCGATGCAGGGGACGCTGGTTCGTGCCCCAGTCCGGGAAGATCCCACATGCCGCGGAGCGGCTGGGCCCCTGAGCCATGGCCACTGGGCCTGCGCATCCAGAGCCTGTGCTCCGCAGTGGGAGAGGCCACAACAGTGAGAGGCCCGGGTATCACAAAATAAATAAATAAATAAATAAAAATAAAAGGCAGGAAAAGGGAATTCCCTGGCAGTCCAGTGGTTAAAACTCCGTGCTTCCAATGCAGGGGACGTGGGTTCGATCCCTCCTTGGAGAACTAAGATCCTGCATGCCGTGTGACATAGCCAAAAAATAAAAAATAAAAGGCAGGAAAAAGTGTCACTAAGGATACTAAAATTTAAAGCTTTTTCCTTTCTTTCACGGTGCCTTCCTCTCTCAACTTGTGATGGTATCTCCTTGTTGGCCATTTAATGTCATTCTAAGTAATGAAAAGTAAGCATTTTATATGCCACAAATGAACTTATCCATGAAACAGAAACAGACTCACAGACATAGAGAACAGACTTGCGGTTGCCAAGGGGGAGGGGCGTGGGGGAGGGATGGGTTGGGAGTTTGGGGTTCACAGACGCAAACTATGATATGCAGAATGGATACACAACAGGGAACTCTATTCAATCTTCTGGGATAAACCATAACGGAAAAGAATATGAAAACAGATGTATATATATGGATAACTGAATCACTTTGCTGTGCAGTAGAAATTAACATTGTAAATCAACTATACTTCAATTTTTTAAAAAGTAAACATTTTAAATGATGAGCGTGCATTTTGCTGTTCATCTCTAGACTGTGCCAGGAAACGTAAACAGAACATTTAACTCAGAGGCAGAATCACCAGGATTACACAGTTCATGCTTCAGAGTTAGTCCATTCATGGGTATTTCGTTCTTACCAGAGCAGCAGAAACGCAGCCCGACACTCACTCGACTGTTTTTATTTCAGTTCTTGTTATGCATACACTCTATCAACATGCTCTACCTTCAGCTTCCTGCTGGGAAAGGCAAGACCGAAGGCAAAGGAACCCTGGGCCGCGTTATCTTTCCCTGTCCTTCGGCCCCACGTCCGGCGCACGAGGTTGGCAGGTACAGGAAAGGGAACACCGAGGCTCCTCAGCTGTCCGTTTCCCGAATGCCGTGGCCTTCCCTCTGCTTTGGGAGGGAGTTCTGGTCCAAGTGGAAAGCATGGCCTTTCAGGGCTGTGCACGTGCCCACTGATTGCCCCCGCCCCAGACTTCACCTACAAAACTCAAGATCAAAGACAAAATCACTAAGCACTTCCAGATGGCAGCCCAGAGCATTAAACCAAGCGTGGGAGCCTTCGGTGAGGGGGCCTTGGGTGACCGCACAGATCAGATGCCCATGGCCGGGCCCTGTGGGAAGGACAATGGGATCTGTCCTGGCAGAGACGGAGAGAGGGCATCCCAGGCGGGGGAAGGCAGCGGCTTCGGCAAGGATGCAAAGGTAGCAATTCTCCCTGTTGTCGGGGAGAGGACGGAAGAGCGGGGCTTAGGGGCGGGGCTGCACGCTTAGGGGCGGGGCTGCACGCCGGCCCTGCGCAGTCGGCAGCGCGCAGGATGTCGGAGCGAGGCTCATTCACGATCTTGACTTTGACCTGGAAAACTTCAATATCACTTAGCCCTGGACCCTGATCGTGAATGATGCTGCGCTCGTAAGCCATCCCTCTGGTCTTGCATCAGCTCCTCCCCCGCGGGTGGGGGCGTGGGGAGTGCACCTTCCCCTCCCTGGGCTTTTTGCGCCTGTGTGTCATTAATTGTCAAATGGGGGCTGACCCCACTTAACGCTAAGCTCCTGAACAAAGGGGTAGATGTTACACTGTATTTCAGAACTGCCCTTTAGGGCCTGACATTAGCACTTCGATAAAAATGTTGTGGAAGGAGGAAAGGAGACCTCACTCCTTGGGAATTATGCTTTTTAAAAAAAAAATGAAGTGTAGTTCAATTACAATGTTGTGTTAGTTTCAAGTGTACAGCAAAGAGATTTAGTTTTATATATATATACATATATATATATATACATATATCTTATTACAAGATATTGAATATAGTTCCCGTGCTGTACAGTAGGTCCTTGTTGGTTTTTATATATTTTATATATAGTGGTGTGTATCTGTTAATCCCAAACTCTTAATTTATCCGTTGGGAACGATGCTTTTTTAAGTGTTTCAATCCAAGTAACTGATTCCTTCGAATATTAAAATTTCGTCCTGAAAATGGCCCAGTCCTCCCGTTTTCCATTCATCTCAACGGGCTTTCCCTTCGGTGGACAGAAGGGAGCTTCCCCGGGGCAGAGTGCCTGCTCGTGGCGCACGGGTGGGTCTTTGTTCTTGTGGGTGACATCTTCCCGCAAGGCTCAGGAGAGTCACAGACGTGAGGCTCTCCTGTGACGGTGGCTGAGACACTGGCTCAGATCGCCCCTGGAGGTCTCTGGGAAGGAAGGAAAGAACTGTTTGCAAGCCTCCGTGAGCAGAGTTGCATGGTTAGAAAGAAGGCAGGGAGGGACAGCCTTTACCAGATTATACGTTGGGTTAGCGCTACTGCCCCCAAACAGTTAGCTAAAGATGTGAAGTTTCCCTGATTTGGTTTTCACAGTTCCAGTGCAAAATATACACTTAAGTTCTTGGTGGATTTTTTCCCTCAGTTTCCCTCCAGATGTTTGGAGGGGTGCAGATACCACAGTACGTGAGCATGTTTGAAAGGCCAGTAAATTAGGCAAGAGGGTGTGAGGATGTGCCCTTCTGCCGGGCTCCCCTGGGACAGAGACACAGCCTGGACCGGGAGGTGTCTTGCACCTTCAGTATGGTGGGGGGAGGTGGGGAGCCAGGCAGAAAGGTTCTGGAACAGCCAGGCGCTTTAGGCAGCGAGGAATGTACCGGTGAGGCCGACACCCACCTGAGCTGTCGGAATCCCCACCCTGGAAATGCAGGCAGGAGCTGGGCGGGGGGCGGAGGGGAGGAGGGCCTGTGTACGTAGGAATTGTGCAGAAAGATGCTGTGTGTCCTGGGGGCAGCTGCGGCCTGTGCTGGGCTGGAGCAGCCTGGAGCCGGGTTGGCTCTGGAATCCACCTGTCAGTTCCTTGCTCCAGATGTCAGCTCTGGGGCATCCGTGCTGCTGGGCTGGGGAAGCCAACAAGTGGCGGTTACATCACTGTCCGGAGGCTTGATGGAAATTGACTCATGCTGCCCACTAAGTGCCTTTCCTGCCTTACGGCCCTGGGACCAAACGAATCTGCGTGTGATGTGGTACCCAGACAGCCTAGCAGTCCGAGGGAGAAAGAAAGAGTTGTTTTGTGTGGTTTTAACTCTGAGATTGGGGAGGGGCAGCAGAAAAAAAACTGCTTGGAGACTGAATGAAACTAACTCAGCCCTGTTGGGGCAGGAGAGAGCTTCCCTCCCCACCTCCTCCTGTCAGGTGGGGCCCAGAGCATCCTCTCTCAGAAGGTCCCTGGCTGCTGGGGACGCAGAAGCCATTAAAAATGACGTCCGGCTCTCAAAGGATGCACTCAAAGGCAAGCAGGACCTGGGAATGCCCCACCAGCCTGGAGGACCTCCTTGGCCGTCCCACTGTCCCTGGCTGTTTCCTGGGGTCATTTGCTGGCTTGGATATCCCGGAGGTAGAGTTACTCGGGTTGCCAGCTTTGAGACTGGACGCTGGGGAGCTATCGGTTCATTTACGACTGCTGGGCCCCAAAGTAAGGTGCCCCCAGATTGGGATCACTTCCTCACATGCCAGGGACCTGAGTTGAGCAAAAATGTGTCAAACGCCTGCAGCCCAGAGCTGACCAGCCCTCGGAGATGCTGACCCCTGGCCCAGGGCTTCACCGAATTCAGCTTGCGTGCTGGGAAGTAGGATTTGCCCTCTTGCAGGTGGGGAGCTGAGGCCCAGAAGTAGTCACCACTAGAGAAAGGCGGTGAAGAGCATGGGCCTTGAACCTGGAACTGAAACCGACACCCGCCCTTACTCACGAGCCAAGTGACGATCGCTCCTTCTGAGGTCCATTTGCCCATCTGTGAAACGGGGTGGTGATGCTAACGTCATCTCGGGACTCGGCTGTGAGCTTCGGTAGGGATTCCTGTGTCATGGGTGGTTTTCTGAGAAATGTATTGCTGTCTTGGCCTTTTGACTGTTAATGAATTTGCCTCTGGGGCAGCCACACACCTGAGCCCCAGGCTCCGGCTTACACCTGCATTTGGGATCCGACAAGGAGAATTCGCCTGTAGAGTCTCAAAGAGAGACGGGGCAGAGGCTTTGGGATGCCCAGCAAGAGAGAGGGCTGTGGTCCCGTCCAGATGGCTCATGAGGAAGGGGAGGGGCAGTAACACAGGGACCAGGGGACATGGGAACGCAAACGTGGAAACGCTCAGGTGGCCCGACCTGTTGTGGAAATGGCTTCCATGGTGCCTGGGACTTCGGGGGTACAAGCATGGGGCCCCCGGCTGGCTGGCTGGCTTGGAGCAGGTATGGCATGCAGCGGGAGCTGCCCTCCAAGGCCAGGCGATGCTGGTGTGGCCCGGAGGCCGGCTGGCTGCTTGTCTGGGGTAGGACAGCCTCGGGGATGCCACTGCCTGCCCGCCACACAGCCAAGCAGTGCCACCACCTGTGGCTTCTCGGGAGACCTCCAAATTCCCCCAGAATGCCCAGAGGCCTTAGGAAGGGGCCCAGAAGGCCCGGCTTGCGAGCCGATGTCTTGAAACTGACTTCAACCTGTGTAGATCAATGAATGGGGCATTCTTGTGTCCAAGTACCATGGAGCTGTTCACATCGGTCACCCACATAAGGCGCTGGCACAGAGTCTAGGACAGACCAGCGTTCAGCAAACGTCCTGCGCGTGAGTCTTGATTAAGGGCCCTGAATAACGCGACCAACAGCTCTCTAGGGTATTTCTGGTGGACGAGCCCAGAGTTGCTGCTGCTTAACTCCTTCCCCGGGAGCTCATGACCAGGTTACCACGGAAGCAAGTCTCTGTCCAAATTCTGCCTCGCAGAGGCCTTTGGTGGACAAGCATTGCTTCTCAAGGCCCTAATGGTCTGTACAGACTCCTGAGTGGGTGGCATCAGGGGACTCTCTACTCTCTGCCCTTTGAGGAGCTCCCACCCCTGCACGAGGTTGCCTGTGATGGTCACACCCTTCCAGGGCAGGATTCGGTGGTCCTCACTGTCTTTGTAGCCAGGCAACCGGAAAGTCTCCCAACCAACAGACAATGGCACGGAGGACCGTCGTGGGGGTCAAGCTTTAGGGACCAATGCTACAGGCTAAGCCTCCGGGCATCTCTGGATTCTAACCCTCAGTTCATGCAGCCTGGAGGGTGTCTCTAAATAATGCAGCCAGTCTGCAAGTCTGGAATACCTTTATTTTCACCAAGGAAAGCTCATTTCTCATGTCATCAGGCTGACTAATGGGCAACTATTTTTACCAAAAAAAGCCACACAGCAAAACACACCATTTCTGGCATTTTCTGTGTTTGTTGGCAAAATGCAGGGTGTATTTTGCGGCAACAGAAGCACTTACAGTAGGGTTTCCTTGCTTAGGAGTGGCCTCCGGGCCTGGGTGTCATGATTTGCAGCTTGTAGCACCTGCTTTATGGTTTAATCTAAGTGGCGTCCCCAAATGTCACATCAGAGCAGGCCCTTGGGAGGTTTGGGGCAGCATCAGGACCAGAACCTGGGATGTGAATTGGCGCCTCGATTAAAATATGAACTACAGGGTTCTTTTCCTTTGTTTCTGATATCTTAAGTCTTGCCCCCAGTTAGCTCCTTGGGAACAGGGCCAGAGTTTTAGCAACATGATGCTAGATTCACTGTATTCGCTGTTTCTTTAAATAATTATGAAGTGGCTTTTGGGAGAGTAGAAAAGTTGGCTGAAAAGGCGTTTTGGGAAAGGAGGGTCTTGGTGACCAGGTTGAAGAAGCTGGATTACATTCAGCTTCTTTTGAGAAGGGAAGTGATTTGACCAAAGTGACAAGGAACGCTTCGTGGTCTGAGCAGCCCTCCGAGGGTCCCTGACGTACACAAAGGAACTCTCTCTCCAGCCAGGCTTCAGTTAAGCGACTTCTTCTTTTTTTTTTTTTTTTTAATTTTTTGGCCGTGCTGTGCGGCAAGCAGGATCTTAGTTCCCCGACCAGGGATTAAACCCCTGCAGTGGAAGCGCAGTCTCAATCACTGGACCACTAGGGAAGTCCCTAGCAGTTTCTTAAGAACAGGAACCACGGAGGATCTGCTGAGTGCCAGCCTCTGTGCTAGGATGAATCCTAGGCAGCCGGATGCATCCTCACTCTCCCCATTTTCTAGAAAAGGCAGCCAAGGCTAAGAGTGGTTGAGTGACTTTCTCAGAACCCCAGACAGGGAGGGTGGAGGGTCTCTGCCTGATACAAAGCCCTCCCCACGTTAAGCCTCCACTCGCCCCCAAGCCGAGGCATCAGATTCTGAGTCGCGCAGAGATATCCGGAATCAGAGACAGATGCAAAGCGGGCCGGTTCCAGCTCTAGCTTGGGAACAGAAAGCAAAACGCTTTCAAGCCACAAAACCCGTTCTCTGTGTCATAGCCCATCTGTGCTACGTGGAATTCCGCGGGGATTATGGTCCTCTAGGGATGGGAGGAGGCATTTGATGGGCTGCGGCAGCCAAGACAGGACCTTTGCCGATGACAAGTCCCGTTAGACAATTACGTCCTTAGCTCCTGGGAGCAACGCTTGCTGGGTTGCTGGTATTTCTTCTGGTTGCAAGATGATAGTGCTTAATTAGGACATTTTGCATAATAAGCCCACGTATTGAATTGAGCTTGCAGTATTTGGCACATTACAAATTATTTTTCAGTTGAGATTAAAAAAAAAAAAAAACCCATACTTTCCTGCCTTAAATTTCCTTCAATCCAGAGACCCTTAAATTATTCCGGGTGGAGATGGATTATTCATCCCGATGGAGGACCAGATAGAAGGCGAACCATTTAAATTAAAAAAAAAATTTCCTAACACCCAGCATGTCACGAGGGGAATCTTATGGCTCAAGATAGCTATTTATACCCTCCCCGTCTTAGGCCCTGGGAAACCCACACATTGCAGGGGGTCAACAGGGACCCTGGGGCAGACAGACCTGGATTCTGGCCCCAGCTCTGCCATTTCCTAACTGTGTGACCTTGGGCAGGTTACTCAACCTCTCTGAGAACTGATTTTCTCCTCTAAAATATAAGGGAAGTAATTGATTTACTGAGGGATTAAACGCGGTAACAGATACAAAAGCACTTGATCCACCGCTGCCAGGGGCATGTTAACTCATGGCTGGTAGTGGACACGTTTTCTTTTTCGGGAGTTCCCAGCTGTGGAGACGGTGAATCGGGATTAGCTGTCAAGTGGAAAAGGGTGGAGTAGGGGCGAGTCATGGGCTTTGGGGTCACTCAGATGTAACTTGCACACTGCTGATCACTAGCTTCCCATGTTTTGGGCAGTTAATACAGCTCTTGGGGCCTCTGTGTTCTTATCTATAAAATGGACTCATCACACGACCCGCCTGGCAAGGTGTGTTAGGGGAGCTCATGCCTGAGGAAGGGCAGGTTTATATATTAAGACTCCATTGGGAGTTCCCTGGTGGTCCAGTGGTTAGGACTCAGCGCTCTCACTGCCAGGGGCCCAGGTTCAATCTCTGGTCGGGGAACTAAGATCCCACAAGCCACATGGCGCAACCAAAAAAAAAAAACAGAGACGCCATTTGTTGGAGACCACGCAGGTCCCCAGCCTGGAGGCCCCCAGCACAGTTTTCCACCGAGTCTATCAGAGCCCCAAGCATTGTCTGGGGCTGAATAGACCTGTCTCAGCCATACATGCTGAAGAGTGTTCTCAGGTACACAGATGCTGTTGTGATCAGTGGAATCCAATTTCTAAGGCACTACTGAAATTATTTTCTCTCAGACAATGGATGTGGAGAAGGCAAAAAGGAGGAGCGGAAATTTTATTTGGCGCTAAAGAGCGTCCGCCAGAGAGGTTGGACATTCTGGTCCCCAGACCAACTGGTCGCATGTGATGCCGGACCTGGAGACCGCTGAGGGCAGAGGGAGGCTGGGAAGGAGGCTGGTCCTGGGGTCACCCAGCCCGCCACCCACCAGCTCCCTCACTAGGCTCCCTGGGGGAGGAGAAGCCACCCACCTGACGACCAGGGGCCCTGGGGGCAAACGTAAGAGCTTCATTATGGGGGACAGTGTGTCTACCTGGGACCGCTTCACAGGGGAGGAAACTGAGGCACGGAATGGTTAAGTGACTCATCCCAGGCAGCAGAGTCGGGATTCAAGCCCAGGCAGAGCTGCTCTCAGAGGCTGGCTCCCGTCCAGGGCTTGGGAGAAGAACCTGGGGACACAGAGGCTGTAGCAGCAAGGGCGGGGGTAGAGAAGCAAACCTCCGAGAGGGCGCGGGTCAGGCAGAGGCCAGTTCTCCTGCATACCCCGCACTGCCGGCTCCACAGGCCCATCCAGGAGGCTCGGAGTAGCCAGAGGACAAAACTCTGCAGCTCGCTGAAGGCCTAAAGTTCTTTCTCCCTTTCTCTACTCTTCAGGTCAGGAAAGCAGGAAAGTGGTGTGAATTGCTCCTGCTATAAGTATGGGCGCCAAGACCCACAGACCTGCCTATGTCGGGCGCCCTTGCCTGGCAGCCCTAACCCTAACCTTAACCCGACCCCTCCAGAGCAAGGGCTCCATCGAACATGAACGGGGGCGGGGCCAAAGATCTCGTGAAGGATGCACACAGAAGGGACCGACTGTTCAAGGGCGGCTCCGCTATGGTTGTGGCTGTGACCAGCCTTGGGGCTAGCGTGGCATCCAGAAGGCTGGGGCGGCAGCTGTGGAGCAGGACTGAGCTGCCCAGGCCATCGCAGTACTCCGGGGAGGCCTTCTGGAAAAGGCCAGCCAGCAGGCCTTGAGCTTTGTGAGTGTCTGGGGAAAGGGCCGTGGAGGGAGCGGTGCGGGGATGCTGTGAGCCCAGGTGTGGAGGCAGATAGTCAGGGCCTGTGTGGGAGGCATCAGCCCACAGGCGGCCTAGGAGGCTGTTTCCTCGTGGCCTCTGTGGGCCACGCTCTGGGAGCCACTGAATGAGACGCAGCCCCGGCCAGCAGGGAGCTCACAGCCCAGCCGGGCAGACAGGTCATCACAGTGGTTCTGCAACTTGCGTGCACATCAGAACCCCCGTGCCACCCCTGGTGAAGGGCTTGTTCACGAGCAGATTTCTGGGCCCCGTCCTCAGACTTCCTGCTTCAGTGAATCGAGAAAGCAGAGGACCGAGGAGGAGCTTGTAGTGGAAAGAGAGTCAGTGGAAAGAAGCAGAAGAGTCAGGGGGCGGGGGCAGCGCCCAGGTGGACCACAGTCAGTGGGAGGGGAGCCTGGACTCAGCCAGGGAGGGGCGACATTTCTCCTGGGCGCACTGAGGACCTCCCGACTGAGGAAGGTGGACCAGAGATGCTAGGATGTCAGAGGAGAGGAGCAAAGCTGAGGCTGGAACCCCAGGGGCACTTGCCAGCGCGCAGAGCGTCCCCCACGGCAATCGCCGCGCTCACCTGCCCACGGCTCTGTGGGGCCTGACTCGACATGTTTCACCACCCGCCCCGCCTGCCTGTTCCAGAAAAGGAAACTGAGGCGCAGAGGTGATGGCAAAGGCGGGTACGGTGGGGCCTAGGTCAACTGGAGTTAATTCCGTGATCCCACCACATCCTCCAAGTCCAGGGTCAGGCGAGTCCTTCCCTTGTTTCCCCTGAATAGACGTCTCTGTCCTGTTCGTCCTGTGAATAAAATAGCAGGAAGCCAATAGCAGGCCACGTAATGTGAGAAAGGTAATCGTCCCATGTCAGGAAATCCTGTCACTGGGAGTCCCTTGGGAATGTTCACTTTCCCACTCTGCCCCCCTCTTCGTTTCCCGACCTTCTGCACGGTTGGCTTCCTCAGGTGAAACTGGGCCAGAAACGCTGGGCCCTTGGCCAGACTCTGACCTTCACCCTCTGGTAGCGAAGAGTCCCTTCCACGTAGCATCCCCAGGGAGGAGGAGACAAAAGAGGGGGCCACCAGGAGCCCCCCAACTCCCCGCTCCTGGACTCTGCCCTCACAGGTGGGTCATGGGCGATGCCTGGGGAGGGAGGCGGCTGCCGGATGCTCAGACATGCGTCCTGCCTGGGCTTCCGTTTCCTTGCCTGTAAGTGAAGCAGCGAAGGGAAGTGAGCTTTACCCGCGTGAATCGGCACATGGTAGGTTCTGGCTAACCTGCGGGGTGGGGCTGGAGAAATAGGAAACATGCATAGGTCAGAGCCCCAGGACTCAGGAACTGCAGAGGCGGACCCCTCGGCAACCCCTGTTGTGGAGAGAACCCGAGCCCTGCCCACGCAGGCAGCTGATGCCACGGACTTATGGGCTCATTTGCTGGTGTTTTCTTCCACTGCGTGATCTTATTTGATAACTTGTATGACACGCATTGATTTTCACACGTAATTACACCTCCCTTCTTCCGTCAAACAGCCCTGCAAGTTAGGCACTATTTACTCAATGATCCATCCCCTTGGCAGATAGGATACTAAGGCATCCTCCAAGGGCCAGGCACGGGTTGGTGCTGGGAACACAGACGCGGTCCTGCCCTTGAGAAGGTCTCCATCTGCTGGGGAGGCGAACTCTGATAAACGAACCGTATGCTCAATTAGCTAATTACAATGATAGAAGGAACTTCAAGGGAGAAGGGCTAGGTGCTCAGCCAGCCTCTAACAGGAGACCTGGTTGAATCTGGCTCCACGCACACCTCTGAGCTGGGAGCTGGCAGGGGCTCCTCTCTCCACTTTGCCGCAGTCCCCACCTGGCCCACTTGCCCTACATCAGTAACCGTGTCGCCCTCCTGATCTCTCTCTGAGCTGAGTTTGCAGCGTCTGCTATATCATCTTGCTGAAGCTGTCCTTTTTTTCATGGTGCCAACCCGAACCTGAACTCTAAGTGCCGTCTGTCCTTGCAGGAAGACGTCTCCCTCCCAGACCGCGATCTCTACCTTCCAGAAGTGCAGCAGCTGGTTCCCAGGATCGGGAATCTCTGCAGCAGAGATGCTGCCCTCCTGTCCTCCTGATCCCCCAGCACACCCCACCCCTTGTTCACCATCACGTGTGAGGCACGGGGAAGAGGAGAGGCTCCCAGGTCCCAGGGCAACCATGCAGCACGGCAGCATCAGGGAACCATGACGTGACCTGACGGAGGATGGTTCAGGACGCGAGGGCCATCAGAGCCCCCATTCTCTGTGGGGTCCAATCAGAGAAGGCTCCCTGGAGGAGGTGACACCTGAGTTGAGTCTGAAAGAATGAGAAGCAAACAGGGGCAACATTCCAGCCAAGGAGAGCAGTGAGGGGTGACAGGGTTGGTGGAGAGAGAAAAGCCTGTTCTAGGAATGACAGATAGATGGGTGCAGCTGGACAGCAGAGCGTAAGGGGCACTTAACCTAGTTGGGGGCATTCAGGAAGGCTTCCTGGAAGCGGTGGCACACCAAATGAGACAAACTGAAGGACCAATAGCAGCTGGCAGGAGGGAGGGGGAAGGATGCCATAGACTGAGGAAGGAAACTGTAGTCACCAAGAGTTTCTCCACCGACAGTCACTGAATCAAGGAGTAAAAATCTCCACCCACAACTCGGAAGTGGCAACCTCAGCCCCAATGGGGTTGGGAGCTGTATTCGTTTCCCAGCAATACCGTAACAAATTACCACAAACTGGGGCACTTAGAACAACAGAAATTTTTATTCACTCAGAGTTCTGGAGGCCAGAAGTCCAAAATCAAGGTGTCGGTTCCTTCTAGGGGCTGGGAGGGAGAACCTGTTCCACGCCTCTCTCCTGGCTTCTGGTGGTTGCTGACAACCCCCAAGGACCCTTGGCTTGTGGATGCCTCCCCCCACCCTGCCACCACCTCCCCCCCACCCCGGGATTCTCTGCCTTCAGTGTCACGCGGTGCTCTCCCCCTGCATCTGTATGCAAATAGCTCTCCCCTTATGAAGACACCAGTCATCAGATCAGGACCCAGCCCAATTTGACTACATCTCCAAAGACCCTGTTTCCAAATAAAGTCACATTCATAGGTACCGACGGTTAGAACTTGACCAGGTCTTGGGGGCGGGGGGGGGGGCACAGTTCTATCCACAACAGGAGTATGGGATTATTCTAATGGTGGGTTTCCTACATCATTAGAATTGGAAGGAAGACAAATATTTTAAAATTCACATTTCATGCATCTGCCTTTCTCAAGCACTAACAGGAAGCAGAAATGCTTTTGAAGAAAAGCGAAAAAAAACAATTAAATAGTTCCATTCTGTGTTATGATCCGATGGGGGAGAGTAGCAGAGAGAGCCTGGGTGAGGGGAAGAGGGGTGTGGGCCATCCCGAGACCGAGGCTGACAGATAATCATGGAGACGCAGCGAGCAAGAGACAGAAGACAGTGGCCAGGGCTCTGAGGATGGGCCCGCCACTAGAGATTTCCACAGCCCCGCTGAATCTCTGCAACAAATGGCATGAGTGGGGAGCTCCCATTTTGTTGCTCTGTGCTCGGGGTGGTGACTTTGTAAGAACAGGATGTGGCCAGAAGGCTGGGCAGCCCCCACTCCCGCTGCAGACATCATTGCCCGGAATTTCCCAAGCATACTTTGGTACTTGTCAAGAGAATGTCAACACTGGGAAAGTCGGAAGGGACTGAAGTGAGTCTCTAGGTCAGGAAAGGCAAACAGGTTTCCTCTCTCATGCCCCGCCCCCATAGGTAGTCGTCCAGAGCACCGTGGAAAGAAGTATCCAGGCTCAGAGAACCACAATCGATTAGTGATGTCTGCCTGGGGTGCAGGAAGGACAAGTGGCCTCTTTCGATGTCTGCTGTTCTAGAGCCAAGCCAAACAGTGTATTCTGAGGATGGGAGAACAGACCAAAGGAGGAGAAAAGAGCATGCTGAGATCTCGTTGCTAGTTCATAGTAGAACCCAGGTATGCCCCACTCCCCACGCCCACCCCAAACTTGATTCTCTCTCCTTGTTCCCCACATCAATGAGTGGCAATGACATCTGCCTGGTTGCCTGGGAGTCACCCGCTCCACCTTCCCCTCCCTCACCCTGCACATTCAATTGCTACGTTCTGTTCACCTCCACCTTACCTTTCCCTCGAGCCAGTTCTCCATCATCCTCCTGGTCCAAGGTGCTCAACAAGGAGCATTTTTCTTCCACAGAGGACGTTTGGCAACGTCTGGAGACATCTCTGGTTATCACGGTGTGTGGGGGGTTGCACTGGCACCTGGCGTGTAGAGGCCAGGGCTGCGGGTAAGCATCCTACAGTGCACAGGGTGGCCCCACATCCAGCCCAGAGTGTCAACGATGCTGAGGTTGAGAAACCTTTCCCTGGTCCAAGCCACCACCATCTCTTGCCTGCACAAGCTCAAGGGCCTCTCAACCAGCCTTCCTGCCGCCATCTGGGGTCTGCTCCGACAGACCCTTCTCTACCCAGAAGCCAAAGTCATTTTAACACGTCAATCCTACTACTGTACTTCCGTGCGGACCCAAGCTCTTCCCCGGGGTCCAGTAGACCCGGTGTGATCTGGCCCCTCCTCTGCAGCCACCCTGCCTTCTCCCTCCGGCTCCATCTCTGTGCTCCTGTCTCACGGGCCTCCCTCAGGGCCTTCGCAGAGGCTGCTCCCAGTGTAGGAAGCATCAGCCTTCCACTCCAACCTCTCTGCCTCGTTAATTCCTGCTCATCCTCCTGACCTTACTACTTCCTCGGCCCTTCTTCACCCCTGCCCTCTTCCTAGCATTTAGTAGAGTCTGTAGCTATATATTTATCTGTGAGGTTGTTTCATGTCTGTCTTCTTCCTCTCACTGCACTGGAAGTGTCCTGTAGGCAGAAGCAGTATCTGTTTTGATCAGTCCCATATTTTCGGTGTCTAGTATTGCACCTGCAAACTACTAGGCTTGCCATAAATATCTGTTGAATGAATGAACAAGTGGATGGATGGATGGATGGATGGTTGGATGGATGGATGGATGGATGGATGGATGGTTAAATGAATGGATGGTTGGATGGATGGATAAATAAATGGATGGCTGGCTGGCTGGATGGATGGATAAATGAATGGATGGTTGGATGGATGGATGGATAAATGAATGGATGGTTGGATGGATGGATGGATGGATGGATAAATGAATGGATGGTTGGATGGATGGATGGATGGATGGATGGATGAATGAATGGATGGTTGGATGGATGGATGGATGGATGACTGGATGGTTGGATGGATGGATGGATGGATGGATGGATAAATAAATGGATGGTTGGATGGATGGATGGATGGATAAATGAATGGATGGTTGGATGGATGGATGGATGGATGGATGAATGAATGGATAGTTGGATGGATGGATGGATGGATAAATGAATGGATGGCTGGATGGATGAATGGATGGATGGATGGATGAACAACCTCAGGTCTTCGGACCCCTTGGCTCTTTATTCACCCTATTACCACCAGGGTCTCTCCCTCTTTTTCTTCTTTTCTATTTCTCTGCCCTTCAAATTTCCCTTCTACCCTTTCTTTCTCCATGAACTGTCATCTCATGCAGCCAACAACGGTCTGTAAGTATTTATTGTGCTGATTAAATGCCGTTCTTTGTAAAAGAAATTCAGTTGATTTTCTTATTTGCATATCCTTCAACGGAAGTTGCCAGGAATGAAAAACAGTCAAATAGAATAATGCGTCTATGCTGGATGGACGCCTGGCACTGCCTGAAGGCAGGCACCAGACCACATGTCCTTGGGCTCAGAGTCAAAGTCAATGGCCAATAGGTCGCCAGCCCCAGCCCCGAGGGGGACACAGTTGCTGGCTCCCTGGCCCTGAAAACAGGTCATTCTCTGGCTCTGCCCAAGGCTGGCATCTTCTCAACCTGCAAGTCAAAGTCAAATGTCATTGCCTCAGTGAGGTCCTCCCAGACTACCCATCTAAAGTGGCCCAAAGACCAAAAGCTCAACCCAGGAGGCAGAGCCCAGAATTGGGAAGAAGCAGAAGCCCTGACAACATGGTAGAATCACATACCTCCATGCTTATGATCATTAAATGTCTCCTAGGGTCAAACCATTCTTAGTTGGATATCTTGTTACTTGCAGCTAAAAGCACTCTAACTGATACATCCTTTACCACATAGGTTAGTTGCCTAGGGTCACATTGACAAAGCACCACATACTGGGGGGCTTAAACAACAGAAATTTACTATCTCACAGTTCTGGAGGCTGGAAGTTCAAGATTAAGGTTTTGACAGAACTGGTTCCTTCTGAGAGCCAGGTGAGGGGAGGGTCTCTTCCAGTCTCTCCCCTTGGCTTAGAGATGTCCATCTTCTCCCCGTGTGATCACACCATATTCCCTCTGTACACGTCTGTGTCCAAATTTCCTCTTCTTATCAGGCACCAGTCATCTTGGGTCAGGGTCCATCCTAATGACCTCATCTTAGTTTAATTACCTTTTTAAAGGCCCTATCTCCAAACACAGTCACAGTCTGAGGTACCAGAGGTTAGGACTTCAGCATATGAATTTGGGGGGTTCTCATAACACCGGTGGAATTCTTTTCTGTCACACAAGGCTGGGTCCTGGGGATGGTGATAGAGACCAGGCCATGGAAACTGCCTTCTCCGGCCTCCCCCACAGTAGGAGTTCTTGGTGAGACTCCTGTGTTATTGGGCCAACTGTCCAGGGTGAGAGAAGGCAGGAGTGAAAAGCTCTCCAGGAGCTTAAATCTCAACAGCCAGGGGAGGAAGCATACCAATAATGATTAAAATATATATATATATATATATATATATATAGCAATAATAATACTGTAGCAGGTGCTGTGTTAGGGGCCTTGGAAACACGGTTTCCAGCTACCCTTCCAGGGTGGCTCTGTTCCTGGTCCATACTGAGAAGGCTCAGAGCAGTTAAGTACAGGCCAGGGGTTACACAGCTAGCATGGCAGCCATGGAGATGCCTCTGCCCTCTGCTCTCAATTCAGAACCTGTTGTTCAACTGTGGGAACACAGAAGCCTCCAGTCCCAGGGCAGCATCTGCAGGACCTGTCTCCTCATCTAGGTGGAAGCCCTGCCCTTCTGGGGCAGCTCCAGCCAGGGTCTGAGTTGGGAGGAGGGATTAGGGCCTGACCCCTCCTGCCTAGCGGGGACTCCCCTGAGAGGCCATCTCTGCCCCGTGATCTCTGGCCAATCTCTGGCCGAGCCTCTGTGGTGTCTGCATGTCGGTCTGAGGCTCTCCTTCCAGATTTTGTCTTCCACAGGCCTTATCTCCATAAACCTGTCCCAGTCCCAGGCCTGTCACGGTGTCTGCAGCCCAGAGGACCCGAACTGGCCCTGCTGGGGAGGGCAGACCAGGGTGAGAGCCGAGACCTCCCCCAGGGACCCATCGCTCCAACCACTGCTCCAACCACCACTCCAACCACTGCTTGGCCTTGAGGGCAAAGGCTGGAGGTTTCAGAAGGACAAGAGGTGGGGCTGGGCTGTGTGAGCCCTGGAGTGCCAGGCGGGGGGGTGGGGGGGCACTTCCACCTAGGCTGATGGGGGAGCAGCTAAGATACCCGGCCGGAGGATGGGAGCAGTGAAGGCCTTGCCCAAGGTCACCAGCTGCTTAGTGACAGAGCCAAGGCCACAGCCCCGGGTCCCCGAGCCCCGTCCGAGTTTGGACCTCCTGCCTGGCCAAACTGACCGGGAGCTGCAGCCCTGAGGGAGGAGACCAGGAGGCTGGGAAGCTGCGGGTCCACCCCTGAGCGGCAGAAGCAGCAAGGACCCTTTGAGGTCCTCCCCCCAGACCTCCGCATCTCCTGGGGCAGAGCATAGATGGGCAGCAAGAGGTGGGGGGTGGGAGGGGGAAGCCCCTCCCCAACCCTGCATTGACTTTGCCAAGTGAGGCATCCTCTCTCATCCACAGAGGGCAGAGAGCCCCTTCCTTGCAGGGGAATTGGCGGTCTTCAAAGAGATGGAGTGTACAGAGGTCCCAGCCAGGCGTCTGGGGCTGGGCTGGGACCTTCTGACCATGCCTCACCGGGGCCTGCGTGCCGGCTCCCCACACACTGATTTATGACTGGGGTGACCTGAGGCCTCTCCGGGGTCTCTGGATGCCGGCTTATCGTCCCACCACCTGCAGGGCTAGTTCTTCTTATGACCAGCAGGAGAGAAGTCTGGTGAAGTGTCTTGACAAGTCTCCGCTTCGGCAGGTGCAGAGCACAGTTCTCCCAGGCAGGATCCCTCCATCCCGCCCGCCCTCCCTCCCCACAGCTGCTGGATAACAAGGATATCAAGGATATCACGGCTGCTGGATAACAAGGGTGTGACAGGGCAAGACATGGCCCCTCCAAGGCTGGCAGGCCAGGGCGAGGCTCCCATGTGAGGCTGTTCTCTTGCCAAGGGTCCCCAGCTAGATTGGGGGTCCTCAAAGCAGAAGCTTGTGAATGAAGGGAGATGTCTGCCCATTCCCATCTTGGGGAACCTCAACAGGGTGTCCCGCCAGGGCCATGACACCCATCTGCCTGCCTACTCTTTCCAACAAGTTTTCCAAGTTGAGCGTTTGCACTCAAGGTATGTCCTTCAACAACCTCCCCAGCAAAGACCTCACTCCGGATGCTCCCACAGACAACAGCACCCCACCGCCGCTGGGTGAAGTGTGTGGGGGGTGTATTTCCAACAGGCAGACCGCCTGGCATCACACAAAGCAGAGGCTTTGCAACTAGTCAGATCTGGTTCAGCTACTTCAAGTTATTCCCCGAGCCTTGGACTCCTCATCTGTAAAATGGGCTAACAATGCATCTTGAGGTTGTGATGATTAGATGAGATTGTGCAGAAAAGCACTTAGTCTGCTGTCTGATCTGGACTCAATAGATTTATTCATATTCATGAGGAACGAGAGGGTATAGGGCGGCACTCGAGGTGGGAGCTGCCTGTCCCACTGACTCAGTTGGGCCCCTTTGGCAGTCTGCATTTTTTCCTTTTTTTTTTTAAATTGAAGTATAGTTGACTTACAATATTGTGTTAGCTGTAGGTGTTCAGCAAAGTGATTCAGTTTTATATATATATATATATATATATATATATATATATATATATATATATATATATATATTCTTTTTCAGATTCTTTTCCATTATAGGTTATTAAAAGATATTGAATATAGTTCCCTGTGCTATACAGTAGGTCCTTATTGATTATCTACTTTATCTATAGTAGCGTGTATATGTTCATCCCAGACTCCTAATTTATCCCTCCCCCCAACATTTCCCCTTTGGTAACTGTAAGTTTATTTTCTATGTCTGTGAGTCTGTTTCTGTTTTGTAAATAAGTTCATTTGTAACATTTTTTTCAGATTCCACATATAAGTGATATCATATGGTATTTTCTTTCTCTGACTTACTTCACTTAGTATGTTAATATCTAGGTCCATCCATGTTGCTGCAAATGGCATTATTTCATCCTTTTTTATGGCTGAATAGTATTCCATTGTATATATGTACCACATCTTCTTTATCCATTCATCTATTGATGGACATTTAGGTAGTTTCCACATCTTGGCTATTGTAAATAGTGCTGCAATGAACATGGGGGTTGCATGTGTCTTTTCTAACTAGAGTTTTCGTCTTTTCCAGACATCTGCCCAGAAGTGGGATTGCTGGATCATAGGCTCTCTGAATTTCTGAACACTGATCTGATGGCTGTGGTTACTGTCCTGGTTGAAGAATTTGCACAAACAGAATCCTCTCACACACACACTCTTGCATATCCAGGTGCATCAGCCTGTATCTGGGCGCACGCCTGCCTGCACACCAGAAACCACACTCTGTTACAGAAGTGGCTTTGCATGCACTCCTGCACATCCAGATACATGCACACATTCACCACGCCACACATGCATCTCATGTATATTGCACACACAGAGTCCTGCAGACACAGGCCGTATACATGCACGTGCAAACCCCTGCCCCCACACGCGCACACACACACACACACACACTCGCACACACGGGGTCCCATGCCTCTGGCATACATGCAGGTACAGAGAAGCAGGCTGACAAACCCCAGAGCCAGACCAGTGAGTGTGTTCAGCTCAGAGACCACGGCCCAAGGAAAGGAGGGAAGAGCAGATGTTTTCAGCTGCTGAAGGACATCCCAAAGTAAAAATAGCCCAGCTCAGGCCTGCCCAGAGGGGTGCTGGGCAGAGCGGTGGCCCTGACACCCCAGCACACCCACCTCTCCAGCCTCCAAACCAAGATCTTCAGAGGACCTGCTCGTGCAGCCCAGATGCCACGCGAAGGAGACGCAGTGAAAGGGCAGGACGCCCCCAGCTCATCCCTGGGGTCAGGGCGCGGGCGGGATGGCTGGAAAGCTGGAGGTGGGGGGAGCCCAGCATTCAGGGGCCCTGCTGTTGCCCATTTAGCCCTGGAGGCGTCTGAGGACCACAGGGCAAAGGCACACGGTGACCCACTGTCCCCACTGTGCCTGGCTGACTGCTGTGGTCCTAGGGCTGCGGGAGTTGGGGGGAGGCCAGGGTGCGGGAATGAGGGACCTGGCTGGCAGGAGAGGCCAGCACTCGGGGGCCACACTGCCCTTTGTTCAAACCTTGCCAAGCAGGGCCCTGGCTCCTGTGGGTCCCAGCTTGGACAACCTCAGCAGAGGGAAGGGAGATGAATGCCAACGCTACTCTGACTCATAATACTGCATGTATGTCATAAACAAAAATACATTGCCATCCTCGACTTGTACATTTCAAGGAGGTGAATTTCATTGCATGGGAATTGGTGCAGCTGTTTATATACGGGTCCTCTCACTCCTCCAGACTCCACTTAGCAAGACTGGTAGGCTGGGTCTTTCCTTCTCCCATTTATCCAGTCAACGTTCGGTCACTGAATCTAGATGTCCAATATCCAACTGGGCCAGGGTTTCCCAAAGTCCAGGATCCAGCACTAACATCACCTGGAATGCTGTCAAAACGCTAATTTCAGACCCACTCCCAAGGTTCTGCCTCAGTGGGCAGGGCCAGACCTGTGTGGACTCCCTCCACCCCCCAACCCCCGGGCCAGGTCCCAGGCTGGGCGGGGGTGGGGTGCAGGCTCCCGAGCACCGGGACAGGACGAGGCTGAGTCACAGTGCGTTTGTGTTCGGGTATTAATAGAAACAGAAAACCCCCCATCAGCCATTTCTTCCCCCTCTGGACAAGCCCAGACGGCACGGACCGCTCTTCGGAGACTCTGACCTCTGCCGTGTATTAAACAAGAGGCTGCGGGTCACGTGGACACCTCAGTAACTCGCCCTCACCGAGTGACCTTGGCGGAGGACGCAGGAGAGGGACAAGTGTCCCAAGGGGCGGGGCCTCTGTGAAAGGATAAATTAGCGCATCCTTTGTTTGCCAGTCAATAGGTGCTTCCAGGAGAGCTGGGAAGGGGGGGGCGGACTTTGTTTGCCCAAAGCACTTAAACAATACCCCTGCAATGCTGTTTATACTCTTCATTTGCTCAGCAAACCTGACCCTCGGAAATAGCTTTGGGCTAAACTCGGGCCCAGCTGCTGGTGGAGATTGCCACGCGGCCTGTCTGAGACCCCATGGGGCAGGGCTGCTCCTGGCTTGCACAAGCGGGGCAGCGGCTCCAAATGTACACAGCGCGCAGCTGGATACACACACACATACACACACACACACCACCCCCTCAGCCCTTATCTTGTAGGGCAAGGGAGAGTTAAACACCCCGGTTCAAGTTCGTTCCATCTTTTAGCTAAGTACCTGACTTTTCAAAGGTCAGAGCAGCTGCCAGTTTGTCTCCTACTCTCCAGAGGACACCCCTCCTCCCTCTCCCTCTTTGCTAGGCTGCTGGTCCCCCGGGTGCAGGGGACAGGCCATCTTACTCTCAGCCCCCCGCAGTCCTGTGGCCGGGGTCTCAGGGTCTGTTCGCTGCACCTAAGCCATGCAGGGGGATTGATTGCTCTGGGCTCTGCTTCTGGGTTCCCCGCTCTGGGGGCTGCTGCCCAGAGGTCCAGCTATGACCCCTAAGGACCCTAGGTAAGGCTGGCTGCTCTGCAGTTCTTGGCTAGACGTCGGACCCCTTGGCAAGTTCACGAGCCATTCATCAGCGTCCTCCTGGTTCCCTTCCACGAAGCCTGGGGGTGCCGGTCCAAGCCCCTCTCATGTTTCCTTGTTTCCTGAACCTGTGTCACTCTGGAGGGAAGCCCTGCTGTGAAGGTTGGTCCCAGGTTCCAGGAGCACAGGGGCCAGGGAAGGGGGAAAGTGCAGCATCCCCTTTAGCCTGTGGACTTTCTTTCTTCTCCCTCTCCTGGGATCCGGCCTGGGCTGCCAGAGGCAGCGGGTCCCGTGGAACCCAGCAGCATCCTCAGCTGCGTCTTCCCCTCCTGACTCCTCTCTTGCCCAGCTGCAGCTCACCTTGTCATCACATTCTGTGTCCGCTCTGCCGCACACCAGCTTAGAGTAGCCCTCAGGGCTCAGACCTCCAGGCCTGGTGCATGAAGGACAGCTTGCAGAGTGCAGCAGACCTCTTCTGCTGCAGAGCTCACTTCCAAAGCTCTCGTGCTGCGGCTTGGAGATCCTGGTCTGCATCCACGCTCACTTTCTCTCTGTGCCTTGTTACAGCCCTGGTCCTCCCTGAGGCACCGGCTGCCTCAGGCGGGCTAGTGGGAAGGTCTCATGAAGCAAAGAAGAAAAAGCCTGCACATCACCGCTGTTCTCGACGAATGATCCCCTTATGTACGTGGATCTGCCCTGGGGGGAGGGGCTGGGAGGGCAGGGGGCAAACGCAGGAGTGTGTGGAGGTGGCCCCATCTGAGCCCAAGGACCTCCTTGCATCCAGAGGACAAAGGAGCCCTGCCACTTAGCGAGTGGGAATGAGAAGGCTGGTGTCACCAAGGTATGAGGATTGAGAGATGAAACTCCTGAACTAGACTAGGGGCCTCAGGAGGGTGTCCCCCCCTTATCCCTGGGCACACGTGGAGATGCGCCTCGTCTTGCTGCCCCTTGGGCGGATCTTAATGCCCAGCTAGACCACGTGGGTCCTGACGGCAGCAGTTTGCCCTGCCTGCCCCTCAGAAAGTAAGCTTTGGTGGCAATGCCGAGGCAGAGGGACACCGTCCCCAGGTGTGTAGGACAGAAAGGAGTCCTCCCAAAGCAGGAGTCTTTGAAGGATGAAGAATCCCGCGAGTCCAGTCGCTGGAGGCAGACACTGGTGCTCACGTGCCACCAGGCCACCCTGCACAGGCCCCACCCCACCCCAGCTTCCTCCCTGTGTGGTGGACACCCAGCTGGGGCCGGGGGTCGGGGGAGCAGGGGGTCTGCAGCGCACCCCCGGTAGGAAACCAAAGGCAGTCTTCTTGTGGCACGTTTGTACGATGGAACACTACTCAGCCATCAAAAAGAATGGAATGATGCCATTCACGGCAAATGGATGGACCTAGAGATTCTCATACTAAGTGAAGTAAGCCAGACAGAGAAAGACAAATACCATATGATATCGCTTATATAGGGAATCTAAAAAATGATACAAATGAACTTATCTACGAAAGAGAAACAGACTCAGGGACATAGAGAACAGACTTGTGGTTGCCAAGGGGGAGGGGGGTGGGGGAGGGATTGGGAGTTTGGGGTCAGCAGATGCAAACTATCATATACAGAACGGTAAGCAACAAGGTCTGCCTGTAGAGCACAGGGAACTATACTCAATATCCTGGGATAAATCATAATGGAAAGAATATGGAAAAGAATGTGTGTATGTGTATAACTGAATCACTTTGCTGTACAGCAGATACTAACACAACATTGTAAATCAACTATAATAAAAATTTTTTTTTCTTAAAGCAACCCTCTTCTGGCTGCTTGCGAGGGTGGCTTCGCCTGAAGGTCAAGATAAAACCCGCGATGGGGGGCTGGGAGTGGGGTGGGGAAAAGCTGCGAGTGTTTTGTTTGGTGCAGCGGCTGGCGTTGCCTCGGTAGCTGAGAACATCAGCTCTGGTCACGCTTCCCTCCTCTCCAATCCTATTACTCCCTGCGGTTGGGCTCCGAAAATAGTCCCTGTCAGCCCCATCATCACAGTTCAGCGTTTCCACCACCGGCCACTTATTGTTCCTTGGACACAGGCATCGTTAACCCCTCCGCTGCCTGCCAGCCAGCCAGGGGCACCTGGGCTGAGCGGCCACCTTTGGGAAAATGGTTTTATTTTCATTCCCTTCATCACCGCGGGGAGCTCCAAAGGGCGCTGAGGGGCCTCCGTGCCAGACACTCCATACATCCTTTCACTTTAACTCGCTCGATAAACTGCCCCGCAACGTTGGCGGCTCTGTCCGCATTTGTTGGAAGAAGGAGGGGAAGCGACTTGCCCAAGGTCATCCAGCCGGTGTGCGGCTGAGCCCAGGTACAGAGCAGACTACCTGACTCAGGACCCCGGACTGGGCCCAGGAATCTGTACTTTTAACCAGCACCATACACATGAGTGTGATGGTAAAGTCCATCAGGAACCCACAGCTGTCCTGACATGCTGCCGGGCCCCCAGACAACGAAAGAAAATTGGCCTTTTGCCGTGCAGTGTGCTCTTCAGAATGTTAACATACATCACTCTACTTCTTTTCATAACAAGTAAATTTTTCACGTGAGAAAATGGAGATTTCTTCCATGGCACCAGATTGCTCTCTCTAAAGAAAACAGCCAACAGTTTTACAGCAAAAGACCAGCCTGGATAAAGAATGCATGTGTCACACGGTCCTGAGTGTGGAGTAGGCCCCCAGGAGGAAAGCAGCTGAGACAGTGGCTTTGAGGACAGGTTCTGGGACCAGACAGCCCCAGAGTTGTTGGGGGCTTGAGTGACATGGTGTGGGTCTTGGGGCTGGCACAGGGCTGACCGCTAGTGGCAACATCTGAAATACACTGAGGCCTTGATATGTACAAGACTGTCCTGAGAACCGTCTATTTATTAACTCACTTAGACTTGTCAGGCAGATTTTGCTATTAGCCCCATTTTACAGGTGAGAAAACAGAGGCTACTTAGTCCTGGAAGTACGGTTGGAAACTAGGCACCTGGCTTTGGAGCGTTTGTCCTGTCATCATTAGATGTGTTCTCCCGACGACCTTGACCCATCACTCAGACACACCGGTCTTTCTGCACCTGCCGGGCCTGGACCGACCACTCCTGGGGGCCCGTGGGGGGCCCTGGTAGGACGGAGGGATGCTCTCACTCACTGGATGCGTCCCTTGCTGTCAGGAGGCTCTCTCCACTCGGCGCTCTCGCTGAGATCTGTGACGTTCCCCGCATCCCCTTCCCTTTAGGCCTGGAGGTGGGAATAGATGCCTTGTGGGGACCAACAGCTTGGCCTTAACTTTGCAGAGAGTTCTTTTTATTAAACTCTCCAATCCTTCTACTTTGAGTGCGTGATCTGTTTCCTACTGTTACCCTGACTGGTACGGTAGCTAAAATATACAAAACCACTGCAATAAAAAACCCCAAACAGACAGGTTTTAGTGGACCAGAGCTAGAGGTCCTGAGATGGGTGGCTACCTGCCCAACTTTGCCCATGAGTTAGTGGCCCAGGTGGGCCTCCCGCCCCCTGTGCTGTTCCTCACACCTCAGGCTCTCTGGTCCCAGGGGGAGAAGGGCGCTCAGTCTGCCCGCAGAGAGGAAACGCCAGACTCAGGAGCAGTGGACGCTGGACCCTGGGAGTCCTGGGAGTGAAGGGGCTGGCCCTCGCTCGCTACGGGCCAGCTGTCCCCACCCAAGCCAGAAGCTGGTGGCCCATCAGACCTCAGAGGCTTTTGTAGGGCATCTCCACTTTGTCTGTGAGCTTTCTGCCACGTTACTTCATCTTTGGGTTCTGTCCCCTCTAAGGGAAAGCAGTGGGCTGGCCAGGGGCCCAGAATGCCCTGTTCCCCTTCTCTCTCTCACCTGCGTGTGGACACTGTAAAGCTCCCACCCCGAAAATAATGCCCGGTGTCCCCCTCAATGGCTAGTGACCAGTGCCTACTCCGTGGTTAGCCTAAGGCTCCGATTACACCTGACATTCAACCGCGACAGACGGAATGGATCGGCACCACTGTATAAATGAGCTGAGCAGAGCTCCACCTGAGAAAATACCTTGAAAGAAGGAAGAGCGTATTGGTCACAACGCTCAACGAAAACTCGCTCAAGTCTAAAAGGGCATCTGTGAAGCCTTAACCTCCTTGTCTCCAGGCTCAGGCTCCGGAAGTCTCCGTGCCCCCCTCTGTCTTGGCACTGCTGCATGCCCAGGCTTGGCTTTGTGGGCTGATCCCGCACTAGCCGCAGCCCCTCCAGGCCCAGGGATGTGTGTCGGAATAAATAACGAACACCTTCCTTCACCCCCATCTGAACTTGGTAAAAGTCTGCTTCCCTCTCACACACAGCTCAACATGGCTCTTCCTAGGGCGTGGGGGTGCTTCCGCTGGGTCATGCAGCAGCCCCACGGGAGCCTTCTCAGACACCTGTGCACAAGTGACTCGGGCACATTTGAAATATGACTAGCACAACGGAGGAACAGAATTTTGCCTTTTACTTAATTTCCATTTACGTAGCCACGTGTATCTAAGTGGCTGCCATCTGGGCTGGTACAGCCTTGTAGCTTTTTGCTGGATCTTCTGATTCCAGCTGGAAGACGGGGGAGGTTTGGAGATCATTCTGAGACAGGCCTGGGACGTGGCAGTTGCCTCTTTTGCCCACGTTCCATCGACCGAAACTCATGCCTTGACCACATCCACCTGCAGCGGACCCTGGAGCTATAATCTCTCAGGCGCCCTGGAGGTAGAGGACTGAGTTTTGGCGAGAATGTAGCAGCCTTTGCCCCACACCCTACTGATCACCTCCGTGCTTCCCAGACCTAAAAGTGCCTGGCAGGAGGCTCGCATTCAAGAAAGGTTTTTTGAATGAATAGATATGAACACGAGTAAGTTCGTGTGTCTGAGTATCAACATGGATGAAGTGGTGAAAAAACGAGTGAAGCCTGGGCAGTGGATTCAGCTCCCAGTGGCTGCTGGGAGCTCCAGGCCACCTCACTGACCCCAGGTGCTCCCTTCCAGGACCCAGAATACAGGGCAAAATGCAAAACCTCCAACACAAGCAAATAGCATCATTTAAATAGCAAATATTGACCCTGCGAGGAGATAAGTGGAATACAAAGTGCAGAAGCACCAGGGCAAACTCCCAGCCAAGCCAAGCATGTGGGAGGCCGTCTCAGAGCTGGGACCCCGGGGTCAGGGACAGAGCGGGCAGGGACGCCTTTAGGTGAACTTGCACACAAACCACCAGCAAGGGGCTTGTGGGCTGCATTCTAGGAACCAGGGTCTGTGTCAGAAGGTGGGAGTGGCCACGGGAGGGGTCCCGGGGCAGGGAAGGGGTGTGGGGGGAAGCCCAGGTTGGGGGTCAGGGGTCCTGAACTTTAACCTGCTGTGGGCCTGCAGGCAATCTCCTCCCTGCCCTGGGCTTTTGCAGCCTGAACAAGGAGAAGGCTGGACATAGGATTTCTGAGGCCCCTTCAACCTGAGAGACATGAAATTGAATCTCACCTCTGCCCCCAAGAAGCTGTACAGAGTCCAGCAAGACCTTTGACCTTCAGAGGCCTCAGTTTGCCCAACTATGAAATGGGAGGAATGCTGCTAACTTGGGTCTGTGGGAGAGAGCAGAGCCTGGGACTTAGGCAAATGGTCAGAGTAGCAAGAGATGGATGGACCACCTCCCTGATAAGCCTGGCCGCCCCGCCCCCAGCACTGAGGACCAGGGGTCTGTGGGGGTGATGTGATCCCATGAGGTCTGTCTCCTTCAAGGAGATGGGAGATCCTTGAGGGCAGAGGCACTGCCCAGCCAGGAGGGGTCGGGGGAAGCCTGACTTGTAAATTTCTGTGGTGTGGCTATCCCCACCACGGCCAATTCCAAGCCACCAGGGCGTCACGGAACATGGAGCTGGAAAGAGACGTCGCGGGCGCAGCAGGCTGGGGGCGGCCCTGGGGTCGTCCTCACAGGCAGCCTGAGCGAGGCCTCCCCTTCTGCAGGTCAGACCCCGTGTGAGTGCGGCGGAGCCCTCAGAGCAGGCCGAGGCATCTCCTGGGCCCGCCTAGCCCCCCTCCTCAGCGGCCGCGCCCACCCCTGCCCCTCCCCACTGCTGGGGGACAGCAAGCCCCTGCTGGCTTCAGGGAGGCCTCGGGCAAGACTCTGCACGGCATTGACCATGGGTGGGTCCGGCTGGAGGGTCCAACAGGACTTCACTGGCACGTTGGCATGTCTGGGGGCAAACTCAGCATCTCTCCAGGGTAGCTGGTACTTGGGCTTCTGGGACATCTGGCTTTCCCAGAGGGAGCATCCCGGGAGAAGGAGGGGAAGCCACGTGGCCTTTTCTGCTGCAGGCTCAGAACCCGGGCAATGTCACTTCTGGCCCTGGATTCAAGTGGGGTGGTGGGGGGCTGTTGGAATCCAACTTCACCTCTTGACGGGGAGTGCAGGGCCAAGTGCAGAAGGACACGTGGGGTGGGATACAGCTGTGGCCAGCAGGCACCAAAGGGGACCCTATAGCCAAGCTTTCACCCAGGTCACTGCCTCTGTGGCAGCCTAGGGAAGGTTCCGATTCACAAAGTATTACTAAGAAAACTCTGGGTCATGACTCTCCAATAACGTGATAGTTAAGATGATCTGAGCAATAACTGTGTGCCAGGCAAGGAGTCCTCGGTGTACACACAGGTTATCTCATTTCTTTCTCACAATAATCCTATGGGGTAGGGACTGTTATTCTCCCCATTTTACAGATGGGAAAACCAAGGTCCATAACAGGCAGTAGTCTCAATAACTTGCCAGGGAGAAGCACAGGCAGACGCCAGCATCGGGCCCCAGAGCACAGCTGAGCCCATAACCATCGGCCCTTGGGTTCCCTTCCCGGGAAAACCAGGGAAGGAGCAGAGCAGCAGGCTGACCGCAGGCCTGCCACTTCCTAGCTGTGTCGCTACTTCCCTGAGGCCCTCTGGGTCCCAGCTTCTATGCCCATGAGACGGGATCCCAGGGCTTGCCAGGGGATGATACGGAATCACGCATAGTAGTGTCAGGCATGCGATTGGTACAGAGCAAACATTAAGTTCCCTTCCTTGGCCCCCTCAGGAAGGAAACTTGAAGACACTGCACAGAACAAAGCTCTATTGTTCCCCAGGAGGGTGGGGACGGTGGAATTCTAGTGATGCTGTGATGAAAACCAACAGTGAACCCCACCTGGAAAAGGTAAAAGGGGTGATAACTGTAGCGAATACTTACCAAGTACATCTGAGCGCCTACTGTGTGCCAGGCTTCCTACTAGGTGCTTTGGATGCTAAACTCTCCCAACAAAGCTACAGGATACAATAAAAGAGGCTGAGATTCAGGGAGTTTAAGCATCGGACCCAAGTCCCAAAGCAGTAACTGAAGAAGAAAAATTCGAACCCAGCACCCTCTCATTTCCTGCGTGCCCTGCGTCTTGCCGGGGCTCCTGAGAGGCAATGCTGAAACACAGAAGCTCAGTATTTAGAGGAAAAGTAGTTTGGGAATCACCTCTGGGAAGGGAAATGACAGCCTGCTGTCAATTACACGAATGAGTTGCTGGCCTCTGGCCAGCTGGTGTCAGATCCAAACTCCTCTTGGAGCCCACGAGCCCCTGCCTGCTCTGGGTCCCTGGGACCTCTCTGATCGCATCTCCTCCCACACCACCTCTGCTTGCCCCCTTGCTGCTTTTGCCAGTCGCACTCCCGCCTCAGGGCCTTTGCACTTGCTACTCCCCGAGTTTGGAGTACTCTATCCACACACCTGGGCGTGGTCCCCCTTCACCTCATCCAGGTCTCTGCTCCAAAGGTACGACCTTAGGGAGTTCTTCCCTAACCATTCTATCGTTATACCCACCCCATTCTGTCCCATTATCCTGCCTTTTTTTCCTTTTTTGCCAAATAGCACTTGGTACTAGCTGACATTACATTTATTTATGTTTATTTTCTGTCCTCCCCACTACAATGCCAGCCCTCAGAGGGCAGGGGCTTCACCTACGCTGTACAGCGCTGTATCCCTGGGGCCTGGAACAGGGCCAGCACACAGCAAGTGCTCAGTACAGAGTCACAGTCATAAAAGAAAGACTTGATTAGCAGGACAAAGGGCGGGGCACCGGGCTGAGAGCCTTGTGACTTAAAAATCACGCTGAAGGAGAATCTACTTAAGGCCTCATTTTTGTTTTTAATCAAAGCTTCATTGGTCTCAATGGATGGACACATCCTTGCCCACTGATTCCAGAATTTTCAGCAGGTCTTTCCTAATAAGGGAAATGTTGCTCCACGGCTGAGCATGACCCCACCCTACAGGCATTGCCCCGGAAAGGGTAGTGGCCATAATATCTTCACAGGACACACGCAAGGCATCTATTACCCAAGACCCAGAGGCCGGGCCACTTCCCAGGTGTGCAACCATGCAGGAGTGCAGGGCCCGTGCTCAGAAGGGCTGCATGCTGCATGTAATGCTCTGTCGTCACCATCTTGAAATTCTTAACGCTTAAACAAAGGGCCCACGTTTTCACTTGCAGTGGGCACCGTAAAGGGCAGCCAGTCCTGCCCAAAGAACTGACCAACGGTGGAGCCTTAGGCTTTCCAGATGTTGGTTATTTGTGGACAGAGGTTCCTTGGGGGTCTGCTCATCCACAGCTCCCAGAGCGCCATCTGCATCGCCAGATGAATTCACTGGGCACCTGTTGTGCGCCGGGCACTGTGTTAGATGCCAGAGGAGCAGAACGAAGGAGACATGGCACCTGCCCCTGGAGCTGCCAATCAAGACGAGAGACTGGCAGGTGAAGGGAGAGGTTACAGGGCTCTCGCGGGGGCAGGTTGGGCACAGAAGGAAGAGCAATGTCGGCCTGCGTGGGTACAGGTGCTATTCGGCCCCAGGCAATCTGGCCCCCAAGCCCACACTGTCACCACCCCCACTAAAGCCTCTGCAGAGGCACCGGGGGGAGGGAAGGAGGGGGACAAAGCAACATGGCTGGTCCTGGAACCACGAGTTCTGGACCTGCCTGGGGCCCCGGTGCCCAGGAGGAGCCGGAGCCAAGGATGCTGACAGGCTCAGGGGCACGGGCTTCGTCAGCTCCGTTTGATGGCTGTTTGGTGGGGAAGGGAGCCCTGCAGGGAGTTAGACAGAGGGCTCTGTGTGATGACCTCTTGTCCGAGAGAGCTTCGCTGCAGCTACCGCAGCCCCTGGAGGAAAGCAAGGGGAACTCCCAGGAGGGAGAGAAATTCCTTTCAAAACATCTTCTCTGCTCCCCACGCCCGAATCCCCTCCTTTACTGGGCCTTGACCGTGAATCTCCTTCCATCCTTAAAAGCAGCCGGCGTGTTTGTTATTAGCCCCACGTGTCGGAGAAGGAAACAGAAGCATGAGAGCGGGAGTGGTGGGCTCCAGATCACACGGTGACAGAGCCGCAGGAAGAGAGCATCTGGGGGCCCGAGGGCATGGACGCCCCAGCAGGCGGAGAGGCTCAGGCCAGCCGCAGGCTGGCGACCGTTTGCCACGGGGGGGTCCCCACGTGGGTCCTTGGAGGGGGTGGCCGGCGCCCTGAGCCCCCGGGAGGAGCAGCCGAGGGGCGGGGGCGCGGCAGGAAAAGAGCCTCCAGCTACCGGGGCGCTCGGCATCTGCGCGCTGGGGGGTCACGGCGCCCGCCCCGGCGCCCCGCCGGCAGCGCTTCCGCCTCTTCCGGGCTGTGCCGAGCGGATGCGCCGCCTGCGTGTGAACAGGGCTTGTTTTCCCTTCACGCCCTCGGGCTCCGTTTTTATGAAGAACTTCCTTCTGTTGGCGCTTTGGGAATATTCATTCCTGGCTTGCGCAGCGCGCGGGTGACAGTTGGGCTGGGAAATGTACCCGCGGCTTAATTAGGGCATCAGCAGACCGCGCCAAGAACCCGCCCCCGGACCCCAGGGACCCCAGAGCCTGTCCCCCGTTGCGGGAGGGAGCGTCACTGCTCCCGCCGTTGTGCGCACCATGATCGCTTCTGCTGCGCCTTCACTCACCCACCCGAGGGAGAGTCCTTCCCCGCCAGTGGGCGTCCTAAGGCCTCCTGCCGCCCTGCCCCTCAGACAGCCCTGGGCAGATGGACCGTGAGGGACCACCTGCTCTCCGTTTCCTACATCCTCACCAGGGCATCCTCAGGAGGATGGGATCACATGTAGGTTTCACCCTGATTTTGAGGAAGCTGAAAGTGACATTAACAGGAAGGCTGGCAAAGCTGGGTATACACATCATCAGCCTACATGGTTCAGGGCAGGGTGAGGGGGGACCTCACACCCCCAAAGCCCAGAAGAATACTGCAGAAGAAGGCCAATTGGATTGACAGTAAATGTCAAGCCAAAAAATAAATATTGAAAATTTGACTGCATATTAAATTAGAATCCTGCTATAAAAAAAATCTGGAAAAATATTTGCAACACATATGGCCAAGGGCGAGTTTCCTTAAATGTTAAAGCACTACTACAGTAGGATGAAATCAACAAGCCCAAAGAAAACGAGCAAACAGCAACAGGCCACTCTCTCAGAAAGGAAGCACAAACGGCTGCTAAAGAAATGAGATGTGCAGCCTTACTCGTAATGACAGAAACAAACGTGGAGGGGGGAAATGACATGGTGGTGTGAATTTGATAGAGAAACATCAAGACGTGTAGTCTCCTGGGAGAAAAGGACTGCAGGGAGGCGCTGTGAGGGGCTCCCACTGGATGGAAGGCCAGGACTGCATTCTGACTTCAGTGGATGGCGGGTCACTCACTCCTGGTGAGTTCAATGGGCTGTGCAGGGGTGAAGCCGGGGGTGAGTCTTCAGCCAGACTCTGCAAATCTCTGCTCCATCACCTCCCGGCTCCACGACTGCAGGCAGCTTACTTCTCTTCTCCGAGCCTCAGTTTTCTCATCTGTAAAGTGAGGTCAGGATGTGCTTCCAGGGAAGATTAAGATGCAGTTAGCAGAAGGGAAGAGTCCAGGAGTAAGGCTGAAGCTGAGAGAGGCAGACCTGGGAGGAGAAACAGAGGGGGCAGGCCTGGGACTGCGGAGGGGATGGGGTAAAGATGGAGTTGGCCTTGGAGGTCCCACTTTCAAGGTTATCTGGTGGTGAAGGAAAGGGGAGAGCTTGAAAGAGGGATAGGATACAGAGGGGAAGATGGTCAGGTTGGGGAAGATGCACTACCTGCAGGCTGTGAAAATGACTTCAAGCTCCCAGGACCCCTGCTCTCCCAGCAGCATCTGAAAGCCAGGCCTACAGCTAATACTTACAAATGAGCACATTTTCTTCCCACTTATATTTTATTCTTTTGAAGAAAAAGATAAACAATTCAATAGAAAAAAGTGAGCAAGAGATTAGAACAGGCCCGTCATATAAGACTATGTGTAAATGGCCAATAAATCCATTAGAAATAAGAAAAGTGCAAATCACTACCAGAAGATACTGCGAATGAGCATATTTTATATGACCCAATCTAGCAGAAGTCCTGGTTACGCTTGCAGGGCCGAGGCACACACGAGGCCCATCGGAGGTTGGGCCAAAACCGAGCCTCCCGGGCACTGTTGGAAATGATGACATTTAACCCAGAGCTGCAAGGACAGCAAAGCCAGAGGAGCAGTCTGAAGCTTATGTGAAGAAGGAAGTGAAAACTCTGGCCTAAGGGGAGCCAGGCTCCATGGCCAAACAGCAAGGCCGACAGGAAAACAGATCCCGGGACTAGAGCGGGGAGCGAGCCTGAAGCACGTGCTCGTGGAGTGGTGATGGACACGCTCAACAAACACTAGCCAAGTACATCCCTGGAAGGAGGCTGTGAGGCTGTGAAAACAAGTTGTTCAAGCCTGTGCCCATGAGTACAGTGAGAATACAAAGACACGGTGGCTGTGAGGCCAAGAGCTGCGGGAAATGTCGCCGCGGGGCGCAGCACCGACCGGGTCGCCCAGTGGCCCTGCCCTTGCAGCTCTTGAGGCAGGCACTGTGCCCCCCCACCCCCCGAAAAGTGTAATCGGAACGGGCAGAAGATGTCTTGCTAGGGCCGCGCAGCGGAGCCCAGGCTGTCCGGATTCACAGGGTTGCCTTCCTTGATGCCGTGGGCTCCTTCCACAGAGCAGGAAACTCTACTCACCTTGGCTAGAGAAAGGGAAAGGTTATTAGGGCTCCAGGGCTCACAGATTCCAGGGGCTGTAGGGGTGTGGCGGGCAGGCGGGTGAGGGCAGCAGTGGGGACCTCAGGAACAGGTCGCAGGGCGCACACCGCCCCAGCGTCCCCGCCGTTGTCAGGCCTCGGTTCCCCAGCTCCCGGGGCCTCCCGAGCAGACTTGGACAGACCAACAGACATATCTGATTGGCTACAGGCCAGCCAATGGGAGGCCCCCTCTCAACGCCTGCTCCAATCAGCTCCAGGCTGGGCTTGCGGAGGGCAAGCCTGGTTGGGGAGAGGAAATGGCACAAGGCAAGCAAATTAACTGACGTCTGGGTCGTCCTGAGCGACGTGTGAGACGGAGGAGTGCCTGGCAGTGGGGTCAGCCGGCCTGGGCTCCATCCTGGCCCTGACGGGCTGTGAGCACAGTGCATTCTCTCTCCGAGCCTCAGTTTCCTACATTGCAAAATGGTAGTAATAATACGTTCGTCACAGGATTGTTGTGAAAGGAAAATGACATAATAAACAGGAGAGTGTTTTGTAAACCGCAAAGCTAGAGGCCAGTCGTTTTATTTCACACCAAAGGGAGTGAATGTTTGGGGGTTTTATTGTATTTTACAATGAACCTTGGTCCACCCCCAGCCGACGCTGGACACAGGTCAGACATTAGAGCTATATCATCAGCCTATGAGAGAAAGTGCATACAAGGTTTCCTCCAGAACGCACTGGGCTGCACAATCTTAGCTCTGGTGGCACCTCTGCCTCCAGGGAAGCTGGTTAGGCCCTCCGGGTCTCAGTTTCCTCATCTGCAAAGTAGAATCCTTGCCCCGTTCACACATTGCTGGAGGATGAACTTACTGTTTCCTCTTCCCTCTCTTCCTGTCTGGGGTTCCTTGGTTGGTAGCAGCCCTTGGGAAGGACAGGAGCCCTTGGAAACATTTCCGCATCCTCACCAAACTCTCCCTCTTCCAAAATCCTCTGACACTCTGGCCATCTGCCCGCACTGCCCAATGCCAGACAAGGGTGCATTCTGCATTCCAGTTTTAATGTTTCAAGTGCATCAGTAACACTTTCACGACTGGATTATAAGCCTGAGAGGTTGTCTTTAACCTCTTTTGTGGAAATCACAACTGTTGTCTGCGTGACCAGAATGGGCACCCAGCAAAAGTTTGTTAGAGGAACCGGAACAGAGCAGCCCTCCTACAGCTGGGCTTCCGGACTCAGGGCTCCTTCCCGTCCTGCTTGCAGCCTCCTGATACCACACGGTCCTCAGCAGCCCCACAGCTTCACTTTCCCGGACCCCGGATCCTGGGACCGGGCGAGGAGGGGCTGCCGCTCCCGAGCTCTCACCCAGCCCTGCAGGCCCGGGTGTCATCTCCTGCAACAACTGACAACGACGCCTCTACCGCGCTGGTGTCACTTTTAACACTGAACGTTCGCACCCCCGGCTGACTGCGCAAGGAGGCCCCAGCAGAGCCGCGTGCAGCCGCACCCCACGTGTGGAGCTGCTAATCCGGCAGTTGTTCAGCAGGTTCTCTCCGCCCCACATCCAAACGTGTTATTTCTGGAACGGAGCTGCACGAGCACCGAGAAGCAACAGCGGCACCTGCCTGTAGCGCGCCAGCCTGGGGAGGCGATGGCAGGCAAAGATGTGGGGCCTGGGCCGCTGCCCCCTGCACACAGCTCCCCAGAAGTAAGAGGGCGAAGAGAAAAAGGAAGGGGAAAGCGCGGCACCACAGCGCTTTAAATGTTTTATCAGAGCTGCATGTTTACCACGTTTTCAAAGAATATTTCATGACGTAATGGTTAGAGACAAAAGCGGCAGGCAGAAGCCCATGCACAAAGTGACAGCAACTCTGTAATGTGCGGGGTACACATCACCACGGCTCACCTCTATCCCCCCCGCCCTCAACCGCCAGGCGCGCTGAAGGATCTCACTTCCTCACCCGCGGAGCTCAGGCGTGGCCACGTGACTTGCTTTGGCCAATGACGTGTGAGAGAAGTCAAAGCGTCACTTCCTGGTGGCAGCCTTTAATTGCTGGCTCCTGGCTCCCCAGCTCACACTCCTGCAGCTTCAGGCGCCCTGGGCGAGTGGACGGTGTGTGGGGGCCAGGAGGCTGCAGGAGCCAGCGTCAGGGGGAGCAGCACCCCTGAGAGTCACCCAGACTCCTGCGGTATGGGTATGAGGAGAAATAAACCTTTGTGCTTTCTGCTGTTAAACCAACTGAGATTTTTGTAGGGTTTCCCCAGCAGCATGAACTGTCCTATATTGACTGATATAATAACTAGATGAAGGGAGTTCCCTGGTGGCCTAGTGGATAGGATTCTGGACTTGTACTGCTGTGGTCCAGGTTCAATCCCTGGTCAGGGAACTGAGGTACCCACAAGCTGTGGAGCCAAAAAAAGATCAAAAAAAAAGAAAAAGCAAAAAAATATCATCAGAAAACATTGCAGTCATGGGTAATTTTTGTTTTTGAACTTTTCTAAAATTTCCAGATTTTGTATAGTCAACACATATTACTTTTTTTTCTTTCACTTTTGTTGAGATATAATTGACGTATAGCATATGTTTAAGGTGTTCTTTTGTGATTTTAAAACGACGTTGTTAGTTTTATCCATCACTAGCTTTTTTAAAGTAAATAAATGTGTCCTTGGAACTGTGCTAGAGGCTTCAGCTATGTCATTTCATTTCATCCTCAGAAAACCCTAAAAGGATTTTCTTGTTTTAAAAAGGAGAAGTCTGAGCTTTAGAGAGATTAGGAGTCAGGTAGTCTATACTCATTATCCCATTTATCTCCTAAGAGGCTCCAAGTATTTTGTTCCAGTTTCAGAGATGAGGCTCAGAGTAGTTAAGTGAGTTACCTAAAGCTAATCACTTGGGAACTGAAGGAACCAAAATTGAAACAACAATAACCAGGACGGCAGACGTCTTTACTGGATGCTTCCCTGTGCAGGGCCAGGTATGATCTCATTTTTATCCTCTCAGTAACTCGGTGATGTAGGTACTAGAATTATCTCAACTTTCTAGATGAAAGAAATGGAGGCTCAGAGTGACTGAGCAACTTGCCTAGGGTCACAAAGCTAATAATTTGCAGAGCTGGGACCGGCATCTTGGTCTGTCCAAATTTTGGTCAGCTCATTTTGCCGAGAGCAGAAGTGGTACAAAAGGTGCCTTTAGGTATCGCACACATGAACATTTTTAAATTAAATTTCTAGTTTATCAAAATATTTATGCAGAAAAAATTGTAAGTCAAATGGTTCCGTGAAAGTGATAATAAAAAGCAGCAAAGCTCTCACTACCCAGCCCCCTCCTCAGCAGCAACTACTTTCAACTCATTCAGCTCTTCCTTCTGACATTCACTTTGATATTTCTGAACATCATTCTTGAATTCTGAATATCAAGAATATCATTCTTGAATATCATTATTTTTTAGATACTTATTGGCTTCGTCCTGCGTAAGATTGCTGATATGCTCCACCAGACATCACACACAAACCCACACTTTTCCTTCCATTATAGTTCTATGACAGTTGCTAAAGGAATACTCAGTACTTACATTATTTATATGTATATTATTCATAGCTAAATAAAATAGTATATAATGGTTGTAATTGCTATCTTCTACAGTTTTTTGTTTTCCCTGGAGTTAGTAATTACCTCAGTTTTTCATTTAATTAGTTTTTTTAGGTAACATCACTAATCCATCCCACAAACATGTCTAAACATCTAGTGGTATATTCAGACACATCTGGTAATGTATCAGTTCTATTTTTTTCTTAAAGCCCTCTGTCCTCCCTCTCCTGCCTGACCAGTTGCTCTCCTGTCTGGCTGTCTAGTAGAAGTACTGACATTTCTGTTCATCGTTATCCTGAGACTTCCCTTCACCTCTTTCTTGTGTTGGTTCCTTGTTTCTTAGATACTAAGCCATCTTCTTTCTTGGTTGACTCCATTCATTTTGCTGTAATATGTACGCCAGTAGCTTCCTTGGAAACTGCATATGGGAGTTCAGTTATTGGATAATTGATTGACAGTTTGGCTGAATGCCTAAATCTTGGTTGGAAATCATCTTCCCCCAGAATTCTGAAGGCAGCTCTCTATTAGCATCTGGTATTCTGGGTTGATGTTAAGAAGTCCAATGATCCACATTATGTGTCCTTTTCAGTCTCTGAAGTCTTCTAGAATCTTCTCTTTATCTCTGATGTTCTAAAAGAATTATTTAATAAAATTCAATGTTTATTTTTATTTTAAAAAAGCTTTTAAGGGGGACTTCCCTGGCAGTCCAGTGGTTAGGACTCCGTGCTTCCACTGCAGGGGGCTCGGGTTCAATCCCTGGTCGGGGAACAAAGATCCTTCATGCTGCGCAGCACAGCCAAAAAAAAAGGCAAGTTTTTAAGAAGTTAAACTAGATAGATAATGCCGTGAATAGACTTTTATATATTTTAACCCCAAGCCAGGGGGGAGATACTAGAAACTGGAAAGGAGGTAACCTATCAATTTGAAGATTATTTGACTGTTTACTTGGAAATGCCACAAGAATCAACAGAAAACTTATTGAAAATGACAAAATAATTGAGTAAGGTAACTGGATACAAAATTAGTTTTCTATTATCAATAGCTTTGAAATATACAGACAATAGCCAGTACTAAAATACAATGGAAGAAGACTCCATTAGCAAAAGCAACCTAGAAATAAACTTCTTTTAAAAAGTGCAAACGCTATGTGAAGAAAACTTTTTGAATGCTACCAAAGAATATAAACGTGAACTTATACCACATTCATGGAAAAAAGACTCAGCATTATAAGGATGTCAGTCCTCCCTAAGTTATAATCTACACAGTAACATAATCATAACGACAACACCAGCAGGATTTTTCATGGAACCAGACAAGTTGATTCTAAGGTTGATATGGAAAGATACCCAAGCAGGATTAGCCAGGAAAAGTTTCAAAAAGAAATATACAGAGCAGAGATAATCCTATCAGATATTTCTGTGTATTTAAAATCTATTATACAGCTAAAATAATTAAAAGTATAGTGCAAGTCCATGGATAGACATATAATGTAGAAATGATAGGAAGTCACCCAATATATATATATAGGAAGTTACTCTATAGTCAAGTTGGCATTTTAAAAACAGGATTTATCCATATTTGGTATTGGGACAATTGGCTACCCATCTGTAAAAGAAATGAGTTTACACCCTCACTTCATATGTTACACCAAAATAAATTCTACATGAACCGAAGGTTTAAATGAAATCATGAAAGCCTTAAAGGAACAGGAGAAAACAGAAGATATTGACTCTCGCTATTCCAGCTCAATGCCTGGCAACCGTGAGCAGTCCCAACTTGTGGGTTGTTGACTGAATAACAGATCGACTGTCAGCTTCTGGACTAGATGCCGTACTAGCAGCTGCGGATCAGAAGGTCTGGACTAGCTTTGCTGCATGCATGTGTTTGGTTCTACCAGTGTTAAAACATTTTTGGCTTTGAGCTTATGTTTCGGGGTATTTTTAAATGTTTATTTATTTGACTGCGTCGGGTCTTAGTTGCGGCATGCGGGATCTTTAGCTGCAGTTCGCCGGCTCCCTAGTTGTGGCATGTGAACTCTTAGTTGTGGTATATGGGAGCTAGTTCCCTGACCAGGGATCGAACCCAGGCCCCCTGCATTGGGAGCGTGGAGCCTTAGACATTGGACCACCAGGGAAGTCCCCGAGCTAGTATTTTGAGACCGAGAGATTGCCCATAGAAATGGGGATTTCAGACGTCCCCTGAAAGGTCTGGCAGCACTGGGCCCTCACTCCTGCACTGCACGGGACAATCAAATGAGCCGCTGACCTGAGGATGTGCTGTGGGATCCAGTGACCAGAGCGGGTGAAGGGGCACGGTGGCCCATGAGCCGGGAGCCCTGGGGTGGGAGTGAAGGGGTGAGGCTGTAGCTGAGGCGGGGGGACGGGGGGCAGTTCCTAGGTTGTCGTCACTCAGGCAAGATGTCATAGCAGAGGCAACAGAAGGGACAGGCTTGGCCAGAGGCAATTTAGGGTGTGAATCCACCAGGCTTGGGGACAGATGGGAGGTGTGGCTGTGTGTGTGTGTGTGTGTGTGTGTTTGGGGTGGGCAGGGGAACTCTTGGAGGAGGAACGCGGAAAGTACCTCAAGATTCTCACTCAGGCGGGTAAATGCTCATGAACACGGAAACCAGATCAGGGCACACTCCTGCTTAAAATCTGCACCTCTTGCCTGAGCCATGTGGTCACGGCTCCTCTCTCATCCTTTCCTCTCACTGCGCTCACCTTGCACACCAAGCCTTGGGCCATCACAGAAGCTGCCGGGGGCTTTTTTGCCTCAGAGCCCCCGTTCTTGCTGTTCCCCTGCCTGACACGCTGTTCCCCTGACGCTTTAGCGGGCTGGTTCCCCCTCACCCATCAGGTTTCCTCTTAAACATTTTCTCCCAAAAGAGGTTTGGAGTATGCCGAGGGATAGGAAGAAGGCTGATTCCACGGGGGCTTTGGGGGCCCTAGAAAGACATGTAGATTTCTGAGTGCAGGAAGGCTTTGAAGGGGCTGGCGCTGCTGGGGGCACAGAGACTGGATCTGACTTACCTCCTGAAGGGCTGCCTCTGGCACCTGCTCGGGCAGGAGACCCCAGGGCCAGAGGGGCAGCAAGAAGGAGAATTCAGGGTACCTGTCCGGACAAGGAGATGGCAGGAGCAGTGGCATTAAGACAGGTCAGGAGGTGTTTTGCGCATGCGCGGGGGTGGGTGGGGTGAGAGCCGTGGGTGTTGGCAAAGAGAGTCAGGGGACTGCTTGGGTTCCAGCCCCAGCAGAGGGGAGGGTGGTGGTGCCGGGGTCCTAAGGCGGGGACCCTGGGGCAGAAAAGCACCAGGCGAGTGTTGAAGGGCTCCCTTCCATGGTGGGCCTGGAGACAGTCTGATGGCAGTGGTGCTGGGGGCGGGGGAAGTGGGCATCTCAGCTCCACCAATCACGCCGGAGGGTGTGTACCGGTCTGCAAAAGGGAAGGCCGTGGCTGCAGAGCCCCTGGCCTGGCTGCAGCCTGACTGACAGAAAGCACAGGGCCAGTGACCGGGGAACAGGCAGATGCCACCTGTGACACGCCTCCCACCCGCCCCTCACCGTGTTGGTCAAGCTCATCTGGAAAGTGAGGGTCTGGTGGGGAGACACGGAGGCTACCGCAGGGGGGCCCAGCACCCGAGGGCCTCTGCGTTGTTCCCAGAACGGGTGGCATTTAATTCAGTTACTGTGCAAAACAGGAGTTAATGCTTTCCTTCAAGTGTAGCTGTGCACCTTGAGACCACATACCGCACCTCTCTGGGCCACCGTTGCTAGTCCATAATACTAGGAGTTCATTGTTACGGAAATCAGGTAACTGGAGAGTACTAAGAGTCCTAAAGTCTCTCATCTGAGCTTACGTGCTCATGACCCATAATTATGCTACTGAGCCTTGAATGAGGCCCAAAGCCCACTTCCTCACACCCAGAAGCAAGCCCGGTTATTCCCATCGTACAGCCGAAGTCACTAAGGCGGTGAAGTTCACACAGGCGAGCAGGCGGGCGACCCAGCGCGTATCCACCTGGATGCCTCCCAGGCCTTCGTTATTTTATTAGGCAGCTCCCTCCACCGGGAACATCACCTCCAAAGGCAAAGTTCTGCTACCCAGGCACTGTCCCAACCCTTCCTCATTCCTCCTGATTCGAGAAACTTAACGGAGCTCTTACTTTGTGCCCGAGCTCTTCTAGACTCTGGGGGTCCCATAACAAAACCGGGGACGCCCATATCTTGAGGGAAAGTGAGCAGGAAGAAAGGGTAGAGCTGACAGGCTGGCCTCTCTGTGGAGGTGCTATGGGAGCAGAGACTGAAGGAAGCGAGGGAGCCGTCAGGGCAAAGGCCCCGAGGCAGCCACCCGGGAGGCTGGTGAGACGGGTATGTAGGAGCACAAAGGGGTGTGAGCGGCCGGGATGGGCACCCGGGTACTGGCTGACACTGGGGTCACCTAGTCTGGATGTCAGGGGTTGCCAAGCTCCCAGGGGATCCCCTTGGCAGTCAGGATGGCTCAAAGTTTAAACTTGGCTCCGCTGAGGTTTTGAGCAGAGAACAAACACGACCCGCCATCCTGACATAAAGGTTTCTTTATTTCAAGTTTAAATCCTTTTGTCTTTAAGCACTGATTTTACAAAATGTGATAGTTCCAAAGGGGAGCTTCATTTCCAACCGAATTTGTTCGTGTTAATTGCCTTCCAAATACATTGCAGCTAAGATGTGTATATGTTTTTACGTGTGCGTTGGAAGAAAGCACACAGAAGCAGCTGCTTTTTCAGTATGCTTGGCCAGTTTCCCATCTCTGTCGGTCAATCCACCACAGTCATGCGAGGGGAGAGCTGTCTGGACCTCGTTGTACATACTGAACCACCTGGGTGATGATTCATCTTCTCTGCTTGTACAACAACTCAGGACATTAAGCCAAACGCCTGATTACAATTTTTGAAGGAGGGCTCTTTTTTTTTTTTTTTTGCGGTACGCGGGCCTCTCACTGTTGTGGCCTCTCCCGTTGCAGAGCACAGGCTCCAGACACGCAGGCTCAGCGGCCATGGCTCACGGGCCCAGCCACTCCGCGGCATGTGGGATCTTCCCGGACTGGTCAAGTATAACTTGGTTCCTGTCCTCTGCTGTCAGCCAATCAGCATCTGCTGACAGGGCCCAGAGGCTCTGGCTCCAGCCCCACGGTGTCACCCACGAACAGCCTCCCACCCCACATGCCAAGGGTTTTCTTCTGACACAGGGTTTTCTTGACAATCCTGCTGATTGTGTGTGGAGACCAGGCTGTAGAGGGACAAAAGGAGAACTTGGGAGACCAGGTAGGGGACTGTAGCAATTACCCGGCAATAGATGGGTGCAGCCGTGGGGAAAGTGTCAGATTCTGGAAAGACCCAGAAAGACAAGGGTGAAGGATGACGCTTATGTTTCTAACCTGAGCTGAGGTGAACGGAAGGACCATGGGCTGAGAAGGGCAACTCTTTTGAGAGTTCTGTGTCTTACCCCTCCTTCCAGGCAGCACATCTCCAAGGGGAAGAAAGGAGGGTTTCCAGGTCGCACTACCCCCTATTCACACGCCCTCCGTGTTTTAGAGCTTCCTGCTCTGTTTCTGAGCCAGGCCCAGAACAATCCAGCCTTTCCGGCATCAAACAAGCCAAGCACAGGGTTACCCCATGCCTTCCACAAAAATCCCAGGCCCCTTCGATCCCATGTGTAGCCCAGACATAAACCACACACGCAAGATGTGGAAAGCCCACGGATGACCTTCCTGCCTAGCGTCCACTACGGGTTAAGCAATGCTCAGCAAGCATTTCCATTTCCCATATCTCCTCTTTTGCCTCCAGACAAGTTCCAGAAGCATTAAAAAAGCACAACTCACCTCTTCTGGCCTCAGCTATGGTGGGTGATTTCCCACAGTGCTACCTGTTGTTGGGCCCAAGGGTCTGACCTGGGATTTGACACCCTCCACCTACTGGAGGCTATCTGGCCTTGGCGGCAAGCGAGGGCTGCCACCAGCCCCTCTGAGCTGCCCAGGCCCCAAGCTCACCAGCCCAGAGGAGGGGGTGCCTTTTTCTAATTCCCATGAAGGCACCGTGTGGGCTGAGAGCAGTCCTGCTCGTGGCAGGGGCTGCGGGTTGAGCTCTAGTGTCTGTTCCCTCCTTCTTTCTCAGTGTTAGGAGTTTTACCAGGATCCAGGTTCCCCTGGAACTACATTTCCCAGCCTCCCTTGCAGCTGGGTATGGCCATGTGACTAGGTTCCCACCAATAGGGTGGGAGCAGAAGTATCACCTGGCAGCTTCTGGGAACCCTTTAAAAGGACAGCTGGTATATGACCTCTACCCCCTCTTTTTCTCCCATTTTATCATGAAAATTTTCAAATATACAGAAAAATTGGAAGAGTTATACAGTGAACACTCACACATCCATCCCCTAGATTCTATATGATCTAGCATCGATCTTTCTACCTATCATCTATCTATTCATCCTTCTATCCCTCCATCAATATTCCTATGTCTGATTCATTTCAGAGTAAATTGCAGGCACCAGTATACTTCCCTCCAAATACTTCTGTGTATATATACTTTTTTACATATCATGAAATGAACAAACTTTAAGTGTACATTTGCTGAGTCCTGACAAATATATGGAGAAACAGCAGTCCAGAAAATTCCCCCACACCCCTTCCCAGTCAATCCTCGACCTTCTCCCCACTGCTAGGCAACCATTGTTCTGATTTTCTCCACCATCAATTAGCTTTTCCTGCTCTCGACTTTCATTTAAATGGATCATTCACACAATATATACTCCTGTGTCTCAGGGGTTTGGGTCAGCATCATGTTTTCGAGGGTCACCCTTGTTGCTGTTATCAGTGGTTTCTTACTATCGGTGAGTGGCGGTCCACTGTGTGAATACACCCATGACCCTGTTGATGGACCCTGGGCTGTTTCCAGGCTTGGGCTATCGTGAATAAAGTCATCTTTTGAGGGATGTTTCTATTGTGAAGAGTCTTGGAAGAAAACATGTCTCCCGATGGAGCAAATGGTGGGTGTGCTTACTTCCCATTATAAAAGCTCCAGGTTCCCTAATCTCAGGGTTCCTCCCCTGTAACACACCTCACTGCATGTGCAGCATCCATCTGGGCCCCTCCACGTTGCTTCCTGGGACTTGGGAACAAGAGGAACTGACGCAGATATGCTGACGCTCTTGCTACTTGCTGTGCTGTGCGTAATAAAGTCCATGGTTCTCGCATTTTCTGCCAACTTCTGTAAAACAGTGGCAGGCTGACACACTAGTTTTCATGTTGAGTAAAATCTCAGCCCCTTCATAGTTCTTGACACTGAACGTTCTTGTAACGCGTGTTTTGGCGACCATATGTTTGCCTCCTTCCTCTTTGTCCTTCCATCCTGCTGCCTGGAGTGCAGATGTGATGGCTGGAGCTCTAGGCACCATCTTGGCCCATGAGGACCAGGGCTTTTCTCTAGGGATAGTGATGCAGGAAGGTGCAAGGACCCTGGGTCCCCCAGGTCTTTACAGATCAAAATCACCATACTAGCTCTGGAATTTCACATGAGAGAGAGATGCTTTGCTTACTCTATTGTTACTATGGTGTTTTCCAACCCTATCTAATACAATCCACATCATCACTCATCCCTTCTGAGATATCTTCCCTTCCATCACTCCTCCCCTTTCCCTGTTAGATAATGTACATTGTGCTCACCTCAGCGAATGACCCTGTCATGCCTCTAGTCCTTTCCACAGTGATTGCTTCCTGCGTCCCAGTGCCTAGTATAGTGTCTGGCACCCAGTAGGTGCTTAGGAGATGGTAATTGACAAAGTGGAAAAATCCATAAAGGAGAGACTCAGGTTAGTAATGGTGAAAAAGGCCCATCCTCCAAGTGGTGGAACAGGAAAAACATTAGATTGATAGGGAGGGAGTCAGAGCTTTAGGCCTGTGCTGTGTGACTGTGAGCATAGCACCTGCCTCTCTGGGCTCAGTTCTCTGGCTCTGCAATGTGGGCTTTGGCTCAGGTGATGAATGTCCATGGACCCCCTGATTCTTTGTTTTTTAAAGATTTTTTTTGATGTGGACCATTTTTAAAGTCTTTATTGAATTTTTTTACAATATTGCTTCTGTTTTATGTTTTGGTTTTTTGGCCCTGAGGTATGTGGGATCTTAGCTCCCGCTCCAGGGATTGAACCCACGCTCCCTGCATCGGAAGGTGAAGTCTTAACCACTGGACCACCAGGGAAGTCCCCCCACTGATTCTTAAGCCCTGTACTAACCCTGAAATCTTGGCCTTCCTGGCCATGCTTCCCTGCATCCTCTCCTATATCTTATGGCGGAACAGTAGCATCTCTTGGTGGCCAAGGGAGGACCATCTCTTGGTGGCCAAGGGAGAACCATCCCTTGCTGGACCCTGGACTGCTCTCCACCCCAAGGTTGGGGAAATGTAGGTATCTGGGCCACTTAGCAGCTGGGGGACACTGGCAGCTGTAGCAGCTCAGCTGGTGGCATCAAGTTGCTGGGTGCCTGGTCACCACGTTAATCTGCTCTTGGTGCCACTAATACCAATTTGTGAGCAGACAGCCAGGATCAGACAGGCCAGCTGTCAGGCAACTGTGGGCAGATCAGTATGTGGTTTGATTTTATGGCTTAGGGCTGGAATTAGAAATTAATTAGCAGACTTAAGTTTCTGGAGCTGTTTCAGACAGGTAGCTCCCAGGGGCCAGGTGACACCCATTCAACCCAGTGACCCCTTCCATCCTGCTGCCATCCAGGGAGTCGGTTCTGGCTCCAGCGCTGGCTGCTGGGCAACCTGGCTGAGCCCCTTTCCCTCTCTGTGCTCAGCCTCCTTGTCTGGACCACAGAGGACTTGGGCTGGATGCTCTCTGCCATCTTCCCAAATCCAACCTCCTGTGATTCTCATTGGGCACAAGATGACCAGCAGGGAGTAGAGCCCAGCAAGCCCTCTGTCCACCCCCTGTCCCCAGTGGGATCACGTCCCCCATGGCACCCCTGTAATCTTTGCTGAGCTCCAGTATCCCCGTTTCCAGAAAAAACAGGCAGTAACGTGGAATGATCTGAAGCCGCAGTGCAGCTGTGTCACCCCCTCCATTGACTCCTCCACCATTGCTGGGAAGGAAGCCCCTAACTTTGGCTGCAAGGCCCTGCCTGCCCGAGTCACCCCTCTCATCTCACAGCGCCCCCCACTCCCCACCCCATCGCTCACAGGGCTCCGGCTGTAGCAGCCTTCCTACTAACCCTCTAAGTGCCACCTTCCTGCCGGACACAAGGTCCTTCCACTCTCTGCTCGGTGGGAACCTCCCCACTGCCCCCCCCCATCCTCCTCCAGGTCTTTGCTCTGATCCCTGCCCTCCCCGACCCTCGTTAGCGCTCCCTGTGCATTTCCATGGTACCACTCAGCATAGTGGGAAGCATAACTCTTAGGGTCATTTGTCATTTGATGTCCGTCACCTCACCTGGCCGTGAGTCCCCTCAAGGCAGGAGCACGTCTGTTTTATTCGCCAATTTTGTCAGCACCTACTAGTTGTCCCCCACCATTTATTCTCTCTCTCACACAGTGACAGACCTGATTCTTAGCTTGGCCAGTGTTCACCCCAAATAAAGACCCCATTCCCAGCCTCCCTTGCGGTTGGGCGTGGCCATGATCCCGAGGTCTGGCCGATGGGATGTGAGTGGGAGGGATGGGTACCACAGCCAGCTGTGCCCATCCTCCTGCACCTCTTCCCCTGGTGGGATGCAGGGGTAAGGCAGGGACCCCTTTGGGCCATGCGAACAGGGGCTTCACTCCAGAAGTGCCGAGAGACAAGGCAGAGGGGCCTGAGCAACATGCCGGCTGGGACTTTGACAAGAGAGAATGTCATGGTCAGGGTCCTCCATAGAAACAGAGCCAATGGGATATATAGTGATATACCTAAGGGGACACTTATTATAGGCATCGGCGCATGTGATTATGGAGAGCGAGAAGTACCACCGTCTGCTACCTGCAAGCCGGCACCCAGGGATGCTGGTGGTGTTGCTGCAGCCCAAGCCCAAGGAGGCGGGAACCAGGGAGCCAATGGCGTGAGTCCCAGTCTGAGTCTGAAGTCCCGAGAACCTGTTACAGGGCGGGCATCCTGTAACCATGCTCAGTGATTTGTACCTCGGTGGGTGTGGGTTTGGGAGCTCACCGAGCTGATCCAGAGCTGGTCTGAGTGGAGGGAGGGGGAGGGAGTGGGGGCTGGAAAACGAGGAGGGAGGCCAAAGCTGCAGGTCACCTCCTTCCCAAGCTGGGCTCAGGAAAGGTTGACAGAAGAACGCAGCACCGACACCTACTTTGCCAGGGAGAAAAGACACGTGGCAGTCCTTCCACCCCATCGGGGATTCTAGGTCCATCCCCTTTGGGGGGTGCAGGGCGGTGGCTCTGAGCTCCACCAGTCACGGCTGTCCCCAGCGGGAAGGGTTCCCTGAGGCCCCGGGGGCCAGTTCCCTGCCTCAAGGCAAAGATCCACCCAGGCCAAGCTGGCCAACATTTAGGCTGCACGTGTCAGGATTACCCACAGAAGCCGGGGCTCAGGAAGATCCCACGTGGCTTGGCTTTGCCACATCCCGCCAGAGATGCCGTGCAGGTGGGCCAGGCCCGAAACTGGGTAGACCAGAGCGCCGGCTCAGCCAGAAGATGAGTCAGCAGGCGTTGTGTACTCTGTGCAAGTCTCACCATACGAAGGGACCCCCGGGCTTCAGCTCACAGCAGGCTCTGCCGGGGAGGTGAAGCTCCATCTGCAGTCATGACAGTGCAGAGGGACCGCGGCTGAGTGGGAAAGAACAACCGTGGGAAGGAGGTGAGCATCTGTGGCCTGGAGCCTGGCCCCCAAGTGTACCTTGCTCTTGAGTAACCTGAGGCAAATCACTGCCCTGCTCTGAGTTCCGCTTTCCTTCCTGAAGAGGCTTTGGTCTCCACCACCCCCAAGGCTGATCAAGTCTGTCAGGGCTGCTTATGAGCTGTGTGACCTTGCACAAGTGACTCGACCTCTCTGAGCTCCAGCCTTGTCAGCCGTGGAAAGAGGAGCATCACCACAGCTGTCTCGGAGGCTTTTTTTTTTTTAATTTATTTTATTGAAGTCTAGTTGATTTACAATGTTGTGTTAATTTCTGCTGTACAGCAATGTGATTCCGTTATATATATTCTTTTTCAGATTCTTTTCCATTGTGTTTTATTATGGGATAGTGAATATAGTTCCCTGTGCTCTACAGTAGGACCTTGTTGGTTATCTCTGTTTTTTAAATATTTATTTATTTAATTTGTTTATTATTTTTGGCTGCACTGGGTCTTAGTTGCGGCCCATGGGATCTTTGTAGCGACGTGTGGGCTCTCTAGTTGAGGCACGAGGGCTTAGCTGCCCCACAGCATATGGGATCTTAGTTCCCCGATCAGGGATTGAACCTGCATCCCCTGCATTGGAAGGCGGATTCTTAACCACTGGACCGTGAGGGAAGTCCTGGTTATCTGTTTTATATATAGTAGTTTGCATCTGCAAATCCCAAACTCCCAATTCATCTCAGAGGCTTCTTATGAAAATTAAAATGAGGTACCAATGACAGGCACCTGGAATGAAGAGGCTGACCCATTCAATACAGTGAATGGGCCCCTTGGTCACAAACCCCAGCTCCGGACACTGCTGCCTGGTCGGCTGCTTCTGAATCACATCACTTCGTTCCTGGGGTGTCTCCGTTGCACAGGGCTCAGGGCTGGCCCCAGGACTCAGACCTCAGACTTGCCTGCAGCAAAGCTGACTCAACCTCCAGCCAGTAATTAAAAAGTCAAGATCTCTCTCTCTCTCACACACACACACACGCACACACACGCACACACATACGCGCTCAAGTGTGCACACACACATACATACACAGACACACACCTTGCGTTTCTGCCTATTCTAGATAAATCAGAAGACTGGGCCACCCTAGGTGCCAATTCCTGCCGGGTACCAAGCAGCTGTCACCGAACAGCAGCTGCCCTTTCAGACAGGAGCCTGGGCTCTCCTTCCCCCAAGGCCCCCTTCCAGCCCTCTCGGTGACCTCTCACTTGCCCCTTTCTCGCGCCCTGACTGCCCCTCGGGTCACTGCGGTCCTGGCATCCGCCTTGCTGCTCTGTGTCTGCTGGGCTCATCTCTCTGGCATCTTCTCTCTGCATCCCCTAAGCCCAGTCCAGCCTGCAGCCCGGAGCCCGGAGTCGGATGCAGCCAACACCCAGCGACTGTGGTGCTTTGCTCTTTTGCCACAATGCCCCACTGTGACCACGCGTGGGGCTGGCACGCGCTTTGGGACAAAGCAGGTGCTCATTGTGGACTGGCTGTTTGAGCGACTGAAACTGGTACCTCTTTAAGAAGATCAGAACTCAGTTTCTGTGCTCCCTGGGGTGTAGGGTAAACACATGGCAACGGGCCTGGCCAGGGAGGGGCATGGGGCCGCCTGCCCATGCAGACCCTCCAGCTCTTTCCTCTTCTCAGCTGACCAGGCTGGCAACACCCCGGGTGGCCTTTGAGGCCCCAAGAGCTGAAGATCTCATAGCTGTGGGCAACTTGGATCCCCAAAGGGCTATGTGGAGTGAAGCCCCTGCTAACCTAGCACCTGTCTCCTGGACTGTTGGACGAGAGAGTGATATGTCCTTCTTGGGCTTAAACCATCACATTTTGGGGTCTCTGTGCTACAGCCGGTCAGCCTGCCCTAACTATTACCATCTTCAGGAGCAGACTTCTGGTCTTGGGATGTCCGGTTGCCCAGGGCTATCGAGAATTTGGGTGTGCACGCAAGCGGGGCACACACAGGTGACAGGCCTGCCGGCCGGTCACCACAAACAAAAGGTCCTCACCGGGCAGTGGGAGGCTGGCGTGAGGGCCCATTGGCCCAGGAGTGGCCACGCCATGACCCCGTGGTGGCTTCCCACCCTCCGACCCTGTGACACCCTGGCTATGTCCCGCCCTGTGGGGGGCTGGGTCTTGGTCCTGTGGCTACTGCAGCTCAGGTTCCCACCCAAGCACCCTGGCCACCCTCCTCTGTGTCTACCTCACACACAGGACCTGGACAGCCCCTTATCTGCCCTCCAGAGTGGACAGTCGCTCACTCCGTTTCCCCCAGAGCCTCTGTAGATGGAGCTTGGTGACACTGGTTTCCGGGACTCAAAAAAAGCCAGAACACTGCAAGGCAAAGCCGTTGGGTCTTCAGAAACAGAGCTGCCTGGGGAAAGGTGTGGGGAGGGATACATTAGGAGGTTGGGATTAGCATACACACACTACTAGTATAAAATAGGTAACCAACAAGGACCTACTGCACAGCACAGGGAACTCTACTCATTAGTCTGTAATAACCTATAAGGGAAAAGAATCTGAAAAAGAAGGGATACATGTATGTGTATAACTGAATCACTTGGCTGTACACCTGAAACTAACACAACATTGTAAATCAACTATACCCCAATATAAAATACAAATGGTAAAAAAAAAAGATTTTGCACAAGAATAAAAAAGTACTCAATGCATATTTTGAATAAACAGACAAATGGCCTCTCCCCCTCTTGCCGGCTGTGACAGCCCCGTCCCGTCACAAAGCCCTGCGTGGGAATGGCTGTGGCCAGCCTCACAGCCGAGGGAGGGACCACAGGCTTGCATGTGGATGGATATGGGAGCTGGGGGCATCACCCACGCTGACCACAGATGCAGTGGCAAGCCTGGGCAGTGGGATGGTGTTAGGGCAGATGCCATGGGACACCCCAGGGCCAGGTCCTTACAGCCGATGGGCTTCCAAGCAGCCCTTACACAGCTGCTTTTTATTTTCATTTTTCATTCCTTTCCCCCCAAAATTATGGACATAAACATGACAAAGCTGCTGATTTTACAGCCCAGGGACCTGACCTGAGGGGGCTCTACTGGGGAAACCAACCCCTTCAGCCTGATGGAGCTTGAGCGTGTTAGTCTGCAGGGCTGGTGGTCACTCCAAAGCCAAGCCAGGAGGCTTCACGGCCCCAGATGTTCCCGAGTCCCGTCTCTGTGTCCCTCTCGAGGCCACTTTGCGGAAGGTGGCTGAGGGCTGGGTGGAAAGAGCGTAGACACCGGAACCCAAGCACCCTGGCTTCGAAACTGCGTCCACACATAGTAAGTGTCTAGACTTCAGCAAGAGTCATTACTTCCCAAGGTCTCGGTTTGCTCATCTGCAAAAGGGGAAGAGGAATGCTCACTACACAGGCTTGTTGTGAGAATCAATTAACTACACGTTTCCAGCGTCTGCCATGGACCAGACATGTGACTATTAAGAATGACAAAGCCTTTCCACTCTCTTCTCACTCACCCCCTGGTGATGGCGGCTTCCTTCGTGGCATCAGGGGCCAGCCCTCAATGCCCCTCCTTACTTGAAGCTTAGTGATGGCTCCTGAGATCTGCCCAAGATCTTCCCGCCCACGTGTGCATATGCCTGTGTGTGTGTGTGTGTGTGTGTGTGTGTGTGTATGTGCGCACTGAGGGTGAGGGCGTGGAGCCAGGAGCAGGTGTGAGTGTGAACCTCGGCGGAGGTGTCAGGTTGGCAGCTCCACCAACCCTGGAGTCCCCCTATTCGGGGACACTCCCCAAGGCCCTTCTCCTGGCATCCCCAGTGCCCCTTCTCCAGCCCACCCAGGCCCCACACCCCATTCTGCCCCCAGCAGGCCCCTGAGATCAGACTGCCCCCCTTTCCTGCCTTATCTCTGTCTCTGCAGGGCAAACCCCATCTTCTCCATGCCGGGCCTGGGGCTGCCTGCTGGTGGACCCCGAAACACAGGACTCGGGCCCTGCCTGCCTTCAGGAGCCTCAGAGCCTCCAGGGGAGGCAGGGCGTGCGGAGGGGAGGGTCTGGGCTGCGGTGGGGGGCTTTCAGTGTCTCCTCTCCCAAGCTGGGGTCTCCAGCCCCCCCTCCCCTGTTCAAGGCAAGCCCAAGGGCCTTGCCTTTCTTTTACAGCTTGTCCAAGCTAATAGCACAAACTGAGCTCTGAGAGGTAAGAACGGTTCACCGCCTTTCCAAGTGGGTCCAGCCTGGAGCCTGACCTGTACATCTGGCCGTCTCCTAGGTACCAGCCTTCTCACTAGCTGGCCTCTGCCGCCCACCTCCAGTCCTCAGGCCAAGGCTAAGTGCTGCCCCGCGGGCTCCACCAAGAGCAAAGTCCACAGAGAGTTCTCATCGCTGTGCCAAGAGGCCATCAGGGCTGGTGTTCTCTGTTTGGGGGCACAGGTGGCACTGTCTGCAGACAGGACCCACCCGTGGGCGGTGCAGTGAACCCTCCAGCCCACCTACGCTAAGTACTGAACATCAGCCACGCTCCGGGCCTCAAGTTCAGAGCGGCAGGGACTCACAGAGCCCAGAGCAGCCCCTGCCTCCGGGGAGATGGAAGATGAAGATGGAGAGCTGGGCTGCAGTGGGAGGTGGGGACCTTCAGGGACAAGTTCTGTGGATGCTCCAAGGAGGGAGAGGGCTGAGGATCGCAGGTGGAGAGGTGGTCAGGGAGGGCTTCCTGGAAGAGGTGGGGAAGGGACCACAACTCTGAAAGGAATGAACTGTCCTTTGTGTATGTGCCTGCTGCTCTCAGCCCCTGAAAATGTCCCCTTCAGCACATTTAAGGGTTACAGCTAAATGGGTAGCTCAGTGCACAGGGCTCAGCTTATCCCAGGGAGCAGCCCCGGGGGCTGTGGTCCGTGGGGCAGCATCCCTGGCTGCCTGGCAGCAGCTTGGAAGCTCGGCCACATGTCTGGCTGCCCCGGGCCTCTGCTTCAGTTGCTGTGTCCCAGCTCTTGTGCATCTAAGCCTCCAGTCCCCGCACCTTCCACTCCCTGCTCCCAGGAGCGGCGCTGCCCCACAGTCTCTGCACACGGCCTACTCTCACCCTCCCTCTCTCTGCTCTCTGGACGCTTCTCTGTGTGTTTTGCATCCAAAAGCCCCGAGAGAGCATCTGTTTTGCTGGACAGACCCTGGGCTCTGGGCCATGCGCTCAAGCCAGGCTACTGACAGCTGCCCGGGGTCAAGGCTCCAAGTCTAGTGTCCCCAGCTGAGGCCAGAGCCTAGGGTCACATGGAAGTGCTGGCCCTCCTCGGGGCAGCACGAGGGCGGCGAGAGCCCGGCGTGCATGGGGGGTGCGTTCTCAGAAGCCCTCACATCCAAGATCACCCAGCGATCCCAGAGCCCCCCAGGGCAGCCTTGGGCAGTGCCGCAGCCCGGCAGGAACTGAGGTTGACAGGAGCTGTGAGACGCCCATCTGCGACGCTGCCCCTGGGATGCTTTGCCTCGGGGCCTCTGAGGGACTCAGGCGGTCACCGCGTGGCCCTCGACAAGCCACGAGCCCCCGTCCTCTGACCCAAGTCAGGGCGACAGACGCTGCGAGCCGCTCGGGGCTCGCCAGACCTCAAGACTTCTTGGGCAAAGGAGTTTGTTTTTTTCCGCCACACCAAACACTTTTCTTTGATTTTGCCATTGTTCTTTCCAGGGAAATCTATTTTTAAAACCAAAAAAACATGTTTTCTAACCCACAGGACACAGGCGAGAGCCAACAAATATTTGATCTGAAAGCAATGCCTTTTGCTCGGTTTCAGCTTTGTTTTGAAGGGACGGGACAAAACATCATCCCCAGCTGTGCAGAGCGTGTGCTTGGCCCCGGGGAAGCTCTATGTTCCTTTCAGCTCAGAAATCTGGCCAGAGGTGTCTAACCGAAACCCCGTCGTGAGGGTCACATAGTTTCCAGTCTGGAGGGTGAGGTGGGGCTGGGTGGCAGCAAGATCTTCCCTTTAAATAAGGAGGAGCCAAAACACCCCAGGCTGCGGCGTTATCAACCCCAGATGCATCTTCACACACAAGGCGGCTTGTGAGGCAGAGCCACTTCCGCGTTCAGGCTCAGGGTGATGCTGTGGACAGTGCGGCTAGTAAGTAACCTGTTGATGGGTGAGATCAAGCTGTTTTGTTTTGTGGGGGTCTCTCTGTCTCTGGAGCAGCTCTTCCACCCCTGAGGGATCCCTTCCTGAGCCCACCTCCTCCTTGCTCCAGAGATGCTGTCCCCCCCAGGCCTGGAGTTCCACTGACGTCAGTGTCCCCTAGGTGTTCTCAGCCACTGTCTCGGGGGCCAAATCACTCCCTGCTCCCACCCTGAATAAGAGGGAAAACTGCCAGGTCCATCCAGTGGCAAGAAATCTTGAAGGTGAAGGGTGAGTCTCGGGCAACTGGATTTCTCTGAGACCTGGGGGGAGTCTCGAAGCAGCGGCAGGTGTGGGGCGGATCCGAGAGGGTGGTGATGCTCAGCCCCTCCCGGGCTGAGGCTTCGCACACGTGCACGGAGACTCTCTGGGCTGCAGTGTCTTCTCCAAGCCACGAAGCCAGTATCTCACGCCTCGCAAGACACAGGTGAGGTGAGGACGTGAGGCCCCGTGGCTGAGGCTGCGTGTGGGGACCACCCCCCATGTCCATTCTCCCACCTTTCCCAGTAACACAAGCCTGGGTTTCACTGGGCACAGAACCACCCAGAATACACTACGTTCCCCCGGACGCCCTGGCACCTGGGTGTGGCCGTGCGATTGGCCAGTGGGAGGTTAGCACAAGTGCTGCGTGGAGCTTCTGGAAATTTCCTTCCAAGACAGGACTTAAAGTTCACACTTGGCCCACTTCTTCATCCCACCCTTGTGCTGTGATAAATTGTGATACCTGGTCTCCTCAGATATATTCCCACCTATCCCTGCCGGCCACGAAGCCCAGTACTTTATGGACGTCATTTAATTCACCCTCCCAATAACTCTACCATGAAGACATCATATCCCCATTTTACAGATGAGAAAACTGAGGCTCAGAGCAGTGGCTGATGCATAATTTGAACACGTGTCGTAGAGACTCCAAAGCCATGTGCAACTGCCATGCATTCAGCGAACACCAGTTAGATGCCTGCCCTGGGCTGGGCTCAGGATGGGGCCCTAGCAACAGAGCCATGAGCCACACCCATGAAGGGCTGTGGGTACCCATTGGGCAGAGGGTGCAGGATCCGGCTCCCAGGCTTCACCCTCCTCTCCGCTTTGGCTCAGAGTCAGGTAGTGACGATTGTCAGCCCTACAGACTATCAGACCGACCTTCTGACTCCCCTTCTTCGCCACCTGTGAGCACCCACGTGCTCTTTCCTGCCCTCTTTTGGGATGAGACAGGAGCCCCTGGGAGGGATGCTGTACACTGGCCGTGTGGCTTCTGGCGTGAGTCTCCCAGGACCACCAGCCGGCAGGAGGACGGGGGCAGGGCATGAGCATGCACAGCCCCCCATAAGATGTAAGTGGGGGCTCCCCAGGTCAAGCAGACCCAGAATCCCTTGGTATGCGGAGTCCGACCCCTGAGAATCTCTTAGGACCTAAGAGCTGTCGGAGTTGGGATTTTCCACCTGGTTCTGCCCTCTGCACTGTCCAAAGCACAGCAGCTCAGCATCTTTTCTTAAGAACGCTGTGCTACTGGCTCCAGCATTTTCTCTTGAGCCACTGACGCCCATCCTGCAAATTTTGACGTGGGTGCCGGGAAAAGACAACAGAGTCACAACAGCAGCCTGGCCTGACAAGGACTGTAAAACGCCCCCAGATTGCGAAGATGCCAAAATGTAGAAAGGGTCATCGTAGAGTCCATCAAACATGGCAAGACAAGGAAGGAGGGTGGGTGCCGTCTTGAGGAGAGACCAGCCTGGCAGTGACCGGTCCTTGGGCTCTTCCCCAGGCGGGCTGGCTGGGCTGTGTCAAGACCCCGGGTGGCCACTGGGGTCAGAATGCGAGCGCTGCGTCCTGCTGGCTGGGTGCCCTTCGTTGACCTTCCTGGGCCTCTGTCTCCTGGTGTGACACGGGGCCCATAATACCCAACTCACAGGGTCATTGTGAGGCCTCAGAGAAAATGTGTAGAAAGAAGATGTGTGTTGATGCTCAGCAAATACGGGAGCCTCTACGTACCTGGTGGTCAGAAGGTTGAGAGGGGACATCAGACAGGCCCGGCCCGACTCCTGGTGGCCCGTGTCCGTAACCCCTCCGCAGATGCAGGACAGCCACAAGCCCACCTTGTGGGGCTGGGAGGGTAAATGAGGGAAGAGGGCGGTCCGTGCGCAGCGGCCACTGAGCTCCCGCGGGCCCCGGGCGTGGCCTCCTTCCCCTGTATCCTCGTCCTCCTTAGCGGTGCGAGCGGGCACGACCATCCCGGCCCCGGTGCCCGGCCAGCACCGAGCGAGGGCCTCGGCCAGCAGCGCGCCTGCCCAGCGCCCCCGCTAGGTCCCCCTGGCCTCTGGCCTCTGGCAGTCGTTTCCAGTTCTTCCCAACCTTTCGAATTGCCAGCTGATCAGTTCCCTGAGCTCAAGGACCAAGGTCAGGGGCAGAAATAAAGACAAAACCGCTTAGCTGCCTTCAGTCACATTAGTTGTTGTGGGGAAGGGCAGTAAAACAAAGATGAGATATCAGGTGTGACACAGAAACACAGAGTAGAGTGACCAGGGGGCAGATGGCAGGCTTTGGAACCAGGCAGCCCTAGGTGCTATCTGGACAGCCTTGGGTGAGCCCCTGCCCCCCCTGGGGCCCGGCCCTTTGGACTCAACACAGCAGTGATTACTACGATCCTTAGTATTACCAGTCTTGTAGATGTAGGAGGCTCAGGGCTCCATCCGGGCCCACTGCGCGGCTCCACACCGCCTACCCACCCCGGCTGTCTTCACCAGCTCATGACTCTAGTCCCATCCAAGGTCTGCTTCCAGCTGGGCTTCTCCCCTGAACATAGACACACACATCCCCCTGTGAGCTGGACATCTGCCCCACGGTCTGGTACCCGTCTCTACATCGGTGCGTCCAGAACTGAGCTTCCGGCCACCCTGGGTATGGACCAGGTACATCTATGCATCTATGAGAAGAGGGGGGTCTGGGCCCCCTAGGAAGGGGAACCCGAAATCATCGGAGGGAGGAGGAGACTGCACAGGGGCTGCTGAACACCCCCCCACCCCACGATCGCTGAGCTGAAAGGGTGACACCGGAGCTGGCATCCTGCCACGTCTTGTTGCTAGGGTACCCCTGCCCCCGATTATGCCGGGAGAGGGGTACCTGCTTCTTTGCTGGGGTCAGCTCTGCCTCTGTGACTCCCACCCTGGAGATCTGGATTTCATCTCTCTCCAGACAAAAGAAAAGTGGGGCTATAGGAGTCCACCGCCCTGGATTCCAGGGAGACCTCTGCGGCGTCTGCTGCTTGATTTCCACAGACAGCAAACCTGCCCTGAAGGTGCCCTGCAGTCACCCAAGAGCTCCAGCCGGCCCACGATCCTCGGGCCTCCCATCTTGACCTACCAGCATCACACACCCCAGCCGCATCCTTCCTCAATGAGTTATTTTTTCCTTACTGGAAAATTACAATAGTGGTATATTTTAGTTGCTAAAATTCTATGATAAAGAAACAAACAGGAAAGATGAAAAGTCAGTCCTCAACCCACCTCCCCCAGAGCTCCCTGCTGTTGACGGTTCTCTGCACAGGTATGTGTGTACATCTGTGTGAATGCACGTGCAGGAAACGCTGCGAAGGGGGAACGAAGATGCAAAGGGGGTCCTGTCAGTGCTGTAGTTCTGCATCTTGCTTTTATTTTCACTTACTAAGCTGAGAACTTTTCTCAGGGCCAGAGCAGAGTCTTGTTATTGGCTGTTATAGTTCTTTGTCATGCAGCCACCTTCCTGCCGCGGGACACACAGGTGGCTCCGCTTTCTTCTTGCCCTAGTACAGACCATGAAGCATGCGACACCTTCGGCGTCTGGCAAGGATATGTTCCTAAAAGTGGGACTTTTGGGTCACAAAGTGCGTGCATTCTACATGTGGCCAAGCCTGCCCAGCTCAGCTTCCCGCTGAACGAGGCACTACGCCCGTCCCGTGTCTGTGGCACAGGTGCATCCCTGACCCTCCTTTCAGCTCTGCCCCCACCCCCACCGTGGGTTTTTCCCGTGACTGCTGAGGGTAGGGACCTAGTCAACTGTTCGCTGGCCAGGAGTGCTTCTTAGTCTCTGAGTTACCCCTTTCTCTCCTTTGCCCAGTTTTCTCTACTGGGCTGTATGTGTCTTACTTATGGGCTCACGGGATCTCTTTAGATGTCACACTATTAATCGGTTGTCCGTTGTACATGTTTTAAATATTTTCTCACAGTCAAATGTCCTTTAACTTTGTTCCTCGTGTAATTTTGCCACGCGTCAGCTTTTTATTTTTATGGCGTCAAATCTGTCAGGCTTTGCTTTTCTAGCTTCTGGATCTTGTCTTGCTTCTGAGGATCTTCCAAGACCTTGAAACATTCTCCTCTCTTTTCATCCAGTGATTTTATAGCTTTGTTTTTCCCTTTCACAGGCTTGATCCATCTGAAACGTATTTTGTGGTGTGACACTCCCTTTCTTGGGAAAGCTGGTCCAGCCTGGGCATACACACAGAGGCTCCCACTGGCCCATCCTCCCATCCACCCATCCCTTCACTCGTGCCCTCCACAGTGTCCTGAGGCTCCACTACGCCCCCAAACACCGAAGATACAGCAGGGCTTGCCCTCACAGGGGTCACGTCTGCATGGGGGAGACAGGTGGCAAACGAACAAACACGCGGTTAGCTAATGCGACTTCAGGTAATACGGCGGGGAATGGGACAAGGGGACAGAGAGTTAACACGGAGGTGACATTTTCAATGATGTAGTCAGGAACGGCCTCTCTCAGAAGACAGCCAAAGCCAGAGATGCTGAGACATGAGGGAGGAGCCGCCTGGCTGCCTGGGAAGGCGCTCAGAGTGGAGACAGCAGCAAATGCAAGGCCCCCGACGGGGACGTGCTCCCCCAGGTCAAGGACAGCGTGAAGGTCGTGTGCTCCAGGTGGGGGCTGAGGGGTGTGGGATCACGGGGCCTCGGAGGCCCCTGGGAAGGGGCAGGTTTCACTCCGTTATTGGGAGTCTTTGATGGTGGCCTTTGGTACGTGCGGTGTCTTAGGAGGAGGTGGGCAGGTGGGCATGTGTCTTTCTTTTCTGTCGGCCTGAATGTGGGTGCAGGGGCCCCACGCCGCACTCCCCACACTGCACTCTCACTCCTGTGGGCTTTCTTTTTTTTAATTTATTTATTTTAGGCGGTGTTTGGTCTTCATTGCAGTGCACGGGCTTCTCCTTGCGGTGGCTTCTCTTGTCGTGGAGCACGGGCTCTAGGCACGCGGCCTCAGTAGTTGTGGCACACGGGCTCAGTAGTTGTGGCTCGCAGGCTCTAGAGCGCAGGCTCAGTAGTTGTGGCGCACAGGCTTAGTTGCTCCGCGGCATGTGGGATCTTCCCAGACCAGGGCTCAAACCCGTGTCCCCTGCACTGGCAGGCGGATTCTCAACCACTGTGCCACCAGGGAAGTCCTCTCCTGTGGTCTTAATAGCCACTAACGTGCAATGTCACACCCTGGCATATAGGGAGCCTTCCACGGGCATCTGAGCACAACTCACTGGAGCCTCACACCCAAAAGCTGCCACTGTGAACTCCTTCACTGCCTCTGCAGGCTCGAGAGAAGGAGCTGGCGACGGAGGCTGGTCACCGGCTGGCCAGGGAGGCCACGCAGAGGACAGCAAGCCTGCCGCCACCTGGACCAGCGGAGGCTCAGCCTTCGGCTGCACACTGCTCCCTGGACTTGGGAGACTGTGACAGCGGGTCACCCAGGTGATGGCACGCATGCCTCTTCACACTCCGGGAGGGTCTGCAGAGCTGGCCAGGATGAGGAGGGAGTCCCGAGCCAAGGTAGGAGGCATAGCTGTCAGGGCTGGCCCAGCGCCGGGCCGAGGCCCATGCTGGGAGGCAGCAGGGCGGGGCAAGGAGATCCTCAGTGCGGGGGAGGGGAGAAGAGGGGGCTATCCCAAGGGAGGGGGCAGGGACTCAGAGAAGTGGGGAGACAAGGAGCGACCCCACAACATGAAAACAGTATCACAGTTCACCAAGGGCTCCTGACACCAGGCTGTGCTGAGACGTATCGCTCAGGGCAGGCTCCACGTCCCACGGGCCTGAACGCTGAGATTCCAGCCAGGCCTACCTTCACCTCCGGGCCTCTTTTCATTTCTTTATTAACTCTTGTCCTTAAGAGGTGCCAAACCAAAGCCTCCTAATGCCATCTTTGCCCATCCTCGGGAGGGAAGGGTACAGCCAGCAGCAGAGGCAAGCAGGGTACCTGGGCCAGGGGTCATTTGGAGAAAGAGAGCCAGGCCAGATGCACAAGGTCCGGGAACCCAGGCCTGGGCAGACACAGATGCGCTTGGCAGGTGGGGGGCCTGGGAGGGAGTGAGCATGGGGACAGGAACGTCCCACGGCCAAGCTTTCTCGGCCCGGCTTCCCACGGAGGGGCTGGGTGTCGTCCCTGGCCGGAGTCCACCAACTCCCCCCACCAGGAGGGCCGTGTGGAAGGGGCACTGGGGGTGAGGTGGGCGACAGGGCCTCCAGGGCAAAACCACGTAAGCTCTGGCCGACAGACTGAGGTGAGGGCTGGGGGGGGTGGGCAGAAGGGCGAAGCAGGAAGAGCCGCAGCCCTGCACATCACAGGTCACGTCCACATGAGTGTGGACGCAAGTCTCCTCTTCTGCATCGGTGCCGTTTTGTCCCTGAATGTGGACGCACTTCCGGTCAGGTCTCTGGAACTAATGATAACCTTAGGCAGAGAAGGATACAGACGCTCCACACACACATTCTGGAACTCAGAGCCATTCAGCCGTCTCTCCAGACCCCCTGACCATGGCCCACAACATCCTCTTCAGCCTCAACTCCACCGGGGTCCCCGAAGTTCCCAGACACCTGGCCTTGAACTTGTCTGGTCCCCTCCCCCCACCCCGGGGTCCTTGATCTGGCGCTTCTTCCCCCAGGACCCCTCCTGCGGAGTTTTGATGGCTGGCCTCCTCTCATCCTCCCGGCTCTGCCCTGGTGAGGCCCTTCCTGGACCACCATCCACCTTCTCCAGTATTCCCTTCCCACGCTATACACAGGCTGTCATGCTTTGTCACACATATTACTAACTACAAATAGTCGTTCCTTATTAGCTAGTTAGCTGGCTGCTTAATCAGTTATTCGGTTCCTGGTTTACGTCCGCCGCCCCCCACCCCACGCCCAACTTGGTCGTAGGACCCAGAGGACAGGGACCTTGCTTGTCCTACTCAGCACTGTATCTCTTTGCTTAACACAAAATGGCACAATGTCTCTGTTGAATGAATGAATGAAAGATTGCATCTACTGGACACACGTCCCCTGAGCACTTACTGAACTTTCCAGCACAGGGCAGCTCAGATGAAAAGGACACGGCTTTCCCCCCGCACCCCCAGGAGCTCCCAGAACCGGGGGTCACCTTTGTTGTCAGCCTGGCCCCGACCCAGAACCTCAGCCCTGACAAATGGGCTGCCCTCCGCACCCCAGGCTCCTCCACATCTGGCTTAGTTCCGGGGGCTCCTGCCCAGACGTTCCTGAGGCCCTGACCCTGCTGCTCCCGGAAGCCCTGCTCTTCCCAGGCTGAAAGTGACCTCGGGTGAAAGCAGCCACGGACTGAAAGGCAGGGGCGGGACAGACTCCTCTGGGGCAGCAGAGCCCAAGGACCCTCATCCCTCAGGAGGGTGGGCAACAGCGGCAGGCCCCTGGAGGGTGGATGCCCTGGAGGGGGAGGGGCACGGTGTGAGCCAGCAGTGGAGGGTTGACCCCCACCCACGCAAGGGATGAGCATGACGACCGCCAGCCCTCATGCCCTGGGGGCCAGGGGTGCCGAGGACACGGGCTCACCTCACCGCTGGGGAAGGCCTTTGGGCTCAGAACCCCCGTCACCAAAGCACACAGCTTCGGGAAAACCCAGCAGTGCAGCCTGGACACTTTGGCAGCTTCAGCTCAGTTTTCTCAGAGTGTGAGACCACGTGATTCCAATCTCTTGATTCCGGCTCACAAAGAAGTCAGAAGAGGCTGTAAGCACATGGAGACAGGGACCCCATCAGTGAGGATGCTCCCGCTGCAAGGAGCAGAGAAAACCAACCAGAAGAGGCACGGAAGAAAATTTTACAGAACAAGAAGTCTTGAGGAAGAGCAGCACCAGGTTGATCAATTCAGCAATTCAGTGACATCGACCCAGGTTCTTTCCGTGTTCCAACTCGGTTCCTCAGTGTGTGAGCTTTGTCCTCAGGCTAGCTCCCCTCATGGTTTCAACATAGCTGCCAATGTTCCAGGCATCGCACACAGACACCACAGAGGGAGAGAGAAGGCACCTCTTCTAACGCGTCTCTTTAGTCAGTGGGAAACCTCTCCGGGAAGCTCCTCCCCCAGCTCGTTTCCTCTCGCACCCTATTGACCAGAATTGTGTCACATGCTTACTCTACACCAATCACTGACAAGGAGCTTGGGATTACCATGTTTGGCTGAGAATAGCTGGGATTACCGTTGAACCACAAGTGGAGGAGGCATGGACACCAGCAAATCCAAGTCGTACCAGTAAGGTGGACAGCCGTTGAGGAAGGGACTGGCTTCCAGAACAGAGAGAACAAGGGGAGCCTTCAGAAACACAGAGTCCCACGGGCCCCACGCAAGACGGCTGTGTGGAAGACTGGAAACGCAGCCCTTGACCGCCTAGGCTCCCAGGTGACAGCACAGCTGCGTGTGGACCCCCGCCAGGGCCAGAACTGCAGATTAACAGACAAGGGAGCTTGTGAATCAGACTGGACGCCCGACCCTCTGGGCCGATGCTGTCCAGTGTGGAGCGCTGGGCTCCGTAAACCTTTTGTCAAAGGAGCGCCTACGGAAGTGAATGAACTCTGGCTGATGGGGCTGGCCTCGACTCAGAAACCGGGGCCTCCACCTCTCCAGAAGCACCCAGCCCAAGCAGCTGTGGGCACCTCCCATGCTCCCAGGAAAGATAGGCGCCTCCCCGGATGGTCAGTGAGGGAAAAACCCCACCCTCTGGGACTGCATCCACTTCCTGCCGAAGAATCTTCTCGGCCCTCTACAGGCGGGCGGCTTCCCAGAGACTCCGGAGGCCCTCAGCCCACCATGAGGCTCCGCAGCACAGGAAGGGGCAGAAATGGACCCCGACCCCCCGCCCAGGGTCGTATCTCCCCGCATCATTAGCCGCTGTTGATGGAAAGTCAAATGACCCTTGAGTGGGAGGCGGCACGTGGAGGAACTTACCTGCTTTTAGAGCCAGTTTTCCCATCTTGTCATCTGCTCTCAGCTCAGGGCTGAGCTAAGGCTGGTTCTTCCCAATTCCCAGCTGCAGTGTCATGTGACCTTTCGGGGAAGGCAACAGAACAGCCCCCATTTGGGCCATGGCGTTGCAGCCTTCAGAGATTTCAGGGTGGACTCAGGCGGAGGAGTCGTGGAAAGCTGGAAGCTGAGGCTCTTTTTAATGTTCAGATGAGTTTCTTATCGATGAGCCCATCTAATTCGCTTTACAGCCCTGTAAGGCAGGCGACCTGGGGATTTTCATGCCCATTTGACAGATAAGGAAATTGAATAAATTGCAAAGTCCCACCTTGGGTGAGTGACAGAACTGATATTAGAATCCTCCCAGACCTATATATCCGGACAAAATTATAAATAAAAAAGATACATGCATCCCTATGTCCATAGCAGCACTATTCACAATAGCCAAGATATGGAAACAACCTAAATGTTCACCGACACATGAATGGATAAAAAATGAGATGTGGTACATATATACAATGGAATACTGCTCAGCCATAAAAAAAAGAACGGAATGATGCCATTTGCAGCAACATGGATGGATCTAGAGATTATCATACTAAGAGAAGCAAGTCAGAAAGAGAACGATGAATACCATCATATGGTATCACTTATATGTGGAATCTAAAATATGACATAAGTAAACTTACCTGCGAAACAGAAATAGACTCACAGACATAGAGAACAGACCTGTGGTTGCCAAGGGGGAGAAGGGTGGGGGAGGGATGTATTGGGGGTTTGGGATTAGCAGATGCAAACTAGTATATATAGGACGGATAAACAGCAAGGTCCTACTGTATATTACAGGGAACTATATTCAATATCCTGTGATAAAACATAATGGGGGCTTCCCTGGTGGCGCAGTGGTTGGGAATCTGCCTGCCGATGCAGGGGACACGGGTTCATGCCCCGGTCCGGGAAGATCCCACATGCCGCGGAGCGGCTGGGCCCGTGAGCCATGGCCGCTGAACCTGCGCATCCGGAGCCTGTGCTCCGCAACGGGAGAGGCCGCAACAGTGAGAGGCCCGCGTACCGCAAAAAAAAAAAGAAAAAGAAAAGAAAGAAAAATGGAAAAGAATATGAAAAAGAACATATATATATATGTATAACTGAGTCACTTTGCTGTACAGCAGAAATTAACACAACCTTGTAAATCAACTATACTTCAATAAAATAAATTTAAAAAAAAAAAAAAGGGAATCCTCCCAGCCCTGGGCTGTTCAGTTACACCACTCAGGACGCTCTGTGGGTGAGTAGGCCCTGCACTGGGAGGGGACCCAACGTTGTCCTCTCCACTCAGGCCCCCTCCAGCAATGCCTCCTTTTCATGAGACTCTTTCCCAAGGCACCAGGTTGTCCCTTCAGCTGGTTGAAGCCTCACGAACAAGGCTGACTGATGCACTCTTGGTGGTGATGCGATGCTTTGAATTTAGCTACCAACTGGGGGAGTCACTTGTGCCCGGTTGACACCTTCTCTTGTCAAAGATAACTGAGGCAGGCCTTGGCCCACTTGGCCCCATCAGCAGAAAGGACACAAAGTCTCTCTCTCTGGGGTGCCCAGAGCCCCAAGATGCCCAGCCTGCTGGCACTGCACTTGTTGGCAGCTGATCTTCTGAAGGACGTGTGCTCCCTTGAACCGATAAGGCAAGACCCAGTGCCAGCATCCTTGGTACCCCATTGCGAGAGGCTGCCCCAGTGCCTGCTGGGACCTGAGCCACCAGAACGTGGCCAGCCTTGGTCTCTGCCATGGGCGTGTGCCCCTCCCGTCTGGACCTGTGAAAAGGATGAGCCCTGGGCTCCCCTGTTGCTCAGGAACCCGAGCCTTCCCCTCCGGGTCCACCAGTCTGGAAGGCAGCACTATAGGTGCTCTGTGCTTTGCTCCTTTCCTTAAGCCCTTGACTCTGGGAAAAAGCCATCATCCCAAAGGGACAAAAGCTGCCTCGAGCTCACTCCAGCGTGTCTCCCGGTCGACTCTCAAGGCCCTCCGTCTCTCTCAACGCCAGGCCCCCCTATCTGTGAAGCCCGGCCAAAGCCCCTCCCCACCCGCACCCCCGGCCTCCTCGACGACCGTCAAGGGCCAGCTCAGGATTTTAAATCCCACCCCTGTGCGGACAACCCCTGGATCTGAATCTCCAGTCGGAGTCTCTCTCCGGATCTCCAGCCCCGCCGTCTCCAGACTGGAAGTGTCGCCCGGCCTGAGCCGCAAAACCGTTCGCGGCCAGCTTCTTCTTGGGGGAATCATGGTGGACGCCCCACCCCGACTCTGCTCCCCAGGCCAGTCCCAACCCCCCACCCCCCAGCCCCAGGAGCTTTACTTTCAATCTCCGACATCTCCTCCCCTCCGCCGCACTCTCTTTCCCAATAGGGGCTCCTCTCCTTGCATCTAAACTTACCCTTTTGGGTCCCATTGCCCGAGATGGTCTCCCAGGTAAAAAGTGAACCCACCGTAACGTGTTGTGGGTTGCCCAGATCATAAATATTTGCAGCGCTACTAGAGATTTGGGAGAAGTGCCTCAGCCCAAAGGAATGGACAAAATGGGTGAGGTCGCTGACGGCAGAGGCACTGGGGTGGGGGAGGGGAGGGGGTCTTCGAGCCCTCCGCCCCTCCCCCACTCTGCCTCTGCCCTCAGCCAGCTCCTGGCCCGGGGGATGCGCAGCAAAGGACCAGAGGCTCGTGTCCCGATCTTCCCAGCTCCGCTCCACCCTGGCCTGGGGTCCGTGCGTGCAAAGCCAGGTCCCCGGCTGGAGGAGGCCAGGTGGCCAAGGCCGGAGTCCCACGAGCAGAGAATTCAGGACTTGAACCTTTCAAAGTCTGAGTCCATTTAGAAAACACAACTTCCGTTCCTTAAACATAAACGGGGAGTGGTGGGTGGGGAGGGGTGGGGAGAGAGCGCAAAGCAGCTCATGAAAGGGCTGCGGGTCCCGCTGCACAGCACCGGGCTCCAGAGAAGCCGCCTGCGGGCGACTTCAGGGTGAAGGAGTCATCACATATGGGGTAAATCCCTTCTTCATTATGCACGCGCCAGAGCGCAGGGGGAACGGCACACAGCCGTTTGGCCCCGGTTCAACGAGCTGGAGGGTGCTCTGAGTCATGGAGGGACCCCAAAAGCAATCAGCGCTCCCCGCCATCCCTATCTGCCTTCCGCTGTGGAAAAACCTGCGCTAGACGACGCCGGTGGGGCCGCCCCGAATGCCCGCGGTCCTCCGCTCTCCCGGACACCTCGGCCCCCAGCGCAGCTGGGCTCCCGCCCCGTGTCTGCCCTTCCTGGCCCTCCCACTCCATGCCTGGGCGGTGGCCCCTACCACACCCTCGGATCCGTACAACAGCAACGGGCGTCCCTGGCGGGGGGTGGGGAGTGGGGGGTGGGGCAGGAGGGCCTCCCGCACGCCGTGCAGCAGGGATGCTCCAGCAGGGATGCGGCTTCATCGTCCCCAGGCCTTCCTCCTGAGCTAGGCCTGTGCTGCCCGCAGCGAGCCCTCCTGGGTGGCAGCCTCCCTGGAGGAGGGGGCAGGGCTTCCTGTTATGGAAGGACCCCACGGAGCCCCTGGACCCACTGCTCTCATCCCAGCCTGCCTCACGGGTCGTGTCCTCCTTCTAAATAACTGCTCCTCTTCCAAACTCATCACCAAGATCCCCGTCCCCCAGGAAGCCCTGGGCTCACAACAACCACTCCTGCCAGTGGCTTGCGCCCCCGCCCCATCAGAGCTGAGGGCAGGTTCTGTTGCTCCGTCCCGGCGTTTGGCTAGAGGACCAGCAATGCGGGATCCGGCTCCGCCCATCACCCCGCATCCTCTGAGGTCCTCAGGAGAGACGCGCAAAGAAGCACGAGAACAAGGTGGCTTCGCGGATGCCTCGCTAGGTCCCACTTCAGGAAGGGAGGACTCCTGCAGCCGCTGGGAGTGCTGCCCCCCTTCCCCCCCGCCCCCCGCCCGCAGTCACCTCTCTCTACCTTAACCCCCTGCAGGATCCCCCTCCCCGAGGACACGCCCCCTTCCTCGGTGGGACTGCTGCCTTGAGTGATGGACAGCCTCAGAGGTAACAGAGGCTGGGATTGCATCCTCAGGAACCCCTCAGGGTGGGCCCAGGCCTTTGTGGAGGCTGCCTGGCAGCTGCGCACCCCTGCGTCTGCCCTTCCCTTCCATAGGGGTGTACCCCCAGAGCGCTCGCAATAAACATCCCACAGGCAGACCTCCTCTCCATGGCAGTGGGCTCCCCGGGGACCCCACCTGCAACATATGCCAAGCAGGAGATGGAGAAAGGACCACTTTATTAAAAACCGGTCTCTTCCATGTTTCCATGCAGAGATCCGGAGAGCTGGGTGGAGAGCACATTTGGGTCCTCAGGCCGGAGAGGCTTCCTATTCCCCTCCAAACGTGAATCCGAATCTTTCTTGCCAGTCCCGCCCAAACCAAACTCTTAGTCAGCATGCAGAGGGATAAAACAGTCCAGGATAAGCCGGGGCCCTCTTCCTGGGCCAGGAGAAACAGAAGACCCTGGAAGAAGGCAGCCCCATTCACTGCACATCTGTGAGGGCCAGGGTCCTGCCCGTTGGTGCATGTTGCCATTGAGCAGAATAGTAGCTTCTCTTCCCTTGGAAGGGACGTGGAAGGAAGCAAGGAAGCCAGTGGGGCAGTGGAAGGCCGGCTTCCCCTCCGAGCCTCTGATTTGAAGCTGAGCCCAGGGACCACCGAAATTGTTTCCGTCTCCACTCAGAGATTATTATTAAGTGGGCAGTGATGTTAATCCTCGGAGCCTTGGTTCACTCCACTGTAAGATGGCAGCAGCTGCCCCACCCTGCCTACCCAGGACCTGGGTGAGGACGCGCTGAGAAAACGTATCAGGAAGGCTCTGTGAGCCCTGAAGAGGTACACAAGAGCAGAAGCCTGCTATTATAGTGGTGCTGGAGTTTCCCCACGAGCTGTCTGGTCCTCCGCTCCAGATTTCCACCACTCAGCAGGGCTGGGCTCAGGCAGCTGGGCTTCCCGCCAGCCAGAAGAACCAGCCCGGACACAGGTGTCCACCAAAGCTGGCCACATGAATGAATTCAGGATTGAAAGGATCGGCGAGCACCCACCCATTCACTTTCTCCCAAGGGCCCAAAGGCACACGGACAGATAGGAGGGTCAGCGTGACATGGAATCCAGCGCAGCTGTTAGGAGACTTCGTGTGGCATTCCTCTCCATAATTATTTCATTCCTTCTGTCCTAACACTCACATCTTGCGTGTTGGTTTCTGCGCTGTTTGTGGTTGGGCTGAGACAGGGTGGGGGAGGGGGAGGAAAAGGGAGACTTGGTTAATGCGCACAGGGGATCTGTGGACTTTATGAAGAGTCCACGGCACCCAGGATACCACTCCTCAATATACAGACTGGGCACTGCACCAAAATGCCCAGCTGGGGGGGCGTGGGGAGGCTCAGGTCCAGCCTGCAGTCCACTGGTCAAGCCCTGTGCCCAGAGGGGCATTTTTCTCTTTCTTACAAACATGCTCCATAGGCTGGCGCTACCTTCAGAGGAATGGTGCTGTTTTACAGAGGGAGAAGCTGAGGCTCAGAGAGGTTAGGTAACTTGCTCGAGGTCACACCACAGGTAGGTGGTTTCAGCCAGGACACAATTTCAGCTCTATCTGACTCCACCCAGCTGGTTTATCCCTGAGTCATACAATCTGGGCACGCAGATCATCCTTCACATGGGATGTGTTAGAGTTCTTTTGATTTCAAGTAACACAGACCAAACCAGCAAAAGAAAAAAAAAATCTATTAGAAGGATGCTGGGAGGCCTGGTGGAATCTGAGGAAGGAGCTAGAAATCCCAACAGGAAGACCCAAAGGACAGAATCCAGGAATGTCTGGGACAGCTCCGAGGACCCCAAAGGTGGAAGTTCATGGCCTTCCGTCCAGAACTCTGTCATTAACGTGATTTGGTTTCTGGTCCCTTGATTAAATTTCCAAAAAAAAATATATATATATATATATTTTTTTTTTTTTTTGAGAGAGAACGTGATTGGGCAGCATGGGTTAAATGTCTGCCCTTTCTTCGATATTTTCCTGGGGTCAGGTCCCACATGACAGTCGTGACAGCCAACAGCCTATGGGTCATAGGACAATTGCCAGACCAGGTGCCTTAGACCCAGCAAGAGGGGCCACAGCCCTGGGCTCCATGCTTCAGCAGCCTACATATGAAACACACACACACACACACACACACAATTGTAACAGATCCTTTTGAATTTTTTACATATGAAACACACACACACAATTGTAACAGATCCTTTTGGATTTTTTAGAGAAAAAATACTTTTCTGAAAACACGAAACGAACTCTTTTGTCCTTATATTTATCATAATTCAGATTTTTTGATGGAAATATATTCAAATTTTATACACTTTAAATATAATACAATTACACTTTCTTTTCAATCCTTCGGGTCAGGGCTGGCCAACTTTTTCTTAAAGGGCCAGATAATAAATATTTGAGGCTTGCAGGCAATATCATCTGTCTCAACTACTCAACTCTGCTGTGACAGCGTAAAAGCAGCTATAAATAAAATGTAAATGAATGTGTGTGGCTGTGCACCACTAAAACTGTCTGCACAAAAATGATCTGTTTATATGTTGCTTCCTGTGTAAGACAGTTTTTGGAGTCAAGATGAGCAAAAAGTGTTCTTTGATCAACTGTGAACAAAGATTGTCAAATCTCACCATACTGCCCACTGAACATTAGTATTCAAAGAAAGTCAATTCTGATGAAATCATTGACGAACTTGCAGAAGCTAAGGCTCAAAATCAGAAACCGTAATGTTCTTCTCTACTGTGACTGACCAATATTTCGATAAAAGTATTTTCCCTTTTTCAAAAAAATAGAAAACCCACTGATGTGGGAGTTTGGGGTTAGCAGATGCAAACTATTATATAGAGAATGGATAAACAACAAGGTCCTACTGTGTAGCACAGAGAACTATTTTCAATATCCTGTGATAAACCATAATAGAAAAGAATATGAAAAAGAATGTGTGTGTATATATATATACACATACATACATATATATATATAACTGAATCACTTTGCTGTACAGCAAAAATTAACACAACACTGTAAATCAACTGTACTTCAATAAAATTAATTTAAAAAAAAAGAAAATTCACTGATGTGACTTAAAAGTATGAATCCTGGGCTTCCCTGGTGGCGCAGTGGTTGAGAGTCCGCCTGCCGATGCAGGGGACGCGGGTTCGTGCCCCAGTCCGGGAGGATCCCACGTGCCACGGAGCGGCTGGGCCCGTGAGCCATGGCCACTGAGCCTGCACGTCCGAAGTATGAATCTGTTACTTTTCTACTCCTTTCCCGTCTCCTACATCCGTTAGGTGCTGAGAAAATTCCAGAAGCTTAGGCTGTGGTAAAATAGTCTCTCCTGAGGGCAGGTCTTATTGAGAACAAGGGTGGGGGGCCCTTGGGAGTTTGGGTGTCTGGGATTGACACACACACACTGCTATGTTTAGAATAGATAACCAGGGGACTTCCCTGGTGGTCCAGAGGGTTGACTCCCCACTGAGAATGCAGGGGGCCCAGGTTCCATCCCTGGTTGAGGAACTAGATCCCATATTCCTGCTGCAACTAAACAGTCCACATGCCGCAACAAAGATCCCGCATGCCGCAACTAAGACCTGGCACAGCCAAAATAAATAAATATTATTAAAAACATAAAATGGATAACCAACAAGGACCTACTGTAAGCACAGGGAACTGTACTCAATATTCTGTAATGACCTAAACGGGAAAAGAATAGATACTTACGTACGTATGACTGGTTCACTTTGCTGTACGCCTGTGACTAACACAACAGTGTTCATCAATGATACTCCAATGTAAGATAAAATTTTTTTGAAAAAAGAAAACCAGAATGCTCTAGAGTATTTCAAAATGGTTCTTTTCCCTTCCCCCTGCTGGAAGCGGGAAGGGGTTTTTCTCTGAGGACCTGGTGGAACTCTGGAGGAAAAACTCACAGAAGTGTGCTCCCCGCGGCCACCTCCCCTTGAGTGGGTCTCCCTGCAATTTGTAGTTGATTTTTTTTAGTGTGTTCAGCCTTTTTATTTATTAGGATGAAGTGGGCACTTCTAAGCTCCTTAAATTCTGACCCAGAAATCGTATGTCCTATCATTTTCTCCTCTTTTTGCACTGTAAATTAATTTTATTTAAAAAATATTTACCAGCATGACTACGAGAAGAATTTGTTTCACTGTCTGTGCTTCCTTTCTGGCCGTTATTATTCATTTCATTTCCTGGTTATTTTCTGAAAATAGTCTTATTGCCTAGAGGAAGGGGATTTGAAAGAAGGATACACTCGGAGTGGCAGGATGCTGGGCCCAGCTCGTGTTGGCTCACGGGACCCAACAGTGAAATCTCTTTCCTGCTCTGTGTTCAGTGACGTCCTGTTGGTAGCTTGACATCAGCCACAGTGGTAGTATTTACACCAGGGAAATGCAAACACGATAAATCAGGGCTCCCCCCCGCCGCCAAGAGAGCTGGTTGTTAAATACATACCAGTACACCTCTGACTCTGGGTACCAAATACACTAGGTACACCACTGATCTTCAGGAATTGCATGGGCCCCATCTGGTCTATAACCCCCTTTAAAAAAAATTTTATTGGAGTATCGTTGGTGTACAATGTTGTGTTGGTTCCAGGTGTACAGCAGAGTGATTCAGTCATACATATATATAAATTCATTCTTTTTTAGATTCTTTCCTCATATAGGTTATCACAGAATATGGAGTAGAGTTCCCTGTGCTATACAGTTGGTCCTTGTTGGTTATCTGTCTTATATATAGTAGTAGGTGTATGTTCATCCCAAGGTCCATATTTGTCCCTCCCCCCCACCCCACATTTACCCTTTCGTAACCATAAAGTTTGTTTTTGATATCTGTAAGTCTGTTTCTGTTTTGTAAATAAGTTCATTTGTATCATTTTTTTAAATTAGATTCCACATGTAAGTGATATCATGTGGTATTTGTCTCTTTCTGACTAACTTTACTTAGTATGATTATCTCTATCCATTCATGTTTCTGCAAATGGCATTATTTCATTCTTTTTTTATGGCTGAGTAGTATTCTGTTGTATATATGTGCCACATCTTCTTTATCCACTCCTCCGTTGATGGACATTTATGTTGCTTCCATGTCTTGGCTATTGTAAATAGTGCTGCAATGAACATTGGGGTGCATGTTATCTTTTCAGATTATGGTTTTCTCCAGATATATGCCCAGGAGTGGCAATGCTGGGTCATATAGGAGCTCTATTTTTAGCTTTTTAAGGAACCTCCTACTGTTCTCCATAGTGGCTTCACCAATTTACATTCCCACCAACAGTGTAGGAGGGTTCCCTTTTCTCCACACCTTCTCCAGCACTTACTGTTTGTGGACTTTTTGATGATGGGCGTTCTGACCAGCGTGAGGTGATACTTCATGTCTATACCCCTTTAAAGAAGTGATGGAATTTGCAGGCCATGCTCAATTTTATGGCTTGACGGAGCAGATAACACCCAGCTAACCAGAGAAGCACAAGCTGCATGACCTTCTGACACCTTCCAGTCGGGTGTACCATTTCTCTACCAGGCCCAGGGTAACGCCAAGGGCTCCTTGCCAAAACGAGAAGAGTTGCTTGCTAAACAGATCATAGCCTTGTTCCAAAATCTTAGGGTTTCTGCTGATTCTCCAATCAATGATCTACTAAAGCAACTTGGCACCATTGAATCTATTGGGTTATTGGCCCAAAGAACAGAGCTGCTTACATTAGAGCCTGGACCAGCTTAAGAGGCTTCTCTTGCTCTGAGCCCCACCCAGAACTGGGAACCTTACAGCTCACTCAGTAAATGAATCAGAAGAGCACAACCAAACATAACATTTGGTTCTTAGAATCCAGAAACTTCAGTGAGGTAGCCTGAATTTTAACGGGATTTATTGCTGATCCTGTAGCGCACGTATGTCTTGCAAGAGCATTAAGTACCTGTTACTTTCTACCCCCCCGTGACCTGTGGGCTTGAGGTCAGCAAGGCGGTACACTAGTGTTATATCGTGTGGGGTGATGAGAGCATTAGAGTGATTGTACCACAGAGCCAGGAGACGGATGTAATCCAGACAGCAGATGGTGAAGATGCACTGCGATCCTTTTCAGGTGAACTCTACTGAATTCCTGATGCCTCTATGCTCGAAGGGACTGCAAAAAGGAAAAGGTTTACCAGCTCTGATGCCTATCAGGATATCTCATCTAAAATAACAGCTGAGGGCTTCCTTGGTGGCGCAGTGGTTGGGAGTCTGCCTGCCGATGCAGGGGACATGGGTTCGTGCCCCGGTCCGGGAAGATCCCACATGCCGCGGAGCGGCTGGGCCCGTGAGCCATGGCCGCTGAGCCTGCGCATCCAGAGCCTGTGCTCTGCAACGGGAGAGGCCACAACAGTGAGAGGCCCGCGTACCGCAAATAAATAAATAAATAAAAAAAATAACAGCTGAAATTGAAATGACCACTTGAATAAGCTTACATGATCTGTATTCTCCAAGATGGATCTGTGTTCTGTACCAACTAAACACGCAAGCTGTATGATAGTGTAATTGAAATCACTTCACTGAATTTTTCTCAAATGTTGCACGTTGGCACAAATATCTGAACTTCTTCAAGGATGTGGCGTTGTATGGGCTGATAGCTTTGATAGGGAGGTGGAATTCTGGACGCTCCCCCATGGCCCCTCCCTATTATAATTGTCACTATTCCACCAACCAAGGAGTCGTGTGGAGATTCTGTCAATTCCCAAGCATGTCCAATCAAATTAGTCACTCAAAACCTTGGCAAATGAACATGGGGTAGATTCTGGTTCCCATTGCCTTCACTGAGGTGGACTGGAGTCAAAACTCCAATTATCACCTTAGCCGCAAAATCCTCTAGCTGGTAGCCCACAGTGATGTTTTGAGTTTCCAGGAATCAGTCTCAGCTCAGAGCCAATGTTCAATAGCCATTTCTCCAACGCAGAATTACCCGGCCAATGAGCCGGGTCACTTAGTGGGAGGTCAGGAGGAAGATTCACATTCCTGCAAGGCCCGGCTTTAAGGGTGATGGATTCTTTCCATTGATTCTGGGTCTGTGCATAGAATCAGGTCTAGGGATTGATCGGTTAAGAGGCCATGTCTCTCTGTCACGATGGTCCAAGCCATGTCCGAGAGGCTGTTAGCAGACTACCTGTCTGTCTAGTTCAGCCTAAGTTCCCCGAAATCAAAGCCACAACCAAGATCCCCGCAGGTCAGATGATCCACCCTCTCCAAGGGTCACCATGCCCATTGCCTCTGATGGTCCAGTGCCACTGCCCAGCCTCTGCCCCTCAGGCTCCTCCATCCTTGAAGTCAGTGCCTGTTCAGCCACACCGTCTCTGACCTCATCCCTGGTCTTCAGAGAACAAGCATCCCAGCACTTTCCAAAGATGCTAGCACGCCCCTCACCAATGTGTTTCTGGTCTCAGAGGTGCCTCTTAGAGAACAAAATTAAGGGAGAGTTCCTGTGTAACAGACTCACTTCAGAGCCGTCGTTTTACGGGGAGCTTCTGGCATTTCGATGGTGGCCGCCACTGAGTCCAGGCTTCTGGCACCAGCCAGAGAAGAGAGCTGCTTCCAACTGCTTGGGACGCACATTGGACCCGCATCTCCGGGAAGGCCCTGGGGTACCCCCGATGTAAAGCCCAAGGCTTGAAACGTGCTTAGAAATAGAGCCCACAAAACACACTGATAGTGTGCCCTGGAGTCTGAGGAAGAGGAGATTTCAGAGATGATTCCCTGGTTTTGTCAAGAGCAGCTGGTGGATCGCATTGTCCTTTGGTGACACGGGTAAAGTGACGAGGATGCAGGTTTGAGGTCAGTGCTGCTGGTATACCCACTTTGCAGAAGTGGAAATAAACGTCTCAAGGATGTAAGCAACTTGACTGAGAGCATACAGCTGCTAAGTGACAGTGCAGGATTTTTAAATTTATTTTATTTTTGGCTGCGTTGGGTCTTTGTTGATGCGCGGGCTTTCTCTAGCTGCAGTGAGCGGGGGCTACTCTCTGCTGGGGTGCACGGGCTTCTCATTGGGGTGGCTTCTCTTGTCACGGAGCACAGGCTCTAAGCGTGCGGGCTCGGCAGCCGTGGCTCGCGGGCTTTAGAGCACAGGCTCAGTAGTTGTGGCGCTCGGGCTCAGTTGCTCCGCAGCATGTGGGATCTTCCCGGACCGGGGCTCAAACCCGTGTCCCCTGCATCGGCAGGTGGATTCTCAACCACTGCGCCACCAGGGAAGCCCCGACAGTGTAGGATTAAGCCCACCCCACCCCCAGCCACCCTTTCCTGCTCCCCCGCCTTTTTGGCTGTCTCCTACCCAGGTCTGACCAGCTGGTGCATTTGGAGGATAGAAGCTAGAACACTTCACATACTGTTTAAACTTAATGCTCTCTGCGTCCCTGTGACGTAGATTCAATCATCCCCAATATTCCAGATGAGGGAACTGAAGTGCAGACATGCTAATTAACTGCTTAAACCTACAGATGACTGGTGCTAGCTCCTATGCTTTATCTCACCAGGCTATTAGGAAGATCAAAAGAGAAAGGGTTTGTGAAAGTTCTTCGAAAAGTTTGCTTCCCCGGGTATAGTGCAAAACCAACTGGCCACGGTCCTTCCTGTGGCTTCTTGTGCAGCGGCTGGGCAACTTTGGTGACTACTACGGCCACGGGGCCATTTCCTGTGGGTCAGGGGTGGGGGCCCCGGGCCCACCCCACGGCTTCAAGAGAGCAGCCAAGAGCAGTGGCCAGGCCCCTGCTGCCAGGGTTAACGGGGAGGTCCAAGGCCTAGGCCTGCTCCAGTCAAGGGCCACCCTCTGCTCAGCCTGGGCCTAGGGAGAGGGCTGGGCCGGGGGAGGGGAGCGGACTCGAGGCTTGTGGATTTGGTGGGAGGAAAGGGTTTTGCGATGGAATGTTTTTCCCTCCCCTCCCCACGGAGAAAAGGGTGGCCTCCTGCCACCCATCAATTACACATCAATTTGACTGCACTAAGGGATGCCCAGAGAGCTGTTAAAACATTATTTCTGGGTGTGTCCGGGAGGGTGTTTCTAGAAGAGATTAGCCTTTGAATCAGTTGACCCGGTGGACACCACTCTCACCCACGTGGGTGGGCATCACCTGATCCGAGGAGGGCAGCACGGAACACAAAGATGGGGGAGGGGTGAATCTGCGCTCTCTGCTTGAGCTGGGACCATCTTCTCCTGCTCTCCACATCGGCTCCCTGGTTCTCAGGGCCGTGGAGAACCAGCATCAGCACCTCACCCCCCGTAACGGGTTCGCAGGGCTTCAGCCTCAGATGGCGAGCTCCACCGCGGGCGCCCCTGGCCCGCAGTCCTTCCAACTCCGACTGAACTCCACTCTCTGGTCCCTCAGCTTGCAGGTGGCAGATCATGGCATTTCCTGGCCTCCCTGATCTCGGGACCAAGTCCTGAAATAAGGAAGGGATCCGCGTGAAGGGGAAACGGTCCTCGGGAAACACCCTTGCACTGGGTGTGTGACCACCAAGTCAGCTCCCTGCCAGCTGCAGAAACCAGGGACAACTTCCCTCTGTCCTCCTCTCCTGGCCTCACCCTGAGGGTGGCCACGTCCAGAAGCCAGGCTGGGGTGAGGCGAGAGGGAGTGTATGCCTCAGAAGAGACCCCTTTTGGGGCGTTCCTGCTATGACGTCAAGTCTGAGCGGGGGGCAAAGTAAGATGTACTGAGTTTGGGATGGGAGGTTGAAACCAGAATCTCCTACTAACCAAAAGTTGCTCGATCCGCTTGCCACGTGGTTAACGATTCAACAAAACTTGCCGACGGCCATGCGTTGTAGTTAAACCTCTAAACCGACCCTCTTCCGTGTAACTCCCCCCAAGACGATCTGGAAGGCGGCCCCGCCCAGGTGGACGCTGTCTCCCACAGGCTCTCTGTAGAGGGAAACCTGCAGGTCCCAATTCCCTCCTGTTAGCCTTGGCTGTGACCCCAGGCCTGCGGCCGGTGCTGAGAGGAAAAGGAGGAGATGCTGGATGCTGGCTCAGAGCTCAGTGACAGCACTCCCACCCCACTGACAGCGACCAGATGGCGAAGCCCTGTCCTGGGACCACCCAGCGCTCACCGCGGAGCGCGCCTGTCCATCACAGGCTGGCAAATTAGCCCTTCGGGACTGCTGTTTGCAGCCCAGGCCTTGCTTCTTTAAGCCTTGTCCTCTTTGTCGGCTGTCTGTCCGTCAGAGATGGGTTTGAGAAAACCAAACCTAACACTTGCCCTAGGAAGCAGAGGACGAGGTCAGAGGCTGCTGGCTTGGGAGGATTCTGCGCGTTCCTTTTGGCATCCGACCAGGCTGCATGGCCCGATGGCCCTAAACGTAGGGCCCAGCAGTCGGCGCCGGCACTGTGATCACAGCCACCTGTAGTCAAGGCCCGAGGGTGGGAACCTGGCTTCACGCGTTTCAGCACAGAGACGCTGGCCTGCAGGGAAAGTCAGACGTGGTCCTCAGCAGCTTCCGTCACTTCCTGTCTTGATGCTTTGCGTGGGATGGAGGTGCAGGGCTGTCCCATTCCGGGCCCAGCCCTCTGCTCCCTGCAGCACGCACACAAGTGAGGGCTCTAGGCCGGCCTAGGCCACGCCTGGGCTCGGAGTTCGTACAGGATGGTGGGGACGTGGGACCAAACAGGGAGCCTGGAGCTGTCTTCTCGAAGGCTTCATGCAAGGGGCAACGAGCCCCAAAGAAGGATGAGTTTCAGGGTGACTTGGGGAGCAGGCCGGGGGCGTGGGTACCCAGGATGAGACTCACGGATGTGCTGGCCGAAACTCCCGGGAAGTCTCCTGCGTCCAGGCCCCGGGCTGCGGCCGGCCGAGGATGAGACCACAAGGGGCCAGCAGGACTGCGCCCTCAGGAGCTTCCTGAGAAAACACAGTAGAGAGCAGCCCGGACCAGGGAACGGTCCCAGCCGAGCGCTGGTGCGGGTGCGATGCCGGAGGGAGGGCTCCCGGGCGGGCCTGCGTGTCTCAGAGGCTCCGGACGAGGCCCCGCCCACCGCTGCAGCCTCCCCCTCCACCCCTTCCAGCCTCGATGAACCCTTCCCCTTCTACAGCTTTCTTCTTTGGTGCCTTGGCCGGTACTGTCCGAAATGCTCCTCCCCCGTCTCTGACGGGCAAACCCCAACTTATCCTCAGCCTCTCTGTGAAGCACCATCTCCCCTGTGCCCCTCGCCAGACGGCACGGGGGGCCCCTCCTCTGGTCTGTCCCAGACCCTGACGTGAGCGTACTAAGGGTATCAGATATTAACTCATGTTATCCTCCCTCTAACTCTATAAAGAGACATCAGCATCTTCATCTTCGAGATAAAGGCATCAAGGCACAGAGAGGTTAAGTGCATTGCCCAAAGTCACACAGCAACTTCCTCTATAGCAGAAAACTCTTGTAACTGTTGACAGGTCTGACTTCCTTCCTGCCCAGGAGGGTGTCCAGATGCCAGCGGTCCTTCCCCACCTGACTTCACGGTGCTTTTCTGGGCCAGAGTCCAGGGGATGTTTGTCCAGCAAAGAGTGCACACTGGCCCACGAACCCCCGCCAGGTGGCGGGCACGGCAGTGATGCCTGTCAGGTGATGTTGCCTCTGCTTCCCTAGCTGCTGCCCTCCCTACCTAGAGAGGGCGGGTGACGGCAGGGCACAGCCTCCAGCAGCAAGAAAATAAACCTCCCCCATTTCTCGGAACTGGATGCTCTCCTGGCTCTCAGGCGTGAAGGCATTCTTCCAAGAGGGACCAGGGAGAGGCAAGGAAGCTGTAGACGACACGGAGTGACAGGGGAAACACGGAGTGACAGGGGAAACAGGCTCTGGACCTTCGCCCTGACGTCAGCCCCCTCCACCCGGATGCCACCACCCACGGTCTGTGCAGGCAGGTGGCTGGTCCCACGCCTGGGGACAAGGGAGCCTCAGGCATCAGCCCTCAGCCCACATGGCTTCCATCCTCCGGACAGGCTGGCTTCTTCTCTTCCTGGGTCCCCAGGTCTGTTTGTCACGATGGCACCTTCCCAGGTGCCTGATTCCCAGCACGGCTGCATTTAGGCACATGCCACAGGGCCTACCTGATTTTATTTTATTTTCGTATTTATGTATGTATTTATTTATTTTTTGGTTTTGGCCATGCCCTGTGGCTTGTGGGACCAGGGATCGAACCCTTGCCCTCTGCAGTGGAAGCCCAGAGTCCCAACCACTGGACCACAAGGGAATTCCCAGGGCCAATCTGATTTTAATCATGTCTCCATAGGCTGGATGTCCCCCTGCTCTTGTCTGCCTCTGTTTTCCTGACAGATGCAACAACAACTAGTGGGTAAGCACAGTCCATTGGCCCCACCAGCCTCTCTGCAAACACAGGCAAGCACACGGGGCCACTCACAGCTACGCACACGCGTATGCACAGATACGCACACACAGGCTTTGGAGTTCTGATCTCTCCCGGTACTCTGGACAGGCCCACTCTTCACACAGAGCTCTCCCAGCAACATCAGGATGAGAACAGGTCCCCATTAGTCATGGGTGGCTTTCCCAGAAGCCATTGCCTCAATACTCTTAAATAATGGGGAACTCAAGCAAGGCCATAAGCAAGGCCATCACAGGCATGACCAGTCAGAATTAGGTTCAGCCAATAAAAGTGGCTTACACCAGTGTTTATCAAACTTTAAAGGGCGTACAAATCACTCAGGGATCTTATTAACCTGTGGTGTTGATTCAGCGGGTCTGGGTGGGACGCAAGATTATACATTTCTAACAAGCTCCCAGGAGATGCCATTGCTGCTGGTCCTTGGAACACACTTTGAGTAGCAAGGGCTCAAACAAGATAGCTTCTTCCTCCCTCATGTTCTTGAAGTCCAGAAGGAGTCAGCCCAGGGCCTGTGTGGTGCCCCCTGGTCTCACAGACCAGCGTTGCTCCACCACGTGTGATTTCCATCTTCAAAGTGATTCTCATGATCCAATATGGCTGCTGGAGCTCCAGCTATCACACTGCATTTCATCCAGCCCCTTTCTCATAAAGCAAGAACTGATAAAAGAGTTTGCCCCTTCCCTATGAGAACACATCCACATTTGCACACTTCCACTACTATCCACGAGCCACAGTGAGATCACATGGCCTAATTTATCTCTCCCCCCTCGCCGCTTTGGTAACCATAAGTTTGTTGTCTACGTCTGTGAGTCTGTTTCTGTTTTGTACATAAGTTCTTTTGTATCTTTTTTTAGATTCCACATGTAAGTGATATCATATGGTATTTGTCTTTCTCTGTCTGACTTACTTCACTTAGTGGGATAATCTCTAGGTCCACCCATGTTGCTGCAGATGGCATTATTTCATTTTTTTAATGGCTGAGTCATATTCCGTTGTATATTTGTACCACATCTTTGCACAGATGCCTTCATCAGTGTTCACACGTTCGCACACAGAGCATCCCAAGACCCTCCTGCGTTCCAGGTGCCAGGCCTGACGGTGAGGATTTAGGGCCGTTTCACACGTGGGCCTGCCCTCAAGATGCCCACACTCTGGTGGGGAGACAGGTAAGTCTGTAGACAATTTTAACCTGGGGTGGCAAGCGCCCCAGGTGAGGGACAGTGACCACAGACCCCTGTAGGGCCCAGAAGCCAGCCCCTCGTGCAGCATCAGAGGTGTGAAGACGGGGGAGGTGCCCACGCCATAGCCTGCCCCAGTCTGCTCTCGCGGACCCTTAAGGTGTCTCCAACGTGGCCCTGGAATGAACCTGCGGGCTGAGAGCTCCCTGCAGTGCCAGCCTTGAGCGGTCCTGGGGGGTGGGTGGCGCTGGCCCCCCTGCTGCCCCCTCCTCCTGAGCCAGGACCTGGCGTTCTCATGCCCTCCCCCTCTTGTCTGTCCTGGCCACTATGTGCCCAGACCCCCTTTCTGAGCACTCCGTGGGGTGAGGCAGACTCTATCTCCAATGAAATGAAACGATGGCAAATGAGGAGGGTTTCCGAAGGGGCCCCTGTCTCTTCTGTCCGAGGTCTTAGCCCAGGAGGTTTTCACAACAGCCCTGGACGGTGCTCAGTGTGAAGCATCTTCAACACACTTTGCTCAACAAACCCTTCTCTGACCATGTGCTCATCACTGGGGATCCAGAAACTCACAGAGCCCCAGTCCTTGCCTGCCCCCAGCCCCGCGCTGGCCAGTGGGCCCCGGCCTGAAGGGTCACACGCACCCTGACGGACGTTCCTAAATCCTGGGGTCCTGGCCTGGGGACTCCCAGAGACACCACACCCCAGGGAGCCAGCTGCCCCCACCATGCACAGCTCATGCTCCCAGGAGAACAAACAGCGCACTGGGTAGAAGGCAGGGTGGGGGGCGGCAGGTGGACAGGACCGAAGCAGCTTGTCCCTGTTTACTCGCCGCAAAGCCAGAAACTCTCTGAACTTACTGGAAAGCTCCTGGGACTTTGTTTTCCTGAAGCAAGACAAAAACAGGTTGGACTTCTCCGGTGTTTACTCAAAGACTTAATTACCTAATTATGAACTGGGTTGCCTGGCAGGCTGGCAAAGGTCAAGGTGGGGCAAATGCATTTGTTTCTCACGTGACCCTGAGAAGTCTCAGGAGGGGTGCCGCCCTCCCCAAGACTAGAGGAGAAGGTCGAGGCGGGGCTGGAAGGGTCCTGGCTGCAGAGGAGGACAGGACTGGTTGGAATGCTGTGCACCTCTGAGCAGCTTACTTAACCTCTCTGAACCAGTCTTCATCTGCTAAGTGGAAATAGCAATACTTCCTCCACTGGGCTGTTGGTTAAACAGTGTTGGCCTGGCACCCAGGACCAGGCAAAGGTGGCTGTTGTTAGTAACAAAGTCCTCATCTGGTCAGGCTGCTGGGGACTCAGGTGTTCTGGAGACCCACCCACCACTTTCAACCTCCTTCACAGATTGATTCCACCCCAGCAGGCACCTTCACTGCCCACCCGGCGTTTGCTCCCAGCCTCGTTGCCCCCAGCACCACTTCAAGGCAGCAGGTGTTGTCGTCGGCAGATGTGAAATCGCCACTGATGATGGGAAACTCTTCCAGCTGCTGGGAGAAGGTTCCCCCAGGTCACCTCGGCCACATCAGGACTCAGTTTCCATCTGCTCTCATCTTTCTGAATGCCCGAGGTGCCATGTGCGTGCCCCGTGCCCCGATGGCATCAGACTATCCCTTCCTTCAGTCCCCCAGGGCCATCACCATGTTGCTGCTTGGCCCCCAGCACCATGGATGGGGAAGAAACACAGAGCTGAGTACAGTGAAATTCCTGGTGGGACTCAGGGCCGTGCAGATGGCTCAGAACACAGTTACATGCATTTTTAGATTAAAGTGAAAATGAAAACACACCGTGTCTTAATCCTCGAGAAGAAGCTGCTGAACCCAGTCTGGGAAAGTGTGGATTGGGACCACCAGGACCTGGCACAGACCACCCAACCCTCCACCCCACGTGTAGCACCTCTGGCTCCTGACCCTCTGGGCACACGGGAGCAAGGGTGGGTGTTGGCCCAGAGCCCTCACTGTGACCACAGGTAGATCGCAAACAGCAGGCGAAAGCTTTCTTCCGTCCTGTCTCCGAGTCCATGCAATGAGGCTGCAGCGCCTTCCCCCAGGGGGTGGGAGAGAGGTGTCTGCTGCCCAGCCCTTGATCCAGGCCGGCCGGAGGCTTGCTCCGACCAGCGAACACAGGAAGCAAACATGCTGGGTCTGAGCCAGGCCCGAGGCCGGCGGGCTTCCCCTCCTCATTCACCCCTTGGCTCTTCCCTCTAAACCCAGAGTCCTTGGTGTTGATCAAGTGACTTGGAAACCACAGCCCCTTTCCTGGGGGAGAAGCACCTGGCTCCTGTTTCTGGTGGAGAGAGGCTGCCGGGCAGGTGGTGATGGAAGCTGGGAATTTACAGGCCTCCAGCCCCGAGCTGGAGAGGGGCACACAGGGCCACACCGGGCCTCCTTCCCCGTTGGAGGGGAAACTCCAGCAAGCTGAGTACCTCCCGGCTACAGTGATGCTCCAGCGCAAGGACAGAGTGCCTCGTCTGCCTGCATTGTGGCTGGACCGCGAAGGGGACAAGCTCCCCCTCCGTGCAGGGGCCCCAGCTCTTCTGGTGGAGCTGCTGCTAAACCGTGTCATTCTGCAGAAGGGACACTCCCCGCCCAGAGATGCTGTGTCCCTTTCCCAAGCCACGGAGCCAACGGGGGGCGGGCCTAGATCATCTCACGAGCAGACGCATCCTCAGCCTTTCACCAGGAAAGGCAGGCCCTGCCCCAGCCCTGCCACCCGCCCCTCCCCCACAAAACCCTGAACAGCTTAGATCTGAGAGTCCCTCTTAAAGACAGGAGCTCCTTGGGAGCTGGACTCCTGTCTGCTTCATTTCTCCATCCTCCTGGTGTCCAGTGCTGTGTCTGGCCAGACGAGGGACCAGGACCAGGCTGCTGAAGCAGCTCTTCTGACTCACTATCCCTGGGTGCAAGGTCAAAGTCTCCTGAACAGAATATACGCCTCTCTTATAGATGAGTGGTTATCTGAAGATGTACGTTTGTGAGTATTTGTCTGTGTGTGCACATGCGCGCACACATCCTTGTTACTGGATTGTGAGTTCCTTGACAGCGTGGGCTGTGAGATAAATGATAGGTAGATAGATAGATGATAGTTAGACAGATAGATAGACAGGTGATAGATAGAGAGAGAGAGAGAGAGAGAGAGAGAGAGATGATAGATAGATAGATGGATAGATAGATAGATAGATGGATAGATAGGTAACTGGGTAGGTGGGCGGATTGGTAGGTGGATGGATGGATGGAGGGAAGGATGGATAGATAGGCATATCCAGCTGTTCATCCCTTATGACCCCAGGATGGTGATTTGATAGATAGACAGATAGATAGCAGAAAGGACTCAGATAACACAGAAGGAAGGAAGGCAGAATCCAGGGCAGTCCTCGTCCCTGAAAGAACAGGAGAGCTGGGAAGACCCTTCAAAGCAAAGGCTCAGGGCTTGACCTAGAGGGCCCAGTGTGGTCTGAGCCACTCAGCTTCTCTGACCTTCCATTTTCTTCTACGTAGAAAGGGAATGGTGATAGCAGGCTCTGCCTGTCAAGGATAAACGGGAGGATAAGCCTAGAAGACCATGGTTCACAGAGTGGACAAGCCCAGGGCTTTGAATCCAGACAGGGACAGGGTCCAGCTCTGGCTCTGCTACTTAGGTACTGCTGAACCCTGAGGACACTGCTTGACCCCCGCAAGCCTCAGCTGCAAACCTGGGAAAGGAAGTGGCTCCTTGGCAGGGATCTGTGAACGTAGACCCAGGTTCCAGGTGTGGGGCGCGTGCCCGGCAATGGTGATCGCCCTGTTGCTGCTCTCAGGATCCTTGTCTAGAAGGCCCGGCTCTAGCCCTCGCGGTCTGGAAGGTCAGAGCGATGAACGTGGAGGCGCGGCTGCCCCGGAGGGTACAGGCTGCAGAGAGGGGCTGAGGTGATGGAAGCTCCTGCAGAGCTCCCGAGGGGGTACCGAGGGTTTGTGAGGAGAGCCCTTTCCTGCCCAGCTGACTCCCAGCAATGGGGACGGTGGGAGGGAGATGTTGGCAAGGCAATAAGAAGAGAAATCTTTTAAAGGCGAAAAAAACAAAACAAATGACAGGTCTGGGGGAGATGCCAGTGTTTGCTAACCTGTGGATCCGTTCCCCCAGGAAGGGGCTGGGGGCCTGGCTGCTGGAGGTGGCCGCTAGCACAGCGGGGGGCAGACCTGGCTTCCCTTGTGGATGCAGACCTGGAGTGGGGACCAGGGCCACGTCACAGGGGATAAACGGGCTCTGGGGGGCTCCACAGCCCTGGGTCCCCAAAGCAGGTGAATAGAGCTGGACAGCCAGGGGTCCTGGGTTCTTCCCATCTCGTTAGGCCTCTTGTTCCTTTTGGGCCCTGAGATAATTTGCTTCCCTTCGGCCACCTACCAGTCCATGGAGTGCCCAGCTCACACCATGCAGTCCTTGTGTTGGAGGGACAGTCCTGTCCACTCAGCCCGCTCAGAGAACCCAGCCACCGTCAGCCCCTCTACCAAGGCCACCAGGGTTTGGCCAGGGCTGCCCCTGTTCATCACCTACCCTGGCCCGTGGCCAGAGATGATCAGAACTGCCTGGCCCAGGGCAGCCGACCCATGGGTGGCTGGTACCCAACAGCAGTCAATCATAAGCTCTTCTCTATGTACCTGAACTCAGACAGAATTTTCCAGGAAATGAAAGTCTAGATGCAGAGGGACTGCTTAGCAAAGTGGTGCGGATGAGGGGACGCAGGGGTGTTCTGTGGGAGAGGAAGAGATGCTGAAGGAGGGAGGGAGGAAGGGGGCCAGGAGGGGAGAGAGAGAGAGAGCCCAACCCCTTAAAATACCCTTCGTGGGGTCCCAGTACCAGTCCCCACAAACGCTTACATGAAATCTTACCGTGTTAAAAAAAAGTATGGACTTTATTCTCTTAAGCATTTGTATTTTGAAAAATAATATATAGAGAGAAATATGCATAAAATAACTCTTCAGCTTAACAGATAATTGGCGAGCTAAATCATAGGCCAGCTGGAGAGTGGAGATCGCAGGCCCAGCGAGCCCTTCCCGGGCAGCATCCCCCTTCCCCGCGAAGGTGGCCAGCACTGGGCCTTGCAGCTTTTCTTTTTTATCTTATAGAGCCACCCAAGCACGCGACCTTAAACACTGTAATTTAATTCTGCCAGCTTTTCAGCTTTACAGAAATAAATTGTACCTACGTGTTCTTTTGAGTTCAGCTTCTTTCATTCAGTGTAATGGTTTCTGAGATTAAATCGCGTTTCTTTTCCCTGTGGTTTAGCTCGTTCGTTCTCAGGGCTGACCATGGCTCCGTGGACCACACTGCGACGTGTGCATCCGTCTTCCTGTTGACTGACGTGGGAGTTGTTTCCAGGTGGAGGCTATTACAAATCACCCTTCCTGTCCTACCACCCAAATTCCTGTAGGTGTCCTAAGAAGAGCTCTCATTTTTACCACCGATAAGCAGCTGGAACATGAGGAAACAGCAGCTAACTTGAAAGTGGGGAAATGCAGAGAAATCCTATAGTCCTTCTGAGGGACCCGATCCTGGACCTCTTAGGGAACGGAGATTCAGATTCATTTCACTTTCTGGGCCAAGAAATCAACACAGATTTCTTGAGCACGTGGAGTCTGAAAAGAAGGGCAGGAGACCAAGGAGGACAGGGCCGCAGGCTTCCAAGAGGAAGCAGTCTTTGGGATGGGCTGACAAGGAGGGTTCATTTAGAGTAACCTGGAAATTATTTCAGTCGTTAGTACAGAAACCCCTAGAAACGTCTGAGTCTCTGGCTTCCTTGTCTTTCCAAGCCAGGTGGGTGCAGAAACCTCTCCATCCCTGTCCAAAGGAGCAGCTGGTCACACCTATCTGGACGTTGGAACCCACTGTCTGCACCTGAGGGCAATGGGGGCCAGTGGGTGGGGACCACACAGGATGGAGCTTGTCACCTGGCAGCCTCCACAGAGAAGATGATGCACAAAACAAACCAGCTCGTGAACTTCCTGCAAAGGTGCTGTCCAACCTGAGTTCCTGTAGATGAGAGTTTGGGTGCTTGGGTTCAAAGATGGGAATTGGATTGTGCTTCGCAACGGGAGAGGCCACAACAGTGAGAGGCCCACGTACCACAAAAAATAAAAAAATAAAAATAAAATAAGATACAGCTGATTTACAACATTGTAAATCAACTATACTCCAATAAAATAAAAAATAAAAAAAATTAAAAGAAAAAGATACTGTTGACCCTTGAACGATGCAGGGGCTAGGGGCCAGGACCCACCACAAAGTTGAAAATCCGTGTATAACTTATAGTCAGCCCTCTCTATACGTGCCTCCTCCAAATCCGAGATTCTGTGTCCATGGATTCAGCCAACCTCAGATCATGTAGTACTGTTCTTTACTATTGAAAATAACACACGTATAAGTGGACCCACACAGGTCAGACCAGTGTGGTTCAAGGACAACTCCTGGTACCTGTGAAAGGGACTATTTGGAAACAGGCTTTGCAGATGTAGTCAAGTTAAGATGGACTCGGAAGAACCCTAATCCAATTACTGGTGTCCAAACAAGAAGAGATCATTTGCACAAAGACACAGAGAGGAGTAGGCCATGTGACAACAGAGATCAGAGGGATGCATCCACAAGCCAAAGGCCACCAAGTGTTGTTGGTGGCCACCAGGAGCGAGGAGAAAGGCAGAATTCTCCCTCGGAGCCTCCAGAAGGAACCAACCCTGCACACCTTGATTCTGGACTTCCGGTCTCCAGAATTGTGGCGGCGTATATCCCAGTTGTTTTAAGCCACTCAGTTCGTGGTAATTTGTTACAAATCCCTAGGAAACTAATACACAGCCCTAATCCCGACCCAGTACGTTTCTAGTTTCTTTGTTTATCTGTGGTCTGCCTCTCCCATGAGACAGTCAGCCCCATGAGAGCAGGGCCCTGTCTTTCCAGTTCGTTGGCTACACCCTCAGTGCCTGACACATTGTCATGTTTGGAATGGAGTGACAATGTGTTACGTCTGAAAGAAGTAGATTCCTAGAAGTGAGATGATGGACTTAAAATGTAAGTGCATGGGGGCTTCCCGAGTGGCGCAAGTGGTTGGGGGTCCGCCTGCCGATGCAGGGGACGCGGGTTCGTGCCCCGGTCTGGGAAGATCCCACGTGCCGCAGAGCGGCTGGGCCCGTGAGCCGTGGCCGCTGAGCCTGCGCGTCAGGAGCCTGTGCTCCACAGCGGGAGAGGCCACGGCAGTGAGAGGCCCCCATACCACAAAAAAAAAAAAAAAAAAATGTAGGTGCATGTTAATTTTAACAGACCGTCAGATTACTTTCCCTCAAATGTTCTTGCGTTGCCCTCCTCCCAGCGGGGGTGAGGGTGTGCATTTCCCACATCCTTTTCGGCTCTGGACAGTGTTACTCTTTTTAATATTTGCCATCTGGAGGGTGTACAAGGGATCTCATTTGCTGTTCTTTCATTTTCCTGACTATTGAGAAAGTTGATGACATTTTCATAGATTTATGTGCTGTTGCACTTTTCTTGTGAATTGCTTATTCATATCTTTGTCCTTTTTTTTTTGGCCTCACTGCACGGCATGCGGGACCCTAGTTCCCCGACCAGGGATTGAACCTGCGCCCACTGTGTTGAAAGCACAGAGTCTTAACCACTGGACCGCCAGGGAAGTCCCACCTTTGTCCATTTTTTAATTGGTATGTGTGGTAGGCAGGATAATGCCCCCCCTTCAAAATGGTTTGTGTCCTAATCCCTGGAACGTGTGAATATATTAGGTTACATAGCAGAGGGGAACTAAGGTTGCAGGTGGAACTAAGGTTGCTAATAGGCTGACACTGAGATGGGGAAGATCACCCTGGATCTAGGTGGGCCCAGTGTCACCACAAGGTCCTTAAAAGTTGAAAGAGGAGGCAGAAGAGAGAGACCCAGAGAGACGGCAGCAAGGGGACTCAGCCTGACATTGCTGGCTTTGAAGACGGAGGAAAGGCACCAAGAGCCAGGGAGGCCAGGCAGCCTCTGGAAGCTAGAAAAGGCAAGGAAACAGATTTTCCCTAGAGCCTCTAAAAGGAATGCAGACCTGATAACACTTTGGTTTTAGCCCAGTGAGACTCCTTTTGGACTTCTGACCTTCAGAACTACAAGGTAATAAGTTTGTGTTATTTTAAGCCACTAAGTTTGTGATGATTTGTTAGAGCAGCAATAAGAAGCTAGTGCACTATGCTACAAATAACAAATGCTGGAGAGGGTGTGGAGAAAAGGGAGCCCTCCTACAATGTTGGTGGGGATGTAAGTTGGTGCAGCCACTGTGGAGAACAGTATGGAGGTTCCTCAAAAACCTAAAACTAGAGCTACCATATGATCCAGCAATCCCACTCCTGGGCATATACCCTTAGAAAACCATAATTCAAAAAGATACATGCACCCCAGTGTTCATAGCAGCACTATTTACAGTAGCCCAAACATGGAAACAACGTAAATGTCCATCTACAGAGGAATGGATAAAGAAGATGTGGTACATAAATACAATGGAATATTACTCAGCCGTAAAAAAAGAATGAAATAATGCCATTTGCAGCAACAGAGATGTAACTAGAGATTATCATACTAAGTGAAGTAAGTCAGAAAGAGAAAGACAAATACCATGTGATATCACTTATATGTGGAATCTAAAATATGACACAAATGAACTTATCTACAAAACAGAAACAGACTCACAGATGTAGAGAACAGACTTGTGGTTGCCAAGGCAGTGGAGGGGGAGGGATGCACTGGGAGTTTGGGGTGAGCAGATGCAAACTCTTATACAGAGGATGGATAAACAACAAGGTCCTACTGTAGAACACAGGGAACTGTATTCAATGTCCTGTGATGAACCATAATAAAAAAGAACGTGTATATATATGTATACCTGAGTCACTTTGCTGTACAGCAGAAATTAACACAACATTGTAAATCAACTACACTTCAATAAAAATTTTTTTAAAAGAAATGAGTGTACTATGTTTTAATTTTCTTATCAATTCACGGAAGCCTGTTGTAGGTTAGGGATATGAATGCTTTATTTCCTTGCATCCATGTCACCCTCGCCATCCGGTACAGGAATTACTGGTTTATGACCTACCTCCCTCCTCCTTGAGGGTTTGTACTTCATCTTGGCGTTTCTAGAAAACCAGCACCTGGCAGGTGCACCAAAAATGTGGAATGAATGAAAGAACTGGTGGACCATAGAAATGTCTTCACATTCAGTCATCTCTGCATCCCCCCATTCCTGTGCTCCACAAACACCAAGCCTTCGGATAATGGGGAGACCTGGGTATTGTCCCATTTCCTGGGCTTAGCTCAGAGGCGATGCTGCTCATCAATTCCCCGGATGACTGGGTCCCTACCTCTCACTTGCAGGTGGGCTTTGGATAGGCAGCGTGCTGGAGAGGATCCTTGCACTCAGCCAGATGAAGAGGCTGCAGAGCTGACGTGGCTTTGGGAAGTGGGCACAGATGGAATTTGGGAAGATTCCCGAACCCCAGAGGACTCCTGCACGTCACAGGCTGCAGCAGGACATTCTCCCGTGATGGCAAGAATGCGGTTGCTGTGACTCTGTCATGTGGTTCAGCAGTACTGGAGTGGTCTGAAGTCTGGGATATGGCAGAGGTGATGGAATATCTCCTGCAAGATTAGATGATAAGAGACTGTCTTGGGCTCTCCCGACCTGCTGGATCGCTCACTTCGAGCTTCGATTGAAGCTCGAAGGCGGGGGATGAAGCCTTGCTCACGCTCACGCTGGTAGACCATGTCACGAGCAGCCCCATGGAGCGGGCTTTGCCGCCAGGAATGGCAGCCTCACGCCAACAGCCACGTGAGCGAGCTTGGAAGCAAATTTGCAGCTCCAGCTGAGCCTTGAGATGCCTGCAGCTCTGTCCCACAGCTGAACACAATCCCACGAGAGACTCCAAGCCACAACCACACAGCTAAGCTACTCCTGGATTCCTGACCTCCAGAACCTGTGAAATAATAATGTGTATTAATTAAAGCCATTAAGTTTTGGAGTAATTTGTTACGAGTCAAGAGTAATAAATAGCGTTGGAAATCCTTTTCCTTCACAGTTTTGAAAGCTTTGCTCTGAGGCCAAGGTTCTGCTGAGAAGTACGCACACAACCCACTTTGCCCCTGGAAGTTGTGGACCTTCTCTTTATCCTGCGTATCCTGAAATTGCACGATGGTTTGCCATCTTGGGTCTACGCTTTCCATTGGGCTGGGGCCTGATGGGCCATTTCAGTCTGGGGAATTTTCTGGAATTATTTTATTGCTGGGGAATTTTCTGGAATTATTTTATTGACGACTTCCGCCCTACCATTTTTTCTATTCTCTATTCCTGAAATTCCTTTTATTCATATTTTGAACCCTGGGGATTGATCCTTAATTTTTCACTCACTATCCTCTTTTCCTCTGTTTTTTCTGTGTTTTTTCCTTGCTTTCTGGGTAATTTCTTTATCCTCTAATCTTTTAATAAAGCTTTTAATTTTCTTTCTTATTCTGTGTTCTCTTTTTTTTGGTTTGTTTTGTTCTGTTTTTACGGAGTGTCCCATTTTCATAGCATCTTTTATGTTTTATAAATTTATTTATTTTTATTTATTTTATTTTTGGCTGCGTTGGGTCTTCGTTGCTGTGCGCGGGCTTTCTCTAGTTGTGGCGAGTGGGGGCTACTCTTCGTTGCAGTGCACGGGCTTCTCATTGCGGTGGCCTCTCCTGTTGTGGAGCACGGGCTCTAGGCATGTGGGCTTCAGTAGTTGTGGCACACGGGCTCAGTAGTTCTGGCTCACGGGCTCTAGAGCGCAGGCTCAGTAGTTGTGGCACACGGGCTTAGTTGCTCCATGGCATGTGGGATCCTCCCCGACGAGGGATCGAACCCATGTCCCCTGCATTGGCAGGTGGACTCTTAATCACTGTGCAACCAGGGAAGTCCCATAGCATCTTGTTCTTATGTAATGGGTACTATATCTTCTCTTATCACTCTAAAAATATCAATACTAGAGCTACGGGAATTTTTTTTTTTTGGTTTGTTTCATTAAGTTTTCTTCTCTCTGCATAGTCTGTTCTTTCAGGTTGTTTTCTTTTCTTTGTTTTCTTTTCTCTCTTTCCTCATGTTGGAGTTTTCCTCAGATGTCTGACGATCTTGGTTTACTGGCTGGTATTTAAGAGTGGAGCACTCAAGTATTGACTGGAAGCTCTTAGGCTTTATTGGGTAGAATGTAGTAGGCAGCGGCCAACCTTTTCTCATGCTGCACCAACAGAAAATAAAACTGGATAAATTACAAAAATAGCATTTTAAAGATATTGGAGCTCTGTGGAAAGTAAGAGGGCAAAATGAAACAAAAATTCCAGAGATGGAAGACTTCTTCCCAGGTGAGTTGGGTTCCTAGTCCTTTTCTTCCATGAGGACGTCGCTGAGTCAGGGTCCACACTGAGTGTTGAGCAGAGAGGTCTACTAGGGGGAGGGAGAATCCAGCAGAGCTTTGGATAGCCACGTGGATGAGCCTGAATGGCTTTACTGGATTGAAGCTCGAAGGCTGGGGGATGAAGCCTTGCTCACTGTCTGGCATCTGGGCTGGGGAGATTCCAAGAAGTGGGAGCTCCAACAGCTGGAGCTCCTTGGGCCTCCGTGTGTTTCTGTGTGCTCCCCCCAGCATGGCAGCTTCAGGGTAGGTAGTTCTTACATGTTGGCTCAGGGTTCCCAAAGCACGAGTCCAAGAGGAAGAAGGATCCAGGACAGAAGCTGTATCACTTCTTACAACGCAGCCTTGGAAGTCCCATCATTTCTCTCCTTGAAGCAGGCACAAAAGCCCACCGAGGTTTAAGGGAAGGAGAGTAGACCCCACTTCTTGACAGGAGAGTGTAGAATTGTCAAGGAGCTTGTGGGACAGGAAATACTGTCATGATTGTATTTGCTTTCTGATTGTCCTACTAATAACCATTTTTGATACACACTATCCTAATTTTTATGTATACCACGTCCTCGAAAAGTCGTTGTATTCATTCCCTATTGCAGTCACCACAAGTGTGATGCATTTAAAAACACAGGTTTATTATTGTATGGCTCTGGAGCCCAAACTCCAAACTGGGTCAGAGGTCCAGCTGGCCAAATCAAGGTGCTGGCACAGCCTCAGCTCGTCTGGAGGCTCCGGGAGAACCCATGCCCCTGCCTTCCCTGGCTCCCTTGGCTTCTGGTCCCTTCCTCTAGCTCCACAGCCCATCACTCTGCTTTCACTACCACATCCTCTCTGCCTCTGACTCCTCGCCTCTCTCTCAGAAGGACCCTTGTGATGACTTTGGGCCCAGCTGGATAATTCAGTAAGTCTCTCCATCTGCAAAGTCCCTTTGGCCATGAAAGGTACCATGTTCACAAAGTCTGGGGACTGGGATGTAGACATCTTTGGAGGGGGGGCATTATTCTGTCCCCTACACTCACATACATAGAGCCGCTTGTATGTGTCTTTCTTGGCTGGCAGTCCTGAGGGGCTACTCCAGTGGACCTAAGAACGTTTCACCCTTATCCCTGGGGTGCCCACCCTCCAGCCAGAAGCATCCTTCACCACGTACAAACCACCCCAGGACTGGCATCAGCTCTAACACCTTCCTCCCTGGGCATCAAGCCTGCTCTCTGCTCCCAGAATTCTGAGCTAATACGGCTCCGTGGTCTCTCGCGAGCCTGGCCCAATCCCGAGAATCTATATGGCACCGTGATGCAGGGTCCTTTTTACACGTCTGGTGAGTCCTTGGGTAACACACTGACCCTCTTTAGGTTTTAACCTGAGAGGTGACACAAGGTGGAAGGAATAGGTGATCAAAGCCAAGTCCCACCTGTCTTTAAATTCAGCTCTGTTAATAGGTCCCTGATGGACAGGTCAGCGAGGGGACAGTATGAGGGAGCTGAATGGCGAGAGCCTCTCAAGAGGAGGCCTCCTCAGCCGCTGCCCAGGGCGCCCCACTCAGGCTGGGCCATCCCTGTGCTTCAGCCCCTGCTGGACTCTGATGTCCCCTCCTCCCCTGTTCTGGTCACCACTGCCCACCCTTCGGCTCCCTCCCAGAGCAGACCCTCTTCCCACGAGACAAAGACACTCATTTCATCTCTCTCCTCTATAACGAGAAATTTCAAAGCTACAGACAAGTGCAGAGAGCAAAATAGCACACATCCATCTGCCACCTGTTCAGTGGTGATAATTTTAACAAAGTTTGCTTCCAATTTTTTTTTAAGGCATAAAACACTACAGGTATAATTGAAGTCCCCTGTGTGTCCCTTCTGAGTTCCTTTGTCCTCCCTAGACTGAACCCTTCCATCCCTAGAGGAAACCACTCTCCTGGCTTGGATGTGTCCAAAAAGAGTGCGTCCACATTCTTTCCACGTACGTGTGCTTCTGTAAACAATAGATTACAGACATGATCCATGGCTACCTACAAATTCAGTGTAATCTCTATCAAAACGTCAACAGCTTTTTTCACAGAAACGGAAAAGCTGATCCTCAGATTCATATGGAATTGCACGGGGCCTTGGATAGCCAAAACAATCTTGAAAAAGAATAAGGTGGTGGGGTGGCGTCTCATGCTTCTTGATTTCAAAACTTATGACAAAGCTGTAGTCATTAAAAGAGTGTGGCACAGGCATAGGTTAAATAGACCAAGGGGATGGAATAGACAGCCCAGAACTAAACCCTCCCAAATATGGCCAATCACTTTTTTCTTTTAATTTTTATTGGTATATAGTTGATTTACAATGTTGTGTTAGTTTCAAGTGTACAGCAAAGTGAATCAGTTATACATATACATATATCCACTCTTTTTTAGATTCTTTTCCCATTACAGAGTATTGAGTAGAGTTCCCTGTGCTATACAGGTCCTTATTAGTTATTGGCCAACTGATTTTTGACAAAGGTGCCGAGATCATTCAATGGGGAAAAGACAATCTTTTCAACAAATGGCGCTGGGAAAACTGGATACCTACATGCAAAAGAAGTTGGACCCCTTACCTAACACCACACACAAAAACTAATTCAATATGCATCAAAGACCTAAACTTAAGAGCCAAAACTTTAAAATTCTTCTAAGAAAGAAGAGAAGTCTCAACACTGAATTTGGCAACAATCACATAGATTTGACACCAAAAGTACAGGTAACAGGAGAAAAACTAGATAGATTGGATTCCATCAAAATTTACTCTGTTTTTCAGAGAATGACAAATACCATAATATATTGCTTATATGTGGAACCTAAAAAAATGATATAAATAAACTTACTTACAAAACAGAAACAAACTCACAGACATAGAAAACAAACATCGTTATCCAAGGGGAAAGAGGGTGGCAGAATGATAAATTAGGAGTTTGGGACTAACAGATACACACCACTATATATAAAATAGATAACCAACAAGGACCTACTGTATAGCACAGGGAACTATACTCAATATCTTATAATAACCTACAATGGAAAAGAATATAAAAGAATAGATATATATGTATATGCATAACTGAATCATTCTGCTGTACACCTGAAACCAATATAGCATTGTAAGTCAACTATACTTCAATTAAAAAGTTTTTTTAATTAAAAAAAATTTTAAGACTATAGAGCTAAAAAAGGAGGATATGAAAAGAGAATATGAATAGGTGTATTACTCACATATGAAGATTTCTGGGGAGAGCCTGGAAACTTCCCAAGCAGGTTCAAAAATGGCTTAAGAGAGGAGGGAAAGGAGACTGGCTTTGGGGTCATTAGAGGGTGGGGTTGGGGGTGAAGGTTCACATGCATGGACCAGGGCCTGCATGATTGGAACTTCCTGATGAAGCAGCACACCAGCTTTCTGATGAGCTGGATGGATCTAAGACAGGAGGGAAGAGGGAGTGGTAGGGCTTGAAAGACAACAGCAGTCAAATATCAACAATGGAGCCAGACTCTTTATTACAATCTGTGCCATGGACTGAAGGTGTGTGTTCCCTCAAAATTTATATGCTGAAGCCCTAACCCTCAATATATTCAGAGGTGGGGACTTTGGGAGGTTATTCTGTTTAGATGAGGTCATGAGGGTGGTGCCCTCATGATGGGATTAGTGCCCTTGTAAGAAGAGGAAGAGACACAAAGCATCCTCTCTCCACCAGGTGAGGACAGAGAGAGAAAGTGGCCATCTGCAAGCCAGGAAGGAAGATCTCACCAGAAACGAAAGTTTAATCTGGGACTTCCAGTCTCCAGAACTCTGAGAAATAAATGCCTGTTGTTTAAGCCTGCCAGTCTGTGGTATTTTGTGATGGCAGCCTGAGCTAACTGAGACACTCTGTAAGTCTGCTCTATTGTATTTTTTCTCGTGTCTATTGGTCTCATGTTTTCCACCTATTCACATGACTTGTAATTTTTTTTTTTTTTTTGACCATGCCACATGGCTTGTGGGATCTTAGTTCCCTGACCAGGGATCAAACCTGGGCCCCTGGCAAGGTTTATCACAAGATACTGAATATATTTCCCAGTGCTATACTGTTGGACCTTGTTGTTTATCCATTCTATATATACCAGTTTGCATCCGCTAACCCCAAACTCCCAATCCATCCCTCCCCCACCCCCTTCCCCCTTGGCAACCACACGTCTGTTCTATATGTCTGTGAGTCTGTTTCTGTTTCATAGATAAGTTCATTTGTGTCATATTTTAGGTTCCACATATAAATGATATCATATGGTGTTTGTCTTTCTCTGACTTACTTCATTTAGTATGACAATTTCTAGGTCCATCCATGTTGCTGCAAATGGCATTATTTCATATTGCGCTGTGTATCTATACCACATCTTCTTTATCCATTCATCTGTCGATGGACATTTAGGTTGTTTCCATGTCTTGGCTACTGTAAACAGTGCTATTATCATCTGTTTCTTGACAGCCTTTTCCTCTGGCTGTATTTTGCATCCCAAGGACTGAAAAACTGTGCCTTGATAGCCCAGCCCCCAGCATCCTATACTACCCTAGCACACAGTGTCCATTAGGAAAGTGTGGAGCACCACAATTCTCTAGCCATTCAGGCTCGTCCACATGGCTGTCCAAAGTCTTGCTGGATTCTACCCTCCGCCAGTAGACCTCTCTGCCCAACACTCAGTGTGGACCCTGACCCGGCAATGTCCTCATGGAAGAAAAGGACTAGGAACCCAACTCACCTAGGAAGAAGTCTTCCACCTCTGGAATTTTAGTTTCATTTTGTCCTCTTACCTTCCACAGAGCTCCAATGTCCATAAAATATGATTTATGTAATTTATTCAGTTTTTTCCTGGTCGGTGAAGCATGAGAAAAGGTTGACTGCTACCTACTACATTCTACCCCTAAGTAGAACCTCTCTGGCTGCTTCATTTTTACTGCTGCCTATCATGGGACCATCCTTATGTAGGGGGTGGAGAAACGTGAACATGTGGTCAAGACAATAATACAGCTTGGTGGATGTTTTAGCTAGTTGAACAGCTCCAGTGGAATTTCCAAATATTTTTCTTTCTCACTCATGCTAGGGAATTAATGCCTTCCTCTCATACAGGGAGATTTGAATTTTAAGATTCTCATGGCTCAAGCAATGTTTAACTCAACAAAATAAGTGTCAGTGGTGGTGTTTCATCCATCTGCAATGAGGTGAAGAATAAAAGAAGGTAGGTTCAGGCATGCGGTCTCATGGTCGTCCTTTAAATCATTCTTGCTTCGCAACTACTGTCTGCATCTACTCCTTGAGCTGGCTCAGGATCTGAAGAAACAGTAGAATAACGGAAAGAGGGTGAGTTTGGAGTCAAGCAGACTTGCTCTTAAAGCCCCGTGTTACCTTAAGGAAATGACTTAACCTCTCGTAAGTTCTGGTTTCTTCCTCTGTTAAGTAAGACAGACAATGCCCACCTCCCAGGGTTGTTGTGAGAATTTGTGGGGTCTAAAGTACCCCCACCCACAGGAAACATCCATACATTGTCCTCATCCGTCCTCACTTGTCCTCAGCTTACTGTTCAGCAAAATTAAGGTGGTGCCAACAGAGCAGAGCTGTTTTGATTGTGTGGCTCAGAGAGACCATGTCGGTGAAGGGATTTGCAAATGGAAAATACTATGCACAAAGATTTGGTGCTCTTGGTGGCTGAGGCACCAAGGGCCTTATCTCATAGCAAAGTCCAAAGGCTGTTCTGGCTGATTTTTGTTTCTCCAGGCTCTTCACTGTCAGTGCCATCCTCAAGTCCCCCCATCTTCAAAGAACAGCCAAGGGTCGTCTCCCGTGGGAAGCCTCCTTACAGGGGACCCAGCTAGTACCTAGTGTGCTGGTACTTCAGAGCCCGGTGGGCTACTGTCACCCATCTAATCCGTGGGTTACTCTCACCCACCCCTATTAGGTTGCCACAGTGGTGCAGAGCCTGGACTCACACAAACCAGCAATCAAATCAAATCCCACCTCTGCAACTTACTAGCTGGATGACTTTGGGCAAGTCCCTTAAACTTTCCGCCATCACTTTCCTCAACTGTAAACCAGGGATGTAATTACACAGGCACACCTCCGCGATACCTCAGGTTCCATTCCAGACCAGTGCAATAAAGCAAATATCACAATAAAGTGAGTCATATGAATTTTTTGGTTCCCGAGTCCACATAAAAGTTTTGTTTACACTATACAAAGTGTAAAAAGTTTTGTTTACACTATACAAATTCCATTAAGTGTGCGTTATGTCTTAAAAAATGCGCATATCTTAATTTAAAAATACTTGCTAAAAAAAACCGCTAACCACCATCTGAGCGTTCAGGGAGTTGCAGTAGTGACATCAAACATTGCTGATCACAGACCACCTTAACAAATAGGAGAATACAGAAAAAGAAATATTGAAATATTTCGAGAATTACCAAAATGTGACACAGAGACACAGAGTCAGCAAATGTTGTTGAGGAAATGGCGCTGATAGGATTGCTCAAGGGCAAGGTTGCCACAAACCTTCAACTAGTAAAATGGGCAGTATCTGTGCAGTACAATAAAATGAGGTCTGGCTGCACCGATTTTGCAGGACTGTTGTAAGCAATGGATGAAACAACAGGAAGCCTGGTGTACAAGGCAGATACCTGCAAACGGCAATCGTCCCTCTCCCTGGGTCCCTGTCCCCTCCCGCGCCCACATGCCTAGCTGTGCGCTGGGTCAGCATCTACACTTCTTCTCCGCGGCCAAATCTCCTTGAGGCCCAGCTCGCCAAAGAACGGCGCGCCCTCGGCTTCCCCATCTCCCTGGCAACAGGGGGCGCGGCTTTAAGGGGGCTGGGCCAAGGGCCAGTGGGAGCCAATGAGAGCGCGAGAAGGCCCCAAGGAGCCAATGGGCGCGAGGTGGGGCGGGGCCGGGTCCTCTGGATGCCCCTCACGGGGGCTCCCTGCCGGCCTGCGCTGTCTGTGGGGATGCGGGCAGGGCGCCGGGCCAGCCACAGGCTTCCACCCCCTTCCCAGCCCGGGAGAGCACGAATAAATTAGCTATTCTTAGTAGGGCCTGAAAGGGAGCCCTTTCTGTCTAATAAGGAAGCCAAAGTTTTGTATCTATATCTCAAACCCAAACAGTACAGTGATGTGGTCTGCCCGGTTCCGCGTCGGTGGGACCCGGGCAGGCCCGGGGTGCTGGGTGTCCAAAACGGCCTCCTGGGCAAAACCCGAGTGGTTTCTGCTCTGCTGGGCTCTGGCGAGGAGAAAAGATCATCTGTGGGGTTGGAGCATCCCCTGGGGTTCTGGCAGCAGGCGGCTTCAGCCCTCCGCCAGTTTGGTTCCCGGGACCTTCCCTCGGCAGCGCCTCTGGAGCGGCCTAAAGTGGGCGGGGGCTCGGGGCTGCCGGTGGCCCCTGCAGACCTCACAGCGGACCTCACAGCCTCAGCCTGAGCCCTGCCCCGGCCCAGCTGCTTCTCCGTCCTCCTCACCCACCACCCCCTGCGCCTGGGCTCCTGGGCTCTTCACACAGAGCCCTTCCCTACGTTCCCCGCAAGGTCTTCCTCGGCTTCTGCTTCTCTTCCTTCCGGCCTCAGCTTCCCTGACCACCCACCTGCAGGAGAGCCTTCCTGCCCCATCATTCTCCAGCACACCTCTGCAGCTCCTTTCCGGGGCTTATCCCAGGATGGAATCATTAATTCATCTGTTCGCTGTCTACTCCCCAGCTAGTGTCAGCAGCTCCACCAGGCCGGGCACCGTGCCATCTTGTGCACTGTGTATCCCAGGACACAGAGTAGACACTCAACAGTACACGTTGAATGAGTGAATGAATGAATCCAAAAATGCCACTGAAGTACCTCCTGGAGCCATTCTTGCTGCTGATTGACGAGTCTGACCAACAGCCCTGTCCTCCACATTCACCGGAAGGGAGGCCCGTCACTGGTAGTGGAACCACGTGGGGTCCTGTATTAAGTGACACTATGGTTCAACACGTCGATACCGCTAAAAGGAGGAAAGCTCCTGCCAGCATCTCAGACCTCGGGGATTTTCTAGAACTGTGGTGGATGGGATGCCCAGAAATTCCTGAATATCTTGTTGATATTTTATTAAGCTGAGAGGGCCTACACTTGTCAAAATAATAATAAAAGTGACCATTGCGTACTGAGTGCTTGCTATGTTCCTGTCCCAGGCATTTCCCTGTCTCAGCTCAGGATAACATAATGAAATGCCACAGACTGGCTGGCTTAAATAAGAGATAATTACTTCTCAGTTTGAGAGACTGGGAAGTCCAAGATCAAGGTGTCAGCAAATTCAGTGCTGGGTAAAGGCCTACTTCTTGGCTGGCAGGTGACCACCTCCTTGCTGTGTCCTCACATGGCAGAGAGAGAGAGCTCTGTTCTCTCCTCTTCTTATAAGGGCACTAATTCCATTGTAGGGTCCCCACCCTCATGACCTCATGGAAACCTAATTACCTCCCAAAAGCCCCACCTCCTAATACTATCACATTGGGAGTTAGGGTTTCAATATAAAAAATCTGGGGGGCACAGGCATGCAGTCCATAACATCCCTGCAAAGACTATAGTCTCTACAGAAATAGCACAAAGTAAGTGATTAATCTCCTTTTGTGGAACTCAGGTGCAGGGAGGTGATATGACTCATTCAAAGTCACACAGTAAAGCCAAAGGCCAGTGGCCTCCCCCTGCAGTAAGCTGCTCCCTCAAACCTGCTAGCTCACCCCTATCACATGGAGATCACACAACAGGTCCCGGACTCTGGTCTGCCTGGTCAATTAATCATGGAATTCGTGGCTGAAAAAAACCCCCAAAACTCAGAAAAATGGCATCCTGGATTGGATGGTACCTTTTGCCCTAAGCATCCCATTTTTTTTTAAGGTATATTCCTTTTTTTTAATTTATTTATTTATTTATTTTTGGCTGCATTGGGTCTTCATTGCTGTGCGTGGGTTTTCTCTAGTTGCTGCGAACGGGGGCTACTCTTCATTGCGGCATGTGGGCTTCTCATTGCAGTGGCTTTTCTTGTTGTGGAGCATGGGCTCTAGGCGCCTGGGCTCAGTAGTTGTAGCACGTGGGCTCAGTAGTTGTGGCATGTGGGCTCAGTAGTTGTGGCTCACAGGCTTTAGAGCGCAGGCTCAGTAGTTGTGGCGCACGGGCTTAGTTGCTCTGCACCACGTGGGATCTTCCCGGACCAGGGCTAGAACCCATGTCCCCCGCATTAGCAGGTGGATTCTTAACCACTGCGTCAACAGGGAAGCCCCCAAGCATCCCATTATGGATTCGTTCATTTATTCCTTCATCCCACAAGGGTGTGTTGAGAATCTACTCTGTATCCGGGGATACACACTGCACAAGACAGTAGAGGGTCCCCGGCTCCACGGGTGTGTTTCTGAAGTTCAGGGGCAAGCGCGTCAGAAGGACCATCCAGGCAGGGCCGCATCCCAGGGCCCAGGGTTTGCTGCTTCTCTGTCCCCAGGGTCTCCCCCAGGTCCATCTTCCCTCCGGCACAGCCACTGGCGCCCCACACCTCCCCTTTGTTTCTTTATTTTTTTCACCACATCGGAGGAGTTTTTAATGGGGGAAAGGGCCTAGGAATGGGGTTGTTTGAGGACAGGGAAATGAGCCACTTGCTGTGATGAATGTTCTTGAAAAGCAATGTATTTTTTCATGGGTAGCTTGCCGGGCTTGGGAACAAAAGTGCTTTGGCTGCCTATCAAATACTAACAGAGGCGAACTGTTTTCTCGGCGGTTCCCTTTCCCCACACACGCTCACTTGCGCCTCTCCCTAGGCATGACAGAAATGACATCGAGTTCAAGGGCTCCCTGGGGTCCCCTCCCGGGATAAAGTGGTGGCTGCTTTCATGGACACTGGGACACTCTCCCTCGCACCCACCCTCTCCCCTCTCCGCTGCAAGGACATTCCCCCCCTTCCCCATGGGAGGAGAAGGAGTGGATCCCCAGGCAACCAGAGGTCCAGTGGAAACCCTGGATGTACCAACGCTGCCTGCAAGTTCAGCAAGAGAGGAAGTAGCCCTGCCCCTTTGCACCTGGCCCCCAACAACATCCCCCATCGAAGCAGCCATCCTGACGTCTTCCCCGGTTTTCCAGTCCCCCTCCCCCACCCTGAGCAGATTCACTTCCCACCAAGGATGGGCCGCAAGGCATTGGAGTGTGTCTGCGGGGAAGACCTCTCAGGCCACTGATGCTCCGAGCCACTCGCTGAGACCCTGCTTTGCCAAATGATGGTTGCATCTGGCTGTCCAGGGGAGGCCTTTCCATCCCTGCGAAATAGGAGCTAAAGCAAAACAGGGCCTTCCCAGGATCGGAGAGGAGCGAGTGTCTGAAACTTACCGTGATGAGAGCCTGAGTTTTAGCAATAATTCCAGGCAGCCAGAAGTCTCCTGCTAGCTTGCATCCTGCGAGGAAGACCAGAACAAACCCCGCCTCTCACTCCGGCTCCCCTTTGAGCTGATCCTGCTGTCCCATTTGCCGAAGGGACAGTTGTCAGAAACAAGAGGCTAGTGGAGGGGACCCCTCAGCCTGGACAGAGAACAGCCCTCCCCGTCTAATCATATTGGCCACGTGTCTGGAAGAGTGACCTACCTTCCCCAGCAGAGGGCTGGGAGCGGGGACTTGGGTTTGTTCTCCTGAAGGGGGACTGACATTTCCCATCTCAGTGATTACGGAAAAGAAGACTTTATCCACTCTGAAAAGAACAGGAGACAGGAGCAGGGGGTGGGCTTCCTTTTGCCCACTCTGCCAGCCCCAGTTCTGGAGCTGGACAGATCTCTGGACTGAGGTCCCCAAACCCAGCTCCTGGCAGAGCTGCAGAGGCGGGGCGTGGAAGGGGCAGGCCTGGGCCCTCCTCCTTCCTTCTGGGACTGGTAGCCAGACTGCAAAGAGGGCCTCCAAAAGAGCTTGGCCTTCTGGTATCACCCACTTTCAGAGTCCACTCCCCTGCAGTGCCGGCTGAAGCTTTTGTCTAGCAGAATGTGATGGCAGTGGTGCTTGGACTTCTGAGGCTAAGTCCTGAAAAGCCTTGCAGCTTCTGCCAGGGTCTCCTGGGTGATGCATCTGGGGGTAGCTGGGCTCCATGTAAGGAGTCTGACTCTCCCGCCAGGCTTGGAGGAAGTCCATATAGAGAGGCCGTGTGGGGAGAGAGCTACCCGGCTGGTCCCCAGTTCTCGCAGTCACCCCAGCTGGAATGCCAGGCACGCCAGTGACACAGCCCTGTAGGATGAGATGCCCAGTGAAGTCTCAGGACTCCAGCTCCAGCCACCACCTCACGACAACCACAAGAGAGGCCCCAAGTGAAAACCGCCCGGCTGAGCTCAGTCAACTCCCAAAAGAAAATGATAACTCCCTATTGTAAGCCACTGCGTTTCAGTGTATTTTGAAATGCAGCACAGAAACCTGGGACAGAGATCCCGGTCTGGAGAAGCAAGAGCTTTGCAAGGAATTCCCCAGGCCAGCTGGCCAACGGTTTCAAGCAGTGGCTTTGAACTCGCTCAGTTAAGGAATCTTTTGTCCATTGAAAATCATGATTAGAACTCTGACATGGAAAAGAGATAAAAGCATGGTAGTAGCTCTCTTTTTAAAAAGGTGTGGGAGCAATCTCCCCCTTCCCCACCAGCCCAGCAGCAGCCCCCAGGCAGTGAAGGAGGCTCCACCAGCTCTCCCAGGTGTCTCTCTCTCTTGCTCTCTTCTTTTTTCCCAAAAAAAACAAAACAAAACACGTCACAGCAGGCTTCCTTCAGCCAAGCTCCCCCAGTCCAGAGGGTATCCTGATGGGGCGTCCTGTACCTCTGAATGTAGCACACTCAGGCTCTTCCCCTTTTCAAGCCCCGTGTCCTCTGGCGACGCCCTACCTTCCTTCATCAAAAGACACCAGTGGTCCAGCCAGCCCACCTGAGATGCTAGAACACCTTTTCTGGCAAGAGACACTGTTATCAAGAGACACTGTTATCAACAGACGTTGTTATCAGCTCACCTTTTAGACAGAGGAGAGGTGAGTAGATAGAATCCCTGTTGTGCCAATGGGGAAACTGAGGCCAAAGAAGTTCAAGCTCTCGGTTGAGCAGGAGAGATTTCTCCAGCCTCAGTCAAGCCTCTCTTCACAGCGGCATGCGCTGCTCGCCCAACCCCTGCGTGCATGAAGGCGGTGGCCGTGGGCCTGAGGGCAGGGCACACATTGCTCTTCCAAAGCCAAGCCAAGCTGAACCCCAACTCTTCCCCAGGACCTCACGGGGCAGAGTGACCCGGCACGGCCCCTCCCTACCTGGCTTGTCCTACTTGATGCTGGAGACTCAGCTCCTCCACGAGAGGCGATGGCCACAGCCCTCCCCATGGAGACGGTACGTCCCGCATCCATCTCGTTCCCTTTTCATCCTTATCGCCGAACCCCCAGACTCTGCTTTGCTAACAGCGCTGACTTCTCGGGGAGAGCAAGCCCTTGCATAACAAGCTCTTGACTTGTCTCCAAAACCAAGGTTTGTTCCAATGGCTATGACTTTCAGCCTCCCCACATGTCCTTGAGACGATGAACCACGCTTTTGTACCACAGGACATGCCAGGAATAGCTCCCACGCAGTGCTTTTGGGAGGGGGGCTGTTCGAGAGGAAGAGGCCACAGCTCAGCCAGACATCTAAAAGGTACCATTAAGATGACGGACGCCTTTTTCCGTGGTGCCTTGAGCAAGCCATTGTGCTTTATTACTCATCTCTTCTGTGGGGCGATCACGGCGTGAGAGTGTCCTGGGCTCCTTTGGCCGGGACGCATGCTCTGGGGTCCACGCTCACATCCTGGGGAAGAAAGGAGGCAGGAGCAGGGCCTCAGGACGTTTTACCTCTGCATCCCTGCCTGGATGCAGGGCTTGGGCAAAACAGCAAGGGTCCTTTCCACGCCTCTGTGGCCCCGTCACAGCCACCATCTCTCCCTCGCCGCGCTCACCACCCCCCAAGATCGGCAGATTTTCCCAACTGTCTGCCACTTCCCATCAAGGGAAAAATCCCAGAGGCAAAACCAGACTTCTGTCCAATTTAGAAATGTCTGAACACACTCCACAAACAACAATAGTGATAGCTACCAATTATCCAGTCGTTACAACGACCAAGGGCAGTCCCGGGCGCTTGACACCCCGGGCAAGGGATTTGGCCATCCCCCTTGTCCAGAGTCTTGGGGAAGTTAAGAAACTTGCTACGTGGTACGTAAATGGCAGAGCTGGGATTCGAAATGACCCCTGGCTCGTTCTAAAGCCACCGTGTTCTGCCCATGGGTGACACTGCCCTTGTGAGTCAGGGGGCAGAATCTAAGACAGAAACGAGGCTGGATTCAAGGCCTGGGATGAACTGGGTCAGCCTGAGCCAGACAATGGGGGTGGGCGACCTCCCTGCCCCAACCAGCACTCCCTGGCTGGCCTCCACCAGGCAGACATGCAGAATGCGAACCGGGCGGATCCTTGGGGAACATCCAGTGGAAGAAAGGGAATCAGGAGCTGAGGACCCATTATGCAGTAGGGCCATCCCCATAGGAACTTGGTGATCCCTAGAGAAAGCTCATGAGCTGGGGGTTGCCTGACCCATTTCACAGATGGGGAAGTAAAGCCTCACCGGGGTCACAGGACCCAGGAGACATGCACATTTCAGGCCAGTCCTGTTGACTCCAAGGACTGTGCTTTCCCACCACTACCCCACGCTGCTTCGACGTGGAAAGAGCCTGACTTTGACCCCAGAGGGACCCAACTCCCTGTTAACCACCGCTGGGTACCACTCTTAGGGCCCTAAGCAAACAAGGCTACGTGGTATCTGCCTGCTCCCCGAATCACCTTTACGCTCCTATGGGATAACATCTGGGTGATTACTGTGAAAAAGAACAGTTTCTAATTCCTTCATTGGCCAGAAATGGGTTCCGTTGCTGTGCTTTAAAAATTGCTTTTCCCTCCTTTGGTATGTTCAAACTTCTCTCCTGAAATATTATAATTTTCCTTGTTGACACCGTCACCTAGCTTTTTAAGGTCTTTCTGTGTAAATACAGCAAAGATAAATTTCAGACCAACTCCCGTCTGAATCATTCCAAGCCTGGAATGCTGAGGGGTCTGGGTGCGTGAGCTTTGGCTGTACCCGGAGTCAAGAGGAGGAATACATTAACCCTGACCTTTCCAAGAGGAACTGGATGACTGAGCCCCATCCCCTGGGAAAAAGTGAGCCTTTCCCCGGCCCCGACCCGACTCTGTGACCGGAGGCTCGCTCCCAGAGACCGGAGACGGGCTCATGCTCCGAGACGGGCAGGCACAGGGCAAGGTTCACGCCTGGGTCTGTGCTTGACGCCTTCAGTTTGCAGCCCAGCGCCTCCCTTCGCCGGCCCTGCTCTCTGCCCCAGGACGCAGACCCATCTGGGCTCCCTGGCCCTCCACCTTCCTGTGGATTTGGCCCTGGGAAGCCCGGCAGGAGATGGGAGGAGATTGAGGCTGGGGTATTTATGTCTATGAGGCTCCCTCCCAGCAGGTCCCCCAGCCTAGCGATCCTCTCCACACCGGTTCCGCGGACCGCCTCCCCTGCGCCCCGCCTCTGCGTGGCCAGGGCCCCTCTGGGACCAGTTTTAGGCTGCAGCACTCGTCTGCCTGGGAGCCCTGATACTAGGAATAGGAGCCACCATTTACAGAGGCTTCTCTGCTCAGTCGTTTTATCTATGTGATGGTGCATAATTCTGACAGCAGCAGTGAGGAATTGGGGTGCACAGACTATGAGCACAGAGGAGCCCAGAGCAGTGACCCCAGCATGGGGCCACTTTCCTCCAGGAGATCCTAAGAAAGTGAGAACACAGTTGAGAGCCTGAATCAGCCTTCCGAGAGATCTGGGACAAACTCTAGAATTCAGGGCCCACTAAGGATGTCCTGGTAAACATCCCAGACTTTCAGTTGATACCCAAAGGCTACACCCCAAGAGTAAAAGTGAGTGATTCACACAGAGTCTGAAGCTCAGTGTTTGGCTGGATTAAGGTGATCTGGGAGAGTGGAGCCCCTAGCCTCATAGGCTGCCAGACCAAATATAAATCTTTTCTTAAAAGCTGTAACATAGGGACTCCCCTGGTGGCGCAGTGGTTAAGAATCTGCCTGCCAATGCACGGGACGTGGGTTCGATCCCTGGTCTGGGAAGATCCCACGTGCCGCGGAGCAACTAAGCCCGTGCACCACAACTACTGAGCCTGTGCTCTAGAGCCCGCGAGCCACAACTACTGAGCCCACGCACCACCACAACTACTGAAGCCCGCGCACCTAGAGCCCATGCTCTGCAACAACAGAAGCCACCGCAAGGAGAAGCCCGTGCACTGCAACCAAGAGTAGCCCCTGCTGGCTGCAACTAGAGAAGGCCTGCGCATAGCAACGAAGACCCAACAATGCAGCAGAAACAAAAAGCAAAATAAACAAACAAAAAAAACTATAACATCATCCAAAATAAATAAGCTCTGGAGATCTGCCATACAACCCTGTACCTATAGTCAACAATAATGGATTGTACACTTAAAAATTTGTTAAGAGGGTAGGTCTGATGTTAAGTGTTCTTACCACAATATAATATATTAAAAAAAAAAACTGTAACATCATCTAGACTCTCAAATGAACACTGTTTAGAATACAGTGTCTGGCATGCAATCAAAAATAATGAGGTGTTACATGACATGACCAAAAACCAGGAGAAAAAATAGACAGTACAAACAACAGACCCACAGAAGTTCCAGAGAGTGGAGTTATCAGGCACAGATTTTAAATTCTCGCTTAACATACTCAAGGAAATGAAAGAGAAGGTTAAAATTTCAGCAGAAAACAAACTATAAAAAAATTCAAATTCTGAAACTGAAACAAAAAAGGAAATTGAGAACACAGTGGACAGATTTGTGAGCTAATTAGGCCTGGCTGCAGAGAGGATTAATGACCTGGAAAGTGCAACAAAAGAAAATATCCAGAGGAAAACTCAATGAAACAAAAGGATGGGACAAATGGAAAAGCTCATGAGAGACATGTGAAATATGGTGATGATTCCAGGCCTATAACTGGAATTTAAGAAGAAGAGAAGAGGACTTCCATGGTGGCGCAGTGGTTAAGAATCCGCCTGCCAATGCAGGGGACATTGGTCCAATCCCTGGTCCGGGAAGATCCTACATGCTGCTGAGCAACAACTACTGAGCCTGTGTGCTGCAACTACTGAAGCCTGTGTGCCTAGAGCCTGTGCTCCACATCAAAGAGAAGCCACCGCAATGAGAAGGCCGCGCACTACAATGAAGAGTAGCCCCCACTCGCTGCAACTAGAGAAAGCCACACTCAGCAATGAAGACCCAATGCAGCCAAAAATAAAAGATAAATAAAGGCGCTGCCAAACTATTAAAAAGAAGAAGAAGAAGAGGGAAAATGGAGCAGGAGACCCTTCTGAAAGGAAAGAGCTGAGATTTTTCTTCATGTGTGTGCTCTTCCCATTTAATCCATTCTAAATAATTCGAGTTTCTGGATTCTTTTGTCTTTGCTTTCCCTATTCTATTTCCCACCATCCCTTGTTCCTAATGGGTACCTTTTGAGACAAATTAGGGTTCAGATGTTGGCCCCATGCAACATTAGCGAATTAGAAGGCAACATTTTCTGGGGCCTTCGGGGAACTGTGAGAAAGGATGATCTTTCCTCCCCTGGACAGTAGAATGTGAGGCCTGGAACTGCTGCAATTATTTTGTGAGCATACAAGAGTAGTCTTGGGAGGCGGTTAACACTACAGACACAGAGAAAGTGGGCTCTTCTCTCATTAGAACACCCAGTTAAGGCATGCCTGAAGCCAACCCCCCCACCCCACCCCCACACACACACACACATCTCTCTCATTATTTGGAGCAATAAATTCCTTTTAAGCCAATTTGAATCAGTTTGTGGGCACTTGCAACCAAATCTGCCCTAAGTGATATAAAATGTTGGAAGTAAAACTTCTCTCTAGAAAGTCTGAAACCAAATCTATCTTGAAGTATATGCAAGGGCCTCCTGCACCCACTCCAATATTTAGTACTGTCATTTTGAATTCTGCTTCTGATAGGCAAAACAGTAATAATTTCTCCTTACTTTAAATTTTCCTGTCTCTGATTTCCTGGGAAGCAGATTTTAAGATGCTTGTACACATTTGAATTTCCTCTCTTGTGTATTGCTACTTTATGGCTGTGACTTCCCAAGACCTTAGATTTCCATTTTTTCCCCCTTGCTTCCATTGTTCAATTTACTTCAATAAACAAATGGTTTTTTTTTACAAGCCTCATCAGACTGAGGGCCAAACACTGAGCTGCATGGGACAGGAGCCACAGAATCAAGTGGACAGGGCTCTGTCCTGGAGAGACCAACTCTCTGGTAATGGTGGACAGACAAGGATGCAAACATCTGGGTCAAAGGCTGGTGACAGGCCTGCAGGAGGAGATCCATATTATGCTTATTAGGACTCTTACCTTCTATGATCACTGAGTGATTTGGAATTATTTCTACCATCTAACCTTGTATTTTGTTTGTATACGCTTTTCCTTGGCTTATTCTTTTCCCCTCTCTTTCCTTGTTTTCACTTTACTGATTGAGTTTTCATCGTTTCTTTCTGTTCAGCCAGTTTGAAAGTTATATATTCTATTTTTTTACATTTCAATATATATTCTAGTGCTAACCCACTATATTTTAAGATGCATACCTAAGCCTAATCAGTGTCTCTAGCCTTCAGCCAAATGATACACGGAGCTTAAATTATTTAACTTCAGTCAACCAATTAACATTTAGCATGTTATTGCTGTACAGTATTTCACTTCCACCTCATTTTTAAACCCCCTCAACAGATTTTTTTTTAATAAATGCTTATTTGGATTTACCCACAGGCTTACTAATTTCTTTGCTTAGTTCACTACTTTCATCACACCCCTTCCTCTGGACTCAATTTTCCTGTTACTGAAGAAGATCTTTTATTAAATATCAGGTGAGAGGCTGTGAGTAATAAACTCATTCGTTTTTTTTTTGAAAACCGTCTTATTTCATCCTCAGTCATGAGTGATTGTTTAGCTGGACACCAGTGATCAAGGTGACGGTTTGTTTTTCTTCGGGTTTTTGATGATTTTATCCCATTGTCTCCTGGCATCAGTTGTTTCTGCTGAGAAGTCTGCTGTCAGCCTAATTAGCATGCCTGTTTCGTTTCTCTCTACTCTGCCTGCTGTGTTTGCCATTTCATAATGATGTGTCTAGGTGTTGATTTGTTTTTATTTCAGTTTTTTGGAACTTGTTTCTTCAATTTTTCTTCACTATTCCCTCCTCCTGGAGAGAATGTGTATCTGCACTATTTCATTCTATCTCCCAGTCTCCTAACATCATGGTTACAGTTTTCTTCTCCTTATCTCTTCCTGTTGAGTTTTCCCAGACCTATCTACCACCTCCTTATTTCTCTCTGTTTAAATGATCCATTGCGTTGTGAGTGTTAATTACTACATTTTTATTTCTCGAGATCTATTTGGTTATTGTTCACGTTTGTCTCACTTTATGTTTTTCTTATTTTATCCTCTTAAATATTTTGATCATACTTATTTTACAGTCTCTTTTTGTTCAATTCTAGATTATTCAATTATTTCTAGTTCTTAGAATAGGAATCTTCTCTTTATTGACTCTTCAGGACTATTTTAATGGACAGAAAAATCCCACATAAAACAGACCTAAGCAAAAGTAAGTTAATTGGTTCATATAACTGAAAAGTCTGGGTTATCTCGCCTTTAGTCATGATTTGACTCAGGACCAAAACACAGGGCCTAATTTCTCTTTTTTTTTTTTTTTCTGTCTCTTGGACCCACTTCTTCTGTGTTGGCTCTATTCTCAGACATATAATTCCTCATAAGTGACAAGAGAGCTGCCAGCAAGCCAGCAAGAGAGAACCTCTGGTCCCATAGCTCCTATAAGAGTCTTAATATTGCCTCTGGTTAGTCCAGCTTAGATCGTGTGCCCACATCCGCACCAAGGACCACGGTCACAGGAAGGAGACGGGCTGACTGGGTTGGCCTGGGGTGGAGCCCCACCAGTCCACCTCGTATGCAGGAAGGGCAATCACCAAATGGGCCACTGGAAGAAGGAAGGATAACAGATGCTGGGGGGCATGGTGTATGGGTGAGGGTAAGTTTCATTAAATGTTGAAAGACTGAATGAGTTTAGTCTGACTTTTATCTGATTCATGAGTTTGCCTTCTGCACGTGTCCTTCTCCACACACACATGCACACACACATGCACACACGTGCACACAAATGCACACACCAAAATAGCTCCATCCCCTGTCTTGATAGATGAGCAATTCCAGCCCGGAAATCTCCTTTCCCAGGGGCTCTCATTACAGCACTGGGGCTGAGACTCTGGCTGGATTAGACCCCAGGCCTTCCCCTGAACTCAGCAGGGTCACTTTGCCTGGCCATGCCTGGGTCACGTCCTTCCCCTGCAGCCAGGGACAGGGCCAGCCCCACAGAGCTGCACAGTCTGAGAGTGGGGGAGGGGTGATCCCTAAGGAAGGTGGGTGCTTACCTGAGAGAAGGGGGATGGATGCTGTCAGACAGAAATAGTAGTTGTCCTCTTCAGAGAGAAACCCACCAATTCCCAAAGCCAACCTGTTCCCATTGGGCAGCTCAGACCGCCATGCCCTGCTCAGACTCCCTGGGCCTCCCGCCCCCAGCCTCACCATGTCAAGGACACTTTACGGTTTCTCTGGTATCTCCCATCCACAGATTTACTTTGAAGCTTTTCTCTAATTTCAGCCTGAACCACCTTCTAGAGCAGTGAGCTCCCAAATGGGTCATCCCCTCTCTAAAGCATGGCTTTGTTAGTCACTGGGATCACGAATCCTCACTGGCGCCTCTGGAAATCCCTGGTCCAGAACATAATGGATTCCATATTCCTCTGATTAAATGCCTTACTGACTCCATCCAGGCCTCAGGCAAGCCTCTCCTCTCCCGAGATGAGCCGCAGCGTACAGACCACCCTCTCTTCTGTGACCCGGCCCCTCCTGTGTGGTCAGACAGACCACTGCTGGTCCCAACCCCACCACTTAGAAACCGTGACACCTTTGGTGGTTTACCCAACTTTTCTGAGCCTCAGTTCCAAACCTACAACATCAGTATAAAGATGCTCACCTGCAAGGTCAGGGGGAGGAAGTACTAATGGCACTGTTGGCAGGGTAGCCCAGGCACCTCGCCTGGCTCGTGTTAGCCCTCCAGGTGGGAGTGCCTCCTTCTCTCCTCCTGATGACCCTGGCTTTTTGCTCAAGGACCGGTCAGTCCTTGGCCTCCAGCTTTTAATAGCCACATGTCTTTGCATCGATATAACTGCCCATCTGACCTTTGATCTCTGACCTGTGACACCTGCTCCTCCCCCCTGGGATTTCCCTGCTGGCCCCTCCCCTCCTGTGACCCCTGACCCATGAACTCCAAGCGTGGATGCGCCCACCCCAGAAGGGGTTAGGGGAAGAAGCAGGAGATGAGGACAGGTGACGTGGAGGAGGTGATGACGGGCACACCAGGGGATGTTGCTAGGAGCTCTTCCTTTCATCTGGAGCGAATATCTGTGGCTTCCACGTTGTCACAGAGCAAACAGAAGTGAGCTTCCTGTTTCACAATTCAGGCAGCTCGTTTCATGGACCTTTGAAAGTTCTTTCATGTGCCTGAGGGTGGCCAGTATTTTCCCCAGGGAAGTTAGGGGCAAGCACCGGCCCCCCACGGCCCCGCTCGCCCCGGTGACATTATGCTGGCACGCCCAGCCTGATGACACTCTGCAGTCACCTCTCCTGTGTGAGCAGAGGTTGCCGCATAGGTTTCCAGGTGATCGAGCCACATCCCTGCTTCCTCAGGACCCCAACCCTCTGACGCATGGTCCTCCACCCACAGGGGCTGCCTGCTCCGCCTCTCTTGGGCAAACCTCCCAGTTTTGAATGAACGCTTTTCTGCTCACAACAGCCTTTCCTGGGGCCTCAGGGGAGGCAGAGCCGGGGTGGGGGTGGATGCTGGGTGTCACCCTCTTGCTACGGTTGGAATCACAGCCCACACATTCCTAGATCTTCCAGTGGGACCCTCAGACTATCCCCTGGTTTGGGGCTCATTAGTGTAGCTAATGCTTACTTCCTTTTCCTCCCCTGCCTCCCCCTTCTCCCCCACTCCCTGCTTCCCCTCCCCCTTCTCCCCTCCCCCTGCTTCCCCTCCCCCTTCTCCCTCCCCCTGCTTCCCCTCCCCCTTCCCCCCTCCCCCTTCCCCCTCCTGCTTCCCCTCCCCAGCCTCCCCCTTCTCCCCCTCCCTCTTCTCCCCTCCCCCTGCTTCCCCTCCCCAGCCTCCCCCTTCTCCCCTCCCCCTGCTTCCCCTCCCCCTTCTCCCCCTCCCCCTGCTTCCCCTCCCCCTTCCCGCCTCCCCCTGCTTCCCTTCCCCAGCCTTCCCTCCTCCCTCTCCCCCTTCCCCCCCCGCTTCCCCTCCCCAGCCTCCCCTTCTCCCCCTCCCACTGCTTCCCCTCCCCCTCCCCCTCCCCCTGATTCCCCTCCCCCTTCCCCCTTGCTTCCCCTTCCCCTTCTCCCCCTCCCCCTGCTTCCCCTCCCCCAGCCTCCCCTCCCCCAGCCTCCTCCTCAAGGGACCACTTCAGGTCCTGGTCCCTCCGACAAAGCTGTGATCAGCCCCACGGGGAGGGAGGGGGCTGTGATGACGGCTGGGCTCCTGTCTGACCCTTCCCTGCCCCTCCCCTGCTCCAGCTGCACTCCCCACCCTTTCACCTGCAGAGCAGGGCCAGCCCCAGTTTGGAACCAGGAAGCAGCCTTCTCATAGGGGTGCAGACTTTTGCTGGGAAACCCTGGGCAGTTTCACCCTGCTCTGCGCCTCTGCTTCCTCACCAATGCCCACCCTGCACAACAGCCATGAGGGTTACATGAGGAGAGGGGTCTGAAGGGATCGTTTCCAATCCAGCATCGTCACGCAGCCAGACCATCGCAGCTCACGTTCACGACATGCTGACCACACACGGGGCACGCAGAACACCGGCGAACTCATCCAATCTGCACGGGAAGATCCCACGAGGTGCCCATCCTCCAGCTGAGGAGATCACTGCCCAGAGAGGTCATGTAAGCACACAGGGTCACACAGCTGGCGAGCCCAGGCGTCTGCCCCTTTCTCTCCAGGAGGGAGCCGTCCCCATTTCTCCGAGAAATGTGTTCTGGTCTCTCATCGCCCCGCGTGGCCAGTCTCCCCCGTCCCCACCACCTTCTGGCTCTGCCGGACACACAGACGGGGCTCTGGCTGGGCCGGGCACCCACTCCCCATGCTCCTTGGCACTGGCCAAGCCGGCGGCTCAAGACTCAGGCCCCCTCTGACTGGGCAGGGGACTGAGTTCAGGGCCACACAGTGGCTCTCGGCCCCCACGGCCCGGGCAGGCGGCTCTCGCGGGGGCAGCACCGGGCCCCAGGTGCTCCCAGGACGTGTGGAAGGAGGGGAGCCCCAGGCGAAGGGCCCGGAAAGAAGGTGCCTGTTGTCTCCTCCATCTCCGGGAACAATTCCCCTTTTGAGCTTCTTGGCTGCAAGAGTTGAGAGATTCTTTCTCCAAGGCTTCTTCCTGACAGATTGATTTATCTGTTTTGGTAACTTGGCCTTCCTGAGAAAGGGGGGCTGTGCGCCAGGGCCGGCGTGCGGGCTGACCTGGGGGCAGAGGAGGGCCCGTCCCCCAGCCCCACGCAGCCTCGGACCCTCGGGCCACCTCCCTGCTCCCTGCTACTGACCAAAGGGAGGATGAGAGCCATGGGCAGACAGCGGGTTCCTCCTGCTGCACCACCCCCCGGCCTCTGCTCCCCAAGGTGGGTCCTGAACCCATTTTCTGGTTGGGAAAGTTGAGGAACTGAAACCCACTGCCCAAGGTCATGGTGAGCACGAGGCAGAGGTCAGATGTGGTGCTGAGCTTGGCCGCCTCCACACCGGCCCCCGGGCACCTGAGGAAAGGACTCTGAGCCCCAATGGGGACGTGGGCTGCCAGGCCCGAGCTGAGATGGGTGTGGGCCCCCCAGGTGGAGCGAGACTGCAGGCTGACAGTTCTTCCCGGGTGCCCCTCACTGTCTCCTAACAGGAGTGCCCACTTCCTGCCCCTGCCGGCTATCCCCCAGCAGTGTCCACAGCCCCATAGTCTGACCTGTGCCCCAGCACAAACCCCTGCCCACTTCCTGTCTCCCCATCAGACTGCCCGCTCCTCCAGGTGGGGACCCAGGACCCGAGGGAGGGAAGGAAGGAAGGAAGGAGGAAAGGGTTGGGAGGGAGAAAGGACAGAACCCCCAGTGGGAGGCTCAGGGGTCCTAGGGCCATTGAGAAATCTACAAGGCACGCTGTGTTTGAAAAGTCTAATGGAAATAAAATACAAAGGCCCCAAGAGCAGTTTCTTTCCTTGGTAACGACACTGAGCCACTTCCTGAGGCAGACGACACGGCCTGGTGCTGGTCGCCCTGGGGTGGGGAGTGGCGACGAGGCTGGGCATGAACTGGGGGTCTGAAGCCTCAGCAACCCAGATGCCCTCGCCCCAAGCGTGCGCCAGTGGGCGTGTCAAGTCTCCCAGCTGATCCCCATTTCCCATCTCTGTAAAGGGGGATGCTGGTGACATGGGGTCAACCAAAGTGGCACGTGGGGTTACACCCCAAGTTTTGTTTTGTGTATCATTGCAAACAACTCTAGGTCCCTCTGGGAGCAAGACAGGACTCTGTCGTCAGAAGTCAAACACTGTGTGGGGGGTGATAAATGAGGAGTTTGGAGTTAACAGACATACACCACTGAACATAGCATAGGCAGACAGCAAGGCCCTGCTCTACAGCACAGGGAACTCTACTCAGCATTTTGTAATAACCTGTAAGGGAAAAAGGATCTGAAAAAGAATAGAGATATAAAATGGAATCACTGTGCTGTATACCTGAAACTAACACAACTGTAAATCAACTCTACCCCGATAAAAAAGGAAAGAAAGAAAACACTATGTGATCAGGGGCAGCTGGCTGTCCCGGGGGAATCCTTTAGGCACTACTTCAGTCCCACCCTGAGAGCCCTTTCCTCCTCTCCTGGAGGGGCTTTCCGCCCCTCTCATGCTGTCCCCGGGCCGCCAGGTCTCCTGACACACAGTGACCTTCCCAGGGCTGAGGCTGCTCGGGCAGCAGGGGCAGCGTCCGGGCCCCAATCGGCTCTACTCCCGGAGGTGCTCTCGACCACCCAGGGGGCGTCTCCCAGGCCTCAGGCCACCTCTGGGCCAGTCCCCAGGTGTCCCCACTGTGTGGCCTGGGGTCCTCACAGCGGCCTTGTTGGTGGCTTGCTGATCCTCGTGAGAGCCCCTTCACAGCCGAGAAGACAGATGCCCACAGCCAGACACCCGGCACCCACCCCTCGGGGTCCCCCACGATCCTTCCACTTGGCCCCTTGGCCCCCACCTCGGGGATTTTCTCTTTACACCTCCATGTTTGGCTTCCACTCCTTGCATTTTTAAAGACACAATTTTAAATTGTTTTTTAAATTGTGGTACGCTATCCATGACATGAAATTTACCTTGTTAACCATTTCCAGTGCAGCTCGGTGACAAGGACATCCATGTGGCTGGGCCACCATCCCACCTTCCACCTCCAAGACATCCTCATCCCGCAAAACTGACCCTCTGTCCCTGTTAAACCCACCCCCCGCCCCAGCCCCCGGACCCGCCGTCCTCCTTTCTGTCCCCAGGAGTGTGACAACTCCAGGGACCTAGTCTACATGCCATCACACAGTGCTTGTCTTTCTGTGCCTGGCTCCCTTCACTCGGCATAAGGTCCCCGAGGTTCCTCCCTGTAGTAGCAGGTGTTGGAATATGTCTCCTTTTCGAGGATGAATAACATCCCGCTGTGTGAATGGACCACATTTTCGTCATCCCTCCATCCGCTGAGGTCCTTCTGCGCTCTGAAGCCGGGGCCACCCAGCTGATCCTTGCCCCTGGTGGGGCTCGCCCCCCACGCTCTCCCCACCCACCAGAGCAGCACGGGGAGACAGGCCAGGCGAGGGGCCTCTGCCCCCTTGGCCCCGTGGGAGGTCGCCGCTGCGGGGCATCGACAGGCCTTGCTCTGCTGGCGGCCCTCCCCATGGGGCCCCATCCCACCCAGGCTCATCTGCTGCTGGTTTCTCCCCACAGGGCCCCGAGTAGGATGTCAGGGGCACATGTGTGGCAAGGAGACTCAAGGAAAGGGCCGGGCGCACCCCAAGGAGTCCGTCTCTCCCTCCAGGGTGAAGGGGTCAGCCGAGGGGAACTTGGCCATGCCCTGGAGGTGCCTCCCACCCAACACTGCTCAGCGACTCAAGGCCCAGCGCAGGTGCTTGGATGGCCCTGACCCTGAGTCCAGCTGAGTGGGGCTCGAGTCCTGGTCTGCCCAGGACGCCTGCCAGGCCTTCAGAGTACCCCCCATCTCACCCCGGTCCCCCTACCCGTCCTCTGCTGACCTAGGATGAGCCTAGGGGGACTGAGAGCAGAGGGGCCCTTGAGCCTCAGCAGAAAAGAGTGGAAGGAAAAGCAGGACCTGCACCTCTCCCACCCCTGCAGGAGGAGCTGCTGAAAGCCAGCCCCCAGGGCCCCAGCCACCAGCCGCCGACTCAGCGCAGGAGGGCTGTGTGCTCGGGACTCAGCCCCTCCCTGGCCGGGCAGTCAGGTCAGGCCCACGCTCCAGGTGCGCAGAGGTGACCCCCGCCCGCACTGTGCTGGGAAACCTCGAGGCACCACAGTGACGGCACTGAAGGCACACACCGCCCAGCACCAATCGGTGTTCCCAGCACACAGGAAACAGACACAAAAGCCACAAGGGCATAGAGGATGGCATGGCCTCGCCCTGTGACCCAGAAGGGCTGAGCTTCAGTACTTACTACTCTGTTATAACAATTTATTTAATTGTAAGTTTAATTTAATGTGTGATGACAGCTCTCAGCATTCCTGACCATCTAACAGCCCGTCCGTTCTGCCACCGCCAGCAGAGCACTGCCCACCCAGACGCCGAACCTGCAGACCAAGCTTTCAGCCGAGGCCAGCTTCACATCTGAAGCTCCCGACCGGAGCGCCCAGCACCCCCGTGGGTGGTGGGTCCCACTGACACGCCCACTGCCCAGAGGAGACCCCGAGGATCATCACAGCCTCATGCGGCCGGCACTCTGGAAGGACGGTGCCGCCCCATCCGTGGGCTCTGGGTGTCAAGGGGATGCCCTGCTGAAGCCCCTCCCCTGGGGATAGACAGGCAGTCAGCGAGGTCAGCTGCAGCTGACAGAGAGCAGCCCAGGCCCCCAGCCCCACACATGTGAGGATGAGGGCTTTGGGGCCAGCAGCCTCTGACCCTTCCACCCCCCACCCCCCAGGGCGTCGCTCACCAAGCAGCCTTGGAGGGTCATCTTCTCACCCAGAGACACTGTGAAGGCCAGAGACAGGCTCCTCGGCAGACACTGTATGTTAATCAGGTGGCTCGTGGGTGACAAACCAGCAGGCCACCGTGGCACACCTGGAGTACCCACGACCTGGAGCCCAGGGGCAGTAGGTGAAAAGGGTGCCTCCCTGTAGGGGTTCCTGGACCCTCCCTTTGGCTGTTTTCCACTTGGGCCCCGTCCAGCTTTGCCCTCACAGAGCTTCTGCTCTAAAGGGGAAAGAAAGAAGGTGCAAAAGGGATCGGGAGACTGGGGGTTGCTTGTTCAATGATCTCATGTGATGAAAGAAAACAGCCACACCCACTGAAAAGGGGGCCGCTGATTCTAATGGAGCTTAGGCCATTAGGGGTGGGGGGTCTGATCCTTCTTTTATAAATATGTTTGACTTTTTCTGTAAAAAGCCAACCTCCCCCAGAGGGGTCTGCAAAATGAAAATCAATTCTGTTTTTGGGGGTTTTTTTTAATGTAAGACGCCCCACTCATCCTTCCTTAAAAGCAGTAAGTTTCTCTTCATGACCTACAGCCCATCACTTCTTCCCGTTCTGACCTTAGTCTGCATGACAACAGTCGGTCCAGCCAGCCTCCAAGCCGGTCTGAGCACCTGCTGTGAGCATCCTTCACTGGGAGCTGATGGCATGTGATCAGCCCCTGCAGTGTGGCTCAATAAGAAGGGCTGGGGCAGGGGAAGGAGTGGGAGGCTGCCCCGGTGAGGTGGTGTAGGCACGTCCCAGGAGAGCCCGGAGGAAATCCTGGCTGCCAGGCCCAGATAAACCCAGGCAGAGGGGAGGGTCCCGGGGCAGCCGGGGCAAGAGCGAGTTTTCTTGAGTAGCAACCCCCTCTACTGGTCACCTAGGGTATTGCAGGCAGGACTCCAGAACCCTCAGATTGTTGCGTTTTCACATCACGGATATGGTAACACCTCCCTACCTTAGCACCTCTGGTTGGAAAGGATGAAAGCAAGGGTGAATCTTACCCACCTGCCTTAGGGAATAAGAAATGTAAGTCCCCAGAATTATCTCCAGACACCAAAAATTCTTCCAGAGGGAAGAAACACCAATTTTAGACAGAGGCCAGAGCTCGTGTGGAGGTACCCGCTGCTTGACAGTATCCGGGGAGTACACCTAGAGCGGGCCTGTCGGACACACGTTTAGACCTACACAGAGGCCACCTTTGCTTTGCCAGGGACTCCTTTCAACTCTGAGTCTTTGCCCAAGAAACCAGACTTGCATCTGATCAAGTCTCTAGCTGCAATTACCAGTGGGAGAAAATACAGGGACAGAAGAACTGGTTAAACCACACCACGGGGATGCAACCCACAAGGCCCAGATGGGACTTTATGTGGGAAACTCTACAGGACAAACAGCCAGTTTCTCCAACAAATAATTTGTGCAGGAAAAATGAAAAGGTGGAGAGGGATATTTGGATTAAAAGAGACTTGAGAATGAGCGATTGCCAGGGGACATCGTTGAGTAAAAAAAAATGCAAAGTGTGAATAAGTATCTACCACATGAGATAAAAGGGAGTGAAAAGAGCAATATACATATACCTGCTCATTTTTGCAAAGGAAACACAGAAAGGATAAACTGACACCACTGAGATTGGTTACTGACAGGGGTGGGAACAGAGTGGAAAAGATGGGTGAACAGGGTGAAGGAACTAGAGGGGGTGACACTTGAATACACCTTTTTGAACAGTTCTGATTTTTAGAATCATGTTAAGAGTGCACGCACTCAAAACATTTTTTTTTTAATAACAAGGATGGAAAGAAATCCAAAATGGAATACAACCAGCAGTCAATGAAACTAAAGAGTTTTACAAATGAATTATATACATACACTGAAAGGTAGGGAGGGGAAAACTCATTGAAGAAGCCTTGGGAAACAGTATTTTTATTATATTATCTGAGGCTAAAAACATAAAAACCTGTATACCTCTATTATGCCTTGGGTGGTAGGTGTATTTTTCACAGGGGTACAAGAAAGCAATTCCGGATGTATGCCCAGGAGTGGAACTGCAGGATCAAATGGCAACTCTATTTTTAGTGGGGGTTTTTTGTTTCTTTTGTTTTTTGTGGGTTTTTTTGCCGTACGCGGACCTTTCACTGTGTGGCCTCTCCCGTTGCGGAGCACAGGCTCCGGACGCGCAGGCTCAGCGGCCATGGCTCACGGGCCCAGCCGCTCCGCGGCATGTGGGATCTTCCCGGCCCAGGGCACGAACCCGTGTCCCTTGCATCGGCAGGTGGACTCTCAACCACTGCGCCACCAGGGAAGCCCCTATTTTTAGTTTTTTAAGGAACCGCCATACTGTTCTCCATAGAGGCTGCACCAACTTACATTCCCACCAACAGTGCAAGAGGGTTCCCTTTTCTCCACACCCTCTCCAGCATTTATTGTTTATAGAACTTTTGATGATGGCCATCCTGACCGGTTTGAGGTGGTACCTCACTGTAGTTTTGATTTGCATTTCTCTGATAATTAGCGATGTTGGGCATTTTTTCATGTGCCTCTTGGCCATCGGGAAAGCAATTCTAAAACTAGTTTATGTGCATCCCAGAATTGAGCCAATGAGTAAATACAATGTGGATAATGAGATCCAAGTCAGTCTAAATTGGAGAGAGGAATTATAAATAAGGAGAGGAGAAGCTAAAAGGAGCCCTGTGGTGCTGGATTGGAGTTGAGGGTATCAGCATGAACTCATGGTTGTTAATATATACACAGATATACATATCATACACGCATATATAATATAATAAATATAATAGTGTATACATATAACTCATGGTTTTAAATACATATACATATATAACATAATATATACATATATTATATTACATACATATAATATTCAATACATACAACTCACAGTTTTTAATATATATACAGATATTATATTGATATATGTGCATGTGTGTGTATGTATAGATTTTATTTTTTACATACATACTTTTCCTAGCTCTGTCTGGTGAGAGAGCCCAGGAGCAATGAGCACACCCAGCACCCAGATCTTGGTTCCTACAAACCATTCTCAATGGAACAAACCAGGGCTCCTTAGAGAAACAGCTCATTCAGGGGCTGGCTCAGCAAAGGTACAAGATGAGCCTGGAACACCTTGTGATGGCAGATGGCAAGGAAACACTCAGAAAATGATAAGGACACATCAGAAAGATACTGAAGCCGACCTGAAGGAGCTTCCGATGGCTAAATCTGGGACAATCTGAACAAGAAAATAAAGGACGATGTAATGGCCTGTAAGCCACAGAATAAAATAAGAATCCATGAGTTACACTGATATAAAGATAAGTGAATAAATACATAAGTGGTGGAGAAAGGGACACTCTTCCTCACAGAGAAATCTCACGTATTAAATGTAGAAGGAATGATGGACACAGAAAAATGACTATTTAATTAAAACCTCAGTAATAATTGTTTCAAGCAAGGATTAACAACGGATGCTAAAATGAGTAGGCAAAAATATGATGAAAAACAATTTACTCACTCTTAAATTATCTCCCCACAGGTTTGGACCTACAATTACAAAGGGACCTACTAATTACAAAGGGAAAAATGGTAACTTCATAGTAGAGGAATCAGACATCATGCACCCCCAAAAGGATACACTGAAAGGATGCGGCATCCCCGCCAAAAAACGCATAACCCAAAGTGAATCACAAGGAAAGACCAGACCAACCTAAATTCTACAAAATAAGTGGCAGGGACTCTTCCCAAAAAAAAAAAAAAAAAAAAACAGGATAAAGCCAGACTCAGGAATGCTTCCAGATTAAAGGAGACAGTTGAATTGGCAAAATTTAAGTAATATCTGTAGATGAGATCACAGTATTTCAAGCACATTAATTTCCCGATTTTGATCATTGTACCGTGGTGGTTATGCAATATGGTAATATTTGAAGAATCTGAGTGAAGAGTATAATGGGAATTCTTTGTACTATTTTTGCAACTTTCCAGTAAGTCTGAAATTATTTCAAAACGAAAAGTTGAAAAGGGAAGTCCTAGTGGGGCCTCCCTCGGTCACTCTGGGTGGATCCTGACTCAACCTGGAAAGGAAATTCTGCCCCCCTCAGATAACTGGACATCGGACCCTGGGTGTCTACTGCTGCAGCCGTGGCCCTGCCATCTTGTACAGATGCGTACCGAAGTATTTTCGGATGGCAGGATAGGATGCCTGAGACTTGCTTCAAAATAACAGAGGGGGGAAAAAAACAGAGGGCTGGCAGGAGATGTGGGTGTGGCAAGGCAGGGTGGCCAGAGGTTAATGGTTGGCGAGGCTGCAGCGTCGGTACCAGTGTTCATAATACTGTTCTGTCCACTGTGGTGTGGACTCGAGATTCCCCCAAATAAAATGTGTTTGAAAACACTGCCCAGAGGCAGTTCTCAGCCTGGACAGGGGAAGGCAGGAAGCGTGCTGGGGTTGCCGGTATTCCTCCCTGGACCCTTCCTCTCTCCGTGCCAGGCCTTCCCGGGTCCTGGCCCGGCGGCTTGAGGGCTTGTTCAGCCCCTCCCACGCCCCGATTTCAGAGGTTCTCAGTCGCCTGACCCCTCCCCCCAGGAGAGCAGACTTCAGACCTGGGACCACTCGTCACATCCCCCCAAAGCAGCCCCTCCCGCACTCCCTGCCCCCATCCCTGTCCATCAGCAGCTCGGCGCGTTTTCACGACAGCTAAATTCACCCCTTCTTTCTGTGCTTCCTCGTACTCAAGCTGGGCAGGGATGCTGTGGGAGTGTCCTCTGGTCCCCTATGGGGGCGCCGGGACCCAGGGAGAAGGCCATGGCTGTGCACAGAAGCATCCTCTGCATCTCAGGAGGCTTGGCATCCCCGACCCACCCTCGAAAAGCCACTCACAGCCCCAAGTCGCTGGGACCACCAGCCAAAGTGTGCCTGCAGCACCGGGAGCTGCCACACTCCTGTTTCCTGGTCTTGGTCTTCCAAATGTCTGCTGCAGACAGAGAGCACACGCCTGGTCAGATAAACGCCAGAGAGGAGCAGCGGGCATGCTTTCCACCCCCCCAGCCCCACACCAAGACCAGGCAGGAGGCTGGACATAGCGGCCCCGATTGGAGAATCCCAAGATAGCCTCTAGGGACCCAAGGGCAGAAGGGCCCTAAGCCCACCCTCCACAGAGAGCTCTGGGGAGGGACGGGCTGCAGCCTGAGTGCCAGCGATTCCCTTGAGTTCCCTGCCCACCCCCTAGGTGGCACAGAAGCTGTAGGGAAAGCTTGGGACTCGAAGGATGCTGGGGACGGTGACAGGGAGCCTCACTCTGAGGGGCACGGATGGTACCCGAGACCAGATTGATCTCTCATACACACGTACACACACACACACACGCACATTCTCACACTCACTCTCACCCTCTAAACTTGGAGCCAGAGACCGTGACGAGCAAGGAATCAGAATGCATTAAGGTCCGTACTCTGCTGGAACAGACACATGAAATAGACACTAAGTTATGGAAAAGAAAACAAGGGACCCCCCTTGCATCCCTGAGTTGGTATAAAAGATTAAAAAGTATGTGTCATCATTTCATGCTGTATGTAAGTCAAATCATTATGCTGGTCACCTTAAACTTACACGGTGCTGACTATCAACTGTATCTCCATAAAACTGGAAGAAAAAAATAAAATAAAAACACACGAGAGTGCATTTTTAAAAAGATTAAAAAGTAGGAGGCAGAAACGCTTGATAAAATGCCTGCCACAGAGAAAGCCTGCCCTGTGGGTGGGGTCAGCCTGGAGCCTGGAAAATCAGACAAGCAGCTGGCGGGAAGCACAGTCTGTCCGCGGGGGTCCCCGGCCCCGTGATCTGGCACACACACCACACTGTAAGGCACTGGACCTTGCAGGTAGGGTTTCCGGGGTTGATAGGTGTAAACTGGGATTGAGAGAAAGTAAAGGTGTGCAATTCGGTTTTTACTCTTTTCTCCTACGTCCTGCCTTCTAGTGTCACTGAACGTGTTTGGGGCAGTGTGGATGGATAAGTGTTGAGTGGTGGGGCCCTGGGAACACACTGAACTTTTACAATTAATTATTACAAAACAATGTCCCGTTTTAAAGCCTCCCTGTCGTCAATTTCCTGGAGGGTAAATGGGAAATAGACCACTGCAGTGGGCCCTCTGTAATCGATAGCTCGTGCCGCTGGGCTCATCCTGGCCCGAGCCTCAAACACCGAGGTCCCTGGATAAGGGCTGGGTCAGGTGCACAGAGCCCACCACCCCCAGACGCCTCCTCCCCGCCTTCCAGGCCGTTCTTGATTTCTTCTGAAAGAAGAGCATCAGTGGGATAAGATGCCCCAACTGTGGCATCAGGGCGCCACCTGGTGGTCAGCGTGCATAGTACTGTTCCCCCATCCCTCTGCTGTGTGTGTGTGTGTGTGTGTGTGTGTGTGTGTGTGTGTGTGTGTGTGTGTGTGTGTGTGTGTGTGTGTGTGTGTGTGTGTGTGTGTGTGTGTGAGAGAGAGAGAGAGAGAGAGAGAGAGAGAGAGCGCGCGCGCGAGAGAGAGACAGACAGACACAGAGACACAGACAGACGGATGACAAGGGGAGGGCGGTCAGGAGCAGCTCGGGAAGGGGCGGCCTTTACTAAACCTAGTTTCAAATCCCAACTCTGCTATTTACTTAGCAATTGGCCTTGGACAAATCACTTAAACTCGATGAGCTTGCTTCCTCATCTGGAAATTGGGAATAATATCCCTTCCCTCATAAAGCTGTTGGGTGAGTATATGGGCACAGAGGGGCTCTCCGATCCTTCTACCCGTGGCCAGCAGGGACGCTTTCACATGAGATGGGGGTCTTCTACCAACCACGTGCTGCCCCCGCACCCCACACCACCAACCAGAGCACTGCACAGTGAATGTCCAGCCCAGCACAGCCTGTGGCTCCTGAGCTTGGTCTACAGCTTTAACTAGCTCCTGCTTTAACTGAGGGCTGCTGTCTCCCTTTGGAGCTGGTTCCATACCAAACAGCATCAAGGGAGGCTCATGGCAACCAAGGGTCAGGCCTGCCAGAGCGGGGCCTGTCTGCAGATGCACAGGGCACAGAGAAGGGTAGGAAAGCAGCAAGCAAGAGCCAGGCCTGGTGCGCAGATGGGCTGCCAGGTGAGCCACTTCCATTAACTTGGGGCTGAACTGGGGTCACCATGACCGTAAAAATGGGCCCCAACTGCAAAGTCCGAGGTGGAGTCTCTTTTCCTGATAAGCCTCAAGGCCCCTTTCTCATCCACCACGATGTCTCGTTAAAACTGGAAGAGATAAAGGTCTAATTCAAAAAGATACGTGCACCCCTATGTTCATAGCAGCACCATGTACCATAGCCAAGACATGGAAGCAACCTGAATGTCCATCGACAGATGAATGGATAAAGAGGATGTGGTACATATATACAATGGAATGTTACTCAGCCATAAAAAGGAATAAAATAATGCCATTTGCAGCAACATGGATGGACCTAGAGATCGTCATACCGAGTGAAATAAGCCAGACAGAGAAAGACAAATATCATATGATATCACGTATATGTGGAATCTAAAATATGACACAAATGAACCTACCTATGAAACAGAAACAGACTCACAGACATAGAGAACAGCTCGTGGTTCCCAAGGGGGTGGTGGGGTGGGGAAGGAATGGACTGGGAGTTTGGGGTCAGCAGATGCAAAGTATTACATAGACGATGGATAAACAACAAGGTCCTCCTGTAGAGCACCGGGAACTGTACTCAATATCCTGGGATAAACCATGATGGAAAAGAATATGAAAAAGAATGTATATATATGTATAACTGAATCACTTTGCTGCACACCAGAAACTAATACAACATTGTAAATCAACTACACTTCAATAAAATAAAATTTTTAAAAAAAGACAAAACGATCTGGACATTCTGTAGCCCAAAACACGGCTGGCCCGAGGGGTTCTGGATGAAGGACTAAGGGTCTGTAGTAGAAACTGACACTGTCTCCTGGCTCATCCACAGTGTGCATCCCTTAGAACTGTTAAAACTGAAAATTCTAATTCAGTTGCTTCTTCTCACCTGTATTACCCTGTGGTATATTCTGATTTCTAGTTGTATATTTACATAACTTTTGTCAATTTTCTGGTCACTGTCAATTAGACCATGTTTCTTTAGGCTCAAGTTTGAGGTCAGCCTTTGGCCGAAAACAGCTCAGAACAGCCTGGTCCTTCCTTCCTGTCTCCCGGACCATCCCAGGTGGGGCCAGCAGCCCATCACCTCCCAGCATCTTCTCTCTGCCATCGCCCACGAGCTCTGTCCTATTTTCTGGACCTTCTGGTCTCCTTTGTGAGCCCATGGAGCCCTCCTTAAGCAGGGTTTCTAGATATTGAAATCAACAGGGCTGCAAGGAAAGCCAATGATACAGAAGACAGAAAATGTGAAGCAGTGGCGACTGCAAAGGTGTTCTGAGTGGTCTGCAACGACTGTGCTGGGAGATTAAAATATTTGTGACTGAGGACAGAGCCGTGGGTTAGACCCACGTACTGGAGGGAACGTGACATTTCAGTTAGAGGTTACGAAACGTGTAAAAGTGCAATTTTTTTCCCATACAAGTTGTGACCACCCTGACTTCTCTCCGTGGACCCTCAGGGTCCAGGGACCCAGATAAAGACCCCCTGAGCCAGTGGTCGCTGCCCTGCCGTCAGAGCACTATTGTGCCTATGGGGGACCCTGCAGGCAGGTTCTCGCGGAGTCCCGGGCAGAGCACGGCCCTCAGAGCACGGGAGGCTGTTCTCACACCTCGTTGTGCTGGTTCCATTGCCACATGCAGCCTGGTAGCCTGGAGGGGACCTGGTGCCCTCACCTTGGGCAGAGAGGAGAGTCGTAACTGGACAGGGTCCCCAAGGCCCTCTGGGTCCTGCTAATGCTGTTTCCTGATCTGAGTGCAGTGCCCCAGTGATCTTTGCAAACTAATGGAAGTTAAACTTCTATGAAAACTTTACTTTAAAAAAAACAGGCGGGCTTCCCTGGTGGCGCAGTGGTTGAGAGTCCGCCTGCCGATGCAGGGGACACGGGTTCGTGCCCCGGTCCGGGAAGATCCCACATGCCGCGGAGCGGCTGGGCCCGTGAGCCATGGCCGCTGAGCCTGCGCGTCCGGAGCCTGTGCTCCGCAACGGGAGAGGCCACAACACTGAGAGGCCCGCGTACCGCAAAAAAAAAAAAGGCAAGGAGGGGATGGAGGGCTGACCATTGGGTCTTCTTTAGAGATAGATGAGCCCTGAGCATGGAGTCTGAGGAGAAAGGGGCAGGTTTGGAGCTGTCCCTGGAAGAGATGGGAGGGGATGCTGAGCCCGGACAGACTGCAGGGGATGGGGAGGGATGGGGAGGCCTGAGGGTGGGGCAGGCTCCAGCGATGCTCCTCTCAGGGAGATCCAGACGGGAATGCAGGACCCACCCCTCCGTAGCCATGGCAATGGGACCCTGACCTGGTCCGAGGGGGGCATTGCTCAATCGTACACCAGGTGTTAGGGCAGGGGCTGGGGTACCAAGATGACCGAGACAGACACAGTCAGCACCCTCCCAGGGCCCACGGGGCCGAGTGGGGCAGAGAGAAGGGCACGCGGTTCTAGGGCCACGTGACTCAGGCCGGAGGTCAGGGAGGGGAGGGCACATAGGCTGAGACCCAGGGGAAAAGTCAGTCGTGCCCGGAAGGAGAGGAGCCTGCCCGAGGCCCTCTGGGGGGACAGCAGAGCAATCCCCAAACCCTATCTCACACTGTGAGTTAGAGATCTCGTCTCACCTGCTCATTGGCTTATATGACCCCAACCGTTGTCCATCTCAGGGACGATTTGAACATCAGAATGGTGTTACCATTTTATAAGAGAAGGCAGCGACCAGGGTCTCACTTGGTGCTGCTGTGGAATCCTGTTGGTTTTACATTCTTCTCCCCCTGGTCTAGACCTGACTGTTGAACAAGTCAGTTGAAACCAGCTTCTTCTCTGTTACCTGGAGATTCGTGTGTTTTCTTTCGCAGGGGCTTAGATGACTTTCTGGAAACACGGAAGCATGACCTAAAGAAACATCACGCCAAGCTCTCCAGCTCGGCACAGAACAAGGGAAAAACACACTGGCTTTGCACAAATCCTTCCACCACCTTAACATTTCCAGCCAGTGAAGAAAACATGGCCCAGCCATGCGTTCACCTGCTTCCCTGGTTTTTCCACACGTGATGTGCCTCACTTATATCGAGCTATAAATAAACTGTCATCCTTCTGGGGGGAAAAAAATCACTTCACGAATGCTTTGCTGGATTGAAAACAGGCAGCATTTTTGAAGTGAAAAATTTCACTTTGTGAATTGTGGTTTGTTATTCATAAGGCTATTAACCCGTGAGAAGCTCCAGGACATTCCTCCTAACCAGAGTCACCTCTCAGCAGACTGACCCGGCAGCAGCTGGGGGATTTTATGGCTGTGTGGCCTGAGCGGAGAGGACTGTGTGAGCCCCAGCAGTGCCACCTCCTGACCCCTGTGCCCTCCCCACTGCAGGCCGGCACCACGGCGACATGGGGAACCCGGCAGGCGAGAGCCTCCAGAAGCCAGCCGGTCCGGGGACCCCTGGGCCTCTGATATCCCTGCCCTCACGCCACACCCGTGACCAAGGAGGCTCAAGATTAGCTTTGGGCTTTGAAGGTCCAAGACCATCCACATTTTACACACGTGGGGTGGGCTGGGGGACAGTGGAGGGGACAGCAGCTCCCACCTGGGGGCCAAGACAGCCCAGGCCACCGCGCAAGATGCACCACAATCCCCAGACCCGCCAGCAGACACCTGGTGTCCTGCCTGGGAAGCGGCCTCCGCGTCCCTCTCTCCATCTCAGGGCCAGCTCACAGGACGGGAGCTGTTAAGGGGATATGGGGGATGCGGGGCCCTGGTGCCTGCTCCCTACCTCCCACCGGGAGAAAACAGCCCCGGGGGAGGGCGGAGGCAGAGCGGAGACCCCGCTCCTCTGATGGACGTCCCATCCCTGCGGCCTCCGCGTCCCACATTGCAACTCTAACCCGCCACGAGGGCGGAAGGCGCATCCTGCGGGCGCTGGGTCATCAGTGCAGCTGGAGACGCCCCCCGGTCCTCTCTCCGCCTGAGAACCCCGGGGTGAGAGCCACTGCGTTGGACGCTGTGACACAACAGTGTGACGCTGAGGGAACCCCTTTCCTCCCGGGGTCTCGCGGCCCCACCTGCCGGGAGACTGTGAGCTCGGGGCTTCGGTGCGGAGCCCGGGGCAGAGGAGGAGCCTGAGGCTGGTGGGCACATGGGGGCGGCCGTCGGCAGAACAGGGTCCTCGCCCGTCACTCCCGAGGCTCGTGCGCTGAGCCCATCTCCTCCCCTTTGTCCCCTGCGGCCCATCTCCACGTCCCCAGCTACGAGGTCTGCTCCATCCCGCTCCGGCCGGGGCGCCTCCCCTCTGGGACAGATGCCCTCGGCTCCACGGGGCGCACCGTGCGCTTTGCCTGGTTCTCAGCACATCCCCCAACAGCCCCTTGGGGGAAGCCCCGCCTCCGCTCCCCGTTCACAGTTAAGGAAACTGAGGCTCAGAGCGGTTACTGCCCTGGCCCGGGGACCGCATTATCGGGTCACAGCGGGATTCGCACGCAGAGCCCACAATCTTGCAGCCTGTCCGCCCAGCAGGCTCTTCTCTCCGGCCAGCTTCTGGGATTCGCCATCCTATCTCCCAGCCCACTTGCTGCTGCCTGAAAATAATCATTATATTTGCCCTTTTTTTCCCCCTAACAAATTAAGCAGTACGAGGTCATCTTGCCAAGAATCTAGGTAATACAAAAAAGTAAAGAAAAGGTAAAACCCACCCACCCTTGCGTTCCCTTGTGCCTGGCTCTGTTCTTTGGTTAGTATAGGCACAGGCTATATGCACGGTTTCTCAGACTTTTTTTTTTTACTTACACAAAAAGTGTTATGTTGAGAGTAATTTTCACAACATGAAATATTTGTGGGAAACGTCATTTTCGTGGCTGCTCAGTGCTCCGTGAACAGCTGAATTAAACCGTGTTCAATGTTAAGGGATTATAACTGATTCACCATTCAAAAGGCTGGCAAAGGGAGGGCTCTCGTGCTCCCCCTGGTGGGAGGGTAGAGCCATGCAACCGCTTTAGAAAGCGGTGAACATCTGGGCCCTGCTGGGTTACCTCCCAGCAGCCCGCCTCCTCGGGACACACATTAGCAAAACTCACCAGCACGGGCATCAGCAGATCAGTGCCGCAAGGCTGAGGTCCTCAAGCAAAACATGGAGACAAGCTGCAGAAGAATAAAGGCTATGCCATTTATATCAAATTTAAAAGCATGCAAAGCAACACTGTGCTTTTTACAGAGGCATGTATCCTGGAGGATTCATGAAGAAATGCGTGTGAGCTCTGAGCACGGTGTTCAGGACGGTGGCTGCCTTTGGTGGGGGAAGGCAACAGACAGAGATGGCTGGGGTGTGGACTATACCCTGCTACAGACTGGATAGGTTGATTTATGAAGCTGTGTTATTGGGTACATAGTTGTTATATAGACAGATTAATTTTATTTTGTAAAAAAATTAATCAAGAAAGAGAGGGAAGGGGCTTCCCTCGTGGCGCAGTGGTTGGGAGCCCGCCTGCCGATGCAGGGGACGTGGGTTCGTGCCCCGGTCCGGGACGGTCCCGCATGCCGCGGAGCAGCTGGGCCCGTGAGCCGTGGCCGCTGAGCCTGCACGTCCGGAGCCTGTGCTCCACAACGGGAGGGGCCGCAGCAGTGAGAGGCCCGCGTTCCGCAAAAAAAAAAAAAAAGAAAGAAAGAAAAAAAAGAAAGAAAGAGAGGGAAGGGATCAACCAAACTGACAAGGCTTTAGCTAGATGGACTAAGAAAAAAAGAAATTAGAGGCTAAATAAATGGAAACACATTCATGGATTGCCAGATGTCGCTATTACCCAAAGCAATCTTCAGATTCAATGCCATCCCTATCAAAATCCCAATGATGCTTTTTTTCAGAAATAGAAAAACCCATCTTAAAATTCATACAGAATCTCAAGGGTCCCTGAATAGCAAAAACAACACTGAAAAAGAAGAACAAAGCTGGAGGAATCACACTCCCTGATTTCAAACTTACTACAAAGCTACAGTAATCAAAACAGTGTGGTATCAGCATAAAGGCGAACCAATGGAATAGAATAGAGAGCCCAGAAATAAAGCTCACATATATGGCCAAATGATTTTTGACAAAAGTCAACACCATTCAGTGGTAAAGGACAGTCTTCTCAACAAACGATGCTGGGACAACTGGATAGCCACATGCAAAAGAATAAAGTTGGACCCTTACCTATCACCATATACAAAAATTAACCAAAATGGGTCAAAGACCTAAACATAAGAGCTAAAGCTATAAAACTCTTAGAAGAAAATACAGGTCAAAGCTTCAGGACATTGGATTTAGCAACAATTTCTTGGGTATGACACTAAAGGCGCAGGCAGCAAAAGAAAATATAGACAAATTGGACTTCATGAAAATGTTTAAACATTGTGCATCAAGAGAAACTATCAATAGAGTAAAAAGGCCTCCCAAGGATAGGAGAAAATTTTTGCAAATCATGTATCTGATAAGGGATCAGTATGCAGAATACATAGAGAACATCTAAAACTCAACACCAGGGACTTCCCTGGTGGTCCAGTGGTTAAGACTTCACCTTCCAATGCAGGGGGTGTGGGTTCGATCCCTGGCCGGGGAGCTAAGATCCCACATGCCTTGTGGCCAAAAAACCAAAACATAAAACAGAAGCAATATTGTAACAAATTCAATAAAGACTAAAAATGGTCCACATTAATAAATAAATAAATAAATAAAAAATCTTAAAACTCAACACCAAAAAAACAAACAACCCAATTCAAAAATGGGCAAAGGTATTGAATAGAAATTTCACCAAAGAAGATATACAAAGGGCCAAAAAGCACATAAAAGATGTTCAACATCACTAACCATTAGGAAAACACAAATCAAAACTACAATGAGATAACTCCTCACACCCACTAGGATGGCTACTATCAAAAAAAAATAAAAACAGAAATTCTCAAGTAAGTGTTGGTGAGGATGTGGAGAAACTGGAACCCTTGTACACTTTTGGAGGGAATGTAAAATGGTGCAGCCACTGTGGAAAACAATATGACAGTTCCTCAAAAAATTAAAACTAGAACTACCATATGATCCAGCAATCCCACTTCTGGGTATATACCCAAAAGAATTGAAAGCAGGGCCTCAAAGAGATATTTGTAACCCTGTGCTCAAAGCAGCATTATTCACAATAGCTAAAAAGTGGAAGCAACCCAAGTGTCCTTCAGTGGATGAACAGATAAGCAAAATATGGTCCATACATATGATGGAATATTCCTCAGCCTTAAAAAGTAAGGAAATTCTGACACCTGCTATAATATGGGTGAACACTGAAGATAATATGCTAGTGAAATAATCCAATCAGAAAAAGACAAATACTACAAGATTCCACTTACATGAGGCACCTAGAAGAGTCACATTCATAAAGACAGAAAGTAGAAGGGTGGGTGTCAGGGCTGGTTCATGCTCTTACTTCACTTTAATTCCGTATCATTAATTTCACACCTCTCCAGCTTTGACTTACATGTCAACACTCATGATTAAAATTGTGTGACATTTGCATTGTCCCTGGACAGAGAGAACTGTGACCCATTCCACCGTCTACACGGCCGATCTTGTGAACTTGTGACAGTTCGGTCACATCCTACTGCTATGCTCATCACCCAGGTTTACTAGAGGAGAGCTGGTCTATGGTTGATAAGGGGCTGGGGTTTCCCTGATAAAGGGACCCCGCCCAGCTAGTGGCCCCTCTGTTTTACTTTCCTCTCTCCTCTCCCCAGGCTGGGGGGGGGGGGGCTATGAAGTGCTCTCCAGAGTAGGGGCAACAGGACAAAGTGAAGTCGATTTGAAAGCAGACTATAGCAATCTTTGTGGAAACACACCAGTTCTAAGTCCAATATTTTAAAAATTGAGGATTTAGTATTAGGGTAGAATCAGGGAGTAGAATACTTGTGCTAACTAGACTGGGGGTTCCCTGTGAGCAGGACCCATGTCCAATTCATTACTGGAACCCAGAGTCCAGCATAGGGCCTGACCCAGAGCTACCCAGTTTAGTCAGCATCTGCTGAACAAATATTGAAGATCTCATCCAACACCACATTCTGTGATTGTACTAAGAAGGAGACATGTAAGGAAAAGAGGATATTTTCAGGATCTTTGAGTTTGTATTGTGACTCACGTGAATGAAAAGTCCTGGGTAGGTCATTCAGCGTGATCCAGGCACAGCTTGATCCAGGTGTGTACCTGGTGTCAGGCACCAGATTCGATTCTCTCCATCTCTTGCCTCTGCTTTTGTCTGAGGTGCCTTCGGTCTTAGGGGGAGTCTTGTCAGGAGGGGGGCAAAGATGGTCCACAGCATCTCCTGGTGACATTCCAGCAGCTTAGCAACCATAACAGAAACAAAGCTGCTTCCCTCTAGTTCCAGAAAGGGGAAGCTGAGACAGGAAGCAGAAAATAACTGAGGTTCTGTGTTCATTATCCTGAGATAAACCATAATGGAAAGAATATTTTTTAAAATGTATGTATACCTGAATCACTCTGCTGTACAGCAGAAATTAACACCACATTGTAAATCAACTATACTCCAATTAAATAAAAGAGTGAAAATAACTGAGGTCCAACCTGCAGGTTAAAGAAAGCAGAAACACAAGTCAACCTCCGTGTAGGCAGTTAAAGCCTGCAAACCAGTGTATCTTGTACTTCCAGGCCTTTTTAACACAGATGACTTGGGATCCAGAAGACTTTGGGAAAAGTAGAGCCGCAGGACTGGCTGCCAAGGAGAACTGCTCTCACCCCAGAGCCCCAAGACAGGAGGGGCACAAAGAACTTCTGTTCCAATCACTTAGAATGTCAGTTCCTCTTCAGAAATTACAACCCATCACGGATGCGAACTACACATAAAGTCCGCCCCACTGTAATGGTATCCGCTCCCGCCTGGGCGCGGATGGATCACCAAGATGCCACCCCTGCCCCTCGGCGCTCTCAGCGCAGAGGCTCCAGGGAAAGCACGTGGCCTGGGGCTTGGCCAATGAGAGTCTTGCATGCGTCCCCATGGACACGGTGATTGGTTCAGGGAAGGACACAGGATCCAAACCAGGCCAGCCAATCAGAGGCTTCCAGGACACGCGCCAAGGCAGGCAGGATCTCAGCGCAGGATGTCAAAGCAGGCAGGCTGCTGAGAGGACCGCAGGGTGCTGGCTGGTCAGGAGCCCCCTGCTACTCTCGGTCAGAAACAGGGTGCTGGGGGCACCGCGTGGCCACAGATCTCCCGGGTTTTCTCCTGAGGACACAGCCTCGTCCACCCTTTCTCTCCTGGCCCAGGTCCCTGATGCATCTGCCACCATTTCTTTGGCCCCCAAGAGGACTTACTGTCTTACGAATGTCACCCCAGAAAGCGCCTCAGGCCACTCATACGGGCTGGGGAGGAGGGAAGGGGCTCCCACCCACAGCTGAGAGGATGTAAAGCTTGCTGAGGAAGGGGGAGAAACACGACCTCAAACAGTGTGAAGGTGACTTGAGTGGAAACATTTTGGTTTCCGTCTTGGCTGAGGCCACAGAACAAGAGATACCTCATGCTAAAGGTGGGCTGCAAGAACCCCAGGAAGGACTTGCAAAAAGTGGGGTAGAGGAAAATAAAGATCAAGGAGGAAGCCTGGAAGGGCTTTTGACTCTGAAGGGGGGGGGGGGGTCAGGGGGCAGAGCAGCCTCGGTCAGCCCCTCTTCCCCGGGAGGCACCAGGGTGTAAGCTTGCAGATCCTTCCTTGCGGTCCCCCGACTCCCACCTCCTCCAGGCTTGGCCAACGGTCTGGCTCAGGGCACGGGCTTCTCACTTGTGAAGCAGGTAGAGCCAGCTGCCTTGCTAGCATTCCAGGAATTGCTGGGATCACCTGCTGCCCCGGTGGAACGGTCCTAAGGGACAGCAGAGACTTGCTGGCTGAGGTCCAAACACTGATCTCCAGGCACCCCCAGCCAGCCCAGGCTCACCCTGAAATGTACCAGACAGGGGGCTCCACTCCTGGCCCCTCCCGGACTGCTGTCTGTTTCTGTTAACGGGGGAAGAGTTCACATCTCTCCGCCAGGTGTCCAAGCCCCTAGCTTCTCTTCCGGGGCTTAAAGAGCCTGCAGTCCCGTTGGGAGAGTGAACAGAGCTTCTGGGACAGGAAGAACCCTCCAAACCAGAGGGTCGCGTCCCCCACGGGGAAGCCTCCCCCAGAAAGTCCGGGTTCCTCACTCCTCCAGACCCACCCGGTCCCTTCCCCTCTTCCCCCTTTCCTCCGGGGCTGGGGGCGCAGGAAGCGCACTGAGGAAGCGTGCCCCCAAATGCTCTTGTATGACACATCCTCACAGCTATGGGCGTTTGGGGGGGACCTGGGGGAAGGGAAAGGCGTTGAGGGAGCAACTGGAACCTTTAAGTGTTGGTGAGGGGATGGGAACACCGAGCGACTCTCTCCTCCAACTTTTCAATAGCAGGACTTTGAGATTGGACCCCGCCTCCGAAAGTGCAGCCTGAAAGCCTGCCACGAGGTGGCAGCGTAGAGCTAAGAATCGAGTCATTGCGCGCGGTCCTCGTCTGCGGGACCGGCATCCCACCGCCCAGGGAACTTGTGATTCCAGCTCTGCCTTGTGCAAAGTGTCTGGGACTTCACACCCCGCGGCCTCTCCCTGTACAAGGGGAAATTACCCGGCATTTACTGAGCATTTTCAGTGTTCCAGACCCCGTGCTGGGCCCTGGGCAATCATGAGTCGTTAAATTGCAGCAGCCCCAGTGACCGTGGCATTTTGAACCTCGTTTTGTAGCCAAGGAAACTGAAGCTCCATGGAGGCTAAGTGGCTGCTCAGTGGCAGAGCCAGAATCCAAGACCAGCGGTCCGTATACAAAGTTAGTGTCTTCCCGGCCCATTGTGCTGCCTCCAAAAAACCTGAAATGACAGAGGCTTCTTGGCTCTTCCCCCCTTTGGGGGCAGAGGGAATGAACCTGAAGGCTGCCCAGGGGTGCAGAGGGATTCCCTGAAGACAACACCCCCGAACAGCAACAAAACCGTGCAAAACAAACAATGAGGTTGTATCTCACTTCAGCACTTTGTTTTATCTCCTGTGGTCTCAGCATCCCTGGCGTCCTTTCATTTTATGGAAGGGCTAGTTGAGATTCAGAGGGGTTAGTCCCCGGGGCAAATGCCCAGAGTCTCCTGGTCAGACTCAGGCCTCCCACCGAGGCCTCTAAGTCACAGCCTCGGTGCTGCTGTACGACAAACTAGAATTGCGTCCCTTGGTTGGTTAAGTCGGGGAGGGTATCACTGAGTCTGATTAGAACTTCGTTCCCTTGTCGGCTGGTGAGTTCAGACAGGAAGTTAGGGGCCAGGGAGAGGAGGAGGGAACCAGGGAAGGGATGGGAGGACTTCCTGGAAAAACTGGAGAAGTTGGGGGATCATGTCTCCAACAAGACTCCACTGAAAGAGGCTGGTGATCGGCACATCTGGGCTTGAACTCTGGTACCACTTTCCAGCTTCCCACGCTTTAGTTTTACTTTTTCTAAGACTGGGGGTGATTAATCATAGTCTGTATCTCAAGAGGTTTTCTCAGGATTAAATATAAAAAAAATACATTTAATCCCTTACACCCACTATGATGGCTCCTATCAAAAAAATGGGAAATAACTGGTGTTGATGGGGTTATGGAGAAATTGGAACCCTTGTGCCCTGTTGGCAGGAATGTTAAATGGGGCAGCGTTGATGGAAATTAGTATGGCGGTTTCTCAAAAAAATAAAAATAGGGGCTTCCCTGGCAGTGCAGTGGTTAGGACTTGGCGCTTTCACTGCCGGGGCCCCCAGTTCAGTCCCTGGTCAGGGAACTGAAATCCTGTAAGCCATGCAGCAAGGCAAAAAAAAAAAAAAAAAAGTAGAAATAGAATTGCTATGTGATCCAGCAATTCCACTTCTGGTTATATACCCAAAAGACTTGAAAGTAGGGTTTTGAAGAAACATTTGTACACCCATGTTAGCAGCAGAATTATTCATAAAAGCCAAAGCATGGAGGCAACCTAAGTATCCATCGAGAGATGAATGGATAAGCAAACTGTGGTCTATACAAACAAACAGAATATTATCCAGTCTTTAAAAGGCAGGACATTCTGACACATGCTGCTACAGGGATGAACCCTGAAGACATTATGTTAAGTAAAATAAACCAGTCACAAGAAGACAAGTACTGCATGATCCCCCTTACATGAGGTCCCTAGAATAGTCACATTCATAAAGCCAGAAACTGGAAGGGTAGTTGCTGGGGGCTGGGAGAAGGGCGGAGGGGGCGAGTTAGTGTTTAACGGGGACAGAGTTTCCGTTTGGCAAGATGAAAAGGGTATTCTATGGGTGGATGGTAGTGGTGGCTGCACAGCAACGTGAATGCGCCCAATGCCACTGAACTGGGCACTAAAAAATGGTTAAGGGGGTAACTTACATTTATGTAGATTTGACCACAATTTTAAAATATAAAAAATTAATAAAGATGATCACATTATGAATAAATAATGAAAAACTAAAGATAATTAGTATATATATATATAATTTTTTCTAAATGAGCCTCTGGGTGACTTGATCTAGAGCTGTTCGTCCTTCCCTTGCGTGCCTACAGATTCTTCAAGAGATGGGCGTCTATACCCCCTTCCTTGAGCTTGAATCTGAGTGGACTTGTGACTAGCTTGTCACCAAAACAATGTGACCGAAGAGACACAGAGTGACTTGCACATAGATCAGAAAAGTCCATTCAGCGTCTGCCTTGTTTGCTGGGTTATTTGTGTTTGGACCCCTGAGCTTCCAGGGAAGGAGTTGGAGCAGCCCCCGGGGCCACCATACTGTGAGGAAGCTAAGATGTCACAGATGGTCCACGTAGAGATGCTCTGGTCAGCAGCGCCAGCTCCGGTCCTGGCCTGGCGGTCCACACAGCAGGGAGCAGAGACAAGCCACCCCTCCGGGGCCCTAGCCAAATGCCTGACCCACAGAACCCAGGAGCATGTTAAAGGAGTTGTTTCTAGCTGCTAATTTCCTAAGTTGCTACTGCTACACAGCAATAGTTACTGGAACGTGTGTAATACATCCGGAAATGGGTGTTCCTTTGAAATATCTGCCTAGTAGCACCCTTCCCCTCTCCCCATCTACTCCTCCTGGACTCCCTCCCTCTCCCCTTCTACAGAGACACAAACAAGTCAATCTAAAATGTCTTCTGAGGGTGACCCCAGATTGGGTTACCAAGGAGTCTCGCAGGATCCTCTGCTGTGGAAATGTCCTCTGAGTTCACGCTTGAAAATGAAGTTAGGTCACCACCTTCATGGGAAAAGACACTTTGTAGGGAAGGTCGTCTGTCCATTCAGAGTCTGTCATCAGACGTTCTTTTCCCACTGGTGTCCCTTCTTGCTGCAGGGATGCTCTCTGGCCCTTAGGCTTTTCCAGGTTAAGCTCCACGGGACATGTGCTTCTAGCAGCTTCGCTCTGAGCATCGCTCAGTCTGTCAGGTAAGGGAGCAGACCCCAGCCCTTCCCTGGAAGCTTGCAGTTTCTCCAGGATGTGTGGGGGGCCACCACGGTTTGGCTGTGACTGTGCTGTCCCCGAAGGGCACAGACGAGGCATTATTGGGGGGGGCACGATTTCACTCCCCACCCTGCCTCACACCAACGGTTCATCTGGGCAAGTCACCTTGGCCCTGGGCCTCCCTCCTGTTTGCCGTGCGTGAGGTGACAAGCGCCAGCCCCCTCTCAGGGCCCGAGGTGTGCCATTCACTGGCCAGGTACGACTGGTTGACACGTGAGCTGCCGAAGGGGACAAGGCAGACCCAAACCCTGCCTTCCTGAAACTTAGGCGCTCATGGGGCAAGGCAGACATCTGAAACCAGCCAAGTATTTACAGGCAGGGAATTCCCAATAATCATAATTTTTAAATGCCAGATAAAATTTAGTGAAAATCTGGACTTCCCTGGGGGTCCAGTGGTTAGGACTGCGCGCTTCCACTGCAGGCGGCACGGGTTCGATCCCTGGTTGGGGAACTAAGATGCTGCATGCCTCACGGTGTGGCAAATAAAAATTATGATTATGAACAGTAAGAGAACCAGCCTGACCTGACCACGCAACTCTTCTGCCAAAATCAAAGCTCTGCCGGGGGACTTGACCCCTGTCACGTTGTCAGCAGTAGTATTTTATGACAAAGATTATCTGTTCTGGTAAGAATCCGGTGGTTTCTAAATGATCTGTGTCTCCTGAAAACCTGCTTTATGAACGCAGCCTGAGAGGGCATCCCACTGTCATCTGTGTGTCTGGACTCCTGCTCTGTGTAGCGGGCCAGAGACCACCTCTCAGCCCCCTTGACTTCTGCCACCCCGCCCCTGGGATGACAGAAGCGGTGCAGCCCAGCGGCCTCCTTACGGGGAGCCAGCCGTTCTGCATCTGAACCCCTCTCTCAATGGAAATCTTTCTGGAAGGAAGATTGAACTTCTCCCTAATTGCTATTAGCACCTCGTTATGAATGAAGCATCCCCCCAGCAGGTGTGATGCCCTCCCTGGGGCGGGCAGTTTTGAGGGCTCTAGAAATGCACTTTCCTGTAGGGTAGCCACTAGCTACCTGTGGCCGTTGAAGTTTAACTGTAAATTAATTGAAAATAAAGAAAAATGCCTTCTTCAGTCATAAATAGACACATTTCAACAACTCAAAAGCCACAGGTGAGTGGCTGTTGGGTTAGACAGCGCAGGGATGGAATATTGCTACTGGCACAGAAAGTTCTATTGGGAGTCCCTGATCACCTGCTGATTGAGCGTGGGATGCAGGGATGCAAAGATCCCCTTTCCCCGCCCCGCTCTCCAGCTCCTTCTCCTCCCAGGCTCACCCCTGCCTTGAAGGGACAGAGGCAGCTCTTTCAGCCAGAGTGGAATCCAACTCTTTCTAAGAGGGCTCCGTTGGCGCTTCGAGCCTATGGTTCTTTGCTCAGGAAGGCCGGTGCGTGGGAGGATGTTTTCCAGCATCCCCGGCCTCTGTCCACTGATGTCAGTAACCGTCCTCCCTCCCATTGTGACGACCAGAAAAACATCTCCAGACATTGCCAGATGTGCTCAGGAATGGGGTAGGGGTGGGGACCAGAACTGCTCTGACTGAGAACCACCGGTTTAACTATAAAGACCTACGCTAATCTCGAAGATGGAAGCATCCTCTGGGGAGGGGTACAGATTAGGCTGCTTCAGCCGTTAGCATCTCCCCAGAATTAATTGCTTAGTCAGAGCCTTGCCCCTTTTCCTAGTCAGGCCTTGAAGCCTTGAGGCCTTGAAGCAACGGGACCAAGAAAGCTCTGAGGGAGGAGAGACAGCAACAGAAGTGACCTAAGTTACTGACCTGCTTTGAGGCCTCAGGCTCAGTCTTGACGATTTACCTGGGTCCTGGTGGCCTGAGACCCCGATGCATACTTCGGGAGAGGATTCAATGCAGAAGGGCACCAGGGCTCCCAGCTATTTCCCCCTCAGGGGCTTATCAGGCAGATAAGCTCTGAATGTCGATCTTGGCTTCTTTCCTCCACCACAGCTGGCTCTGTTGCATCATATATATATATATATATATATATATATATATATATATATATATATATATATATATATATATATTCCTTTTTTTTTTTTTTTTTTTTTGCGATACACAGGCCTCTCACTGTTGTGGCCTCTCCTGTTGCGGAGCACAGGCTACGGATGCGCAGGCTCAGAGGCCATGACTCACGGGCCCAGCCGCTCCGCGGCATGTGGGATCTTCCCGGACCGGGACATGAACCCGTGTCCCCTGCATCGGCAGGCAGACTCTCAACCACTGCGCCACCAGGGAAGCCCTGCATCATATATTAAAACAGGAAAGGACTTCCATGGCGGTCCAGTGGTTAAGACTCTGTGCTTCCACTGCAGGGGGCACAGGTTCGAACCCTGGTCAGGGAACTAAGATCCTGCATACCTGGCAGTGCGGCCAAAAATGAATAAATAAAAATAAAATGGGAGAAATGGTTAATACGCACCCACAAGTAATCCCCAAGTGTCTACTTTCTGCATATGCAGAGCCATTGACGGCTGCCATCATCACAGATGGCCACAACAGGAGTGTCTGCAGTGAGCCACCCTTGCCCAGTGGCGGGTGAGTGAGGAATGGCCCCTGTACAGCCTAATAATTCACGGAGTAATTGGTCCTCTGGGAACTAAGCCCAAGAAATATATTTTTGCAGGTAACAGCAAATAAGAGCCGAAACTCAACAAAGATGAAGGCTGACTAAATCCCCCCCCCTCCCGCCACCACCCCCAGGAAAATTCACACGTTTTGACAAAGGCAATCTATAAGCCCACTAGGGACTCTGCAGTGCCTGAGATGGGATTGGAAATTGTATTCGTTGCCAGGCTTATAAAGCCCAGGGGAGCCCAAGGGAGCCAGAAACCTGCCCTACCCCACAGATGACTCAAAAGGCAGAGGTTACCCCATTCTTCTGCTCCAAGTTGGAGGGGGCCTAGACCTGCTGGAACTTCGGGGTTTCTTCAAAGTCTGTGTGAATTTTCCAGCTGGTGTGTGATGGGCGGAAACTGGGGAGGGTATTTGGAGTAACTTCCCTCATCTGGTTCCCTGTCAAACTCCTATTCATCCTTCAAAACCCTGCCTCTGACTCACCTCCTCTGTGCAGCCCTCCCTGGATCCCCCCACGATTCCCCCAAACATGGCTAGGACCAGAAATGAACTTTTCCAGAAAAGTCTGGTAATGGCAGGAGGGAATTACCATGCAGGAGAGAAAAGCCTCAAATAGGGCTGGAGCACCCCTGCTGGGCAGACATCTGGCTGTGCAGCCCCACCCATCAGCCCGAGGGGCGCTCTCCAGGTCTGCTACGAAGGTCCTCCCCCAGGATCCAGCCCAGCCCTCTCCGGGCCCCTTGAGGCCAGAAAGGATCCCTCCCTCACCTGGTTATGGGCTCTCCTCCCTGGTCAACAAGATCACATGCTCAGAAGCAAATCTGCTCCCAGCGAGGACAACCACTGACAGTTGCCAACAGGACGATTCAGCCCCTGAGTGCAAACTTTCAGAACAGGAGTAGAATATCTGGCTTTAATTTCACAGTGTTTTCCCCAGTCTTTTCCCAATTAGGAACCAGAAGCTGCCAGAGGCTTACAGGGGGAACTTAGCCTCCACACCTTCAAAACTGTAGGTGTGAGCACGTGTGGCCACTCGGTCCCCTTGGGGGCACGGCCTGGGCTGTTACAACGGCAGGCTGTTATAATTCCTCAGCCAAGTGCCGAGTCTCCTGAGGGCGGGACAAGACTAACTCATGTCTGTGTGTTTGCCAGGCTCTGTCCTAAGCACGCTGCTTGTGTTCACTCGAGTTCATCAGCACAGCCCTACAGGCAGGTGCCAATGTCTCCATTTACCGATGGGGAAACTGGGGCAGAGAGAGGCTGAGTAGCCCATCCAAGCTCACAGAGTCGGCATGTGGCCGGGACTTGGGCCCAGAGGTCATGCATTGAACAACTACACCTGCCCCTGCCCTCCAGAAAAGTGCAATTTGCCTTTACTTTGGCCTTTGTAGAATCTAGGACAGCCTGGCTGGGGCTTGGAAATGGGGGGCCCAGTTTCCACTGGGCCACTCTGAAGAACACTAGGGTCTCCGCCAGTGACCCCCAGACTCTCACTGTACACCCTTCCGTGTGCCAGGCTGGGCCCCAGGGTGGATGTGAAGGCAGGCACAGGTGTGTCAGAGCAGATGCTGGCCTTCCAGCAAGGAAGCGACCATGACCTGAGGGCTGTGGGGTGACAAGGTCCCCAGGCTCTCCAGCATTCTGAGGGGTCTGGTGGGCTGATCCTCAGGACAGTGAGTACAGGCAGCCCAGCTGAGGGGGAGGTGAGGGGCCCGAAGGATCTGCAGGTATTCTGGGGTCAGACACCTGGCTTTTTCATTCCAAGCCTCTGAGAGGCTAGAAAAGGATGAGTAGAACAGGGGCACCTCAACCTCTCCGATGGGCAGCTTCCCCCCCGGACGGTAGGCCTTCCACTCCCTCACAGGGCAGCAAGGAGCATCGAAGGAGGTGATGGACACAGGGAACTAGCTCTGTTCCTGGTGCCAGGGGGGTTATGGGTTCAGCCACTGCATTTTGAAAACTCTAGCCTAGTGAATTTGGAAAGCTCTACCTTCTTTCTTAACCTTTGGGTGGGCCCTGTGGAGTGGCGCTGAGGAGGAGAGGGTGTGAGAAGGAGCCCGGGGGCCCAGGTCCTCTAGTCTGCCTGTCCAGCTGCTCTCGGCCTCCCTCTGCAAGGACTAATGGCGCTCCCAGCCCTTGGGCCTGCCGTTGCTGTGCGCTGGCCACCAGGGGCTGCCGCCTCTCCCAGCACTTGCCCAGTTCCAAGGCCACTGTCATCTAATCCCAGCCCCATGCCAGGAGCAAGGGGGGAATTAGAATTATTGGGAGGAAAGGAAACCCAGTGAGTCTGCTGCCCAAGGTCAATGCCGCGCCTGGGGTCACCTGGATCCTCACATCCTTTAATATCACAAATCAAACCCTGTTATTCTGCTTGTGCTTAAAGTTCTTCGGGGGTCTCCCGTTGCTCTTGGGGTCCATTTCAAAACCCGTGGGATCCAGGGCCTGCCTACCCTCAAGTCTCATTCCTCTCCCCACACTGTGGTCCTTCCTACTCTGGGGTGTCTGCTTGGAACACTCCATCCCCCCACTGTTACACCCCACCGCACCCTGCACACACACACCTGTATTTGTTTAATCCCAAACTGGGCTGTATCCCAAGCCCAGCCCAGTGCCTGGCGTTGGGAAAGCACTCGGTAATTATTTTATGAATGAACGTCTTGATTAATGGGTGGATTTGTGAAGGAAGGGAAATAAGACCTGAAATTAACTACTTTGGCCTAAAGCCATTGTTACCGCTCCCCCAGGCTCCTCACCGGCCACATCCTCTCACCCACCAGCGGATTCACATGCGCATTCTCGCTGGACACCTGCCACTTCCAAAGCCACAGAAATGACAAAACCAAACCCAAAGGCATGTCAAAACCCCAGCAGGTCAATTAGCAAAACAAAGGGTTTTTTCATTAAGTACCCAAAGCTTTGGGTTCCTGTTCTAATCCGCATCTCAGATGTCGCCCTGCCCCCAAAGCCGTTCTGGACCTTGGAAGCCTGAGCATCCGATTGGTGGGAGGGAGAGGAAGAAGCTCTGGGAAGCGTGGCCACTGGGAGCTGTTGCCCAATAGCGCTCCAGAAAGGATGCGCCAGCACCCAGTCCCAACCCGCCTCAAACGAGTAACGAAGGCCAATTCATTGTTGGTGGAAGTTGAAAAGCCCTTCGGAATTACTTTTCAAAACTTGATATGCCACCTGACCCAGCCATTCTACCCTGAGTTTTCTATCCCTAACTATTTTTCCACTTCCGTGCAAAGATCTGTGCACCGGAATATTCTTCATGACATTCTCCGTTATCGTGAAAAGGGAAACAACCTATCTGGCCACCAACAGCGGAAGGATCCAGCACATCGTGTGCCTGCTCACTGTGGGGCACTGGGAAGCTCTTAGGACAAGGGGTCCAGAAAAAGTTGAAGGGAAAAAGCACATTTCAGAACAATATTTATAGTATCATCCAGTTTATGTCTATCATATTTGAAAGAGTGGGTCATTCTAGGACGTGAAAAGGAGTTGATGGGCCATGGGGTCACAAGGAAAGGACGGCTTCCAGGAGGGACAAACATTCAGCTACCGCTAGGAGGACGAAAAGGGAAGAGCAGACAAGAGGGTGCCCAGCCGTGAGCATGGAGGTGTGATGGCTCCGAGCTGGGCTGTGGGCCCGGGCAGTAAGGCAGGGTCCTTGCTGGGGGGGGGGGGGGCGGTGCAGATGGTACCCAGGCAGTAGAGGAGGGCGGCAGGCTGCTGGCATCACCCAGGACCTATGTGTCCTGAGAGCAGGAGAGATGACAGGGTGAAAGGTGGAATTGCTAGTGTAGCTGAAACATGATCCTCTCCCTCTCATAGGAAGGGGAAATGCTCAGATGCAACCTGAAGCTGTGGCAGAAGCGGGCTGGAAAGGCGGCAGGAGCTGTCGGGCGGGGCTGGGGTGGGGGGAGTGCTAGACAGGGTCCTGCAAGGGGCACTGGCCTCTGCTGCTGGGCGGGAGGATGTCCCTGACCCCTGGGCTTGCAGTCAGGTCTGCACTGCGGGGGCATCTGTGGGTGGACTCGGCAGGCAGGTGGGAGAAGAGGACACGCAGGGATTGGGGGAGACAGGAGGTGGCGCTCTTCTCCCGGGACCCTTAACTCCTGACTGGAGCCCGCATGATCTTGGTAGTGATCTGCTCCTAGCCTCCGGCTGACTCGTTGCTTCCTCCTCCAGAAAGAGAAAAAGCTTCCCCATTCAGACTCAGTAACAGGACGTCCTGTTTTCAGGGAAAATGCGGGGAGCAGACCCTTTGTTATGTCGTAGCAGTCACTGAAACCACCAACTCCTGTCACTTTAGAGCACCTCTCTGAAGACCAATGCAGGTGAACTTGGTCGGGATTGATTGACATTGAACTTGCCCCAAAGGAAAACAGTAAGGATGTTATCCCTGTATGCTCCACATTCCCAGACAGTGGAAGAGTTTTTTACAATGAGCGCAGATCACTTTTATAATCCAAAATACAGAAAAAAAAAAAAAATTACTGACCTGAGCAACTGTTTCAGCACCACCTTTCTAGTTTTTGGTCCATGGGTGGGACCCCAAGGCCCTGGCTGATGCCAGGATGGCTGAAGACAGGTAGACTTCTGCCCCACAGAATGCAATTCGCTCTCATTGCCTTTGCATTTATGTGCTTCATAGAATTTGGGATTTGCAGGAGTTATGGCAGTAATTTCTTAGTCCGACACAGACACAAGATCATAATCATAATAGGTGATTTTTTATAAAGGATGAGACTGTGTACCAGGCTCTGGGCTGGGCACTGTGTGGGGGGTGGGGGTGGGGTTCCCTCTTTTCACCCTCACAGCCATCCTTTGCAGTAAGTACTGTGATCTGCCCATTTGACAGATGAAAAAGCTGCGGCACAGTGAGATATTGCCACTAAAAGTCTCTGAACTTATTTTTAAAACAAACGAAAGTTGCAAAAGGAAAAAGGAACCTAACACTGCTGGTGGGAATGTAAATTAGTGTAGCCACTATGGAAAACAGTATGGAGGTTCCTCAGAAAACTAAAAATAGAATTACTTTATGACCCAGCAGTCCCACTCCTGGGCAAATATCTGTAGAAAACCATAATTGGAAAAGATACATGCACCCCAATGTTCATAGCAGGACTATTTACAACAGCCAAGACATGGAAATAACCTAAATGTCCATCAACAGATGAATGGATAAGGAAGATGTGGCACATATATACAATGGAATACCACTCAGCCATAAAAAAGAATGAAATAATGCCATTTGCAGCAACATGGATGGCCCTAGAGATTATCATACTAAGTGAAGTAAGTCAGACAAAGACAAATATCATATGATATCTCTAATATGTGGAATGTAAAAAAATGACACAAATGAATTTATTTACAAAACAGAAATAGAAGACATAGAAAATAACATGGTTACCAAAGGGGAAAGGGGGAGGGATAAATTAGGCGTTTGCGATTAACATATACACACTACTATATATAAAATAGATGGGGCTTCCCTGGTGGCGCAGTGGTTGAGAATCACCTGCCGATGCAGGGGACACGGGTTCGTGCCCCAGTCCGGGAAGATCCCACATGACGCGGAGCGGCTGGGCCCGTGAGCCATGGCCGCTGAGCCTGCGCATCTGGAGCCTGTGCTCCGCAACGGGAAAGGCCACAACAGTGAGAGGCCCGCGTAGCGCCAAAAAAAAAATAGATGAACAACGAGAACCTACTGTATAGCATAGGAAACTATATTCAATATCTTGTAATAACCTATAATGGAAAAGAATTTGAAAAAGAATATATATTTATGTATAACTGAATCACTTTGCTGTACACCTGAAACTAGCACAACATTGTAAATCAACTGTACTTCAACTTTTTTTAAATGGTTAAAAAAAAACCCTCTAAGCGTATCAACCAATATCAACCAATACGGTATTGATCTGATGCTGAGTACTTAGGATCTGTGTTGATATCTTTTAGTCAGTCATGTGTTTCTTTTGAAAATTGTTTAAGACAATGGTTTTCAAAATGTGGTCCCCAGACAAGCATCACATCATTACTGTCACTAGGGAACTTGGAAATGCACATTCTCTGGCCCCGCCCCAGATGGACGGAAGCAGAAACTCTGTGGGTGGCGTCCAGCAAGCTGTGTTTTAACAAGCCCTCCAGGGGATTCGGATGCACCCAAAATTTGAGAACCTTGGTTTAGGCTTGAATTTAAAAGACAGTAAACCATTCATTGTCCCTGACTGAATTCTCATGGGATCTCTCAGAGCTAAGTAATTCCTCCAAACACTTGGAGCTAGAGATTAGTTCCATGCTTCTCACACTTGAAGATGCACAGAAACCTCTGCGGGGCTAGCTGGGCCCCACCCCCAGAGACTCTGATTCAGCAGGTCTGGGGTGGGGCCTGAGAATTTGCATTCCTGACGAGTTCCCAGGCCCTGCAGGTGCTGCTGATGGGGGGGGAGGGGGCAGGGGGAACACACGGAGGACGACTGAAGGAGTGAGTGCCCAGGGAGGACCTTGGCAAATTCAGACAGATCTCTTTTTACTTTTTTTTTTTTTTTTTTTTTTTTTTTGCGGTACGCGGGCCTCTTAGTGTTGTGGCCTCTCCCGTTGCGGAGCACAGGCTCCGGACGCGCAAGCTCAGCGGCCATGGCTCACGGGCCCAGCCGCTCCGCGGCATGTGGGATCTTCCCGGATCGGGGCACGAACCCGCATCCCCTGCATTGGCAGGCGGACTCTCAACCACTGTGCCACCAGGGAAGCCCCCTTTTTACTTTTTGAATTAATAAACTGAGATTTCTAACTGTGAGACTGCTGCAAAATAAGATCTGATTCAGGCACATCCAGCTAGAAGTGCATCCGGGACACAAAGTGAAGGGTCGGGAGGTTCCTTCTCTGCAGGCTCCTTTTTGACAGCCCTGCATGTCCCTTTGAGGCTGGCTTCCCTGCCCATCTCAGACTCCCTTGGGGGAGGGAAGGCATATCCGGGAGACTGTTCTCTGGTGCAAAGGGCCGGGGGAAGATGGTTTAGGGGACTGTTGTGGAGCATCTGCGAACAGCCGGGAAATAACAGGTCCACACGGGCCTTCCTAGTCACTCCTGCACACAGACTGCAGCTGAAAAGCAGATAGAAATGCCTCCTTCCTGCAGGAAGGGCCACGCAGGATCCTCCCGTGGGATACAGGAGTGTGCCGAGGACAGCGCCTAAATGACTTGCTAAGATCGCACAGCGGGGCCTGTGCTGAGTAGGCCTAGGAGTCAAGAGAAGAGTGATGTGAAAAGAGAAGAGCCATGCATGGAAGACCTACGAGGTGTTAGATGCTGAGACCTTGGTCCTATCTTTGAGGAAGACCAGAACTGAGGTTGCTGCATGGCTGTGTATCACAGGTGATGGAACAGAGGTCAGCATACAGAAGGGGGCCTAAGGCGGGGGGTGGGCAGTGGGCAGGGGACACAGGCCTCTTGGAAACAACGCAGCTGAGCCTGGTTAGATGAAGAGGACAGAGCAGGGGGTGATAAACAGGACAGGTGCCCTGATGGGATCTTGATCCTCTGAGAGGATCACAGCATTTTCCGTGGCTGGAGGAGAGTGGGCGGTGGAGCCACTGGCTCTTGCACTGATGCTGTGGGGCCTGGACCAACACAGGGCTGGGCAGTCCGAGAGGATGGCTGACACAGGAGTGATGCTCATAGAACAGGAGGGAAGGGGGCAGCACAACTTCTAAAAGAATGACATAGCCGTTGATGACATGACAAAGACTAGTTAGAACCAATTAGATCCAAGATGGCGGAGGGTCAGCTTCCAGTAGACCTTGAGCCTCATTATAAGCTCATTGTAATGCATTAGCTAAATGACACACCCACGGGCGCCACGACAGTTCCGAGGCCAAACACAAAGGGCCAAAAAGTGGGCGGTGGCCACATTCCTGGAAATCTCCACCCCTTCCCAAAAATAGCTGGACAAATCCTGCCACGCATTAGCCTATGAAATTACGCAGCCCATAAAAACTAACCACCCTATGTTTTGGGGTCTCTTGCCTTCTGAGATGGCCCACCCTCTGTCTGTGGAGTGTGTTTCTCTCTAAATAAATCCACTTCTTACTATCACTTTGCCTCTCAAGGAATTCTTTCTGTGCTGAGACATAAAGAACCTGAGCTTCAGTAATTTCTGAGACCATGTGTGTGATCTCAATTAAAAGACAGTGGGTTCAAGTTCCAATCTGGGTTGTGTCATTTCACTTAGGGGGAAAAGGCTGAAGGACTTGGGAATTAATTGGATGTGGAGCAGGGAGGAAAGGAGGGGCATCAGGGGAAGTCTTGGATCCACTAATCATTCTGTGGCTACTTATTAAGCTCCTGCTGCATACTAGACCCTGGATGACAGCACTGGATTTCTACACTGGAAGATTCCAGAACTGCAGTCTGGTCCAGGGATGTGGCTAGGGGACTCATCTTCAAGCAAACACAGTTTTATTTGAATATCCTGTTTATTTGGGGTTGGAAAGAGTGCAGGTAACGAAGATAGCAGACGTCTAGACTCTCCCAAATCAACCCAAGTAGGACCTCCACTAGGTCCTAGGGATTCCAAGAAGATTGAAATGTTCTCCCTGCCCTTAACAGCCTCACAGTTTAGTAAGAGAGAAGTACCAACAGATAATTAAAATGTAATGTGTCGAGTATGTCCAAGAGACACACACATCACGGCAGGAGAGCCTGTTGGAGAGTTAGCTAATCCACTGGGAGAGGAAGAGTGATCCAAGAAGACTTCCTGGAGGAAGTGACACTGGAGTTAGTTTTACAGCTTTCTGCTCAGGGCCTCCAGGTGTGGGGCTTGGCTGAGGGTGGGCCATTCACTGAGGTGGAGAATGCCGAAAGAGGAGCAGGTTGGGGAGAAGGGTGTCAAGTTCAGGTACGGACAGGTTGAATCTGAGGCTGCTGTGGAACTCCAAGAAGTGATGCCCAGGAGGTATTGGATACATGGGTCTGGACTGCCACTGTTCCCATTTTATAGATGGGAAAGTTCAGGCTCAGAATGGTTAGGGACACTGCTGACAGTGACACGGCTGGATAATGGCAGACTTGGGCTTCAAATCCAAGCAGAGTGGCGCCGAAGGCCAGGCAGCTGTGCTGTGGCCCTGCGGGGGTCACCCTCGACAAACGCTTGGTGGCCTAATCAGCTGACCCATGGGTCTGGAAAGGCCTTTCAGAGAGTTTCTGAAGATGATCAACAGAAGGGAGAGGAGTTAATTGATCAGAACCAGAGGGCAAAAAAAAATACTCCTATTAGAATGAGCTCACACTCTCTTGTCTGATTCCTTTCGATGGTGAGATAAGAAGGAAAATGGCAGAATTTCAAGTTCCACCCAAACCACCAGGAATCCTTCCCAGTACCCAGCAGCCACAGCCTTCGCCCCCCACGTCGCCCGCCCACCAGCACTGCACCTTCAGGGCGCCCCCAGCCCCACCCTCTGTGCCGTGAGCGAGAGCCAGCAGCACCTCAGAGAAAGGCCCAGGAGGCTCTCCCAACCAGCTGCACCGGAGGAGGTGGGCGGAGAGCTTTGCGTCGCCCCGTCACTTCCGTTTGGAGGAGAGGGAAACTGAGGCCCGCATCACGGGGACTTGGGTCCCCAGCCAACATGGCTCCGGTTATGGGCGTATGTGACTGGCACATACGCCCATAACTGGAGCCATGCGGTCCAGCGAGAAGGGCGATTCAGGAGGCGGGCGCAGTCTTAGTCAGGACCTTGGCCAGGTCACGTGGACTGAATGATCCCCTCTCAGAGAACGTTTAGCTTCCCCCCAATTAACATTAAATTTCCTTTTTTTTTTTGTTTTTTGGCCACACCGTGTGGCACGTGGGATCCTCGTTCCCCGACCAGGGATCTAACCCGTACCCCCTGCAGTGGAGGCACAGATTCTTAACCACTGGACCGCCAGGGAAGTCCCGACGTTAAATTTTTAACAAAAACCAAATTGTTCTTTTCCCCACTACCGCACTATGAGATTTTTTTCGCCTCCATTTTTGCTGGTGGTCTCGGTCTTATTAAACAGTAGTGCTCTCAGGGGACCCTGTTTGGGGCTGGCATGTGGGCCACTCACCCCTTGTGTTCAGGAAGGCTGCTTTCTTTACAGGACGCAGCTTTACAGGAAGCTCTTGGGAGCTCCTGCTCTATGCACTTGCCAAACACAGAGCCCTCATCCTACCACAGTCAGGGCAGGGTGGCCAGCGTCCAGCAACCAGGTTGCAAAGGGAGGGTTGGGGATGAGCAATTGCCTTGACAACGGGAGCCCGTTACCCATGCTCACATCCTCTATCTGACAACGCACGGCATCACCCTGAGCATCCCCAGATCCTGATTCAGAGGCCGGGCAGGGGCTTTGGGTTGGCCCCTGCCCCCCAAGTCCCCAGGGTTATTTTAACGTGCTCCCCTTGGCACCCTCCTGCCCTGTGAGACCAGCCTCCCTTGCTCTCCCCTGTCCCTTAGCTTGGGTTCCTGACCCTGAGATGAAGCTGCAAGTGCAAATACTTTACCTGGCACGTCTAGAAAACACCAGCACGGGGGAGGTTTTCCTATGCCAGAGCTGCCATAACAAAGTACCACAAACTGGGAGGTTAAAACAATAGGAATGTGTGGGCTCACGGTTTTGGAGGCCAGAAGTCCAAAATCAAGGTGTCGGCAGGGTGGGTCCCTTCTGAGGGCTAAGCTTCTGGTGGTTTGCTGGCAGTCTATGGCAGCCCTTGGCTTGTGGGAACATCGCCCCCATCTCGGCCTTCACCCTCACATGGTGTTTCTCCTGTGTGTGTGTGTGTCTCTGTCCAAATTCCCCCTTTTTATAAAGACACAGTCATATTGGATTAGGGCCCATATAAATGACCTCATCTTAACTAATTACATCTGCAGCAACCCTATTCCAAGTAAGGTCCCATTCTGAGGGACTGGGGGTTGGGACTTCAACATGTGAGTTTTGTGGGGGGAAATAAGTCAGCCCATAACAGGGAAGGAGACGTGAAATGGGGGAGGGAAGGAAGCCGACACAGAGCGTACTGTCCCGCAGTTTTCCACTGTGGGCAGCTAGTAGCCTGTGGGGACTCGGGAGGCGGTGTGGATCCCAGGCGTGCGGGTGCTGAGGGACTCACACACCAGCTCGCATTTATCCTTGGTGGAGGCTGCTCCCAAGGGACAGAATTCCTGGGGGTTTCCAGCTGCTGTGCAAGCAGAGGTCCCCAGTGTCCAGACGGACCCCCAGGCCGAGAGTCAGGGGTGCTGGACATCAGGCTGAGGGGGGCGTGCCCCAGATGGGGAGGGTGAAGGGATGCACTGACATGTCCCCACCCCTGCCCCAACTCCCAAAGCCTTCCTGGTCACCAAGTCCGTGAACACAACTTAGGGGCCTGGACGGTCACACTTGGTCCTCAGCAGCATCACCAGGAGCTGATGCATAGCCACCATCTACTACGGCCAGAGCCAGTGCTCACATTTCTTCGAGGGAAACCACACTGGGTGTTACGGGGGAGGGGCCGTGGTGAAGGCTGACACCGACTCACCAAGCCTTGTTCTTACTACACGTCAGCCCGGTCCGGCCTCACTCCCTGGACGCCCCATCCTGGCCGCGCCTGCCATGTGCCTCGGGAAGGCAGGCAGGGGAGGCACCGGAGGGGCCCCGTCTTCCAGATGAGGCTCCCCGGGCAGCAGGCAGCGGACCAGGCCCCAGGCCCCGGGGTGCCGCCATCTCATTCGAGCTCCATCCTGGCATCAGCCTGTGCTGGACCCATGCCCACCAGAGCAGAAGCAGGGCGGGGAAACTGAGGCACCGCTGCAGAGACGATCCCGTTCCAGTTCTACCCATTCATTCTAGATGTGGAAACAGAGGCCCTCGGAGAGAAGAAAACTTCTCACACTGACTCCATCGTGAGTTATGAATGCCGTAGCTAATAATCAAACCCTTCAGATCTACTGAACTGGCCCCGGCATATTAAGTGCTCGTTAGAAATGTTCTGATTTTATCATCATGGCAACCCGTAGGTAAGTGTTATTTACTGTCTCTGTGTGACAGATGTGGAAACCGAGGCCCAGATGAACTTGGCCAAGTGTGGCTCTGAGCTTCTGGGGGGATTTCACTCTGCGGACAGGGCCACCCCAGGATGAGCCATGCTGCTCTGGCACGGTGGGGAGCCCCAGACCACGCCGGCTTCCCACATTCCACCTTGGCTCGGACCCAGCAATGGGAACAGACAGGGAGCACCCCGGGGCCTGTCTGCCGCGGGATCAAAGCACCAGGGTGGGAGGCTGCAGGCGCTGGCGTGCAGATCAGAGCAGGGTGGCGGCCTCTGGGCCAGGGAGGCCCCAAAGCGGCCGGCAGAGAGCCTCGCCCACGCCAGGCCCCTATCTCACTCGGTCCCCCAGGAGAGGGCCTGGGAGGAGACAGGGAGGCCACAGCAGGCCTCTTCCAGGAGTTCTGCTTGCCCAGTGGAAACCCAGCTCCCAAGCTTCTAACTGAACCCTGCCCCACGCCCTTCTGGGCGGCCAGCAAAGTGTGGCAGCACGCACGCATGCGTCCACGAGCAAACGCTGACCTCTCCTTGAAATGCAGCTGCGGGAAACAAAAGCACAGCCGGACACCTGCAGTCAGAGATCACTGGCCCCTCTGGCCTCGCTCTCCCGGTGTCCCCTCACCACCCACACCCCAACAGTCACCTGGTGAAGGAGGCTAGGGGTCTGTGCTTTTCTAAAAACTTTGTTTCATTTTTTCCGAGTTTTATTGAGACACATGACATTGTATTAGTTTCAGGGGTACTACACGATGATTTGATACATGTAGATGTTGCAAAACTGATCCCCACGATAAGTTTAGCTAACATCCATCACCTCGCAGAGTCACAGGATAGCTTTTCTTGTGATGAGAACTTTTAAGATCTACTCTCTTATCAACTTTCAAATATACAATACAGTCTTGTTAACTATGGTCACCATGCGGCACTTTACATCCCCTGCTGTACAGGACTTCTTATCTCATAAGTGGAAGTTTGTACCTCTTGACCACCCATCTCACCTGGTCCCCACTGCCCACCTCTGGCAACCACCAATCTGTTCTCTGTTTCCAAGAGTTCACTTTTTTGAGATTCTACATATAAGTGAGATCATGCAGTATTTGTCTTTCTCTGTCTGACTTATTTCACTAAGCATAATGCCCTCAAGATCTATCCATGTTGTCACTAATGGCCGGATTGCCTTTTGATGGCTGAATAATATTCCATTATATCTATAAATATCACATTTATATATGTGAGTATATACATATACACACACATATCTATCTATCACATTTTCATTATCCATTCATCCATTGATGGTCACTTAGGTTGCTTCCATGTCTTGGCTATTGTGAATAGTGCTGCCATGAACACTGGGGTTGTTTCCATGTCTTAACTATTGTGAATAACATGGCAATGAACAGGAGGGTGCAGGCATCTCGTCCACATAGTGTTTTTCTGTTTCCTTAAGATGTATTCCCAGAGATGGGATTGCTGGGTCATATGGTAGTCTGGAATTTTTTGAGGAACCTCCATGGGATCCTCTGCTTCGCAGCAGGGAAAGAACTCTTTCCTCTATAACATTCAGGGCCAATAAAGTACACGTGCCAAACAGAGCGTCAGAGCAGAAGGGGCTAAGAGATTACCCCTGCCCCGAGTGGAAGGAGGGGTCCAAGGCCACATGGACACCCAGTGGTAGAACCAGGTCTGGCCACCATGTCCTGACCCCAGCCCGTACTCTGTCCATGCCTGCATTTGTTTTCTACTACTGCCACGACAAATCGTCACAAACTTAGTTCTTAGAAGGACACAAGTTTATTATCTCACCATTTTGTAGACCAGAAGTCGAGGACAGGTCTCATCAGATGATGGAATTTTTTTTTTTTTTTTTGCAGTACACGGGCCTCTCACTGTTGTGGCCTCTTGTGTTGCGGAGCACAGGCTCCGGACGCGCAGGCTCAGCGGCCATGGCTCACGGACCCAGCCACTCCGCGGCATGTGGGTTCTTCCTGGACCAGGGCATGTTTCATCAGATGAAAATCAAAAAGACAGCAGGGTGGCATCCCATCCTGGCAGGTCCAGGGGAGAATCTGTTCGCTGCTCATTCAGGCTGTTGGTGGAACTCAGTTCCTTGTGGTTGTAGGACTAGGGTCCCCGTTTTCCTGCTGGCTGAGAACTGAGAGCAGTTTCTATCAGACTCCTTGCCTCGTGGCACCCTTCCTGTGATTTCACAGCCAGCCACGGCCAGTGGACCCCTGCTCGGTGCATCTCTCTGACCCACTCATTGGCCTCCTCTTCCCCTTGGAAGGACTCACGTGTTGAGGCTGGGGCCACCTGGATAATAATGCAGGGGAATCTCCCCATCTCAAGGCCCTTAACTTAACCATTGCTGCAAAGTCTCTGTTGCCACGTAAGGTGACATAATCACAGGTCCAGGGTATTAAGACGTGGATATCTTTGGGGAGGGGCATTATTCTATCTACTGCATCACCCTGCTCACTTTCAAGGGGACCAAAAACATAAAAAAGACGAAAAAAGAGTGGACCGCCAGCCTCGCCAAGCAGTTTCCTGCAGCCACACCGGACAGGCAGAGTACACGGTGGGGGGGCGCTGGGGGGGAAAGAGCTGTCACTCAGCCACCCAAGCCAGGCTCCGCCCACATGTGCCCGCCCTCCCCACTTTCCCCACCTGCTAGCCTGCTTGCTGTGATCCAGCGAATGGGCTTTTCCATCACGAAAGAACTACATGAGCATGAAAGTTTGGAAAATACAAAACAAGTACAAGAAAAAACAGTCCCCCAAATAACCACGGTTAACAAGCTGCTTACTAAGTCCAGCCTTTTATACTAACCATGGGGTGACACTTTAAGACTAGAGTTATAATCATATTATACAAATAAAATTGTATTTTGCTTTTTTCACACAGCATTCTCTTAGCTGTATCTTTGCCACATTGAAATAAACTATTTGCAAAACCTTTTCCATTGCCTACCTAATATTCCATTATGTGGATGAACAGACTACAGCTTACTTAATGATCCCCCCCAATGTGGGACATTTAGGTTGTGGTCATTATAAATGACATTTTGATGAACACCTTTTGCATAAAGCCTCCCCCAGATCTGAGAAGCATTTTCCAAAAGAAGGGTTGTTGGGTCTGAGAGCATGAGCCCACTTAAATGTTTAAAATGAGCTGGGCTTGGGGAATTCCCTGACGGTCCAGCGGTTAGGACTGGTGCGCTTTCACTGCCAGGGTCCAGGTTCAATCCCTGGTCCAGGAAATAAGATCCTGCAAGCTGCACGGCACGCCCCCCCACCCCCAAAAAAAGAGCTGAGCTGAATTAAACGCCCTCAAATTTTTCTTTTGTTTCTCTCTCCCTCTTCCACAAGCATCGCTGCTAAGCCATATCTCTCCAGTTTTTCTTCACGGGATGGGTTTTCTGAAGCTCAAAAATCTAAGATCACATTTCGCCAGTTTCTTCTCCTTCTTCCAGGGTGGTGAGGTCTTATCTTTTCAAATTCTGATCCTGCATATTTCAATATGTATGTCTAAAATATAAGGACTCTTAAAAAAATAACCCAATACATTATCACCTCCAAAGAATCAATAATAATTTCTTATATTAATAATTCTACCACCAGGGCTCAAATTTTCCCTATTGTCTTACTTTTAGCCCTTTTGGTTTGATATTAGTTCAAATCAGGGTTCACATAAGGTTCATCATTGCAACTGGATGTTATGTCTCTAAAATCTTTTCTAATTTATAGCTCCTTCTCCAACTTCCTTGCAATTGTTTTTTCTTCCTTGCAATTTATTTGTTGAAGAAACTGCATCGTTTGTCCTGCAGTTTCCCGTGGTCTGGATTGCATCTCATTGGTGGTGTTTAGAATGTACCTCTGTCCCCTACATTTCTGCTAAATCACAGTTAGATTCAGACGTTTGATCAGACATAGGTTTGATATTTTTTTAGCAAGAGTACTTCATAGGTAAGACTGTCTATTTTTTTCAGGAAGTACAAGGTGTTTACTGTTGGGATGTCTTTCTTTTTGCCATGCATCAATTCACTAGGGGGTATGAAATAGTGATATCCTGATTATGCCACTCCTTCCTTGTTTATCAGGCTGGAATGCTCCTAAAAAGAGAAACTTCATATATATATGTATATTCAATCTGTCCTCACATGGAGATATTTGGATTGTTTCCAATATTTTGATATTATGAGTAATGCTGCTAGTAATAGTCTTCTGCATATGCCGTTTTGTACTGTGCCTGAGATAGATGCCTGAAAGTAAGATGTATAGGTCAAAGGGGTAAACGCATATGAGATTTTGCTAGATATTCCAAATTTCCCTCCGTCAGAGTAGTCCATTTTGCATTTCCATAAGAGTGCCTATTTCTCTACAGTAGAGCCTCACTGACAGAATAAGATGTCAAACTTTGGGTCTTTGCCAGTCTGATAGGTGAGAAACAGTCCCTTGTCTAGTTTTAATTTCTAGTTATCCCAGTACAGCTTATGAGAAAGCACCTCTTTCACCCACTCATTCCTGATGCTACCTTTATCGAAACTGAAATTTCCATACGCAATCAGGTCTGTTTCTGGATTTTGTATTCCATCCCATTGGTTTATCTTTTTATCCACTCATCGATACCAAATTGTTTTAATTATAGATACTTTTTAAAAGTTGAAGTATAGTTGATTTACAATGTCATGTTAGTTTCAGGTGTACAGCATAGTGATTCAGTTATACATATATCTATTCTTTTTCACATTCTTTTCCCTTATAGATTATTACAAAATATTGAGTATAGTTCCCTGTGCTATACACTAGGTCCTTGTTGGTTCTCTATTTTATATATGTTTTATATATATGTTATATATATATAACATATATAAAATATATATCTCTATATATAAAGATAGAGATAGAGATAATATATATCTCTATTTTATATATGTTTTATATATATGTTAATCCCAAACTCCTAATTTATCTCCTTCCTTTTCTCCTTTGGTAACCATAAGTTTGTTTTCTATGTCTGTGAGTCTCTTTCTGTTTTGTAAATAAGTTCATTTGTAGCTTTTTCCCTTTTAGATTCCACATACAAGTGATATAATATGATATTTGTCTTTGTCTGGCTTACTTCACTTAGTATGATAATCTATAGAGACTTTCCATTATGTTTTAAGGTCTGATAGGTCTGCCTGTACCCCCTCCCATTGCTTTTCATTTTCAGGGTTTTTCCTTGTCTAGGCCTGCTCCCCACACCCGCCAAGGAAAGATGGTATTTTTATTTGGATCGCAGTGACTTATACATTAACCTAGGGAGAACTAACTCCTTTACGATGCTGAATGCTGAATCTTCCTAACCAGGAACACATATCTTTCTGTTTGTTCAAGTCTACTTTCATGCGTTTCAATAGTGCTTGACAGTTTTTCACATACAGGTTTTGAACAGTTCTTTTTACATTTACTCCTAGCCAGTTTATACCTTGTTCCTCTTTGCTATCACAATCTTGCTAGCTTCCGTTTTATTTTCTGACTGGTTTTGCTTATTTATATGAAAACTTTTGACTTGTATGTTAATTTGGGGGGGAAAGACTTGCTATCTCATACACCCTGTGGGTTAGCCTCAGCTACGGACCAACTCGCGCCTGCGCGAGCCAGCTTCCTGTCTCCACTTTGCTGACACCCTCTGCCACGCGGCCTGACCCTGGGTGGCCCCCAAACCATCTCCCTCCTTCTTGGATTGATTCAGAGTCAGTGGGAGCTTGCCTCTCCCCGGCTGACTTCTGACATACGAAGCTCCCCAAGTAACCCAGGCACAAAATAAAACTCTGACACCAAACATTTAAAAAGACAAGTCGAGAGAATTCCCTGGCGGTCCAGTGGTTAGGACACAGCGCTCCCAAGGCAGAGGGCATGGGTTCGATCCCTGGTCAGGGAACTGAGATCCCGCCGCAAGGCCAAAAAAAAAAGACAAGTTGAAACATTGAAAGAAATAATGGATAAAAACAGAGGAGGTATCACCGGGGAGAAATGATGTGTATGCATTTGGGAAGATTTGAGTGTGAATGTTCCCAAATGCATACCATCATTTTTTTTTTTTTTAGCAGAGGTTTTCTTAGAAGCCCATATGATTTAAATTTATTTATTTATTTATTTATTTATTTATTTATGGCTGTGTTGGGTCTTTGTTTCTGTGCGAGGGCTTTCTCTAGTTGCGGCGAGCGGGGGCCACTCTTCATCACGGTGCACGGGCCTCTCACTATCGCGGCCTCTCTTGTTGCTGAGCACAGGCTCCAGACGCGCAGGCTCAGTAGTTGTGGCTCACAGGCCCAGTTGCTCCGCGGCATGTGGGATCTTCCCAGACCAGGACTCGAACCCGTCTCCCCTGCATTAGCAGGCAGATTCTCAACCACTGCGCCACCAGGGAAACCTGTGAACGTTCTTTCACTGAAGCCCATAAGTAACATACACATCATCTTCTTTCTGCTGGAGAGAATGGAGTGGATGGAACCCCAGGAGGTGGATGCCTTGGAAACCAGCCATCTTCCACACTGAGTTTCCATTGCTTCCTGGTAACTCCTTAGAGAAGCGACTAATTTAAGTTAAATTCAATACACTATGGGCAGGGAGTGTCTATCCTTAAGATCAACGTGTGGGTCAGTCCAGTATCTTGTAAAGATTTCATCACATTTTAATTAGGAGTCTTTAATAATTTCTCTTTTTTACATATAAAATATTTTTTATATACATCCAACAAATCATCACCACAATCAAGATAATGATCTAGATTCACCCACAAGTCTCCTTATGCCCTGCCTCTTTGTTACCCATTCCTCCGTCCCCAATTCCTCTGTCCCTAAGCAGACACTGATCTGATTTTTTTTTTAACTGAAGCATAGTTAATTTACTATGTTGTGTTAGTTTCAGGTGTACAGCACAGTGATTACGTTATACGTATATATATTCTTTTTCAGATTCTTTTCCCTTAAGGCTTATTACAAAATATTGACTATAATTCCCTATGCTACACAGTAAGTCCTTGTTGGTTATCTATTTTATATATAGCAGTCTGCATATGTCAATCCCAACCTCCCAATTTATCCTTTCCCCACCCCTTTCCCTTTTGGTAACCATAAGCTTGTTTTCTATGTCTGTGAGTCTGTTCATGTTTTGTATATAAGTTCATTTGTATCAAATAATTTCTTTTTAAATTGTCTTAAAATAGTGTCTTTCGTTATTATGTGATTGGTGAGGGCTACTGACATTCCTTAGAACCACTGATGTCTGTGAGATGATGCTACCTCTTTCACTTCGGTTAAGAAACCCACAAGGGGACTTCCCTGGTGGCACAGTGGTTAAGAATCCGCCTACCAATGCAGGGGACACGGGTTTGATCCCTGGTCCGGGAAGATCCCACATGCCACGGACCAACTAAGCCCATGAGCCACAACCACTGAGCCTGCACTCTGGAGCCCGCGGGCCACAACTACTGAAGCCCGCGTGTCTAGAGCCCATGCTCTGCAACAAGAGAAGCCACCGCAATGAGAAGCTCGCGTACCACAATGAAGAGCAGTCCCGGCTCGCCACAACTAGAGAAAGCCCGCGCGCAGCAACAAAGACCCAACGCAGCCAGAAAAGAAAAAAGAAAAAGAAAAAAAAAGAAACCCACAAGGCATCTTGAGAAAAGTTCTTTCAAGGGCTGGCCCTGAGATGGAAGGAAGCCTGACCAACATTTGCTGGATCTCTGAGCCCTGCTGATTTTGCTGCCTGCTCTCCACCCCAATGCCCTTCCATTCTCTCCCCTCCCAGGACGACTGCATCAATGTCCCTTGGTCCCTTTCCCCAGGTCTTTCCTTTCCTAATCTACCCTGCACTTGGAAATCTTTCAGAGCCCTTACTGCTCTGAGGCAACACAGGGGCCAGTGCGAGTACCACCCAGACAGGGATTAGAAGGTAGAAAAAAGCAAGGGCTGTATCTCCTTCATCTTTTCATCTCTGAAGTTCATGGTACATGGTAGAAGCTCAACAGAGCCGAATGAATGAATACATGTGTGTTCATGAATGTACCCACTAGCCAAAGAGTTTTGGTCCTTCCACACTTGACTCCCTCCCCACTGTGTCCTCTAGGGTAGCCCTAAGAGGGAAAAGGATTTTCGCTGGTTGCTTCTGTGGGAAGGGCTTCCAAACATCTCCCAACTTTGCACAAATCCCCTGTGTGAGTCTCTGTATTGCTTCATCCCACAACGTTGTCTGGGAAGGGGTTGAAGATTTGGGCTATAAATCAGAAATGATTGCTGGTCTTTGGCCCGCCTGGCATCCTCCCTCTGTGTACCTGTCCTCCTATTGGTGCCTCTTCAGATGCCATCGTTATGTTGCTTAGTTCTCCTATAGAAGCTGGTTCTTTGGAGAAGATCTGGTAAGTTTATTCACCGTGGTAAGGAGTATCCCCTAGCAAGGGTCTGTGTCAGCCCTCTCAGGTGTATCTGCACTGTAATGACAGACACAGCCTAAAGTCATGGGACTCGCTCTTGACTTCACAGTGTCACTGGTCCCAGAGAGCCTGTTGGGAGGTAGACTGGGATGGAAGGAGCGGGCGAGACTGAGGGCCATCTCAGGACCCCTGGAAGAGTAACACAGGATCAATCTCCTTTGGGCATTGGCCCTTGTTCTTCTGACGCCTTCTTAGCCACGGCCCACCCCTCACTTACTAAATCATCTTGTGTCCTTCAGTTGTCGCCAAATCTGCGTGTCTCCTGATGAAAGTGCAGATTCCTTGCGGGTAGGAATTGGGTGTCTCACTTCTTTCTAGTGTGTCAGAGTGCTAGCTCCTGGGCTTCGTGGCCAAGCCACAAAATGACATACCTGGCGGGCTACCTCAGAGCCCTTTTCTAGTCTTTTCTGTCTCTTGTCTGTGTGGCGGATTGTGTGTTTCCAAAAGTAGCCCCAGCACCGTTTCTGCCCCCACATGCTCTTCAGAATCTTGCCTTTTCCCATCGAGAAGCAAAGTCTAGTTTTCCTGCCCTTGCATCTAGGCAGAACTTTGGGTCTCAATGAAAAGCATGCAGCCAAGTGATGCTGGGTGACTTCCAAAGTTTCCTAAAAAGCGATAGGGTTTCTGCCTGGCTATCTTTTGTGATGCCTACCCTGGGAACCCAGCTACCACTACGCTGTGAGGAAGCCCACACTAGTCTCAGTACTGAGACCACATGGAGAGGTCCAGACCAAAAGGAACTGAGGCCCGCAGCCCCCAGCCGGCATGTACAGCAGGCAGTGTGAGGGGGCAAGTCTTCAGATGACCCCAGCGCCAGCCTTGGAGTCTTCCAGCTGAGGTCACCACACTGTGAAGGGGAGACAAACCGGCCTCATGATGCTCTGTCCAAAACCCTGACCCACAGGATCTTTGTGCATAATTAATGGTTGTTTTACACCGTTGAGTTTGAGGGTGATTTGCTACACAACCCTAGTAACTGGAACACTGTGCAAAGATGCACAAGCCACTTCTCTTTGCGCCTGGATTTTCTTGTCAACAGGTTTCTTTTATAGAAAGAAAAGAGAGAATCGGAGCACTGCTTCCCCCTCTTCCCTCCCCTCACTGACTCTCCCTCAGCCCTTCTATTCCCGCCCCCCACCCCAGCTTTATTGGGGTAGAATCGGTGTATCAAAATTGTACCTACTTAATGTATACAATTTGGCGAGTTTGGACATATGCATACACTCATATTACCATCACCACAATCCAGATAACAAATATATCCATCACCTCCCAAAGTTTCCTTGTATCCCTTTCTTTTCTGTGTGGTAAGAACACTTAACAAGAGATCTACACTCTCACATTTTTAAAATAATTAATTAATTAATTTTTGGCTGCGTTGGGTCTTCGTTGCTGTGCGCGGGCTTCTCATTGCGGTGGCTTCTCTTGTTGTGGAGCACAGGCTCTAGGTGCACGGGCTTCAGTAGTTACAGCACACAGGTTCAGTAGTTGTGGCTCGCAGGCTCTAGAGTGCAAGCTCAGCAGTTGTGGCGCATGGGCTTAGTTACTCCACAGCATGTGGGATCTTCCCGGACCAGGGCTCGAACCCGCGTCCGCTGCATTGGCAGGTGGATTCTTAACCATTGTGCCACCAGGGAAGTCCCTTCCTTCTTTTTTAAGGACGTTATTCCATAGTATGTTTACACCACAGTTTCTTTATGCATTTCATCTGATCACGTACATTTGGGTCGTTCCCCTATTTTGATTACTGGGAGTAACGCTGCGATGAACATAGGAGTGCGGATATCTTTTCAAGGTCCTAATTGCAATATTTTTGGATACATACCCCAAAGTGAGATTGCTGGATCATATTCTATTTTTAATTTTTTGAGAGACCACCATACTATTTTTCATAATGGTTACACTATTTTGTACCATTTTAATTTTACTCAACATTACTTGTGCGCTGACATTCCCACTGTCAGCGCACTAGGGTTCCATTTTTTCTACTGCCTCGCCAACACTTGCTAACGTTTGTTTTTTTGATGATAGCCACCCTAACAGGTGTGAGGCGATATCACCTTGTGGGTATTTTTGTTTTTTTTTTCCGGCTGAGCAGCATGTGGGATCTTAGTTCCCTGACCAGGGATCAAATCTGTGGCCCTTGCATTGGAAGCGTGAGGAGTCTTCACCACTGGACCGCCAGGAGGTCCCTTGCCTTGTGGTTTTGATTTGCATTTCCTGGATGGTGAGTGATGTTGAGCATCTTTTTGTATAACTGTTGGCCATCAGTATGTCTTCTTTGGTGAAATGTATACTCAGGCCCTTTGCCCATTTTTTAATCAGGTCATTTGTATTTTTGCTATTGAGTTTTAGGAGTCCCTTACATATTTTGGAAATGAACTCCTCGTCAGTATATGGTTTGCAAGTATTTTCTCCCATTCCATACGCTGCTTTTCCACACTGTGGATTGCTTCCTTTGCTGTGCAGAAGCTTTTTTGCTTAAAGTAGCGCCATGCATCGATTTTTGGTTTTTTTGATCCTTCAGTCCGTCTTCCTATCAGTGCAGCCTCACTTCCTCAGGGAAGCCTTCTCGGCGCCCCCAACTGCTGCCTCCTGCTAGTTCAGGTCACCCATCGTAAGCTCTTAGAGCACTTGGTATTTTTTCTTTACCCAGTTTGCGATTATGTATTTGTCTGTGGTTATTCATGAAACATTAAGCTCCATGAGGGGAAGGATCTCGTTCATTCCACTCACTGTGAGGTCACATCACTTAGAATGGTACCCGGCACACAGAAACTTGCTGACTGAACGAACTGGCACTCCCCCAAGGTCATACATTTAGCTCTAGACCTGGGGCCAGGACCTTGTGTCCAGTGTTCACGTCTCTGCTCTGCCAGTTTGCCTCCACTCCAAAACTTGTTGTTTTCGTTCAGTGCCCAGACTTCTGACCATCTAGAGATCAAGGCGTGACGTTTACACTCTCTCCTCAAACCAAAAGATTCCATCTTCTTCTCAACAGCCACCTTCTTGCCAAAATAAGCCAGGAAAGGTTATGAGAGTGCCTGGATTCCAGCAGGAGTGGAGCGGGTCTGAGAAGAAAAACAGAGAAAAGGAACTATCCCCAAATGTCGATTTGTTTAAACTTCTTCGCCAACTTAACAACACAAGGAAACCAACAGGGACAAGCTTGTAATGAAGTAATCAGCCAACGCTGCTAATATTCCAGTAACATGAAATGATTCTGCACACTTCATGGGGTAGATACGAATGGGGTCACTACAATATGGCCAAGGAAGGGAGGGAGAGTTTACTTTTTCTGTCTCCTTAGTCTGTGTCTGAAAGCTCAGCAGGAATTTAAACAAATAGCATGGAGGAATGGTGAATCTGATCAGATTTAAAGAGAAAGTCCCTTCCAAACTTCTCTTCCCTTTAATAAATACATTGAGTTCTGCAAGTTTTGCTTTTGTAAAAACACTGCAGGTTTTTTTTTCCCCCCAAATCTGGAGAGCCTATTTGAGAAATTGCATCAAATTGTTGTGATAGTGTTCTGCATATATATATATTTCTAGATCAAGAAGAAATTGTTCTGTCATGTAAATGAATGTAAGGAGAATAAAAGGAAGGTAGGTAATAGGGAAGATAATGCTCCCTCTTTGATTAAAAAGTGAAAAATAAAGTTAGAGGAGGGTTAATGGCAAATGGCGAGAGCTACTGAGAAAAAGGGATTACATCAGTAAGATAGGCTGGTGAACGGAGGGTAGAATTGGGCCTCTGAGAACTTGGTCCCCCTGCATTCTAGACAAGATCTAACCGTAGGAAGAAGGGCTGAAGGGAGAGAGCTGCTCTCACCCCCACCCCCTACAGGGTGAATTTAGTTGAGCTAATGGTTCAACTAAACCTACTGAACTCGTGCAAGATGGCAGTTCAGTGCTCTGGCCTTGGACAAGTTACTTCACTTCTTTAAGCCTCATCCTTCTCACCTGTAAAATGGGGGAGAAGAAAACCTACTTCACAGAGTTTTGTAGGTTAAATAATGTAAAAGAAATATAACGCGTCACCCAGCACATCGTAAGTGCTCCACAGACGTTAGAGAGAAAAACAAAAAACCTCCCTCAGTGAGGCACTCTTTGGGGGAGGACCCTCAGCCCTAGAGAGGCTGGGGGCCAGCGATGGTTGGGGGACACTTCAGCCAGCTGCCCCCCGCCGCGCTTCTCCAAGAGGGGCAGCTCGGTGCTGGGCTGCGGTGCGGCCTGAGGGCCCAGGGCTCGTCACCTAGTTTGCTTAAGCAAGTTCTTTCACACACACACCCATACACACTTTGGCCCGAAAATTCAGTGAGGTTTTTTCTTCCTTCTTCCTCTGTTGTTGTTGGGTTCTGATTACTTCCATCTGGTTGCGGCAGCTTGACTGGAGTCTCTAAAAACAAAACAAAACAAACAAAAACCCTTCCTACCAAACACACAGGCACCGAACCTAGAAGGCTGCTTCGCTTCTCACCAGCAGGCGCCCAGAGGGCGACTCGCGCAAGTCGCGGCGGGGGGTGCGCAGGCCGCACCCCGGCACCTGCGCTCGCCGCTGGCCGCCAGAGGGTCGGCGCAGAAACAGCCCCCCTAGAGCCAGCCTCCCTCCCCGCCGCCCTCCCGTCCCCCGCTTCCGCCCCGGCGCCCGGAGAAGCGGGCGCACTGGGAACGGCGACCCGGGCATCTCCCGGCAGAGGGGAAGAGGGAGGCGGGGAGGGCGGGGGATTTCAGAGATTGAAAACAGAGCCTTCCCTGCGCCTCGGCTCCGGAGCTCATCTGACTTGAGTTAGCGACGCAACCCCCCCGCCCCCGCCCCCAGCGCCTTAAAAAAAGTGTTGGAGACTGGCGCGCTCCTTCGTTCCCTGCTCGAACTTTCTTCGTAGGTGTGCTCTCTCTCCCAGGCGCTGGGGAGGAGGGTCCTCGGCCGCCCCTCCCCTCCGGGTCCCTCGGGTCCCCTCCGGGCGGGGGCGCGCGGCGCGGGCGGGGGCCCGGCGCCCGGTGTGCTGCAGCCGTGCGCGCGGGGGCGCTGCGCCGTGCGGGCGCGCGGCGGGCTGGAGCGCGGGAGTGCCGCAGCTCGCCAGCCGAGGCAGCAAGGCTCCGCGGACTTTTTTTCAAACTCCCATCAATGAGTCTTCGAGGAGGAGCGGGAGGCGGTGGCGGCGGCGGCGGACGCGAAGGAAGGCGAGGAAGAGCCGGAGGAGCGGGAGGAAGGAGCGCGGGCCGCGCGGCGCGCCGGGGCCTCGGGGAGCTGCTCGCTCGCCGGCGGTAGGGTGGCCCGGCCCCCGCCCGCCTCTCGGTCCCCTCCCCTGCCTGGCCCGCCCCGCCCCGGCCGGACTGAGTCCCGGCACACGGCAGCCCGCGGCGGCTCGCCGCGCCAGCCAAGTTGGGATGGGGGCCCGCAGGCACCGCTCGGCGCCCCGGAGGCCACCTGCGTGCTAGAGGCAAACTTTTGTCTCCCTCGGTAAAGTGGCTTTGGCCTTCTTTTGCTTGCTTTTCGTCGCGAAGTGCCCCCTACTCCGGCCGACCCCGGGCCGAGGGGATGCTGCGCCGTCTCGGAGGGTCCCTCGGCCGGGTATCCGCGCCACGGCATGGGGATCCGGGCACCGGGCTAGCGGGCGGCCCGGGTACGGGTTCCGGCCAAGCCGGGCGGGGACGTAAGGGGGGTCCGGGGAACTCGTGGCCGGGGGGCGATTTTGCATCTCCCTTCCCACCTGGGGGAAAGAGCCAGTCTTCTTGGGGTGCGCAGCGAGCCGGCCTCCACCCCGTCGCCACAGCCCGGGGCTGTTTTCTCGGGAGGTGGGGGTAGCGCCGGAGGCTGGGGTGCTGCGAAGCTCCAGAGGTGGGCGGTGGGAGTGTGTCTCCGGGTAGTGTGCCGGGGGTGGAGGGGCTGCAGCCACAGCCGCTGCGAACTTCCAACTGCACTTCTCGGCGCAGCCCGTCCCGAGCCCTGCCTTTCTTTCTTTCTCGCTCCTTCCTCCCCCTCGTCAGGCCCTGTTGCCCCCTCCCCCTCGGTCAGGCTCTTCCCTCCGGCCTCCCTCCTCGCTTCTCTCCTCCGCCTCTATTGCCCTCCGCCCCGAGAGCCGCTTGACTTCCCGGAGGGATCCGCGCGTAATCCCTCGCCCTTTCCTCGGGTCCCCCCAACCCCGCACTTTCTTCCCCGCCCCCACTCATCTTTCCCCCCCCCCCACCCCCGGCAATCTCTCAACAAGTATATTTGCTGAGGAATTTGAAAAATCCACTACTGCAACTTGATCTGTGTGTGATGGATGGGGAGAGGCGCGGAGAGAGTTGGGCGCCAATCCTATTAAGGGTTTAGAAAGGGGAGCGTTTTCCCCGGACGGGGGCGGGGGGGCGTGTAGAGGGGGGAGGAGGGAGGGGCGCGTGCTTGTGTGTGTGAGTGTGAGCGCGCCCGCCGCGTCGGGGAGCTGGAAGTCCACCCATCTCGGCGCCGTTTCAGCCCAGCAGTAATTGCTGTCATTTCCTAGGAAACCCGACTTTTTCTGCGCGGGGAGCTCGGGATGGAGCCCGCGCGCTTCACCCCGGGTGACCAGCCGCAGGGACGCTCGTAGGCTTTGGGTCTCCCCCAGGGGGCCTTCCTCCACTCTCCTCTCTTTTGTGTCATTTTGATGTGGTTTTCCGAGTTGATCCCGGCTGGAAAAGTAGACCTTTCCCTGGAGTCTGGTGCCGGGCCCCGGGGGTCCTTCCTGCGCTCCTCTGCCCTCTGGCCCGGGCATCCCGGGCGGTGCTCGGCCTGCAGCGCGGACTTTGCAGCCCAATGGCCGCGGCCGCGTCCTGGGCCCCCGCCCCGCCGCCCCCGCCGGGCGTGTGAAGGTTTAATCCCTACAGCTCCAGATAAAGGAGCAGTTGTAAAACGCTCATATGCTGTTTGCTGACGAGGCTCAGGGGGATGTTGGAGAATTTGAAAGTAAACGTTTCTCTCGCAAGCGGCATAAAATAGTGTTTAAGCAAATATTGTATTGGAGTGCTCGGGGGCTCGGTGCCAGAAAGGAAAGTAAATAAACGGTGAAATCCAAAATGTACAGCCGTGGAAAGCCACGGAATAGGCGGGCTCGCCACCGGTGCCCCCGTGAGACCTGTTTGCTCTAGCCACCTCGCCTGCGAGACCCCTCCCCGCCCATTTCCTTACCTTGCCTGGGGGTTTCCTTCCCTCGGTGGCTTCCCTGTGTGGGCGCCTGGAAGCGGCTTTGCACTTGGCTCTGCCGGGAAAGAAGTCATTGTGTGGCTCCTGGGCTGGTCTCCCCAGGGCCAGGGAGGGCACCCTGACTATGCCTGGCTGCTTTGAGTTTTGGTGCCCTTTAGGCTCTCCCCAACTTCTGGTCCGCCCTGGGGCAGGATTTCTAGACTATAGCCTCTAGGCCACTGCAGCCACATCCCTGCGGAACCTCCCTGGTCCCCTTTCTTCCTTCATCTTTCTTGCTTTCGTTTTCCCAGACTTCGTGCTTCCCCCTTACAGCTGAGGGTTACAGGAAATCATGGAGATGTTCTCCCCCAGATTTTAGGTCCCACTCAAACCTAGACGCATGGAGAGTTGTCACTTGTCAGAGCGTTTCAGAGTTAGTTCAAGTTTGTGATATTTAGGGTGGTTTGTATTTGCCCTTTGCTGGGAGAAATACGCTCATTTCATGAGGTTAGTTAGTGATTCTAGGGGGATTTAAACTAAGGCAGTGGAGGTGAGGGGCCCACTCGGCCAGGAAATAGCCCTCAGGTGACCCGGCGGTCTCTTGCTTTGGCATCTGAGTGACAGATTATAGTCAGAGCAGTCTGTTTTCAAAGTCAGTGGGCGAGGATACCAATGGGAGGGAGAGAAACACTTCCAAAGCAGGGCTGAGCTCACCGGAACAAGGCTGGACTGGCTGTTAGGGATGTTTTTTCATCTTCTGTGGGGATTGTTTGGAGGGGAATTTGCACAGGGTTCAGACTACTTCAGCAGGGCCTCCCAGGCTGCTTCCAAATTCACACTGACCCTGCCCGTGGCCTTGGAGGGGACTCTTGGCTTGGCCCACCTTGAAGGGTGTGTGGGGTTAGAGAGGCCCTTCTGGCCGGGCGGCCTTAGAAAGGCGGGCCCGTCCATGTTCTCAGGGATGCTCCAACCCACCTGTGGGGAACAGGGAAAATCCTTTGAGTCGCCTGGTTGGAAGAGGGGCCGCAGGGCCGCTGGTCAGCGACTCCTTGCCCGGCTGCAGGGGCCTTGGGGGCTGTGTACTGTAGCTGGCTTGTTTGCACTGCAGACTGAAAGATACACAAATACTTCATGCTTTGTGTACTCCCACACGTGCCCTGTACACAGTGCAGCCCCTAGGGCTGGATTAGCCAACCCGGGGATTCAGCAGGCAGACTGACAAAATTGAATATTTGCCTAATAAACGCCCTTCTTCCAGCAGGGCCTCTCTTGACCACCCGGGGAAGGGCGGGGGGACCGTCACCCCACAGATGTCAGCGATTCCCTCCAACTGGGACCAGGACGTTGTCATGCACACTTTGAAAGGCTGTGTGACCCCTACACACCCAGCTGGCTTGTTCAAGCACAAAACCCAAGTCCCACATCCTTGTGGACTCAAGGGGTAGGGCAGCCTGCCTTTTCCTTGGGCCAGTGTGTGTTCAGCCGGGTTTCCTTTCATCTGAATGACGCTCGCTCCTGCTGGTGACGCTGGCTCCGGGGAGGTGGAGCCACCTGCCCTGCTTCTTTAGGATGGGGATGGGTTCTACCTGTGCCTGGGCCTGTTTCCCGGTACGCGGGGACAGCCAGGCCAGGCCAGGTGGACCTAGCTGTGGACCACTGCAGCTGTTCCTGCGGGACCCTTTGAAATGGAACCCTGGGGAAGCAGCTCCCCGTCCCCCTTCTTCTTTTCAGTAAGTGTCAGAGGCTCGCACACGTGAAACACGTGAAGAATGCCAGAGAGAGAAACTGTATTCTCAGATTCCAGAAAATACAGAGGCCGCACGGGTGATTGTACTAGCCACCGGAATAGGCAGCAATTTCAGTGAACAAGGCTCGCTGGCTTCTAAAGAAGGCTCCCGGGAAGGGAGGCTTCTCTGTAATTGTAGCCTCAGGCTTGTTTAAAAGACGCTTTGGGAAGGGGTCCTGTTTGTTGTTAGGCAGTGTCTTTTGGTAAAGAGCAACAGCTTCGTGGGTTTTAAATAAATACTTGCCACCAGATTCAATACTATTACGTATTCCAAAATGAATTTGAGTGTTTGCTGTGGACTGTAAAGGATTTAAAAAAAAAATCATTGATCATTGTTAGATTTTGAGGGTGACCAAAACATCCTTAACCTACAAAACTATGTTTAACCCCCTGGGAAAATGCAGCAGCGATACCAGCAGACTTTCTGCATGTTTAGTATATTTTCCCCAATTCCTTCGTCAACAAAAGCATCCTCAATATAGTGGTTTGTGTTTTGATTCTGGCTTCTTAAAAAAAACACACATGGGGGAAAATAACTCACTTAAGATGTGACCAAAGAGTTCATATTAAACTGTTGCTGAGATTTTTGGTTTCAAGTGAAAAAGTTAATGTGGTTTTATGTGTGTGTATGTGTGTCGTTTAAAAAAAAAAAAAGCTTGCTGGGAAGTGTGTTTTAACTGTGAGTGCCCTGTTTCAGGCATTAGCATAAGAAAAAAGTTTTAGTGCATTTCCTATTGTCTTGAATGAAGAGTTTCAGCAAAGGGAGGGGAAGCAGCAAAAGGGTGATGGTGCATTGAGATTCTTCGGCAGCCCGGGCTCGTCATCTGCCCCTGAAATCTGTGATCGGATAGCACTTTTATCTCACTTTTCCATTCTCCGGCCTTCTTCACACGTTCACTTTTTGTCAAGGTTTATTGATTATGTTTTCTTCTCTGCAAATCTGTGCAAATTTTAATGAACCAAACACAGCAGTGAGATAAAGGGGGCTTTTTATTCATTAGCAAGGGATTGATTTCCCCCCTTGGGCCGAGGGCCCCCTGGCCGCCCTCTAGTGAGTGGAGGGGGTGGGAGGAGGCGGTGGCCCTGCTCCGGGCTGAGGCGGGGCTTCCCCGCAGACCGGCCCCGGCTCAGCCCGGGACTCCCGGCCCCGGCGAACATCAGAAGCTTCCTGATGGGTGTTCCGGGCCAGCCCCAGCCGCTGCCGCTGCAGACGCCGGCCTCGAGCTCGGGGGCCGGGCTCCTCCGCGATCGGGGCTCCCTGGGCTTGGGGGCGGGTGGAGGCGGGGGATACTTGTCTTCCCCACCCTGACAAACCTCTCGAGTGCCTGGGCCTTCCCGGGGACACAGTTAAGTATGGCCCTTCCTCCAGCCCCGACTCTCAGACCTGTAATTAAGCAAAGCCCCTGGTGTGATTATGCTTTGCTGACTCGGCTGAGTTTGGAGCCGCTTCCCTCCACGGAACAGGGTGAACTTTAGCTCTTTGCAGAGGCTTCCTGGGCAGACTGCACATCTGTCTGTCTGTCTGTCTGTCTCCCCTACTCCCCCATCTCCCTTCTTCTCTGCCCGCTTTGTCTTCTTCCCTTCTTTCTTTCCCCCTTTCTTCTCTCTCGCCCCCTCTCTCTCCCGCCCCTCCCCTCCCCGCCCTGGGTCTTCCTTCTCTCCTCCCTCCTGTCTTTTCGCTCTTTCCCTCCCTCTCCTCCCCGCCCATCTCCTCTTTCCTTGGGCATCTTTTTCTTTCGCTCCCCCTCCTCCCCCCTTCCTCGCCCAGCCCCCCTCCAGTTTCTGCCCCGCGGAGGGCTGGCCGGGAGGCCTCCGGGGACGCGGCGTGCCCAGGCCGTGGGGACCGTGTCCGCGTCCGGGGACCCCTCTGCGCTCCGAGAGCCCGCGCGCCGGCCGCGCCGCGTCCCTCCCACCTGCCCGCCCGCCCGGTTTGTGGCGCGCGAACAATGGCCACATTGTCCCGGCCGCGCACCGGCCGCCCCGGCGAGTGGCGGCAGGCGGGACCCTGCTCGTGGCGGCTCGGGAAGAAAGCCAGCGGCCCAGATCCAGATCGGCCGCCTTTGTCGCCGGGTGGGAGACCGCAGCGCCCGGGGGAGCCGGCGCCCACCTGGGGAAGGCGCTTCTCCAAAGGGCGCCCTCCCTGCCCTTGGCCGCTGGTCCTCCCTGCCCCTTCCCCGTGGCTCCCCTCCCCCTTCTCCGAGAAGGGATTCATTCGACTTTAGGTGACAGTTTGCAGAGTGAATTGAGAGCATTTCGCTAGAGCCCGGAGAAGAGGGGCCATGTTACCGAACTTTTGGCGGCATCCGAAACTTTTTCTGTAAGGAATCTGCGCTGGTGCCGAAGGCCCCCTTTGCCCTGACCCCCACCTTCCCCACCGAGGCAGGAAAGGAATGGTAGTCCCTCAGAACAGTATCCCCCCCTCAACCCATTCGCCTTGACCTGTAGGGATTCAAGACCTCTTAGCGCTTAGAAAAAGAAGGATCTTTGAATGCTTAGGATGTTAAAAGAGCATCCGTCCCTGCGTCCGAGCAGACGCTTAGCAATGCTCCTTTGTGTGCTGGACAATGCAATAAGTCAGCCCGACTTTTGAGCCACGTTTATAAGGAACTGTAAGGGCCGCTCAAGTACACTTGTGCTAAGTTGAATTGATTGAAATTTAATGGCGGTTAGTGGCGATGAATGGTAATGATTTCCCAGCGTATCTTTGGCATACTTGACATTAATAACAGTGTGTGTGTACCCGCACCGGGAGCCTGCCACACACGTGAGGCGGTAGCATTATTCATTTCCGGAGGTGCCAGTCCTTTGCCTCCTTCCTCTCCTGAAATCCTTTTCCTTCTCACCATAATTCAGTTGTTCAGATGATTTTTTAAAAACAGCAAAGGAAAAGAAGGAAAGAAGAATCTTTCTGCATTGAGTTCGTACATCATTTCAACATAATTTTGTGCTCATGATTTTTTTTCAATTCCTACGTAAATCAGCTTCTCATATACCAAATATGATGAATTTGTTTTAGCTGCCATCATGAATTAATGTTATGCAAATAGAAGCTTTGCAGGTGAAATGATTTACTTAATAATTTCAACTTCTAATATTTAAACTCATTCATTATGTTGGGAGTTTAAAAAAAAACAAGTCCATATTTTTAAACCTGCGTTGGGGGAGATTGCTATGCAAATATTTGCAGTGTAGGCAGGCCTTGAAGGCCAGAAAATAGCTCTTCATGTGTTGATTCTTTCTTGGAGAACCTATAGTTCACCACGCGGTGGCTTAAGAAGCAGGGGTTAGAAGTCTTAACAAGTGCCGTCTGGGGGTGGGATGACACAAATGCATTGAAATAAATCCACGGTGACCATCACGGTGATATACCCCCAGGACTGAACATGCTCTGCTCTGGGAGCTAAGAAGGGCTTCGCTTTTGAACTGGTCTTGACTGAGCCTGGTGGGAAGGGTGAAGGGGCTCCGATGCCCCCTGCCCTCATCTTTGTCATTTGCTGGTTGAGACCATCTTAAGAGCACGTCTTTAATGCCTGCCCATGAAGGTAGCAGAGAGATAAAGAGTTGGGCAGAGGACTGCCACTCCCCGCCCCCGAAATGCTAGGAAGACTTTCTTGTGTGTGTCATCTTTTCAGGATGCTTTCTTCTGGAAAAAGTTGAGGAAGAGAGTAAAAGGGGTGAATACATGCCCTGTGATAAGGAATGAGCCGAGGCCCTTGGGGTTACATCTGGAGAGTGACACCATCACTCGAGCTGGGTGACCCTGTGCCAGTCGGTTGGCCTCTCTGTGGAGGGCGAGGGAGCTAGGCAGATGTGATCTCTCAGATCCTCCGGCTTCACCAGCCTGGGAGCCAGCACACCCGGCCTCTCAAGACGTCAGGCCAGGCGGGGTGGCGGGACCAGGGTCTGGGCAAAGTGGGGGTTCTGGGTCTTTGCCTCTGCTTCTGGGGAGAGTGAAGTGAGGCCCTCTCAAGGAATCTGCCCCCGCTTCCCATCTCCCCCTGTCTGTCACCCTGCCTAGTCAGCTGTAGTGCTCGGGGCAGGTCCTGGATGTGGTCACGGGGGAGCGGGGATAGAGTGGACTAGGGGACGTTGGTGGAGGTGGGGGAAGCACTCGGCAGTGCCTTTTCAGACTCCTGAAATATGTCTCGGATCTCTGACTATCGATAAGGGTCGGGTTTTGACTTGCTGTCTCCAAAAATTGAGGTCATCGTGATCGGACAATGGGTTGAAGGTTCATCACTCAGCCGTTTCTGCAGACGGCAGTGGGTTGTGTGCGGTTGATACATTGTGTGTCCAGGCAGCGACAGCGTATTTAGGGCTGGCCCTCGCCGTCTGCGGAGATCAAGGTGAGGGGATGTCGCTGGCGCTCGCTGGCTGAGGGTGCCTCGTTTCTGTAGGGAAAGAAGGAATCTGACTCAGCAGTTACTCAGGAACTGTCAGGTGTGCTGATGGTAGGATGGCAGGCTTTGAATGTAACTCAGATGTCTTCATCTTTAGAAGATGTCACACACGTGATGTCATATGTTACTCACACGCGTGATGTAGTATGTTAGGCTGCTCTTCCAGTTAAGTGTGAATGTGGTGTGTGTGATATCTCTGTTTATGCTGATGTACGTATATACCAGGAAGTCTTTTAACTACCAGGTCTCTTTATGAATTAGACATTTTTCTCCTAAGATGCACGTAAACAAAAAGAGAAATAGCATAAGAGAGTGAAGTCAGAACTGGAAATGAGCTATAGCGGCAAATTTAAGAAAGCCTCCAGCGGGCTTCCAGCCAGGGATTCAGATGGAAAGCTGGGAAAATATGCAGATTCTCGGGCCCCCACGGAGACCCTATTGCATGTGGATTCTTATGGAGGGGACCCTGACATCCGCCTTTTATCAAGACTTTTTAGGGTGTGGTGATGGGAATTTAGTGATTTCTCTCTGTGATGTCCTTCACTTCCTCTGATTTTTGCATTAACAAAGGGAGAACGTTTGCTTCTTTAAGCCTGGATGGATAACTCAGGATTTAGACTTTCCAGCTATTTGCTGGACTGGAGGTTGGGGCACACAAACTAGCTGAGAATTGAGCTGCTTCTCTTCCAGAACAGCACAGAGAAGTGGGCTCTCTTTCTGAGACTGTCAGGTGGCTCTGGCAGTCCCCTGGTTTGCTGTGAAAGATACCTGAAGACCCCAGGAGAAACCACAGAGCAGCGAGCTTATTAAATCAGCACCTTCGTTTCTGTGCCCTGGGTTCTTGGCCGGAGGGTCCCTAGGATCGCTCCTTTGTTTTTTCCTGTATAAGAAACTACCTGTGCATCGTGATGGCTGTCTCACTGCTTCAGTGACCAGAAGTCAGTCCCTCTTTGGGTCCAGTTCTGTGTTGCAGAGTTTTTTCAGATCTTTGGGAAGTGTGACCCCCACTGAGGTTTGACCGAAAGGCTTACCTGTGGTGTCTTTAGGGTTCCTGAGAAGGACAGGAAGGATGAGTGAGGGGCTGGTGCAGGCTGTCATGCCTCCCAGCCGTGATGGCCTCAGGCCTGGAGCTGCAGGAAGTCTGCCTTGAGGAAGAGGGGCTGGTGGAGTGGCCTGATCTCTCCTTTGCCCAGGTCCACCGTGAGGGAAGCTTGTGGCTGAGGTGATCCGCGGTGGTGGCTGGCATCTCGCCCCCAGCTCACAGCATCCGCTGCCTGCATCCTAGCCTTGGCATCAGCGTATTTCGAGAACATCCCGTCTCCTCACTAGGACTTGAGTCTCCTTCAGAGTGAGAAGGCAAGAGAGATTCCAGAAGGAGTCTCTGCCGAGTACAGGGCAGCTGGGTCATCAGGGAGGGCGTGGCTTCTCAGCTTAGAGTGGGCGTCCTGACAGCTGCCTTCCAGGTGTGTCTTAGTGTGAGACGGGGCTCTGAGTGGGAGCCTGGCGTGGCCCTCGCTCAAGGGCAGGGTCCTGGGGGTGGTGGCCTTTCCTGTCCCTGAGGTCCAACTGGCCTCGGAGACTTGGGCTCTTGGGGGAGCATTGCGATGTGTACTGTCCTAGCCTGCACACTGTTGGCTTTCTGTTAATATTTCAAGTGCACGTGGGCAAGGACTTCAGGAGGGACTGGAAAAGGACCACTTCCACACAATTGAAGCTGGGCCTTGTGGACTCACCCCGTCCACTCTGCCCTGGGTTCCGACTGCGGCCGCTTGGAGGCATTGGGCTGATGGGGAAGTGCGGTCTTCTTTCCACGTTAGCTCAGTTCCTCTGCTCGGTCTAGACCCCCAAGGGCAGATTGAGGGCACACTGCCCGGCGGCACCCCTGGCACTAGGAGCCCAGTGGGAAGTGCAATGAAGGCTGGTGGCATTTCCATCTCCCCTGAATCTCTGGTGTCCAGCATCTGGGTGCCAGATCGGGCCCTCAGTCCCGGGACCCTCGGGCCCCCAGGGCCCAGCCTAGCTGTTTTACCAAGAACAGCTAAGGCCCCACGCTCTAGGGCGGTGCTCCTTCATTGACACCCCTCTTCCCATCCTCCAGGGACCCCCGTTGAGCAGGCGGTCGCTGGTGGGCAGGAAAGATGGAGGTGCCATCAGGCTGAGGGCCCCTTTGGAATCTTTTTTTAAAAAATAAAATTTATTTATTTACTTCTGGCTGCGTTGGGTCTTCGTTGCTGCGTGCGGGCTTTCTCTAGTTGCGGCGAGCGGGGGCTGCTCTTTGTTGCGGTGCGCGAGCTTCTCATTGCGGTGGCTTCTCTTGTTGCAGAGCACGGGCTCTAGGTGCACGGCTTCAGTAGTTGTGGCACGCGGGCTCAGTAGTTGTGGCTCGCGGGCTCTAGAGTGCAGCCTTGGTAATTGTGGTGCACAGGCCCAGTTGCTCCACGGCATGTGGGATCTTCCTGGACCAGGGCTTGAACCCGTGCCCTTGCATTGGCAGGTGGACTCCCAAGCACTGTGCCACCACAGAAGACCCTATCTCCTCAAGGGTCTTATTTTATTCTCTTTATTACGTTGTTGGGCATTTAGGGTTTTTTCTAGTATTTGTTATTGTAGATAACACTGGAATAGACATCTTTGTGTGTAAATGTTTACCTGAGATTCTAATCATTTCCCTAGAATAGTTTTTTTTTAAATATTTATTTTAAAATTTATTTTGGTTGCGTCGGGTCTTAGTGCGGCAGGCGGGCTCTTGGTTGCGGCATGCATGCGGGATCTAGTTCCCCGACCAGGGATGGAACCCGAGCCCCCTGCGTTGGGAGTGTGGAGTCTTACCCACTGGACCACCAGGGAAGTCCCTAGGATAGATTCCTAAAAGTGGAATAACTTGGTAGAAGTATTTGGACAGCTGTTCTTGAGGCCCTCAGTAGGGTTTAGAGGATTTCCATTAGTAGTTTTCTAGCTTTTGGGGAGAGATGTGAGATGTTAGATTGAGGTTCTCAGAACAGCTATGTACAAATCAACGTAGAGCAGTTAGTTGCGTGCCTTCTGCCTGCCCGGTGACTTGCAAAATATGGCCTCATTCTGCAGATGGGTGAACTGAGTCTCAGAGACATCGGATAATCCCTGCGTTTCCCTGAACAGTGGGAGGAAGAGCCCTGGGCAGAGGCTGGTGCCCCGACCAGGACCCTCTCCCGGAGCTGGCTTCTGAGTGCTGCCCTGACCCACCCTGTGCAAATGCTACGGCACTGATTCTCAGCCATGGCTGTTTGTTCCTCAGGGGATATTCCCCCATGTCTGGAGACGGTTTTTGCTGTCCTAACTGGTGGTGGGGGGTTGCTCCTGAGATCTAGTGGGTGGAGGCCAGGGATGCTGCTTCGCGGCCCGCAAGGCACAGGGCATCCGCCGTGACACAGGATGGTCCAGCCCAAATGTGCCGATGCTGCGACTGAGTGGCCCTGGGTGGAGGTCACCGCCAAGGCCTGCTGGAGTGCCCCCCCCAGGGCTGACACAGCAGGATGCTGCGGCCGCGGCTTCGGAGCAGGCGGAGGTGCTTTTTCACACCTCACTCTCTCACCAGGCTAGAAATCTTCAACCTTCTTTTCTGTGCCCTGAATTTGAAACAGTGTGGCAGTTGCCATCAAGAGGAGTTCCTCGTGCAATCCATCAGTCAATCAGCTAGCACTTACTGGAGCATCTGTTACGGGCCTGGCGTGTGTTAAGCTCACTGCCGTAGGCTCTCACCTTGCTAACTTGGTTAGGAGCTGGCGGCCATCGAAATCCCAGCAGATTTCTCCAGTGTGCATCTGTCCTCCTCCTGCATCCTCCATGTCCAGCAGGAGGCTACTTAGGAGAGCCAGGAATTGGCTGGTGTGACCTCAAAGGCAGCTACCTAGGAATATGAACCGGGAGCAGATACTGCTGTCATCTGAGAGAACCTGTCTGCTTTCCTGGCTTCAGGCTAAGTTTCCTACTTAACAATGAATTTTGTACCGGCTCTTCCTGGCTAGTCAGGGATCATAGAGTCCTGGGTCCTAATAGTGAAAAGCCCAGGGGTGGGGGCCATTGGCAGTGGCTCATTTATTTAACCAAACAGTCGTGCCTGAGTAAGTCCGGGAAGGCTTCCTATAAGAGGCCAGTGTCACTTGGAGGATGAAGTGTAGGGTGGGGACCCAGCAGGATACAGAGGGGCCCTTTATGAGAGCCTGGGATGCTTTGAGGGGGTGGCTTTGTGATCCCAAGGATGGCTCCACCAACTTATTGTCAGCCGTGGTTTATCTTCATCCAGGACATGAGGTATAAACATGCAGGGGACTCGGGTTCTTTCTGGGACTGGAACATTTGGGATCTGATGTGCAACAAAGTGATTATCACCTTTGCCCTTTCATTTTCCTCCTTTTGGGTTTGGGCCAACTTCATTTCTCAAGTTATTTTTTTTCTAACAGTTAGGCTTTTCCCTCTTTTGTGGAAAAGCGGGAATTCCCAGCAAATATGCACATACCTCTTCTCATCCCACCAACCCTTGCCCATCTGTAGGCAAGGATATGGTGTCTGACCCTGCCTCCACCTATTCTTGACCTGCTCCCTGAAGATAACTCCCGCTCAGGGTCTGTTGGAGGGAGTGATGGTTGGAAAAGGAATGAGAGGGCTTCCCTGGTGGTGCAGTGGTTAAGAATCCATCTGCCAATGCAGGGGATACGGGTTCGAGCCCTGGTCCAGGAAGATCCCACGTGCCGTGGAACAACTAAGCCCATGCGCCACAACTACTGAGCCTGTGATCTAGAGTCCGCGAGCCACAACTACTGAGCCCGTGTGCCGCAACTACTGAAGCCTGCGCACCTAGAGCCTGTGCTCCGCAACAAGGGAAGCCACCGCAATGAGAAGCCCGTGTACCACAACGAAGAGCAGCCCCTGCTCTCTGCAACTAGAGAAAACCCGCGTGCAGCAATGAAGACCCAATGCAGCCAAAAATAAATAAAATAAATAAATTAAAAAAAAAAAAAAGGATGAGGGCTTCCCTGGTGGCGCAGTGGTTGAGAGTCCGCCTGCCGATGCAGGGGACGCGGGTTCGTGCCCCGGTCTGGGAAGATCCCACGTGCCGCGGAGCGGCTGGGCCCGTAAGCCATGGCCGCTGAGCCTGCGCGTCCGGAGCCGGTGCTCCGCAACAGGAGAGACCACAACTGTGAGAGGCCCGCGTATAACAACAACAACAACAAAAAAAAGGGATGTAAAGATGAACCTGGTTTTCAGAACGCTCCTGACTATGATCCTCAGGAACACTTTCAGTGATTTAAGAGTAGTAGTTGTCATGCATCCCACCATCCATCCATCCGTCCATCCATCCATCCATCCATCCATCCATCCATCCACCCACCCATCCATCCATCCATCCATTATTTATCATCCACTCACCCATCCATCTTCCACCCATCCATCTATTGATCTGTCATCATCCATTAGCCATCGACTGTCCATCCTTCATCATACATCCACCCACCCATCCATCCATCCATCATCTGTCCATCCATCCATCATCATCCATCCACCCATCCATTATCCATCATCCATTGATCCATTTATCATACATCTATTCATCCATTGAACCATCTATCTTCTATTCATCCATTATTCATCCAGCCATCATCTTCCACCATCCATCCATCCATCCATTTATCATACATCTGTTCATCCATTCATCCATCCATCTTCTATCCATCCATCATTCATCCATCTTCTGTCCATTCATCCATCCTCTATCCATTCATTCATCCATCCGTCCATCGACTACAGGAATTTTAAAGGCCTTTGCTGTTGGTCCTTGGCATACCCTTCCTCTCCTATCCATGGAGCCAGTAACTCAAGGGTCACATCCTCTGTGGAATCATTCCTGTCTCAGACCTAGGCTTCCGCTTGTCCCTGGGGTTTCCCTTACCTATAACACTCATTGATACTGTCTCGCCATTGCCTTTTATTTGTGCTTAGTAATTGTTGATCAATGGATTCTAGGAAATTTCTCAATGGGAGAAAATGGCATTTGTTCAGTTTCCTTTGACAACTCTCTAAAGAAATATGAGCCCACCAAGCGGTCTCCAGATCGGCTTCCTTAAGGCAGCAAGAGTGCTTGTTTATAAAATTAGTTTGTAATACGTCAGAGTTGTATTTTATATAATCCAGGTATGTGTTATAGTTCATTTGGGCCCCCTACATAATCTCTGTGTACGATGTTTTTATAATCACTCTGAGGGGTTTTTGGTGGGAGACAGGGTGTTTTAGCGGTTAAGGCGTTGGAAATGTAGTGAGGTAACCGGGGTTCTAGTCTGGCTTTGCCTGGAGGGTAATAGGAGACCTTGGGTGAGCCATTGTCGCCCTCTGAGCCTCTCTTGGTTTATTCCTTGTCCATCAAATGAGACGGTTGGAATAGATCATTTCAAGCAACCTTTAAGCCATGATATTCAGGGCCTAGGATCACAGTTTCTCTACTTTAGCAATTAGAGAGGGTTGAATTTGGGGTTTTTAGACTCACGGATGGTCACATCACTGATTTGCTTGAATGAGGAAGCAGCCCTTGGCCTTGACATTCCCATAGGAGGTTCTCCGTCTCTAAGCACCATGATGGTCTCTGGTGGCAGGGCCTTAGAGACCGTGCACTGTTTCAGCACCGTCACCATGGGTTGTGCTAGGATAACAGCCCCATGCAGTAGGAATCATCATGTGCATTTTAAAGATGCTGTGGAGGTTGTCTGGTTTTACTGGGCTTGCCCGAGGTCCCAAAGCAACAACAGTCAGGGTCAGTTTCCCATTCATGGGGGGCTCTGCCGTATCCTCGGAGGGCAGAGCAGGGCACAGTCTTTGTCTCTGCAGAGACCCCTCTGTCTGGGAGGCCCGTCCGCAGTCCTGATAGTGGGAATATATGCATGGTCCTTTCATCGGTCCCCACCTGCCTCTTGCATCTCCCGGGCCAAGAGGTGGTCCTTTCTGTGGAGTCCGGCTCGCTGAGGGGGGGCAGCAAACCTCTTCCCTGGGCTGGTTTTTCCCCAGAGAGCACCCCCTTTCCGGGGCAAGTCTGGGCTCTCCATGTTCCACACGACGCAGCTTGGCATCCCTTTGGTGACGTGGCCAGCACTCCGGAGGGGGACCGTCCAGATGGGAGCTAGCTGCTCCAGCTGTGGTGCAGCCATGTGGGGGGGCGGGGGAACGGGTGCATCAGCCCTTAGTCTGGAAGGTTCAGGGGAGCAGGGGCTTCGGATAGGGCACAGGAGACAGACTGCGCATCCCAGCTCTGTGGCTCCGTTTTCTCATCTGTAAAGTGAGGATATCTGTGGACCCATATCCTGGGGGTTTAATGAGGATAAAAGGGTTTATATGTATCAAGTCCCTGGTACATAGCATGAAATCTTTTATTTTATTGAAACATAGTTGGTTTATGATGTTGTGTTAGTTTCAGGTGTACAGCGAAGTGACTCAGTTATACATGCATATATGTATATCTATATTCTTTTTCAGAGTCTTCTCCATTATAGATTCTTATAAGGTATTGAGTATAATTCCCTTTGCTGTACAGTAGGGCCTTGTTGGTTATCTGATTTATATACAGTAGTGTGTATCTGTTAATCCCAAACTCCTAATTTATCCCTCCCCCACCTTCCCCTTTGGTAACCATAAGTTTGTTTTCTATGTCTGTGAGTCTCTTTCCATTTTGTAAATAAGTCCATTTGTATAATTTATTTTAGATTCCAAGTATCAATGTAAGTGACATCAGATGGTATTTGTCTTTCTCTGTCTGACTTAACCTCACTTAGGATGATACTATCTAGAGCCATCCATGTTGCTGCAGATGGCATTATTTCATTGTTTTTTGTAATGGCTGAGTAATATTCCATGGTATATATGTACCACATCTTCTTTATCCATTAATCTGTCCATGGACATTTAGCTTGCTTCCAGGTCTTGGCTGTGAAATCTTGACTACTGTTAAGAAGGCAGTTCAACGGGCACCATATTTTTGGCAGCTACATCCTACTAGCAACTCATTTAAGCTCCAGTCAACCCAGATCCCCGTTCTCATTTGCACGTGCTGCTAGTTTAAACCAGAGCCCCCAGCACGGTTTCTGCTAAAAGACCTCTTGACGGGGGCAGAGCCTGTGCTTACCAGCACCTGGACACTTTTTGTGCCCTTGTTTCTGACTGGGAAAGCAATCAGTTCGTTAGCAGGGGGAGTTTCTGAGAGGTGCCTGGTTGTGTCCTGTCTGAGACCAATGAGGCACCCCCTGGACCTTACCTTCAGGCCGCCTGAGGGTGATGACGCAGCCCCGCGTCTGTCCTGCCATGCTTCAGAGAGGTCTTTCCAAAGCAGGGCTCTTGGCCAGATCCCTTCACAATCCAGGACGGTGGCCATGCTCTTCAGCTGATGGACCTGCTCAAGGTTGCAGGTAGTTGCTGCTCAGAGAACATGTGGCTTCACGAGGCCACTGACCACTGGGCTCCCACAGGGCAGCCAGCCCCCTATGGCCCCTCAGGGGTACTCTGCCCGACAGGACAGCTGGAGTGAGGCTCCCTATAGCCTAAAATAGTCTTCTCCCCATTCTCACCCCAGCTCAGGGCTCTTGATGGCCCCAATATGAAAACAACAGATTTGTTCTGGATTTATCAGACATTTTGTTTTGCTTTTTGGTCTACTTAATTCTAGTCTGTTTTTCTGTTCCTATCCTTACCTCCCTCAGTATTTTACAGATTTGAGATTGTATGGTTTGTAGCAGGGGTCCCCAACCCTTGGGCCAGAGATTGGTACCGGCCCGTGGCCTGTTAGAAAGTGGGCCGCACAGCAGGAGGTGAGCGGCGGGCGAGCCAGCAGAGCTTCGTCTGTATTTACAGCCGCTCCCCATCACTCGCATTACCGCCTGAGCTCTACCTCCTGTCAGCATTATGGTGAGTTGTATAATGATTTCATTACATATTACAGTGTAATAATAATAATAGAAATAAAGTGCACAATAAATGAAATGCACTTGAATCATCCTAACCACCCACCCCCCCGCCCCGCCCCGGTCCATGGAAAAATTGTCTTTCATGAAATCGGTCCCTGGAGCCAAAAAGATTGGGGAGTGCTGCTTTATAGTTTTGACCTGTAATTTTTACTTAATACCTTTTGTAAGCATTTGTTGTAGGCTCTGTCAGAGCGTTTGTGCTTGATCCCCCTCTTTTGGGCAGTTATTTTTTCACTATCATAAGTAACTCTTCTAAAAACACCTTTGTATATAAATGCTCTAAGTTTCGTAGTCTACTTAACTTTCCTTTAAAAAAACAACGAAAACAGATCATAGATCGTTTGTAAACTAATTGTGAAGAAAGGTTTAAAAAGAAGGAAGTTGAAGCCACCATGACCTCGGGTTTCTGCTCCCCACATTTCCTGTGGGGACCCCCAGCACCTTGGTGGATGTTTTTCAAGACTTTTCTACGTATGTTCACTAATATTTTCTACACTCAGGGAATCACATCACAATGCTGTTTTATCGTGTTTTTTTTTAAATTAATTTATTTTATTTTTGGCGGCATTGGGTTTTTGTTGCTGCGTGCGGGCTTTCTCTAGTTGCGGCAAGCAGGGGCTACTCTTCGTTGCGGTGCGCAGGCTTCTCATTGCGGTGGCTTCTCTTGTTGTGGAGCACGGGCTCTAGGCATGTGGGCTTCAGTAGGTGTGGCACGCAGGCTCAGTAGTTGTGGCTTGTGGGCTCTAGAGCACAGGCTCAGTAGTTGTGGCACACAGGCTTCATCGCTCTGCGGCATGTGGGGTCTTCCCGGACCAGGGCTCGAACCCGTGTCCCCTGCATTGGCAGGTGGATTCTCAACCACTGCGCCACCAGGGAAGCCCCACACATGTTGTTGTATAATCTAGTTTTTCACTCACCACCACATTTGTGTGTATGTTTTCCTGCAGATGTAAATCTTTGACTGTAACTGATGGCAGTCTTTGGATAAATTTCTAGAGGTAGAATTCCAGATCAGAGGTGAGGTCATATTTAAACTCTTTTCTCCTGTTTTTAGGTAGGTGGTTAAAAAATGTAACTGCCCAGAGGTGGGTTCTTATTTTTTCTTTTCTGATACTAATAAAAGTAATATATATATATTTGTTATTCCGATTCAAAACTATACCAGTAAGAAAAATATCAGTTTTTTCTGATACAAACGTAATACAAATAAAAAAGCTTAAACATTCAGAAGCGTATAATGTGGAGAGAGGAGGTACCCCCAAATCCTATTCCCTAGAGATAACCACCAATTATGGGTATACGTGAGTTTCCAGTGTTTTTCAACTGACGTAGACCAATATTTTATTGTCATTAATTTTTACACAAATGGGAACATACTACTAGTAGTGTTCAACCACTTGCTTTCTTTGTACTCACTTAACAATACTCCTTGGTGTTCTTTCTACAACTGTCCGTGATACAATAACCTTACTCATTTTATTTTTTACGAATCATTATTTACACCTATCCATTCATTGAACAGTCGCGTATTCACATGGTTAATAATCTCAAAAGGCATAAAGGGTTATCTATACACATATATAAAGTCTTTCTAACTCTGCCGTAGCCCCGCCGCCCACATAGGTTTCCCACGGCCAGTCTGTGATCCTGGGTTTTGTGTGTATCCTTCCAGAAATAAGTTCTCTGCAAGTTGCATGTAAATGACTAGATAATCTTTTTCCCCCTTTTTATACCTAAATGGAAGCATAGGATGCGACCTGTACTGTAACCTGCCTTTTCACTCACCACCCAATGTGAGCACGTAAAGAGCTTCCCATTCCTTAGGTTAAGGAGGTATACCTTTTTTTTTTTTTTTAAATCTAGTTCCTGTTGATGGACACTGTAAACAGTGTTATTTTAATTTTATTTTTAAAAATTTTTTATTGATTTATTTATTTTTGCGTTGAGTCTTTGTTGCTGCGCGTGGGCTTTCTCTAGTTGCAGCGAGCAGGGGCTACTCTTCGTTGCGGTGCGTGGGCTTCTCATTGCGGTGGCTCCTCTTGTTGCGGAGCACGGGCTCTAGGCGCACAGCCTTCAGTAGCTGTGGCGCACAGGCTTCAGTAGTTGTGTCACACAGGCTCAGTAGTTGTGGCTCGCGGGCTCTAGAGCGCAGGCTCAGTAGTTGTGGCGCATGGGCTTAGTTGCTCCGTGGCATGTGGGATCTTCCCGGACCAGGGCTCGAACCTGTGTCCCCTGCATTGGCAGGTGGATTCTTAATCACTGCGCCACCAGGGAAGCCCAACAGTGTTATTAATACATTGAATAACCTTATAATAATGTCATTTCACACACATGAGTATATCTTTGTAGATGACTTCCCAGAAATGAAAGTTCTGGGCATAGAGGTGAGAGTATTTGTAACTCAGGTAGATATTGCCAACTCACTTTCCATAGAAGTTTACATTTCCACCAGCAACCAGTGAGTGCATATTTCCCCATATCCACCCCAGTAGAATGTTAGAATCAAACGTTTTGATCTTTGCCAATCTGATAGTTGGAAGAAAAGCTACGTCTCAGTGGAGTTTTTTTAAAATGTAAAATTTGATAAGTTTTGACTTATGTCTGCAAACCACAATCACGATAGCGGCCATATCCATCATCCCCGTAAGTGTCTTCCTGCCCCTTTGTAATCTGTCCCTCCCACCTGCTCTCCTTCCTCGGGCAACCACTGATCTGTGTTTGGTCACTATAGACCTGTTTGCCTTTTCTGGAGTTAAATGGAACTGTACAGGTTGTGTGCTTTTTTTTTTTTTTTGGTGTGTCTCTTTCACTCAGTGCAGTTACTTTGGGATTCATCCATGTTGCACAGCGCAATGGTCCATCCTTTTTATTGCTGAGTAGTCTTCCATCATATGGATGTACCCTAATTTGTTTATCCAGATGCCTGTTGATGGACATTTGGGTTGTTTCCAGTTTTGGGCTATCACACATAAGGCTGCTACGAACATTTTGCACAAGTCATTGTGCGGCCATATGCATTCTTTTCTCTTGGGTAAATCCTGAGGGGTGGGACTTCTGGCTCAGAGGGTAGGTGTGTCATGAGGTAGGTATGACTGACTTTTCAAGAAACAGTAAAACTGTTTAACAGAAAGAATTGTACAATTTTATATTCGCGCCAGCAGCATATGAGAATCCCAGTTTTACTGCATCCTTGCCAACTCTTGGAATGGTCAATCTTTTGAATTTTAGCTATTTAAAAAAAAAAAAACCAAATTGTTTATTTTCACTCACATATAGATAGGCCTCTTTTTTTTAACCATACTATTCAACCATTTAAAGTGTACAATTCGATGGTTTTTTGTATGTTACATTATTTTGTAATTGTAGTAAAATATATGTAATATAAAATTTGCTATTTTAACCATTTTAAGGGTACAATCCAGTGGCATTAATTACATTCACAATGTTGTGTGATCATCACCACTATCTATTTCCAAAACTCTTTCATCACCCCCAAGCAGAAACTCTGTACCCATTAGGCAGTAACTGTCCATTCTGCACCCCCATCCCTGGAACTTCTACCCTTTTTTTAAAATTGAAGTATAGTTGATGTACAATATTACACAAGTTACAGGGGTACAATATGGTGATTCACAATTTTTTAAGGTTATACTCCAGTTATAGTTATTATAAAATATTGGCTATATTCCCCTTGTACAATATATCCTTGAAGCTTATTTTATACCTAAGAATTTGTACCTTTTAATCCCCTACCCCTATTCTACTTTCTGTCTCTATGAATTGCCTATTCTAGATATCTTATGTAAGCAGAATCATATAATATTTGTCCTTTTGTGTCTGGCTTCTTACACTTAGCATAATGGTTTTTTTTTAATGTTTTTTGTTGTTTTTTTTAAAAGACTTTGGGATATGAGTTTTATTAATTTATTTATGCTGTGTTGGGTCTTCGTTCCTGTGCGAGGGCTTTCTCTAGCTGTGGCAAGCGGGGGCTACCCTTCATTGTGGTGCGCGGGCCTCTCACTATTGTGGCCTCTCTTGTGGAGCACAGGCTCCAGACGCGCAGAGCATAATGTTTTAAAGGTTCATCCTCATTGTAGCATGTGTCAGAACTTCATTCCTTTTTAAGGCTGAAGAGTATTCCATTGGATTGGATGTATAGACCACATTTCGTTTATCCATTCATCTGTTAATGGACACTTGGGCTGTTTCCAACTTTTGGCTAGTCTGAATACACTGCTGTGAATATTGGGGTACAAGTGAATTTTAGCTATTTTAATGGGTGTGTGGTAGTACCTCATTGTAGTTTTAATTTACATTTTCCTAATGAATGGTGTGCTTTTAAAAAAAATTTATTTATATATTTTTGGCTGTGTTGGGTCTTCGTTGCTGCACACGGGCTTTCTTTAGTTGCGGCGAGCGGGGGCTACTCTTCGTTGCGGTGCACGGGCTTCTCATTGCGGTGGCTTCTCTTGTTGCAGAGCATGGGCTCTAGGCGTGCGGGCTCCAGTAGTTGTGGCACGAGGGCGCAGTAGCTGTGGCTCACGGGCTCTAGAGTGCAGGCTCAGTAGTTGTGGCACATGGGCTTAGGTGCTCCGCGGCGCCTGGGATCTTCCTGGATCAGGGCTGGAACCCGTGTTCCCTGCATTGGCAAGCGGATTCTTAACCACTGCGCCACCAGGGAAGTCCTGGTGTTGTGCTTTGATGTGCTCTATTGCCATCTGCATTTCTTCTTGGTATAGTATCTGATTTACCCTGGCAACTCCCTTTTTTTTAAACCTTGGTTTGTTTTTTAATTATTCAGTTTTGAGAGTTCCTTATATATTCTGGCTACCAACTTTCTTATCAGTTTATATGCTTTGCAAATATATTCTCCAAGTCTGTGGCTTATCTTTTCATTCTCTTAACAATGTCTTCTGTAGAGTTAAATATTTTAATTTTGATGAACTCCACTTTATATATAGATCATGCTTTTGGTGTCGTATCCAAAGAATCTTTGCCTAGACCGAAGCCGCAAAGATTTTCTCCCGTGTTTTCTTTTCAGAAGTATTAAAGTTTTAGGTCTGTGGTCCATACTGAGCTCATATGTATACAGTACGAAGTATGGCCCACAGTTACTGGTTTAGTTACAGACACATCTCGTTTTACTGTGCTTTGCTTTATTGCACTTCACAAATACTGTGGTTTTTACAAATTGAAGGTTTGTGGTGACCCTGCATCAAGCAAGTCTATTGGTGTCCTTTTTCCAACAGCATTTGCTCACTTTGTGTGTCTGTCACATTTTGGTAATTCTTGAAATATTTCAAACTTTTTCATTATTATTATATTCGTTTGATGATCTACGATCAGTGATCTGTGATATTACTATTGCAAAAAGAATATGATTTGCTCAAGGTTCAGACGATGGTTACACTTTTTAGCAATAAAGCATTATTATTATTATTTTTTGCGGTACGCGGGCCTCTCACTGTTGTGGCCTCTCCCGTTGCGGAGCACAGGCTCCGGACGCGCAGGCTCAGCGGCCATGGCTCACGGGCCCAGCCGCTCCGCGGCATGTGGGTTCTTCCCGGACCGGGGCATGAACCCGCGTCCCCTGCATCGGCAGGCGGACTCTCAACCACTGCGCCACCAGGGAAGCCCCAGCAATAAAGTATTTTTTAATTGAGGTATGTATGTTGATTTTTTAGACAATGCAATTGAACACTTAATAGACTGCAGGATAGTGTAGGCATAGCTTTCATATGCACTGGGAAACAGAAAATTTGTGTTGACTTGCTTTATTGCGATATTTGCTTTATTGTGGTGGTCTGGAACCAAACCCGCAAGAGCTCCAAGGTCGGCCTATATATATTTATTTGCAGATGGCTATCTAATTGCTCCAGTACCATTTGTTCAAAAGATTATTCTTTCTGCACGAAGTTGCCTTTGCACCATTATAAAAAAAAATCTGTTTCCCGTATATTTGTGGGCTTATTTCTGGACTTTCTGTTTGGTTACTTTGATCTATTTGTCTGTATTGGCTCCGACACCATACTTTCTTGGTCACTGAGCTTTATAATAAGTCTTGAAATCAGGCAGTTTAGCCCTGCAACTTTGTTCTTCTTTTTTTTAATGTTGTTTTGACTATTTTAGACCCTTTGCATTTTCATGTGAGTTTCTCCAAAAATCCTGCTTTTCAGATTTTGCCTGAGAGTATGATGAATATAGATAAATTTGGAGAAAATAACAATACTGAGTAATCTGACGCATGAACAAGGCGTGTCCCTCCATTAGTTTAGGTCTTTTTTAAATTCAGCAGTGTTTTATAACCTTCAGCGTACAGGCATTGTATGTCTTTTTCAGATTTATCCTGAGATATTTTATGCAATTTGAAGCTGTTACAGTGATATTTTAAAATTTCAATTGGCTAGTATTTAGAGATATAAATGACTTGTGTGTATTGTTCTTTTATCCTCTTTTGTAGATGTTATCAGATTTTGTGCATAAATGATCACATCATCTGCAAATAAACACAGTTGTATTTCTTTCTTTACGATCTGGATGCCTTTTATTTAGTTATTTTGCCCTCTTTTACTGGCTGTAGACCCTCCAGTACAGTGTTGACTAGCGGTGGTAACAGCAGACATCCTTGTCTTCTTCTTTTTTTTTTTGCTGTACGCGGGCCTCTCACTGTCGTGGCCTCTCCCGTTGCGGAGCACAGGCTCAGGACGCGCAGGCTCAGCGGCCATGGCTCACGGGCCCAGCCACTCCACTGCATGTGGGATCTTCCCGGACCGGGGCACGAACCCATGTCCCCTGCATCGGCAGGCGGACTCTCAACCACTGCGCCACCAGGGAAGCCCCTTGTCTTGTTTTTGATCTCGGACGGGATAATATGGTGAATCACATTGATTGGCTTTCAAACCAATTCTTTCAGTTTTTACTTCCTGTATTTTGAGGCTCTGTTGTTAGGTGCATACATGTTTAGGATTGTTATTTCCTCTTTATGAGCTCACTCCTTTGTTATTATGAGTGACTTTTTTTTTTTTATGAATTTTGTTTTTGGCTGCGTTGGGTCTTTGTTGCTGCATGTGGGCCTTCTCCAGTTGCAGCAAGCAGGGGCCACTCTTTGTTGCGATGCACAGCCTTCTCATTGTGGTGGATTTTTTTGTTGTGGATCACAGGATCTAGGGATGCGGGCTTCAGTTATTGTGGCACGTGGGCTTCAGTAGTTGTGGCGCACAGGCTCTAGAGCGCAGGCTCAGTAGTTGTGGCACACCGGCTTAGTTGCTCTGCAGCACGTGGGATCTTCCCGGACCAGGGACCGAACTCATGTCCCCTGTATGGGCAGGTGGATTCTTAACCCCTGTGCCACCAGCAAAGTCCTGAGTGGCTTTCTTTCTTTCTTTTTTTTTTTTTTTCTGAGTGGCTTTCTTGATCTCAGGTAATAATCTTCACTCTGGCTGTTTCTTTTTTTTTTCAGTTTTTCTTTGCATTTGTAGTTTTCATCAAATTTGGTACATTCTTAGCCATTATTTCTTCAAATATTTCTTCTTTCCACTCTCTCTTCTCCATTTCTTCTTTGGGGACTCAAATTACACATATATTAGGCAGCTTGAAGTTGTCCCATAGACCACATGCTCTTTTCTTTTCTTTTGTAATTCTCTGCTTTTCATATTGGTTAATTTCTATTGCTGTTTCTTCAAGTTCATGAACCTTTTTTGTGCAGTGTCTAATCTGCCACTAATTGCTTCCAGTGTATTTTACATCTCTAGAAGTTGGATTGGGTCTTTTTATATCTTTAGTATCTCTGGTTAACTTTTAGAACATTTGAAATCCAGTTATAATAACTCTTTGAAGGCTCTTGTCTGCAAGTTCTAATGTCTGTGTCTGCTCTGGTTCAGTTTTGATTAATTGATTATTTTCCTCATTATGGGTTGTATTTTTGTGGGTTTTTTTTTTCATGCCTGGTTATTTTTTAAAAAATTTTTATTTATTTTTTTAAAAGCATTAAAAAATTATTTATTTATTTATTTTTGGCTGCTTTGGGTCTTCTTTGCTGCGCACAGGCTTCCTCTAGTTGCGGCGAGCTGGGGCTACTCTTCGTTGTGATGTGGGGGCTTCTCATTGCAGTGGCTTCTTGCAGAGCACGGGCTCTAGGCATGAGGGCTTCAGTAGTTGTGGTGCACGGGCTCACTAGTTGTGGTGCACGGGTTTAGTTGCTCCGCGGCCTGTGGTATCTTCCCCGACCAGGGCACAAACCCGTGTCCCCTGCATTGGCAGGCGGGTTCTTAACCACTGCGCCACCAGGGAAGTCCCCATGCCTGGTTATTTTTGATGGATGCTAGGTATTGTAAATTTTATCTTGTTCAGTATTCAATATTTTTGTTGTCCTATAAATATTTTTGAGCTTTCTCTGAGACGTGGTTGATTTACTTGGAAGATTTAACCTTGCTTTTAAGATTAGTTAGATGGGACCAGAGCCCAGGGCTAATTATTCCTCGCTATTGAGGCAAAATCCTTCTGAATTCTCCACCCAATACCCTGTGACTTTTGAGGTTCTCCAGTCTGGCTGGTGGGAACAGGCAGTGGCCCTCTGTGTGCTGGGCAGTGTCCCTCTCATCCTTTCCTCTGCATCCCTGGCCCTGGGACAGAACTGCATGTGCTGGTTGTATTCTGCAGTGATTCCAGGGGGACCCCTGCCGATCTCTGGGGTTGTCTCTCGGCATTCTGTTGTTCAATCTCTTGCTGCCTTGGTCTCCCTGCATTTCAGCTCTGTCTCCTCAGGTCAGGGGACCCACCAGGTCCGCTTGGGTTCCCTTCCCTGCCCTGCACCCTGGGGCATTCTAGTTAGCGCTCCCCGCCTTGTGTATTTATGGCTCTCAGGACGACTTTCCCTTTGTTGTCTGCTGTTCAGTGTCTTGAAAACCATGGTCTCAAATGTTTTGTCTGGCTATTTGGTGGTTTCGGGTAGGACCCTAAATCTAGTTCCTGTTATTCCATCTTGGCTGGAAGCAGAAAGGTTGATTTGTGTTTTTCTCCCTCGGAGGACCTTTCCCATTTTAAATGGCATAGAGAATTCCACGGCACGGATAATCCTTACCCTGAATATGCTCATGGCCTGACCTGAGAGTCTGGCTTGACCAGAGGGTGGCTGGCGAAGGGCCTGGTGCCGGGAGGGGCAGGGGCACCTCCCTTCTCATCCTGGCCGGTCCCGCCTGGGGGCAGCGAGGCCTCTGAGAACATTTGTGTGGGCCGGAGGCTTGTGTTTCACTGCTAGCACCACACACAATCTCGGCAGCCTGTCCAAGGGCTGTGTGCACAGTTGAGCGTGGGAGCTGCGTCGGGGCAGAAAAACCCCAGAGCGCTCCGGCTAGCCAACAGAGGCTCTCGTTCAAGATGTTGTCATGGGGAGAAAGTAGGGAACGGAAGTGGGAAGGGCCTGGTGTGGACCACGCAGGCTGGGAGGCCTGGCCCTCCCCCGCCCGGGCCTCTCGGGCCTGGCCGCGGCACCTGGGCTGGGCTTCCCCCTCTCCTGTGATGGAGTGCTGATTCCTAGGCACAGAGGTTCGGCCTGGGCCCCTGGCCTGACCGCGCACTCAGGAGATGGGACACTGGGGCCAGGCCCAGGGCGCAGACCCAGGGCCCCCTTGAACATCGGAACTCGGCCGCAGCGGTGATGGAAAATGTCTGCTGGGCCTCAGCCTCGGGCAGGGCGGCCGGAGGAGGCTGTAAATCAGGCAGCCGGCCGTCAGCTGCCTCCACCTTCCTTGGCCTGTGGAGAGGGCCGCGGGCAGGCCCTGGGGAGCCCATCGTCTGAAGGCTGGGCTAGGCCGGCTGTGGCCACTCTGCGGGGCCGGAAGCCCAGAGGGAGGGGCAGAGTGAGGCTGCGGGCCCTGGTCCTGCCACTCTGGTCCTCTCATCGTGCAGAAGGGGAAGCCGAGGCCGGCCATTGGCAGTGGCCTGTCCAGAGACAGCCTGACCCAGGGCTGGGTACCGCTGGCCTTCCCTCTCCTGTGGAGCAAAGGGAAAGAAAGAGACACAGTGACTCGGGACTGGGCTCTTTCAGGGCCTGATCTCACATGAATCGCCCCATCCCCCACCCCGTGGCAGGTTCCTTCTTTGCTCATCAAGGTGCCATCGCTATGTGCGGCCACGCGGCCAGAGGGTGCGGGCGGAACTGGGCATTCCCGCATCTGCACCGTCGGGTGAGTGGCCCACCGGATGGCACCTTGAGCGAGTGAGGGGCCTCAGTCCTGGGGGCTGCCTCTGGTGATCGCAGAGGCCCTCCGGCAGCCTTCCTTCCTGGGCCCTGTCGGGTCAGCCCCTGAAGGGCAGGGTGATTCATGCTTGCTCTGTGCTTTTGGGCAAGGCCCTTGCCTCTCTGGTCCTCAGTTGTGCATCTGTCAAGCGAAGGGGATATGACCATCTCAGGGCCTACACCAGCTCTCAAACTCTTGGAAGCTCCCTTTGCCCTGGGGTGTGAGCTGTCCTTGGGATGTCCGGCTGGGGAGTAGCCCTGGAGTGGGCTCGGAGGAGGGCCTGAGGCCTCCCAGAGGACACCATTGTGCCTTTGAGGCGGTGCCTGAAAGTCTGGACCTCCAAGGATCAGAAGGGCCGAGGCTTCCCCAGGGTGACCTCTGGAGGCTGTGTTGGGAGATTTGGGGGGATTTTTCCCCTTTGGCACTTGTGTGTGTGTCAGAGGGCTGTCTTCAGGTTATTCTGCGCAGGTGACCACACTTGAATTGTCACCTGTGGTCCTTGGTGACTTGTCCCCGTGAGCCCCTAACAGCCCCCGCTGCCTCCCCGCTAGCTGGGCCAGCCCCCCACCCCGCGATGCCTCAGTCAGCTCTTAGACCACTGCGGAGTCAATCTTTCCTTCTCGGCGCTTTCTCAGACCTCACGTCGGTCTCTTTCTGCTCTGTTCTCATGCCCTGAAGTTGTGTGTTTGCCTCTTTGCAAAAGCAAACCAAAACAAACTGCCCCAATGTTTCCAGGTCCTTCTGGAAACCTGCCAACTCGTTCCTCTTCATGAGACACACTTTCCTCCTCTAAACCCTGTCCTGGGAAGTTCTGACCCCGAATGCCCTGTTGTGCAATCCTGAGGGGCTGGTCCAGCGCAGGGAGAGTGGGGCCGGAGGGGGCGGGGCTGTCTAGACTGGGCTGCACCTTGGCTTTGCTGCAGCCAGTACTGTTGCCAGATATTTCTTCCCATCGATTGCTGGTCTGGATCTTGGTACAGTTTCACAGCTGCTCAAAATAAAGGAGTTGGGTGACAGGAGAAAGGCAGATCCCCAAGCAGGAAGCAGGACTCATGTAGCCATCTTCGGGCTGGAGTCTGCATGAGGTGGGAGAGTCTGGGGACTGACCGGGAGGGAGGATGTCTGGGCTGGGGCTGTAGCGTTGGGCTTGTGGGGCTCTGGAGCCAGGGAGTGGGCATCGGGACCAGCATGTCCTCATCACGAAGCCCTTGTCCCTGGCCACGGTGCCCCATGTGGCCCCAGCTTGGGACGGCTGCCCCCTCCCAACCGGCTCTAGCCAGCGCCAGTCTGAAACCCAACGGCGAGGGCTGCAGCGGGGTAGAGAGGCTGGAGGGTACGGCAGCACCTGCTCTCAGCTGGGAGCCCCCTCCCCTTCCCCCCAGCCCCCTCCCTTTTTCTTCTCCTTCTCCACCCATTTGTCCGTCCATCCATCCAGTGAACACTATTGAACGCCACTGGGAGCCAGCATTGTGCCCAGCTTTGGGGACGTTGACTTAGACCTGGTTCTTTCCCCCTGGTGGTGAGGCTGGGGTTGGGGAGGACCCTCAGGATGTCAGGGGGCAGAGGCTGTGCTGGTGGGGGCTTCCCATGAGATGAGCTGTCGAGGGCCTGTGGCTGGTCCAGACTCAGCACCGAGCCCAGGCCTCTCGGCTCCATCATTGCCCTGTCCCTACCTCAGGGGAGCAGAGCCCAGACCCTCTTGGGCCGTGGGTTCCCCATCTGGAGAGTGAAGGTGGGGGTCAGAGGCACTGAGGGCCCTGGCTCTGACGTGAGGTCCTAAGCTGATGCCGCGGGGCCGGAGGGATCTGAGGAGGAAAGGCTTCCTGAGCTGGGGGCTGGGAAGGGCTTGGGGGCCACGGTTGGAGTTTGACTGGATGGAGAGAAGGGCAGGGCGTTCCAGATGGCAGAGTGCTGGGACAGAGCCCTGGAAGGTTCTGGAGCCTGGCATGGGAGGTCCGGGGTCTGGCCCTGACGCCTTCTCTGGTCTCATGACTCACTGCACCCAGATGCTAACCTATTGCTCCAACTGGACCGGCCTTGGGATCCGTGGATATACCTGCACCGCTGGCCCAGCTGGCCATGCCCTCCCTGGCGCCTCACCCGCCCGTCCCCCCCCCAGGACAGACTCCTATCTGACTGTCACACTTTTGGTTGACTAACTGGGTCTCAGATCTCTGTGTCCCCTTCACCTGGCCAGAGCATTGGCTGTCATCAGCCTCGGCTGAGGGAAGGAAGGAAGGAGTGGGGGGAGGGGAGAGGAGGTGATCATTTTGTAACACACAGAAACATTGAATCACTGTGTTGTGCACCTGAAACTCACATAGTGCTGTAGGTCAATTATACTTAAATAAATTAACTTTTCAGTAATAAATAAATAAAGTAGACATTACATCCTGGGGACTACTGCTTGCCATGACAGGCTGTAGTTAACCACAGTGTATTCTACACCTGAAAGATGCTGAGAGAGTATATCTCAAAAAGAAAAAAAATATGTAACTATGTGATGTTTGCTACCTAGACTTCTCGTGGTGATCATTTCACAGTACATACACATACCAAAATCAAATCATTATGTTGTATACCTTAAGCTAACACAGTGTTATATGTCAGTTATAATATGTCTCCGTGAAATGAGAGTGGGGAGGGAGGGAGGGAAGGAGGGAAACATTTGTTGGGTTGAGAGGGTTTGAAGGCCTGGGGCCCACTGGGCCGGGGCTGCTGTTAGAAAAAGGCTGAGGGGAAGAAAAGGAGCCTTCTCGTTGAGGATCCAGGTTACGAAGGTCGAGGATGGCTTGTCCTGAGCCGGAGTGAGGAGGGGTGCTCAGGAGCGCAAGGCTGGGCATCCAGGGGGACTCGGGGGTCCCGCTGCTGTCTGGCCCCTGGGGGGGGATGGGAGTGGGGGAGAGAGCCCTCCAAGGGAAGAGCCAGGAGGGGCCGGCTCAGAGCGAGGGGACCGCCTTCTGATTACAGCCTCTGGACAGAATGACGAGGGGCCACGCTGTGTCACCGGCATGTGCCATCTTGTCCCCGGAGGAGACTCTGCGGACTTTGGGGCCTGCCTTTGCTCAAGGATCGGAGGCTGGATTTGGCGTGTCAGTCACGTGTCTGTGGGGTATGGCTGCGAGTGGCAAGTTGGGGCCAAAACCCAGAATCGTATTAAAAGGTTTGGGGGCAGGTTCTCTTCTCAGAGGGTTTTGTCAGCAAGGGGGCCTTTTATGTTTTCCCCAGCCGGCCAGGGCTTTGCAAAGCCCGTCTCCTCTGTCCGTGGAGATAATCACAGAGACCTGGGAGGGCATCTTACTCTGAAAACTTTCCTGTCAGGTCCCAAGAAAAGCCACACTGGTGATACAGACCCTGAGTGTCCCCCAGACCTTTCCTGCTGGGTGGAAGTCTCCTGGGGCCTCTTGTGTTGTCACCTGGATGTGTCCACCATCCTCAGAGCTTCAAGGAGGACAGCCTCTGTGTTCTGATGGCACCTGGCACAGAAAGACGTGCAGATGAGGTGCCAGAGCCGGTGTGTGGCTTGCGGTGCCCGGACTTTGATGTCAGTCAGGTAGGGCAGAGCCTCGGCCGAGGTATGCGGTGGCCGCCCTCCACGATGGCCACCTTCCATGGAGCCACCTAAGGACATGCTAGGAAGGGCTGTCACAGGCTCGGGAGATGCCTGGAGGAGACCCAGGCTGCTCCTCCCAAGTTGTCAAAAGCAGGCTTCTTACCTCCAGAACCCAAGACTGTTAGGTGTGCCCCAGGAATTGGCTGATAACCCAGACATATTACATGTGTTAATGAGAATGTTTACTTTTTTTTTTTAAGAACTGACGCTTTTAGGTTAGCTTTTTCATGACGTCACCCTCATTTACTTGTACCTCCACCCAGATTGGGAGTGAGGGGTGGGTCCCAGCCGGGCATCAGGTGGGCACGAAGCTTCAGGCCCTCCTGGGGAGAGCCCGGCCAGCCTGTTGGGCCCTGGGAGGGGGCAGGGAGAGGCCAGGACGGCTCCCTGGAGTTTGCTTTCTGCGGCTCCCCTTGTGCACAGACTCTGCAGACAGAAAGGGCCGTGGCCCTTTTGGAGAAAGTCTGGGAGAAGCCACTTAGTCTGGGGCTTTCCGGGATCTTAAAAGCTCGAGGTGCTATTTTGAAAGCTCTGTGAAGTCCTCCGCTAAAGAAACTTGTTTTATGCTGACCCAGCATTTCTAAAACTCACCGCATGTGGAGCTGTTGTTCCCCTGAGAGGTTTTAGGTGTGTCTCCGATCAGAGGCTTCTGAGTTAGCCCTGGTCTGTCTGCCTTTGTGTCTCTTGAGGCAATGACGCGCTGTCACGTTGATTCATTGCTTCTTGCTGCAGACGCCCAGCGGAGGAGCTGAGGGTCCTCCATCTAGTGTGTGGTGAGCGCTGCCTTGCTTCCAGCACTGAGGCCCCTGCCATCCACAAGGCCCGGGCTAGTGTCCACCCTGCCAGGGGTCTTTCCTTGAACCTTCTGCTGCCCTTGGGACAGAGGGTTCATCTCTGCCAGTCCCACCCTCTTCCCAGACATCCCGGCCTGGGACCACCGGGCCTTTCCCAGGTGCCCTTGGGGTCCAAGGCCCCATTCACACCCTGAACCCAGTCCTGGATGCTGTGGAGTAGGTGACCCTTTGCCTATACCCCTGGGGACAGAGTCCCCTTCACCGCACGGCCCACTGCTGGCTTTTAGCCTTTGAGTGAGGCCTGTCCCAATGGCCGCGTTGAGGTTTTGGGAGTATTTTTATGGTACTTTAGAAAGCTTCAGAATTTGCAGGTTTCGAATCTTGTGGTAGGGCTTGGGGTCATCTTGGAGATAAAAGTGGAGTTTCCTTCAGTGTGACAATAACGCTGTGACTACCCTACGCTTACAACACCCCTGGTTCCTACCTGTCAAGACTCCTTGTGCTTGGAGACCCAGTGTCAATGCTGCCTCTCCCAGGAAGCCTTCCCTGACAGCCCAGGCTGCTGGCTCCTGCAGTGCCCACTCACCTCTGTGTCTTCCTTTTGCAGGGAATCTGTGAGGCCAGAACATTGAGGACCCCGGGGGGTGGGGGGTGGGGGACCGGCCTGAGTAGCCGCCCGCCCATCGGGGCGGGAGGGGGGTGCCTGACCCTTCCCCTCACCTGTGCTGTCAGTGAGCACTCCAGCCGTCCTGCCTCTGTCAGGGCCATCAGGGCTTGTCTGGGGAACACACAGGGGGTTCTGCATGATGAGATGGGTCCGGTTGGCCCAGCGAAGCTCCGGCTGCCTGAGGGGCAGCGTGGAGATGAGTCGGAGTTCACGACGTGTGTCGGATACCACGGTCTCCTTTGTTTTTGAAATTCGCTGCTTGATTTCCTTCTGGCGTGTTCCAGTGCAGGGCATGAGATAGGAGATGTCGGTGCAGAGGGAGAATTGGGAATTGAAAAAGCAGCAGGAAAAAGCCTCCTGGAATCCAGACAGCATTTGTGTCACAGTGATAACTAACGCCTGTTTTCCAAACAAGAGTCCCTCTGTGGACGAGGCCTCGGGGGTGTCTGGGCCCCCTGCTGAGCGCCTCTCGAGTGGCCGATGGGGGTTTCCTTACATCCCATGTGGAGGGTTCAGAGGTTCACGCTGGCGAGGCCGGGCTGGGGTGAGTTATTCCTTCTGCTCCTCGGCATGTCTGCAGCCGGCCGACCCTTCCCAACCCCGTAGCCTTCAGTCCCGCTGTGGCGCCTCAGTCTGGACCTATCAGCCTCACCGGGAAACGCAGCGGGAGGCATGGCCCTTCCCACCCCCTGGCGGTGTGCGGGCGGCCAGCAGGCCCCCGCCAAGCACGTGCCCACCTGACGGGGATCCCCGGGACCTCACTTGGGGAGGAATGTCCCCCAGCCTGTCAAGAGCGGATTCAGAGAGAAGCCCAGGGGTAGGTAGGAGGGCACGGAGGCTGCCCTCAGCGGAGAAGACAAGACGGTGGTCAGGAGGGACCCCGTCTCAGAAATGGGAGCAAGGGTCCCTTCCCCTGTAGCACACTGTGCTGTGTTCACTGTAAGTCTGAGAAAGCCAAGGAGGTGGCGAGGGCCGTGGAGGAGCGTCTCTGTGCTCAGGCTGGTCTGGTGGGATCCTGGCTCTGCTCTTCAAGACTTCGTGCCTCAGTTTCTGCATCTGTAAAGTGGGGATGTTATAGTGCTTCCCCCACTATAGCACCCGGGCAGGGTGATTTTCACGAGTCACTTAGCGTGACATGACAGAGTCGGTGTCTGAAAAAAAAACAACCAATGTCCATCATCATCGTATTATTATCGGGAAAGATTCCAGCGATATTCCTGGGGCTGATTCTAGGGGCTCCAATCACAGGAACTCGCCGTGTGAGGCCTGTTCCCAGGTCTGCGGTGTTCCTGGGTGGGAGCTGTGACCGAGAGGCAGGTGCATCCTCCCACGAGAAGGTGGGGGGGGCCGGAGGGAGGCCGGGGCCTTCGGAGTCACACCAAGGCCTCACCCACAGGAACTCGGCACCTGTCTCCTCACCTGTGTGCAGCGGGGGTACTCATGGGCTTCGGCAAGAGAGAGGTGCGGAAATGGCCGCAAGGCCTGATGAGCATACAGCTGGCCCCAAGTAAGGGCAGCGCATCTTTCCCTCTGTCTGCAGCGGGCCTGGGGCTCTGTGGGGGCTGACTTGCTTGGAGGGGCGCAGACCAGCGCCCCTGAGCACGTACGTGGCTGTGGCCCGGTGGGCTCAGAGCTTTCCCAAGTCAGAGCGGAGTCTGAGGCCAGGACCTTGGGTGCACTGAGCAGGGCGCGGGGCACAGAGGGACAACAGCCTGCACCCCAGCCCCGTCCGGCACCGGGGGCCGGGCACGTTCGGCGGGATGTTTTTATTCCCGATCGGCCTCCGAGGAGACAGCCCCCCTCTCCCTGTCTGCTGCTGCAGAGAGGGTCACACAATTATGGGTCTCCTCATTTCCAAACCAACTGGGAAATTAAGTCGCATCTTCGTCAGAGCGCTGTTAGTAATTTCCAAGGAAGGAGTAATTGAAAAGAAACGTTTTAATACCCTCAGCAAACTGGCATGGGGACACGGGAGCCAGGGGGCTTCTCCCCACCTCCCCACGGTCCCCCACCCCCCGCTGGCCTGTTCTCCAGCAGCCCCAGCCTCAGCCCTGGCTCCGTCCAGCAACCTGCCCGACCTTCAAGTTCTTGTCTGTTCCCTGCTTCTTGTTCTCCATCTGGAAAAGGAGGTTGTGCGGGACCGCTCCCCGTGGGCGCCGGGAGGTGACGTCGCTGGAAGCCGGGGCTCCGTCAGGCACGTCCAGAGCCTCCGTGCTCGGTGGGGTGGCTGCGATTCTCCTGTCGGCCCCGGCACCCTGGCTGCCTCCGCGCCTCCAGGCTCAGCCCGTGCCCATCGCCTCCCGACCCTCTCGGAACCCAGACCCACCCAGGCTGTTCTCCACTAAAGTCTTTTTACTTTGGTCTGCACCGCGTACTGGCGTATTGTTTTATTAGAAGCTGCGGCACCTCTGGTGATAGAGTGGCAGTAGCGTTCCTAACTCACGCCTTTCTTGGGCATCGCTGGGGGCCAGGCTCTGGGCTTGGTGCTCCTGGGCAGTGGGTGCATTTATCCCCATTCTACAGAGGGAGGCACTGAGGTTCAGAGAAGTGAAGTGGCTGGTGGAGCTGGGCTTCCTGGCGAGGCCCAGCGAGCTTGGCCTGTGGAGCCTTCTCCCCACGGGAGGGCAGGGAGCTCTCTCTGGTCCTATTTGCGCGTGAGAAGATGCACACGTTCAGACTGCCAGAGGGCAGAGGCCACGAAACCCGCTTCTCTGCTGCTGCTCTGTGCAGATCGTGACTTGAGCTGACTTTGGTGTCAGGCTGACCTGGTCACTTAGTGTGGCCTGAGCATTCTGTGTCCCTCTGTGCTTTCCTGTCCTTGCCTATGGGACAGAGGTCCTTGTTCTTGCCTCATAGGCTTGTCATGAAGATGAAACAACAGTCGGCACTCGGATTGGAGGGTTGGGTGGATGGATCTGTCGATGGAGGAATGAAGGGAAGTCAGGAGAAGCTCCTGGGCCTTTAGACTTGCACTCAGCACTGCCGCTTCCCTGGTAAAGTGGGCGAAAGCCAGCACGCCCCCTACTCATCAGCAAGCCTGCAGCCAATGCTGGGCAGTCGGCACTGCCCGAGTCCAGGGGGCTCTTTCTTCTGCAGAGCGGAAGTTTCCAGGGCTCCCTGGGGCCTGGGGACACCCCCAGAACCTCAGGGCCCTGTGCATTTAGGCCCTTGACTGGGAATTCGTCTCTGCATGAAGCCCCCTCCGGGTCCTAGAGACCTGGGCCGGCCTCTCAGCTAGGCTGGGGGACCGTCTGCACCTGTCCCCCTGCTGCTGAGGCAAGTGCACCCGTGGGGCCGGAACTCCAGAGCTTGCCTTCTAGCAGCGATTTCCCCGAGTTGCGGAAGGCAAGCTCGGAGGCTCGCCCCTTGGGGTGCTCCCGTGTGTGTGCACCAAGCGTGTGCCCCGTGTGCTTCTGTGTGAGGGCATGTCTGTTTCATCCGCATGTGTGTGTGGCTGTGGGTATTTATCAATGTGTGAGTGTGTCTGTTATCACGTGTTTTTGTGAGTGCGTCCATTGCGGGTGAGTGCATTTCTGATTGTGCGTGGATTTGGAGTTTGTAGAAGTTTGAGTGCACACAGTGTGTGTGTGTGTGTGTGTGTGTGTGTGTGTGTGTGTGTGTGTGTGTGTGTGTACGCGCGCGCGCGCACGCGCAGACATAAATGCACAGACCCTAGACGTCATCCCCCGCAGAGGGAGGGAGTGGCCCGGAGCAGTCTGAATTGAAGCCAGCTTGGCCAGGGTGCTGGGTGGTGGTGGGTCTTGGAGAGCTGGCAGGATGGGGTGCGCAGGACTTGGCCTTTGACATCGGATCCGATGCCTGATTTGGGGTGGGGTTGACTGAACCGAGTACTGTGGGGTCTGTGAGTCGCTGGGGCTGGTAAGCCTTGCCTGCGCAGGAGCCCTTGCTACCCTGGGCCGAGAGGCTCTACCGCCCACTCCCAGCCCCGAGTCGTCTGCAGGCAGAGGCCTTTCCAACTCAAGCAGGCTCGGCTCCCAGGCCGAGGCCCCTGGTGGACCCCAGCAGCGCTCGTTCTGTTTCCCGGTCGGGGCCAAGTTCACACGGACTGCGATGGGTGGTGCTCCCAGGAACTGTGCGACTTTGCAGCCCCACGAGAGGCTCGCCGACCCTCAGCTTCCATCTCCCAGCCCCGCTCCCCTCCGCAGACACACACCCTCTGTGCTGCTGGTCACTGGCTTCCCCGGCCTCCTCCCCTCCTGGCCTTGGCCTGGCCAGCTCCTCCTGCTGGCACGCCTCCCCGCCCCGTCGGCTCCCATCCTGGACATCGCTCTGTCCGGTACTGCTGCTGGGCCGCCGGTCCGTCTCCCCAGCTGGACGAGGGGTGTGCTGAGGGTGGGAGCAGCCCTGTCTGGGTCCTGCCTTGGGTGCCTGGTGCAGATGTAAGGCACTCGGGGGCGTTGGTGAGTGACCAGGCGACCCGGGACAGTGCCCTGCATTTGGGATGTTAGTGCTGGGGGGCGGCTAGGTGCTGCCTGATGGGCAGGTGGTTTGAGGCAGGAGCGATGCGGGGCGGGACCTGGGTGCAAAGTCCTGTGGTCTTGGGACCCTCAGTTTCCTCATCTTGCAAGTGGGCCTGGGAGCCCTCCGAGTGTCGTGTGGATCTGGAAAGGTTGCCAGTGGGAAACGCCCAGCCGTGTGCTGGGTGCCTGCGGGTGGCTCTGATTATAGTAGTGGTAATCGGGGCGCGGCCATCAGCGCTGGCCCCATCTGCCTGACAGATGGAAAGAGACCTCCTCTGTAGGCCCACCACACCCATCCACCTCCCACCTGCTGAGTCTGAGTTAATGTTTGGAGCCCAGGCATTGGTGCTGACATGTGTCTCGGCCCTGCTCGCCCAGGCCCAGAGCCTACCAGGAGCCCTCGTCTGGCCCGGCCACCTGGGCTCCCTGGCGGCGAATCAGAGCGTGTCTTTGGAGAGCACGCCCGAGCGAGCCCAAGGGCAGCCGTGCCATCCCAGCGCGGGTGCTGCTTTTGGGTGCTGCCTGAGGCCCGGCTCCCCCACCGGGACTAAGCGTCTCCACATGTGCTCTGCACGAAGGGTGGGCTGGCGCACAGGGTGGCAGCCAGCGGCCCCGGGGCCAGCGCTAAGGCAGGGGGACCAATCCTGCACTGCCCTTCCCCGCATCCGTCTGCCGGTCAGGGAATGTTTGGGTGCTCCCTGGGTTCGGCACCCTGCTGGACTCAGGAGAGAGGCCGTGCAGCGGGACACACGAGACTCGGGGCCCTCTCTGGCTTTGGCCCTCGCCTGCTCTGACCTCGGGCAGGCGGCTCCATATATCTGAGCCTGGCCCTCCACATTTGTAAGGTGACCAGGTGAAGCTGGCTGGTTTCCAAGGGCCCTTCCTTCCGACTCAGAGTCCTTGGGTAAATCAAGGGCCATGCCCTTTCTTGAAGACATTTGCAGCCTCCTGAGGAGACAGGACATGTGCCACTGGGGGCCGCATGCTCTGAAAGAGCTGTTTCAGCGAGTGGCTCAGACGCTGCCGGCTGGGGGGCCGTGAGGCTTTAGGCAGGTGCCCGGGGCTGCCTCGGGGGTCCTTCTGCCCGTCCCAGCGGAGAGCGGCCTGGTGCAGCCCTTCTGTGCGTTCAGCTGCTTGGCCAAGCGCGGGGTCTCTCGTCCCAGAGGGCTGAGCTTGCCAGGCCTCCGCAAAGTTAGGAGGAGAGAGGAAGCTGGGCTAGAGTGGGCGGTGTGGCCCCGTCCTCTACCTCCTCGTCCCTTCTGCATCGCTCGTGGACTGCACACTCCGGGGCTTGCACTCTTACACAGCTGTCTCCGGCTGGGTCTCTCTGCTGCCGGCCCCCCTTGCTTCCTGAGTGACCCGCGTCACTCCCTTCCTTAGAAGCCGCGTTGCCCACTTGCACAGGTGAGGGTTTGTTGCCTGTGCCAGGGCAGTTTGACTGGGGGGCTGTTGGACCCCCTGCAGGAGAAGGACCCCCCACCAAGGACTGCTGGGAAAAGTGCTGTGATTGATTAGCAATGTCTGCCTTGGGCCAGGAGCGGGGTTGGCGCTGCCGGTCTTGTTCACACCTTAGTCCGGGATAATGTTCAAACTCTTGGTAACACCCAAGGCTTCCCTCCTCCACTCCTTTCCCAGCTCCCAGAGACTGAGGTTCTTTTCTGCAGTTAATTACTGGTTTCCTTGTTTTTTGCTTCCACTAAGCAAAGCCTTTGGAGGGTACAGACACATTCATTTGGTATCCACGGGGGCTGGTGTGACACCCAGCAGCCAGGGGGCACTCAGTAAATGGCAGGGGCATGTTTTAGTAGAAATGGCTCATTCTCAGTCCCCAGGAACACCCACAGTGGCCAGTTCCAGGCTGAGTGGCTGGAAGGGGCTGCACTGATGCCCTGAGGTTTGGCCGTGGGCTCAGAGGCTCCCAGCTCCGGGGCACCTGTCACCTGGCTCGTGGTGGGGAGAGGAGAGTAATGTCTCTGCTGTGGATAAATGGTCTGGAGTATATTTTTAATAATTATAAATGAACAACCCAGGCTCAAAGTGGAAAGTTCAGGAAAGTATACATGAAGAAGAAAAAAGGCCCCAACAGTGCCTTTATTCAGCAGTGACGCGTGGTGACAGATCTGTTTCCTTCCAGAACCTGCCCCCCAACCCCCCGCAGTAGGTGACATCAGTGAAAGCATCCTGCTTCGTGTGCAACTTCGCGGCCCAGGTTTTTTCACTCGGTATTTTAACATAAGCCCTTCTCGCGGCATTAAATAAGTCTGTAAATATGATTTTCAGTGACTAATATTCCATTGTTTGGACATGCTGGGATTACTTAACCAGCCCCTTATTTGGGGCCATTTGGAATTGTCTTCACTGTTTTGGCCTTCTGCATTTTCCTGTGGCAAGCAACTTTGTAGGAATAGCTGTTGAGGTCTCTCTGTGGGGAGATTAACTCGAAGGGGAACAGGTGGGTCAGAGTGCAGATGCTATGAAGGCCTGAGTGAGATTTTTAGGGTACTTTGGGGGAAAGGGCGAGCGAGAGAAGGTCCTAGAGTGTATGCCCATAGAGTTGGTTCCAGGATTAGTGTAGCGGGGTGCACCAAGGCGGGGCACTGTTCTGAGACTCTGCTTTTCTGGAAAGGGAAGGCAAGGCCTGTAGCTTGAGTGGAGAAGAGTCCCGGCGTCCCTGGCGTTGTGTGGCATCCTGTTGCCTGGGGTCATGGCTCGGGCAGGGTGCCGCCTGTCAGGTGAGAACGTAGGTGTGTCTCGTCCAGGCTGCTAAGCTCCACGTGCTGCCGGATGCCCCGCTGGCCCCTCTGCTTCTCCACCTCCCTCTGCACTCACCCAGGGGGTGCGCTCTGGGCCAGGCACTGGAGAGAGATGTTGATCACCATTCATCCCTTGTGCGTACCCTCTGGGAGCCTCTCCTGTCCAGGGCCTGCTCCCAGTTGGCAGGGGGTGGGGCAAGTGGCCGCGTCCGCAGAACTGCAGGTGCCGTGAACACTGTGATGCTGGTGGCGCAGCCTAGGGGCTCAGAGCTGCGCATCCACCTTTGTGGTGGAGAAGCTGAGTTTGGACTGGATGTGGGAGGCTGGGCTCCTGACCAGAGGGGCCTCACCCTGCTCCCTGGCCCCCAGCAGCCACCACCCTTCCCTGAGGAGCATCCTGATTCCGAGTTGAGGAGGAAGCTCCCTAACACAAGCTGACGATTTGGAAAAGCACCCCAGCCTCCACTGAAGCTGGGGGTGGGGCTGAGGGCGCCGCCGCTGTCTGCCCAGCTCCTGGCCCGGAGACACCCTGTACCTCTTGTTTTGTAACTGCCTTGTGGAGATATACTTCGTCCGCCACGCGCCCGTTTAAAGCACATAATTCCATAGTTTTTAGCCGGGCACCTGAAACTAACACAACACTGTAAATCAACTATACTTCAATAAAAAAATTTAAAAGAGAAAATAAAAATGAATAAAAAATTTAAAAAATAGTTCTTAGGTTATTCATAGAGTTGTACAACGATCACCACTATTCATCTTTATGACATTTTCCTCACCCCAAAAAGAAACCCCACACCCAGTGAGTAGTCAGCCCCCCATCCCCTGGCAACCATTAATCTCCTTTCGATGATGACACCCTTTGGTGTGTATTTAGGTGCAGGAATTCCTAGATAAGAGGTCAAATACTGATAACCCTTAGGTTAGGCCTTTACTGTGTTTTAAAACTCGGGAAACCTGAACTAAAAATCCTATCCCTCGCTCTGTTGAGAGTCTGGTACCCTGGGCCCTCACCCTCCCATGGGAAGAGTCAGCCAGAGGGGAGCGGCGGCGGTCTGCCCTCCACAGTGGGCCTCCTGTTAGCCACAAGCCTCACCACTCGCTATTGCTTCTTATTTGCCTCTCTGCATGACCCGGTGGGCATGGCAAGCGGGGGAATCCTTGCTCTAGACCCAGGTCCTTGCCAGGCTTAAAATCTCTTTTCCCAAGGGTGGGTCTGTGCAGAAGTTGAAGGAACCACCCTCCATTGCCATCTCTATGTCTGGACACACAGCCCCTCGCCAGGACCGGCGGGCACGGGCGCGGGCTTCTGAGGAGGGACCTTGCTGTCCAGCCCGCCTCACCTTCCATGACGGGCATTCCATGCACTGAATCAAGCCACATGTAGACAGGCGCCTACTCAGCATCTCACGCTGCTTAACCTGCTGTGATGGAAGCTGCGGCAATTACGTTTTAATTGAGATGCACGCTGCTTCAGCAGACTTGAGACAGCTACAGCTATTGCTAATTAATTTTCTTCCGAAATGACAGCATTTAATAATTTTGCTCCGTGACGCTCATGTCATGGATGTAGTTCACCTCTCTGGGTGCCGTCCGGTGGTTTCTACCCAGAGGTGGCTGGGGGCGTTCTCCTGTGCCCACGCGGTGGCTCCAGACGTGAGCAGCCGGTCGTGCCCCACAGGTGGGCAGTTCCTGGTCCTCGGGGCATGGGGGCACCTTGCTCCCCTCACCCCTCAGCACAGAGACCAGGGCCTCTGCCAGCCCCTGATCCTCTGAGGCAGGAGGGCAAAGTGATGGAGTGCCTGGGATCTGGAACGTCCCGTATGTAGACTTGGGTTTTAACTGTGGACTTGGGCAAGTGGCCCTCAGCTGCTTCACCTGTAAACGGGAATAATGGTGCTTCTCCTCGAGGTGACCAGGAGGCTGCACAGACCCCGTGTGAGCCACTGGCCCAGAGCGTGGGCCTTGTGGGCATGGGCTATGGCTCTGGCTGAGACAGGGACACTGCCGACTGTGCAACAGCCGCCTGGAACTCTTGCCATGGGCCCCTGACACTTCTTTTCCCCCGGCGCTCGACTCATGGGCCTTTTTTAATGCTGTCGCCTAGGCAGGTACAAATTCTGTCCTGGGCTCAGCTCTGCCTGGGGGCTCAGACTGTCCTGTTAGTGAGACAGGAACCCCGCAAGCCCTCTGAGATGGGACTGAACCAGGTGCTAGTTTTTGTAGTAATGGCAGCTCCTGAGCCCAGGCCAGCACCAGCAGCCGCCAGGCAGGTGGGAGGTGGCACGGTGTGGGGAGAAGGCAATGGCATTGAGCACCTGCTGGGCACCTGTCTTGACACATGTGGACACATTTAATCCTCCCAGTGTGGAGTGGTTTATGTTATACCCAATTTCCAGGTGGGGGAAGCTGAGGCTCCGAGAGGGGTTACGCAGCTGGTGCGAGGTGCTATTATTAGCTTTGGAATCCAGTTCTGTCTGACTCAAGCCTAGTGTTTCCACTCTGTCACCTGTTAAGGGGAGGCCTGCAGCCTCCAGCCCTGGGAGGGACCGGCTGAGGTCAGGTAGGACAGGTGTGTGCATGTGAAGGAGGTAGTCAGTGTTTGTGGAACCCAGGGCTCTGGTCTGGGACCATCTCTGGCAGTGGGTCATGGAGACACTGGTGAAAGCTGGGGTCACCCTCCCAGCAAACACTCCGGGGCCATCTGCACACCTTGTATTCTAGTTGTGGGGCTCCCCCATCTGCCTCACCAGGCACCCGCTGTGCTGCTGTGTTGCCTGTGCTCTGTGACTCGTCCTGGAGGGCCTGGGGCTGTGTCCTGGGGGCCCCGCTGACACAGGCTGGGTGGTGGGAGGGCTGGGGGATGTGGGAATGGACACCCAGGCACCCCCAGGGCAGGTCAGAGTGGGTGTAGGCCTCCTGGCTCTTTCATTTCCTTGACCCCCCCACCCCCACCCCCACCCCCATCCCAGTCCTGAGCCCTGGATGTGCTGTGAGGGAGGCGCCGCTGCTGGGAGGGGGAGGGGAGTTCTGGGCCGACCCTGCTGTGCAGCACCAGGGAAGTGTCTTCCCCTCTCTGGGCTTGAGATCCCCACCTGGAAGATGAGGGTTTGGTGAGAGGCTCCCCTTCAGCTGGAAAGTACTAGGTAGAGGACTGGGAGTGTGGTATCAAAGATAGCGGAGTCATGGCGGGGGGTGGGGGAGAGGGAGGGGGGCAGAGGCAGATGAAGGAGCTGTAAGCGGAAGTACGTTCTAGAATGGAGAGACCCGGGCGTTCCCTCCTTCAGAAAACTCAGAGGAAGCCTCTTCGTGTAATACGTTCTAGAATGGAGAGACCCGGGCGTTCCCTCCTTCAGAAAACTCAAAGGAGGCCTTTTCCATGAGCCCACCCAGCCGAGGGGTCGTGCAAGGGTTCAGAAAGGGCCAAGATGCAGTCCTGGCCCCTGGGGGCTGCTCTGGGAAGGTTGGTCCCAGGTTGGTCCTGGAGGCCTGGCCGCTGCCCGCCGGCTGCCCCGGGAAGGCTGCTCACTCGCCCCAGCGTGCGGTTGGCTGGAGTGGGTGGGTCTTTTTTCCCTGTGCTCCCAGCAGACCCCTGGGCCTGCCCCCTGCCCTAGACCTGTGTGCATGGGGTGGGGGTGGGGTCTGATTGGGATGGGGAGCTGCAGCCCAGTGAGTCTTGGTTGGCAGCTGGGTCCTGTGGACGGAGAGTGAGACGCAGGGGGCCTGGCCAAGACCCCAGACTCACCGCTGGGCTCTGATCCCCCGAACCAGCCACCTGCGCGTCAGCAGGAAATGGCCGGCTTGGGGCTGTGGAGGCTGGGGTGGGCGCGTGGTGGGCAGGCATCTTGGTAGCCCTTCTCCCAGAAGGGGCAGAAGGGTTACTGGGGGCGGGAGGGAAGGGTGCTCTGGGGCAGCCCTTGTGCGGCGGGCAGGGGGCCTTGGAGGCCGCACCGGGAGCCCTGAGCAAGGAGGGTCCCTTCTGCCCCAGAACCTGGGGCCTCTCCCACCCAGAAACCCCCTCCTGTCTCAGCTGTGAAGCTTCTTTCTTTAGAGGGACCGCACCCGGCCCCCTCCCCAGCAGTTGCAGAAGCAGTGCTGGCTGGGAGGGCCCGGGGGTCCCACGCTGGGGGCGGCTCTGTCGGGTGTGTCTGTGTGTGAATGTGAATGAGTGTGTGACTGCAGGTCCACGTGCAGGTGTGTATAAGTGCGCCAGCATGAACCAGTGTGTAAGTGTGTGTGACTTTGTGAGTGTGTGTGCTTAAGGATCGTGTGAGTGTATGTGTGTAAGCGTGTGTGAGAGTTGCTGGGGGAGTTCATGAGTCTGTGTGCATGCGTGTGAGTGTGTGCTGGCGGGGCTGGGGGCAGGGGTCCCGTGCCCCCCGCTCTCCGCCCGGGTCCTGGCCCCGTCGCGGCTGTGGGGCTGCTGCATCTCCCGGAGCGTGGGTTGGAGACGGGGGCGGGGCCTGCAGGCACCCTGAGCCCCGTGGATCTGCAGGCCCGTGCCCTGCGCGGCCTGGTGAGGGGCAGGGCAGGGGAGCACAGTGGTGGCTGGAGATAAAATGTGGGGTCTCAAGCAGACATTTCCTCCAAGTGGACCCGCTGTTTGGGGGACACGGGGGAGTGCATCTGGGCTTCAGCTTCGGGCACCTGAGCCCAGGGTGGGCGGGGTATAGAGCACACAGACTCTCGGAGGGGGCAGGCAGGCCCACCTGGCTGGCTGATGGGTCCCCTCCTGCAGCCTCGCGGCCTCCTGAGCCAGCTGGTCCCCGTCCTCAGAGACCGGGGCTGGCGTGGGCTGTCCTGGCCTCCCCTCCTGGCCTTCTCCCCGTCCTGGCCTCCTCCCTGTCCTGGCCTCCCCTCCATCCTGGCCTCCCCGTCCTGGCCTCCTCCCCTCCTGGCCTCCCCTCCTGGCCTCCTCCCTGTCCTGGCCTCCCCTCCGTCCCGGCCTCCCTCCTGGCCTCCTCCCCATCCTGGCCTCCCCTCCTGGCCTCCTCCCCTGTCGTGGGGCACTGGTTTCAGCCTCCCAGCTTCCTGGCTGTCGTCTCCTGGCCACGTCCCACCCCTCCTGTGACTCAAACTGTTCCCCTGTTTGTCCTGACTCAGTCGCAGAAGCTCATGCTGCCGCCCACACAGCCAGAGAAGATAATTGAGGGAGCGAAGTGGGTTATCTGCCAGGTTCCCAGGGCAGGTGACAGAGGTGGGGGCTGCGCGGAGCCCTGGTCTCCGTGGCCTGTTTCAGGAGAGTGGAGGCAGGGCAGCAACAAGAATAATCATGGTTGGCATCTGGCATCTACTGAGGGCTTTCTCTGAGCCAGGGGTACCATGTTATCTAGCTCACTGTGTACAGAGACGTTAGCCAGCTCACCAAGGACACACAGCGAACTAGGGGCAGGGCTGGGGTATGACCCTAACCGCTGGGCTGCATCCCAGACCTGGAACCACCGCCTCTGTTCTCCTGCCCACACCTGTTGGAGCGCAGGTTGGTGCTGTCTGGGGTCAGCGTGTGTTTGTGTGTGTATGTTGTGTCACGGGTGTGTTTGTGTTTAGGCAAGTGGGGAAAGAAAACAACACCCGCATCCTTTCTCAGCCCCGTAGACATCACTGCATGGGGAAGGAATGTGGATTCGGCAAAACATTTATTTCTCCGTAGTACGTAAATATCTTGGGGTTTCTCAGTTCTCAGAAAGGCATCTATTACTGAGGTCTTACTTAGCATCGTGAAAAGGGAAGCCTGGTGTGGACACACACACACGCACACACCCTTTAGCAGCCGGAAAGCAGACGCTTCTTGGATTTGGATGAGGCAGGCGTGTTGAGACCAAGGTCTAATTGCTGGGCTCCGGCTGGGAGGTTGGCAGCCACCAGCCTTGTGTCATCTTCCGTTCCTTCTTTCTGTTAAGCAGACGGCCGTCTCTACGGACACGCAGGGCCTGGTGGGCTGTCCCATTGCTGGATGGGAAAGAAGGAAGGGTGGGAGAAGAAGGGAGAAAAGAAAGAGAAAAAAAAAGGAATGAAAGAGTAAGGAAGATAAGGGAGAGGGATAAAGAGAGAGACAGATTGACTGCTCAAAGCAGACGCTGCAGGTCTTTCCAGGGGCGTGGGGGTGGCTGTCACTCACTCCACCTCTCCAGCAGGAAGATGGATTTCCCCGCAGGCGTGTGTCCCGGGATCCAAGGGGGATGACGAACGCGGAGGCCCTGGTGCCCTAGGAATAGATGGAGGTACTGACGGATACAGATAGGAAACCTCAGCTCGGAGAGGTGAAGCCTCCTGCCGAGGTCCCCCAGCTGGTAGGTGGCAATGCTGGGCCTGGGAGCCTCATCTGCCTGGCCCTGACCAAGCTGTCCCCTCCCACTAGGAGGACACTGTTCCCCTGATTCAGATCCCCATAACCCTCTCCGATGGTCCCTCTCCGGTGAGCCTTCCCCATGCTCTGGGCGGGATGGCCCTGACATCCTTCACCAGGAGTTACCATGACAGTGACCATGACAGTGACACTCGCTGGTGGACCTGCCCTTCAATCCACCCTCACAACTGGATACCTCCTGAAGGGCTCAGAAACTGCAAGGTCAGGGGCTTGGCCCAGTAGAGGTAAAGTGAAGGGGCTTGTGGGGGACCCAAAGGCCATCTAGAATATGCCATTGGTTGCCAAGTGCCAAGGAGCATTGGTATCAGGATGCAAAGCTCCACCGTATAAACGCATGTTAATCCTGTCTCCCCTTTGCTCAAAGCCTTCAATGGCTCCCAGTTCCTTCCGTGTCAAATCCAGACTCTGGCCCCTGTTCTCCTTCTGTGCAGCCTGGTCCCTGGCTGTCCCCTGCCACCTGCACTTCTCAGCACCTGTCTTACCTTTCCTACCTGTTGTGGGTGTTGCCTTGCCGTGAGTGCTCCGAGGGTAGGCTTCAGGGCTGGCAGGCTCCAGGGACCCTTTTTCTGTCCCCAGGACCTGGCCCACAGACCCCAAATATGCAGGGAACAGAGCCAGCAGCCAGACCTTGGCTCTCTCTTAGCTCTTCCCCAGGCCCTGGGAGCTGAGCCCAAGGGGCCGGGGGTCGGGCTCCCCTGCAGGCTTGTCTCTGAGCGCCCCTGATGTCTCCCCATGCCCGCCCTGCTCAGACGCTCCTTCCCTTCCCTCGGTTCCAGCAAGTAAACCCGAGCCCGAGGGGGCTTGGAGGGTGCACGGAAGTACTGGGGATGTGGAAACAGAGGCCCGGAGCGGAATGTGAGTTCTCCAGGCGGTCGTGGCAGAGAGGTTCCCAGGGCCTGGTTCCTCTCTCCCAGTGAAGCACGGTATCAGGCTCTGGAGGCTTTTCTGACGTGTTTCTGAGCAATGTTACATCTCAGGAGGCTGGCGAGGTGACCCCCGCACCCCACCCCCACCCCCCCACCCCCCAGCCCACAGCTGTCAGGCTGTCTGCTGACCGCAGCGAGGCATCCTTGCTGTCCGGGCCTGGACTTGGCTCTGCCCCCTCCCGATGCACCCGAGTCCTGAGTGGCTGCAACGTGTCCCCCACACATCTCTTTACTCCCCGTTGGCTCTTGGCAGAAGCCTCTCTCTGCCACGTTTCCTCGTCTGGGAAAGGAGCCACTAGCTGTGCCCACGCCTGGGGCTGTTGGGAGATTGGGGTGGGAGATTAAAAGTCGAGCACCCAGCAGGAGCCAGGCCCTCCCAGCTTCCAGGGCCTGTGTGGAGGGGCCAGGCGTGCGGGACACCACCTGTGGGCGGTGGGTGTGATGAGTTCCCAGGGAAACAGGGCTGGGACTTTGGAGCCAAACCTGACCACACTGGCACTGGCTCTGCAGCTCTGGGCAGTTTACTGTTGACCTCTCTGAACCTCAGTTTACTCATCTCTAAAATGGGGATCAGAACAGTACCTTCGTCGTGGGCGTCAAGATGCAAACCAGCGACGTGGAAGGGGCCCTTATGCGGGAAGGAGCTCAGTAGCTACGAATCCCCCAACTCAGTTTTCCTCTGGATCTCTTACAGGTGTGGCCACTTTAGCCAAGCCTCTTGGAACCGAAAAACAGGACCCAGACAGGTAGCCTCTTGGCGGTGGGAGTTCAGACCCTGGGGGTGGGGCGGATCCTGGGGAGTTCAGGAAAGGCGGTACCTGTCAGAAGCAGCAGTCCTGCCTGAACCTGGAGGCCTGGGTCGGAGGCATGATGTCACCCGGGCATGGCGCTGGATCTTTCTGGCAGTTTCTTACCTGTGAAGGAGGCTGACGGCCTCGGCCTTGCTGGTGCCTGGTCGCTATGGATGGGTGGGCGCTTGGCTGCTGGTGGCAAGAAAACGGTTTCATTGTTGGCGGTTCCTCTTTTACCCTTAATGATTCTCTTGTTCTACGAGGAGTGGGCATGCGGCCCCCAAGTCATTATCCCCCTTGGGGTCCCCTCGTCAGGTTTGGGAGATAAGGCATGTCCGGTCCCCTTTGAGGAAGGAAGCTGGGGTTTTTCTATAATATCAGCTCCCGCCGGATCTTCCCCAAATCTTCTCCACTTGGCTTTTTCTGGATCTCCTGCTCGGTTTCTGGCCCCTTCCACGCCCAGCACTCTGTGGCCATTGTCTCTCCTGGTGGGAAGGTAGGCAGGGGTCCAGAGGGTCCACCTCCACCTCGGAGGGTCTCAGCACAGGCTCCCCCGACCTGGCCGCACTCCAGCCCTCGTGGGGCCTTGGTCACGGGCAAGGATGGTTCAGTGGCTCTGGCTTGGGTGCTCTGGGCCACAGGAGAAGCAAAGCAGTTGGCACAGTTCTGGGCTTTTAAACATTTCCTTTGGGGATGACTGGAGTGGGCCCTTGGTGGGAGGGGAGATGCAGGGGAAGACTGAGGTTTTGAAGACCGTTTTCACAGTATTTCTGATAAATTCATCTTGGGGCTGCCCAAGACTTGGGGCCCGCCTGGAGGTTTCCAGCCCAGTTTCCTGGCTTCTGAAGGAGAGGGGCCTCACTTAGGATGGGAAGCCAGACACCCTGGTGGATGCTGGACCCCGTGGGGGCTGTGAATGGAAAGTGCCGAGACCCCCAGGCTGCGTCTCCTGCCTGGCTTCTCCCTGTCCTAGTGTCTCCTCTGTAAGCGGAAGGTGGTGATGATTCAGAGTGAAGTTGTAGGAAGGGAAGCTTGCTCTGGTGGCCCTTGAAGGGACCTCCTCTCTGCCGGCAGAGGAGCTGGGCGGGCAGACCGTCCTCCTTTGCCCTGCTGCCGTCGGGGCACTGGGAGCAGTAGCCCCCTTTCTGAGGCCTGGGAGGCCACGCCCCCTCAAAACTGGTCACTTTCCGAGATTACTCCTACACCCCTATCCTTCGTGGTTAGAAGCAAGGCTAGATTTGTAACGTCTCCCGGCATTTTCTCTATTTTCATTACTAAATAGCATTTTAACGGAAAAAGCAGTATGACTTTACATTAAGGAACATTGCCAGAACCCAGCATGACCCCAAGTCCCATCATCCTAACACAAGAGTTTTTTTCCTATATATTGTCTCCAGTTTATTCTCCAGTTGGAGCTATGGGATGCATTCAAGTTTGCTGTATTTTCACCTCCCGCACGATCTCAAACATTTCTGTCTTCATAACAGTGACCTAAAATAGCTGCAATACTCTTCCACTGTGTTGCTACAATATAATGTATTAGAAACGATCTCCCTCCTGTTAACATGGAGGTGGCTGCCAGGGCTTTGCAAGCGTGGATGGGGGGACATGTTGCACGTGGTCTGGTCCGCGGCAGGCCAGGGGCTTAGCAGATGCTTTCCTGCAGGTGGTGGGCTTTTAGCAGTCAGGCTGGCTGCAGTTCTGCTCCCTGGTACACCCTAAAGCCACACGCCACCCAGCAGGTCTCCTTTGCTTTAAGTGCCTTCTGCTTGTGAGGCGCTGTCTAGATGTTTCGTAGTCGTGAAATCACGATCATTCGTAACAGCCCTGGAACATCAAATTCTTGGCTCCGTTTTCCATCAAGCGATTCTAAAGTAAGGAGGAGCTGGGTCACGTGCCCCCAGTTTCCGGCAAGAGGCCGACCCGGGCTTTGGATCCGGTGCTTCACAGCACTGCCTGTCCTTTGGTGAGCTTCCCACCCCCGGGGGGTGATCACGCAGAGGCTGGATCATGAAGTGTCTAGAGTACTTTAGATCAGGGTTTCTCTACCCTGGCTGGGTAATTCTCTGTTGTAGGCGGCTGTCCTGATCATTGCAGGATGTTTAGCAACATCCCTGGCCTCTACCCACTAGCAGCTAGTAGCACAATTTGGAAACAACAAAAAATGTCTCTGGGTGTTGCCAGTCATCCCCTGGGGGTCAAATTCACCCCCAGTTTCTCAGCTGCTGGAGAGGATTCCTGAGTCGGATGGGAGGTTGGTGACTGGATCTCTGAGGACCTCTGGGACCTTGTGGGGCTCCCCACATGGTGGGATCCCTTGGTGGACTCTGTCCGCATCTGTAGTGGTTGATTGGAGAGACTGGGTATGGTGACATTGTGGAAGGAGTCGTGGGACCCAGGTTCAGAAGTGCCTCTTCCACGTGTGGACCCAAAGTCCAGACGCAAAGCCTCCCAATCATGCGATGTGCCCTGGGGCGGGTACCCTGCTCCCAGTAACGACGGTGGGTGACAGTCCTGTGACCGGGGACACCTAACCCTTTACCTTCTCTGTGGCTTCTGGCCATTTTGGAGGACTCGCCTCATTTGAGGAAACCTTGCGTGTCACCCTGGTCTCTGACAATGGGCTGGGACGTCCTGGAGCATCTTCCCGGGGGCGGTGCTGTCAGGAGTCCAGAGCCGAGCCCACCCGTGGCACCTCGACTCACACATCAGGCCGGGGTGGGGGGCGGCACTGGCAGGGAGACTGTGATTTGCGGGGCTGCGAGTAGACTTGGGCTTTAAAGAGTCCTCTCATTTCCTCTCCGGAAGCCTTCAAAAGGCCCTGGGAACAAAAGGAGCTTGATTGAGTGTCCCTTGGAGAGCTTCATCGAGAGGGGGGGAAGAACAAGCAGCACACACTACAAAGCCACTTCATTCTGCGTATGGTGTCATGCCAAGAAGCACTGAAGTGCGGGGACAAGCAGAGAGGCATGCTCTTTTTATCAAGAGAGTGTGGATTGGCGGTTAGAGCCGAGGACAGCCATCAGCAAACTGTGCAGGGATTTTGGCACCCCTCACTCCTCTCCAGCCTCCTCCCTCCAGCCTGCTCCATTCCTGTTCCCTTCTACTTAGAGACATTAACTTTTTATATGACAGCCACTTAAGGCCTGACCTTATCCCAGGGCACTTTGCATTTCAATAGGCTGTTCTTGAAAAATGAAAAAGCTTCAAATAAGTGAGTCTCTAATGGTAGAATTTCAGGTAGTGAGTAGGAGGTGACTTTTTTTTTTTAGCCAGAGAAGTGACTCTCTAATGGTAGAATTTCAGGTAGTGAGTTCTGTCAGGCACCTTCTAGGCTGCATCCTTCTGTCAGACTCTCAGGGACAGTTAAATAACTTTAACAGCCATCGACTGTGTGGCAGGCAGTAGTAGGGGACGGTCTAGAAGACGGCTGACTTCAGAACGCTGGGTTTATTACTCTGATGGCTCCCACTCATTGCATATTTGTAGGACACTGACCATGTGTTGGGCAGTGTGTCAGGGGCTGGGAGCAAATGTCAAAGAGCCAGACCACCCGGAGAGATGGTTAAGCAGACTGGAAGTGTCTCCCGAGCTCTGTGTGATGTGGGAACCCTGGAGGCCCTCCTGGGGGAGGTGGTGCTGGCCTTAGGCTTCAAGGTGTAAATAGGAGTTCATTGGGCAGGGGTGGGGAGAGCATGATCGCAGAGGCTGACAGGCAGTGTCTGGGGGTTGCAGACTTCTGGAAACACCACAGTGTGAAGGACGAGGTCTGAGTTGGTGGGAACAAGGCTGAAGAGGTAGGGAGGGCATGGGCCTTGGGGGTTCCCTGTGCCCAGATGTGCAGTTTTCCACAGGCTCTGAGGGTCAGTACTCACCCTCTGCTGGACACTGGCCTCAGGCTTCCCTCTCGCTGCCCAGACACTGCCCTCCATCTGCTTTAGCAGACCTTTCTGGACCTCGCCTGTCCTCCCTTTAAAGATGCTTATACACCTGTTCCTCCAGCAAGCCCTCCCTGACCTCCCTCAGGTTAGCCCAGGCCCCCTGTGGCCTCCTGAGCTAGTCTATCAGGAAGCGTATTCTCATTGTCACTGTCTGTTTCGTTTCAGCCCTGTCCCCCCTTGGCTGGGCGCTCTGGCAGAGCAGTGCTGTGTTTAATTCACCTTTGCGATCAAGGTCACAGCCCAGGCTTGCCACACAGTGGGCCCTTGGGAAATGGTGATCTCACTCTTGTCCTGAGTCTTGGAGTCCTGGGACTTCCCTGGCCTCCCTGAGTGGGCATGTGCTCAGGCTGCAGCCCACCTACCTAGGGCTGGGTGGGTGTCAGGTTCCAGGCCTGAGGGCCCAGACAACCGGTTAGGGCTGTGATGTGTGACGGCCAGGGGACGGGAAGGGAGTGTGCGGGCATGTGGTCTCCCAGGCGTGCAGGAAGCCCAGGAGAGGTGGGGACTGGCTGGGCAGGGCCCCGGCCCCACCTGGGACAGCTTAGCAGGTGTGCAAAGCTGCCAGCCAAAGGCGGGACACTCCTGTTGGCTTCAGTGGCCAGGGTGGTGCTGGCACAGCCTGGGGAAAACCCGTGGCTGAGTCTGGCAGAGACACCGATGGAAGAGCTGGGTGCGGGGATCGCCTGGGCCATGTGGGGAAGGCCGTGGCCGGGCAAGTCAGAGCAGCGTGCTGCGCAGGCTGAAGCAGGAGATGCCGGCCCACCCACTGGCCTGGTTTCCCCCAGAGCCTTGAGGGCAGAGCAGCTGCCCTAGATCTGCAGCCAGCCCTTCCCAACCTGCTCTGCTCCCTACCCCAGGCCCAGCACCACCTGCGGAGAGGGAGACCTCAGGCCTAGGAGATTGTTGGTGCTCAGTATACGATTGCTGGTCCGTGGATGCAGGTGGCTGCGGTCTGTTTACTTGTGTCCTGTCTGTGCTCCCCACGTGCCCAAATTCCTGTTTCTACCCAATTGTGGCATGACATGACACTCCCCGGGGGGTCCTGCCTGCCCATCTCGCTGGTGGGGCGCTGAGCCCAGAGATGGGGGACACTTACCCAGAGTTGCACAGCCAGCGAGTCACGGTACTCAGGGGAGTGATGTGGCCAGCTGAGGCCAGCCAGCTGAGGCATGAACTGGTAAGGAGCCTCGTGATAGTTCCTTTGCATCGTTGGCAAGGAAGGGGCTGCTCTGTGTATGAGCTGCCTGGGCAGGGGACGTTACCAGGTGACCTCTGGAGGCTTTTCTTGGTGCTGGACTCTGGGATCAGAGGAAGATGTGTTTTGGGCCCTAGAGGGGCTCCTTGCCTGGCAGCCTCGTGATTCCAAGGGTCCTCAGCAGGCCTAAAGCAGGGAAATCAGACCAAGGTCCTCTCCACCTCTGGACAAGTTTAGCCTCTTCCTGCAGCCAGCCCAGAGTTGCCCCTGCCACCCAGCTGGGGGCCAGCGCTGCCCAGGCCACTGCTCAGGAGAGCCTCTGTGACTTTGGTCGCTTGCGCCGAGATGTTTGGACAGATTTGTCCAGGGTCTGCAACAGCCCCACCCCCGCCATCCCAGACCTGGGCCGAGGCCGGGGTCCCCCTGCACCTAGGGGCCGTGGTTTGGGTTATGATTAGAAGGACATGGGAAAGCCACCTGTACCATGCCTCTGCCTCCAAAATGCCATTCCCCAGCCTGCAGTTCCACTGGGAGCAAAGAGCTCCTTGGGATGAGTAATGGCTCAGAAAGCAACTTTTAACCAACAAACACTCAATTTTTTATTTGTCTTGAAAATGGTGTGCGCTTACAGCACAGGAGGTAAGTTTCCATACACTTGGGTCCTCGGCACTGTCCATGGCAAAGCCTTCCCTCCCAAGGGTTTACGCGTTAAGGGAAGGGGTGCAGTTCATATGCCAGTAGCGGTTTTGCCCTCAAGAGCTTTTCCATCGCTGAGCTGGCAAACACTGCCTGTGACAGGCATTAGGGGTTGCTGACAGCCCCCCTCCTGGCCTCACAGCCAGCCTGTGCTGTCGTCCACCTCCCCTGTGCTGCTGGGTCCCAAGAGCCCCCCCAGAGCCTTGTGGGCAACGGGGCTTGAGGTGAGGCTAGGAGAAGAGGAAGGTTCTCTCAGTTTGTGTGTTGAGTCGTCATCAAACGTGGAGTAAGCCTTTGTCCGGGGCCGGCATAACGGGCGTGGGCACGGCAGTGGTACTCAGAGTACAGCCACTTTGGGACTTCCCTGGCGGTCCAGTGGTTTAGACTCCACGCTTCCAATGCAGGGGTGCAGGTTCGATCCCTGGTCGGGGAGCTAAGATCCCACAGGCTGCGTGGCCAAAAGAAAAAAAATAGAATACAGTGACGCGGGAGTTTGCCCTCGGGGGGCACAAGGCGGAACTGGCCTGGTGGGGGGCTGGCAGGGCAGGCTCTGGGGAAGTAGCATTGCAGGCAGAGCTGGAAGTGTGTTAAACTGGACAATTTCGGGGTGGACCTGGGGGGCGGTGAGCCTGGAGGGGTGGATGGGGGCAGATCCCGGAGTGGGGCCTTGGTGCCATGCAGAGTATTTGGACCTTGTTATGCAGCCACTTCCCCGCCTTTCTGGTCCTCTTCCCGCCTCAGAACCTCCTTTGGGGGGTTTCTCCACTCACTGGGTCTCTGTCCTTGACTCCCGCCCGTCCCCAGGCTCGGATGAAGGGGCCCTGGCAGGGGCCTTGGTGCCGGTGATGCCCGTACGCCAGGCCTGTTCCTGCCGTGCCCTCCACCACCGGGCCCCTGCGGGTGGGCACCTCCCCGGCCTGCAGCCTGCCCAGGGCCGTCTGTTTTTACTCCTTGGGGCAGAGGCAGAGCTTGTTTCTCCCCCGCCGCCGCTCAGGAATCGCGCCTCAGAAGCACACAATGCAGCTGTTAAAATATCTGGGTCTGGCCTGGCGGCTGCACAGCAAACCCCTTGTTCACCTCGCAGACGGCGCGCCCAGGGGCCGAGCTGGTCCTGCCTCTGCTGGCCGCCTGCTGGGGGGGTGGGGCGGGGAGAGACCCCGGGCCTTGCTCGGGACTTCTGCTGCTTTGGGCCTGTCCACGGAGGAAGGGGACAGACAGCAGCATTTGGAATCGGCAGGACAGCACGTTCTAGAGAGATGTCAGCCTGAGCATTTGCACGTTAGAGCCCAGAGGCCCAGACACCTGTGGTGGGGCGTCAGGATGGAGAGGAAGGGGGGCCACGGGCTGCCTTGTCCAGTTTCGGACAGGCCTGCTGCCGGTGCCGGGGCTCCTCGGTCAGGTCTTCCTGCCCCAGTTGGCAGACAGGTGGGTGGTCTCGCTGGGGCTGCAGTTAGGATAACGTGGTGGGCATTTGAGTCGGGACCCCTGTATATGCCAGGCCCTGTGTTCTTAATCCTCTCCATGAGGGACACGCCGTTGTCATCCCCATTTTACAGATGAGGAAACTGAGGCTTGGGGGGACTCAGTTCTTATTCATCGCTCTAGGTAGCGCTGGGATGCGAACGTGGATCTCCTTTCTCCAGAGTCTGCCCTCCCCGTGTGCCCCCCCGAAGGTGCCGGCTGCTGCTGACGTGTGCAGGGGGTGTTGTCAAAGTCTCAGAAGCAGCACCAGGAGGTGGGTTGGCTCTGACTAGGATTCAGGTGGGAGGGCGTTAGGCAGGCTTCCCGAGGTTTAAAGCGTGGCTTCCTTGCATAGAGCAGGGAGGAGAGAATGTTCTGGGCAGGAAAGCAATGGGACAGAGGCAGGGGGATGGAGACGACCTGGTATTTTCAGGGAGTGAAACCACGTGCAAGGGAGTGGAAGCTGCAATGCCATCTGAAGGGTGAGCTCTTACCCACACCCTCCCGGAAAGAAAAAGCCTCTTGCCCAGCTCCGGGCCTCCTGACGCCCATCTCCCCTTATCTGAGCCTGGCTGCTGCATTTCCCATCGTTGGGGCCTCCCTGGCTGCTGTTCTGGCCCAGCAAGTCAGTGCATTGGGGTCATGATCTGTTTTCCGGCGCACCAGCAAGCCCAGGGGCTGGGCACATGAGGGAGCTTTCCTACTTGGAAAAATACATTCAAGGAACGATAAAGAAGCAGTGCCCCGCTAGGAGAGTGGTTTCTGCATGGTGCCCGCCTCTGGCCACAGCGGGTAGAGGGGAGGCCTTTGACCTGAAGCTCCTGGGAGCAGCTGGGGTTGTGGCAGCCAGGCTGGCTGGCTGGCGCTGCAGAGGTGTGTCCGAGACTCCAGAGGCACAACTCCTCACTAAACCTCGGTCTCCCCCAATCCTGTCTTCCTTGGAAAAGGGTGCCCGCTTGTAGGGGTTCGCCTGCCTGGCCAGCCTTGGGCCAAGCCCCACTGGGGACCCTATGTTTGCAGAGCCACTGCTGCAGGGTGTTCACGGTCCTGCGGGGAAGCTTGACCGCCTTCTTAACCATGCTGGGAGTAGGGAGGATGCTCTGTGTTACAGGGGAGGGGACGGAGGCTCAGAGAGGGAAAGCCGCGTGGCTGGACACACCACTGATGTGGACCGCGCTGGCCCAAGCATCAGCGTCTCTCACTCTGGAGAGGAAAATACACACATTTTAAAAGAAGATTATTTTGTCCCTGGCCGTGAAGGGCAAGCAGAGCGTCCCCAGCTTGGCGCCGTCCTGGGGAGCCCTCCCCTCACCCCCGTCCCGGTCCCTTCAGGATGGGAAAGCGAGTGTCAGTTTGATCCAGGGGGTCTGAGCCGAAGCCCATGTCTGGCTCCCTCATGCCTTCAGCATGACGGGCTAGGACGCCCTTTGCTTTCCCGTGGCTGCCCTGGCACTGTGGTGCTGGACGGCTGTCCTTAGGGTCTGGAGCGCCCTTTAGAATGTCCATTTTCTAGGTGGCAACACTGAGGTGACGGGAGATGGAAAGACTCAGTCGTCCACTCAGGGAGGATGTTGACGAGTCCTCGGGACCTTGGGGCCATGAGAGAGAGAGTCTGCTGCCATCTTTTTAGTTACAGTGTCGTTATAATTATCATTACCAGAACTTCCCTGGTGGTGCAGTGATTAAGAATCCGCCTGCCAATGCAGGGGACACGGGTTCAAGCCCTGGTCTGGGGAGATCCCACATGCCGTGGAGTAACTAAGCCCATGTGCCACAACTACTGAGCCTGCGCTCTAGAGCCCACAAGCCACAACTACTGAGCCTGCGTGCCACAACTACTAAAGCCCGTGCACCTAGAGCCTGGGCTCCGCAACAAGAGAAGCCCCCGCTCGCCGCAACTAGAGAAAGCCCGCGTGCAGCAATAAAGACCCAACGCAGCCCCCCAAAAATAATTATTTAAAACCCCCATTTTTAATTATTATTTTACCTTTCATCAGCGTTGCATTGGCGACGCATTTTTCACTCCAGGAACTTTCACGTGTTTTATCTCATTTGATCACAAAAATAAGTCTATGATCAAGGCTGGCCGGGTGTTTATTATGTGTATGTGTATCCAGGGTATGTGTGTGTGTGTGTCTGTATCTCTCTACACATACGTGTATGTGTGCGTGCGTGCATGTGGTGTGTGCATCTGTATGTGACTTTGTGTGCACTTGTGGGTGGCCCTGTATGAACGTGTGACAGGGTGTATATGTGTGCCCACGCTCACACAGGTGACTGTGTACATGGTCATGGTTGTTGCTGTAGGTTGTGTGTGCTCTTCGTGTGTGCCCACGCGTGTGGGGTCCAGGCAGTGCGCCGCACGGGTGAGATCAGACAGGAGGTGAAAACACCAGGGCCCCGAGGTGGCCAGGATCGCTGGGAAGCGAGGTTTCACCTCTCTCCCAGAGGCTGATTTCGCCTGGGGAAGCTGCTCTCATTCCTGTGACTCACTCATCAGGAGAGCTCAAAGCAGCCAGCTGGTGGGATTGCAGGGTTCAGAGCGATTTGGTCATTCTCCTCTGATTATTTTTTTAATTAATTAATTTATTTAATTTATTTATTTTTGGCTGCGTTGGGTCTTTGTTGCCACGCGTGGGCTTTCTATAGTTGTGGTGAGTGGGGGCTACTCTTCGTTGCGGAGCACGGGCTCTAGGCGCTCAGGCTTCAGTAGTTGTGGTGTGTGGTTCAGTAGTTGTGGCTTGCAGGCTCTAGAGCGCAGGCTCAGTAGTCGTGGTGCACAGGCTTAGCTGCTCCGCGGCATATGGGATCTTCCCAGACCAGGGCTCGAACCCGTGTACCCTGCATTGGCAGGCGGACTCTTAACCACTGAGCCAGCAGGGAAGACCTCTGATTATTAATTTATTCTTCAAGCCCGTCCTTTCACTCCAAGTTCTTCATCTTTGCTGTGCTGTGGCCCCCTCCTCAGAATAATGCTGTAAATGCATAGGATAAAATGCATAGGATTGGGATGGATAAATTAGGAGTTTGGGATTAACATATACACACTACTATATTTACAATAACCAACAAGGACCTACTGTATAACACAGGGAACTCTACTCAATATCTTGTAATAACCTTTAAGGGAAAAGAATCTCTGTGCTAAAAACCTGAAACCAGCACAACATTGTAAATCAACTATACTTCAGTAAAAAAATAAAATGCATAGGATTACGAAGGAGGCCAATTGTCCTGACTGCAGCGATCATAGCTTAATAGATGTGCTTTGCTGGCACAACTGGCAAGGTCGGGGGTGGTGTCTAATGCCGACCTTGACCTTGAGCGCAGCACCATGGTGAGCACAGGTGATGCCCCAAGACGGGATGTGAGCACACCCGTGGCTTGTGCTCGTGGCAGGCTCACAGGCACTATGCCTTTTACCCACCTTCATGTCGGAGGGAAACACCAACTTCCGGTTCCAAATTAACAGAGATAAAAATACATTTATTTCCATTCATTTGCTTTAATTGGAACTTACCGATTATTTGGAAGCTGGAAGCAATCTTAGAAGCACCCCATGTAGTTTCTGCTGAACCTGCCTGTGCATCAGAAACAGCCGTGGAGCTTTTTTTTAAAGTTTGGATATTTTGCCCCCCGCCCTGTGCCTGAACCTGTGGCGTCAGAATTGGCAGGGGAAGGACCAGGAGTGTTTCCAGAGGCTCGGGGTGCTGCCAGCACCCCCAGGGGTACCAAGACCCTGGGGGGCAGGCGTGCTGTGTGCAGCTCCAAATGGAAGGGAGCTTCTCCTGGCTGCAGGTCCGGTGTCCCCCCTTTCCCGGGCAGAAGCCCAGGAGCGTGGCCTCCCGGGTAACGTGGAGGTGTTGACTCTCTCCTTGCCCCATGGGCGCTGTGCTCTCAGCCCCTCTTGTTCTGGAACCTTTTGTGGAGCCCATGGGCAGTCCGCCAGCATATCCCACAGGCCGCCAGCTGAGGTCTGGGGACCCGAGGCCCCGCTCTGCTGTCCCCAGCTGGGCTTCCTGGGACCCTGGGCGCCTGGTGTTTACCCAGAAATTGTGCTAATTCCGGTAATTCCCGTGACTTACGCAGCCTCTCCGCTCTGTCTGCTGCTTTCCTCTCCTGGAAGGGAGGGGGAGGGGGAGGGCCGTGGCTGATCTGTGGAACACGAGGCCTGTGACGCAGTGGTCCCTGCAGGGGACACCCCGCTCCCCGACTGGGTCAGCTCCCCATGGGCGCTCGTGGAAGCCCAGGCACTCCCAGGCCCACTGCTGTCTGAATACATCCCCTCCCTGCTACTCTGTCCACCTGGTCCTGGGGTGGCCTCGCTCTGAGGCTTCGGGCAGCATTCCAGCCAGAGGACCTGGCTCTAGACCTGGGCCCTCTCCCTCCGTGGAGAGTGGCTTTGGGCAGCTCACCTCTTCCTCTGTAAGAATCGGGAGGATGCCGTTCCCTCTGACAACGTGGCGGGGGGGGGGGATGCTGGCGTGAGGCAGCTGAACCTCTTTTTGGCCCTGGCATCCCTGATGCTAAAGTTCAAGGATTCTGAGTTGCTGGCCTCAATTTCCCATCTGCCTTCGGGGATGCTTCCCAGCAGCCTGGGTTTGGTCACTTGGGCCGACCCTGTGGGTGCCTTGTTGAGTCCTTTCAAGCCTGCTGCCCTCCAGATGCTGGCCTGGTTCCCTGGACCCATCCTTTCCCATCAGCAAGGGGTCTGAGCACGTGCTCAGCTGGACTTGGAGACCCAGGGGCGTGAGGCCTGGCCCTGGCCTGGAGGAGGTCATGGTTGAGCGGGGAGCTAGGTGGGTACATAGCAGGTTTTGGCCAGGCTATATGAGAGGTGCCAGACCCGGGGGAAGGACACCCAGTTCGTTTGGGGTGGAAGCCAGCTCCCGGCCTTCTGCAGTGTGAGGCACGAAGCTGATTGTCCGTAAAGAATTCTGCAATGAGGAGTTAGGGGAAGAATGTACAATTGCCAACTCCTCCCCCCGCATCCTGGTCAGCCTCAGTGGACGGTGCCACCCGCAGGGGCATGGTGTTGGCAGGCGGTCCTGGACAGAGCCTCAGCTTTTGCCTATCCATCGGCTGGTGGTCCCCGTCCACCAGTCTCGCTTCCTTGGGTGCAGCACTAGGACAGGGCCTGTGTCGAATCCTCCTGGGCTTCTGGCATAGGGTTCCTCACACTCAACAGGCACCTCAATGATGCCAGGGAATTCTGGGGCAAATCCCTTTGCACTGCAGGGTCCTCACTCGAAGGACAGCTCTCTGTGATGCTCCAGTGTACAGCTTTGGGGCCAGACAGCCTGGGTTCAAGGTCTGGCACAGCCACTTTTAAGCTGTGTGTCTTTGGACAAGTTATCAACCTCTCTGAGCATTGGTTTCTTCCTATGTAAAGTGTCGTGAGGATTAAATGAACTCACTCTTGCAAAGAGCTTGGCACCTGGTAAATGCTTGTTCAAGGTTTGTCGTTCCAGCTATCATTTTGATTTTTGTCCTTACTTCCAAATTCAAGGTGTGTTTCAAAGTTGAGCCTAAATTCCTTCACCTGAGCTTCTTGGGAAGAAAACCCAGATTGTTCACAAAATCACTCGTATTTCCAAGAGCTGTGATTTTCTGCCTCAGAGGTGCACAGTCCTTGCCCGGCATTCCTGAGCTGTTGCTCCATGCCAGCCTGAGTGGGGAGCAGCTCCGGACCTGGTGGTGATGATGAATACAGATGGGGGTGATGGGATGCTGTAGGGATCTGGAAGCAGAAGTGACCTTGATTGGGGAGGAGCTGGGGGCCTTCCCAGAGGAGGTGACGTCTGAGTGGCATCTTGAAGGAAGAGTAGGAGTCCATCACACAGAAAAGGGTGAAGGGTTTCTGGTGGGTGTTCCAGGGTCAGGGCTGGCTGCTTGTGAAGGGTGCGGGGGTGTGGGGGGAGATGAGGCTGCAGGTAGACCCAGGAAGGCTTTGCCTGAAGGCCCCAGGGGCTCAGCGAGGCCTTGGCCAGACTTGGTTCGGGGAAGGTGCCTGGCTGTAGGGTAGAGGGGGACCTGGAGGGGGACCAGGACCCAGAAGGGAAGGATGCCTGGCAGAGCAGCCAGCTGGGAGAGGCCCCGCAGGCCAGGTGCTTTGCGGGTGAACTGATGGGAATCGCAGCTGATCAGATGGGGGGGTGAGGATGGGGTGGGACGGTGGCCCAAAGTGCCGGCCAGGTGGATGGGAGGGTGGCCCCTGCGGCCAGGCTAAGGGGGCAGAGAAGGTGGAGCAGGCGTGGCCCAGGGGCTGTTGCTGGTGGCCGCTCAGTCAGCCAGCCTCTTACAGCACAGATTATACAAATAGGCTTAAAGGATCAGCTGGCGATCCCGAAATCTCCAAGCCAGAGGAAACCTTATAACTCACCAGAATCCTCAGGGAGATTTCCCTGTCCTTCATCTATCTTGGGGTTTCTGGACAGGGGTTTTGAAAGACTGGAAACCATACAGTCTGGTGGGTGAGGTAAATCCGGGAGGTCCAGAGCTTGGGCTGTTCGCTTAGCAGGCTGGCCAGGCTGCAGCCACCTCTGGCTTCACACCCATCACTCTTGTATACTCCCGCTTTTTGCTTAGAAAACCATGAGAGTATCGTGCAGACTTTTAAAAGGTGAGGTTCTGGGGCCTGCAGATGTAAGATTTGCAGCCGCCGGGGATGGAGCTGACCATCGCCTTTGGTTTCTGCCACCCGCGATCCACGGGCTCTGCCCAGAACCCTCTCCTCCCACCAGCGTGCAGACCCACCTGCCTTCCTTCTGAAACAGCAGCTGATCTTCTTTTCATGGCAAAGATTCCTGACTAAATGTCTGTGCCTCTGTCTCTCCCTGAGCCCACCTGGGCCCTGGTCACCACCGTGCAGCGCCGGGGCCTCTTAGAGCCTGTGATGGAGATAATCCTTCCTGGCATTTCTTGCTTGGGTTGGACTCCTGGCCCCACACTCTCCTGGTGATTTTACTTTCTCTTCCTTCCTGCTCCTTCATCCCTGCTCACTTCCTTGGCTGGTTTCTCTTCTCCCTCCTGGAAATGTTGGAACGCCCCGTGTCTCGTTCTGGAGCTTTCTCTACTTCTTCCCTCCGCCCTCTCCCTTGGAGATCTTGCCCTGTGGCTGCCATATTCCCATCTCTAGCCTCTGCCTCTCCCCAAGCTCTGCCTTGCGTTTCCAACAGTCTTGCTTATCTTTAAAAAAAATTTTTTTTTAAACCTTTTTATTTTCTGTTGGAGGAGAGTTGATTAACAATGTTGTGATACACTAAAGTGTACACTAAAGTGACTCAGTTATACATAATACATGTATCTATTCTTTTTCAAATTCTTTTCCTATTTGGGTGGTTACATAGTATTGAACAGAGTTCCCTGTGCTACACAGTAGGCCTTTGTTGGTGATCCATTTTAAATACAGCCGTGTGTACATGTCAGTCCCAAACTCCCTAAGTACCCCTTCCCCCCACCATTCCTCCCTGGTAACCATAGGTTCGTTCTCTAAGTCTGTGAGTCTGTTTCTGTTTTGTAAATAAGTTCATTTGTATCATTTTATAGATTCCACATATAAGCTATACCTTTCTCTTTACATGATATTTTTCTTTCTCTGTCTGACTTACTTCACTCACTATGACATTCTCCAGGAATATTACTCAGCCATTAAAAAGAATGAAATAATGCCATTTGCAAAAAAGTTTTATTGAAGTATAGTTGATGTACAACATTGTGTTAATTTCTGCTGTACAGCAAAGTTATTCAGTTTTACATATATTTTCTTTTTCACATTCTTTTCCATTATGGTTTATCACAGGTTATTGAATAGAGTTCCCTGTGCTCTACAGTAGGTCCTTCCTGTTTCAGTCTCTGCATGTCTTAATAGGCGTCTCAGACTTAACACGGCCCAGACCCAGCTCCTGGTTTTTGCCCCCAAACCTGCTTCTCACCCACTGTGCTCCATCCCAGCAAACAGCCCCACCGTGCAATCGTCCAAGTGCTCAGCGGAAAATCGGAGCCATCTTTGACACTACCCCCATTCTTTTAAGAAAATTGGCTTTCAGATGTCTGTTCCGTAATATTTGATACAAGTACTGAATTAGCAGCATCTGTACATGATGAAGCATCAGTTAGTAAAACGCTTGCTTGTGGCCCACCAGCCAGCTGGAGATGGAGCGTTACCTGGGCCCCGCATCCCCTGGGTTCCTCTCTCGTAACCCACGACGACTCCGCTTTCTAGCACACCCCACATCCAGGCCCGAGCAAGGCCTGTGGACTCTGCCTTCAGAGCCACTGTCCTTTTAACTCAGACAACCAATATCTCCCCAGGTCACTGCAGTCGTGCGCCATCCCCCAAATCTGCCCTCCGTACACTGGCAGAGTGACCCCTTTGTACTGTGAGTCTTGTCGTACCCCCCTTCTGCTCAAAACCCTCCAGGGCTGGCACTCACCTTCCTGCTGCTCCTTCAACAAGCCAGCCTCCTTCCTGCCAGGACCGCGGCTCCCGCCCCTGCCCTCTGGCTGCCGTGGGCTCCCTCAGACCCTCACGTGGCATCCCATCCCTTCCTCAGAGAAGCAGGCCAGCCGCCCCCCTGCCCTTCCCACCCCGCTCTATCCTGCCCCTCTGCTTTCTTTCCTTCTCTCTCGCTAATGAGAGACAAAATATACATTTATCTTCCCCTTTACTTATTATGTCTCCCAAGTAGGATGTGAACTCTGTGGGTTGTATCTCCGGCACCAGGCACAATGCTTGATGCATAACAGGGGCTTGAAGAGCTATTGACTGAATGTGTGCGAGTGCGTAAATGGTGAAAACTCTGTGGAATGCAGGAATGAACGAATGAATGAAAGAATGAACGAACATACACGTGAGTGAGTGAAAGGTGGAGCCGGTGAGCTGCAAAGAAACGGGAGAACGGGGGCTTTCCTCTGAGGACCGCCAAGTCGCGGTTTCTGTATTGATTTTTCTCGTCCTGTGAGGCTGAGATGAGGGGCATCACTTGCTGACCTCATTTCTCAAGGTGGTTCTTGTTAGTCGCCACGCACAGTACTAGGAACTTGTTGCTTAGATTTGAAAAATCGGGGGTAACAGGCAGTGAAAAACGCTCGGCTGTGGTCCGTGAGGTCGTTCAGAAGACCAGATGAATCTCAGAACGAAGAATTCTCAAAATTAATTAAACCCTCCTTCGCAATGATCAGAGAAGGAGCGCGTGGCGGCAGCGGGTGGGAATCTGCGTCGGCGCGTCCCGGCTGGGTCTGGGGGCCGCGTTGGTGAGTGTCTTTGTCTCCTCCTCCAGGGCTGCCACCCAGGACTATGCGTGGCTAGGATGGAGACGTCCGCCTCAGCCACGGCCACGGACAAGAAAGAAGCCAAAAGTGGGATCCTGGAGGGCGTCGCTTTCCCCGACCCCGGCAGGAAGGCCTCGGCCCTCGCGGTGGCCACTGCGGCGGCCGCGGTAGCCACCCAAGGAGGTACTTTCTGTTCTGCATGGTTGGCGGGGGGTGTTTTTCATGAGCCCGTTCGGACTGAATGAGACGGGAGGCCGATGTCATCGGGCAGCCATGCGGGGTTTATGGGGGAGCAAGAGGGCGCCCCAGCTTTGGGGACCCCAGGCACCAGGATGGATGCCTGTGGGTGGATCTCGAAGGTCCAGCCACTCCCAATCGGGGGGTTTGGGCATCTCAGGCTCCAGCAGGAGAAGGGGAGGGGAGGCAAGGGAGGCTCGGGGCTGTGGGGCAGCCCTGGGGTGCATTCTGTCGGCACAGATGTGCCAAAGAGGCTGCTGGTTGCCTCCGGCCTGCCAAGGGCTATTTTGGAAAGTAATTGTCTCCTGATCCTTTCTGGCTGTAATTAGAGGGTCAGGTACAGAATTTAGCATCCTTAGGTGAGTTTCTGGCCAACTTAATTATAACAGAAGGACCCCCCGAGCCACAGCCTCTCATTTTACTGCCCCGAAGAGAAGTAGTCTCTGGTTTCCACTGGTCCGTGCCAGCATCCCGTTGGGAAAGCTTGGCGGGAAGACGAGACCTCCCCTTGTGTCTGCGCGGTCCATCTGGAGGCCACAAAACTATTTCTGTCTCCGAGGAATGGAGAGACTTAGATTTCTTTTCTTCCCCTTTTTATTCAAGTGCATTTAGTCATGCCCTGTTGCTCTCGCCGCTGAAGCACAGCTCCCAGAGCAGCGGGGGAAATGCGCCTTCGCCGGGGTGGGGTGTGAGTGCCGGCCGCGCCACTCACATGTTGATGTCTGCAGGTCGCGGGGGGCTTTGTTCAAGTGCAGACCCCCAGTCGGTGAGTCGGGGCGAGGCTGAGTTTCTGAAATTCTAACCAGCGCTCGGATGATGCTGGGACAGCCAGTCCACAGGCCGTGCTGGGTGCAGCCTAGGGCCAGAGTGCAGGGATTTGGAAGGACACTCAGAGCGGGTAGGAGTCATTGTTTCCAAGAGCGAACTGGAGGCCCTCTGGTTCATTGTTACTACACTGTTTCTATTCCCCCCCACCACCACCCGTGATTCTCAGTTGGAGGTCATTATCAGGATGTGTGGCCCAAGCCAGGACGGGGCGAGCCCAGGCCAACCTTCGGGTATTAGGACTCCTGCTCTGCGTGACACCCCTTGACCCCCGTCCCTGCCAGGAGCCGGGCTCTCTAGGCCCTCCCTCTGTGAGGGTGGAGGAAGGAGCCAAAGCCCAGGGTGGACCACATGCAGGTGGTGTCGGGAGCCAGGGGATGGAAGGCCCAGGGTGGGGGTCTGGCGGTGGTCCCAGGGCTGGCTTGTCCCGGGCCTGGCTGGGTCTGCACGTGGTCTGTTCCTTCTCCTGGGTCAGGGCCCACCCTGGCCTGTGGCGATTCCTCAAGCCGTCCCTCTGCCTGATGCAGAGGCGCCTGGGCCTCTGAGGCCTGAGTGGCCTCGGTGCCTCTCTGACCCGCCCCCGGGCCCTCAGCTGTCCCCGCCTCGGCCTCTCCCTAGCCCGGACCCTCACCCTCTCTGGAGCCATCAGTGCATCGTGAGCTGCCACGCAGCCCAATTCACTGCCACGTCCTGTAGCCGAGAGCAGACTCGTGGTCATTAGAGAGAAATGAGGGCATGATTGGGAAGGAAGTCCTCTAGCATCAGACCTGGCTATCAGCAATGGGGCAGTAATCTCAGATGCTTGAGGGGGTCTTGGTCTCGGGGGGCAGGTCACGGGCCTACAGCCTGGGGTGCAGCCGCTCCCTGGAGGTACCCGACCTTGCTCTACTCGCCCCCCAAGGATGCGGTCCTGCGCACCCCGCAGGCCCCGTCCCCTCCTTGCCCGACCCCAGAGGAGCGCTTGACTAGTGAGGTTCCTACGCTGGGTGGATGTGGCCCTCAGCCCAGTCGCCCAGGACAGGTGGCACGTTGTCATCAGAGCGAGTTAGGTACGTCCCTTGCTCCCTGTAGCACTCTCTGGACAGCTCATTTGGGAAGGGCCGTCCTGCAGTCAGGGCAGAGCAGGTGGCATCTGGAGCGGGTTCCCTGGGGCTGGGGGACCGTGACGTCCGCGTTCTGCGGGTGGGGCAAGGTAGGCCGGTGGTGCAGCCCCGAGTCGCTGGCCTGGGTCCCCGTTCCAGCCCAGGCCCGGTCCCGGTGTGGCAGGCCATTCCCTCCTCTGGGTCTCGTGTTCCTAATCTGTGTTGTGGGGACGTTTGGCAGATGTGATTCCAAGTCTGTGTGATGTCGTGACGTCGGATCTTACCCCTGGGGGCAGAGGTGCTGTGAGCAAGCCTCCTCTTTTACGCAGCAAACCGGAGACAGCCCCAAGGAGCCTCTGCTGTGGGCCCCTCTGCCCGCAGGGGCGTAGGCCTGTGGACAGGTGCGATGTGGTGCCCGGCAGCACAAGGAGGTTCGTGCGTGTCCCCCACACGGAGGTCCTCTCAGGGCCAGGATGTTTGCACTCTGCTCTGGAGGTCAGCACTCGGCACCAGGCCTGGCAGGAGGCAGTGCCTGAGGGTCCCCTGTGGCCCTGAGTGACGTCAGGGGAAGGTGGCCTTGGTGAGGCGCTGGCCGGAGGCGGGGGGAGCTCAGCCCGCCGGCGTGGGGCTGGTGGGAAGGACAGGGAGGCTGCACAGAGGCCTGGGAGAGGGGCAGTGCTGCCCGGTGCACGCTGGGCTGGGGCAGGGGTGTGGGGAGCTGAGAGCTGCCTGTCCAGGGCCCTGTCCCTGACTTGTTTCTGGAAAAGATGGGGTAACAGTCCTGGTCTGCGAGGCCTGTTTGCTGAGGCAGGGGCAGGACTGAGCTCATTCCCTGTGGCTGAGCGGGTGACCACTCACTCGGACACCTGGCCCTCCTGACACCCAGTTTATCCCTTCCGAGTCCACACGATCGTCCCCATGATTCTGCACCGTGGTTTGCAACTTTCCCGGAAAGAAAGGATGGCTTACGCAAGCTCAGTGTTCCAGGGCCTGTTACACATCTGTCCAGAGTAGGGGGAGTCCTGTCTGAGGATGTCGGGGCCATGTGGTAAGGAATGCAAAAGGGCCAGACCCTGTGAACTGGTGAGGCAGTGATCACCCACCTCTGCAAGGTGCCCAGAGGTGGGAGGTACCCTGTCTTGCAGGCCAGCTTCTGACCCCTCATCTGCCCCCTGCCAAGTGCCACTGGTTCCGGGAGCTTCAATCCCATCCCTGGAATTGTAGGACTTTGGTTCTAAGACTGAGCATACCTTTAGGCAGAAAGATTTCATTTCTACATTATTTGTAACTGTGAACATTTGGAAACAACCGAAGTGTTCAGTGATAGGGGATTGATTAATCAAACTGTGGGACGGCTGTTGAATGGAACATTATGTAGACCCTGAAAATGTTAATCAAGACTTTATCATAAGGGGGGATGTGTCTGTATTCTAATATTAAAGTGTGAAAAAGCAGGATGCAAATTATATCTCACCTCTGTTGTTACCAACCAGGGTTCTTGGCCTTCCCCAATCAACTGAAATTGACTAGAGGCCAGACAGGAAATTCAGGCAAGGCTTTATCGGGGCCCTGCTGTAGCAGGGAGGGGGGAGCGAGAAAAAGCAACAGGTTCCCTTGCTTGCTGTGGGGGCGAGCTTGTTCTTTATATGGAGTGAGGGTAGGGGTCTTCCAGGGGTCCGGCTGGGCTGGCTTAGGCGCTCTGCCCACCCCCTTGGTGGTGCTGCGTGCAGGGGGCGTGCGCAGGACCCTCCTGTTGCTCCCAGCTCTTCAGAAGGGGCAGTTGGGTTTCTTTGGTCTTTTTGTATCTTGTTGTCCATAATTTGCCCCAGCTGGGCATGCACGCGGTTATTTTTAGTCCCTTATAGTTTCTTTGTATCTGTTGCTCCAGGAGACGTCTGTCCAGGTGCAGGCACCGCAGCAAAGGGTCCCAGGTCCCAGGTCCCAGCCTGTCCATCCCAACTTTATAGTTCATAGAGGTGCCCTCACCAGTGGTTGTCCAGATGTTGGGACTCGGGGTGGTGTACATTGCACATAGGAAACTCATCCCTTTGGTTCCTAAGGACCTTCAGCCTTCTAGAACCCACTATTAGAATGTCAGTGAAGGGAACTGCCTGGCGGTCCGGTGATGAGGGCTCAGCGCTTTCACTGCTGGGGCCCTGGCTTCGATCCCTGGTCAGGGAACTAAGATCCCCCAAGCCGCGTGGCGTGGCCAAAAAAAAAAAAAAAAAAAAGTAAGGTGCGCCGGACCCAGACTGTGCCGACTTGGGAGAGCCAAGTGTATACTCTCTCCTTCTGTCTCTCCCATCTGTGACCTTAGGTAGGTCACTTGACCTTGCCGTGGTCGGAGTATTTGCACCATGAAAATTGGCAAACCCATGGACATATATACACTACCAAGCATAAAGTGGATAGCTAGTGGGAAGCAGCCGCGTAGCACAGGGAGATCAGCTCGGTGCTTTGTGACCACCTGGAGGGGGGATAGGGAGGGTGGGAGGGAGGGATACGCAGGAGGGAAGAGATATGAGAACATGTGTATATGTATAACTGATTCACTTTGTTATAAAGCAGAAACGAACACACCATTGTAAAGCAATTATACTCCAATAAAGATGTTAAAAAAACAATTGGCAAACCCTACGCATCAGGGCTGCCTCAGCCCCCTCTCCTCTCCCAGAGCCTGTTGTTAAATTCCCCCCAGCACATGACTGATCATATCTGGAGACTCACTCAGCTTCCTTGGCCCTGTTTGGAATGAGAAAGGGAGTAAGGGTCCAGAGCGAGGAGGCGGGCGATGAAGGAGGTGGGCGTCCCTGGTGGCAAAGCTTGGAAAGGACACGCAGGGTGTCCTGGGTGTCGGGCTGGGGTCGGGGGGTGGCCGGCACGTCTAATTCATGGGCGGTCAGAGCCTCTCCGTGTGTAGGTGGGACCGAGATGAGGTGGGGCAGGGACTTGCCCAAGGCCACCTGCTACTTCCGCGGAGAGCGGAGTCTGGGGCTCAGGGCTCCTGCCTCTCCCACGCTGAGCATCTCCTTCCTGAATCTGCTTTGAGATCATGATTTTAGATTGTTCGTGGGTGATTTGGGTCTTAAAGCCCAGCCTGCCGGTACCGTGTGTGGGCGTCCAGCCTCTGCACCAGCCCTGGACAGGTCTCATCTGTCACCATCCTTGTCATTCCAACAGGCTAAGAGCACCTGCTCCCCTCCAGCTCTTGGAGGTCTGGGGCTGTGACTTCTTTGCAGGAGGACCTTTTTAAAAGTCTCCTGGCTCGCCCGGCCTCATGAGGCTAGACGCGGTCGGGGCTGGGTGTTTCCACCGAGAGTCCCTACCTACCTGGCCATGATGTGCATCAGAAACACCTTTGCATTGCAGGGCTGTACCCAAGGGACAAACGGTCCTGTGGCCAGACCGGATGGCAGAAGCCTTGGCCGGTGGGGGCTTTCCCAGCCTCTTGAGCTGTTGTGCTAACACTTGGGAGGCCATCAAGCAAACTTTAAAAACACATTTTGACCCAGAGCTATTTTTCCCTTTAATTTTTCACATGGCGTAATTTTAAAGGTAATTTGATTCAGATGTTTCTCATTTTTCTTACACTGAAACTTCCCTGATGCTGTTGTATTTCCCTCTTCAACAGTGGATTTTCTTTCCAAAAATATTTCCGAACCTCTCTGTGTGCTTCAGCTGAGCACAGAGACCAGCCACCCCACGCCTCCAGGGTGGGACCATCAGAGGGGCTGGAGCCATAAAGCTCAGAGCTGTGTCTCACCCCAGTGAGCTTTCCTTGTCCCCGAAGTCAAGACGGGCTTTAGCAGTCCTATGACGCATCTGTGGTGAGTGCCCACCACGTCCTGGCCAGGGTGCTCCCAGGGTGGCCCCTTCATCAGCACCATCAGCATCCTCGGGACTTGGGCCCCACCCCAGACCTCCTGAAGCAGAGCCTGGGAGTGGGGCCTGGTGAGCCTGGGTGATTCTGATCACTCTTAAATGTTGGGCCCTCTGTGCCCTAGCAGTGGGAGGCAAGTCTTTCTACATGAAAAGTGGGACTTACACGCAGAGCGGCTGTGCAGAAATTACAGGCGACGTACGGCGTGCTCACACCTGCTTGGCATGGGCCTCTGGGGGGTAGGAGCTGCCTCTCTCCTTGTAGACAGTGTGGAGTCGTAGTCGGAAGCAGCCCAGCCTCTGGATCCAGACCACCTGCTTAAGGCCCAGCTCTGCTGACCTCAGGCAGGTCTGTGCCTCAGTTTCCACATCTGTAAAATGGGCACAATAGCGCTACCTGCTTCATAGCATTGTGGGAATTACCTGAGTTAGCACATGTAAGGTGCCGGGTACAAAGTGAGCTCCAAGTTAAGTGTTTGCTTTATTAGCTATCACCAGTTTTCCTTTCCTAGGTCTGCAGGCTCTGCCTGACTTAGAAAGCCTCTCCTTCTCTGGTAACCCTCAGTAGTGGACCTCCTGAGGCCGGGCAGGTGGCGGGAAGCCTAGATTTCTGGTGTCTTCCTACTCGAGAAGGCGGAGGGAGTGCTGGGCTGGAAATCAGATGTGGGTGGTTCCTGTCCTGCTTGGCTCCCGTGGGGGGTCCTGGATCGGTGACCTTAGTGCGTCCCCGGCCTCATTAACTCAGCCTTGTGCACTGGAGGGTAGGACCGGATCAGAGGATGCTGAAGCTTGGCCTCACCGTAGACTCTTGTGAGGAGACTATAATAAATGCAGACTCCCAGGCTGCCCAGACCTGCTGAAACAGAATCTCCCGTGCCGGGGCCTGGGCATGTGTATGTTTAACAGGCTTCCCAGGTCATTGGCCATGGCATGGACAAGACCCCTGGAGGTGGTGAACTGGTGGGAGTTGCAGCTGGTAGTCCTGGCAGGGTGGAGCCCTGCATGGCTGTCAGCACGGCACTCCCTTGCTACCTAAGGCCTCCGTATCACTAAGCTCCCCCTGGCCACCCCTTCGTCTTGTTCCCTGGCTGTTGGCTTCTTGGAAAGTTTCTTCAAAGTACATTATGCTCAGAGGGGAGGCATCCACCTCTGTCTCAGAATGCTGTGCAAATGCCAGAACATGGAAATCAGGTGGTGGGTGTTCTCGCTGTGATGCTCAGGCCAGGAAATCCCACGTCACAAAGCCCCCACCCTGCCCTGTCCTCCTTCAGTACCTCAGTCCCTGGTGTGTCTGTTTCTGAGCCTCCCCCGTCCCCCACCCCGCCCCGATGCCACGGTGACAGGGTGCTGTTTGCTCACCACTGCATCCCCAGCAAGGCAGACACGTAGTAAGTGATTGCTGAGTGAGGGGAGTGAGGCTGGTGCCGTCACGCCAGCTGTGTGCCCAGCGGGCTGGGGTGGCCGGCTGCCTCTGCTGCCCCTGAGGTCCCCTGGGACGAGGGTCCTTCGGGCCTGGCCTGCTCCTGGGCCCTGGCTCCCCTCCCGAGGCTCCCTGGACGGCAGGGAGCTTGCTGTGTGGGCCAAGCCTCCTTGGCCACCTGAGCTGCCCAGCTGGGCCACACACTTGCTTTGGGCCCGAGGATGCACTCACGTGTGACTAAGTGGACAATTACTCTTATTTAAGTGATTTTCAGGATGGCTGTCGGTGCCGCTTCTGAGCTTGTTTTAAAGGCCCAGCCACACGGAACAACCGGTTCCCACAAGGCTTTTCCAGAAAGCAGAGCTCAGTTATCTGTGACAGCTCTGCACAGCCGGGAAGCAGGGTACAGCACAGTCGCCTGGGCATTTTCAGGGTGGGCTCTGAATGACTTCTTGTTTTAAATTGAAGTGTAGTTGACTTACAATACTGTGTTAGTTTCAGCTGTACAGCAAAGTGATTCAGTTATACACGTACATATGTATAACTCTTCTCAGATTTTTTTCCACTCTAGATTATTACAAGATTCTGAATATAGTTCCCTGTGCTACACAGTAGGGCTTTGTTGTTTATCTATTTTGTATACAGTAGTGTGTATCTGTTAATCTCCAATTTCAGACTGATTCCCCCTCCCTCGAAATGACTCTTGATGACGATCTGGACGGTCTCTGGTGCCAGGGGCGTCCTGGAGGGTCGGGGTACCTGGGTAGAGGGTGAGGACTGGAGCTTCCTTCTGGCCACGATGGAGTGAAATGGGACAGCCTTTGAGAGTGGCTGGCAGAGCGCCTGCGTGGAGACCAAGTAAACGTTGGGGACGTGGATCTGAACTGGCTTTCCTCTTGCGCACGGTGGCCTCATGCTCGGCGCTGAGACCTCGTGCTCTAGAAGCCACTCAGAGCGGCTGCCACCCCGTGTCAGGCGGGACGCCCGCTTGCCCCGGTACAGCAGGCTTCTCCACTGCCCCCCACCCCCCCTTCTTGCCCTCGGCGTTCGAGGCCAGCCCGGGGTCTGCGCTCTGGCCGCTGCTCCTTGGCTTATGTTTGCACTTCGGACCCGCATCGCTGTGCCGTCTGCTGGCACGTGAGCTGCCCTGGCAGCATGAAGGCGTCCCAGGCACTGCTGTGGCTTCTGGTCTTGTTTGTCCCCGGGACATGGGCCCCGCCTCGAAGACGCAGCTTCATTTCTCCTGGCTTATTTGCATGTTGAACTGTTGCAGGTTTGGGGAAAGCTTCAGAGTCGTTTCCAGCGATGGAGCTGGAAGAAGCTTTAGCGATCATCTGGTTCGAATCCGTTCATTTTACAGATGCGGAGACTGAGGTCCAGACACTTGAAGCACAAAGGGTCACCAAGGGGCACCATTGGGACTGGAAACCGATTTCCCAGGCGCTGCCTATGGGTTGCGGGGGGAACCCAGCTGCTCCCCAGCCCTGCCCTCCTTCTGGCCGCAACCCCAGCTTCCCAAAAGGACGGTATTTATGTTAGAAACATTCTTCTGATGTTTGGTTCTGTCAAAACTAATTTTAGCATTTCTAAAGCTTGGTGAAAATACAGCCTCATTACTTTGATGTCAGCGCCTAGTTTACTATTAGTATATTCTGGGGTTTATCATTTTAGGCATGTTTAACATGGCTGCACCAGGCACGCACTATTAAATCTGGCTTATTTTACATTCCTGTCCGGAATTATTTATTTGTAACAATTTCCTCTCTATCAGAAGACACAGCTAATGCTGCGTTTTAATGTGTTATTTACACACAAAATAACCTATTTGCAACTCAGTATGTGCCGGAGGGAGGATGGATGGGTCCCGGTTTCCTGCGTTCTGTTATATCGGAGTTTAACAATCTGGTTTGCTAATAGAACCATTTATCACTGGTGTGGGGAGGATAATTTATTTTATGTTTGTGGCCAGGTCTCACGGCATCTGATCTCGGGAACATTTGGAAGAAATGAGGGCAGGCCTGGTGTTCGGGGTGCCTGTGTGACCCCTGGCCTTCCTGAGGTGGCCAGGGGGCCTCGGGGTTCCCTCAGCTCACGTGTACCTCCCACGGATGGTTCTGGAGCTCCGATCAGAAATGTGATGGCAGAGCCACTGCCTCTGCCCTCTAGGGGCCCCGGGGTGAATCCTGCCCAGGGAGGCTCCTGGGGATGCGGCGTGAGAGCCGGGCCCGTAGGGATGCTCGGGGTTTCTCCAGGTGGGAAGAGGAAAGCGGGGTGGTCGTTGGTGGGGGAGCAGCATCAGAGCGGCTCCTCAGGGGCGCAAGGGCTTGGGGGGTCAGCGAGCTGGCCCACTTGCCTCTACTTTGGGGTGGGTGGCCTGAGCGGGGCTGCAGCCTCGGTGGCAGGTGGAGTGCTTAGACCTCCCTCTGCTCCCCAGGGCATCAGGGAGCCAGCCACAGACGCTGAAGGCAGGTCCCCGCTGTGTCAGATTGGCAGAGCTGGCTCGGAAGCTCAGCCTGCAGTGGGAAGGAGTCTTAGGCAGAGCGGCTGGTGGCAAGGGGTCCAGCAGCCAGGCGTGGCGGGATGGGCAGTGGCATCTGGGGACCAGGCAAGGAGGAGGCCTTCTGGCTACCCTGGCGTTAGACCCAGGGCTGGCCGGGGCACCCAGGTGGGTGTGTGGCCACTGGACCACGCGGGCTGAGGTCCTGTGGCTCCATCAGGGGTGCCCCCCTTTCGGCACACTGATGGGTGAGGGGGGGGGAAAGCAGTGCATCTGAATGCGGACACCAGAAGGGGCAGGTGGGGATGGGGTGAGAAGAGTCAAGAAGCAGGAGCCGTAGCGCTTGTCACTAAGAGCTTGGCCCATGGAGAAGCCAGACGCCTCAACTCTCGGCGCTGATGCGGCACTTGCCTGATGCCTGGGTGATCAGGAAAACTGCAGGGAAGGGGAGGCCCTGAAAGGGCCCTGCAGGCTGAGTCGGCCCTGGTAAGGCCACGGCCTGAAGCTGTGTGCCTTGTCTCAGCTGGGGTCCTGCTGGGAGCAGCTGCACACTCAGATCAGATGGCTGGGGAGAGGTTACCAGAGTGGTGTTTGCAAAGTGTGGCGGGGCTTAGAGCCAGCCACGGGGCTGGTGCACGGAGCACATAGCTCCGGGGCGGCCGGCGTGGTTGGGGGCCGAAGCTCAGGCTCGGACAGATGAGGTCTGAATCTCATCTGCTCTGCTGCTTTCCAGTTGGGTATCTTCTGCTGACCTGAACCCTGGTCTCCTCATCTTAAAAACAGACAAAGTACTTAATCTTTTGAGGGCTGCAGGGCAGATAACCAGTGTAAAGTGCTTAGATAGTACTTGGCATATGGTAGACATTCTGTAGGTAGTAGTTGCTATTAGTGTTTTTATTGCTGTTATTAGGATTATTCTAGAACTATTTCCCAGAGTAGCACGAACGCTTCCAGTAGGTATCTGAGAGGGAAGGGATGAAGGAATGAATGCACAGGTATCTGAGCAGAGTCTTCACAGGAGGGGCAGTTTGCCCGTGATGTGCAAGGGGGATGGCATTCTAGCTGGAGGAATAGCATGTGCAAAGGTCCTGGGGTCTGAGATGGGCTCGGGGTGGCTGGGCCCGGCAGCCCCTTGGGGGAGGGGCTCCCTTCACTCCCCAGCAAAAGTCTCTGCTTTGGGGCAGGGAAGCTCTGTGATGCTGTGTCCAGAGGCCCCGGCTCCATCTGTGTCCTCCAGCTGCTGCATAGCTGTGCGTGGACGCTGGAGATCCAGCCTGGCCTGACCCTGGACCCCCCTCCGGGTTCAGCCAGCCTCTCCTCCAGGGCAGGCAGGGAGGGAGGGGGCCGGAGGGGCTCCATCTTGAGAAACTGCCCTTGGCTCTTTCCCTGTGCCTGTGTGCTGGCTGGCACTGCTCCCAGCAGGCGTGGACCACCGGCTTGTGTTTGTGGGGAGTGGGGCGTCTGAAGCCCTGACACCAGACAGAGCAAGGCTCGTTTCCACATCTGACTTTGCACCCCATTTGAGCAGCCACATTTGAGAGGAGGGTTTGGGTCTGGTGTGGTGCTGGCGGTGGACAGCAGGCTTGAGCTTTGCGATCCCGGCTGTCCTGGAAATGAAGTCTCGTGCGTGCAGAGCAGGTGTGATGGCGGGCAAGGCAGGGTCGCGCCCCCTACTCCCCACCCTTAGTGTCACCTTGCCTCTGGGTTCGTGCAGAGGCCCACGTGGTCATTCATTCTTCTTTGTGACCTAGGTTCCCTGGTGCCAGTATCCTCCCCGGGGACAGCCTGTGGGCACCGGAGTACCACGGCTGGGGCAGCTGAGTAGGGGTAGAAGAGGGTCATAAAGGGAAGCACAAATTACCAAAGATACACTTTGCTGCCTCTGCGAGTTCTGAGACTGGGCGCAGGTGGGACCTTTGTCCCGTTTCTGGTCCTGAGTCTGCCCATCGGTCACATTTCTCCAGACTGTGTTGGTGCCAAGGAAAACAACAGGTGCCTTCAGTCAGGTATGAGCGTGGGCTACCCTTGCCTGATGTGTGAAGTGGGGGTGACAGGGCTCACCTGGGTCTGCATGTGGGCGACAGGGGGCTGCTGTCATTATTCTCACGGGATGGTGACCTCACCTGCAGAAACTCCTGGCTGTGCCATTAGCGGCCAGAGTGGTGTGGTGCTTTCCAGCTGACCTCTGCCCACAGTGGTGCCCTTATGCCAGGCCCCCAGCTCTGCCAGCTCTGGGCTAACTATGGGATGGAAAACAGGGAGAGAGGCCCTAGCAGTTCCACTCCTAGGTATCTACCTAAGAGAATTGTTTTTGTTTTTGTTTTTTTGGTGGTACGTGGGCCTCTCACTGTTGTGGCCTCTCCCGTTGCGGAGCACAGGCTCCGGACGCGCAGGCTCAGCGGCCGTGGCTCACGGGCCCAGCCGCTCCGCGGCATGTGGGATCTTCCCGGACCGGGGCACGAACCCGTGTCCCCTGCATCGGCAGGCGGACTCTCAACCACTGCACCACCAGGGAAGCCCTACCCAAGAGAATTGAAAGCATGTGTTCGTACAAACCCTGAGAAAACCATAATGCAAAAGGACACACGTTCCCCAATGTTCATTGCAGCGCTATTTACAATAGCCAGGACAGGGAAACAACCTAAATGTTCAACGACCGATGAATGGATAAAAAAGATGTGGTACATACATACAATGGAATATTACTTGGCCATAAAAAGGAACGATATTGTGTCATTTGTAGAGATGTGGATGGACCTAGAGTCTGTCATATAGAGTGAAGTAAGCCAGAAGGAGAAAACCAAACATTGTGTATTAATGAATATATGTGGAATCTAGAAAAATGGTACAGATGAACCTATTTGCAGGGCAGGAATAGAAATGCAGCCATAGAGAACAGACGTGTGGACACTGGGGGAAGGGGAGGGTGGAACGAATTGAGAGATTAAATTTGACATAAATACACTACCATGTGTAAAATAGATAGCTAATGGGAACCTGCTGTATAGCACAGGGCGCTCAGCTCAGTGCTCGGTGACGAGCTACATGGGCAGGATGTGGGGTGGGGTGGAAGGGAGGTCCAAGAGGGAGGGGATATGTGTATACACATAGCTGATTCACTTCATTGTACAGCAGAAACTAACACAACATTGTAAAGCAATCGTACTCCAATAAAAAAAAACCTTGCATATAAATGCTTATGGCAACATTATTCGTAACAGCCCAAAATGGAAATAAATGTCTGTTAGCTAATGAATGGATAAAATGTTGTCTGTCCACACAATGGAATATTATTTGGCCATGAAAAGGAATGAAATACCGATACATGCTTCAACACGGACGAACCTTGCTAATATTATGCTCAGTGGAAGAAGCCAGATGCAGAAGGCTGGGTATCGTAAGGTTTCCTTTGTGTCAAGTGTTCCGAATGAGCAAATCTGTAGAGACGGAAGACAGATGAGTGGCGCCAAGGGCGGAGGGGGGGAGGGCACGGGAGTGGCTGCTGGTGGGTGCGGAGCTCCTTCTGGGGCGACGAGGTGCTCCGGAATTAGAGAGAGGTGAGGGTTGCACAGCACGGTGATTGTACTAAAAACCACTGAGCTGTATGCTTTAAAAGGGTGAATTTTAAGGTATGTGAATTACATCTCGGTTTTAAAAGAGAAGGAAGGAAGGAAGGGAGGGAGGAGGTGAGGAAGGAGGTAAAAGGGGGCGAGGGGGGCTTGGGGCGCCTGGGACCGACCTTGTTGTGGCCCTGAAGCCCCGGCGTGAGTCCCTGGGCTGCGTGAGCACCGCTGCCCCTCAGGCAGGACCCCGGTTTCCCTGGCCGATGAGCAGCCTCCCCAGCCAATTCTGTAGGCTCCAGAAGCTCTAAAGTCACTGGAGTGGAAGGACGGTGTTTAATGACAAAGTAAATAATTACATTAAGGGTGTGAGTACGGAAGGGAGCTGAGTAAATCACTTTAGAAGGGGTACCAGCCTCCAGCTCACTTCTGGTCCTTTATCACCGCATGACGGCCTCCCTCGGACTCCGGATAATTGACCGTGGCCGGGCTGCGGGCTCTGCAGCAGCGCGGGCCGGGGGCCTGGCGCGGCTGGGAGAGGTGGCTTACCAGCATGCCAGGGTGACCTCCTGCTTTGGGTGGAGGAGCCCCGGGGTCCGTGTCCTGCTGGAGATCAGACGCTTGGCTGGGAAGAGCCAGCTTCTTCTGAGCTTCCGAGTGGGAGGGGCTCAGGGGCCACCTGGTCCACTGAGGCCCAGAGTCGGGGAGCGGTCTGGCTGAGACCACACAGCGAGCACAGGGTGGACCACGGTAAGCTGCCGACCTGGGACCCCCAGGCCAGGATGCTGTCCCTGCCCCAGGGTGGGGCTCCCGGGAGGGGTGGGTGCTCAGTGTGTGGGGTCCCACACCCTCTTCAGGGAAGCACCACAGAGGGCAAGTGCCAGATGTATTGCAGTTGCTGGGAAGCGGGAGGTGTGGCCGGGGTCGGCATGATGAAGGTTCTGGGGTCCAGCCCACCCTGCAGCCTCCCCTGGCCTGGCCTGGCACCCCAGTTTGACCCCTCCCTTCACTGTGTTCCCTCTACCCCGTGGCCTCAGTCTGTCCTCAGTGAGTCCCTCCTTCCACTCCCCAGCCCCCTGCCCGCCCCTCAGGCCGGCTCTCGGCCTGGGGCCATGGAAGATGGACAGGAGGCCGGCCTTAATGCTGAGCCCCAAGGGGGCCATGTGTGATGTCTGAAGATCTAGGAAATGGCGGTACCCTGGCCTGGAGCGATGACTTCTCCAGTGGGGACCGCATCAGGATGCTTGGTGGCAAGTGACAGACACCCACTCAGACCCTCCAGAACTAGCTGCGCCTGAGGCCCCAGTGATGTCGCTGGGACACTGGCCCTTTCTCCCCCGGCTCTTGGTGGGATGGATGGACTGGTGTGTGATGGGGTCAGAGCTGTGACTTTTCAGGCAGCAAGTTTCCCGGTCATTCTGTCCGGGACCTCCTCCTGGGGCTGCCCCTGGAGTGACCAGGCCTGTCCCCAGCCCCTCATTGCCCTTTTGAGCCCCCCATGGGGGAATGCAGAGTACCCCTGAGAGTTGCCAGGTGAGAGCCTTAGAGAGGAAAAGCCAGAAGTTTCCGGGGGCGGCATCACTAAGGAGAGGTCCTCCAGGAAGGAGGGGCCTGTGGGGGAGGGCTCCGAGAAGGGGACAAGAGCGGAGGCCTGGGCTGGGGATGAGATAGCGCACATGGAGGACGGGGACCAGGGTGCCTACTTGCCAGCGGCTTTCACGCGAAGGGGTGGAAGGAGAGATGCAGTTGGCAAGGGAGCTTTGTAAGCTGTGGGGAGCCTTGGGGGTGCCTCAGAGGAATCTGGACTCTGGATAGCAGGGAGCCACTGAAGGCCCTTGAGCAGGGGAGCATGGTTTCGAATAAACTTGCTTTTTTGGCGGGTGAACTTATGTCCTGTGGCTTGAAGCCGGCGCAAGGGAAATGCAGGCAATTGGGCTGGATGTCTCTGCTCTGCAGATCACGCTTCTTCCTTCCTTCTTTCCTCTCTCCCTCCCTGCCTTACTCCTGTCTTCCCGCATGCGTTCACTGAGGGCCTAGTGTGTCCCGGACGATGTTATGGTCACCGTATCTCAGCAGGGAACACTCAGGCAAGGTCCACTTTTCCTGGGGGGAGACAGTCTAGTTGGGCAAGACAGGCAGGTCCTCCCATGAAAGGCCACACCGCCAAGAACCGGAAACGGAGACCCTGGCTTTGGGGAGGCGGGGGTGGGGGGAGGTGGTGTTTCCCAGGAGGGTTAAGGCCGCCGCCTCTTGCAGGTGAGCTGCTGAGACAGCATGGAGACGGCTTCCTCTGCCGGGGGAGGCCGGGGTGAGAAGAGACTGGGGGGCCGGCTCAGGCTGTCCCCGTGTCTGTCACAGCCGGTCCAGCCATCCCTGCGTTGGGAGCAGGGCTGGAGTGGAGCCCGGGGATCCAGACGCCCTGGGTCCAAGCCGCTGTGGCGTCCCGGTCTTTCACCCGGCAGCGGGCTCGCCCTGCCTGGTGGGGCCGTGGTCAGGACGGGACCCCTCCTCCGGGGACTCTGGAGAGGCTGGCCGCAGTGCCAGTGCAGGGGACCACAGGCTCATCTCTCTGTTTCTGCGGTCACCGTGCCCACAGCGGGTCCTCTGTTCCTTGGCTGTGATGATGCCTCTGGGTGACATCCGTGAGGGGGTTCTGAAGAATTCTTAGTGTGCTGGGAATGGAAGGCGTTAGAACTCTCCCATCAGTGCTTGGAGCAGCCCTGACCAAGTGTCCCGGCAGGGCTGTAGGTGGTCAGAGATGGTTTTTGTGCCCGCATCCCCAAGGAAGAGTCAGAAGCTCCTGGGATCTTAAAAAATAATAATAATAATAAAACAGAAAACAGAGTCGGTGTTTCCCTGTGCTGTGTTCTGGGCGCTCCATTGCTTTGGGGCTGGGGTGGCCTTTGCAAGTTCTTCCCAGAGGAGGTGTGGGCGGGGTGGGCACCACCCGTGCATGCGGCCACATGTCCTTGAGCTCCGCCGTCCGAGAAACATCCCAGCTGCGCCACAGGGAGCAGCCTGAGCCCCTCAGCTGGCTGTGTCTTGAGAGAACCAAGCCCAGGGGCAGACTGAGACTCTGGGCCCTGCTTGTTGCAAGAACTTAATGGCTGGGTGGCTGCCTGGGGCAGATGGACGCCACCTCGCACGTCTGCTGGACCAGCCTCTTGCCAGTGGCCTTACACGTACAGCTGCATTAGGCCCTTTATCCTCAGGTGCCTCAGGCCCTCCATCCTCAGCTGCCTCAGGCCCTCCATCCTCAGCTGCCTCAGGCCCTTTATCCTCAGGTGCCTCAGGCCCTCCATCCTCAGGTGCCTCAGGCCCTCCATCCTCAGCTGCCTCAGGCCCTCCATCCTCAGCTGCATCAGGCCCTCCATCCTCAGGTGCCTCAGGCCTTCCATCCTCAGCTGCATCAGGCCCTCCATCCTCAGCTGCATCAGGCCCTCCTTCCTCAGATGCCCCCTCCCCACCCCGGCCCCCACTGCCAGTCTCTTGAGCGCAGGCTTATCCCCACCAGATCGCCAGGCTGTGCCAGCCCCGTAGGCTGCCTCATCCTGAGGAGAAGGTCGCCCCGGCCTCCCAAGCCCATCCAGGGAACGTCTCGGGCTGCGCCTCGGGTGTGAGGTCACTTGCATGCATAGCTCTCATCCTCAGAAGCTCTGAGATGGGGTTCCAGTGCACGTGGTTTACTGAGAGGTTAAGGAGGGGCTGGGACGTGAGACAGGACGGGTATGGGGTACCTTAGCCAGCCACTACCACTAGGAACTACTGGGGTTTCATCCCTCAGGGAAACCCCGGGGCCCCTCGTGACCTATCCCACCCAAGGGGAAGGGAGCTGAGGTCTGTTTAAACACCAGCTCCTGTCACTTCTGACCTCGCGTGCAGTGGGGCAAAACGGGCTTTGGAGGTAGAGAAAACACTCAGACGGTTAACCCCAGGAGCTAGTGATGGGAAGCTGGGTGTGTGCGTGCATCACAGTGGTAGGAGCGTGGGGACGTGAGTGGGCATCACAAAGCATCGGCCACACGGAGACAGAAGTGGTGGGTACTCACAGGTCGTGACTTTTGTGGGGTCAGGAATCCTTTTCCGTGTCCCTCTCTGTGATTTCACAGAGGTGAATTCTGATGGCTTAGGGATGGATAAGTGTGGAGCTACAGACTCCCCAGGGAGAGGCAGCAGCTGGGCTGTTATCAGACATCAGTGCCTCGGTGGGAATGAGTTTATCAGATTCTGTGTTGAGAGAACAGGGTTTGATGGGGATGAGCCCAGGAGGACAGGAAAGAGGCTGCTGGTCGGAGAAGGGGCCGGAAACGGGCCTGAGGGACCTGAAGGTACCCCGTGGTGCATCTTTGAGACAAGGCCCTGGGGACCATCAATGCCAGAAGACCAGAGCGCCAGCCTGGCCTGGAATGGAGGGGACCCCAGACCCCAAGCCCCAGGGATGAGCCTGATTTATAACCAGTCACTAAAAATATACACAGTGAAATGAAAACTGCCACCACTGAGCAGGCTCATGCTGGCCGTTGTAAAGATAAGTAACGGCAGTTATAAGGCCACTTAAACCCTTGCCTTTGGGGTGTGAAGGGGTCTCTGCAGACAGTACATCTTTATCAAGAAACGTTTACTCATAAAAAACCACCAGGAAGCGGGAGAGAAGGTGGCTCAGCCACAGGGCTTTTCTGCCTTTATGGAGCCGCAGCCCATCGGGAACCAGAGCCACAAATCACCGTGTCCAGAGGTGGGGGTGGGAGTGAGTTAACCCTGACCTCAGCCTTCCAGACAGTGACCCAGCCCCCACCTGCATCGGTGCAGGGGACCGCAGTCGTCCGCATTGGCTCCCTGGCACCACGGGCCAAGTGCAAGCTCTGTGGGCACGCATGGCCCCTGCCCACCTCTCCAGCCTTGTAATGTCCTTCCCACATGCCGGCCTCTGTGCCTTTGAGTGGCTCTCCCTCTTCCCGGATGCCTTCCTCTGCTCATCTACCAGGGCCTCCTGCTGTCCTTTGCACATGCCTCGTGGTCCCCTAGACACCCACTCCTGTACCAGATGCAGGTGGGTCGGGGAGCAGAGCCGCTGTGAGTGACACAGGACCAGGGCTGTGATGGGACCAGCCCCCACCGAGCTGCAGGAGCCATGGAGTTTGCGGACGGCTGTGGCCTCTGTATCTGGTGCCCGGCCCAAGTTGCTGTAGGTCAGTGGGGTCTGCAGTGGGGAGAACGTGGCTGTGGGGACAGAGCTCATGTCACCTTTTGTGAGCTCCCAGCCTCGGGCTGGACGGATGCAGGGGAGCTGCAGAGGCAGCCTGCCCCTTGCAGCTGTTTCCACATCGGGCCTGGGAGCTGGACCAGCCGTCTCTGCCCACGTCGCCAGGGCAAGCCAAGGATCAGGGTGCGTGCTGCCCTTTATCGTGGGTCCCCAAACTTTTTGATCCCTTAAATATGACTGAGGACCCCAAAGAACTTCTGTGGGTGTGGTTTATATATCTTGATATTTACCTTGCTAGAAATGTCACATGAGAAAAAATGTGTATATTTTAATTTTTAATTCATTTGAAAATAACAGTGGTAAATCCATTATTTTTATGAAAAATAACTATTTTCTAAAATTTTAAAAAATTGGTGAGATGAATGGGATGTTTCTTTTGTAAATCTGTTTAATGTCGGGCTTAGTGGAAGACAGCTGGACTCTCACACCTGCTCCTGCGTTTTGTCTGTTGCGACATGTTGTTTTGGTTGAAATGTGAGAGGACATCTGGCCTCACATAAGGCATAGAGTTGGAAAGCGGAGGGATATTTTTAAAGCCTTTTCAGCTAATTGTAGATATTCTTCTCTGATATTACACCAAAACTTGACACGTGGGTGTTCCTGAGATGTTACTTGCGATGTGGCATCTGAAACCATCTCGAAGCCCTTTCCGTATTCTGTTTGTTAAAATCCACTGGTCTGCCTTGCACTTGGAAGGGATATTTTTTACCCAGGCATCATTTTGTATCATCACGCTGTCGTCCTTTGGAAATATTGGCTCACGGAGTCGTGAGGCTATCCAAACGTACAGACAGAGATGAGAGAGAAAGACACATCACTTCTTGGTATTATTATGAAAATGCCGTGACTTTGCCCCTGCCCTGAAAGAGGACCACTGCTTTACAGCATCCTTCCTACTAATTTCACGCACGTTTTGCTGTGGCCAGCCCTGAGATGGAGTCACGCTGAGAAGGGAATTCTCGGAAATGAAGTGTCAGCTTAGCGATGCTGCCACGGGGGTCTCTCCCTGAAGCTCCCCCATGCCCCTTGGTGCCACCTGCCCTCTGGCTGCACCTTCTCTCTTCCCCTTCATTCCTGACTGTCTGTGCTCCCTGGCTAAGCGCATGTCCATCGGGACCTTGCCCCATCTCTCCACCCAGATGGTGCCCAATCCAGTGGGGGGTCTTCATCCCTCCTCTTCTGCTTTCACAGTCTCACCAGCTCCCTCCCCTGGACCCTGGCCCTGGACATCCCTGCTGGTTTTCCTGCCCGCCCCCCCTTGACCCAAGGTCCCAGGGGCGTGTCCTCAGCCTCTCCTCTTGTCATGGCGGGGGGGGGGGGTGGTCCCGCCTTTTCAGTCATCTCTGCTCCATGACACCCGCACTCACCCCACTGGCTCCAGACCTGCTTACCACTGGCCCACCCGACATCTCGCCTGTCCTTAGGCCCCGTGTATCCTGGGCTGAATGCGTAATGCTCCCTCTCCACCCACACCTGGACCCCCGCTCCCCCCACTGGGGGAGGCCCCTGCCTGCCCTCCTCTGAGGGTCCAGCATCATTTACTTCTCACTTGTACATGATGGAAAATTAAGGGACCTGTGCCCCAGATGGCGCAAGATGCAGCGTGCCGCGGGCCCTACTGCGGATGGACTTTCCTTAAAGCCTCTGTGTCCACTGGGACACAGGAGGCCCAGAGGGGTCCCCAGACTCGCCCACCAGGTCACCACGAGCAAGGGGAAGACTGGAATTTGATGGGGTCCTGAGCCCGGACCCGTGCTCCTCCCCTGCTTCATGCCCTCCCAGGCTTCATATCCTTGGTTCAAGGGACCGCTTGGCTCCGTGCTTGTGCCTGGCAGAGGCCAGAGCTGCCTGAGCCTTAGGGCCCAGCGCCTGGCAGCAAGGAGGCAGCAAGAGCCAGAGAACTCCAAGGAGTGCCAGCATCCTCCCTGGAGCAGCAGTACCTCCTGTGAGGCTGGCAGCGGGTGGTGGAGGTGACAGCACCTGTCCTGAGTCTGGTAACATGGCTGCCACCTGCAGTCAGGATTGTTTTTCTCCATCCGAGAAGACATCTCTAAGAAGAAAATAGCTCTGCAATCCCTGAGCAGACTCCGGGCAGGCGTGTGTAGGTGCCAGGGGCCCAAAGCAGAGATAAGAGTGTGTGCTGACCTTTTCAGCTGGCCGGGTTCTCAGCTGGCGCTCAGTGGGCCCTGACATCAGGTAGGTCCTTACAGGGGAGGGGGTCTCGGCACGTCGGGAGCCAGGGTGTCGCTCTACTGCAAGACCAGCAGGGTCCACTAAGATGCTGTGCCCACCTCTCCCTGCCCCCCCTTACTCCCCCCTGCACCCCCAGCCCAAACACAAAGGCCTTCTGAGCCTCCTGACTTTGGGCTCCCAGGCAAGTCTCTGCAAGGGACCCCTCCCACCTCCCACCCACCCCCAGTGTCTTCCTCTGGGCCACCTGCCTCTCCAAATCTCAAGGCTCTTTCAAGGCCAAGTTCAGTTAGTCCATTCTGTTTAATTCAAAAAGCATTTGGATGTTTACGGAAGGCCTACTGGTTAGCCTGTTGCCAAGGCCACCCGGCTCTTAGGTGGTACAGCCAGGACTTGAACTTGAGTCTGTCTGAGCCCTAAGGGCAGGACTGTCTTCCTTCCCACTGCTGCTTCCCTACTCCTGTCTTCTGCTGATAGCCTGCTTATCTGGAGCAGTCACAACCCCCTGCCCTCTTTAACGTATACCCACTTATGTCTCATGGATATAAACCTGTTAAATTGTTTCAAGACCAAGAGTCCGGGGCACCGAGGAAGGAAGGGCCTCTTCTGTGGATGAATTATGCACTACTTGGCGCAAGGCCTCTGAGGCTTAGGTCTGGGGGCTCAGGGGCTTCTTGTCTCTTTCTGGGCTCCTGGCTGCAGTTGATAGACAGTTGCCCTGAGAGGTGAGTGACCTCCTGATGGGTGCAGTTTGTTGCACACTTAAAAAGTACCGACAGTAGATAATTCAGTGTGACAGAACGCTAGTAATTGGGTCTAGCGTTTGTGTCTTCTCTCCACCCCCTCTATTTTTCCCCCTTTGCCAGTCCTCTGCCAGGGGCTGAACCCCGACAGCAGGCACAGAGAATTCTCCGTGAGCCTCGGCCTCAGGAACAGCAAATCTGAGGGGCTCTGTGACAGGCAGTTTCTTCATCTGGTTGCAGGCATTCATCAGTGTGCAGATACCCCACCATCCAAACCTCAGGGAGCTCACCAGCCAGGAGGAGGGACTCGCAAGCACAGGGCTGGCATCTCAGGATGGTAAGGGCTTCAAGAGAGGTCAGCTCTAGATGCTTCTTCCCGTCCCTGGGGGAAGAGAGGCCGGGAAGGCTTCCTGGAGGTAGGCATGCCTGCGCTGGGCATTGAGGGATGAATAAGAGTTCACTAGGCAGAAAAGCAGGGCGTAGAAAAAGAACATGAGCACAGTCAGAGGTTAGGGTGTGAATCCGGGAACCGTTGATGGTTTTGCTGAGGGGACCTTCTTCAGCAGCTTCTCCTGAAGCATCGTACCCTAGAAAGACCAGGGTTGACCAAGGCAGGCGAAGGAAAGATTCCAGGAGGTCCCTTTTGCCTTCTGTCTGGTTTTCTCAGCTGTGTCTGTGTTCCCTCTGGCTCCCTGAGAATCAGGGCAGTGGAATGAGGGGTTTTTGGACCGGTTTCCCTTCCCCTCACCCACCCAGACCCTGCTTTCTCATCTAATGTGAACCCTCAGCTGTTGCCCTCATATTTGCTGAATTCACAGCGCCTGGGCTCTGGGGCCCTGTTAGGGGAACTGTGAGCTTTCATCCTGGTTGGATACCCTGGAAGCCTGAGAGGGTTAAACCGCCAAGCCAGCTGGGGAGCATCAGTCCCCTCTCCTGGCGATAACGTCAGAGGCTGACGCCGGGGACGACAGAGCTGCCTAGAGGCTCTCTCTGGGGTGGACTCCGGCCGGGACCCCGTAGGTAGGCTGGCTGCGGATGTACGGGCCCCTGGACGCCCACGGGGATGGCCAGCATATGGATCCTGGTGGCCTGTGTGTCTGGTTTCTTCTCTGGGAATTCCTTCCACGGTGGCCAAAACTTCAGTGGGGAAGGAGAGGGTGTGGGTGCTGGAGGAGGGGGCTCCTCCTTCTGGCGGGGAGGGACTGGCTTTTCCTTAAACAGACACTCAGCATCCCCTCGGCGAGGGGCCCATGTCTCTTAAGCAGCAGAGAGAAGCAGGGAGGCTGGGCTGCCCTGTGGCTCTGGGGACCTGGAGGAGGCGGTGCTCCGTCCGACCCGGCCTGCAGGGGCAGCAGTCCTTCAGTTGGCTGAAGTGCCTGTTTTCTCAATCTGTCTGTGATCGGGAGGCCTTCCGACGGGGCTGCCGGGTACCGCCTCAGGGACTAGTGCGTGGCCTCCCCGTGGTTTCATATGCCTCGCCGAGACCCGGGAGCCCCCCTCTCCCGGGGAAATGGGAAAAGTGTGTGCGGGGCCCAGAGCACCGGGCCCGGCCATGCCGCCACCAGGATGTGACGGGGACAGCGTTTCCTGGGGGCGCCTGTGCCGGGCAGGCTCCCGCGGCTGCAAAGGGGTGGACGCGCCCGGTGGTTCAGTGGCTGCTGGGCTTCGTGGATTGAGTTTCTTCCACCTGGTACGTGATGTGTTTTTCTGCGTTGACTGGAGGTTGGGAAGAAATGTCCAAATTAGGGATGGGCCCGTGGCTTAGCCGAGCAGCAAAATGAGTGAACTTCCACCGTGGAAGAAATGTCAGATCCCAAGAAGGAAATCCCAGCTTTGGGGAGGGTGTTTGGTCTGGCCTAGGCTGTCAGACCCACAGAGGGGCTGGTAAACTGGGGTCCGGTGGGGCACCCGACCCCAGACCCAGCCTTACAGGTGTGTGGTGGGGCCCACCTGGACACCTGGCTGAGAGCCGGGCATGAGGATGAGCGGGGAAGCTTGGGGGGGCCAGGGAGGGCAGGCACACTCTGGAGGGGGTGCCTGGCCCCCTCCGCCTTCCTTCATTCTTCCTTCTTCATTAAGTGCATGGTAGGCTGGCTCGCGTCCCTTTTGTCCGCTCTGTCCCCACCAGCCCTGTACGAGGTTGCCCGAGTCTGTGCAGTGACCCCCAGAGGCAGGTGCAATCCCATTTTACAGACGGGGCAGCCAAGGTTCTTCAGTGTCAGGTGACCTGCCCCCCCGGACAATGCTGGGACGCGGTCAAGCCTCGCCTCGCCTGCGCTGAGCCACCATCCGCGCGCGGTACCCAGTGGGGTTTTCGGGCTCTGACTCCACGGTTCAGAGGGGAGAGTTGCCTCGGGGAAGTGGGCTGCTGGTCCGTCGGTGTTCGCTGTGTCCCATGCCTCCGACTTGGAGAGGAGGCTGCTGTGGCTCAGACTGGGTCTCGTCCAAGTTCTTTTTTATTTTTTAACATTCTTTGGCCGTGCCTCGCGGCATGTGGGATCTTAATTGCCTGACCAGGGGTCGAACGTGCGCCCCCTGCAAAGGAAGCGCGGAGTCTTAGCTACCGGACCGCCAGGGAAATCCCTAGTTCAAGTTCTTGCTCTGCTGCTGACCAGCTGGATGGGACTTGGAGCACGTAGCTTCGCCTCTCTGGGCCTCAGGGTCCCACCTGCAAAGCCCCCACCTGCTGGGGGCCCGGATTATCGTAGGCTGTTATCAGCGAAGCAGTTGGAACAGTGCCTGGCAGGCGACACGCTCACAGAAGTGTGTGGGTGAGAACAGCCTTCCAGAGGGAGCACCCTGGTCTCTCATAGATCAGGCTGTGGGCGCAGTGCTAGCCCTGCGCACAGTAGGTGCTCCGGGCAGTGCCGGGAACAGGCGTGGACTGTGGCTCAGGGCACATGGACAGGATGGATTTGGAAGCATGTTAGCAAGCAGCCTGGTGGGCCGAGGGCTCCAGAACCTCTGTGTCCCCGCCAGCTTTGGAGCCTTGCCCCCTTCATGGGAACTCTCTGCACCCACTTGCCACAATTAGTCTGAGAGACATGGCGACCCCCGCCTTCCCTTAGTACATGGCTGAAGGTCATACGGGCAGCACACAGGGCTGCTTCTGCAAATTACATGTTTGCCTTTTTTTTTTTTTTTTTTTTGGCTGTGCCTCGCGTCTTGAGGGATCTCAGTTCCGTGATCAGGGATTGAACCTGGGCCCCGGCAGCGGAAGTGCCGTGTCCTAACCACGGGACCGCCAGGGAATTCCCACACATGTTTACCATTTTTCTGATTATTAAAGCAATCTGAAAATTCGATTAATGCAGAAAAGCACGATGAACGTGATCACACTCCTCCTTGATTCTCCCTCCCTTCACTCAAGTGTTAGCATATTTTTTCCCAGTTCTTCTCATTTCTTTTTTCAGTGTTAGGTTCAGTGAAGGAAATTTTAAAAACAAGTCCTTGGGCTTTTGGGACTCAAAGCTTCAGAGGAAATGTAGAATGCAACCCAAAGGACGAATTTCCTGTCTGATTTTATTTTCAATAGACACCAAATCCATCTGCCGCCCCTTCTTTTACCCTGGCTCTTCTGCAGGCCCCCCGACTTACCCCCTCGCCCAGTGGGCCTGTCCGCAGAGTGGTCCCCAAGAGACAGCACAGAAGGGTGTTGGGGGAGACACCTGGCAGGTGTGCCCAGCGTTTGCCGTGAGCGGCAGGAGAAGGATGGGCAGGCATCCCTCCTGGGACGCCCGCTTCCGCCCCTGCTGGTGGCCCGTGTTTCCAGGATGAGGCAGCGTTTGACATGCAGCGGGCTGCACCCCGTCTTTGGTATGCCGTTTTGTCCCTGGACTTAATGAGTTCTGCAGGGACGCGCCACTGTAGCTAAAGATCATTTACCTGAATTGCTTTTTAATTTCTGCCATGGGGAGCTGCCCCTGGCGCAGTATAATTACACGATAATTTACAGCAATCCCAAATCTATAAATTTGGCCATGCCGGGTTGGGGGAAGGGACCAGAGCTATGTGAGGGCTGGGGGCAGAGGACCGCCCTCCCCCCACCATTGTTAAATTACCCTCCGTTTCTGGGTGCAGGTTCCAGGTGCTGGGTGAGCATGGAAGAGGCAGAGAGGGATGCTTCTTGCCCAGTAGATGCTGAAGTTTCCTTTAACACCAAGGACGAGTTCATCTTGCGCCGGCCTGTGGGAGAGGACATGTGTGTGATTTCACCTCTCTTCTGATCTGCCCGCGTGGAGCAGTTTTGCTGCGGGGCCTGGGGAGGTGGGTGGCCGGGGGCCGTCTGTGAAACACATGGCATTGGAAGGCAGGGTTCAGAAGGCTCCCCTGATTCTTTTAGCACAAACCCTCCCCGCATCCCGCCGCCGCAGGCTCAGGAGAGGAGAGATGGTGCTCGGGGCGGGGCGCAGGGGATTCTGGGGGGTCACCCGGACACTCCTCCTGGCTGGGGGCTGATGGAGTTGGTGGCAGCCCTACGAGGGTGGAGGGGACAGTGCCGAGGCCGCAGGAGAAGTGAGGGGCTTTCCTCTCTGCACCCACCTTGTGAGACCCACCTTCTGTGCCCACGGAAGGATGTACACGTGTGGTGGCCCTTAGTTTTCCGTGTCATCGGGTAATTTGCTCCTTTCCACTGAAACCACCCACAGAGCAAAATATCCATATTTTCTTTGCACAAAGGCAGTTTGTTAATCAACAGAATTCCATGGTGAATTAACTTTATATAATAAGGAAAAACTAGGCTTTTCTGATTTATTGGTTATAGAAGTCTAAATGTTTGTATCTTGGCTGTTTTATACTGGGATGACGGGTTTTTTTTTAAATTAATTAATTAATTTATTTATTTTTTTGCGGTACGTGGGCCTCTCACTGCTGTGGCCTCTCCCGTTGCGGAGCACAGGCTCCGGACGCGCAGGCTCAGCGGCCATGGCTCACGGGCCCAGCCGCCCCGTGGTATGTGGGATCTTCCCGGACCGGGGCACGAACCCGTGTCCCCTGCATCGGCAGGCGGACTCTCAACCACTGCGCCACCAGCGAAGCCCTGGGATGACGGTTTTTTTTTAATAGCAGTGGGAGGCCATAGCCGTAGCCAAAAAGCCGTGGAGCTTAGGTTCAGAGAGGTTGAGTCACTTACCCCACATCATACAGCTGGTGGGAGGAGATAAGGCATCTGAATAACTCACCTACCCCCAGTTCACTGCCAGGCTGTCCAGTTGGAGCGATGGGAGGAGCAAGGAGCAAACAAGAATTCATCTTTTCCTGGAACCGGAGGCAGGCGGTGGGGGCAGCGGGTAAGTGTCTGTCTTGATGGTTCTCGGCAGAGCTGGTTGTATGGTGGTGCCCCCGGGGTGCCCTCCCCGCAAGGATATGCAGCCCCTGTCTCACACCAGGCGTTGCCCCTCTCCCCCAGGAGGCTGGTGGTCCTCAGGCTTGGCTCTTCTGCCCATGAGCGCTGGGCCTCAGAGGTGGCGGAACCGTGGCTGCGGAGGGACCCTCCAAATACTCCAGCCTGTGCCCCTCACTCTCTCTGGCTGGAAACCCTTTCCTGCCCCCTCGGTCTACACCATCGCCTCTGCAGCTAGCCCTGAGGGTGTGTTCTAGTTGCTCTTTGAGGGTCTGAGCCCACCTGGGGGGCTTGGCTGTGAGCTAAGACGTCCCCACGGCATGATGTCCAAACCACAGGGAGTCGTCAGGACTCGAATCCCCCTTGTCAGCGACACCACTGAGAGGGACGTCCCCACGGCGTTTCTCACGGTGGAGCCCACAGGCCTCTGGCCCCATAGTGTGACGCGAGGGTTGGGGGAGAATTAAAGACCCCGCTTAGAGTCGGAGAGAATTTACTGCTTTTGAAGGAGGCTGCTCATCCCTCAGGTTAGAAGCGGAAGCCCACGGGATAGAGCCCCTGACCTGGCCCTGTCCGCCTCTGCAGCCACTCACCTGCAGTAGCGCCCTAAGGCACCCATCCCATCTCTTGCCTGCCGCCTCCTGGAAGCCCTCCCCGATTGCAGCCCTCCCCCACTTGCCCCCTTCCCGGTGTGTCCCTTTGCCCTCAGAGCCCTGTGGTGTCCCCTCCCGCAGGGGTGTGTTCTGGCAGGGAGGTGTCTGGATAACCGGGCAGAGGACCACAGGGATGCCCCCTTCCCTTGTCTGCTCTGGTTCACAGCTGTCCCCTGCACGAGCCTGGGCAGCTCAGAGCTTTGCACTCTGGCTGTGGCCCAGCAGTGACCTGGCGACAGCAGGATGAGGGGGCTGAGAAGCCCACGGGCTCTTGTGGTTGGGCACTACAAGAGGCGGCTGCCTTTGTTATGACAGAGCAGGGCCTTGGGCCACGGCCAGCCTCTGTCCAGACAGCTGTGATGCTTATGGCCAGCCCGGCGGGCGGGTTGGGTGGGAGCCCGTGGCTGAGCTGGCTGGGGATGCAGAGACACCGCTGGGGATGCAGGGGGCGTGGTCTCCATCAGGTCACGTCCACTCCCGCCTCCCGATTCAGGAGCTTCTGGGCCACCTCGTACCTCTGTTGTCTGCACGTGGAGTTTTCTTGCGTGGGGGCCTCCGAACTCTGTCAGCTCCCTTGGGGGCTGCTTGCCTGGGGGCAGCGTGTCTCCATACCGAGGAGCCCCCCGAACTGGACTGGTGAGGGGACGAGTCCACCCGCGTGGGGTCATCTTGAGGGTGATTTGGGCTGGTGGAGATTTTTGTCCTGTGTCCAGTCTCTAGCCTCAAGTCCCTGCAAAAGATGGGAATCCCCTGTATTCCTGTTTACACATTACACACCCGAGACCCAGAGAGGGCAGGTGCTCCGGGTCACGTGGGTGGGAGAGGCGGATTTGGACCCAAGCCCGTAGGATTTCAGAGCCCATGGCCCCTCCAGGTCACCCCAGGGAACGATTTGAGAATCGGGCAGTTAATTCTCTCTGTGGTTATGTAATGCCCCAGTGATAACCTTTTGAGCCCATTTCAGATCAGCACCACGCCCCCTCCCCATTCCCCTCCCTCCCTCAGACGCTGGCACGTCCTTCCCCGTGACCTCCTTGGAGCTGTGTCTGCCCACACCTCAGCTTCCAGGACCAGTGGGGTCCCACCATCTCGCTTTCTCATCCTGAGTCCATGAGGGACCCCTGTGTCCCCAGTCTCCAGAACAGTGCCTAGCACTGTGCATGTCCATAAGTGTTGTCAGGTTAATCAGTGATCAGATGAGTGCTTCAGGGACTCGTCCAGAGCCAGCCCAGAAATGCAAACCTCTGGCCCTGTTGTCCTGCCCCATCGCCACCCTCTTTCAGGCTGGTGGGATGGCCCACATGCAAGTTTCTGCTGATCCTTCTTCCTCAGTGGTGAACCCAGCCTGCCTGAGCCAGGGCTTCTGCTTGGAGAGGGTGATGGAGAATCGGGGGGGTCACACTCTGGGATGGCCACTCTCAAAACCCAGAAAATATTACAGGTGTTGGCAAGGACATGGAGAGATTGGAACCTTAGTGCATTGCTGGTGGGGATGTAAAATGGTGCAGACACTGTGGAAGACAGTCTGACAGGTCCTCAAAAGATTAAACCTAGGGCTTCCCTGGTGGCGCAGTGGCTGAGAGTCCGCCTGCCGATGCAGGGGACACGGGTTCGTGCCCCGGTCCGGGAGGATCCCACATGCCGCGGAGCGGCTGGGCCCGTGAGCCATGGCCGCTGAGCCTGCGCGTCCGGAGCCTGTGCTCCGCAATGGGAGAGGCCACAACAGTGAGAGGCCCGCGTACCGTTAAAAAAAAAAAAAAAAAAAGAGATTAAACCTAGAATTATATGATCTGGCACTGCCACTCCTGGGTATATACCCAAAAGAAATGTAAGCTCTGTATACCCATGTCCATAGCGGCATTAACCACAGTAGCCAAAAGGTGGAAGCAATCCGGGTGTCCGTAGACAGATGAATAGATCACAGAGTGTGGTCTGTAACATACAATAGAGTATTACTCAGCCTCGAAAAGGGAGGAGACCCTGACACAGTCTACTCTCTGGATGAGCCTTGAGGACATTATGGTGAATGAAATCACGCAGTCACAAGAGGACAGATACTTCATGATTCCACTTATACGAGGTCCCCAGAGGAGTCACATTCACAGAGGCAGAAAGTAAAAGGGTGGGTGCCAGGGGCTGGGGGAGGGGGCACCGATGAGTTATTGTTTCATGGGGATAGAGTTGCAGCTTGGGGCTCTGAAAAGAGTTCTAGAGATGGGTGGTGGTGATGGTGGCACAAAGTCAGTGTACTTAACGCCACTGAACTGTATACCCTTAAAAACAGTTAAAAGGAGACATTTTGTGCTGTGTGTATGTTAGCACAATTTTCAAAATTAAATAATAATCAAGAGAAACAATGAGTGGGGAGCCAGGTCCAAAGACCCATGGACTTAAAAAGAATTTATTTTACTGAAGTCTAGTTGATTTACAGTGTTGTGTTAATTTCTGCTGTACAGAAAAGTGTCTCATTTATACCTATATGTACATTCTTTTTCATGTTCTTTTCCATTATGGTTTATCATAGGATGTTGAATATAGTTCCCTGTGCTCTAGAGCAGGACCTTGTTGTGTATCTATTCTCTATACAATAGTTTGCATCGGCTCATCCTAAACTCCCACTCCATCCCTCCCTCCCCCACACCCCCCCCTTGCCAACCACAAGTCTGTTCCCTACGCAATTCTCAGGGACTTTTAAAGCTGGGGCAAACATGGGGCCCCGATCCACCTACCAACCTTGTTTTACAGACGAGGACAGCCGGCTGGGACCCTGCCCTGGCTTTCCCGAGGAAGTGTTCTTTGGGACTCGAGGCCACTGTTCCAGGAGAGCAGCCCCTGTCTGACACCTCTTGCCTTGAGACTTCCATGACATTGGAGCTCTCAACCCCAGACAGACGACGCTAAGGGTGGGGCCGGTGGAAAATATGTTGGTTTGAGAAATTTAAATCTGATTTTTCTTTTTTTCTTCTCTGTGAAAAGAATTAAAATCCAGAAGAAGCTTATTACAGGCGGGCTGAGGTTATTTTGGGAAGCAGCAATTAACGGTTTTATACTTTTCCTCTCCTTTTTGCCCTTGCTGGCCGCACAGGTCTGGGAAGCTATTAAACCTTCACCCAGCCTGCAGCCCAGAGGAGTCTGCCCTGCCCTGTTTCTCCTCCACGTGCACGCCTTGGGAAAGAAAAGAAAGTTCCATTGCTATTAATTACAGCCTAATCCTCTCAGTAAGCACTTGGTGAATATGTTCGGAGCTGAGGTTTAAAGCCCTCTTCTGAACAGAAGAGTAAAATGAAAGGAAGCATGTATTTGGTCAGACGCTGTAATTTGCCACGTCATCCGCTTCTCTTGTTGCTAAAATGGATGCTCTGCTGAGGCCGCGACTTCCAGCTGCCCCAGGTCACTGTCCACGGTCACACCCTCTCCGGGAGGTCACCTTGCCCCTCCAGGCTGAGGCTGGCTGGGCTTGGGAGAGGCAGGCAGCATACACACACACACACACACACACACACACACACGCACTCACACGGTGTCACATGCGTGTGGATGAGGACAGCAGGGTGGTAGTTCAGTAAACTAGCTCTTTCTATGTGGGCACGTTGTGGGAGTCTCTGAGTGTATTTCTGACCGCGGTTTGTGTCTTTTTTTTGGCCGCGAGGCATGTGGGATCTTAGTTCCCTGACCAGGGATCGAACTTACGCCCCCTGTTTTGGAAGCGCGGAGTCTTAACCACTGGACCACCAGGGAAGTCCCGTGGTCTGTGTTTTTATGAGGCCAATTGACTCAATGATGCTTCAGTGGTTAAGCCCTCAGGCCCGGGAGTTGGACAGACTTGGGTTGAGCCTCAGCCCATTTGCTTCCTGGCTTTGTTCCGCAAGCAGAACGAGCCCCCAGCCTCAGCTTCCCGTCTGTAAATGGGGATCACAAAGTGTTGACCTCATAGGACGCTTGGTAACTGTCTTCCACGAGGTCTGATCCGTGTCGGTCAATATCATCCTCATTCTCTACACTTGCGTGATGCCCGGGGTCCCATCGCTTCCCTGGGTGCCTCGTGGCTGGGGACGGGGACGAGGGCCTGGGGTGGAGGACGGCCTGCCCCCTCCAGGCTGGCTTCAGGAGGGGGCTGTGTGGGCTGGGGAGCCTGCATTCTGGCCAGGACCCTTTCCTGGGGGCCTCCTTCCCGGGGGCTTTTGGGTGCCCAGAGGCAAGCGCGGGGCCCTTTGAGCCAGCCCTGTGCGGGGCACTTGGAAGGAAGGGGTGTGGCGGGCGGTAGGCACGTGTGTCGGGGAAGGGCGAGGCGTGCCTGTGCATGTGCCCTTGTGCACACTTGCTTACAAGAGGAGCTTTCGAGCGGAAGTGCTTTGGGTGAAAATTGTGGCAGGTTTGGAGGTCAGCGTTTGCTGTCGCCTGGGGGGAGTCCGGTTGTGGCGGTGGCCTTTCCGATCAGCCACCGGACCCTGGGCAGGTCACAAGCCATCTCCATCCTCAGTCCGAGTACCTGCCTGCCATCCAGGAGGACAAGTGTCGGGCTGGCTTCTAGGTGCAGCCACGTGGGCCGTGCAGTGCCACCCTCAGGGACCTGGTGTCGCTCCTGTGTCGCCTGCCTGACTTAATGGCTTAGCTCCCTCTGCCCTTGGAGGGTCCCACCCTGGCCTCTGCCCCGCGCCATGCCCGAGGCCTTTGGAAGGTCCCCAGCCCAGGGGTGTTGGATGCGCAGAGCGGTGGCTGGGCTCCCCCAGGTGGCAGGCCACTCAGCGTGTGTGTGTGTGTGTGTGTGTGTGTGTGTGTGTGTGTGTGTGTGTGTGTACGCGAGTTTGGGCTGCAAAGACATATGCAGACTACAGGCACCTGCCAGGCTGCACCCCATCCGTGGGGGAGGGCCGCATGGTGCTGGCGACACGTGTGCAGCCCAGTGTGGACCTGGGGGCCCATTTCAACCCAGCAAGGCTGGCCGCGCTCAGGGCAGCCGGGGTGCAGCGGGCTTGTCTCCTGGGGCTCTTGTGGGCCAGGCCAGGGCCGTGTACTGCGGAGGGAACACAAAGGTGGGGGGCGAGTTCTCTCTCCAGGACCCTCCTGGCCAGGCCAACCTGTGGGGCTGTGTCCTCCTGCCTGTGTGTCCCCATCACACTCTCTGCGTCTCAGGTAGCTGTCCCCACTGTCCTTCTCTGCATGCGTTGCAGTGCCTGCCGCTAGGTCTGCTTGTTTATCTGTGTCATTCTGTTTCTCTCATTCACTTCCTGTCCCTGTATCCCTCTCCATCCCCCGGTTTCACTGCCTCGCTCTCTGCCTGTCTTTTCTCCTAGGCAGTCTTTGTTTCTCTGTTATTCCTTTTCTTTCTACCAGTCTCACTTCCTCTCTCACTCTGTTTGTCTCTGGCCCATTAAAAAAAATTATTTGTTTCCTTATTTATTTGGCTGTGCCGGATCTTAGCTGCCACACGCATATGGGATCTAGTTCCCTGACCAGGGATGGAACCCGGGCTCCACTTGACGGCCAGGGAAGTCCCTGTCTCTGACCCTTCTCTCCCCACATCTGCCTCTCTCTGCACGCGGAGGTCCGTCCTGAGTGGCGGTGGGCCCCATCGCGATGCCTGGCCTTCCCTCCGCTGGGCCTCTCGAGCACACTTGAAGTTCCTTGAGGGCATTCAGTCCAGGCCCCTGGTAACTGTCCTGCTTGGGCAGTCGGCTGGCGCTCCTCCAAGGAAGACCACGGTGCAGTGACCTCACTGTGTTGGGGACGGGTGCCTGCCAGGATGCCAGCCTCGGCCAGGGCAGCCCCTGGATCTTCCCGAGAGACAGGCTGCATGCATCACCGCCCGACAGGCTCACACTCAGGATGGAAAGGCTTGGCTCAGAGTATTTTTAGTCTGTGCTTTTATTTTGGTCGGGGGTGATATTGAGCAAAATAATAGTTTCCATTCGGAGAGCGTCTTCAGTGTTCCTGAACCCGTGGAAAGAGCTTTGTGTGTATTGTCTCTGATTGTCACAGTCCCTGAGGATTCGTGTCACTGTCCCATGTGATGGTGGCAGAGAGAGGGATGGAAAGGAAGGTGGCACACGCGCTGGTGGCTGGGAGCTCAGATTTGAATCCCACTTGGACACTTACGAAGTCCTGAGTCTCCCCAGGCCTCGGCGTCTTCATCTGTAAATGGGGTGAGTTGTGATTCTTGCCTCCCAGGGCTGATGTTGGAGGTCCCTGAGGCCATGCTTATAAAGTGCCAGCCTGTAGTAAGGATCCTCTAAATGCTGCCAGCATCGGGGAGGTCGGAATATTGTTGCCCGAAGTGTGAGCCAGTGAAGGGACTGGTGGGATGGGCCCCTGCTGGGCCGAGTCCACCACGATACCTGGGGTTGGATCACAGCCCCTATAGGCACCGCAGTGACTTCTTGTTGACTGGTTCTCCCAAACGACAGTGAAAAACCAGGCCATCCTGTGGCGTTTGCCGGGTGATGAGGGAATCACCGTGGATGGGGCCCCCGTTCGTGTCTGCCCGGTCCAGGGGCTCCAGGCCTCTCCTCCTCCACGGGGCTGATCCAGCCTGCGTGCTAAGGGAGCCAGCTCCAGGTAGCTGGGAGTGCAGACCTCCCTCGCCTTCTCCTCCAGGGCACTCGAGGTTGGACAGCAGCCGTCCCCCGGAATCGTGGCTGTTTGGGGATGGCCTTTGTGTCTGCACCGTGCGTCCACCTCTCAGGCTCCTCGGGCACCGCCCCTGCCTCCGGGGTGCGCCTGGCTGTGACTCTGTGCAGTGTGTTTGGGCAGCTGGAAAGTAAACGACTTGCCACTCTGAAGGGCAGCTCTGCCCCACCCCACCCCCCCAGCTGTGTGACCTGGACAGGTCACTTCACCGTCTAAGCCTTGGGAGGGGGGACACCTGGGCTGAGTCAGGTGGCGGCTGACCTGGGGAGAGGGGCCCTCCCTGGGGCAGCAGCCGGTTAGAGACTCCTGAAGCTCCGTGTCCTAACATCTGGAAAGATGGGGACAGCTGGAAGAGATACCCTCTCCCCAAAGGCACGGTGACAGGACACTGTGTGTTCAGGCGGCAGGTCACAGAGAGGCTTGGGACCGGGAACCTGGGTTTGCAGCCCTGTCTGCTGTTCCATGTTTCCCACTCTGCAGGACCCAGAAGGTCAGGGCTGTCATGAGATTGGCTGGATGTGCAGGTCCCCTCCTGTGTGCTGCTCCCCTCGGAGCCCTTTGCTCCCTGTGGACAGGGGTGTGCAGGCATCTGGCAGCCACTTTGTGCCGTGGAGGTCACCTCCCTCCAGGTTGCTGGTTGCCAGTGGGGAGCTGAGGACTGCCAAGGCCCCTGGGCTAGCAGAATCTTTCGGCTCTCGCTTCCTTCTCACTGGCGGGTAGGGAATATGCAGGCCATTTAGGGACACTCAGCATTTGAATTTCAGATGCTCTTTCAATAGAATCCACAAACCAAGATTTAGAATTCAGTTGGAAACCAATTCTCAGGCCTTCCAAAGCCGTCTTAGTCCTTAAAACTAGCAGGTAGCACGTAAGGGGTCTGTCTCTGGCCTGGCTGAGGTCAGCAGTGTGTTGGCCTACTTCTCGGTCGGATTCAACGTGACTGTGAATGCCAGTGCACGGCTCTGGGGGTGCGCCCCCCCTCAGACCATCACACTCCGGGGTCCTCTGCAGAATGTACGATCATGTTCTAAAATGTAGATTTTAGTAAATATTATTCAGGTATGGTGAGGCCACCAGATAGGTAACAATTGTCACTAAAAGATAGTGTTATTCACAAACCAGAAGAGGAGGGGCCCACCGCACCCCACAGGGCCATGTGGCGGAGCACCGAGGCCCAGGGTCAGTCAGGAGGCAGAGGGGGTGGGGAGCTTGGGCAGGAGCCTCTATGGTGGTGTTCGCGGGAAAGAGTTGGGTGAGGCAGCGTCAGTGGGCTTAGGATGGGCTAGTTTGAATCTTTCCAGTGGGCTGGGGTGTGTAGGGCTATCTCAGCCGTGGGGTACTTGGCTCTGGGGTGATTAGGGCAGAGAATTATTGCCTCCTGGGATATAAGAGCCGGATCCAAGAGGTGGTCTGGAGTATGGGCTCTGGACTGGCTGGCTTGCATATGAAAGGCACACTCCCCTGCCACCTTTGCAGTCTTTAAGAATTGACCAGCCCTGGAAGGGGCAATCTCTCCCCAGTCAGTGAGGCCCCAGATGGCAGAGCATCCGGAACACAGAAAATAAGAAAATATAGTTAACAGAAATAATCAGGAGCCGTGAGACGGGGTCCGGGTCACCACAGACCCCTCTGCTCACAGACCATTTTCTGGCCTCCGTGGTATGTGGTTTCTGGTGGCTCTGCCCCTTGCCATGTGGTCATTGCTACAGGCGTACGAGTCACCAGTCTCCTGTGGGGGATCTTTTGCATTGTCCTGGTTTCCTGGACTGGCAGATCGCGTGTGAGGAAGGACCTTGCCGTGCAGCCCTCACGTGGGCATTTCAGTGACCCTGTGTGCCAGGTTTTCAATTTACTACGTGTGACTGATCTCATTTTAATTTGCACCCCCTCATTCACATACTGGACATTGTGTTTTCTTCTCCCCAGGTTGGCCCATTCATCCGTCTCCTTTGTTTAGCTTTCTGTTGGATGTCTGCTTTCTTCTTCTTTTTTTTTTTAAGAGATACTAATCACTTCTTGTTTAGATGTGTTATAAATAATTTCTTCCAGTCTTTGATTGGCCATTATGTTTGTTTATGGTATGGTTTATTGGGACAAAGGTGTACGTTTTAGCATAGTTGAGTGTATCGTTCTTTTCCTGTGGCATGCGTTCCTATCTTAAGAGGTCTTTCCCTACCTTGAGGTCATAAAGATGTTCTCTATTATTTTTTCTAAAAATTATAAAATTGTACATTTACATGTAGTTTAAAAAAACTAGCTGGAATAGTTTTGTCTTTGACGTGACATAAAGTATCAAATTTTGTTTTCTTTATGTGGATGGAGAAGCAACTGTTCTAGTAGCAGTTACTGCATTCCTAATTTGTAAATGCAAAAGCTATCCTGTGTGTTGCCCTCGTATACACGTGTGTCTGTTTCTGGCCTATCCTGTTGCGTTGGCCCATTCACTTCTCCATTTGCCATCCTATACTGTCTTAGTTACTGTAGCTTTATGTTAAGTGTAATATCTCATGGGATGAATCCCCTCATTTGTTCCTCTTTCAAATTGCCTTGGCTCTTCCTTGGCCTTTGTTCTACCATGAGAATTTTAGGATAAACTTTTTTTTAGATTTCCTGAAAAATCCCCATTGGGATTTTGATTGGGGTTGAAATGTTTTGATTGGTATTGAATTGAACTGATTTGATTAATTTGGGGAAGACGGCCATCTTTGTCATATTGAATTTTCCCCACCTAGGATCATAATCTTTACTGTTTCTTTTATAAGAAAGTCTTTTAATTGAGTTTTAGTTGTATCATAAAGCTCTTACATATTTTTGTTAAGTTTTTTTCCCGAGTACCCTACAGTTTCGTTGCTTTTGTAAATGGTAAACGTATACTTGAAAATGACAGTTTCTAATTGTTTATTGCTGGCGTCTAGGAATGTAGTTGCATTTTGTATATTAATCCTGTTTCCAGCAATCTTGCTGACATCTTACTAAAGGTATCCATATAGATTTTATAGGTATTTTATTTAGTCTTGTTATTCACAAATTATGGAAGTCTTTTCCTTCCTTTCCAAATTTTAAATCTTTTATTTCTTTTTTACACCTTACTGTGCTGTCTAGAATATCACTGTCCAATAGAAATACGATGTGAGCCATTTGTTTGATTTAAAAGTTTCTGGTGTCCACATTTTAAAAAGTAAAAAGAAATAGGTGGAATTAATTTTGATCATATATTTTATTTAACCCAATATACCTAAATATTAGCATGTTGACATGCAATCAATATAAAAAATGATTGAGATCGTTTATATTCTTTTTTATCCAAGTCTTCAAAATCCAGTGTGTGCTTTATACTCAGAGGACATCTTAGCTTGGACGAACCACATTTCAAGTGGTCAGTGGTTATTGTCTTGGACCCCAAGGTCTAGAATCTTCACTGTTGAACAGAAATTTGGTGAGTGGGCATTTTTATCTTGTTTCCGACTTGAAAGAGAATGATTCTGAAGTATTACCATAAGAATAATATTTAATGGTTTTTGGTAGATTTCCTATATTAGGTTTAAAATTTCCTATTTAGTTAAGGCTCCATAATTGTGAAGGGAGGTTGAATTTTATCAATGCTTTTCTACAAATAATGAGACAGTGATAAAATGTCTTCTTTATTCTCTTATTGGATTGACTTTTATATTGACACATTTCTATTATTGTAATAGCATTAATTCTAGGGATGAACCCACTGGAGTTTACTTTGTTGGATTTAACTGGTAATATTTTCATTAAGATGTTTGAATCCATGTTCATCAGTGAGATCAGCCTCTGAATTTACTTTTTTTCTGTTCTTATTTAGTTGAAGTATTCACCAGATTAGCCTTATAACATGCTAAGGACTATGATTCTCTCAAATATTCGTATTTAAGGATTTTCTGAATTATTTGTGTATGTTAAAAGTATTTGTATATATTTGCATATATTCACATTTGTGTATGTCAAATATCGGCTAAGGATTGTCCTCAAATATTTGCATTATGTTAAGGATTGTTCATTCCTGTGAGGTTTGGAAAAACCCAAACTGCAAAACTGCCTGGTTTTGTTGGTCCGTTAAGAGTTGTTTTTTTTTTAAACTGCTGATTCAGTTTGTTTAATGGTTAGAGGTAATTCCCATTTTTAATTTCTTTTTGTTTGTCTTCCATAAAATCAATCAATCCCTCTCTCTTTAGGAATGTGTCAGTTTCTCCTGTTACCAAATTCATTGACAGTGTCTCTAGTTATGTCCCTCCTTTTATTCCTAACGATGTTGATTGCTGCTTCTCTGTGTTTCGATGAACAGAGGTGTGTTGGCTTTATTAATCTTTTCCAGTTGCTCGATTCCCCTTGTTTGTTTTCTGTTTCATTGATTTCTTCTCCTATCCTGTATCCTGTTCCTTCCGTAGCTTTGCATCAGTGTTATTTTCCTAATTCCTGGAGTTGGGCCCCTAGATGACTGACTTTCATTCTTCCTATTTTTCTGCTCTCCCTGACATCAGCATGTATCTAAGTGCTGCTTCAACTCCATCGCAAGAGTTCTGATATGTTGCAATTTTGTTCTTTTCAAATACTTAATTTTTCTTCAGTTTTGGAAACTGTTTCATCCATCGTCTCTTCACATTATGCCTTTCCCACTGTTCTCTCTATTCTTTCCTTCTTGGTATGTTCCATGTGGTATCTGTTGACTCCTGCTTGTGGGTGTGTAGATGTGGTTTGTAATTTTGGATTGTACTCCAGGCCAAAGGAATGAATCTCTAATGGTGGGATTCCAGGCTTGGTAGATTGTGAATAGAGATTTATCTGTCGGAAACCTCTGTGGCCTGAGTGAGGCTTTCTCCCTCCAGAGTGGTTTTCTGTCTAACTCTTCCACGTTCCTCAGGGGTGACACAGGAGTGGGATCAACTTTGTATTCTTTTCAGAGCTTGGGGGTTCCTGGAGCATGGGGACTTCAGTTGGAGCTATCGCTCAGTAAGAAGGAAGGCAGGTTGTTACTAACACTCAGAGGAGACTTTTAAAATCTGCTGCCCGTTTCCCAGGCAGAAGTGCAGGCACCCAGGCAGTCTTGAGGTGTCCCTGTGCTGTTGGGCATTGAAGGGTGTCCATCCCCCCCAAAGCTGTAGCCCTGCCAGTGACTTGACTACACAGGGGTCTCCTGTCCTCTCCCTGCGAGGGTTGCTAAAACAGGACCAGTGGGTTGCAGAGATGCCCTGGGAACCCCCAGCACCAGCTCACCTGTTCCCGCTTCGGTCTCCAGATTCCCTCTTGGTTTTCTGCCCACCCCGTCCTTGTCCTCCAGCTCAGATGTGCATCTAAATAGATATTCCTTATGTTTGTTGAGTTGGAGAGCTTACCTTGTCAAGTCTCTATGCTGTTTTTTTTTCATATGCAAAATGAAATGTAGGGAATGAAGTTGATGGGGAAAGAAACCCATGTTTTGGGAAAGAACTGTAAATATTATCCACTCCAGGCAAAAGACCCATGAGAAGTGGTCGGTTTTCAGGAGAGGAAATCCTTGGCGTCTGCCTTATTCCCAAATCCACTGGCTGAGTCCAGGACTGACTAAGCCTTCTTGGACAGGGACCAAGGCTCCTACATGCCACACCATTTCGCCTCCTTGCAACCTCGTGCTGGGTCCTCCTTGCCGCTGCCCTGCTGAGTCATCTTTGCAGGTCACCTGACCGTTCTGTGAGCTTGTCCTTATCTAGAAAAAAATATTTTGGTGACTGTGATTCCCCTGACACTGAATTCACGGGCTTAAGGTGACCTTCAGTGGGATTCGAGGGGATTATTACTGATTATGACTTCCTGAATTTCTTCCTTGTCTTTATTCATTCATAGAATATTTACTGAGCCCCTGTGTGTTAGGTGCCATTCTCGGCATGGCACTCTTGAAAACTGCATTACTTTTGGCATGCCAGGGTCTGGAAAGTCAGAGGAGAGCTGGACTTGCCTTCCAAGCTAACCAGAATGTGGTGGGGACAGGGCTGTCCCCAGAGTCCCCGTGCAGAATAGCAAGAGTGCAGACACGGGCCAGCTGGCGTCTCCAGGTACTCAGCGGGGATGGCGTCCGTGATGAAGCCAGTTGGGAGGGAGTGTGAGTGTGAGTGTGTGTGTGTTGGAGTGTGAATGCGTGTGTGTTTGTGTTATTGCTGGGGTCTGGGAAAGATGAATGCAGCCCCTTCCCCTCGCTCCAGTTCACCTTTTACTGGGGACAGTTGGAGGTCTTTGGCTTTTTGTTAAGTTTTTAATTATCTCATTATCAGAAGTAGTGTATCTTTCACGATTCCAAATTCACTTGTTAAAGAAGGGTTTATGGTAAAAAAAAAAATGTTCCTCTCCACCCTGTCTCCCCACCAGCCAACTGCTTCTGCTCCCTGGAGGCCACCGATGCCACCAGTTTCCCACACGTCCTTTGCGAGATATTCTCGATGTACACATGCACAGAATACGTATATTTGGGAATATTTATATGCATGTGCCGATCTATAACTTACACACAGACATACATATATGTTTTTTAATACAATCGTTGGCATCTAGCTATTTTGGCTTGACAATGTATCTTGGAAATTGGTCCATATCAGGCCTGAAGTGCTTCTTCATTTGTTTTTATGGCTGCTTGGTATTCCATTATATGGACAGACTAGAATTTATTTAACAGGTCCCACTCTGATGGATATCTAGATTTCCAATCTTCTGCTGTTTCCGAACAACACTGCAAGAAATCGTCTTGTGCATCACACATTTGAGAGTATGTGTAGGGTAGAATGCAGCATTACCGACTTTCTGAAGTAATAACCAGAGCTCCAAGTCAAGGCCCCCGGCATGGGGGTGGACTGGCCTTGGCCTCCTGAGCTTCCTATGGGCTGAACCTGCAGTTATAGGAATTTTCCTAAGACCTTCATTCACAGACATGCCAGGTATAGTTTTTGAAGGAGTGAATGACAATACTTACACCTCAGAGAAATTACAGTTAGTAGCAGTCCCAGGAAATAGTTTTGTCACTTTTACAGATTATCCGCGAATGAATTCCAAGAAGGGTATTCTAATTGTATTTCAAATGAAAGCATCGCAGGAGAGCTGCCTAATTAGACATTCCGTGGTCTGGGTAGCAATCTGGCCGAGGAGTCGTTCACTGTTGTAAAAGTCGGCTCGCTAAATTAAAGATGATATAGCCGATGGCATGAAAATAATGTGAGCATCATATTTGGTGGAAACTTCATCTTTGACCTAACGTAAGACGTTTTTCCATAAGCAACTGTGTGCACCGGGGCAGACCTATAAATAAAGGCCTGGCTTCTGTTCTTCTGGCCCAGGATGTGGTGACCGTGAGTGATACCACTTCAGAAGCTTGTGTTAGGGACCGGCCTCTTTGCCGGGATGCTCTCGTCCCATCCTTCCAACAACCCTGTCGTCATCCCCACTTTACAGACAGACGGCTGTGGCTCAGGGGGTGTTATTACTTTTCTGAGGTCCCACGGCCAGGATTCATGGCCAGGACCCTGGCGAGGCTGTTGAGAGCTGAACCGTTCCCCCTGACTCCCCGGGACCCACCTGAGCTGCGAGGTGGCAGGTTTTGACCAGGATCTGTCTATACGTAGAGCTGTGCTGTCAATCAAAATAATTCTAAACAGGGCATCGGAGGTGCTGTCGAAGGCCATTAAGTCCCCTGTGTCGTCTAGAGAAACACTTCAAGAAGGAAAACAAGCACCCTCCCTGCATTTGGGGTCCCCGCAGTGAAGTCGCAGGAGAGCTGTGATGCTGCGGGCGCCTTGTCGCTGGCCGAGGGCGTCAGAGGGGCTTCGGTGGGGGGAGGCCGGGCAGCCTGGCCCTGCCGCAGCCTGCAGCGTGGTCCCGGGCTGGGCCTGTGTCGCTGTCTGTTATCGGGGGGCTGGGGTCCGCTCTGATGTCACAGCGGAGCCCCAAGTAACTCCTGGCAGGCTGTGCTTGCGATTCCCCTAGCTCTAGATCCGCAGTCAGTACACTTGGACTGTCAAGGGCCAGACAGTAAATACCTCAGTGTTTGCAGGCCATACCCACGGTCTCTCTCACAACTCCTCAACCCTGCTGTTGATGGAAGAGCGGCCTGGACAGTCGTAGCTGATGGAGCGGGACTGGGGTCCAGTCAGACAAGGGCGGGGGTTGATTTGTCCCTCAGGCTGGACTTTGCTAACCCCGCTCCAGGTGACGCATGACATTAGGCTGAATCTACATCAAACGAGAGAATCCAGCCCCACTTGGGTACAAACCCCACTTTCTATGTCTTTGAGGGTGCAGAACAATTGGGAGGGCCTCCGCCCCCTGTCCAGACACCTCACGACCAAGTGCAGCGGGAGAGCACTCGCTGGGGAGCCAGAAGACCCATCTCGAATCGGTCGTGCAGCCTGGAGCAGCCTCTGCTGCTCTGAGCGTCACTTTCCCCACCTGCCAAATGGGAAGGTTGTCTGTGATTTCTCAGAGATGCCTGCCAGCTCCAAAATTAATATTCTCTTCCCTGGAAGTTGTAGTTTTAGTTCGTGTCTTTGGTCACCATGAGAAATAGGATAAGGTAATTTTGTGTTGTAACCTGTGCCCCGAAAGGCCCTTAACCTCTGGGGTACCCCATCTTTGCAGACCCTAAACCTTTAGTTGCCAGTTGGGAGGGGCCAGCCTTGGTGCTCCCTTGGCCCGCGTCGTGTCGTGAAAGGGGGCACCTGTAACTTTCTGGCGAGGCATGTGTTAGCCCCCCCTCTGCTGTCTACCTGGAATTGCCCCTGTAGAGCCAGGGGGGATGAGCGAGTGAGACAAGCAGGGGAAAGATGCTTTGGGAGAGCAAACAGTGCCAAACTTCATCCTCGCTACTGCTTGTATTTTGGTTGTTCCGAGGGAAGATGTGCCGTACTAGGAGGGAACCTGCTCGCTTTCGCCCAAGGAGCTGCATCGGTCAGGCCCCATCCTGCGGCCACCGCTCAGCCAGGCCCGGGCACGCCCAAGCTGGCCCCGACCTCAGCTGACGCTCACGCACGAGCACACGGCAGTTGCCAGGTCGGCTGGGTTGGTGCCTCCGGTCCTGTCCTCGGACACCTCCCCCAGCCTTGGTGGCCCGGGGGCTGGAGGAGCGCTCCCTGGGAGAGCTGGAAAGGGAGCCCACAGGCGTTGGGAGCTGCATTCATTTCTGGGGCTGACGTCTCTCGTTACACCGCTAAGGAACTCGGGCCTTCACTGGGAGCTTCAGTTTCCCGATTCAAATCATGGGATGGGGGGCACCTGCCTGGAGACCTGTTTCCGTGGTAAATATTCATTATTTACTAGGCTCCACGCACTGTGCCAGAATGTATGTGTAATACGACAGATATTACTAGGTTTTCCTAATTGCCGGGCACCAGGCTGAGTATTACCCAGATCAGCTCATTTGGTCTTTACAACAACCTCCTCCATTTCATAGACTGGAAAACTGAGGCTTAGTGGTCTCTGAGGACACAGCTGGATCTGGGCCGGGCTGATTCCAGAGTGAGTGTCATTGGGTGACTCTGCCTTTCCCCGCTGGTCAGCAGCCGGCATCACAGGGCCCCGAGCATAGACTAGACCTGGCCGTGTGCTGTCATTCGAGGGGCGTGTACTGCTTAGATTCTCCCCAGTCAGCGGGTCATTTCTAGCTATGAGCTGTCTGCCTTCCACCTTCCTGAAAGCCCCTCGCCTGGGCGTCATTCTCTGGAGCTCTGGAAGAGCCACACTGTGGCCCTGGGCTCTGGACCCTCCATGCTGTGGCCACTGGAGGAGAAGGATTGGGTTCCGGTGCACAAAGGCTCTCAGAAGGGGTTTCATAAAACCCTCCACAGGCTTCAGCCCTGCCTGGCTGGGTCTGGAGGAGCCCTGGCACGTGCACTGTTAGGGAGGCTGCTCTCCATTGGCTCGTGCCCTTCCGGGCCCCTGGCCTCTGGGTGGCTTGGTGAGGCCACGTACGTTCTGGGTGTTGGCACCATCCTTGTTCTGCGGGGGCCCTGAGGGGCCAGCACCTCGACCAGGCCTTGCCAGCCCCTGTCACCCCAAGGCACCTGTCCTGCCCACTCGTTCCAGGCCCCTTGACCGTGCAAGGTCAGGAGGTGGGAACGGCAGCACCGTCGGACCCCCCCGAAGGGTCTGGCCCTAGCAGAGCCGAGGCCCAGGCTTGGATCCAGGCAGACGCCAGCTTGGACCTCAGCACCCCTTTCAAAATAACTCCCTTGGGTGAGTCACCGCCTCTCTCTGAGACACGCTTTCCTCACCTAGAAATCGGTGTCGGTAACTCCTTCCCAGAGTTGCTGTGAAGATGGAGGGGTCTGTGTCCTCAGAGGGTGACAGTGGACCACGTGTCCAGCCCAGGCCTTGCATGGAGCCCACTCTCCGGAAGAAGTGTTTGTTCCCAGCTCTGATGCATGGGCCTTGTTCCTTGGAACAGGCCCAGGTTTCAGCTGTGTCTCTCCAGCTCCCAGTAGGGTCCTGACCCATGACAGAGCCCAGCCTGGTTTGGTTTAGTCTCCAGGTTTGGGGCGTGTCATGGTTAGACTGCCTTGTCTTCCTGTGTTTCTGGGGGACTCTGGGCCTGAAACAGAAGGGGCAAGTGGGCCACCCTAGCGCAGGCCGGCCCTGGAGTCAGGCAGGGTCAAGGTTAGCTCCTCTTAGGCCCTGTGGATATGATGCTGAGGGCCCACGATGCTGTTAGGGGCCCTTAAAAAATGTTTCAATTGTTTTTTAAATGAGAAGAGAGTAAATGACTAGAAACGAGTACGGAAGCCTGTGTTATATTCATCTTTAAACTGTACATGTGTAAAATAGAATTTTACAAATGAAGGGGCCCCCAGGGCAATAGTGCTCAGGGCCACGAGGGTAACCCCCTTCCCCGGATCCCTGCCCGGGGCTCTGAGGGTCAGGAGGAAGGGGAGCTGGTCAGAGGGAGAAGGGGGCGCACAGCCACGGGCATCCGGGTGGCGGGGTCCCCCCGGGTTCCAGCCGTGCAGAGGCAGCAACGGCTGCGAGTCTGGGCCCGCCGAGCCCCAGAACTCTGATTGGGAGGCAGCACGTGAGCGGTGAAAGTCGCACCCGCCCTCCCGCAGCGAGCCGGGAGATTCTGGTCGTTGGATGCGCCTGCCGCCTGGGGGGCCGGGGTGCGGGTTCCTGTTTGGAGCCCGGGAGTTGATTTAATCCAGCCGAGGCTCAGAATGCGGCTGGCTCCCTGCCAGCGCCCCTCCCCTCAGCACATGTGGTTCCAGAGCCCAGGAAGGGGGAAGACCCACAGGGGCCGCAGCAGATGTCACAGTCCCCCGCAACGCGCTTCTCGTTTATCTTTTACTGACGGCAGGCGCTTAGGCAGGGGAAGAGGGAGAAGGCATGAACCATACAGGCTGCGTCTTGATGGAGCTTGTCGGGCGGTGCTGCAGCCGGCACCGTGCACACCTGAGCCCGTCTTTGACGCTCCTGGCCTCTGAACTTGGGAGGAAAGCTTTTCTCCGCCCTGGATGGCACTTATGGAGCTGCCCCTGGGACAGTCCTGGGAAGGGGAGGCCCCGGCCCTGGCCTGTGGTTTGCACCAGCGAGGCCTGGGCCTCCTCCGTGAACAATCCTGTGATGTCTGGGGCTATGCCACCCTACCCCTCATCTCGTCACCCGGGAAACTGGCGTCCGGAGCAGTGATGCTCACATAGTGTGTTCACAGCGGTGTGGTACCCGACCCCCTGACACTGGTCTGGGCTTGTCTCCAGCCTTTCATTTTATTTTTGGGTTGAGACAGGGTATTTGGGACAGAGACGAGAACTTAGGTCTGTTTTTCATTGTTCATTCTATTCTTGGCAACTTTTGCCGAGGGACCTGGCAGAAAAGGGACGTTGGGGAGGGAAGAGTCGAAAGAAAAAGAAGTCTCCTTGGCTCCTTTGCCTTTTCTGCTAAAAATGGTGGCAGTTCTGTGTTTCCACTAAAAATAGCTAGTCCTCTGTCAAGGCCACCCATGCAGAGGATCTGGGGACTAGGGGAAATGAGACACGGGTCCTGGACGTCACCTACCTGTGTGGAGAGGTCTGGAAGCTCACAGATAGACACGTACGTGGGAGACAGGGCAGGATCTGGGAGTGGGCCAGGGTGCTGGCTCTGAAGACCTGAGCTGCACACCTGCCTGTGTGTGACAAGGACAGTACTGTACTGTCGCCAGCTATTCCTCGAAGTTCCTTTAAGAGGAAATGGGTGGCAGATGAACAGATAAACAAACTAGGTACAGACCTACAGCAGAATATTATTCAGCCTTAAAAAGGAAGGAAATTCTGACACATGCTACCTCATGGACGAGCCTTGAAGACATTATACTAAGCAAAAGAAGCCAGTCATAAAAAGACAGATGTTGTATGATTCCACTTATATGAGTTACCCTAAATAGTCATTCACAGAGACAGAAAGTAGAGTGATGGTTGCCAAGGACCGGGAGGATGGGGGATGGGCAGTTAGTGTGTGATGGGGATGGAGTTTCAGTTCAGGAAGATGGTGGTGATGGTTGCACAAGAATGTGAATGTACTTAACCTCACCAATTGTGCACTTAAAAGTTCCTGAAGTGGCAAATTCTATATTATGACGATTTTACAAGATTTTTAAAGAAGATTCAATGGGAGGTGACACCTCTCTTCCTCGTGACCGTCCCCCCCCCCATGGAGAATGACTGAGATCGGGTTTTTATATTTTATGCCAATTATGACTTGATAATTGGCTTCTTCTGCAGAGAAACTAAACTGACTCTCTTGGGTCACCAGGGCAGACGATGTGGGTGGCAAGCCCCAGAGCCGAGCCTCATGCACCCTGGCATTTAGGGATCCCCCAGTGGAATAGTGAAAGCTTCCACTGGACAAGCCCCACTCAGCGTTGTGGAAGTCTCATCTCTAAGAATGAATAGACGCCCAAGGTTTAACCAATATCTGGAGAAAGCCTGCTCCATGAAAGAGCAAAGTCAACATAAACCATGGGCAGAGTATTGTTCCAGGAGAAACAGAATCAAGAAGAAATGAAAATGTAAGTGACAAATAGAGCCTTCTCATTGGTGTTCTCAGAAAAACTGAGAAAGCATTGCATCCATAAAACAAGAACAGGATGCTATGAAATAAGAATTTTTAGAGAGCAGGAAAACAGCTTATTAAAAATTGAAGTATAGTTGATTTACAATGTTGTGATAGTTCCTGTTGTACAGCACAGTGATTTCAGTTATACATACATATATATATATATATTTTATATTCTCTTCCATTATGGTCTATCACAGGATATTGAATATAGTTCCCTGTGCTATACAGTAGGACTTTGTTGTTTATCCAGTCTATATATACTAGTTTGCATCTACTAACCGCAAACTCCCACTCCATCCCTCCCCCAGAAAAAACAGCTTTAGATGAACAATATGATGGTGGAAATAAAAAGTTCATTAAAGGAATGGACAGTGACTCATGGAAATATCATGGAAAGGAGAATAAACAGGCAAAGGCAAAGAGAAATAAGAGGGGAGTTGGGAAAGCTAGACTATTAAGGCAGGTGATTGAGCATATAACTAATGGAAGTTCCAGAAAGTGGAACAGAAAATGGATGAGAGAAAATTATAAAACAATTAATAGAAGAAAATTCCCCGTATCAGAAGGGCAGAAATCCTTACATTAAAATACTCTTTTGTGTGCCTAGCACTTAAAAGAAAAAAAATCCCATTTCGACATGTCTTTGTGAAATTTCAGATAACCAAGAATAAAGAGACTTTCTAAAAATTTCTAGAGAATGGGAAAACAAAAGAACAGAAAGCCCAGGTGATCTACTCAGTTAGGAGGATGGTACCACCCTCTGGACCAGCAGCCTGTGTGGAAAGACCGTGCCTTTGTCCTGGCAGATAGGAGGAACGTTATCAATGAAACTCTCAGCCTACCTGTCACTCAGGGATGAGGGATGTTTTCAGTCATGCAGGAAGGACTCAGAGCTTTTCCCTTCCACACCTCTTTCTTAGACCATTCCTTAAAGATCCTCTGATAAGGGAGTAGGTGAAGGAAGGGAAGGGCTAGGACGCCAGCAGGGAGCCCCCAGAGGGAGTGATGCAAGGTCCACGCTGTGGCCACCTCCTGCATCATTGCAGAAGGGACCGGGGATGGAGGGTCCTGGGGAGCTGGGGAAAGGCATCGGTGGAGTCTACACACTGGAGGGACTGCAGGTCGAGTCATCGCTCTACTGGGAGGAAAGGGTGGCCTCATCCAGAACGCTGCCTGGTAGGGGTCGGGTTTCCCACGACTCGAGTTGTCCTCCATAGAGATAACTGATCGGTCAGAAACACTGAGCTCGTGGGATAAAGAATCAAGACATGGTGTTTTAATATATTCCTTGTAAGGGCCAGGTAACTGTCAGAAGAGGTGAAAGTAGAAAACATTTTAAAAGTTCAAAGTATAACAAATAGACGCCTCCAGACCACGGCGGGTGGAAGGGGGGGGAACGTCGCTGTTCATTATAAACCTTTCTGTGCTATTTGATTTGTTTTTTCATTGCATGCAGAATTGCTTAGATTTTTTTTAAGTTTAAAAAAGAATCGTGAAAATTAAAATGAAGCAATGTCAATGAGCCATGGTTTGCAGCAGGAACTTTCTGGGGTCAACTCAGGGAAGTCCGGACTGGGCTGTGGACCCACCGGCTTGAGCCCGTTGATGAAGCCCGGCTGTGCTTGGATTGAAGTGATCTCTCAAGTGGGGACTTCTCAGTTCTGGTATTTTGCCCTGTTTGGGTTACTCTTTGAGGAAACAAATATGCAGACATACAGCCAGTAGGTCTGGACAAGTTCAGAGGCGGTGGAATGGTAGTGGCCTTGCACTTGGGGAGGCCTAGCAGACACTGTCACCTGTGGCTTGGGCACCCAGCTCCTCTGGAATGCAGGCCTGCCCAGGAAGCCTTGGTCGGGGGCTCTTTAGGTCCTGAGAGGACCCACAGGTGAGGCAGGCCCAGTCCCCACCCTTGGGTGTGAGTCAAGGTGGAGTGGGAGGCCCCACCATGGAGGGCTTCCTGGAGGAGGGTGGCAAGTGCCCACCAGGCAGTGGGCAGTGGGCAAAACCACTGTGGTCCCTGCTTCCACAGAGTTCCTGTGCCCTTGGAGGGTGGGGAGGGTAGACAATACACAGGTAAAACACACATGAGACCATTTCAGCGAGAGCTGCTGGGAAGGAGATACAGAGAGCAGGGCAGGAGAGAGTAATCAGAGAAGGCCTCTCAGAGGAAGTGACATTTGAGAGCAGAGAGCCGTGGTGGAGCCTTAGGAAGACAGTTTGCAGAGAATCCAACTGCGGATGGGCAAGGAGGAACAGAGGCCAATGGGGAGGGAAGTGGGGGTGTCCGGTTTGGGGGAGGGAAGTGGGGGTATCCGGTTCGGGGGAGGCTGGTCAGGTGGGAGAATATCATCACATCGTGCAGAAATACACGTTCCCACATGGAATCCCGACGGAGAAGGACAGATGGAGTCTGCTGTCCGTATTCCACCCAGGCTGATGTCAGGCAGGGGCAGACATGTGAGAGCCATTTCCTGTGCAGGGAGCATCCTCCTGGGCCCATTCGTGGGGCCAGCTCCGCACTGGGCCTGGCTGGGGCCACTTCAGGCCAGAGGAGGTGCTGAAATCCTACCCTGCCCCCTCCAGCCTGGGGTGCGCTGCCCTACTCCAGCCTTGGATGGCATGCCGTGTGGGCACCAATAAAGTCAACACAGGACGGAGGAATGCCACTGGGAGCCAGGGCCGGCGTTCCAGAGGCAGGGCCGCCCGTAAACGAGGCAGCTTTTCCGTGGTTGGCTTGAGGAAGGCCTCTCTGTCCACAGACATCTCTCCTGCCTGCCCCTCCCCAGCCCACTTGGGACTGAAGCCTGGAATTCCGCCATTAGAGGTTCATTCCTTTGGCTTGGAATACAAACATCCCAGTGAGGAGGTGATCCTTGAGCCATCACTGGTACTGAGCACCTTGTATGCCTCAGCGGGGCATCAGGGCCTTTGCCATTCCACGGAACAGCTAGCCTGCACCCCCTGTGCCCCGGGGAGCTGTGCACTGTGCTTGTTCTGGGTGTGCAGAAATGCGTCAGTGTCTTGTGAGGGTATCGTGGGTGCTGAGAGAGAGGAGCAGCCAGGAGCAGGGGCAGCAGCCCTCCACCCGTCATGGCTGTGTGTGCCGTTCAGCTCATTAGGGAAAGTCAGTTACGTCGCTATGCTTGTCTGCATTTTACAAAAGGGGGAAATGAGGCTCGGGGAGGTTGTTACTTAAGCACGACTGCACAACTTGAGCTCAGCCTGGGCTGCTGACTCCAGTGCTGAGCTCTCCCTACCATCCATCCTCACTTCTTTTCTGCCACTTCAGGCCAAGAAGCTTGATGAACGCCCTCCTCCCCCTTTCTGCTCCCTTTGCTTCCTTGGAGCTCCCCTTGTGACACAGCCCATGAGCGTTTGAGGGTGCAGGGATGCCTGCCTCAAGCATCTCAAGTAGATGCCTTTGTGGGCTCTGGCGGCTGTGCCTGGAGTCTGAGCTGTGGTTGTTGCCCAGCTCATCACCCACGGCCGCGCTTTTCCAGCTCCTTCATGCCGGGCCCCAGGTCAGGATTTGGGACACCCATGTGTGGCGGGTTTGGGAAGGCTGTTCCTGAGCCCTGAGGCAGGACGGTCCACAGAAAGTAAGCTGGGCTGGGGAGAGATTTGAACAGTTGGGGCTTCGGTCTGAAATGGACCTGCACCCTCCCTTGGGTCTCTACTGCCTGTAGGCTGTGCAGCGCCTGGCTGGCTTTGGCCTGGGGCCAGGTACCGTGAGGGAACTGGCCTGATGGCCCACCGGCCACCCCCACTGCGCCAAGAATCCCCAGGCCTTCTGAGCTCCGGGGTACCGAGTCCCAAGCCCCGCCTGCCCCCCACTCTCCCAGTATTCTGCAGACCAGTGTTTCCTGGCTGCTTCTCTTGGCTTTCTAGTGTATTCCTCATTCTCGGGGGCATTGCAAGAAGCCTTGTGTGGCTAGAATGGGTTACAAATCCAGATAGGCAGGCCCCTGATGGGTGACTGGGACCTTGCCGACCTGGCTTCTTCTCAGGCCCAGAGGGAATGGCTCTCTTTGGGTTGAAATGGACCCAGGGGCCCTTTGATTTATGTCAAGGGGGGAGCTGCCTGGGCAGGCAGAGGTGTGGGCTGGGGGCTTGCGGGAGATGGGGCGGGTGGGGATGCTGAGAGGAAGAGCTCATTCCTCCATGCTTTTTGGCAGTGCTAGTCTGAAGACCAGGGGAATGTCTCATGATGTGTGTGCTCCAATCTGGGTGGGGCTGCGAATCTTGGTCTTTGAAGCCACTGTCCTTCCTCTGTGGGCACCTGCAAAAGATCAGGATCTAAGCTGAGTGGCTATGGAGGAGAGAAAAAAGGAGAGGTGAGGTGGGGTTAAGAGTCAAAGACAGAAAGGAGGAAATGCTCTGATTAGAGAGTTTCCATCCATCCACGTCCCTGTCTGCCCACCCACCCATCCATCCATCCACTCATCCATCCATCCACTCATCCATTCCTTCATCCATCCACTCATCCCTCCATCCCTCCATCCATCCGTCTATCCATTCATCCAGCCAGCCAGCCAGCCATCTACCTACCCCCATCCACCCACCCATCCGCCCATCCCTCCATCCACCCACCCATCCCTCCATCCACCCACCCATCCATCCACCCATCCATCCATCCATCCACCCATCCATCCATCCACTCATCCATCCACCCATCCCTCCATCCATCCACCCGTCCCTCCATCCATCTACTCATCCATCCGTCCATCCATCCATCCATCCACCCATCCATCCATCCATCCATCCACCCATCCATCCATCCACTCATCCATCCACCCATCCCTCCATCCATCCACCCGTCCCTCCATCCATCTACCCATCCATCCGTCCATCCATCCATCCACCCATCCATCCATCCACTCATCCATCCACCCATCCCTCCATCCATCCACCCATCCCTCCATCCATCCACCCGTCCCTCCATCCATCTACTCATCCATCCGTCCATCCATCCATCCATCCACCCATCCACTCATCCATTCATCCACGCATCCCTCCATCCATCCACCCATCCCTCCATCCATCCACCCATCCCTCCATCCATCCACCCATCCCGCCATCTATCCACCCATCCATCCATCCACCCATCCATCCATCCATCCATCCACCCACCCATCCACACATCCCTCCCTCCATCCATCCATCCATCCACCCACCCACCCACTTATCCAGCTCATTTTTATTGATCACCTGCTCTGTTCTGCTCATTTCCATCCAGGTCCCACCTCTCAGTGTAGCCTCCAGTGGACAGCCACCACCTCAGCGGCTTTTTTCAGTCTCTTTTTGCACTTACAACCTGACCATGACCCCTGGCCCTTGCAAGCCCTCCTTACTATTTTCTTATGATTCTCCTTGTTTCTCTTTGTGACCCCCTCAGAGACTGTAAGCCCCTTCACTCAGAGGCACGGTTGCTTCTAATTCTCTTGGCGCTCTCCCTGGAGCAGTCACTCGAAGCATCTTTCGTGGGTTGATGGAAGGGTTACTGCAGACACTTAAATTCCTTGAGATTGGGGTTGCCTGGCATTGGTGTAGAGTGGTGAAGGTGGGAAAGGAGTTCACACTTGCTGGTGCTCAGGGCAGGGGGTGGTACATACAGAGCACAGCATACTTGAGCCAGGGGAGAGTGGGATTGATTCCTGGGGCTGATGACCTCAGGTAAGTCACTTAACGTCCCTGAGGTTCATTGTCTTTATGGTCGAGAAACAAGATGTACACAATCTGTGCAATGAAATGGATGTACTCCACGTGGTACCTGCACGTGGCTGGTGGGTGATGCCTCCCCTCCCCCATGTCCATAGAGCCGAAGACTGATCAAGGCCTCCTTTGACAGCCCCACTCCACCTCGTCGAGTCGGGATGGGCAGAGCCAGACGAAGCTTTCTGAGGGCCCAGGACTCCTGGGCCAGGGCCAAGCTGTGAGCGGAGGTGGGCGGCTTCCCGGCTCCGCCCTCAACTCCTCCCCGGAGTCCCCCGGGCGGGATGGTGAAAGGGACACGCTGTTGAGTGACAGGACGGCTTGGGTTCCGCCTGGCGCCTTGTGTGGGCCCTCGAGCTGGGGCCTCCTGTGCAGCCCGGTGGCCAGCAGGCTGGCTCTCGGTACCTGGGAAGCGGCGGAGGTGAGCTCCGGCTCAGAAGACGTCAAGAAGCGGGGAGGGGGCCTCAGCCTTGGGGAAGGCACGCATTGCTGGGGCCCACAGGTGTTTTACAACCTGAATTCCCTCCTCCTCCTCCCGATTCCACTTATTACCCATTAAATAAGTTCTCATTTAGAAAGCATTTCTTAACGTAGGGCAGACTCCACCCCAAGGTACGGGTTTTGCAGTGGATTGTCGCCAGTGTGTTCCAGGCCCCGGCAGTGCCTCTGCACCAGGCGCAGTCCCTCTGCACCAGGCACAGTCCCGGCTGGGCTTTGCCAAGGCACAGCAGGGTGGGGCGTCGCCTGCCCGCGCCCCAAGATGACCTGGCTGATAGCCTCGTTACAAACCTGCTCTTCATCCAACTCATAAAGGAGGTCGCCTGGCGCTGGGCAGCCTCCAGTTACTTGCTGTTTTCTGGGACCCTGCCCCTGGGTCCCTCAAACATCTGGCAACATCAGAGATGGGAGGGACCTTTTTCCTTTTTTACAAGCGAGGCCATTCAGGTCCTGGGGGTGCTACCCTGAGGTCATAATTGAGTTGGTTGCAAAAGCAGAAGCCAGGGCCTCCTGCCTGAGAGTCCAGAGTTTTCCCCACTTCATCCTTCCTTGGTCTTGGGATGTCAGGGCACCTGAATGTGGCCCCTTCCACCTCCTGCAGGAAGAAGCTGTTTCCTGAAACATGAGCTGGGAGGCTGTGTGGGATGAGTGAGTGAGTGACGAATGAAGACAGCTAAGCCTCAGAGCAAACAGCCCTATGGATGAGCTCCTTCTTTGTTATTAAAAAGTCATGCCTACTTTCTAGAACATGTGTAAACACTGCCGACGCCCATACAGAAATGCATGCCTCGCCGGCTCCCAGAAGTCACTGCAGTGGCCGGCAGGCACGCGCCCTCCCCTGGCTGCAGGGTGGAGAACGGATGGGCTTGGCGGTGGGGACCCAAGAGGCCTGGGGAGTTTATTGAGGTCCCCCAGGTGGATTGGTGGGAATGGACCAGGGCGGCGTCCGCTCTCCTTTCCTGACCTACAGTCCACACACGGCCAGGGATTTCTGGCTCCTTCATACCACAAAATGCCTCAAGGCACAGCTTGGGTCCCAGTGCCGCCGAGGAGCCGTGTGGCTCTCCTCGTCCCACCTTGCCTCACCTGGGCCCCTTCATCTGCACGGTGGGATCCCTCACCCTTTCCCTGCTTTCATCCTGGCCCTCAGATTCACTCAAGCCTCTGGCCCAGGCCCCGGAGCTCCCTGTGCTGGGCCAGCTGTCAGTGTCATGTATAAAAGCTCTAAGGGCTTCCCTTGGACTTGGCCCAAAGTCAGGACTCTGGGAGTGGGACTCGGCCGTGGTCCCCATGACCTGGAGTGGCGAGGGGCCCTTTGGAGAGGTGGCCGACCTGAAGGAGGAAGGGTGGAGCTTGCAGAGGGACCTGGGGCAGGCATATCCGACAGCCGTCCTGGTGGGTCACAGATGCCGGGGCGGGAGGCCTGGAGGTAACCCGCTGGCCTTGGGAGAAGGTCCTGTGGAAGAGTCCCTCGTGTGCAGGCCGGGGCTCGTCGCAGAGCCTGGGCCCAGCCGCACTGTTGACAGGGAGTCGTGGAGGGTCTAGAGCAGTGGAGGTGCCAGGCACCTGGGGAGAAGGAGTCGGGCTCCATGACTCGGTTTCCTGAGAGCTCGGATGAATTACCCCACCTCTGATACTGTGGGGGCTGATATCCCTACCTCACAGGACTGTTGTCAGAATTGGAGCTGATTTAATTGCGGCCCCCGAGGCAGTGCCCAGAGGCGGGAAGTGTGTAGTGCTGGTGGTGGTGATGTAACCCATGGGAGTGATTGTCCAGGCTGGGGGCTGGACCCCCAGGCCCTTAAAATCTTGGAGCCCCGAGACCCATGCCCCCAGGAGTAAAACTGTCATTTATTGTTCGGTGGCGGGTGATGGATGCTGGATTAAGGCCCTAAATCCCTCTGCTCTGCGTGCCATCCCAGGGTTGTCCGTGTTCAAGGCGCCGCTATCCTGCCAGGCTCCAAGGCTGCCTGTAAAACACTGCAGTGGGCATAGGCTGCCATATGTAGTGGGTGCTAAAGTGAGTATAAAACACAAAAAGTACTGGCAGGCTGGCGGGAGAAGCTGGGGGTGCCCTCTGCCGTGTTTCCTTTGCCCGGGGCCTGGCTTCTCTGGGATTCAGCTCAAGGTGAAAAGAGCTGGGAGGTGGTCCTGGTGCCAGGCCGACGGCTGAGGCCAGCCACCCTGTAGCCATCTGGGCTCCTGTCAAGTCCTTTTGTTCACTTCCTTGCTTTTTAAGACCAAAAGGCAGTCTCATGTTTTCGTCTCTAAGCCCGTCCGGGTCTTGGGCCCCTTGGGGGACGTGGATGCAGTGGACTGCTGATACCACGGCGGGACTGATTGACTCTCCACGGCCCCGGTACTACTCTCCTGCCTGCCTGACCTTGGGGCACGGGGGCCTGCTAAGCTGAGCCCCTTTGTTAATACAGATTATAAAAGGCCTTAACCTGCGGGCCCTGCACAGCCCACCCTGGAAAGGTCCTTGGTTGCCCGCACGGTAAGCGCTAAGAGCCTCCCGAGCCGGCCTGTCCACCCTACAGACTCATTAGGGCTGGACCACAGAGGAATCGCAGAGCTAGGCAGGGATTGTGTCTGCAGCCTCCGCAGCTCGGCAGATGTCAGTGAGCTGATCGTTTGTCATTTTTTATTAATGAGTGAATGCCTGATTCATTATACATCTGAGGGGTGAGCCAACCCAGATGGGGGGAGGAACGTGGAGACGCACAGCCACCACGGAAGGGGTGACGTGGCCCCGTGTGTGAGTCTCTTCTTCCTCTTTCTCCCCAAAGGAAACAAGTAAGAAAAGGCGCCTGTCTTGGGCAGGCCAGGTGCGTGATGGCAAAGGGGAGGTGGCCAGATGGGATGGTCCCTTAGCCCAGGGGCTGCGGCTCTTGGGGAGCTCTCTGTGGCCACTTTCCCCTTCTCTCCCATTCAAAGTCCCCCGCTTTCCTGTGCCTTGGGGGTCAAGCAGGGGGAAGCCAGGCCCCCCAGGCCCGGGGCTCTAGATGGAGGAGAGGCTTAGAGAGCCCAGATGTCTGTGCGGGAGCCCTGCGAGGAGACCTGGAATGCACTTCGGGTGAGCTCTGGCCCCAAAGGCATTACTAAATGTTTGTGGGGTGAACACATGCCTGCGTGGAGATGCCTCCTAACAGAAGGATGCAGCTCTCCCGCCGCCCTGCCAGCCCTCACTCTGCGCCAGGTTTCCTGCTGGGTGCTGGGGACACAGCAGTCTTCGCTCTCCGGGAGCTCCTGGGAGTCTTGGGTTCTGTCTGTCCTGCCACCACGCCGGCTGTGGGATCTCAGGCACTCTGGTCTCCTTATCTGTAAGATATGCTGAGCAGTGTCTGCCCGGCTGCCTCTCCCGTGGGGTGGATCGGCCAGAGCTGCAAGAGCTGGAAGCCCTGGGCAGTGGCCCTGGGTCCGCCAGGAGCACCTGGCGTCCAGGTGAGCTAGCCAAGCGCGCCTGGCCCGGCAGGTGCGGACTGAGCTTTTGCTTCTCGGATCTGTGAGGAGATACGTAGCATGTTACTCGTCACTGCTTCACTGGTGCGCGTGCTGAGCGGGCACTCCGTGATTCTGGGCGAACGAGGGGGTCTCCAGCAACCCCGGGGACGTGGGAGGTGGGCCCTGCCCCCATCGGTTGCCCGTGGGTCTGAAGTGTGAGTGCTTCACAGGAGTGGCCACCTTCTAGCTGTTTTCACTGGTGTTTACAGTAGCTGCTTCCTCGGTTGCAAGATGATCAGAGCCCTGGAAACAGCCCTTGCTGCGGCTGGACCACCAGAGGACCTGGCGTAGACTACTCACAACTTGACCTCGTTAAATTTGAGGAAGCCTTCTCGCCCCCGGTCGGCAGGACAGTGAGAAGATGATGTGCCCATCGTGGGGTTGGGAGGGGCCTTGGGAGACCCCGGGAGCACGAGGGCTGCTTTGAGGTCCCCCGAGAAGGGCTGTCACAGACACTTCTGCTGCCCGCTCCACCCCCAGCCCCCAGCTGAGGACTGCCCGCCCCTGCTGCAGCACCCCCAGAGGACCAGCCCTGGCTGTGGAATCCACCCCCGACCATTTCTGCTTTGATGATGCGCCGTCTGCTTTGCTTCAAGCCCTAGGACGCAATAGACATAACAGACAGATCTTTATTCTGTTGTAATCAAATGCTTAATGGCTTTCAGTCGGCTTCATCATGGGGATTGTACTTTCTATTTTTAATTTTTTTAAATTAACTTTTATTGGAGTATAGTTGATGTACAACGTTGTGTTAGTTTCAGGTGTGCAGCAAAGTGATTCAGTTATACGTATACGTATATCCGCTCTTTATTTAGGTTCTTTTCCCATATAGGTCATTACAGAGTATTGAGTAGAGTTCCCTGTGCTGTACAGTAGGTCCTTCTTAGTTATCTGTTTTATATATAGTAGTGTGTGTATGTCAATCCCAGTCTCCCAATTTATCCCTCCCCTCTCTTTGCCCTTCGGTAACCGTAAGTCTTTTCTACATCTGTGACTCTATTTCTGTTTTGTAAATAGGTTCATTTGTACCGTTTCTTTAGATTCCACATGTAGGTGATATCATATGACATTTGTCTTTCTCTGGGGATTGTACCTTTTATTTAATTTATTTATTTATTTATTTATTTTTTGTGGTACGCGGGCCTCTCACTGTTGTGGCCTCTCCCGCTGTGGAGCACAGGCTCCGGACGCGCAGGCTCAGCGGCCATGCCTCACGGGCCCAGCCGCTCCGCGGCATGTGGGATCCTCCCAGACCGGGGCACGAACCCACGTCTCCTGCATCTGCAGGCGGACTCCCAACCACTGCGCCACCAGGGAAGCCCTGTACTTTTAAAATAGAGGTTTCAGCTGCAGATATGCAGTATCCCAGCACATTGTGGGTTACCTGGAAAACTACTCACATGACATTATTCAGCATGGGAAAAATGCATCTGGGGTCCAAATGATTGATTTGCAAAATGCTGAACCTCAGGAACACAGCCCATTTGTAAGTGGGAACAGCCTGGATTCAGAATAAAATCAAGGGTCTGAGGTATCCTGTCCCACGCAGGCACAGACAAGCCACGAGAGGGCGAGGCCGGGGGAGCCCTGCCAGGAAGGCTCGTGCTCTGAGGAGGTGGGGTTGCGAGGGCCAAGGGCAGGAGGGAGGGTGTTGTGCTGGGACTGCAGGCACAGCGAAAAGGCCCATTCAGCAGCCAAATGGCCGGTTTGTGGGGAGAGCAGAGAAGTAGGCGCTTTCCCAGTGTGGTGACTAGATTTGGCCGTCATCTACTGGGCTTCAGTGGAGCCAGGGTCCAGGGTGAGGGGAACCCATTTCTGAGGCGGAGGCTCCGTGAGGGTGGAGTGGGGACAGGAGGCCAGCTGGGGGCCTGGGGGCTGCAGCAGTCCTCCCGCGGGGCCTGTACAGGCCACACGCCTGGGCAGGGCAGCTGCTTCCAGGGAACGTGGCCCCTGTAGGCGAGGGAGCACAGTGGCCACGGCTGTGGCTTTGTAGCCAGGTTGTTTTCCTCTTGCACTCTCTGGTATGGCTTCCTCGGGGCCAAGACAGCTCAAAATGATCCTCCGGGCCTGTGAGTCCTGTTCTGTGCTGACCCGGCTGTGTCTGTTTGTCTGGGAAAGAGAGGGAGGGGAGTGGTGGGCTTCCTGAAGGAGGGTCCCCTCTCTTACCCCTGAGCCGGGCATTAGACACAGCATGGCGTTCGGCCTCTCTGGGGCTCTTTTCAGTCACAGAAGGACATTTCTTTAAAGCCCTGTTAAGCTTGGTGGGAGAGGACCAGCTCAGAGTCATTGCTGCGTGTGGAAGGTCTGAATAAAGGGTAAGCAAACACCTCGGGAAGGGGTATCTGGGGATGGTTGGGGGCGCGGAGAGCAGCCCCGTCTGTGGGGTGTTATTCACGGTTGGGGCAGGAGCCGTCTCATTCTGGCCCCGGGGGGAAGAGAGGACAGTGACGTCCTGCGGTCCTGCCCGCTCAGGCCACCTTGTTTCCGTCTGTGAGGAGCCTTTGAGGTGGGGGTGGGGAGGTGGGGCAGGCTGGGTAAATCCAGCTTGAGCTTCTAGAATGTTCAGAGGCGGGACTGTAGGGCTTTGGGGCTCCAGAATGGCCACGTGCCCTAAGTCAGGAAGCATCTCGCTGGATGAGCTCCGAGCACATAGCTTCTAGGCCAGTTCTCAGCTGTCTGGGGAGGACTGCCTGCCAACCCTCACCACTGCTGCCGGATGCCGCGTGGTGTTCTCACCACCGGCAGGGAAGTGGCCGCTCTGGGCGAGGGCTCCGTCAGGACAAGGTCCGAGGCTCTGTTCCTTCAGCCTCCCTCCCGCCCCCCACTCCCGGACCTTGTGCTCCCTCGAGGCTGAGGCAACGTTTGGGTCACTTCCCTTGTTTTCTTTTTGTGGGCTTTGTGGTGCCATCAGAGTCCGTACCACCCAAGAAGGGGTCTGCTTTTTCGTTTTGCTGACCAGGAGGTTTGGGGATGAGCTTTCTGTGTAATCGACCGAGACAAACCTCTGACCCTTTGCATCTCCACCAGTCCCATCTGGTTTGGCCGTCTCCTGCACACCCTCCTGTCCCAGGAAGCAGCCTTGACTCAGCACAGGCCCTGCTCCTCGGAGTGTGGAAGAAGCGTGCAGGCCTGGGATCCGGAGGCCCTGGTGATGCCCGGCCTGCGAGGGGAGACCCGTCTGGGTGCGGGGCCTCGCTGGGGGCTCTGTTCCTGGGGCCAGTGGATGGCCATGTGCCCGGGGCAGGTCGGAAGAGGGGCCGGGGTTATGGGCACGTGGGCCGCCTCCAGCCTGCTGCCGTCTGCCCACGGGCAGCGCTGTCTGGACCTTCGTGAGGGATGCACTGGGTGTTTATGGTACGGGACTGACCTCTTCCTCCTTAGACTGAGGGCGATGCACACAGTTCCTTCCCGATACCAGGGAGGACCGTGCAGGCCTGGGCTGTCTTCCTACCTTAGGCGTGGGTCCCACAGCCTCCGCCTTCTGTGTAGGAATGTGTCTTGCTTTCGGGGCTCACGTATGCTCCTGAAGGCATATGGGGGAGGGCCCGGAGGGCTGGGGCAGGGCTGTAGTTCGGTTACACTCAGCGGGGGTCTCGCCTGGCGGTGTGGAGTTGGGGACCTTCTAAAGGGGAGCGGGACCCAAGAGGGTTAGGGCGTGGGGAAGGGGTGGCTGGTTCCGGAGCCTCCCTCCTCCAGGTCAGTTCCTTCCTCCACTCCTTTCCAGTCCTGGGATAAATCTCTAGCCTCTTGTACTTCTGTTAATCCCTTTACTTAAGGCAGGATCTCCCTTTGGGGGACAGAATGGCCGCTTTTCATGATGCCTTGAGATCAAATGGGGGAAAGGGTACAGCATGGCGTTGGGGGTGGAAAGGACTGAAAAAGACAATGATATTGACACCTCCCCTCCAGGGGGCCCCTCCCCGCTGTTAACAGAAAATACAGAATCCTTCCACCGGCTCAGCACCTGGCAAGAGTCGGCAGGGTAGAGGCTTAGCAGGATCAGTGATGCTGGCAGACCTCCCCTGGCAGGTCCACAAGCTGTGTGTGATGGGCACTGCTTGTCCCAAGGTAACTGCCACGTCCCCCCTCCCTGTGGAAGGGAAACGAGGCGGGAGGAGTGAATTTCCACAGCCTGGAAAGGACTCCACACTCAAAAGACAAACCCCGTTAGTGACATTTTAGCTGCTTGGGGTTGGTGTCATCCTCCCGTGACCTCTGTGTATGAAGGGCCACCCTGCCTGGGGTGGGGTCTCTGCTCCCTGGCTCTGTGGCTCCCAGTGCCCACAGGGAGCCAGGGAACCTTCCAGAGGTGGAAGGGGGACAGTGGCCTGCCGTCCAGTCTTTCACCACCTCGCTGGGCACCTTGGGCAAGTCACCTTCTCTTCCCAGGCCTCCATTTCCCTTCTTACCATCATGCCCTCTGGTCCACATGGACCCCTTAGGTCCCAGCCAGCTCCCTCTCCCTCTCTGGGGGTGGCAGAGTGGGGAGCCTGAGGCATCACAGCCCCCCAGCTCCGGACCCTTGCCCCGGGACAGCCCAGCCCTTGGAGGACCAGCAGGCAGGCAGCTTCTCCCAGCAGGAAGGTGCCTGCAGCTCCCAGGCTGGGAAGGGTCCCTGCAAGGAGGAGTACACGCTGCCCACAGCGGCAGCTGGATCCCCGCGGGCCAGGCAGCCTTTACATATTAGCTGCTTTCCTGAACGCTCCCGAGCGCGCCAGCCGCTCGGGTAATCAATGATTCACGCGCCCCGCCTCCCTCCCGGCGGCCGCCTGATGTCCCCTCCCGCGGCTCCGTCCCGCGGCTCCGTCCCGCGGCTCCGTCCCCCCTCCCTCCCGGCCGGGTAAGTTGAAGGAGAAAGGCAGCTCTCCGGCGTCGCTTCAAGTGGAAATGAGGAGACGGCCGCTCTTGTTTGCACAGGCCTGGCCTGCAGCTTTCCCCGGCCCCGCCCTCCCTGGGTCGCCGCCCTCCAAGTTTGAAGCCTGGAGATTGAGCTGAGCCGAGGCCCGGCGAGCTGGCTGGGGGCGGGGAGGGGGGAGGGGGAGGGAATGAAAAGAGCTGGGAGGGGTGGGGGGACGGGCCCCCCCCATGAGAAAGCAACGCGAACGTGAAGTGACTCCTGCTTGGGGATGGGGAAGGGCTAGGTTGTCAGGGAGCCGGTGGAAGGGAAATTGACACTGTCAGTTGCCGGATTTCTTCCAGCCGCCCCCCACCCCCCACCCCCCGACAGCCAGCCGCTCAGACTCTCCCGGTGCCAGCGAGAACTCTGAACCCGGAGTTTCTTCTGAGACCTGGCAAAGCTGAGCGTCTGGGAGCTCAGACTCCGCCCCTGCAGTTCCCCGGTGGTCTTAGCAGCAAGGAGGACTCGCAGAGAAGCATCTTTATTGTCTGCGGAGCAGCTCCGAGTTACTTGGAAAAACATGTGGGTGTTAAAGCTGAGCTTTCCTGGGAAGATGCTGTGTTCGCATGAGGAATGAATTTGGGAAAAGTTGAGCTGAGGAGAGGAGGAAACAAAATTGCATTCAAAGAGAATGTTCTCGAGGCTTGGCAAAATCTGCAAGAGACTTTCTTTCATGGTCCTTTTTTAGCATCCTTTTGATTCTTCCTGCTTTTGGCTTCCTAAGAGTCCGTACTCGGCGTGGCCTTCAGGGCCCCAGGAAAGAGGCCCTCAGGCGTACTGAAACCGGGGGACATGTTCCAGTCGGGGTGCCCCTGAGGCCTTGTGAACTGCTCCCTGGTGTAGGGGAACTCGGGAGGGACAAGCAGGGACAGAGGCCCCCTCAGCCCCTGTCGTTGTGTGGGCTGGTCTCTGGGACATTTGTGTTGTCCCCTTTGCCAGGTGGAAACAAAGGTAGGGAGGTGAAGCCTTCCTGGTGGCTGCCTTTGGGGGATATGGTGATGCGACCCCATATCAAATCAGAGTGTGATTATGCTAAAGGAGAAGTGTCTGGAAACCCACAGGTAGTGGATAGTAGGGAAACCACCGCTGTCAGCTTGAAAGGTGCTTCTCAGTAGGGGTCCCCAACCCCTGGGCCATGGACCAGTACCGGTACGTGGCCTGTTAGGAACCGGGCCGCACAGCAGGAGGTGAGCGGCGGGCGAGCCAGCAAAGCTTCGTCTGTATTTACAGCCGCTCCCCATTTCGGCCAGAGCTCCACCTCCTGTCAGCATTATGGTGAGTTGTATAATGATTTCATTATATGTTACAATGTAATAATAATAGAAATAAGGTTCAGGGTAACTGTAATGAGTTTGAATCATCTTGACACCATCCCCCCCCACCCTGGTCCGGAAAAATTGTCTCCCACGAAACCCGTCCCTGGTGCCCGAAAGATTGGGGACCGTTGTTGCAGAGGGAGACCCTTCCCAGCAGAGGGAGCAGCATGTGGTCACCCTCCGAGGGGGCAGGAGGAGAGAGGAAAAGTCATCGTCCCTGGAAGGTGGTGAGGGGCCAGGGGAGGATGGAGATGAGGTGGGAGAGGAGATGAGCCCCCTGATGTCACAGCCCATGAGGGTTGGGACCCCGATCCTCAGGGCAGCGGAAGGACGTGCCCGGGTGTAGTGTGGGAACATCCCCCAGACTGCCACGGTGAGGCAGGGCTGGAGGGCCAGCAGCAGAAGGCCTCGGAGGGGACCGAGACAGGGCCTGGGAGAGATGAGGGTGGCCTGGCCTGGAGTCGGGTGGGGAGGGGTGCTTCTTCCTGCCGGCTGTTGGTGAGTCGGGGCAGCCTGCAGTCAGGGGGCTGGGCCCTGTGCATTTGAGTACAAAGTGCCATTCGGTAAAATGGACACAGCTCAGTCTTGCCTGTTTGTGGTTTTTAAACAAATTGTGATCCCTACTTTCCAAACAATTTAGGGTTTTTTCCCTAACCAGCCCCATTGCAAACTTTTGAAGCATGAAATGAATTTTGCTGGACCCCGCCAGTAGGGCCTTTCCCTAGATAATGGGTTTTATGAAATGGCTGTAATCCTCCCAGGTAATGAGCAAAAGCTACACTCCCCAGTTGGAGCCAGCATTCCTCTTCCTGATTTATGATATATTGGTAAAAATAGTAAACTGATAGCAGTCGCAAAATAGTCATCCATCACCAGGCGGTGTTGCTTCAAGTATAGGAAGGTTCCAGAAGGGGGATGCCAGTGAAGGAAGAGTTTGGCAATCCCAAAGGCACAAAGCACCGGTGAAATCAAATCTATGCATTTGTACTTTGAAGTCGGAGGAATGGAGTGAAGAAGGAAGGGAATGCAAGCAAGCCCGTTCTCAAAGGTCAAGGGGCGTCCCCTCCTGGGCTCCGGACTGCAGGGCGTAAACGGCTCTCTCTGCTTGCTTTCCCAATTTCTAGTATGTTTAAGGATGTTGGGCTAATGTGTAGTGTTGTGTTTTAAAGCCAAGTCTATCAAAGGTCTAAGTGGCATCTGTGTATTTTTTTTTTTTTTTTTTTTTTTTTGCGGTATGCGGGCCTCTCACTGTTGTGGCCTCTGCAGTTGTGGAGCACAGGCTCCGGACGCGCAGGCTCAGTGGCCATGGCTCACGGGCCCAGCCGCTCCGCGGCATGTGGGATCTTCCCGGACCGGGACACGAACCCGTGTCCCCTGCATTGGCAAGCGGACTCTCAACCACTGCGCCACCAGGGAAGCCCGGCATCTGTGTATTTTAACTAGGGTTGGGGTACAGAGCCTCCAAGTGTTAGTTGGTGCCTGAGAGACTAATGTTCTTAGGGGAAAAGCTAGGTTTGGTTTGCAGCATTGTTTTCATGAAATTGCCTCTGTCTCAGTGAGTTATTTCATAGCTGTGGATTACTTGTGTCAGTGCAAGAGGAAAACGTGTCCTTCATTGGCTGAGTGAATGAATGGGAGAAATTGTGGGGATCCGTCTAGTGTCTAGGCAACACCTGTCCCCCACCCCGCCGCCCCGCCATTTTATAGCTGAGGAAACTGAGCCCTGGGAGAAGGGAGCAGCTTGGTTTGGGTCTTTTGCTTGAACTGGCGAGAGCGATTGAAGTGGGATGGACCCCGGCCAGGGTGCGATTCTCAGTGACATTGACCCGAACTGGAACTTCACAGGTGACACTGACCCACAGCTGTGTCAGCCTAGTCCCAGCCCCTCACTGGAGGGCAGGGTGTACAGTCGGCAGTACGGGCCCCTGTGCTGAGGCTGCGTGGGTGTCTCTGCCCCTCCCAGCCCCACGTGCCGGCTCCAGACCCTGCATCTGCCGGAGGGCCACCAGCTCCCTGTCGGAGCCCAGTGCCTGGATTCCCAGAGCCTCGCTCCCGAGGGCTACCATCCTCCCACCTTGAGCCTCCCCTTCCTACCGAGCTGGCAGCCAGCAGGCATGCAGTAAATGCCACCCGTGGGCACCTTTCAGTTCAGTGAGCAGCTGTCAGGCGCCAACACTGAAACCCAAGGTTCAGTAAGAGATGGTTGGAAAGGCAGAGGCCACTCGGGATTTGGGACAAGGCTGTCAACCCCTGTCCTTGAGGCCAGGACTCCTGAACTGCAGAAGGCAAATCCCAGGACCTGGAGAAACTGATTGGAAAGAGTGACTCATGGCTGCACTAGTCTTGAACGGGGGAACTAGGAGAACGAGGCAGCCCTACCCTCCGTCCTGTCCTCCAGGCCACGGCCCCTGGGCTGCCGCAGGGGCCCTGACACTGACACCCCTGGGAGCCTTCCTTATCCCAAGGTCATGGCTTTCTCCTCAAAGAGAGAACTGCGTCCCCCTGCATCCCCGGTGCCTGTGCTGAGCTGGCGTGCCCCTGTGAGCATTTGCATTGCGGATGCATGGGAGGGGCTGGTTCCTTGAAAACGGAGGTGAGACCTTCTCTCCGGGGGTCCTTGCAGGGCCGGAGATCCTGGCCCAGGCCTCCCCCACGCCCCCTCCTGCCATCGCCGCTGTGTCCTGACACCCGGCCAGCCACACCTGCCCAGGACAGAAACTTTTCTCTCCCTCTGTGCACCTGGGTTGTCCAAAGGTGAGGACTAATCACGGCCGATCTGTGCTTTTACAGGTGTGGGTTTGCGAAGGACGGCTTTTGTTCTACTAACCTCTAAATCTATTTAATACCTCTTCCTTGGTTGTCCATCATTATGACACATGATTTTCCAAAGGATTTACTATTAGTTAGCAGCACAGGGCTTTCTCCCTGGGGTCGCAGCTACTTGCAGTGAGAAAATGCATGTTCAATGTAGCAATTTGTCTTTATATATATATATATATTTATTGTAAGAGTAAATGAGTTATTGTTGGAGACTTCAATATTATTGCAAATTAGGTGCTGCACATGGTGCCGGGCCCATTTATTATGTTTTTCAACTCCCACGGCAAGCACACCCGTTCAGAAATGAGTGGAGAGTTCGGGCCCTTTCGGGAGGGAGCCCAGGGGGACGAGCAGGGTCTGGGCATGACATGGCACTGTGCCAGGGGTGAAAGAGATGGGGAGCCGCCTGCAGGGGCAGGGAGGGAGCGTGGAGGTCATCCTCATGCCAGGCGGTCGGCAGTGGGTAGCTGATGACCCGGGTCAGCAGACTGGAGCTTCCTCCATGTTGGCGGCAACGTGACCCCAGGCTTGGCGACAACATGACCCCAGGCTGTGACATCTGCCCTGTGACCTGCTCCAGGTCCACGTGGGACGGTGGTCAAGGAGCTGAGGTGGAAGGTCTGGGCCCAGGGGGGACCCCTCAGCCGTGACCTCACTTCCGGGCTGGTGGTCCCCGCCGCGGAGGCTGCGTCTGGGTTCTGACTTGGGATGAGCTTCTCACGGATGGGGTGGTGGCTTGACCCCTGCTGAGGTGCTGCTGGTGACCCTGTCCAATAGCCACCTGCCCGGTCTAGGGGTGGACACGGGGGCTTCAGGATGCTTAGAAGAGAGCTGGGCCCTTGTCCACCAGAGTTAAGTCCACAGGGCAGCGTGAGAGGGCCACGTGCCGTCACAGCCAAGGAGGGGTGGGCAGAGGCCCTGGTACGCAGCCGCTCCTCGAGGCTGGAGGCCCAGGGGAAGGCCGCCAAGCCAGTGGTCAGGGACACAGCCTTCTGGAGACTGACCAGCCCAGATCGGAGTCCTGGCTGTGCGTCACCTCGTGTTTGCGTGACCACGGATGGGATGCTCAATTTTGCTCCAACCTGCAGTTTCTCTGCTGGAAAACGAGGCTGATGACCCATAGGTATCATTGGGATTCGCATCCCTGGACCCTTCAGCGTGGTACCAGCCCAGAGGAAGGCTCAAGATGTACTTGTTCAATTTACTCTTCCCTGGGCTTTTCTGTAAACGGGACGCTAAACCTTAAACATTAATTATTCACTTGATCTGGTTCCAGTAGTAACATGTGAACGGCAGACCAGAGGGATCTATCCACACTACCACCCAGACAGAGCCCGTGGTGAAATCTCGGACCACGCGCTTGCCATCTACTTCTGTGTCCACACATTATACACACACATCTGTCTTCTTTTTTACAAAACGGGATCTTGTCGTATTGGCTGCTTTGGAACCTGGAACCTTTTCATGGGCCAGGGCATCCTGCACACTTCATGACCCCTTGTCATTAAAATTCTGCAGCTGCTGTCCTCAAACTTTTTGGTCTCCAGACTCCTTTACGCTCTTAAAAATTGTTGAGAACTCCAAAGAGGTTTTTTGGAGGGGGTTGTATCTATTGATATTTACCATTTTCGAAATTCCAACTGAGAAATTTGAAAGATATTTTCAACTCATCTTAAAATAATAGTCACAAAGCCACTCCATGTTAATGAAAACAAGCCATTTTCGTGAAAATATTTTCCAAAGCAACAAAAAAATTAGAAGAATGGCATTCTTTCCAATTTATCATACCTCTTAACTGTCTGGCTTAATAGAAGGTAGCTTTCTCTTAGGTTTTCTGCTTTTGATCTGTTCCATGGTAGCCTCTGGAAGCCGCCACTATCCACTTGTGAGAGAGCAAAAGAGTGAAAAAGATAACATCTTAGTCAAATATAAAACTAGTTTGACTTTGTGGAACCACTGAGAGAGCCTTGGGGTCCTCAGGGATCTTTAGACTGTGCTTTTTAATGCTTACAGAGTGTTTCGACCTTCACGCTTGAGGCTGGGCCGTGAGCATCCCGAGAGCGGTCAAAGGCTCCCTGGACCCCTCCTCTGAGTGTTTGGCTGCATTTTTCTCCCCATTGCCTTAAAATGGGACTGACGTAAAACCTTTCTTGTTTGCAGAGTGTGTAACCACTGAGAGCATTTCGCGCCTCCTCGGTCACCTTTGGTATAGTTGCCCGGGGTTCTCAGCCGGCCCAGAACCTCGCCCGGGTCGACTGCTGTGTCCAGAGGCTGATCCAGGAAGGAGCTGCTGCCCCCAACATCTGGCCACAGGGGAAGGCCCTCAGCTCCTGCCCATCCTCACCCCAGAGGGCTCCCGGCCTCAGGCTGCCGTCCCAGCTGGCACCCTGAGGGCCAGAGTGACGGCATTGAACCGCACAGGGCCTCTCTTCCAGAACCGCCCCTCAGGCCAACAGAGCCTAGTCTGTGAGGGCTCAGCGGGTCTGTGCGAGGGCCCCTGTTTGCCTTGGCATTTGTCTGATTTCTCGACTGGCCGGCCAGCCCTTTTCAGAAATTGGCTGGCGTGTTCTGAAACTTTATTTTTCGAAGAGAAAAATTCCTGGACCTGGAGCAGGGGGAAAAGAAAAAAAAAAGTTAGGATAATAATCAAAATAACCAGTAGCCAAAGTAGAATAGTGAGGGTTTGGAAATACTGAAAGTCATCAGAGAACAGTGTAGCTCACCCATCAGGAGAGAGGCTCGTGGTGGGTGGGTGGGAGACGTGGCCCCCCATTTACGTGGAGCAAGGCTATGCCGACATCTCCCTGCGTCAGCGTTTGGGAAAAGACGGATGTGCCTGGAGGTGGCCGCACTCCTGTCTGTAAGCAGGGTCCACGTCGCACATCTGCAGGTGGCATCCATCATCCATGACCTGTAGCGTTTGTACTGGTTGTTTATGGTCTCTTGGCGTGCGTTGTTTTCTCGGGGCTGAAATGTAGCACGCTAATGAGGTATCTCTCTGCTCAGGAGGACGCGGGTGGCTTGAAAGACGCCTAGGCAGCATGCTGCCGAGTTTGTCAACAGCTGCACACCATGGCAGCCGCTGTACCCGCAAAGAAGAAAAGGGAGTGGCGGGGGCAGGGGAAACTGGGAGGAGCTGCAGCGGGGCACAGTGGGGGCTGGATGCCCGGGAACCTCAGCTCAGCCAAGGGTCTGCCTGGAGGTGACTTTCATTTGGGATGTTTGGGTCTGGGACTGTCGGCCCTGGGACCAGCGATCACTCGGAGGACTGTGGCTCAGGGGTGCCAGGACGACCTGGGTTTGGGTCCCAGCTTTCTGCCCTTTCAGCCTGAAACAGGCCCATTTCTTCATCCGTCAGGTGGGGAGAGGACACCCCCGTTTTGGGAGTTGGGAGGCTTAGCCGTGGCCTGGGGCTGTGCTGGACCCGTGGAGGCGGGGCCGCTGACTTTGTACTCGCAGGGCCTCCTGATCAGGGACCTGGGCGTGGGCAAGCGCCACCACTGTCAGCACCCAGTGTCTGAGCAGAGTGGAGGCTGCGGCGTCTGCAGCGGGCTACAGGCCCGACAGGCACAGGGTGGGCTCAGGGGCCCGGAGAGGTGGACCAAACCTGGGGGAAGCCTGAGGAAGGACCTCAGGCTGGGTGTCTTAGCCAGGGGACTGGTGCCCTGGGTGCCAGAGTGGCCGAGATGCTTCTCACTTGGAGGGAGGGCACACAGAAGGAAAGTGGCCCAGGCGGGGAAGGGGAGGGGCTTGGGAGGAATTCGAAAACAATTTGCAAGCCAGACAGAGAAAGACAAATATCATATGATATCGCTTTTATGTGAAATCTAAAAGAAAAAAGAAAAGAAAAAGACCCACAAATGAACTATTTCCAAAACAGAAACCGACTCACAGACACAGAAAACAAACTCATGGTTACCAAAGGGGAAGGGGGTGGGGGGATAAATTAGGAGGCTGGGATTGACATATGCACACCACTGTGCATAATGTAGGGAGCCAACAGGGACCTACTGTGTGGCACAGGGAACTGTACTCAATGTTATGTAAAAAACCTGTAAGAGAAGAGAACTTATATATTATATATAATATATATATAAACTGAATCGCTGTGCTGTGCACCTGAAACTTACACAATGTTGTAAATCAACTATACTTCAATAAAAAAATTATTTTAAAAGAGAGACACTGTATCCTTGGACTAGAAGAGCCTTGATAGACGCACCATGTCCTGGGTGAACCCCTCCCTGCTTGTAGCAACAACAGCAATAATAATAATAGCCGCTCCTGTTCATGCACCACTAGCCATGGCCCAAGCCCTCTGCAGACACCGTCTTTTTTCTTGTCCTCACACCCAACCTGTGTTATTACCTATAAATTCTGTGCAGTCACAGTCCACATCCCAGGAGGATTCTAATGGAATTCTGCAAGCTGATTGTAAAATTCACATGGAAGAGGAAATCACCCCAGAGAACCAGGACTGTTCTGTCCAGAAAGACAAAAAAGTATAATTGGGAGTTTAGGCTGTTTTTAACAAGGACGGCTGTTCAAATCAGCAGAGAAGAATGGATTGTTCTGTTGGTAGAATTAAGACAATGGGTTAGAGAGAGAAAAAAATTAAATCCGTACCCCCTACTCTTTACAAAAATACATTAAAATGGATTCAAGATATGAATTTGTTTTTAAAAATCCAACTTATGTAAGTGAACTTCTCCATTCACCCCAGCACTTTGGCTGCCATGGGAAGCCTTACACAAGACACAGATGTGAAAGCCGTAAAGGAAAAGATGGAGACATCTGACTATATCAAAAATGCATACCTTTCCCCTGACCTTTTTATTATGAGAATTTTCAAACATTCAACAGTGCTGAAAGAACTTTACATGAAAATCCCAGCCCCAGTTCTGCTGTGAACGTGTTCCTCTCCTGGACCATGTATCTGTCTGTCCATCTGTGCCCCTTTCCTACCTCCGTTCCATCTGATGTTTGAGGCATCTCAAAGTAGATTTCCGCCATCAGTGAAATTGTAAACTTTTGTATGAAAAAGATGCCATAAACAAAGTTAAGAGACGTGGCAGCCTGGGAGAAAACATGCCACACACAATTGAAGGGCAGGAACGTTCCCTTCATGAAACAGAGAAAAAGATGGTCCCACTTTTCTAAAACGTGGATAAAACATAGGGATAGTTAATTACTAGAAGAGGAAATGTCAATGTAATTCGAATAAAAGGAAAACCCCTGAACCTTCTTAGCATTTAGGGAATAGATCTCAAATTGGCAAAGACTTAGAAGTCGGCCAATATTGAAGGAAGGGCAGGATGCGTGGAAACAGCACTCTCTCCGTTGCTGGTACAGTGTCAGCTGGATGTGGGGCTGGCGGCGTGTGGCAGTGGCTAATGACAGTTTCCCTTCTCAGGGTCTACCCTGGAGGAACAGCTGCCCATGGACCCCATGAGTCCTGCACAGAAAGGTCCCTTATAGCACTGTTTATAGTAACCAAAGATTGCAAACCACCTAAGCAATACAGAAATGGTTAAACAAACGACGGCGTTTCCATTTTGAGGACTCATACACAGCAGTTAAAAGTGAATGAGATCTCTTCCTTCCGACATGGGCTGACCTCCAAGAAGCATTGCTAATTGAACCATAAACAGAATACATCTCTTACTTGTTCAGTGAAAAGGAGAGACACTTGGAAAGATAACAGCCAACCTTTACTGGGTCCTTGCGGTTTCAGGCTCCTTCTGTCATCTCTGTTCCTCAATATGTCTGTGTCGTACTATTCTTCCCATTATACAGATGAAGACAGTGAGGTGAGGTTTGCCAGGATCACATCTGAACTTGCCTGCCTGCAAAGCTGTTGCTCTTTCTACGGCGCCTTTGCTTTGTCCAGACCTGAAAATATGGTACCTGCACAGAGCAATGGATCAGGAAATTGAATTCCCTCCCCACCCCCAGTTTTCAGACCTTGCTATTCATTCAAATACTGCAATATCTAAAAACATATACAGCTGCAGATCAGACACAGCATTTAGGTGCCAGCTGGAGAAGGCAGGGGGCACGTCATGGGCAGTACACTTTGCAGAGGGACTAGTGTCTGGGGGCAGTTCCTCCTCCTTCAGGGCTGGCCGGAACTTACCTAGGATGCCTTACCGGCTGAGCAAGCATCTCTGCTGGAGAAAACAAACTCCTCAGGGTGGTGTCATGGAAGGCCACTCCCCCTAGTGTCCCGCAGGGCATGCCCTGACCCGAGGGGCTCACAGAACACCAAGCTGGGTTCAAAGCCTTGATCCCACAGCCAGCCTCTCCCTAAAGCTCATCAGAACACTCCCGCTGCAAAGATGCATGAGATCGAATGTCGTCAGAGGAACATGTTAAAGTCCCTTCACTGGGTTTCAAACATTCACCAGAGAAAGAAGTGAGGGACGACAGATGGGAGGGGGCTTGTCTCCTGAGGGTTTGTAGCAGAGGGATGGCGTGATGGAGGGATGCAGGGGCAGCCCAGCTGGCAGAGGTGGTGCCTTCTCAGGAGTGGCCTTGCCCCGCTCTGTAGGATGGGTCTGGCCAGCTCTGCTGGCCCCAGCTGAGGCAGGCTCTGGAAGGTACCCGGGGGCAGTCGGGGGCAGGCCAGCATCAGGGCAAGCAGCCAGGTTCCAGCAGAGCGGTGACTCGCTCAGCAGAGGCTGATGCTTCAGGGCCCTGTTCGCACGGCCCCCTCCATGGCCTTATGATGAAGCATAGACTCATTATTTGGTCTCTTTCTTAAAGAGCCCCCTCCACCTCAGCTATATAAGCTTCAGACCCCCTGGAGCCTGGACCTGTCACTCACATGGCAGGCAGCAGTGGGTTGAAGGGCAGGAGGTCTGAGAAGCCTCGCAGGAGTGGGCCTGGGGCCTGGGAGGGGCTTGGCCTTGGCCCTGGGTCCGCAGGTGATGCATCTGCCCCAGGCTTGATCCAAGCCCCCCCGGGGTGACCATGGGGGCCGCTTCCCCCACAGACCCAGAATGGGAGGCCCTTGCTGCCCACTTGTCCATCATACCGTGTTAGTCTGAGCTTCCTGAGACTGGCCTCCAGAACTGGGGGATGTCCGTTTCCTTTATTGGTTTCTCCGGGGCTTGAACGTAGACACCTGAGAAAGCCTTTGAGTAAAACTCCTTTGATGAAGTTTAAAAATGACCACACATCCTTCAAAAGAGTTATGAGGATATAACATACATACAGCAAACAGCACACATCTCTTTTTTTCTTTTTTTTAAATTGAAGTATAGTTGATTTACAATGTCATGTTAGCTTCAGATGTACAGCGGAGTGATTCCGTTATACATACATGTGTATCTATTTTTTCAGATTCTTTTCCCTGATAGGTTATTATAAAATATTGAGTGTTGTTTCCTGTGCTATACAGTAGGTCCTTGTTGTTTATCTATTTTATATATAGTGGTGTGTATATGTTAATCGCAACCTCCTAATTTATCCCTCCCTCTGCCCCCCTTTCCCCTCAGGTAACCATAAGTTTGTTTTCTGTGTCTGTGAGTCTGTTTCTGTTTTGTAGATAAATTCATTTGCATCATTTTTTTTTTAGATTCCACATATAAGCGATATCATATGATATTTATCTTTCTCTGTTGGGCTTACTTCACTTCGTATGATCCCTTCTATGTCCATTCATGTTGCTGCAAGTGACATTATTTCATTCCTTTTTAGGGCAAAGAGCACACATTTTAAGTGTACAGTGTGGTGAAATTTTGTCATTTGAACACATCTATGTAACCAGCATCCAGATCACAAAACAGAGCAAGCCAGCGTCCGGGAGCCCCTGCACCACTCCTAGTCTCTACCCACCGGGGCGACCCTGCTCTTCTCTGCTAGCATCTCTTGGCTCTGCTGGCTTTCGTTCTGTATGTAAATGGAATTATGCACCGTGTGCACTTTTGTGTCTGGCGTCGTCTTTATGTTTGGGGGATTTGTTCATGTTGTTACCTGTCGTTGTGGTTTGTTCATTCTCATTGGCGAATAGTATTGGTTCCTTTTTGGTGAATACAGTTGACATACACTGATCTGTTCCAGTCTCGATGGACATTTGGGTTGTTTCCAATTGGGGGCCGTTCTGTGCTGCGTGTGAACACCCTTGTATGGTCTCGGTGGGCGTACGTGTGCATTTCTGCTGGGAACCTACCTAGGAGTAAAACTGGGATCTTAGGTATGTGTGCGGTCAGCTTCAATAATTACTGCTGATCTTCCGAAATCGTTGTACCAGCTGCCTCCGTTTTGATACTGGAATTTGCTATTAAAAGGTTGTTGTTGTTTTTTTTAATTATCTGTATTAACATCTAGGAAAAACCGTTCGGATAGAGATGGATCCATTACAGTGTTGGCTGAGCCTGTGAGTCCCTGATGGGAAATTAAAGAATTGTGAACTTCAGAAAATAGAGCTGGATGAATATTCACTTACACACTGACCCAACCACTCACATATTTGTTCTTCCCCCAGCCACAAATATTCACTGTGGCCTCCTCCCTCCTAAGAAAGAAAAAAAGAAAGACAGAATCCTTTGTACAGTCAAATGTGTTCGTTATTTCTTGTGGCCAGTAAAGGCTCTGACCAAGTAAGCCCATCTCTTTATACAGTGAGGTCCATGCTGAGCTGCCTAAGCAGAATCATGGATGCAGTAAAGTCACTTGTAAAGTGTTGAAAGACTTGGCTGAATAAAGGGGAAGGTTTAAATAAATTGATGCCTGTCTATGGAACGAGACGGCATGAATCCGCTAAAATGATATTTATGCAGAATCTTAATGATAATATAAAAAACTAAAAGCAGAATATAGTATTATGTACACTGTATGAAACATATTTTTAAAACTCATATTCTGTAGCAGAAAGAAAAAAGCAAACTTGGTTTAATTTTTTTAGTTTTAAAAAAAACTTTCTTCTACTTGACACCCTCTGAGCTCCCAGATTCTGTATCCTTTCTGCCCTGGAGGCACTGCCGCCGTGTCCAGGTGCATCCACGGAGGGGCTGTGTGCGTGTGTGTGCATGCATGCGTGTGTGTGCGTGCGTGCGTGCACACCGGGCACTGCCCCGGGTCGCCTCCTGGATCTCAGCGGTGCATGTGGTTCGTCACCCAGCCAGGGCAGGAACTTCACTTTCTGTGGCTTCTATGTGCACCCCGTGCCCGGACCTGTGCCTTTCCACGGCCGGCTTTGGCTTGGGCGAGAGGCCTTTGGCCAGGCATTGCCCAGCCTGGAGGAGTTTGCAGAACAGTGGGGGAAACGGATATGGTATTAGGGAATCTCTTAGTGGAAAAGACCAGGTGTCAGGAAGGCCTGGAGGGTCAGTGCAGCGGTGTCTGGAGCGGGGGTGTGCCTGACTCTGGCCGGTGAATGGCAGGAGGTGGTCAGGTGTGCCAGGTGGAGGTGGAGAGAGAGGCCTGTCCGGAGGCTGCCACAGGGTCTCTCCAGGTGGGGTCGATCCAGGGTGAGCCTGGATCCCAGTGTTGTGTGGGGAGAGCTGGCCTAGGAAGGCTGTGTAGACGATGGACAGCACCCCACGTTCACCAGTCTGCTTCAGCTGCAGCCCTGCCACAATCTGGGCTCCTGGGCAGTTCTCAGGCTGGACTCACTTAATGGCCAGGCTGTAACCCTGCAGTAACTGTTACTACTTAGCAACCGCTTAGGAATTACTTGGTTACTCATAATTACTACTTAGGAGTTTGTGGACCAAAACCCGTCCGTCGATTGCAATGCAGTGTGTTAAACCCTGTTTGCAGGCTCCTGCTCTAATGAGGAGCTTTGAACCCACCAGAGCCACCCTGCCACGTGACGGGGACCCTTCAGCCAGCGGAGCAAACCAGTAATTTTCTTCAGCATTTAGCTGAACTTCCACAGTTGGCTGTATTTCAGCAGTGAGGATTTTAAATGCCGGTTAAAATGCCCATATGGAGAAATGTGTATGCATTTCAAATGTGTCAATTTCGTATGCGAATTGTGCAGGAGTCCAAGGCTGGGAGTAAATTGGAGTGTCCAGGGATGCCGTCCAGCACCCCGTGACCTGCCTGCACGCACAGTCTTGATCAGGCAGGATGTGCCTGACTTTCTAACCTTCATCCCATTGGGGGCTCTTACGGGGAAGGAAAGGGTTTCTTTAAGGACCCTGAGCATGAGGGATGGGAAAGCAGAGGGTGTTTTTCTCTGCAGACAGGCAGCACCGAGGGGCTGCCAGCTGAGGGTCCACTGTCCACACGCTTGGTTTCCTCCCAGTGTTTTATATGAATGTCTAGCACCTGGCCATGGGGGTTCTACTTGTTGGGAATTTTAATTAGAGAATTGGACAGACTTAATTACCTTCCATTCAGATCTAAAGCAAGGGGACGGATTCATTCTTCCTCATCTTTCCCAGCCTGGGCAGGGCCACCTTATCCAGGTCCGGTCTCTGCGGCTTTACCCTGTCGTCTCAAATCTCCCCTTCCTGCCCTGGGCCCCCAGCTCCGCCCTCAGGAGGGGAAACCAGGTCACTCTGTGGTTATTAACAAACAAACACAAGCCTTGTTTGGCCCCACTAAAAGGCAGAGCTTGTGGGTTTGTGTCCATGCCCTGGGATACCCCGGACAGCAGGGATCCTCCAGAAAAAACAGGCGGGCGTTGCGTTAGGACAAGTGAGACGTCTGCATACGAGAGAGATCATCAATGGCTAGATTATGTCTTTCTCGCGCGGAATTTGATTTGTACGGGTTTTGAAAAACAAATTGTTTGGTTTTTTTTAAATCTAGGGTGCTGAATCATTGTTTTTCGACATCATTGTTGTATGCAAGACCCAGCTCGGCGACCACCTAGGTAGAAATATAGATGTTTCTACCCCAAGGAGAAAATTTTGAAATGAGCCATTCTGTGTAGCCATCCTTAAAGGGCAGCATCTCTTGGTGGAAAAAGCTACTCGTGTTAACATAGTAACACGGCCTCTCGGAGCCTCCGTTTCTGCATCTGCGAACCATATAGGATGTTTAATCCAGTTATCTGCGCGAGTCTCTCTGTGCACAGAGGTCCCATTAATGTTATTACTTTTTCACTGGAGACCTTGCATGTGATGCTTTCAGGAAAAACAGCTCAATTCGGAGCTTCTGGGCCCTACTTCCCAATGCCCGGTCATTTACCCATGCCACACCCAGAAGTGCCGAGGCCGGTACAGTGTCCAGCAAGAGGAAGGCTCGCCCCTCCTCCCACCCCCAGGGCACCCCTAGGCATGGGAGGGCAGGTAGGAGGAGAAAGGGAGGGCGGAAGGAGCTGGCAGCACAGCCGTGCTGAGTGCTGAGGGAGAGCAGGGCCCCTGACGACCCAGCATCTAAAGAGAGCTCGCAGCGGGCCAGGTCCGTGGAGATGGGTGGTAACGATGGACTGGTAAGTCCCGACATCGTTGGTCGATTCCAGAGGACACTGCTGTTCAAGTACAGGGTGCGGGAAATCAAACAGCTCAACTGACTTCAGGGGTCTTACTTGACTGTGAGTCTACGGCAGTCTCTGGATGGACAGTTTGGCCTGGGGCGGGGGCGGGGGTCACTCACTTCTGGAGGAAGGGGTGTGTGCTGGCCCCGGAGCCCGTTGCAGGAGCGTCACCTTCAGAAGCAGCCCAGGGCACGGCGAAGGGTGGGCGAGATCAGGCATCACGGGGCAGGAGCTCCCCGTGGGTCACCAGGATGCCTCACCCACCAGGAAGGGGCGAGGGTGGCAAAAGCGGAAGCGGGAGAGTGGTGTTCAGGGCGGGGCCACCCAGCTAGCGGGCAAGGTGGGGCCTAGGCTCCGCTCTGGTCCCCTGGTGAAATGCAGGCGGTCCCTGAAATTCCCTTGAAGCTCCGTGAACATGTTAAACACAGTTGGAGGGTTGGAGACAGAGCTGGGCAGAGGGCAGGGGCTGCAGTCCCAGGGCAGAGCCGTCAGGCCCCTGAGGCAAGGCCCGGCCCAGCCGTCCTTGTGGGTGAAGAGTCCGCATCCCCCCGCCTTGTCTGTCATCTCCCTTGGCTGTCTGTCCCGAGTCAGACAGTGGGACATCACCGCCTTCCGAGATGTTCCCTCGTGGGTCCCACAGACGTTCTGGGTGTTACTCTCCACCCTCCAGGACTGACACACCTGGCTGGCCTCACGCCTGGGCTCACACTTGCTCTTATCTGGGTGTTCATTTTTTCTTGTTCTAAGTCAGGTTTATTAAGGTATGATTTACATACAGTAGCATTCACCCTTGAGGTGTACAGCTCCATAAATCTTAACAAAGGCATATAGTCATGTAATCCCCAGCACAATCAAGATATACAACAGTTCTCTCCCCCCAGAATGTTCCATCCTGTCCCTTTGCAGTCTCTCCCCTGCCTCACCCACAGCCCCTGGCAACCTCTGTTATGTTTTCTGTCCCTGTAATTTTGCTTTTCCCAGAACATCATGTAAATGGCATCATATAAAGTATGTTTAGCTGGGATTTTGGAGAGAGAATGAACAGGGTCCCTTCAGTCCCTGGAAGGGGGTCAGCCTTCTATCTGCACCTGCTCTAACGAGAACGTGCAGACTCTAGTCAGGCCTACGAGGAGATCACCTGGAAGACCGGCCTCGCTGCAGAGGGAGTTGTGACATTGGCAGAGATTCGTTGAGCATTGGCTACGTTCCCTCCTTAAATCCCCGCAAGACTCATAGGAGGATCGGTATCGTTATGACTCGGTATCTAGGAGACAGAGGCTCAGAGAGGTTCAGTAATTCACTGAAGTTGCACAGCTGAGATGTGAGCTCAATTCTGTCCTCTTCGCTAGTTTGTGTGGTTCTCGAGCCAAGCCTTGGACAGATGTTACTCACTAGTGACAGGTAAGGCTCTGGCACCTGATGGGTGGTGGTGGGTAGCGAGGCGCCTGGACCCACGTCTCTAGTCCCTGTCTAGGGCCGGGGGGCTTCCTTCCAGGTGAAATAATTTGTGCCTCGGACCCTCCCTAGGAGACGCGTGTGCTGAGGCATGACTTGGGCAGGGGAATTTGCACCCTGCTGCAAGCCCCTCTGTGTTCTGTGTTGTACATTTGCAAGGCTGTCGCCTGAGGTTCTGCAGGGGGGAGGGGGTGCCCCAGGGACCATGGGCAGCTCCCAGCAGGCAGCCCCTCGCCGGGCTCGTAGCCACACAGCGCAGGTGGGGTCACATTCACCCCCCTGCCCGGGCCCGGCCAGGCCAGGCCGCACCAGACAGGGGAGAGGGTGCCCACCTTGGAGAAGGCAGGGGCCAGGGCTGTGGGAGAGCGAGGTCTCCCGCGCAGATGGCAGCGTGGATGCATACGGTGCCAGAGGCTGCCCCGCTGCACATGCTGGCCAAGGGGAGGGCTCAGGGAAAGGACAATATCGCCGTCCGGGGACCAAGTGCCACTAAACCTTATGGGTAATGGGTTTTCCATCCCCTGGGTAATAGGAGACACCAAACAATGAGGACATTACTTAGTGAGTCCCTCACCTCCGTGGCCCCATTCAGCAGACTCGGAGGAAGGACATTGCCCAGCATTGAGCCGTGTGTGGATTTAATGGGGTTTCCAGCTAAACCTTTCATCAAATTTACGGCTGTGCCTGTCTCCTGACCTTCCCGCTCTCCCACATTCTTTTCGGAAATGAAGCTGTGTGCAGGCTGGGTGGTGTCACTTCCCCGGCGTCAGAGATATACAGCTGTGGACCTGGGTTGAGATGGTGGATTTAATCAGGTTGGGTCCCACAGTGCACCTGCCCCTAAGCCAGGTGACATTAGAAGAGCCGCCGGGGTTCAGCTGACCTGCACAGAGCCAGCGAGTTCTTATCCTGCCAGCCACACACCCAGGCCCAAACCTGGCCCACCTCCCTGCTGGAGCGAGGCCTGACATCTGCTCACCCCACTGGCCTGGAGGAGGGGTCACTGCACCAGATTCTCCCAAGAACCCCCAGCCTCCAAGTTGCTGCCATTGGCACGGGGCTCCCGGACTCACTTCTTCTTCAGCCCCCCCCCGTGCTGCTCCTCAGCGCCCTCTCTGCCCATTTCTTCCCCTAAATGCTCCTCCTACCTTTCTGCCCATCCAAATCCGACTGCCCTTCAACTGCCTGCTCAAACATCACCACCTCCAGGAAGCCTTCACTGATTGCCCTTTCCCCAGCAGGAAAGTTCTCCTTTCTGGGAACTGCGGGGGCACCATAGGCACTGCCTCTGTGGGGCACGCTGCCTGTCAGAATCTGCAGCCCCGAGTGGACTGTGGGCCTTGAGGGCAGGCCTGTCTCTCTGTATCCACTTGCCGCTGGGCCTGGTCCACAGAAGGCACCCATTATTGTGGACACCGTCCCTGTCATTGCCATAAGGCCTTATGATCAGACCCCTGCCCCAGAGAGTGGGGATGAGGATGTGGTCGGGCTTTGTGAATGCCCCACCGCGAACGGGGCAGGCGTCAGGCCCGCAGACGGCCCCTCCTCACTGGCGGGGCACCAGCCTCTGTGTGTCTAGACTCTGAAATAACCGGCCCCGCGGGAGGTACCCCTGCACCTGTCTGCTCCAGCCTGGAAACACCAACCAGGCCTCTGACTGGCCTGGCCGCCCTCCCTCCCATCCCTGGACAGGGCAGGCAGCTTTTCCTGCTCCTCTCTGCTCTCTTCGGGGGCAGCGTGTGTTTTCCCGGCCCTTCCCTTTCTGACCCCGTGTTTGTCTGACTGGCTGCCTAAGAGGCCTGTGGCGGAGGCCATAGCAACAGGCAGCGTCCAGCGCCCACTTGGACAAACACAGCACGCGAGGCGGCTGCTGGCACAGGGTGGTGTCTAGCAGGTGGGCAGAGTGACTCAGGCTTGAGGCCTCGGCGGGGGATTCAAAATCAGATCGTCTCCACTCCCTGGAAGCCTAGGGAGCTTTGAGTTGGAAGCACCGAACTCTCCTCGGACATGTGAGGGACGTGCGCGCAGACGTGGGCCGTGGTCGTTACAGTCAAGTAACCTCTGTTAGTACAAAGGACCATGGGTTAAAACTGGACTTTTCTCCCTCTGTAGCTCTAAGAGAAGGAAAAAGGGAAAGCACACCTGTTTACTGAGCACCTATTATATTCCAGATCTTTCTGCGCCCATCAGCCTGTGCTCTTCAGGCCAACCTCACGGAGGGGGAATTCCTGGTCCCATTTTACCATAGAGTTTAGGAAGGGGAGGGCCACGGTCTGACCTGTACCGGGGAAAGGTCACACTGGCCTTCCTAATGGGCGGGGCAGAGTGCTGAGGCCAGGAGACTGCTTAGGGGAGCTACGACTTAGACAAGCAATAACGAGGACTGGGGCAGGGCTGGGGTAGGTGACAGATGTGCTGGCCCCGAGCCACGTCCAGTGTGTGGACTCGGGCAGGGAGGAATCCAGGACACCAGCTGAACGGATGGCGGTGCCTTCACCAAGATGGGGGGCCCTGTGAGAGAGGGTGCATGGGGAGGAGATGCCGAGCTCTTTCTTTGTTGGATGTGTCACCTCCATGATGCCCAGGGCTCGTGCGAGGGATGGACAGAGTGATCCCATACTCAGAAGAGAGGTGTGGGCCCAAGATGCAGCTCCAGAAACACATGGTGAGAGACAGGCACCCAGGACACCAATGTGTTTTCTCTGTAGGTGCCAGGGACCCTCCAGGACAAGGTCCGGCTTCTCAAACGAACCTTGAAGCTGGTCCCAAAGGATCCCTGTGGTCACTGAAATCAGGTGCCTAGAAGCCCTGTCTGAACACTCCTCCATCGCAAGTGGTGGGCAGTGCCGGCCACAGGGGCCCCTGTGCGAGGGAGCATCTGTGAATGCAGCCCAGGGGCAACCTGGGAATATCCACGCATAGTGAATCTGGATTGATGCTCAGCAAGTTAGATCAGTTCCAGCCAGAGCACCAAGCCTGTGGTTATAACCCTCTTAACAGCGTCCTTTTCCTTGCTGCACTGGGTGTTGGCATTCCGAGTGGCTCGTGTGATCAACGGTGGGGAGAGCTGTGCGTGGCCGCTCACGGGTGCTGGCAAAGCCCAGGTCGGCCCCGTTTGAGGTTAGCCTTGAGTCAACTTGAGCCATGTACTTGGGAGCCTCTCAAAGGACACGGGTACACACAGATCATTATGAGGCTAATCAGAAGTTTGGGTATTTAGTGGGCTGTGTACACAGCAAACATTGTTGGCAAGGGCCCTTCTCCCACAGAGGCCATTATTCCGGAGCGGGGTGCTGTTTGCCTGGTTTTGTCTGGACCACGATTTGCATCCACTTGATGGATTGTCAGGGTCGGGGGGTCTCTTCCTGGGGAAACAGTGGAGTGGCTGCTGAGTAAACCCTTGAGCGGAAGGGGAGCGTTAATACCAGCGTTTGCCCAGGTCCTCCAGAGGGCTGGGCTCCTGGCGCGGTGCTCCATCAATATGACAGGCGGCTCCGAAGCTTTGGACGTGCGTTCACAAGCCCGTTTTATTGCTCGCTCAGACAGGGACCCGGGAAGTCCACTCCCGGGCAGGGAGAGGCCGGACAGCAGCGGCTCAGACGCAGCGAACAGGACCTGGCCTGCGGGCTCTTGGTGTGTGGACAGCTCTGGGGGCTGCGGCTCAGTTCAAGTTTGCAGAGTGGTCTGGAGTGGCCTTCCTCCAGTCCAGCCCCGTAGGCCCCCCTAAGCCCCTGCCCTGTCACCTGCCTTCGTCTGTCTGGCGGGCTGCTGTCAAGAGCCTCCAGAGGGGGGTGGGGCAGGGGTGGGAGCCGGGGGCTTTGCTCACTGTGGGGAAGCCCCCACCCCCGACCCCCCTCCGCCGGGATAAACACTTTCAGTTCCAAAATGCCCTGCCATCCAGCGCTGTGCTGTCTTTTTTGGCGAGGCAAGAGGTGTTAGGGGTTTCATTTTGGGTGTTTTTCTGGGACATCTGTGACGCCTGGTGGTGATTCGTTCTCCTCTTAATGGGACATCGTGGCCGAGCATTAGGAGTGAGACCCGAAGTTTTATCACTTATTTTTCATTGCCTTTTCTCCTCTTCAGACACAAAAGACTTCGACCCTAAGATTCAGGGCAGGGCGGGCAGCAGACACAGACCACAAGGCCACGCTCCCCTAGGCAGCCTGCTGTTCAATATAGACGTGCCTGCATTTGGGTTTGGTTTGGGTGTGGAGGGTGGTAAGATTTTTTAAATGACAATTTACATTCAGAACCATCAGGGATTTTCTTTCATCACAGTCAGAACTGTGTGATACAAGTTGTTTATCATCAATGATGCCCATTTTCCTGGAACGGGCTTCTATTCAGAGTTGCCACTTGTTAGGGGTCCAGCTCAGGGCTACAAGTCACCACTGGAATCTGGGCTCCACTGCGGGGCTCAAGGTGACCCAGACGAGCCAGTAGTAGAGAGCGACCTCGGTAGTGGATCCTTCTTTCCAGAGACCCCAAGCGTTCCTGGGCCTGTCAGTTAGCAGACTTCATGGTCCTCCTTCTCTCCATTTACTGGTAAATGGATGCAGTTGAGCTGCCAGCCCAGCACCAGGTGGGGACCAAGTCTCCTTGTTGCTGGGGTGGGGAGGGTACAGTGAAGAGGGGCCAGGCTAGGTGGCTGTGAGGTCATTAGGTCGGGTCCCCAGGGGAACAGAAGAGCGCAACTTATACCTGTCCCCAGGGGGCCACAAAGAAAATGTCTCTTCTCATGCAGCCCTTTTCTGGTCCTGCCTATCACGAAAGCCTGCTGAGTAAAGACCAAGGTATGTGGGGGCCAGTTTAGCCTGTTACGATGTCCCAAGGGAGTTTAAACGGCTTTTTCTTTGCATCTCATCTGTCCTACCACCTTGTCAGCCACCTGAACCAGTCCTTAGAAGGTGGTCGGCAGGTAGAGGTGGAGAAAGAATACTGCCCACCTCACAGGCTGCAGGTTTCCTCACCCGAGGAGGGAATGAGAAATCAAAACACCACGAGAATGTAAAAGCTAAAACGACAAGACTTTTTGAGAAAAATGGTCTTCAGGATCCAGGGCCAGGCACAAGATTTGGACACCAAAAGCATGACTTGCAAAAGGACAAAAAGCAAACAATAAATTGGACCTCACCAAAATTTAAAAGTTTGCTCTTCAAAAGACCCCGTGAAGAGGATGAAAGCTATGGACGGGGAGAAAATATTTGCAAACCACGTCTCTGACAAAGGACTGTTACCTAGAACATATAAAGTGCTCTCAAAACTCGACAGTAACGAAAGAAACAATCCAATTAGAAACTGGGCAAAAGGCATCTCACCAAAGTGAATGTATATAGATGGCAAATAAGCACGAGGTACGCTAGCTAAGAGCGCAGTGAGATTTCACTGCCCATCTATCAGAACAGTTAAGATAAAAAGTTAGTGACAACCCCAAATGCTGGTGAGGTTTTAGAGCAACTGGATCCACTGCTTGCTGAAGGGAAGGTAAAGTGGTGCAGCCACTCGAGAGGAGGGTCTGGCCGTTTCCTACCAGATTAACCATGTACATACCATATGATCCAGCCATTGCACGCTTGGGCATTTATCCCAGAGAAGTGAAATTTTAGGTTCATGCAAACACCTGTGTCTGAATGTTTTTAGCAGCTTTATTTGTAATAACGCCAACAAACCAGGTGCCCTTCAGTGGGTGAATCAAGTGTGGTCCATCGTACCATGGAATACTACTCAGCAATCAAAAGGATCACTCTCTTGATATTCACACTAACTTTGATGAATCTCTGGGAAAGGATGCTGAGTGAAAGAGCCCATCCTCAAAGGTTACAAACTGTACGATTCCATTTAGGCAAAATTTTTGAAATGACAAACTGTTAGTGATGGAGAACAGTTGAGTGGTTGTCAGGGTGAAGGACAGATGTGAGGGTGGGAGGGAGGTGGGCATGGTTGTAAAAGGGCACATGAAGGATCCTTGTGGTATTGGGGCCATTCACCGAGGTGGTGGATACACCAGCCTGTGCGTGTGTGTGTGCACACACACGCAGGAGTACCAGTAAAACTGGGAGAATCAGAAGATGGAGGGATGGTATCATATTCAACATCAGACTCCTGGAATGGGGCCCCCTCTTTCCCCCGCACCCCCATGGATGACCAGCACCAGACCCCACTGAGGCCCCGTCCCCTCCCGACCCTGCAGGACTGTCTTCCTCCTGGCCTCTTGCTTGACTCTGCAAATTCTAGTTACCTCCTTGGACTGCTTAACCCAACAGTCCACGTGGGCGTTTATTAAAGTGTTGTCCTGTTGTGTGTGTCTTCCCCAGCCCACCCCACTGAGGGTTGAGGGGAGGGAAGGGAAGATTTGACCTCTTGACTCTAGTCGCAGTGACCTCAACTTGGCTTTGACCTCTTGAACGTTCTCCTGCCTCACAAGGGGGAAGTTTGTTTCAGGAGAGGTTTCAGCAGGTGGAGGGTGGGCTGGAGCCCCGCCCCCCACCCAGGTCTGGGAGGGCTGAGGTCTGGGTCGTGGACCCACATGGTCCATTCAGTGTTGGTTTTGTGACACAGGGAGCCAGGAAGGCCTTGTGGGGTGTTGGGCAGTGCACAGGCCTCTATTTGCACGTTGGGGAAGTGGGTGCGTGAAGCCTGCTGTGTGCATCGCAGCCAGCAAGGGGACGGCAGGGGGAGGGTTCTAGTGCTGGTCTAGAACTAGACCACTAGTGCTAGCGGCAGCTTCCTACCGCCTCCTGACCTGGGTCCTGGCACCTGAGAGCTCTCTCTTGCTGCTTGCCTGGCGGCAGGCCAGGGCTCCAGGAAGTAACCCCTGAAACCCACAGCTGTGCCTCACGAGTGGCTGTGGCAGAAGTGGTGTATCAGTGCCCAGCTCCCTCACCCTCGGTCCCGTCTACACTGCTCCCAGAGCGTCCCTGCCGTGTTAAGCCTGGCTTCCTGGGGGGTAGGGAGTGTGCTGATGCCCTGGTTAACCTCCTTCCCTTGCTTGTCCCTGGTGTCGTACAGGTGGCCTGTCACCTCCAAAATAAACCCCGTGGACTCACGTCCTTGTCTCTGGGTCGACTTCTGGGGTACCCAGACGAGATGGGGTTGGTACTGCTTCTCCAGCAGGCACTGTGGACTTGAAGCCAGGTGGGGTAGCCCACCACTAACAGTGGGGTGGGCCTATCCGCCATGCCTCGGTCTCTCCTCCTCGTGTGCAAAACAGGGACCATGACCCCTGCCTAGCCCAGCTCCTGCCACCCGCTCACATAGTTGATTTTATTATTATTATTCTTTTGGCTGCGTAGCATGTGGGATCTTAGTTCCTGACCAGGGATTGAACCTGCACCCCTGAAGTGGCAGCGTGGAGTCTTAACCACTGGACCACCAGGGAAGTCCAGTGACTAGTTTTTTAACTAAGGTGTCTTAGAGGGACCGGCTCAGATATCTCAGTAGCCCAGCCTGTCCCCAAGTAGTTTGGGAGGAAGGCTGAGTTGCCACAGCTTCTAGAAGCTTCTTTTACATGTTTCTATTTTAATTTTTGCTGGTGGACAGAAGTAGGGGGGAAAGGCGGGCTCAAGGCAAATTCAGCCCCCCAAGAAAGGAAGAGTAGTTTTCAAAACGCGGTGGGCCTGCCCCTCGGCTTCCTTGGCCCGCCCGGGGTATGTGTGTGGCTCGGGACAATTAGGGTTCTTGCTGGGTGCCCATAGCCCCCCGCCGCCGCTGCAGCCGCCGGCCGCCGAGCCTGTCTTGAAGGATATTCTGAGAACCGGCTCCTTTCTGGGAGCGTTTATAAGAGATTTCTCATGGCTCAGTTCCCCTATAGAAAAGTGGGGATTGTAAGTCTTGCATAGCTCAAGAAAGAAAGTGAACGGAGTGAGTCAGGGCCAGGCAAGAATAAGTTAACAGTATTCATGGCAGCGTCTTGGGAGGAATTACCCAAAAAAGAAAGAAGAAAAGCTGAACACAAAACCAACCGAAAAGCAAAAAAAAGAAAACTTGCAGCAGACTAAGAAAAGATGGACAGGACACATCCAAACTCCCAGACCCAAGCCGTCGAACAAGGGGGCAGACATTTTTGTGGGTCTCTGGATGCCCTCGGCCTCCTTAGCCCAGGCCTTTGTGGGCCCCGTCTGGGGGAATATTCAGCAAAGCTGTTTCTTTTGCATAAACCCAAGTAATGACTGAGCCTAAGGGGAGAGGAATTGTGTGGGGCTGACAGCAGAGTGATTTAACGAGGGGCCACCTGACCCCCTGCACCTTCCGGCGTCCCCTGCAGAATAAATTCCCGTCCTTGCTCGGCGCTGCCTGCATGTTAATCACCGCAGAAGGCTGAGGCCCAAGGGAGGCCCATTGTGGGGACAGAAGTCTTGAAAGGGGTGGCCGGGGTCCTCCTGGGGCTATGCAACAGCTCGAGCTGAGTTGGGGGCATCACTCAAGTTTCCTTTCTCTTGACCGCTGAAAACCCGACTTGCCAGCAAGGGTGTGGGTCTTACTTTTGAGCTTCATTTGCCCTTCTGGTTCTTCCCGAGCATTTGCTTGCTTCCCATATCTGTGTGCTTTCTTTTTTTATTTATTAAAAAAAATTTTTTTAATCGAAGTATAGCTGATTTACAATGTGTTAATTTCTGCTGTACAGCAAAGTGACTCAGTTATACACATATATATTATTTTATTATATATTATATAATATATTATATATATTATATATAATATACATTATATATAATATATGTATTATATACATATATATTATATTTATATTATATTATATTATATATTATATTATTTTCCATGATGGTTTATCCCAGGAGATTGGATATAGTTCCCTGCGGTCTACAGTAGGACCTTTTTGTTTATCCGTTCTAAATGCTTTCTTTTCTTTTCTTTTCTTTTTAATTTATTTTTTAAATATATTGATGTTTGGCTGTGTTGGGTCTTTGTTGCTGTGTGCAGGCTTTCTCTAGTTGCAGAGAGCGGGGGCTACTCTTTGTTGTGGAGCACGGGCTCTATGAGCGCAGGCTTCAGTAGTTGTGGCACGCTGGCTCAGCAGTTGTGGCTCGGGGGCTCTAGAGCGCAGGCTCAGTAGTTGTGGTGCATGGGCTTAGTTGCTCCGCGGCATGTGAGATCTTCCCGGACCAGGGCTCGAACCCGTGTCCCCTGCATTAGCAGGCAGATTCTTAACCACTGCCCCACCAGGGGAGTCCCTCTAAACGCTTTCTGATTGCAACTCATTTTCCTTATTTTTTAAATGCAATCTTGGTGGCAGATATCTGGCCTTTTAGGAAGGAGAGCTTCTTGGTGCCCACATGATGGCTGGGTTGGCCAGGGCTAGGTTTTAACTGTGCCCTGGAGGCCTCTACTAGCACTTAGAAGTGCCTGCTCTGTTCCCTCTCCTGCATTCTGTTCCCTTCCCTCTCTTTCTAGAGCACCAGTGCTGCTGGGTCAACCGTTACTGCTAGGGGGTAGGGGCTAGGGGCACCGATCTCCATGGTGCTAACCTATGGATCGGGTAGGGATTGGCGGGGGAGGAATTTCAGCATCATCAAGAGACCGAAAATGAGAGAAGATGGCTAGGGGGCATCAGCTGGTTTCAAGCCCACACAGAGAAATCCACATTCCCTCATTTTGCCTCTTTTCTCCAGAATAAGCCCAGTCCTGCTTTCTCGGCCTCCGTGGGCCCCTCCCTAAGGGCGCGGCTGACAGGGAGGGACTTCCCGGCAGGGGCTCCGGCCTCGAGTCTGTGGACCTCTCACAACCTCCACCCCAGGCTGCCCTGGGTCTCTGTCTGCTGCAATGCCCACGGTTCTCTCCTCTTGGGAAACTGGGAGGAAAAGGACAACAGTAACGATGAAAAAAACCCTGAAAACGCAAACTTGGCTATAAATATGGAGCAGAAAAGTTTTGCTTGGACTCGGCACTGAATGGTCCAGTGTTGGGAGGGGGAGAGGGGAAGTTAAGCATTTTCTTTTCAGAACTGGGATGAAAATCTAATCAAGAAGAAATATGCGTTTCTGACTAAGTGTCCGCGAGACAGGATGGGCCTCAAGGAAGTGGAGGTCTGGGAGGCCAGACACACACCCCTTGCTTTCCTCTTTGTAAAATAAATGATTGGATCCCTCTGTGACTGCTGAGGTTTTCCAACAGTGACTTGTCGATATATGCAAAAGGCTCTGAGGTCAGTACTCCTTGTCTCTCTCCTGGTGGGACAGATGGGGCTCTGCCCTCCTGTGATCCGGATGAGGAAACCGAGGCCAGGAGAGAGCACATGAGCGATGGCAGGAGGCTGAACCGTGGGCAGGTTCTAGGGATGTGGTTCAACCTAAGAACCTAGCTAAGAGTTACAATGTCTGCTTTTTTCCCCGTCTCCACCTCTCCCTCCCTGTGAGAGTCTGGACAGGTGGGTTCCTGTACCTCTCAGCATCAGCTGTGGCTCAGATTTCTCCCTCCCTTCCTCCCATCCCCCTCCCAGCCCTCCCTCTCCGTCCCCCACTGAGGACCGCCCCCCCCCCCCCCGGAGGCAGCCGCCACCCCACCGCAGACCTAGTCCCAGACCTCATGGAGCTGAGGCGGCTCAGTGGGAAAGTCTCTGGGGAGTCACGGGGCTGTTTGGGGTCCAGAGGGGCCCTGTCTTCCCCACCCGAGCTGGTGTGGGGCGGGCAGGGGAGTCCTGAGAGCGGGAGTGTCAGCCAGGCTGACCAAGTTGGGGCAGGGCGTGTATTTACAGAGGCAAGGGAGGTGGCCTTCCTTTTTGAAGAATGAGACTTTCAGGGCGGGCTTTAAGGTGCCATGGTGACAGCGTCAGTTTCCAGGGCAAAATTGCACTCCAAACCGATGGCATTTTGTCCCCTTCCATCCTAGGTGGCCTGTGATCAGGAGGGAGGGAGCCTGCACCTGGGGGCTGTCCTGTGAGCAGAGGCCCCAGAAACAGGAGACCAGGACTCTCCTCTGTTACGATACCCCCAAACACCCCAAACGAGGGTGCTTCTCCCACAAGCACCTCTCCCACTGGTGCATCCAGAGTTGCTGATCTCGTCAGCCGCAGCCTCAGGGGAGGAAGCTCCCTGAGTTTATTTCCTGGGAGCGGAAATAGGGCTCCATCCTTTCGCTCCTCAATCTTTCTCCCGGCCCGGAATATTTTGGAAAAAACAAACAACAACAACAAAGGAAATGGGCTGTCAGCCTTTGCCATTAACATGTGTGATCTCTGGAAGGCAGGTGACGGCTGGAAACTTTAGTTTCCCTGTCGATACAGTGAGTGGGTTTGACTGATAATCTCTTAGGTTGAACTGATAATATCTTTGATCCTATACATGTATACTTTGATTTTGTCTTTAGGGTCCTCAAATTTTACGAGGCTTTTCTCACTCAGTTTCATGAAGTCGTCTGGTAATTCCGCCCAGTGGAGTGGCATTTTGTCTTCGGCGGCAACGTCGTATCCAGTTAGACTGGTCCTTGTGCTGCGCCTTGGGATTTCTACCTTTCCAGCCCCCGCTGTTCAGAAAAGTAAATGCAGTATTATTTTCCCAACGAGGATCCCTTTACCTGTCGCGTTTTCTTACTGTTAATGCACGATGCACTTCCCGTACACACCCCCTGCTTCCAAATGAGAGTAAAATGGAACGGCATGATGCACTGCTAGAGTAGATTTAAAAAAAAAAAAGATTATGATAAAGAAAATCATTCCATTCCTGCGAGTTTGGGATTATATTTTCCCTAGACATTTGCCGTGTTTACAGAGGAAAAGAAATGTCTCTGTAAACGTAGACTGTATTTACAGTGAAAAATAAATATCGACATAAATGTCAAGCTTTTAAAACTGGAGCACTGGCGGAAGTCCATGCTCGTGGATGGACCCGAGGGCTTCCCTGACGCGGGCGATGCGTTCTCAGATTTGCTCTTAACTCTGGGGGGTTTGTCTTCCTTTCCCCAGCGCCAAGCCCGGCTTTAGGGAGGGGAAGATGAACAGTGATGGAGCTTGATATTTCACACAGAGAGCCTCATTTTCTCACCACCCTGGTACTACTACTAGTCTTTAGATGAGGCAGCGGAGGCTCAGAGAGGGAAAGCAACTTGCCCCGAATCACACAGCCAGCAGTCGGTGTAGCCGGCTGTCTCCCCAGCCCAGATGGAAGGGCGAGCGGCCGGACCAGCGCATGCTCGTGCACTTCTAACCCAGATCCAGGGCAACAGCCAGCTTGCGGCACCTCCAGAGATGGGGCCGAATGGAAGGGTGTGTCTGGTGAGCAGGGCCTCTCTCCGCTCCCTCAGCCTGGGATACCCAGCTGTGTACACGTTTGTATCTTTTCACTGAACTCCGGGGCCTTAACTGGAACCTCTTCCAGCCGGCAGGCCACCTACACACCCCCCGCGACAGCTCTTGCCTGCGGCTCACTGTGAGTGAAATTGCAGCTGGGCCTCATTTGTGCCTTTGAGTTTTACAAGCAGTCATCTTGGTGGGAGATGGGTTTTGCAGATCCCTGTAATATAGAAGCAAACCCCCTGGAATAGGAGGGAAAACACATTTCTCACTTTAGGGGTTTGCTTCTGTTTTTGGAAATGTGTCCTCTCTCTTTCTGACAGACAGACACACACACACACACATGCACATGCATATGCACACGTGCACACGCACACGCACACACACTATTCCTCAGGCTGCAGCTGTGGAAGGCAGGCACCAGAGGATGGATTGGTTCTGCCCCCCCTTCCCCGCCCTGAGCATGTTCCTGGCTGGACCAGCGTGGGACCATCACCCTCCTGGGTCCTGGAAGGCCTCTTTGGCTGTGTGACTGCAACTGGCAGTAAACTGAGAGCGATTGTGTGGCCATAGCAGACACAGGGGAGGCTGGGCGCTTGCAGCCCGGGGACCCGCTTTCCGCCCAGGCCCGGCTTGGACCTGGACATAACAGGGCCTCGGTTTCCCATGTGCTCGACAGGAATGCCAGGGCCCATGTTGCCTCTCTCTTGTGGCGGCTGTGAGGGTTAAGTGAGGTCCTGGATGAAAATATGCCTTAGAAATGAGTCTGCCTGGGGAGCATAAACGCAGGCTGTTTTCCTTACTGGTGTCCAGCCCAGGTGTGGGCCCGCAGTGAAAAGTCAGCGCTTCTGGGAGGGCCAGGGACCCTTTGTGGGGTTGGTGCCCCGACTCTGTGTCTGCCTTGTTGAACGCCAGCTGCTGAGCTGCAGCTCCTGATTTCCTGCGTCTGGGCTGATGCCCGAGCGTGTGGGGCCACCCTGAGAACTGTGGGCCAAGCCTGCTTCGCTTTGGGTCCCAAAGGGCTGGGCAGAAGCTTCTGGGGAGCTGGATGAAGGCGGCCTCTTTGCTGCCCCCGCTGCCACTCGAATCCCTTCCCCCGTGTCCTGCTGCTGCTGCTGCTGACTTTTCCTTTCCTGTCTTTTCTCGCTCCTTCTTTAACTGACTATAACCCTTCACCGGTGCTCTCAGACTTCGGTGTGCAGACGCATCACCCCCAGGATCTTGCTGAATTTAGCTTCTGAATCCGTAGGTCAGCATGGAGCGCAGGAGGCTTCATTGTCAACACACACCAGCTGACACCAGGGCTGCCAGTGCAGTGCGTTGGACCACACCTTGAGTAGCAGGGCCCAAGACAGGCGATTTCCAAGTATTAACGTCACCTCTAATTGGCAAACCCAATTGTCATGGTCTCCGTGAACTCAAAGCAACTCACCCACCAGCTTGGTGACCCTGCACACAGGACCTGAGCGAGCGCAGCCTTGGTCTCCTGTCTGTGCAGTCGGGAGGATCAACCCAGTCCCAGGAGCGTTGTGCGGATGAAACAAGATGAGAGGACACTGCCTACGGCCTTGGAGGCTTTGGATGAAAATTAATTGCTGTCCGTCTTTTGACTCAGCCCCAGGTAGAATAGCCACGAGATATGGGTGGCTATAGTTGTATCAAAAAAGTGGAAGGTGTGTTGGCTGGTTTGCCCAGGATGGTGGAGGAGGCCCCGGGGGAGATCCCCGCACCTGCTGACCCCCAAGTTCAAGTTCAGCATCGTGCCTTGAGAGTGATGAGTAAAGACCCCTCAGAGCATCTGTCTTATCACTCAAATCCCTTTGGACTTTTCTAGAATTTGAAATCACTTTTACTTTTCTTTTTTAGGTCAAAAAAACCCCAGAGGCTTTTTGCCTGACAAATACCCATCTTAGCTTTGGGGGTTTGCACCAGTGAGTTCCTCTTCACACATCCACACACTTACCCTCACCCCCACTCAAATCTGTAAACAGTTTTTAAATGTGTATTTTCTTTCAAAATAAAGCCACTAAAGCTTTACCAAGATGAGCCGCTGACATGAAATCCACATTTGGCAAACCTCTGTCATCTCTGTTTTACTGAGTGTAGACTATTATAAATTAAGTGAAGGCACTATGGGGTTTTTCCCCCCCAAAATGGTTATGGAAGTTGAGCTGCTCCCAAGTAAAAGATAAATTATGGCTGGATGTAAAGAGGCATCATTTAAAAAGTGTCAGGATACAATTGGGTTCTTAAAAACCATGCGGAGCTGCTAAATTCACAGGAAAATTGAGTGGTGAGGGATTGCCCGGGGTGACAGCATCCTTGGCATTGATTTATCCCATCTGTTTGGCCAACCATTACTTCAGGGCTCGGGTGGAGACGCAGCATCCTCCAGGAGGGTCTTCACGGCCCCAACCCCCAGCTAGAGCCTCTGCTGAGCACCGGAGAGCAAGGGTCTGCCCAGACCCCCGGGAGGAGGGTAATGTGTGCGGAACCTTACTTCACCGATATTTTGTATTGGAGTCTAGTTGATTGACAAGGTTGTGTTAATTTCTGCTGTACAACAGAGTGACTCAGTTATACATATATGTACATTCTTTTTCATATCCTTTTCCATTATAGCTTATCACAGGATACTGACTATAGTTCCTTGCGCTCTATAGTAGGACCTTTTCGTTTAGCCATCCTATATATAATAGTTTGCCTCTGCTCATCCCAAACCCCCAATCCTTCCCTCCCCCACCCCCTCCCCCTTGGCAACCAAGTCTGTTCTCTGTGTCTGTGAATCTGTTTCCGTTTTATAGATTCATTTGTGTCATATTTTAGATTCCACATATAAGTGATATCATGTGGTATTCATCTTTCTTTTTCTGACTTACTCTGCATAATGATCTCTAGGTCCATTAATGTTGCTGCAAATGGCGTTATTTCATTCTTTTTTATGGCTGAGTAATATTCCATTGTATATGTGTACCACATCTTCTTTATCCATTCATCTGTTGGTGGACATTTAGGTTGTGTCCATGTCTTGGCTGCTGTGAATAGTGCTGCTATGAACATGGGGGTGGTGTGTGCACTTATCTTTCTGAATTATACTTTTGTCTGGGTTTATGCCTAGGAGTGGGATTGCTGGATCATGTGGTAACTCTACTTTTAGTTTTTTGAGGAACCTCCATACTGTTCTCCACAGTTGGCTGCACCAGTTTACATTCCCACCAACAGCGAAGGAGGGGAACCCCACTTCAGAAAGGGGACGTCAACCACGAGCATGCCGCTTATTATTTATGATCAAATCCTTGTGGTATCATCTTGAAGGTTGATTTGAGGCTGAATTGAACCACTTCTGCCTCAGTAAACTTTTAGGCTGCCCACAATCATTTGGTATTGTAAGTTCTACCGTGATCAAAATCTCTGTGCCCGCACTTTTCACCACTTAGGTTTTTACCCTGGAGTAGAGGAAAGAGGTGGGGTTGCCTAGTCGAAGGGTATGATTCTTGAGATGTATTTCCAAATTATTTCTAGCAGTCATTTCCAACATAGTGCCTCGAAATGCCCTCTCTAGCATTGCGTATTCTCATTAAGAAAAAAATCTTGCTAATTATTTTAGGTCGGAAATAGTATTATTTAATTTTCAGGACACCAAGACGTTTTTGTCTTTATTTTTCAAAAACAAAAGAAGAAAGTCCTTGCTTAAGAAAGCCTTGAAGGTTGTAGAGACCCAGCTTGGTGGAGTCTTGCTGGAGCCCGCTCACGCCAGCTCAAGGGAGCCAGTTCTGTGCGTTTCCCAACTCCCGGTTCTGTGATCACTCCTTGGTAGCTTGAATTCAGCCACGGTGAGAGCCTTTACACTGCAGAAATTAGCACATGTTGCAAACCAGGCCTCCCCTCACTCCAAGAACTGGTTGCTAACACTATCAGCACTGCAGCCATTTAACATGTGGTTAGAGAGGGCTTGCTGAGAAAACACACGATAGCAAGAAAAGCCTGCTGTCTAGTTAGAGAAGGAGGAGTCTGGTTCATAGCAGCGGACACTCTGCAGTCAAGGCTGGATCTTTGCAGCCCGCCTAGTCCCCACGTGGGAGAGAACGCGTTCCCTTCAGGCTTGAGTATTCAAGGAAGGAAGATTTAGAGCTTAAGCCAGATCTCCGAGAGCCCGCAAAACACGGACGAAGGAGGAGTGACGAGTGAGAGGCGCGGCCTGCTGGAGGGGCTGTCAGGAGGCCCTCATTCCTTGTCATGGGTGAAGGCTCACGTTAAAATCCCAGCTGGTGCCGTGAACCTGGGCTATGACATCAGCCAGGGCCCCTCGAGGGTCCGTGCTGCCCACCCCTCAACGTCCCTCTCGGGGCTGGACCTTGGTGACGGGATGCTGTGTGTTTCTCGGTCGTGGCATCTGGTTCCTATTGCGTCAGAGGTTGGGGTTCACCGTCTGTAGTCTGCAGCCCTCATGATTTCAAAGGCAAGGCTTAATTGGTCCCCAGTGCTGGGCTTTTTTCCGTCTCCCGAGGAGAAATGAGTTCTGTTGTCATGATGGATGGAAGAGGACAGGTGCAGCTTGCGAGTATATTTGGAAGTTGCAGAAGGGGTTCATTCTGAGACTCTGTGTGTAAGACACGGTTCAAGCTGGGGCCCGGGAAAGGAAGTGAGACCCAAGAAATGGACGGCAAAGGAGGGATTTCTTGAGGCCAGCCCTCTGTGGCAGAACTGGGGCCAGACAGCCAGGGGGAAGTGTTCAGGTTTGGGCTTGGTTTGGTTTAAACAGGCAATTCGGGGTCACTTTAAGCTGGCCCCTGGCCTCTTGGTGCTGGGTGCTGTGTGCCGGCAGCTCTCCCCGTCAGAGGCCTCAGTGATGGAGCTGGGATCCGGCTCTTGGGTCTGGCCGTTCCCAGAATCCTCTGCCCTCGAGCCGTTGACTTTGGCCCGGGAAGACAGGTTGGCTGAGGATGGGTCCCCCAGCCCTGGCTGGGCTTTAGGTTCCTTTCCTTTCTTCATGTCTGCACGCTGTCTTCACGGGCAGGGGACGCAGAGTCTGTCCACCCTGGAGAAACCCAGAAGCCTGCTCCGTAGAGGCCCCAGAGCTGGCAGTAACGCAGGGGGAGGGGAGACATCCACGGCCCCGTGATGCTCCTGCTTTCTGCCCAGTTCTTGCCTATCTGCCCCAAATTTGCTCTTCCCAAAGGGTCCAGAGGGGTTATGACAGAAGAACCCACGGGAGAGGGCAGGAAGGAGACGGGTGTGACCGAGAGGGTGTTGGTGGGCCAGGGAAGCGGGGGCTCACTGAGTGGGGGCGTCTGTAGGGGTGGTGGGAAGGGAGGGTGGGGAGCATTGGAGGGCAAGGTGCACGGCAGCCTCGACTGTGACACAGGGGCGGGAGGGGGCCGTCCTCCGCCCACCTCAGTGTCGGGGGTGCGTTCACCCATGAGGAGAGCCATGGGCAACGGGCACAGCTCTGTGAGTGGTGCCAGGAGTGACCATGAGGATGGATGGCGGCCCTGCCTGCCTTGAGATCCGATGCTTCTGGAAAGTGAGTCTTTCAGGAACACCAAGCTCCGTCCCTACCCGGAGGACACCGAGACGGTTGAACGCGCTTCCTGTAGGTGGAAGCCATTCGTCCGTTCGTTCCTCCTCACCCCCTGAACACTGACCTTGCCTTCCACCCAGATGCTTGTTTCAAACGCGACCCCTTCAGACTGGAAGGGCAAGGGGCCTGGGCTCTGAGGGCAGGTCCCTTCCTGGCTCTGCTTGTGACCTCGTGACCTCTGGGCTTTGGTTCTCGAACCATCCAGTACAGAACCACACGCCCGCCCAGCACCTCCTGGGTGCAGGACGAGGTGTCGTGTGAAGGTGCACAGCTGTTCTCAAGGCCCACGGCCCCTTGGAATCCCCCGGGGAGCTTTCAAAAATGCTGATGTCTGGGAGCCCACCCCAGAGGCTCTGTTGGCCAGAGCTGGGCTGGGTATTGGCATTTATAATTCCCTGGTGTTTCGAATATGCTTGTAGACCCTGCGATCCCCTGAGGCTGAGGAACAGGGGGCAGAGGGGTGATGGCCTCCCTGCTGTCTGCCCCTCTGTCTGGGCCCTGGCCCCGCGGGGAGGGTGGGGTCTGCGGCCGGCCAGGAGGGGGCCCGGGAAGGATGGAAAGTGCCCGCACTGCAGGCTCTCCCTCAGCCATTAAAGTTTATCGTTGTCGCAGACAGTGATTGAAAAAGGCTTTTTGCAGGACTGCAGTGTGAGCAATGAAACTTGCCAGCTGATACAGACACAGGGCACTTATCTCATAAAAATATCCTCCGTGTCAAAAGGTTTCAGTAAATGTGGCTGGAAGTATTAGCTGTTGTTTCTGCCAGCCTCAGGCTCTCCCAGGGCCCCCACGAGGGGCTATAAAAGGGGGCTCAGTTCCTGCAAAGGAGGAGGGAGGGAGAGAAGGAGAAGGGGAGGGGAAGCTCAGCCCTGCCTGCTGCTGGCAGGGAAAGCGCCGGCTTCTCGGTAGCCCTGCGGTTTAATCGGGTAGGTGCTCTCTGCTCTCCCTTGTGTATCCTCCAGTTGCCAACTTCGAGGGTGACAGGGCCGCTCCCCCAGGGGCAAGTGTGCTGACAGCCAGCTAGGCCGTGAAGTTCCATTTGTGTGAGCTCGCTGACCTCCCCCAGTGACCCTACACCAGAAGGAAGTTACATAGGCTGAGCCTCCGAGAGGTTAAGCACTTTGCCCAAAGTCACATAGCTAGAAAGTTGCAGAGCTGGGATTAGGAGACCAAAACCCTCCTCTTTTCTGGACACCTAGAGCCAGGGATGAGTTCTTACTCTGTTTGGAAGCTGGGTCACTGCCAGAGGCCCAGGCTGGTCTGGCCAGGCCTCTGCCCACCACCCCGGGGCTGCTCCAGGGTCTGGGCTTGTGGTGCAAATCAGGCTGAGGAAAGATTACCTGTCTGCCTCTGGGGGTCTCTTCGGTGGGAACACAGGTTTTCAAGGCGGACTCAGGAGAGACCCATCATGATGCTGAACACACTCTGTGGTGTAGGGGCTTGACTCAGGTGTGGCTGTCTCCTGGGGTCACCGGGGACTGCTGAGGAGTGGGCTGCATCCACCCCCATCCCAGTCCGAGCTTCTATCCAGGTGTCAGTGCACCAGCACATTCTGCCCCCCGTCTGCCCCTCGCTGGGCTCCAGTTACCTCCTGAGCCCACTGCTGGCTTGGATGGAGGTGTGCGGTCCAGAGAAGGGCCGGGACTTCTCTCTGAGAAGGCAGCTGCGCTAACCGTGGGCAGGGCCCCTCACCGCCCAGCCTCCCAAATCGGCATCCACTGGGAGCCAGGTCAGGCCCTGGGCTCGGGCAGCACAGAGGCAGCGGGAGAGCCTGGGCGCGTGGGTCCAGTAGGAGGTCAGGGGCTTGGGCATGACGGGGGCTCCTGAGCCCTGACCTAGGGGAGGCGAGGGTCCTGTCTGCATATGGGTTTCCCTTCTCCTGGCCCGCACCCACGCGTGGGTGATGAGGCCCGCTGGACCCTGGGGTCAGCCCTGCTCCCGGACAGGATGCCAGGCAGGCTGGGTCCAGAGCAGAGCACCCAGGACCCAGGCCAGCAGCTCACAGGCTTGGCTTCAGCGTCAGAAAGCCCGAGGGGCCAGGTGAGCAAGAGACAGCTCGGACAGCCTAGCTTCCGGGCTCCGGCTCTGTGCCACCCGACCCCCCCACCCCCGCCGCCTGTCTTTACACACTTGCCTTGTACGACTTTCTCACTGAGGGTTCCAGCCACCACCCAGATCACAGCCTCTTCCAAGAGCTGTCCCTCAGCTCAGGCCTCATTTCTACAACTAGTCCCTGGATGTGCCCTCCCTGCCGTCCCCACGGTCCATGGGCATCTCAAACTCAGCTGGTCGGAAACCACCCATTTTCTGGCTCTCAAAGCAACCTTTCTCTCCCACGTCTCCTCGCATAGTTGGGGACACCACCACCCATCTCAGCCCCAGGATGCTCGACTGGACCTGTCTCACTCTTCACTCACCCTCGCACCCTGCAGCCTGCACTGGCTGTGACCTGTCCCCTCTCTGCCCCCCGCTGCCATCCCTCCAAGGTTAGGTCTGCTGCTCAGTCCGTCTCCTGGCCTCCGGCATCATCCTATACACAGCCCATCCTCCGCGCCCTTGGATGTCAAATGCAGATCTGACCCCGTGGCTCCCATGCAGAAAACCTCCTGCTGTCTCGCCATCACCAGCAGGCTAATGTTAGTGTCCTTTTAAAAAAATTTTATTTTATTGGAGTATAGTTGATTTACAATGTTGTCTTAGTTTCAAGCGTACAGCACAGTGAATCACATATATATATATATATATTCTTTTTTAAAAATTCTTTTCTATTATGGTTTATCACAGGATATTGAATATAGTTCCCTGTGCTCTACAGTAGGACCTTGTTGTTTATCCATCCTCTGTATAAGAGTTTGCATCTGCTCACCCCAAACTCTCAGTCCATTCTCCCCACCCCCTCTCCCCCTTGGCAACCACAAGTCTGTTCTTCTATGTCTGTGAGTGAGTTTCTGTTTTGTAGGTAAGTGTCAGAGTTTAGATTCCACATATGTGATATCATATGGTATTTCTCTCTTTCTGACTTACTTCACTTCCTATGATAATTTCTAGGTCCATCTATGTTGCTACAAATGGCCAAACTTCATTTTTTATGGCTGAGTAATATTCCATTGTATATATGTACCACATCTTCTTTATCCATTCATCTGTTGATGGACATTTAGGTTGTTTCCATGTCTTGGCTGTTGTGAATAGTGCTGCTATGAACATAGGGGTGCATGTATCTTTTTGAATTACAGTTTTCTCCAGATGTATGCCCAGGAGTGGGATTGCAGGATCATATGGCAGCTCTATTTTGAGTTTTTTGAGGAGCCTCCATACTGTTCTCCACAGTGACTGCACCAATTTGTAATGCCCAGTGTCCTTAACATCCTGTAAGGCATGCCATGCCCAGCCCCCCCCCCCCACTCCCCTGCTGTTGATGCTGTGACAACACCAAGCACTCCTGCTGTTTCTCATCTCTGTGCCTTCCTGGTCCCTTCCTCGCTCACCTGTCACCTGTTGCCTTGAATGTCTCCCACTGGCTGGCAGATCCTTGAGATCAGGGCTGCTGCGTTTTCCTTCCCGCATCTCCAGGACAGAGCCTGGGCTCAGGAGCTGAAGACGTGTCATATGGTGGAGAAGACAGAACGGGGAGCTGGACTCCCTCAAGGACTCTGAGTGGACGTGGCCTCCCTTGGGAAGACCACGGGGAGTGCCTTTTCTGTGGCCAGGGACTTGAGCTTCTCCATTTGTCCAGCCACACTGTCGTAAGGAAGCAGTCACGACAGATGGGCAGAGTGCAAGGGTGGCTAAGCCTTAGGCTCTAGAATCGCAGACAGGGGTTGAAATTCTTTCTTGTCTGTGACTCGCTGTGTGATCTTAGACAAGTTATGTACTCTTCAAGCCTCAGTTTTCTCATCTGTAGAATGGGGGCAGTCATAGTGCCCCCTCCCCCACATAGGGTTGATGTAAGGGAAAATAAACATGAGTGTCAAGTGCACAGAATTATGCCTGGAGTGGCACTCAAAACTGTTTTTGTAATTGTACGTCATTCAACTGATACTCATTTGAGTTTTTACCACTGGACTTCTGGACGTGGAAAAACAATATTACTACAGTGAACAGTACAGACATGGGGTGCGCGGTGGCCAGAAGGCCGGTGTGGATGGCACGTCGTGGCCTCGTTTCCGTGTGGGACCCCACATGATCGCCTGCCCCCCGGCACTGTGGGGTGAGCAGGGACCATCCATAGTGGGCTGTCACCCCATGTTGATGAGGGAGGCCCTCAAGTCCTGGTCTGGTGGTCTGTCCGCTCAGCTTCGGCCTGAGTGGTTGGCCAAGGGAGCAGGGGTGCCCAGCTCCCTGGCATCTGCTCTGGAGCTGTGGTTTGGGGCAAACCAACGTTATCCCTTCTTATCTCGAGCTCCTGGCTCAGGCTGCTGTTGGTCTGGCCTGGAGGTAGATTTGGGGTGGGGGGTTTTGGTCTGAGAATCTTATTTTGCCCGGAAAGGAAGGGGAATCAGCCGCCAGGAAGCTCACTGCAGTGCTCAGCTTATGGCTGGTGGCGCAGACTGCCTGCAGGGGGCGGGGGTTCAGCTTAGTGCCAGAGTGCCCTCCTCCTCTGACCTGAAAGGACATCTCCAACCGGTGGGGGACAGTCGGCTTGTGCTAACAATCTGACCCCCGGCAGAGTGGCTGCGAGGGTTCCCCGGCCCCAGTCCCCTGTGTCTCCACGAACCCCAGGATGTCATTCCTTATTGGAAATAAACGCATCCTCTGCCTTTTGGCCAACTAGGTGATGAGGGTCCCACAGGTAGGTCACCTGGAGGTGCCTCCCAGACTCAGGAAGCCCCCCTGGTGCTCCCAACCCAGCCGGGCCCCCTGGCCTCTGCCCGAACGTGCCCTGTTGTCCCCCCACCCCACTTTAAGCTCCGCTTGCCCTCCTAGCTGCCCGGCCGGCCCCGCCCTGTCCGTTGTATCCCTACTGCATGTGGCTCTTCCAGAGCGCCCTCTGGAGAGAGTGTGAAATACTCAAGGGCCCTGGAGAAGGGCTGTGGATTTCACGGCTCCAAGCCTGTGAAGCTGATGCTCAGAAGAGTGAAAACACACACATCCATTCACAGCAGGAGGACGGCTGCTGGGCTGTGCACCTCATTTACACCCACTTTGCACACGGGGATCCTGGCTCCTCCCAGGCCACCTGCTGGTCCTCGTGCTGGTGGGCAGCACCAGTCGATGGAAGAGCGCCCAGCTGTAGCCATAGCGACAGCTTCTCCACAGCGCACAAGTACCGGCCTGGCCTTGGGGGGGGGGCGTCCACCTATTTACCTCTGGGTGCCTCCAGGGCCACTGATGACACCTGCAGTCTCCCCGGGCTGTGGATTCTTCTTTCCAGCCATCCTGTCCCATCCTCGATCCTGCAGGGCATCTGGTCCACCCCTGCCGTGGGACCTTTGCCTATCCGAGCCATTTGTAATGCTAACAGGCAGTTGGAGTCTCCCAGCGGCCCCCCAGGCCTGCGGCAGGGTTGATGGCAGGGCCCTCAGCCACCCTGTCCCTTGGCAGGTGTGCAGGGGTGCCCCTCCTAATCACAGGCTGCGTTTTAATTTATTTTAATTTATGCAGATGGGGGAGGGATGCTGGCAGGAGTCACAGACATCCATCACCCCATCTCCCAGCACAGTCAGTTGTCAGCGGGGCCTTAAAGATAATACACTTTCTGTTTAGGGCAGTTACTTCATCTTGACAAACTCCTGTGTTAAGCAGGGCTCTTAGAGGGGCCATGATTAATCAGCACAAAACCAGGTGGGTGCCTTTTCTGAACCGTAGTCGCCCCTGGGGACCCGGGCTGGGCCCTTTGCCACCCTCGCCGCCCTGTTTACACTCGCAGCATGCTGAGAGCGCGCACCCTGCGAAGGCTGTGAGGCACCGAGCCGCGGCAAGGGAGGGGCCCATTTGTAACGCCGGTCAGCACACTTCCAAGCCTGGCAGAATGATCCATGGGGGTGATTAGCAGGCCCCAGGAACACAGCTGGGGAAAACAGATAACCCCCTCTCGTGGGTCCCTCCCGGACTCGCCCCCAAGACTTTGCTGGATCCTTGGGTAGCACTTAGAAGCAGCCGCGGGAAATACTTCCATTTTGGGTCGGGGGGGTTCAGTCCACTTTTGGAAAGGCCACCGACAAAGTGCAAAGACCACGTTCAGCCCCGCGACTCTGCCCTCCCGGGTCACCTGTGCCCCGCTCCTCCATCACACACTGTGGCTCTGGTCACACTGAAGCCCCCGCCCCAGGCCGCCTGGGCCTCCTCCTTGGCTCACGTCGTATCTTCATGGTCCCAGAAGAGCTCTCACTGCCCTGTCACGGCCTTAAGGACGTGGCTGGAGTTTCCCTGGGTGGCTGTGACACTGATTAGCTGTGTGACTGACCCCGGCCAGGCTCCTGAACCTCTCTGTGCCTCAGTTCCCTCACCTGTAAAACGGAGATGATGATGATGCAATCCTTATCAAACACTATGCAGATTAAATCACACTCAGGAAGCCTCCAGCATGTAGGAAGCCTGGTGCATTTGCTGTTAGAACAACTTTCGATTTCAGTCTCTGAGGAGGGCCCCAGCTGATGAGCTGACCTTTTGTCCGGCTTTTCCTATGACTACTGTTCTAATACTACCACGTCCGCTACGATGGCTCTGTCTAATGTTGCCCTGCCTGGTGCTGCCGTCCTGTCCTCCTGTGTCTAACACTGCTTCGTCTGCTACCCATCTGTGCCGCACGACTTTCTCTCCTGTTAATTTATGCAGAACATGGGCAGCTATGGGCCCCCTTCTTATCCTCAAGTCTCTTTTCCAGGAGTGAGAAGATTCCCTCATTCGTTCCCCCCTCATTTATTCACGCCCTCCCGCCGTGCCAGGCACCCGACTTTGGCTTGGGGGAAATGGTCCAGAGGGCATATATTCTGCCTGATTTGGGGAGGGGGCAGGAGAACAGGAAACATCACAGGCACATGTGATCTTGATCCGACCAGGGTTCTTAGACTCGGTAATCAATAGAAATTGTCTAGAGGCCAGACAGGAGATCCAGGCAAGGCTTTACTGGGGCCCCTGCTGCAGCAGGGGGGGGAGCCAGAACAAGTAGCAAGCTCCCTTTGCTCTTCCCCAAGGTGGGGCGGGCTGGTTCCTTATATGGGGTGAGGGTAGGGGTGTGTCCAGGGGTCCGGCTGGAGGGGTGGCTTAGGTGGTCTGCCCACCCCCTTGGGGGGGTTGAGTGCAGGGGGCATGCGCGCAGGACCCCGTTTTTGCTCCGGACACCTTGTTTTTGCTCCCAGCTCTTCAGAAGTGTTAGTTGCGTTTTTGGTCTTTTTGTATCTTGTTGTCCCTAATTTGCCCTGACTACACATGCGCATAGTTACTTTTAGTCCCTTATAGTTTCTTTGTATCTGTTGCTCCAGGAGACCTTTGTCCAGGTGCAGGCATTGCAGCAAAGGGTCCCAGGTCCCAGGTCCCAGCCTGTCTCAGACTGGATTTGTTTGGGGCAGCATGCGTTGGCCTGATAAGCAGGAGATGGGCTTGGTGGGAGGAGAAGAGTGAGCGTGGGTGGTGGGCTGGGAGCTCTCTGAGGTCTGCAGAGGTCCGGCTGATCCTGGGGGTGGGGTCAGAGGAGTGCCAGGCTGGGCCCTGGACTCCATTCTGCCTGTGACAGCAGGAGCTGGGGGCCACCTCCCAAGCAATGGGATCCCTCCTCTGGGTCCCCTTGGCTGGGTGAAGCTGGACCCACAGAGCAGGGCCGTTGCCCACAGCACCTTGAATGGGACGAAGAGGCCAGACTGCTCTGGGATTTGTAGCAAGGGCAGCTCTGGCTTCTCCATCCGCCAAACACGTTGTGTGTGGGAGTTTGCCCCTAGATGTTAAACCCTGTTTGTTTTAAAGGAAGTACACTCCGTCTGCTTTTAATTCACACACTTAGTTCATCAGAATTTGCAAGAGGTTTTTTTGGTGTCCGGGAAGCCTTTGGAGTTTTTCCCTGCCTGTCCTCTAGGAAGAGTTTCCTTCTAGGAAACAAGATTCTGGGCCCTGCTCAGGGCCAGTGGGTCGGGTCATGAGGCCGTGTTTTCTGTGTTTGTTTCTCCACCAGCAAAATCAGAGGAATGGGCTTTTCCTGGGGTTCCACGGATGGGGTACAGTCCTGCAGGGTGGACGTCCAGTGTCCCCTGGACGCAGTAGTGGAAGGTCGTGGGCCAGCGTGTAGGGAGGGACGGCGGGAATGGCATATGCTGGGACCATCATTCAGACAGTTGGGTCCAGAATCACGCAGAGCCGGTGCTCCCCAGGGAGCCAGGCTTCTGGAGGTGTTACGGGGCTCAGCCAGTGTTTGTTCACAGCCCTGCCTGCACCGCTGCCTGCGTGTGCTTTGCTTTCTGGGGACCCTCGTAATTGTCATAGGCTCTCAGGAGTCCAGTTGCCCACTGCCTTGTTTGAGAATGCCTGCCCAAGCCAACGGGAAAGGCATTGTGCAGCAATCCAGGGCAGAATTCAGGGAGGCGCTGCAGGCTTGCTCTGCTCGGCCCTGCGGGTCAAGGGTGTGGAAGGAGCTTGGGATGAACATAGACACATGACTGTATATAAAATAGACAACCAACAAGGACCTACTGTATAGCACAGGGAACTCTACTCAATATCTTGTAATAACCTATAGTGGAAGAAAATGTAAAAAAAGAATATGTGTGTGTGTGTGTGTGTGTGTGTGATTGAATCACTTTGCTGTACACCTGAAACTAATGCAACATTGTAACTCAACTATATTTCAGTAAAAAATTTAAAAAGTAGATAATGTGGATATATTGTATACCATAGGGAAATTATAGCCATTATCTTGTAATAACATTTAAAGGAGTATCATCTGGAAAAACACTGAATCCCTATGCTGTACACCTGAAGCTAATAAAATATTGTAAATCTTCTATACTTCCATAAAAAAATTTAATAACTAAATAAAGTCAATAGATTTAAAAAAACGATAAACAAGCAAAAAAGGGTGTGGAAGGAATGAGCCTGGGAGCACTTGTGACTTAAACGGATGCAAGCAAAGGAGAAACGAAGGGAAGATTAACTGCTTGTCAGGCGGCTAATTTAAGGACCAAATAGAAGTCTGCAGGGAGCTCAGATTCAGAAGCAAGGAAGGACTGAGGTTTGGGAGCGCGCTCATCACCATAATGTATCGATGAGACTTTGCTTCACCCAGACTGGAATTCAAAAGCAAAGTCCAGTAATGATACCTGGTTAGGCCTGGGTCATTCAGTAAGGTGACCACGAGCTATGTTGGCTGTCCTGCACTTCATATGGAGCCGATTTGAATTGAGATGCGCTGTCAATGAAATACATAACTGACTTGGAAGACTTAGTACAAATAAAAGGAAATAAAATATCAGGTTAATGATTTGCATGTTGAAAGGATAATATTTCTGATAGACTGGGTCAAGGATATTGTATTATGAAAATTATTACCTGTTTCTTTCTAGTTTGTTTTTAATGAGGCTACTAGAACATTTAAAGTAACATAGGTGGCCTGCATCACACATCTGTGAGGCCAGGGCTGTCCTTGACAGGAGGACAGCAGAGGAGACTCGTTTTAGGTAGAGGAGGTTTGAAGGGAAAGAACCCTGTTGAGTCATGTATAATCATCGGGACCATTCTGACAACGGTCTCCGAGGAGTGGTCCTTAGGGGTCTGCTTCAGTGAGGGAATGAAAAGCATTTGGGTTTTTTGTTATTGTCGTTTTTTGCTTTTATTGATTTTATTTTTGGCTGCCTGGGGTCTCAGTTGCGGCACATGGGATCTTTCATTGAGGCACGCGGGCGTTTCCCTAGTTGTGGCTCGGGGGCTCCAGGGCGCGTGGGCTCTGTAGTTGTGGCACACGGGCTTAGTTGCCCCACGGCATGTGGGATCTTAGTTCCCTGATGAGGGATCGAACCCGCGTCTCCTGCTTTGGAAGGTGGATTCTTAACCACGGGACTGCCAGGGAAATCCGAAAAGCATTTGTAACGAGCCGTCCACGGCAGGAAAGTGAGTGCCGCCCACAGAGCTTGGAGTTGCTTGGAGGCTGTTCTCACAGCAGATTCCACTGCCTGGTTTGGAATCTCGCTGGCTGGCTTTGTCAGGCTCTGCCTCAGAACACGCCCTGGAGTCGGGGTCTTGGCCAGCCTGGGGAAGCATCACCAGTGCCTGGTGGGGACGAGGTGCTGTGGCCTGCTTGAGATCCACAGTAGAGTGACCCCAGGCTCTCTTGGTGCTCTCGGGAGGGTGGGAGTCAAGGCCAAAGCACAGACTGGGCGGATCTTTTGCTGGAGCTCTGTAGGAAAGGGCAGATGCTGGGAGGGAAGCAGAGTAGCAGGTGACACCCTGGGGACCCATGGGGAACAGGCAGAGGAGTGGCATAGGCGTCCTCCTGAAAGGGCTCAATGCCCCCGTGACAAGTGGGCTTTTCAGACAATGACAGGACAGCATCGAAGCTGCCAGCTGACGGGGCTGCTGGTGCAAGCTGGCAGGTAAGTCAAGGGCATGTCCCAGCAGGTGAGCCCGTGCAGCATGGGGTCCACACTGGGAAGCTTGCATCTGTCCTGGGCCACCCGGCCCGCCCCAGCCTCTGGAACAAGTGGAAGGAGCACGGGGACAGGTCACTCCTCTCCAGACCCCGGGCTGGATTCGTGCTTTCTGCAAGGCTCCTTAGAGGGCTGCAGGGGACACCTTTGGAGCCACAGGCCCCTGGGTCTCAAATCTATTGTAGATTTGGGGGTTCTGCATATATTGTCTTCTTTGGGACAGATTCTGTGGCCAAGACAATTTTCAAATTTAATCGGGCTTGACCTTCTCCAAAGTTTCTTTTGATCTTAAGAGTCTGTAATGTGGGACCCCACTGGTCTACCCCGACAGGCAGGCTACTCTTCCCTTCTCTATGACAGCAGAGATCTCCCCAGGGTCCCCCTGGAGATCCCCCCAATCTCCCAGCCCTCAATGAAGGGGCGGGAGGTCTGTGGAGATGGCCAGGTTGGCACTGCTGGGGACCCGCTCTGCGCCTGGCCTGCACAGGCTCTGACATGTTAGCTGGTCTCTGCTTCGTGCCTGCCTCTGACCTCCGTCCTGTCACCACCACCATTTTACAGATGAGGAGACCAAGGCACCGGAAGGTTAAGTGCATCAGCGGTGGGGCCGCTGGGCCAGGGCGTCAGCTGCAGCCTCACTGCTGTTCACCACAACCCCGAGGCCTCTGGCGCAGGTCCTGTTGGCCTCCTGTGGCCTGTTTCCCTCAGCTTACCACCGCCCTCTGCAGGTGTCTCGGTCAGCGCAGGCTGTGTAACAAGAACACCAGAGATTGGTGGGGGGCTTAAACAACTGACATTTATTGCTCACAGTTCTGGAGGCTGGGAAATCAGAGATCAAGGCGCCAGCAGATTCAGTGTCTGGTGACATCCCACTGCCTGACTTATAAACTGCCCACGTCCCACTGTGTCCTCACACAGTGGAAGGGGACACGGTGTCCCTTTTATAAGAGCACTAATCCCATCGTGAGGGCTCCACCCCCATGACCTCATCACCTCCCAAAGGCCCCGCCTCCAAATACCATCATATCAGGCGTTAGGATTTCAACATAAGAATTTAGGGTTGACGAAAACATTCAGTCTATAGCGGAGAGAGACAGGTCCCAAGACTGCCCGGGCTTCCTTGCGGTGCGGGCCACGTGGCATTTGCGTCTGGCCTCTCCCCGGGGAGTCTGGTCCAGCCGTGGACTGTGCATGCCTCTCTGCCTGCCCACCCCACCCTCCAGACCAGCCTCAGGGCCCTCCCCTCCGTGGAGTGGCTTGTGCTGGCCCAGCCCAGCTATTTTGTCGTATTTTGTCAAGCAGCACCTTGGAAGGGCCAGCCCGTGGCTGTGGTGTGGGCCCAGCCACCGCCCTGGTCCTGCCAAGCCCTGTGTGGGCCTGGGCCTCCGCCCGCCGGACACCCGCCAGCTTGTAGTGTTGGAATTTCCTGTCTGATGTTAATTTCCCCCCACTATTTTTCCCCCCAAAGTGAGACAAAAACTCTTTTTAATTGCATGCTCTGGAGTGCCAGTCAGGATATTATTATTCTTATTAAGTGCTTCCTGTGGGGCAGTGCCCAGGCATGGGGAAGGCTCTGGATGCAGCCTGGCCCGGGGCTTATTACTGGGGATAATAGTGCCATTTGCATAAGGCCTGGCCACTGGGAAGGAAGCTGTCCCTGGACTTGTCTGCACTGTCCTGCCTCCCAGCTCTGATGCTTCGGCCATTACTTGGTTCCCACTGGGAGAAGCCGTGGCCATGTAAGTCCACACGTCTGAAGGGCTGGCCTTTGAAACTGCCCAGGTTTGAAAGTGGACTGAGAACCCACAGTGAAGGGAGGTGTGCACGGGGGCCTCCCCGTGGTTTCTTCAGCCCTGCGTGCACCTTTGTGCTTGTACTTGGAAAAGCACAGTCGCTGGGTTGCATTCCTCATGAGCCTCCGGCCATATTCAGAAGCCCTGGTAAATGGGGCAGCGTGGTGGTCCCCGGGGTTCAGATGTCACACCCAGGGCCATCTCTCTCATCAACCATGTCGAGATTCTGCAGCTGCAAATGTTCTCCAGCCAGGACAATGCATAGTAGGCAGAAACGTGAGAAGTAATCTCTTACTTAACTGGTGCCAGTGGGAATTCTGGGGCTACAGCGGTAAAACGGATAATCTAGGCCCATCGTTTTCCAAGGGTGGTCCCTGGCAAGCTTGGTCAGCATCGCCTGGGCACGTTTTATAAATGAAGATTCTCAGGCCTGTCCCAGGCCCACGGAGGCTGAAACTCTGGGGGTGGGGCCCAGCCATGGGGTTTTAACAAAGCCTGTCGGTGATTCTCAGGTCTGAAAAGCACTGACGTTAGCGCCTAAGTAGGAGCATCATAGGTGTGTCTCTTGTTACGTGTATCGCATCCTTGAATCCCTGAGAGGGTCCCAGAGAGAGGCATCCCTCATCCTGAATATACGGCAGAGGCCACGTGGTTTGGGCCAGCATCCACACTGCACACAGCTCCGTGCCAGGGCACTAGTGAGTCCTCTGGGCTCTGTCCACACTGCCTCCCAGCCTGAAGGACCCAGCATCCTCTCCAGCTCTCCCAATCCTGGCCCCATGAGGGCCCAGCTGCAAAACCACCTCCTCCAGGGAGCCTTCCCGGCCGCTCTGGGTCCCACGGAAATGACCCTTCCCTGACTCTGAGGCTGTTCTGACAGCTGTGCCCGTGGACCCCGCTGAATCCCACGGGGCCAGCCTCTCCAGCTTTGCAGGCGGCCTCCACCGAGGTGCCCGGTGCACTACCTGTGGGCAGGAACGCTGTTCCTCGCTCTCTGGAGCTTCCAGGGCCCTCGAGCAGGGTCCCCCTATTTGGACAGAGTAGGGGAAGCCGTTGCGCCGTGGGTGTGACTTTCACCTTCCGGGCTGTGATGGGCCAGAGCTGAGAGGTCCACGCAGCGTGGTGTGTAGCTCCAGTCTGGATACCCGAGAAAGCTGAGGAGCTGGACCCGTGGGGCCTGCAGCCGGTGCAAGTCAAGGCCGTTCTAGAGGGGTCACGTGCCGACCTTCATCGTGTCCCTGGGTCAGACCTGCGTGCTGCGGGAGGGAGCGTTCAGTCTCTCCTTTGGAGCTGGTGCCGGCATCTCTGGAATCTTCCGGGAAGGCGTGAGCGCCGCCTCCCCCAAGGGCGAGGTCCTGGGATCTCCACAGGGATGGGAGCGGGTGTGGGATTCCAGAGGAGCCCCGCTTCAATGGCTGAAACGTCGACCTTAGCTGTGCACAGGCCACGAGCTAGTGTCCAGTAACCGCTCGAGGGCTGGTGGACCTCCCGGGGTCACTGGGGCACAAAGTAAAGGTGCGGCTCGCCATCCCTTCCCTACACCGTCAGTGCTTCTTCTCTTGCCAAGCATCTTCACCTTCTCGTTCCCTGAAGAGTTAAGCAGTTTAACTGACCAAGCTGGGCATTCAGGGTGGAATGGAGACTAGCGACCTTCTCTCTGTTGGGAGAGTCCTCCCCAGAGGTGCACTTGTCCGGACCGTCGGTTCCCCCCTCGCTTCCGGGAGGGGAGAGCGGGTTTGATGCCAGGAAACTGGGTCATCTGAACCGCCGCCCCCCAGCACAGGGGAGCCATCCCCTGCCTGGGACCGCTCGGCCTAGGGCTTCTTGGCCACTGCCTTTCCCAGGAGCGGAGTGGCTGCTACAGCACAGGATGACGTGGCTGCCTGAAGGCACGTGAGGAAAGGATGGATACGATTCTCCAAAGCTGCCTTTTAAACAAAATTCACAACGCTGTTCATTGGAGCCATCCGGCCACCTGCGAATTCCCTCCGGTGTTTGTTTCACCTAGGGCAGCACGGCACAGGTTCTAGGGAATGAACGGCAGGGAGCCCTGGAGTTTGCAGCAGCCGGCCTGAGCCTCCTGCCAGTGAGCCGTGTGGCAATGGGGTGGCTTCAGCAGGGATACAATCATAGAAGAATGTTCCCTCAGTGCCCCGAAGCCCATGGCCCGTCATTTCTGCCTGTCCCCACTCTGTAACGCCACGGTTCCCGTCGCGGGCATGTTCAGCAATGGGCAGCGCATCTGAGATCCAGCTGGATGCATCTCGGGGTCTCTTACCCAAGAATTACAGAAAAGGTCCCTCCATGATGCTTGTTCCCCTCTCCTGAGATTCACAGTGATGGGGAAGGGGGCTCCTACTTGCCGAGCTCCTGCTCTGTGCAGACACTGTCATAGGCTGCCCAAGAGTTGGGTGTGTGTCATCCCATTTTACAGATGAAGACTGAGGCTCGGAGCCCTTGTCCCTTGTTAGCAAATGACAGAACTGGGGTTCACACCCAGATCCGTCCGGATTTATGGCTCACGTGCTTTCTGCTCCTATCCCAAGCTCCTTAGGCCGTGGGGACAGGTCATCCCTTTAGGACTGTCCTCTGACTGATGGGCAGCTCAGGGGTAAGGCGGATTTCAGTCAGCTGTCAAGTTCACTATGCTTGACTTCAAGCCTTCTCGTCTGCCATTTTTTTCTCCTTCTCCTCCACACTAGCCCCTTCTCCAAAGATACAGATTTTTCTTGCTGCCTGGGTCCTTCAGTTAGGGGGAAGTGACCTGGTAAGTCATCTGTGAATTTTTCACATTAGTGTGAATTTGTGACTTCCCCAAGGTCCATTTGCTTTTAAGAAAAAGAGTGAAACAGTTGCACTGGATATTTCTTAAGATGCAAGGAATTATAGAGGACAAGAATGTGATCAATTAGTCATGAAAGGGGAGTCCCAAGCAGAAATGGGGGGACAAGAAGCCCTTTCCTGGTCCCCAGAGCCATGCCTCCATCTCAGCTCCATCTCGGCACCCAGCAGATTGTCCCTGACGCAGCCCCAGCCACAGCCTCCTGCATAGCCACCCCGGGACATGGTCAGCTGCCCGAGAAGGACAGGGATCGGTGCCCTGCCCTGGCCCCTGGCCTCCTGCCCAGGGCCCCACGGGCTGCGCTCAGATGTGTTTGTGCCTCATTGTAACTCAGCCCTGTATCGGGCTAGGACCAGGCCTCCTTCTAGAGACTCCCGCCTGCACCTCCCTCGGTCAGTGCCAGGGCTGGACAACTCTTCTCGCAGACACCCATCTCTTCCCTGGTTCCAGGCCTGGAGCCCGTGTGCTCTGAGCTCATTTCCTGCTATGGTCTTTTTTTTTTTTTTTTTTTTTTTGGCTGCGTTGGGTCTTAGTTGCGGCACGCAGGATCTTTGTTGTGGCATGAGGGCTCCTCATTGCGGCATGCGGACTTCTTTCTAGTTGTGGCGTGCAGGCTCAGTAGTTGCGACTCGTGGGCTCTGTAGTTGCAGCACGAGGGCTCCAGAGCACGTGGGCCCTGTAGTTGTGCTGCATGGACTTTCTAGTTGTGGCCCGTGTGCTCAGTAGTTGCAGCATTCAGGTTTAGTTGCCGTGTGGCATGTGGGATCTTAGTTCCCTGACTAGGAATCGAAGCCCCGTCCCCCTGCATTGGAAGGCGGATTCTTAACCGCTGGACCGCCAGGGAAGTCCCCTTGCTGTAGTCTTGATGGGAATGGCCACATAACTGGAACCCATGCTGATCTCTAGGGACTGGACAGCCCGGAGGGCTGGGGCGCCCCCAACACGTCCCAGGAGATGGTTGCTTCCCCCGGGCCGGCCCCTCTGTGTATGTCTCTGAGCCCAGTCCTCAGGGCAGCATCTCCACGTGGTAGCAACACATGACTTCATCCAAGGAGAATTCCTCCAGCTGCTGCCCTGGCTGCCTGGTCGTGTTCTGATGACCCGGTTTTCCTGATTCTTTGTCGGAACACTCCGCTGCCACTCCCACCCCCACCCCATCCCGTCAGTCCGTAAGTCGCCAGAGTTGTCATTAACGGGGCATCCGCTAGAGCCAGGCTTCCAGGGGAAGGTCCCCCTTGTCCCCTTTCAATGTCCTGCTTACTCACACAGTGAGATCCTTATACCAAGGACACTCCCCACACAAACGTGCCCTCACCCCTGGGACCACCAGCCAAGGAGCATTTAGCATGTAAACCTTAGTGCAGAAAAATCCTGGGGTTTAAAAAAGAAAAGCCATCACGCCACCATCGTCAGCTTCTTAAACTTTTGGTCTTTCTGTGTAGGATCAAAACCAAATGTGCATTTTTTTCAGAGGGGGCAGGGAGATCCATAGAAAATTCCCATCTTAGAGTTTCCTCCTCAGAAACTTAAAAAGAGAGCCGTTTCTTTGAAATGGCATATGGGGTGTGGTGTGTGTGTGTGTGTGTGTGTGTGTGTGTGTGTGTGTGTGTTCCCCCCCATCATGCTGAAAGGACATGATTTACTTTGGATTTTTTTTTCACTTAAAAAAAGAGGCCACAATGAAAACAGCGTGTGCACGGGTCCCATTCAGTACGTTTCTGGAAGGCCGGCCGCCTTGTTCTTTACGTTCATCTTCGTTATGTTCCTTGGGTGCCGCTGCTGGCCTCTGGGTGGCGTGCTGTCTCGCAGAAGGTCCAGAGTGGGACCTCTGCCTCCTTGGCCTGCCCGATCTGCTCTGGGCAGAGCATTCCCCGCTGAATGTTTCCTTCAGGGCCGTGGGGGCCGGCAGGGGTCCATGCTGGTCTGAGAGAGTCCTGAGTCTTCAGATTAGCCAGCGTCACCCTTCATCCCTCAGTTTACCTGTGGTGCAAAGCTGGTTCCAGAGACGGTTGGCTTAGGTGATGGGGCCAGGGGCTGAGCGGATTCAGCAGGGCCGCTAGGTCAGTGAGTTGTGCAGACAGGACCATAAAGAGGAAACAGTGCCCAGCACGTGCCCCCTGCCCCCCCCACCGCCCGTGACCTGCTCAGGACCCCTCCTAAAGCCTCACTGAGTCACCAGCTGGGACAAGCATGGCTCTTCCCCGGGGAGCGGGTGACCTTTCACAAACAGCAGGATCTGGGAGGAAGGCGCTTGGAGCTCATCTAATCCCCGTTGTACGAAAGGATAATGTGAGACCCAGACAGGGGACAGAATGTCCCCGAAGTCCCAGGGCCGCCGGGTGGCAGGGCTCTCCTGGGATTCCTGGCTAACGCATGCCCGGCCTCCCTCAGCCTGACTCTATTCATGCGGCCTTTTGAAAAGTTTCATCAGAGCACGTGACTCCCTACCCAGAACCCCCCGGGGGCCTCCCAAATCTCCCAGAAAATAATCGCGAAGTCTTCCCCAGAGCCTGCCTGCCCGGGCTTATAGGACCTCCTAGCCCCACCCCTCTGTTCCAGCCCAGGTGGCCTTGTGCTGAAATCACCAGGCTCTTCCCCCAACCAGGCTCTGGGCCTTCACGTGGCCTCGCCCCACCAGGCTCTGGGCCTTTGGGCTGGCCTCCCCCTACCAGGCTCTGGGCCTTTGCGCTGGCCTCCCCCCACCAGGCTCTGGGCCTTTGCACGGCCTCCCCCCACCAGGCTCTGGGCCTTTGCGTGGCCTCCCCCCACCAGGCTCTGGGCCTTTGCACGGCCTCCCCCCACCAGGCTCTGGGCCTTTGCCCCGCCTCCCCCCTCCAGGCTCTGGGCCTTTGCATGGCCTCCCCCCACCAGGCTCTGGGCCTTCGCGTAGCCTCGCCCCACCAGGCTCTGGGCCTTTGGGCTGGCCTCCCCCTACCAGGCTCTGGGCCTTTGCGCTGGCCTCGCCCTACCAGGCGCACCCTCTCTCGGAGAGCCCTGACTTCTCCAGCGTCGCCCAAGCCCCCTCTGTTTCCCTGCCCGACTCGGTTTCCTTCCTACTCTCAGCGCCCTGGTGTGAGGGTATTAATGTATTTCTGGTTTGCTCCTGTGCCCTCTTCCAGCAATGTCTACAGCTCTGTGGCGGCAGCTTTGTGACTGCCCTGCCAGGAGCTGGAGCAGTGCTGCTACACAGCAAGCACTTGATACAGGCGGATGAGTGAACGAATGAATGAATGGCTGTTCCTACAGTGACTGTGCCCAGAGGTAGCCCCCCTGATGTGAATGGTCCGGTGGTTCTCTGAGGTGGGCAGAGGGGTCCAGACAGCAGGTCCCCGGGTTGGAGTCTGGCTGATGGGAGGCATGGCGCTCCATCCTGGACCGACACTGGGAGCTGCTGGGTAGGAAGTGAGCACGCACTCAGGCTCTGTTTGCTGAGGGCCAGCTTTGTGCAGGCGCTGTGCTCCAGGAAAGCACACGGGGATGAGGGCAGAGAGACAGTGAAACCAGCGGTCACCAGCGGCCTGATCGTGGCTCACCTAGAGGTACAGACGTGCCACTCTGAGCCTTGATGTTCTTTCCTGAAAAATGGGGATAAGGACAGGGTTAGTGGCCAAACTAAACGAGACGCTATAAGCAAAGCCCCACGAGGCAGCTGACGTCACTAAGGATGAGCACCCGAGGCACGTCCCCTCCTGACCCAGCTGGGGACTGCCACACTCCAGCTGCCGGCCGACCCGACACATCCCTGCCCGGATGGGAGGAACCACTGACACGAGTTCCCAGGCTCGTCCTGAGGATCCCAAGCGGGTGAGGGTGGGGTGCGGGTGTGTGGCCAGAGCCCCTGCTGCCTGCTCGTTCCATGGGTGTCAGCCATCCTGGGAGCAGCAGGGCGGAGGGAAGTCCTGCCCTGCGGCCCTGACTTGAGAAAGAGGAAGCCATTGCCCCCGTAAGCTCACAGGCTGCACCCCAGGACCTGGCAGAAGGTAGGGGGCAGCCCCAGCTGCAGCAGGACCCTGCAGGCGGCTGTCCCTTATGCCGGGAAGCCCCAGGGTCCTCCTCCCCAACCTCTCGTGCGTGCACACACACGCACACATGCACACACACGCACAGCCTGGTCTTGTGCAGCAGCCTGGTGACCTCGGTGCCATGTCCGCTTCATGTTTGCCAGGTCAGCTACCATGAGCGCTTCCTTCCTGGGGGTTTTATTGCTCTTTAGACCTGGATGAAGTTGCATTACTTCTGAGAAGAGCACTGCTAGAGCTGGTGGGGCAGAGGGGAAGGTCTGGGCTCTTGGGGCCTCAGGGGACCCCCTTCAGCCTCTGCAGGTTCGAGATCAGGGGAAGGAGCATCCCAGGGCGCTGGAGAATGATCGGTGGAAAGACTAGGAATTCTGGGGTGAGTGCAGCCTGAGCTTGCAGTGAAGACCCAGGAGTTGCTGTTTGCAAGCCCTGAGAGCAGGGCCCAGTGCTGTGTGAGCGCTTGTTAAATGTGACACATAAGCAAGGTCGGGACAGAAAGACCCCGGGATCACCCTTGCACTCAGGGAGCCTCGGAGTGTTTGTTGGGGTGGTATAGAGGGAAAAGCCCATGCCCAGCCATCCAGGGCCTTGGATTCCCCTCCTGGCTCTGTTGTCTTTCAGCTTATGACTTTGGGCTGAAATCACCCTTGGCCTCCATTTCCTCATCTGTGAAATGGGCACAGTAACACCTACCCTGGCTGCCTCAGGCGGCTTTTGGATATGCAGGGAAACAGAAATAGACAAAAGCAAACCATGTTTATTTTGTTAACAATACTGTAATCTGGTCTGCCTGGCTGCATTTAAAAAAAAAAAAACAGAAACAAAAAAAAACATAAAGGCTCTTTCCTGCAGGTCTGGGGAGGTGAGTACTGCTTCCCTGCTGACTCCCCTGGGGATTTGGGGAAGTCCACTTTGTCTCCCAGGCTGTAAGCAGGCGAGCAGGCCCTCCGCCCTCCCCAGGGTCTGCAGGGAGCAGAGGGTGACTTGTCCCCTGCCCCACAGCCAGTAAATGGATTATGGACTGCGAGGCTCCAAACATTAGTAATAATTGTCATCAGCAGCAGTAACACGTACAGAGTGCTTCTTATGTGCACAAGCACCTCTCGGCAGGAATGCAACCCTAAGAGTAGTTGCTGTTACTTGTTTCTGGATGGACACAGGGAGATGCAGAGGTAACGGAGTTTGCCTGAAGCCAGGCAGCTGGTGCGCAGCAGCTTTGACTCCCAGAGGGTGGCCGGTCCTCCTGTCACCGTTTTCAGAGTCACAGCTGCACGCCCAGCCTCACCTCCTCAGAGGACACGGGCCTAAGGGGAGAAGAGGTGGTCATTCCCACAATCACCAGCCCCGGAAGGGAGCGCCCGACTGCACGGATGGGGCAACGCACCAGTGTCAGGTCTCCTCGGAGCCCAAGATTTGTGGAGTCAGGGTTTGGCAAATTGATTTAATCAGAGTGAGAGGATTTGCTTTCTTTATTCCCAGTCACCGTGGAGGGTGTCAGGATTGTGGAATTAGGAAGATAAAATTGAATATGTAAAAATTCAGGTTAAACATCAGGAGGAAGGTTTCCTCTTGTTAAAAATTCATAAGCGATGAACCCAAGTGTCCATTGGCAGGTGAATGGATAACCCAAATGTGGTATATCTATACAATGAATATTATTCAGCCTTAAAAAAGGAAATTCTACTACTCAGCCATAAAACAGAATGAAATAATGCCTTTTGCAGCATTATGGATGGACCTAGAGATTATCATACAAAGTGAAGTAAGTCAGACAGAGAAAGACAAATACCACATGATATCACATATGTGGAATCTAAAATACGATATAAATGAACTTATCTGTGAAACAGACTCACAGACATAGAGAACAGACTGGTGGTTGCCAAGGGGGTGGGGTGTGGGGCAGGGATGTATTGGGGGTTTGGGGTTAGTAGATAAATATTGTTACCTATAGGTGGATAACCAACAAGGTCCTCCTGTAGAGCACAGGGAACTATACTCAATATCCTGTGATAAACCATAGTGGAAAAGAATAGAAAAAAGAATGTATATATATGTATAACTGAATCACTTTGCTGCACAGCAGAAACTAACACAACATTGTAAAGCAACTGTAGTTCAATAAAAATATATTAAAGAAAAAAAGGAAATTCAACACGTGCCACAGTGGATGAACCCTGGGGACGTTAAGTGAAATCAGCCAGCCACAAGACAACAGATACTGTGTGATTCCACTCACACTAGGTCCCCAGAGGAGTCAAATCCATAGAGACGGACAGGAGAGTGGTGGTCGCCAGGGGCCGGGGGAGGGGGAGAGGGAGTTGGTGTTTAATGGGGACAGTTTCAGTTGGGGACGATGGAAAGAGTTCTGGGGATGCATGGTGGTAGCACACTCAATTGTACACTTAACCATGGTTTAAAATGGTAAATTTTATGTTATGTGTATTTTACCACAATCAAAAAGGAATTTGTAGCGCTTACAATACCAGGATCTGCTTGCACAGACGCAGTCGGCAACATCATCCGTGTGCATTTACCACCATAGGCCTGGCAGTCAGCTGACCTGTATGTGTGGAAAACGAACCCACCAGATTTCTTTAACCTCTTGAGTAATTCAGACTCAACAGTCAGCCTCACTGGCCTGTGGTCCTCAGCCTGAGCAAGAGCTGACTGAGAAATCTTAGCCCTTTTCCCCGTGTAACTACTTTTTAAAGAGCCTTGTTTTCCTAAGGCCTATAATTTTGCTTGCCTCCAGGGTACCCAGGAATTTTTTTTTTTTTTTTAAATTAGCAAAGAGCCTCCTTACAAGCGTCATGATCTGCACAGGCCAAGTGCAGACAGGAGGCTGACGCACTCTGGCAACCAGGTCTCATGTGTTGGCATGGGCATCCCGGGGGCCAACGCACTTGGGGTCTGTAATGCATATTGAGAGCTGGAGCATTCACAGACCCACAGAAGTGTCCACTGTGGGCTGCCCGCAGGACGGGGCTCTGTGGCACTTGGCCTGCCTGAGGCTGGCTGCAGCCGGGAGCTGGCCCTGCCTCCACAGACAGTTCTAGATCAGTGTCTCCAGCGTGGGGGGCCGCAGCGTCCGGAGGCCGTGCCCCGGGGCTGCGGGCGCCACACCCGGCCAAGGCCAGGACGGGCAGAAGCCTGTCGGCTCTGTCAGCCCTGATTTGTGGCCAAGTCTGTCATCTCCCCGAGTTCAAAGAGCGCTTAGCTGCTTGTCTTTGTCAAGAGCGCAGCTGGGGGTCTTTTATGTGAAGGATGTAGGGTTCCCGGGCTGACTTTGATTATTTATTCATCCCCCTTTGTGGGTGTGTGATAGCCAGGCACCCCGGAGCCCCCCTGTCCTGAGCGCTGTTGCTCTGAAATTCATTGAGCTTTAAAGCCCTTTGAAAAGTGCTTTTCGAGGGAGGGGAAAAGTTTTTGAAGTCCTGTTTCTCTCTCCCCTCGCAGTGCCGACTCATCTCCTGCCACCGTTCCACGCCCCCTTCCCGATTGACATGCGACACCAGGAGGGAAGGTACCATTACGAGCCTCACTCTGTGCACGGTGTGCACGGGTAAGTCCGCCCGCCGCCCCAGCCTCCGTCCCTCTGGTCCGAGCTCCTGATCAGCGTCGTCCACCTCTGTCACCCTGGCGTGCGCTGACCCGGTGTGAAGGGGGACTGTGGGGTGTGAACCCCAGCTCCCCTCTGGTTACCTGAGAAGGAAGCGCACCCATCTGCCACATCACGGCTTCCAAGGATGCAGGGGGTCCTGGTGTGTCCACAAGCGCCCTGAGGCTCTTCCCCCATCCAGGCAGTGAGGACGCCCTGCAGACCAAAGTCCCCATATAAGTACCGTGACTTTGGATCGACGTTGTCCCAACGTAATCATTCGTAGTGCCCCGCCCCCCTTCATGCTCTCAAGTACCCCAGTCTGGACAGTGAATTACAGGGTAACCCTACTGATAAGGACATGCTCAAGGTTATTCTTTGGGGCCTTTCCTACTCCCTGCTCTAACACCCCCCCCAGTGAAGGCTTGTGTGCCCTGTGTGTCTCTCTCCAGACCTGTTCCTGCCCCTCTCCACTCCCACCCAGGGTCTCGGAGCCCGTCGCTGATGTCACTTTTCTTGGTCTTTATGACTCCAAGACTTGACCCCTTGCTACCTCATCCATTTGGCTTCCAGGAGAGAGGCTGAATCCTTCACCCCACCCCCTGTATCTCCACTGCGCCCCACACCCGCCTCTCGACCCAGACACCTGACCTGTCCGTACCAAGCTGCCGTTATGGTTCTAGCCCACCTGTACCTGGGTCTCAGCCCCTACTGCCCCACCTGCCTGGAACAGCCCCTCCTCCTGACCACCTCCTCCAGAGTCCCGAAGCCTCAGCTCAGGGGCCACCTCCTCTTGGAAGCCCACCCTGAGTGGGGGTCCTTCCCTGGATTCCTACCACACTGTAGCATTGGAATGAGGTGTCTTCACACTCTGTCCAGCGGGCTCTGAGCTTTGCTCTGAGAGCCATCGACACCCTCCATGCATTCCACCCATTGAAGACAGACCCCCACTCCCTCTCCCAGCTCCCGCTGGAGTAAAGTCAGTCAAAACTCACTGAGACCCCACTATACTCAAAGCCCTGTGCCTGAGAGGGGGGCAGGTGACTCCTATTTTGGGGCACCCGCTGCTCACCCCAGACAAGGCAAATCTGGGACTTCTGTGTGCTTTTTCAAGAGGTCTTGTATGTTGCAATAATCTCAGACATAAAACATTTGCAAAAATAGTGCAAAGACTTCCCGTATACCCTCACCCAGTTCCTCAAATGTTCACTTCTTACATAACCAGAGACTGGTCCAGTGTTATTAACTAACTCATAAATCTTATCTAAATTTGGTCAGTTGCCTGTGGATGTCCTTTTTTTATCTATGTTCAGGATTTAGCCCTTACATTTAGTTGTCATAACTCCTTTGTCATCTTTAATCCAGGACATGGCTCAGTCTCTCTTGCCTTTCATGACCTTGACACTTTTTCTTTTCCATTATGGTTTATCACAGGGTATTGACTATAGTTCCCTGTGCTATACAGTAGGACCTTGTTGTTTATCCATTCTCTATATACTAGTCTGCATCTGCTAACCCCAAACTCCCACTCCATCCTCCCCCACCCCCTCCCCCTTGGCAACCACAAGTCTGTTCTCTATGTCTGTGAGTCTGTTTCTGTGTCGTAGATAAGTTCATTTGCGTCATATTTTAGATTCCACATATAAGTGATACCATATGGTATTTGGCTTTCTCTGTCTGACTTACTTCACTAAGTATGACAGTCTCTTGGTCCATCCATGTTGCTGCTGATGGCACTATTTCATTCTTTTTATGGCTGAGTAATATTCCGTTGTATATATGTATCCCATCTTCTTTATCCACTCATCTGTTGATGGGCACTTAGGTTGCTTCTGTGTCTCAGCTATTGTAACCAGTGCTGCTATGGCCATTGGGGTGCATATTAGAGTTTTGTCCGGAAATACGCCCAGGAGTGGGATTGCTGGATCATATGGCAGCTCTCTTTTCAGTTTTTTGAGGAACCTTCATGCCGTTCTTTGAAGTGGCTGCACAAATTTACATATGACCTTGAGACTTGAAGAGGAAAGGCCAGTTACTGTATAAAATGTCCTTGATTTGGGTTTGCCTGGTGTTGCCTCCTGATAAATTCAGACGATGCACTGGGGGGATACTCCCATAGAAGTGGTGCTGTGCCCTCTTAGTGCATCATGTCGGGGCCTATGACGACCATACTTCTCATCCCTGGAGATGGCTAACTGATCATTTGCTTACGGTGACGTCCGCTGGGTTTCTCCACTTTAAAGTTCATCCCTTTGTAATTACAAGTTCCTTGTGGGACAATACTTGGGTAATATGTAAATTCCTATTTCTCATCATATTTTCACCTACTCACTTGAACATCCGTTGTTGATTCTTGCCAAAAACAGTAACATCTAGTATGTGCCAAATGATGATTTTCTATTTCCGTGATTCCTTCCACATTTATTAATTGGAATTCTACTGTAAGGAGGAGCCGTCCCTTCTCCCCCATTTCTCTATTTATTTGATCATTTATCTGTGTCAAATCAATGTGTGGATGTTTGTCTTCTTCTGTGAGTTATACTGTATTGCTGTCACTATTTATTGTGTTGTTCAAACTGTCCCAGATTTGTGCATTGGGAGTCCCCTCAAGTTGTCCCCTGTGACATGTTGGGATCTTTGCGTTTTATTTTGGTGCATGTAGCTGGTTCTCACTTGACTAGGACCTGCGGCTGATAGGCCTGTGTCCCCCTGGTGGGTGGTGGGGCCGTTTCCGCCCTCTGCCCACCTCCCACACTTCTCCAGCTGCAGGTGGCTGAGACCACAGCTCAGGCGGCTTCTGGAAGGTGCATACTCTTAAGAGCTGGTAGATCACCCCAAAATTGCTCAGTTGGTAGCATCTGAGAATCCTATGAGTATCAAGGGAGCTGAGTCCCTTTCCAGGAAGGGGTTGGAGTGGCTGATTTTCTGCTTGAGAACTGTTTGGCTGGTTCCATGACACAGATCCTGAGCACGGCAGGCCTGCAGCGAAGTGCTCCTCGCAAGGGGCCCTGTGCTGGTCAGAGACATGCACACTGCTGAGAGCTCCCTGGAGGAGCGTGCAGGCAGGTGTGCATCACTGCAGGGGAGCATCCTGGCTCCCATGTCCCCACATACCTAGGGGCAACGACAGAGATGTAAGAAGACGTCACCATTGACGACTGCCGTTTCTTGAAATAACTCTGACCTTGTGGACAGGCTCTGCTGTAAACACTTCCTGTGTTCATCTTACTTAATCCTCTCAACCCTAAAAGATATGCATTTCATGTCAGCCCCACGTTACAGATGCAGGAACTGAGGCAGCACAGAGAGGTTAAATAATTCATCCTTAGGGCCCCCACTGAGGGGGTGAGAGAGTTTGAAATCTAATTACTGCCTCCTGAGCCCTGGCCCTCGGCCACATGCTGGCTTCGCTCTTGGGAGCACACGTATGACCACAGGTCCCCTGCATGGGTCCAGACGATTCCTTCATGAAAGCTCATCTAGCCCTTTGTTAGGGCACTGCCCCCAAACCTCTGGACCGGCCGCCTCCCCTGGGAGCCTGCTAGCAATGCAGAGTCTCAGGCTGCAGCCCAGACTTGCTGAGTCAGAGACTCTAGGATAGGCCCACCGTTTGTTTGGGGGTTTTTTTGTTTTGTTTTTTTAAATATATTTATTTATTTATTTTTGGCTGCGTTGGGTCTTCGTTGTTGCACGCGGGCTTTCTCTAGTTGCGGCGAGCAGGGGCTACTCTTCGTTGCGGTGCACGGGCTTCTCATTGCGGTGGCTTCTCTCGTTGCAGAGCACGGGCTCTAGGCGTGCAGGCTTCAGTAGTTGTGGCCCGTGGGCTCAGTAGTTGTGGCTCGTGGGCTCTAGAGCCCAGGCTCAGTAGTTGTGGCACACGGGCTTAGTTGCTCTGCGGCATGTGGGATCTTCTGGACCAGGGATTGAACCCGTGTCCCCTGCATCGGCAGGCAGATTCTCAACCAGTGCGCCACCAGGGAAGCCCTCACACATTACACACATTACACACATCACACACACATTACAGGCTCGAGATGCTCCGGCTGCAGGCAGGACCTTGGCACTGAGTCAGGGGCCCTCAGTACTGTCACTCCCCGAGCTAGTAGAGAGCTGTGGCCGGGAGGTGGCCCCCACCCCGAAGTTTTCTCCAGGCTCTGCCATTCCCCAGGTCAGGACTGGACACAGGCCATGTCCCATCCCGGGGCCTGCTTCCCTCCTGGCCAGTGAAGGACAGAGAATGGGTGGGGCACCCAGAGAAGCAGGAAGTGGAGGTGGCAGGCAGCAGGGGAGGGCTGGCTCGGCCAGCAGGCCTGTGGAAATGGCCTTGTCACTCACTGGCCTGGATGGCTCTTTACTTGTAGGGCTGTCTCCTGCTGCTGTAACTGCCTGTCTCCAACTTGGTGGCTTAAAACGATGCAGATGTACCCTCAGAGAGCTGTGGGGGACAGAAGTCAGAAGTCAGTCTTCTGGGCCTAAAATCAAGGTGTTGGCAGGGCTGGTTTCCTCCTGGAAGCTTCTGGCTCCTGGTGAGAATCCATTTCCTTGCCTTTTGCAGCTTCTGGAGGCTGCCTGTGATCCCTGCCCCTCACCACACCGCCTTTTTGCCTCCTGCTTCTTTCTCACATCTACTTCTTCCTCATCTGCAGGAGTTTCCTCCCTCTGGCTCTCTTATAAGGATGGCAGTGATTGCTTCTAGGGCCCTGAAATCCAGGACCACCTTCTTGTCTCACAATCATTAACTCAATTCCATCTACAAAGTCCGTTTTCCCATAGAAGGTGGCATTCAGAGGTTCCCGGATTAGAACACGGACATCTCTGCATGTCATTATTCGGCTCATTTGTGATCACCAAGCCCCAGTGCCAAGTCTGGCATCACCCAGCAGAAGACAATAAAAGGTGTCAATCATTTGTGCAGGGCCTGCAGGGGCCAGGCTCTGCACTGCAGCCTGGTCGTGTGCTATTAGGTGCCCCTCCTGACGGCGCCGTGACATGGGGCTGTAGTATGCATCTTACCGATGCAGAGGCTGAGGCCCAGAGGGGTGCACTGACCCTCCCAGGTCACCCTTGCACGGTAGGCCTGCCTGCTTCCGCTCCAGTGTTGAGGGGCCCAGCACCCCAGCCCCCCAGCCCCCAAAGCCCGCCTCTGGCTGGGGTGCGCTCCCAGCAACTCTACGTTATCCTGGAGGCCGTTGGCTCCTGCCCGGGCCACAGGAGGGACACAGCACGTGTTCAGGGCTAACCTCGGGCCCTGGAAAGCCCACCCCTTCATCCCCCCAGGTGGGTGCCCCAGGTGGGAAACAGGATAAAGCCTGGGAGGAAAACGGGCCCCCTGGCTGTGGCTTCGGTGGTCAGTGTGGTCGGAGCCTGGCGCAGCGCCCGAGTCCTCAAGCCCCTGCTGTAGCCACTCCTCCTCGCCGGCGCCAAACACGTCTAATCACGCAGACGTTGCGCAGCAAATGACGTGCGGTGTCGTCTCCCGTCCTGTCGCCAGAGCCTCTGCGACTGCTTGGCGCCCGGGGCCACTGCCCATTGGCTCGCCTGGCCGCGGTGGGCGTGGCTCCGGGCGGAGCGCTCCGCCCCCGGCCCTGCCCGGGCACCTGGGCTTGAACCCCAGCGCTGGACGCAGCAGCCTTAGGATGTGACTACCTGACCAGCCTGAACGGATGAACCTCTTTTCTCATCTGTAAAAGCTTATGATAATAGTAGCTACCCCATCTACTGAGTTATTTGGAAAATTAAATGGGGTGATAGGAAGACCGCGTTTAGAACAGTTTGGAAACATGCAGTAGATGTTAAGGAGGATTGTGATTACTGTCGTTATTAGAGAAGGAGGTTCATTGTGGCAGAAGCAGGCCGTGGCGTGACCTTGGAAGAGGATGCTGTCTGGGGGCCGTGCTGCGGGAAGGTGGAGAATGGGGATGGCAGGAGGAGGAGTCTCTTTTCCCCCCAGTTGAGGAATTTGGACTTTTACCCTTTTGGCAACCAGGAGCAGAGGGGGAGTGGACCGGTTCATTTTCAGGGTAACCGTAGGAGCTGTTGAAGGAGGGGCGTGGGAAGGACACCGGCTACAGCTGTCGCTGTGGTTGGGACAGAGGAGGAGCCGGGCCAGGGCTGCCCGCACACCGGCCGACAGGCAGCTACACGGGGGCGGAGCAGGCGGTGGGTCCAGGGTGTGGAAACCCACCCCGTACCTCCCATCTGGACAGCTCCCTATTAGACACCCACCCCCCAGCCCTCTCCAGAGATACCTTCCTGGAGGTGCAAACCCACCACCGGCCTTGCATGGCTTACTAATGCTCAGATGGTTCCAGAAGGGTAAATGACACTGGATTCTTGGAGCGGCACCTGTCACCTGCATAAATCACAGATGATGGGGAGACAGATGGTTGGGGGATGTTCTTGCTGGTCAGGTGTGGTTTTCCTGTGACCCTGCCCCCCCGTGGGGACGTGCTCCTGAGTCTCCGAGAGTCCGTTCTCAAGGGCAGGGGAGAATGTCCTGCAGTCTCTCCATCACCTGGTAACCGCTAGCAGGGAACAGCTCTTTGGATCCCCTCCTGCCCCTGCCCCTTGGAAACAGGCTCAGCGGGTAACGTGGGGACCAAGGCTGAGGCGGGGCACGGTAGGGCCCTCAGCTGGAGCCCCCCTACCTCCTTGGTGTGTGCGGGAGTCAGGGCTCCCTTGGCTGACCAACTCCCGTGTTTGCAGGGAGGGTAGAAGCTTGTGTTCCTGGTGCAGGAGACTGGGTAGATCTCAACCCCTCACCCTGCTTGTGAGGTCCTTCCCATCCGAGCCCTGCCCTGGGGCTTCAGAGAGGACCAATTCCAACTGCTCGCAGCCCAGAAGGGTTAGAGACACCAAGTCGTGGAGCAGTTCTCAAACCTGGCTGAAAATCTGAACGAGGGTGTGTCTGAAAGATGCACATTCCCAGGCCCCGACCCCAGAAGTTCTGGCTCTTTCAGGCTAAGGCGAGGCCTGGGAATATGCCTGTTTATAGACACCCACAGGCCAGAGTTAGGGGCCACCCTGCTTATTTTATACCCAAGAAAGTGGGCCCAGAGCTGTGTTTTGGTTGTCCAGAGTCAGAGCTTGCAGGCTTTTAGGCCCATTCTCTCCATGATAACAACTCTGCAGTATGGGTGTTAAACATCCCCTGGTTCCGCCTCATCAGCCACTCACAGATGCCCACGAGTTGACCTAAATCTCTTCATATTCTCAGTCTGCGGAAGGAGGTGTGCATGCTGGAGGGGGGTGGGGGTGGGGGAAGGGGATGGCCACAGCATCTGAACCGTAGGGAGGACAGTCCCCCGCCGCTCTCCACTTGCCAGTCTCCATACCTGACCTCTGACATACACGACCCCCAGCACCTGCCTGGAATCTGGACCTGAGATCACCCGATCCTGAGCTGTAATTGGCGAGCAGTGCTCCAGCCGTCACAGCCAAGGCCACCCTGCACGGAGAAGGAAGGGGGCAGGGCTCTTGCTGGGGACAGATGGCTCCGGGACTTAGCCATCAGTTCTTGAAAAGTCCACACGTACTTCAAAGTCCCAGGTACTTTAAGGAGTGCCAGCTGGTGGGTGTGAAGGCCTCCGCTTCCCACCATCTTCTGGCCACTCTGTCACGCGTGTACATTGTCCCCCCCCCCACCCCCATCAGAGCTGTTCAGGATGGCCGGACCCTACCTCGTCCTGGCAACTGCATATCAGTGGGGATGGTCCTCCCCGCTTCCCTCAAGAAGGTAGTTTCTTGGCTGTTGCTGGCTGAGCTCATGAACGGTCAGGTCTGAGGGGATTTGAAGATGGCTTTTGCCAAGGTCAGTGTTCCATCAGAACGGCACCGGCTCGTCGTGAGAGTAATAAACACGCAGTCGGCTCGGCTTGCGACTCACCTGCGTCGTCCTGGGCCCCTGACGATTCTGTCCTCAGCCAGCCACCGAGGGGAGCAGAAAGATACATGAAGATTTTCTTCTTGATTCTTGGCCCAACACGCCAGGTTCACGGTTCAGAGAGGACTGGCTTTGTTTGTGTTTCGAGAAGACCGTTCTCTGCCCTCTGCAAACGTGCGTGCTTTTGTCAAGCGACAGATGGAAGAAAGGAGGAAACTTCCAAAGGGCATGTTTGTCCGCCTGGATCCCGGGCCGAGATGCTGGGGGGGCTCCCGGTCGCCCACCAGGGGCCTTGTCCTCCCCTGCCTCGGCCCACACTGCCTCTCCGTCTCCAGGGAGCGCTCCTTAAAAGCCACGTGGCTGACCGCATCTTCAGAGGAACTGCTCGGCAGGTGGATACGGAGCCCAGAAAAGCCCAGGACTGTGCAGTTTGTAGGGCAGCTCGCCCTCCTCCCTCGGCTGTCTGAGGGCCGAGTGACAGATAGATGTGGAGCCTTGGCTCCCGGTGATGGGCGTGGCCCTCAGAGAGACCTCCAGGCACGTCCCTTCCTGTCTCTGGGCGGCAGGATGCTGGGCTCAGACTAACTGAGATGCAGCCATGGCAGCCTGTGTCCAGCCCTCTGGATTATGTCACCTGACCCTCATCAACACCACATAGAAAGGCAGCATGTCACTCCCGCTGGATATGTGGGGAAACTGAGGCACGGTGAGGGCGACCGCTGTCTCCAGGGACATTCTGCTAGTAAGTAGCACAGCGGGGACTTGAACCCGGGTAGCTTGACCCTAGAGGGCTCTTCTCCGCCCCGACCCCTCTACAGAAGCCTCTCTCCTCTGAGAGCTTCAGATCCCCAGCTCCAGGATCGTGCTCAGCGGCGTGGGTCGGACAGCTCATTTATAATGGAATCCGCCCGTAAAAGTTTAATGAGGAGCGTGTCTGATAAGGCGGCCCACTCTTTGATCTTTGCTGAACAGAGGCCCTCGCAGAAGGGTTGCTACCTGACTCTGGGCTTTGCAGAGCGCCCGTGTGGTCAGCCAAGGGCAGGAGGGTCCCGGGAGTGAAGCAAATCTTGATGTGCAGAAATGAGGCGGGCCTACAGCAGGGGAGGGTGCACAGAGCAGGCGTGGGGAGGCACTGCCCGGTGGAAAGGTCCTACAGGGTTGAGAGGTGATCTTTCTGGTTCCCCTCCGGACCCGCTGGGCCCCGGTCATCTTGGGCAGTTCCCATCCCACACCCCCAGGATGTAGGAGAACAGGGTGGGGCCAAGGTTCAAGTCCTATGCCATCTATATACCCTTGACATCCTTGGGCTGGCTGTTAACCTCCAGAGCCTCGGTTTCCCCATCTCTAAAATGGAGACAAAACAGTAAGCCCACATGGGGCGCTTGTGAGAATTAGGTGAGTGAGTGAGTATAAAGCACAGAAGACAGGTCCTGGTGCCCAGTGATTGCTGGACAATGGCTTGCTCTTTCCACTCTCCTTTTGACACCAGAAGGAAACCCACATTTCATTCCAGGCACTCTGCTGGGTGCTGGGCAGATGATATTAGATCCAGTCCTCTCAATGCCCTGTAAGGTGGGTGATATTCTCCCCCATTCATAGAGCAGAAAATTGGAGCTTTCCAGAATTTAAGGGCTTGCCAAGATCACTCAGCCAGAAAGTGAGATCTGACCCTCAAGCCTGAGCTCTTCTCTATGCTGTGATTATCCTTGGAGAGGAAGAGGCATCTCATTGTAGGTCTTAGGGCTACGCTGTGTTATCTTTGCTGTAATCAATCCAAAGGAATTAATCAGTAACAGTAAAATTTCAGGTGTTGGTGGACAGATTGGCCTTTGTGGGGGTGGGGGGTCTTTTCCCACTCTCCGAGTCCGTGTCATTCACTCCGGGTGGAAGCTGCTGCCGGTGCCCAGAATGCATCCATTTATTGAGCCTAATTCATTCTTGCTGGATTTTTCTGTGTCCCAAGTGCTGTCACTCGGGATCACTCCTGCCAGCCTTGGTCCGCACTGGCTGAGAGAATTCATGAGCAGTGCCCTGCCCCAGAGTCCTGTTGCAGCCATTCTCCAAGCCTCCATCAATGCAGCCAGCATTGCTACACCAATTATGTGCCCTAGGGCCCACGGGGAAGAAATATGTCTGGCACCGTGTGAGCTCCTTCCTTCATTTTCCCCTTCCAGGAGCTGTATTTCTGAAATGTGAACTTGACCTGTCCCACACAAGCAAAGTAGCGTTTACTTGTTGCTTCACTCAGTGGGGAAGTTCTTAGCACTTGTTCATTTCACGACACTCACCCAGTGCCCGTGATGTGCCAGCCTTGCACCAGGGATATGGTCCAAGGAGGTGTAGTCTGGGTACTCACAGACAGCTCGTGGCCTGGGAGGGGGAGTGGGGGAAATCGAACGGCTACAGAGTGGTGTGCAGGTGGGAGAGGAGGGGTCGGGGGAACCCAGAGCACCAGGAAACCAGGAGCGGAAAGCATGTGTCAGCAGGAAGGCACGGAGGCCTGCCTCTGCCCATCCCACTGTTAGCCCCAGAGTTGCCCTTGTTCCAGTGAGGGGCCTCGACTCCCGGACACTTTTCGAAGTACACACTAATGGACACCAAAGCTGGGTAGAAATTGATAGCCCACCCCGCTCTAAGAAGACGAGATGTCTTATCTAAACTATTTGGGATTATCCATCTCATTTTGACAGGCATCCAGGAAAGGAAATTCCTCACACCACGTTGGCTGGCCAGGCCAGAGTGGAAGAATTCTCACCGTGGAGGAGTTTCCCTGCGTGTAGCCCACCCTCCGCCCAGGCCTGTTCTCCTTGCTTAAGCTCAGACCCCTAGGGAAGCCTAACAAAGCGCCTCCCCCAACCCCAAGACCAAGTGTCTCACTTCCATCCGTGGCTCCCCCTCCAGCGCCCTGCATTTTGCCCTGTGATGGGACTGTCCCCATACGGCCGTGACTTTCTGGAAGATTCTTCTCAGCTGTGCTCAGCCAAGGGTGTCTGCTCTTACAGATGCAGGACCCACATACCCGGAGGCTAGCTCACACCTCAGGTACCTGGACGGGGGATGGCTAATCGGTGCGGCTCCCCAGACAGGTGGTTGGAGCCCACCACCTCCCCTCCACCCCCCAGCTCTGCACAAGTCATCCCTTTGCTAGGAGAAAAGGCTCCTTGATGACTTACTCTTGTTTTTTCTGCTTTTTTGGGTTTGTATGTTTGAAAACACTGATCACATTCCCATCCTTGTGCTCCGAGAAGAAGAAAGTGTGATAAAGGGTGGGTGACTGAATTAACCCCCGTTGCCTGTGTGGCTAGAGCTTAACCAAATCCATCTGTATGGCCTCCTTTGTAGGTGCAATTTTATAACCTAATTTCCCTACCAAAACATCAGTGTTTACTTAGTAAGAAATCTGCTCTTCATCAGCTGGACACAGTGATTTCTTTATTATGGGTCTGCCCTGCTCGGGGAGTGACAGCTGAGAGCTGGTGCTCAGCTAGGTCTGGCGGAACGTGCATGTCTGGGATAGGAACGGGGTGAGTGGAGGGTCGGAAGGATTGCATGTGTATACAGATGTGTGTCGGTCGCAGAGCAGGGTTAGGGTTAGGGTTAGGGTTAGGGTCTGGGGCTGGCTGGGAGGGAAGCTGGCAGCAGAGAGTTGGCTGGGAGGGAACCTGGCAGCAGAGAGTTGGAGCGGCCAAGATGAGCCCACTGGGTGACCCCGGAGACAACCACTGGACGCTCAAACCCTTCTAGCAGCCCACACAGGTTCTCCACAACAGCCCTGCGGTCTCTCCACTCCCCACCCCAGAACCCCCGTCCGCTCGGCCAGTTTCTAACCAGAGGCCAGCTTCTACCCATCCATCCTTTTTAAAAATCTGATCTTATTACAGTGAAGACGTACAAAAGGATAGTAAATGCATGGTTACGATGTAAAGAGTATTAATGACCATTGTCCCCTGCTCTGCCTGGGAACAGGGGATGTGCCGGCACCTTTGAGGCCCCGTGTGGCCCTCCAGGGTCCTGCCCCGGGGCTCCCCCTCCACCACCTTCTGGGACTTGGAGTTATCACCCCCTGCGTCTGTAACAGTTGTACCTGATGTCTAACTCTTGTAATAATACATTGTTTGGGTTTGCTCTGTGTGCTTTATATAAATAGAGCAATTCTATTCTATATAAATAGAATCATTGCAGATGGATTCTTGGGGAACCTGGTTTTCACAGGTCATGGAATGTTCCAGGGAATCATCCCATTGGTGCGTGGGGCTCTTAATCGTTAATCCTCACTGCTCTGAAGCAGTCTGGACTGACAGGCACCTGGGATGCGTCTGTGCTTTTGCTCTTTTGAACATCACTGCAGTGAAAGCTCTAGCACCATCCTCCGGGACTCACGTACCACCCATTCCTTAGAATAAATGTGTGTTTGAGAATGAAATTGCTGAGTCATGGGGGAGTCACGTTTTAACCCTCCTCGATGTTGCCAGATTTTTTGCCGAGCCACTCCCACCAGCAGTGTTTGAGGGCTCAGCCTGCTCTGCACCCTTGTTATCAGGGTGGTGTCATCCACATTTTAATTTTTGCTTAAATGGCATCTCCTGTGATTCGATTTTTTTATTTCCCATATCACTGATGATGCTGACTACATCCTTTCATATGTTTCTTGGCCAATAATGTTTCCTGCTCGTGAAATGCCTGTTCAGCTATTTTGCCCATTTTTCTATGGAGTTGTCTTTTTCCTATTGATTTGACTAAGCTTTTTATATATTAAGGCTACTCATTTTGTGGTTGGTTATCTCTGGTGCAAATATCCTCTCCCAGTCTGTGCACAGTCTCTTTGCTCCCATGATGAAGTGTCTGGGTGACGGGAAGGTCCTGTTAAAACCCGGCTCAGGTTACCAACATTTGCTTCATGGTTTTCCCCACGTGCTCTCCCCCCACCCAGCTGTCTGGTCTGACCTTCAGCCCTAGGACTCTGCTACCTATTCCCCGATTTGACCCACCCTTTTTTCAGCTATTCTCCTGTCTCAAAACACCAAGCCTGCACCACTCACTGCCTCCTTTCCATTCCTCTGTAAGAGTCGAGGCCCAGCTCAGATGCCACCTCCTGCAGGAAGCCTTCTCAGATTGCCCCAGCAGAGTGAATGAATCCTTTCCTTCCCACCCCTCTCTCTGCTCCAGCACCTTGTATACTGTTTGTAGGCTGCAGTCAGTGTCCATGCTCCCTCCCTGATCCCAGAGGTCCCAGCATGGTGATTTTGTTTTATTGAAGTATAGTTGATTTACAGTATTGTGTTAGTTTCATGTGTACAGCAAAGTGATTCGGTTACATATATGTCTTTTTCAGATTATTTTCCATTATAGGTTATTACAAGATGTTGAATATAGTTCCCTGTGTATGCAGTAGGACCTTGTTGTTCATCTATTTTATGTATATCAGTGTGTATCTGTTAATCCCGAATTCCTAATTTATCCCTCCCCCACCTTTCCTCTTTGCTAACCATAAGTTTGTTTTCTGTGTCTGTGAGTCTGTTTCTGTTTTGTAGGTAAGTTCATTTGTATCATTTTTTTAGATTACACATATAAGCAGTATCATATGGTATTTGTCTTTCCCTGTCTGACTTACTGCACTTAGCATGATCATTTCTAGGTCCATCATGTTGCTGCAAATGGCCTTATTTCATTCTTTTTTATGGCTGAGTAGTATTCTGTTGTATATATGTGACACATCTTCTTTATCCATTCATCCGTTGATGGACATTTAGTTTGCTTCCATGTCTTGGCTCTTATACATAGTCCAGCGTTTGTGATTTTGTGGGGGTGTCTTTTTCCGAACAGCTTGTCATCACCACGGCCTCATGGACACTCATGCCCTTTGCTGAGATCTGTGCTTGGGAGGGGGCTTCAAAGGCAGCGGGATGTCAGGGTTGACCAGACACCCCTCGTTCAGCACGTGTCAGTCAGGTTGGCAGCCACCTGCCCCACTTCCTGGGAGCAGGGTCCTGGCCGAGTCTTCCTCCGACCTCCGGCTCCCCACCCAGCATCGTCAGAGGCCCATACTCTGAGGCTGGCAGAGGGAATGATGCGTGACCACAGGAACAAAATCCGTGAATGGCCGGCTGCTTTGGTCCAGCTCCTGTTGACAGGTGTCCTTTTTGCTGGTTTTCAGAGCCTCACCACGTGGACAGGGTGCAGCCCAGATGCACCAGAATGTGCAGGTTGGTCTCTGATTTGGGGAGAGGCAATTCTCCAGTGACTTCCAAGAGGATTCACTGTACCTCTCTTTACAGTTGCAAACCCCCTTAGTATATTTTGAAAAGGACTTGATTTCTGGAACTTTTAAAATTAATGTGTGAAAAAGGTGGTAAGCAACCTTGCCAAGGTACAGTTTCATATACAAAAAAAAAGGAGACAAGCAAGAAACAACAAAACCAACAAACAAAAGCCTTAAAGAGGGGACTTCCCTGGTAGCGCAGTGGTTAGGAATCCGCCTGCCGATGCAGGGCACACGGGTTCGAGCCCTGGTCCAGGAAGATTCCACATGCTGCAGAGCAACTAAGCCCGTGTGCCACAACTATTGAGCCTGTGCTCTAGAGCCCGCGAGCCACAACTACCGAGCCAGCGTGCCACAACTACTGAATCCCACGCGCCTAGAGCCCGCGCTCCGCAACAAGAGAAGCCACTGCAACGAGAAGCCCGCGCACCGCAATGAAGAGTAGCCCCTGCTCGCCGCAACTAGAGAAAGCCCGCGCGCAGCAACAAAGACCCAACACAGCCAGAAATAAATAAATAAGTTTATTTTAAAAAAAGCCTTGGAGAGGAGATTGAACTCCACCCAGCGGGGCGCGATGGAGCTCTGTTCCTATCTGCTCGTAGGCCAAGGGCAGCGGCCTTGCCATGCAAGGGTGCCTGTGAAAGCAGACACATGCCCGCCCTGCCTCCCGGGTGCTGAGGAGCCCCAGTTTGGGGAAGAGCAGCAAGGCCAGCTTTGGGGAATTCATTTGCTTTCTGGCACATCAGTGGGCCCGAGGCCACCTGCCCGGTGTGTCTGTGAAAGTGCATGCTTGGCCCTGAGCGGCTTGGCAACAGCAGAGGGTCCTGGCCTCCCCACGCTGAGCCCGCCGACCCCGCCCATGGCCCTGGGATCCTGGTGGGTGGTACGTCTCAGCCCAAAGGCAGGACCGGTGCGTGCGAGCACATGGTCCCCAGGGTGGGCAGGGTGGGTGTGTTGGGGTGTGTGCAGGGCGTGCTCAGCTAAGCTAAGGGAGGCTGGTGACCGTGTAATCTGGGCGGCTGTCGGGAAGGCACGCTCCAGTGCCCTGTGACGGTGCCCTGTGACGTGGGGGATGGGACCTAGTGCTCCGGTGCCCTCCCAGCCTGGAGGGGAGCTCCTCCCTCTTCCTTGCCCACTGGCCACTGATGTAGCACCCACTGGGGGGTGCAGGGCTCCTCCAGGAAGTAACACGCCGGCCCTGTTCCCCGTAGACCTGACCTTCTCGGAAGAAATGTGACAGTAATGACCGCAGTTCCTGCTGTGTCCCAAAGGCCTCCTCCACCCAAGCACAATAGGCACAACACACCTTCCTGGCTCCTAATGAGTTACCGCAAACTCCGTGGCTTAAAACAACAGAAATGTATCCTCTCACTGTTCTGGAGATCAGAGTCCAAACAGTATCACTGGATCGAAATCAAGATGTCAGCAGGGCTGTGCTCCCAAAGCAGGCTCTGGGGGAGAGTCGCTTCCTGGCCTTTTCCACCCTCTGGGGGCGGCTGGCACTCCTTGGCTTGTGGCCGCATCCCTCCGGCCTCCGCCCCACAGTTACAGCCTGCGCCTGGGGCTGCCTCTCCAGAGGGGAGACAGACCCCATGTGAGCTCATCGCCACATGACCAGCCAAGATGGACGTGCCCAGGGTCCAGGGAAGGAGCCATCCTCTGTGTCCGGGACAGGGTGGGGATGAAGAGGAGAAGTAGAGGAGTGGAGAAACAGGCAGGCGTCCAGGGCCAGCGCTGTGAGAAGTGAGTGAGGCAGGGCGCAGGACCAGAGAGGGGGCCGCCAGGGGCACGCGGGATGTAGCGGGGCACGGGTGCTGGACCTCGCAGGTGTGTGGTCTCCTGCTGCCACGAGGGCCGTGGGTCACCTCTAGGCCAAGTGAGGAGAGGGTGATGCCCAGGGCCCTGGACCAGGCGAGGAGAGGGTGATGCCCAGGGCCCTAGGCCAGGCGAGGAGAGGGTGATGCCCAGGGCCCTAGGCCAGGCGAGGAGAGGGTGATGCCCAGGGCCCTAGGCCAGGCGAGGAGAGGGTGATGCCCAGGGCCCTGGGCCAGGCGAGGAGAGGGTGATGCCCAGGGCCCTGGGCCAGGCGAGGAGAGGGTGATGCCCAGGGCCCTGGACCAGGCGAGGAGAGGGTGATGCCCAGGGCCCTGGACCAGGCGAGGAGAGGGTGATGCCCAGCGCCCGGGTCTCAGTGTTCTGGACCTGCTGTTCCCACCGACCTCGCTGTGGCTGTCCCAACTGTCGCTTTGGGTGTCAGTCATGCTGTCTGTGAAATGGGATGTGAAGGCCTTATTCCTGCCTGTTCTGGCCCTACTGCCCCGCACAAGAAAAGGTCTTTGAACAAAGCCTCCAGAAGGAGTGCCTCTGGGTGGCCAAGGGTGCTTCCTCCCAGCCGCTGACCCGGCGCAGGAGATCCTGCCCTGACAGCTCGTGCTGAGTCTGGGTGAGTCAGCACCGCATTGTTCTCCCTCCTCTCCAAACAGGCGCAGTGGGTGGGGGCCAGGGGCACGAATCCCTGCACATCTGTCCCCTCCTCTCCCCGAATTAAGGAGCACATTGGTTCCTGCCCCCGCGCCTTGGCTCAGGCTGTGCTGGGGGTCAGACGCCCCCCAACTCTTCCCATCAGTGAAGGCTCACTCTGCCCCCCCAGCCCACCCCCAAGCCTGGCGGAAGCCAACGCCCTCTAGCAACGCACCCCATTGGGCCAGCGCCCAGGGATGGTGCCCGTCCTCAAGGGTCTAGGCGTGCTCGCTCAGGCCCAGCCAGCTCAGGCTGAGATACACACGGACGTGCAGGGTTCCCAGCGCCCTGGCTTGCCCTTTCATCTGCCTGCAAAACTTTTGTGCCAGCACATGGGAAGGGGCCTGGGGCTGAATGCTGGGGGACGCAGGCTGGGGCCACTCCGCCACCCTCTGACTTCCCTCCATTTGCTCATCTGTTAAATCTAAGAAAAGAGACGGTGGGCACAGCCCGAGCACCTACTAGGCACCCAGGAGCGCAGCATGCACTTTCCACACTGAGCTCCTTCCCTCTCCCAGCCGCCCCATCCTGCCAGCCAGGGGGCGGATAGCACGACTGAGGCCCACAAGCAGGGACAGAGCCGCAATTCACGCCCAGAGTCCAGGCTCTGCCCGCCTGTGTGAGCAGCTCCCCTCCACCTGCGCCCCTGCCCCCAGGGTCCAGCTGAGGCCGTGTCTGCAGAGGGACACCAGGCTGGGCTTGTCAGGGGCAGAAACAGCTGTGGCGGGAGCTTGCCTGTCCGTGCGTACGCTCTTGGGGACGTCAGAAGGCTGAGTCTGCCTTCCCAGAGTCAGAAAGGCGCTCGGCCCCTTAAAGCTCTGCAACCTCGGGCGAGGCTCCTAACGGCCCCGAGCCTCGGGTTTCCTCCTCTTTGCAATGGGGGCAATACGACCTGCCTTGCGGAGTTGCTGGACATGCCGCACGCCATTGGCGTCCAGCGAATGTTGACCACGTGTTCAGGAATAGCGTCCCCGGCAGCGCCCACTTAGGCTGGAACGGCAACTGGCCAGCTAGGTCTGCACTTGCTTGGTCCCTTTTCCTCCTTTCTTCGCCCGGCTGGTGGCCTAGCCCTGAAATCTTGTCCGGGGGGTCGGCAGGGCCCTCCCAAGAGGGAGGGAGGGAGGGAGGGAAACAGGAAAGAACCTGCTAAGGAGAGGCCCTTTGCTGGGCTTGCCTCCAGGGAGAAGGACACACACACACACACGTGCACGCATACACACACACACACACAAACGGAAGGGCCAGCACAGCTGCCCGTGCCGCCCAGCAGCTATGGACAGGATGCCTGCAGGCCAGAGGGTGCACAGGCCCAAGGAACTACGGATCCGGTTTGCCTTGCGGGAAGCCGGGCCCCTGGATCACTCCGGGCAGGGGAAGGCTGATTAGTCAAGGCTCGCCTTGACAGGCCCTGGCAGTTGCCTAAGACAGAAAAAGTCAGCTGAAACTGGTTGAAACAAACAAACAAATGCATTGGCTCAGAGAACTGAAAAGGCCGAGGGTACCAGCTTCTGGCAAAGCCAGATCCCTCTCCAGGGGCTCAATTCAAAAAACTGGTTCCACGGCGTTCAGCTCTGATGTTTGTGTATCATCTCTGTTCCTGGCCTCTCCCTTCAGGGCCCCCAGTGGCTCCACCCACACAGCAACCTCTGTGGACAGAGCATACTTCTTTCCCAAAGATTTCAGCCAAAGGGGCTGTCTGGGGCACATGCCCATCTCTGATGGTGCCCGGGGATATGGAACGTCTGATCGTCAGGGCACAGGCTACATGTCGCCCACCCACAGCAGGAGAAGGGAAGTGGGTCCAACACAGATCGCCCACCCAGCAGCAGATTGGGCTCTGCTGCTTCCCCCAAGATATAACCTTCAAACACACATTCTTATGCTCTAGCCTTTCCCTGCACTTGCTGCTTCCTTTATTTGCAATGTGCTCATGAGCTCCTATTCATCCTTCAGAGCCCAGCTCAAGGTCACCTCTGAGGAACCTTCAGACAGAGTTAGGGAATTTGCTCCTCTGCTGGAATCTTTAAACTGATTTGTTTGTGCCTCTTCCACTTGGGCTCTGAGCTCCCTACAGGTCGCTGGGAACAGAGCAAGGGCTTGGGGCAATTTTCTTGGGAAGATTAACAAATATGGGAAGAAACAGTTGATAGAGTCAGGCTCAGATGAGCTCAGAGCTGGACCGAAGGGTAGAAGGCAATGCATAAAGGTAGTGTCCAAACCGAGCAGCCTGCAGAAAGGCTGACTTTGCCGGTCCGGTTGACTGAGGCCTGCAAGCGTGTGAGTATGCACACGTGTGTGCCTACAGCCCGGGAGAATGTGACCATCTTTTAAAATGAGCTCACACATCTGGTCTCTCCTCCCATCCTCAAGGTCCCTTCCTTGAGTCTCTGCCCAGTTGCCAGAATTCAAGGCCTGGATGGGCCACGGCTAAGACCAGGGTCGGGATCCCGCAGCCCACAGTGTGGAAATGGAAGAAGAAAGGGAGGCTGTGGCTGAGGGGTGGCCTGAAGCAGCAGCTCTGATTTCACGGCATCTGCCTTGCCTGGTAGGTCCGATGGCACTGTTCTTGGTTCCCCAGCACTGATAGCACCGCCTGTGTGGGGACTGTCTGTCAGGTGGGATGAGGCAAGCGTCCAAGAAAGAGCAGCTCTGGTCCCTGAAGGACCAGCCTTGAAGGGTGGCTGTGTTGCTGTGAGTTCAGGGCTGCTGGGAAGGCCCCTGGTCCCTCGGATGCATTCCTAATGCTTCGAATTCTGCCATTTGAGATTCATTCCTTCGGCTTTGTCTGATCTGTTAAAATGACAGTCTCCTGGAACATTTGTGACCCTGGAGCCTATCAGTCCTTCACAACACAGTGTGAGGGAGAGGCTCCCTCTCCCTCCTGAAAGCTGACTTGATTGTGCGTGGTGATGGGATGGGAGTGGGGGTGAGGATAGAGGGAGCTGGAGCGGGGCGGGGGATGGGGGGGTGAGTTCTTTTCTTCCCCGGTGCCGCCGCCACCTCCCTGATCCTGCACCCGCCAGAGCCCCGCTCGCTCACAAAACGTCGCAGTCGTCAAGAGCACCCGCTTCTCTGCCAGGGGACGGGCCCAGGTACAGGCTCGGGTCCAGACCCGCCTGGATTGGTTGTGGTTCCGAGACTTGCTCTCTGAGTGACCTTCGGCAAGGGACCTAGCCTTTCTGAGAATGTTCTCATCTGTAAAATGGGCATAAGGTGCCTACTTCGTGGATTTCTGAATTTAGATTAGTAAACGAAATACATGCATGTGACCCCGTGGCAGCTGGCACCCAGTCTTACGGAAATGCCAGGTCAGGGCACAGCTGAGCGGTGCCATGCAGAGGGGACATCTAAGGAGGCTTCCCAGAGGAGGTGTCTCAACAGTCGTCTGTAGCTGTGTTAATGGGCCTGTTGTCTTGGGTCCCGCAGGCCCAGGTCAGCAGACACTGCGCACCCCGAGCTGGCTTGTTGCTGAAAAGGGAGGGAAGGGGCTTAGTGCTGTGAACCCCCTACCATGTGCCCAGCGCTGGTCTTTGTCTACCTCCTGGAGAGGCACCAGAGAGGAACAGCATCCTGGCCGCGGCCACCCAGCTAAGTGGGAAGGATCGGGGTTGGCCCTGTCCCACTGCTTCCGGACGCCGACCTGGGTCCCCCTGGACAGGCTCCAGAACCCAGCTGTGCTCTGCGTTGCCAGGACTCACCTTTGCTTCTGTCCCCCCTGGGAGGCTCTGCTGGCCCAGACCCCACTCCCAGGCCTGGAACTGGAAGGGCAGGGGCTGTTCTGTGCACCCTTTCATCAGCTCTGTTGTTACCTAACCCACCTCACGGCCATCCCCTGTCGAATCTGCTTAGGGGCAGGCAGTGGCCTCTCCGAGCTTCTGCTGTGTCACACCAAGGGGACAAGGAGTCCCCGACTGTTCCCTGTTGGGGCAGGGAGAGCCTGGGCTGAGGGCGGCACCGTCCCGGCAGTGAGGCAGCTTGGGTTGAGTCCCGGCCTGCGTCTCTGGCCACACGGCTTGTGGGGTGACCTCCGTCTCTGGACCCAGAGCCCTCGTGGGTGAGGTGCATTGTTGGTGCCAGAGTTTTCACGTCTCCTCCCGGCGGCCATCAGGCTGGCCATCATCACGGGCTGCTGTTCTGAAGTCAGCATCCCTGTGGGGAGGGGCGTGGCCTGGAAGAACCTCGAGCTCCTCTCCCTTTCCTTGGAGAATAATGTGATGGGAAGGGGATAACAGAGGTCACTCTCCTCCAAAGGGTGGTGGCAGAGGTGTAGAGATAAAAGTCCCAGCTTCTCAGCATGGGGACTCGGCCCCCACCTGCCACCTCCGGGCCCAGCTGCTGAGGCTGCACTGATTCCGGCCCCGCCAGGCAGCCCCACAGCGGGGTGCACGTTGCCACGACAAGACCCCCTCCAGCCTCCTGTTTGGCCGGTGGGATGGGAGTCGCCTTGGACAGACCAGGGCCACCGTGTACCCTCCATGTGTTCCTTTAAATCCCCACATAATCACTGGCTTGCCTTGTGGGGCCTTAGCTGTGGTCCTTGCACCCCACAGGGTGACGTGTTGCTAGGGAGGCCTGGCCAGGCCACTTAGGGCCACCAGCTTCAGTAACGCCAGGCTGCCCTGCCCTCGAACCTGGCCAGCATCCTGTGGGCCCTGAAACCTACCCTGCCTTGAGTGCCCAGTGGTGGACCAAGGCTCTCGGGACAGGAGACGCATCGCTTACTCACTCTTCTCCCCTGTGGCCTCTGTGGCCCAAAGCGGAGCCACTGCTTTGGTCCCTGGCACCCAGTGCAGTTTCCTCACAGGTGGCCTGGCCTCTAATGGCGGCTTGTGAGTGAGGATAGCTGGAGGCTGTGACTGATGGCAGAGGCTCCCTTCTGCCAGGCTCAGTGCCTGGTTCACAGATGTGTCACCATCACTGGCTCTGAAGATACCTCTGAACACCTGCGGGATAACAGTTGCCTGCCAGATGCTCGATGCAGCGGTGCCTGGGACACGCCCTGCTCCCTGGTTGCCTGGGAAACACACCTGCCCACCTAAGATGGGAACCATGCCCCCCAGGGGGAGCAGAGACCTCATGTCAGGGGAAGGGGTTTCAGGGAGAGCACCACTGACCACCGGGGTCCCTTGACCCAGGCTTGCAGGGAAGAGAAGGAATTGCCCTGACGAGGTATAGGGTACAGGTAGGCCAAGAATTGGCATGGCTGAAAACACCACAGCGTGGAAGTGCCCCGGCGGGTCCATTGGATCAGCACATCCGTTGCAATTACATCTGCAAAAGCTCGAAAATAAAGTAGCAGAATGCATACACCCAGGCCTGTAGAGCGGCCTCTGAGCACGGAGCTTGTGTAACCCAGATGTTAAGACATCTGGATGTCACCTGTTTGGGTCCTGGTTCGCACTGTGTCATAAGCACAGTTTTCATGCCCTGTTGCACATAATCAGTAATTAGCTCTGGTGTGCTCCAGCCGATGGACAAGTCATGCCCTCTCTGAAGTAACCGGTTCTCACAGCACTTTTTCACACATCCGACGTCAAGGTTTTGAGGGCTTCCCAGGCACATCTGGATTTTGCCCTCAAAGTGTGGTACTAATGCTGTAATAACAACTCTCACTTATTGACTGGTGGCTGTCTCAGGCACCATTTGGGGGAATTTCATCCTCATGGCAACCCTAGGAAATGGGCACTGTTGTTATCCCCATTTTACAGATGAGGAAACTGAGGCTTGGTGAGGTTAAGTTACTTGCTCAGAGTAACTGAGCTGATGAAGGCTAAGGTTCTTTTTTAAAATTTTTATTGAAATGTAGTTCATTTACAATGTTCTATCAGTTTCAGGTGTACAGCAAAGTGACTCAGTTATATATATATATATATTCTTTTTTTTTTAGATTCTTTTTCATTATAGTTTATTACAAGATATTGAGTATAGTTCCCTGTGCTATACACTGGGTCCTTGTTGTTTATTTATTTTATGTATAGTAGAGTGTATCTGTTAATCCCAAACTCCTAATTTATCCCTCCCCTTACTTTTCCTCTTTGGTAACCATAAGTTTGTTTTCTATGTATGTGAGTCTATTTCTATTTTGTAAATAAGTTTATTCGTATCATTTTTTTAGATTTCAAATTTAAGTGACATCATATGGTATTTGTCTTTGTCTGATTTACTTCACTTAGTATGATAATCTCTAGGGCCATCCATGTTGCTGCAAATGGAATTATTTCTTTATTTTTTATGACTGAGTAATATTCCGTTCTATATATGTACCACATCTGCTTTATCCATTCATCTGTCAATGGACATTTAGGTTGTTTCCATGTCCTGGCTGTTGTAAATAGTGCTGCTATGAATATTGAGGTGCATATACCTTTTCAAATTAGTGTTTTCTCTGGATATATGCCCAGGAGTGGGATCGCTGGGTCATATGGTAGCTCTGTTTTTAGTTTTTTAAGGAACCTCCATACTGTTCTCCATAGTGACTGAGATTCTAATGCAGGTTGGTCTGATTTGAACACATATTCTTTGCACTGTGTCAAGTCACAGAGAGGCCCCTATTTTCTGAAAAATCGAAAATGAAATCTTTAGATTTGGTTCCAGTGACTTAGTGGTGCTTTCACAGCAGCTCCCCCCAGTCTGATTTTTACTTTAATATGGGCAAGTTTTGGAGTAGATGACCTCAAAATACCCTTGTAACTAACATGCTAACAGCTGCTTGGAGGCCCCCGGGGAGCAGGCCTGTCCTTCTGTTGAGCTGAGCAGGGCTGACCATAGAAATGGGCTGCAGCCACACCAGCCCTAGCCCAGGGGACCACGCCAGCTGCGTGCCCGATGGTCAGTGGGCGTCAGAGAAGGGATACTCTGGGAACATGAGAAGGAGTTCCATGTAAGGAAAGCTGGAACGGTATTCCAAATTTTCATGACGGCTCAGCGTTTCCAAAGGCTCCTTGAATCCTGAGCTTTTCTTTTACAGCCGATCCCGTGGCTGAGTGCTTCACTGCAGGGATTGTCCCACGGAAGCCCCAAATTCTCCATCTTTCAGGGCATCTCCTGATTTCTCTTTTCCTCAGTTCTGTTAGGAAGATGAGCTCTTTGTATCTTCCCCCTGGTGTTAGTGTTTTCATGGCCTGTTTTCATACCAGTTGGTAGGATGCGGGCATGCGTCCATTTCGGAGACTTACTTGTTAATGCGTCTGCTCCTGAGCGGGCACCGGGGAAGCGGTGGCGACGACTCGCAGAGGTGTGTGGTCTGCCGAGCTTGTGGTCCAGCACATCCAGCTCTGTGTGTGCAGAATTCCATCACCAACATGAGACGGTTGGGGGGGCTGCTGCACCAGCCCCGGGAGCTTTCCATCTGCATTTCCTGGCTAGTGTATGAGATTTGAGACTCTGTATGAGGGTGACCAGGGAATGTTGGCGAATAAATAAAGGTGCAGCCGCCCGTTTGGTTCTGCTCCTTAACGGGGTTCCCTGGGCATCCTCCTGGGTGGGCCACACCTTCTTAAAATGTTCCCCTTTGTCTCTGCAGGCCTCCCGCCCTGAGTGGCAGCCCGGTCATCTCGGATATCTCATTGATCCGACTTTCCCCACACCCTGCCGGCCCTGGGGAGTCCCCCTTCAACGCCCCACACCCGTACGTGAGCTCGCACATGGAGCAGTACCTCTGCGCTGTGCACGGCAGCCCCACGCACCCCGCCATCTCTGCGGCCAGGGGCCTCAGCCCTGCGGACGGTGAGTCGGGAGGGCCTGGGGCAGCAGGGTGGGGGGAGGGATGCTAACTCTAATGCTGGTCATTCCTCAGCTGCTGTCCGTGGGATGGTCAGTGGCTGGCCTTCCTCCCTGCCCCCCATCAACAGTAGGTCTTTCGATAAATGAGTGGTCCAAGACAAGGGAACCAGGGGTGCATTGGTTTTTGCGCTCATTAAAGAACTATTCGTAGGACTTCCCAGGTGGCGCAGTGGTTAAGAATCCGCCTGCTGATGCAGGGGACACAGGTTCGAGCCCTGGTCCGGGAAGCTACCACATGCCACGGAGCACCTAAGCCCGTGCGCCATAACCACTGAGCCTGCGCTCTAGAGCCCGTGAGCCACAACTACTGAGCCCACGTGCCACAACTACTGAGCCTGTGCTCTAGAGCCCACGAGCGACAACTACTGAGCCCATGTGCCACAACTACTGAAGCTGCGCTCTAGAGCCCACGAGCCACAGCTACTGAGCCTGTGCTCTAGAGCCCATGAGCGACAACTACTGAGCCCACGTGCCACAACTACTGAAGCCCACGTGCCTAGAGCCCATGCTCCACAACAAGAGAAGCCACCACAATGAGAAGCCCGGGCACCACAACCAAGAGTAGCCGCCACTCACTGCAACTAGAGAAAGCCTGCACGCAGCAGCGAAGACCCAACGCAGCCAAAAATGAATAATAAATAAATAAATTTATGGAAAAAAGCACTATTCATAAACAGCCTTGGCATGCAAATTACATAATAAGAATGGTGACATCTGTTTATTCATGGAGGTCCTATCTTAGGTGAGAATTACTTGGTTGCAAGATGCCTCTGCAGAGGCTGGTGTTAAGCAGAGTAGGTGTTGTATCGGGGTGTCTCAGGGCCCCCCCCAGAGCAGAACGAAGGCAGAGCTGGGCAGGTTTCTGTCGACATCTCTGGCAGGTCAACGCATGGCCTCTAAACGGGACCCCAGCCCCAAGGCTCCGGGGTGACCACCAGTGACTTTGTGTCCCTCCTGAGAGGATACTGAGTGGCCCAGCTCAGTCAGATGGCAACCCTGTTCAATTCATTTGAGACAGAAAAGGGCAGAGTCACAAAGAAAAACCAGACAAGGTGAATGGCTGCAGCCGTGAGACATGAAGATGGCCAGCCAGGATGGGGCCATTCAGAAATGGCCCTTCACCACTGCTCCTGGCCCTGAACTCTGCGTGGGCCCCTGAGTGGCCGCGACCAATCCAGGACGCGCCAAAGGGTGTGACACATCCACACAGAGCCCGTGTCTCCCGGGAAGTGGACCGGAGCTCCCCAGCCTCTCCTGGCAGTGCAGACCAGGGTCCAAGACACTGCTCCTGCCTTGAAGTTCACATGTGGTGCAGCGGGCGGCATGGTGCCCTCAGGAAGATACATGTACGTCCTAAGCCCTGAACCCGAGAGCATGGCCTCATGTGGAAAAGGGCTCTCTGCCGATGTGATTAAGTTGGCGATTCTGAGTTGAAGAGATCATCCTGGATTATCCACGTGGGCCTTAAATCCAATGACAAGTGTCCTTATAAGGGACACATAGATAAGAAGACAACGCAAAGATGGGAGTGATGTGGCCACAAGCCAAGGAAGCTGGCAACTCCCAGAAGCTGGAATAGGCAAGAAACAGGTTTTCCCCTAAAGCCTCCAGAGTGGGTGGCCCCGCTGACACCTTGATTTTGGACTTCTGGCCTCAAGACCTGAGGGAGAATAAAAATGCATTTTCGCAGCAGTTAGCAAGCCTGTACTAACTTGTTACAGCAGCCCGAGGAAACTAATACACACGGAGATGGGGCGGTCCCCTCAAGGCCTGCGTCAGGGAGGGCCCTGAGAGACGTCTGTAGCAGGGTCGAGGAGCAGAGGCAGGGTCCGCCAGACCAGACTCTGTGTGTGTGTGTGTGTGTGTGTGTGTGAACAATGGGCCCTCAAGGAAGGCTTCAGCTAAGAGGCACAAGCAAGAAGGGGGAGGGGAGGGCATTTCAGGCACAGGCAGGCCAGGCAGAGGCTGCGGGGCTGCAGGCTAGGGCTGTCCCTAGAGGATAGAGCGGGAGAGGGAGAGGAGGAAGGGGAGGGTGATGGCTTCCACGGACCAGCTGCTTCCTTCTGCCCGGACTGTGTGCATCTCCTTTGACACCTGCCAAGACTAATAGCAAGGAGGCCAATTCCCGGGCTCTGGATTCAAACTCTCTGCTGTGTGGCCTTGGGCAGCATCTTTATCTCTTTAAGTGCCAGAGTCCTCATCTGCTGAGGGGATCAGCTCATGGTGTGATGCTAGTGAAACCAGAGAGTGGATGTTATCCCCTCAGCCCTGTGACTGCACCCACCCAGTGGAACGCCCAGCACAACGTTGGCTGATGATACCTTTTTTGTTTTGCGGTACGCGGGCCTCTCACTGCTGTGGCATCTCCCGTTGCGGAGCACAGGCTCCGGACGCGCAGGCTCAGTGGCCATGGCTCATGGGCCCAGCCGCTCCGCGGCATGTGGATCTTCCCGGACCGGGGCACGAACCCGTGTCCCCTGCCTCGGCAGGAGGACTCTCAACCACTGCGCCACCAGGGAAACCCTGTCATTTTTAATAGTAATTTGACTGGTGGGTATTATTACCCCCATTTTACAGATGGAAAACTAAGCCAGCTCAGAGAGGTGGCACCTTCTTAATTTTGCACACCTGGTAAAAGCCAGGACCCCTGAGGGGTGTGTTTGGCTTCCAAGCCCCCCTTTAACTAACACCACACCCCTGAGTGCCAGGCCCCCTCAAGGTACTCTGAAGTTCATCCTCCCGGCCTCTTTGCTAAGCCCCGGCAGGGCTGAGTGCGGGACTGGAGGTGGACCGCCCGCCCAGGTTCTGACAGGTGGCCAGGGCGGGCGAGCGCTCGCCTGCCATCCCACTTCGAGTGCTGGGTGAGTCTGACCTGGCGCCCAGCTGTCTGGCCGCCCTGGCACCTCCGACTTCATCTTCCTTTTCCTTTGGAGACTGTGCCGGACCACGGACCCTGGAGCTCTGGGCATCTGTGGGGCTGGGAGAAGGAAGCAGTTGTTTACGGCTTTGAGCAAGTGGAGGAATGTGCAGGCTGGGATCTGGCTGCCCCATCAGCAGAAACAGCCCCGCCCCAGCCTGACCAGGGACGGCGGGGGAGGGGGACCCAGGGACCCAGAGGGCAGGGGAGGGCTGCAGGGCCCGGAGGGGCCTCCTCGGGCCAGGTGCATGTTTCTCTTCTTTCTGGCCGGGTTCTGACAGTTTCTTCCTCTCCCTCCCTCCTGCCCGCAGTTGCCCACGAACACCTGAAGGAGAGGGGGCTGCTTGGCCTCCCCGCTTCAAGCACCAACCCCTCAGACTATTACCACCAGATGCCCCTCATGGCAGGCCACCCCACGCCATATGGGGACCTGCTGATGCAGAGCGGGGGTGCGGCCAGTGCACCCCATCTCCATGACTACCTCAATCCAGTGGATGGTGAGTGCTGGGCCAGGGTGGGTGTGGCGAGCAGGACAGGGGCTCACGGCCCCCCGGAGGCCGAGGAAGGTGCTTGTTGCTCCTTTTGTGGTGGGGGGAGCCCAGTGGAGGAATCTGGGGTTTACCCCAATCCCTGCCATGACTGCTGTCCTTGGGGGACTGCGTCTGAACAACATGCACAAAAACTTAGTGAGTCATCACGGGCCAGGAAGTGTTGTAGGAACTGCAGTCACTCCAGGGAACAAAAGGGACTCATCTCTGCCTTCATGGAACTTACTTACAGCTTAGTGGGGAGAGGCGAACAATTCAGGAATGGGGTTAGGAGCACTGGGTGGGGTGCCATGAGGGTGCCATCTTGAAAGAGGAAATCAAGAAATCCTCACTGAGAAGATGATATTCAAGCAAAGAATTGAAAGGGATGAGCCATGCAGAAATAAGCCAAAGAGTGATACAGGCAGGAGAGACAGCGAGCGCAAAGGGCCTGAGGCCGCAGTGGGCCTGCTGGGGCCAAGAAAAGCCCGGGAGGCCAGTGTACCTGGTACCCAGTGAGTGAAGGGGCGGTAGGGTAGGGCCAGAGTTCAGGGGCTGGCTGTGCTGGTCGGTCAAGGCTTGGTGAAACTGGCTTTCACGCAGAGTGAGGTGGGGCCCGTGGAGGGGGTCGGACAGAGGAGCAATGAGACCTGACTTATTCTTTTTCTTTTTTTTTTTAACATCTTTATTGGGGTATAATTGCTTTACAGTGGTGTGTTAGTTTCTGCTTTATAACAAAGTGAATCAGTTATACATATACATATGTTCCCATATCTCTTCCCTCTCGCGCCTCCCTCCCTCCCACCCTCTCTATCCCACCCCTCCAGGCGGTCACAAAGCACCGAGCCGATATCCCTGTGCCATGCGGCTGCTTCCCACTAGCTATCTACCTTACGTTTGTTAGTGTACATATGTCCATGCCTCTCTCTCGCCCTGTCACAGCTCACCCTTCCCCCTCCCCATATCCTCAAGTCCGTTCTCCAGTAGGTCTGTGTCTTTATTCTTGTCTTACCCCTAGGTTCTTCATGACATTTTTTTTTCTTAAATTCCATATATATGTGTTAGCATACGGTATTTGTCTTTTTCTTTCTGACTTACTTCACTCTGTATGACAGACTCTAGGTCTATCCACCTCATTACAAATAGCTCAATTTCGTTTCTTTTTATGGCTGAGTAATATCCCATTGTATATATGTGCCACATCTTCTTTATCCATTCATCCGATGATGGGCACTTAGGTTGTTTCCATCTCCGGGCTATTGTAAATAGAGCTGCAGTGAACATTTTGGTACATGACTCTTTTTGAATTTTGGTTTTCTCAGGGTATATGCCCAGTAGTGGGATTGCTGGGTCATATGGTAGTTCTATTTGTAGTTTTTTAAGGAACCTCCGTACTGTTCTCCATAGTGGCTGAACCAATTCACATTCCCACCAGCAGTACAAGAGTGTTCGCTTTTCTCCACACCCTCTCCAGCATTTATTGTTTCTAGATTTTTTGATGATGGCCATTCTGACTGGTGTGAGATGATATCTCATTGTAGTTTTGATTTGCATTTCCCTAATGATTAATGATGTTGAGCATTCTTTCATGTGTTTGTTGGCAGTCTGTATATCTTCTTTGGAGAAATGTCTATTTAGGTCTTCTGCCCATTTTTGGATTGGGTTGTTTGTTTTTTTGTTATTGAGCTGCATGAGCTGTAAATTTTGGAAATTAATTCTTTGTCAGTTGCTTCATTTGCAAATATTTTCTCCCATTCTGAGGGTTGTCTTTTGGTCTTGTTTATGGTTTCCTTTGCTGTGCAAAAGCTTTGAAGTTTCATTAGGTCCCATTTGTTTATTTTTGTTTTTATTTCCATTTCTCTCGGAGGTGGGTCCAAAAGGATCTTGCTGTGATTTATGTCATAGAGTGTTCTGCCTATGTTTTCCTCTAAGAGTTTGATAGTTTCTGGCCTTACATTTAGGTCTTTAATCCATTTTGAGCTTATTTTTGTGTATGGTGTTAGGGAGTGATCTAATCTCATACTTTTACACGTACCTGTCCAGTTTTCCCAGCACCACTTATTGAAGAGGCTGTCCTTTCTCCACTGTACATTCCTGCCTCCTTTATCAAAGATAAGGTGACCATATGTGCGTGGGTTTATCTCTGGGCTCTCTATCCTTTTCCATTGATCTATCTTTCTGTTTTTGTGCCAGTACCATACTGTCTTGATTACTGTAGCTTTGTAGTATAGTCTGAAGTCAGGGAGCCTGATTCCTCCAGCTCTGTTTTTCGTTCTCAAGATTGCTTTGGCTATTCGGGGTCTTTTGTGTTTCCATACAAATTGTGAAATTTTTTGTTCTAGTTCTGTGAAAAATGCCAGTGGTAGTTTGACAGGGATTGCATTGAATCTATAGATTGCTTTGGGTAGTAGAGGCATTTTCACAATGTTCATTCTTCCAATCCAAGAACATGTTATATCTCTCCATCTATTTGTATCATCTTTAATTTCTTTCAGCAATGTCTTATAATTTTCTGCATACAAGACCTGACTTATTCTTAAAAGGAATTCCATTCTGGCTGCTGGTCGGAGAACAGCTTTAGGGGCAAGGTGGAAGCAGGCCGTCCAGCTGGCAGAGGTGGGAGGAGCGGTCATGTTTCAGATGGATTTTGAAGGAAGAGCCACAAGATTTGTTCCTAGAAGGGATGTTGAATCAGGGAGGAAGAAGGGCATTGAGGACAACACTGGGGCCTCAGGCCTGAGTAGTTGGAGAACAGAGTTGTCAGTAACTGAGCCGGGGCCTGCAGGCTGGGCACGTTTGGGGGCGCGGCCAGTCGGGCGTTCTGGGGAGAAGAGGTGCCTGGTGCCCATGAGGTACCAAGTCCCCCACCCACCCCCAGCCATCCTCACAGCTGCTTTTACAGGGGCAACTGCACCCTAACCACGAGCCAGCCCCTGGGGTCAGATGGAGCCGCCTCCCCAGTGAGTGCTGCTCCACCTGCCGGTCCTGGAGCTCATCCCAGAGACCCCCAGGGATCCAGGCCAGGCAGCAGGGCCGGAAGCCACAGCGAGGGGCCGGCAGGCGGCTCCTGCAGATTTATCCTCCTCAAGCCCTTTTTCACTCCCTGGTGGCAGGGAGCAGACAGAGACCTGCAGGAGACCTGCTGGGTTGCAGGCAGTCCCATGGGGCCAGGCAGGGCTGCAAGACTTGGGGGGGCCCCTGCACCCCTCAGCCACCTCCTGTCCCCCAGTCCTCCGCCCTGGGCCTCCAGTCCACACCAGCCACTGCAACTCCACCTTATCGGCTGGATCAAAGCCAAGCCCCTCCTTTCCTAAGGCCTGGCTGAGATCTCACCTCCTCCAGGAAGTCCCTCTGGATGCCCCCTCCCTCCCCTCCTTTCCTTGTGACCAACCAGGATTCTTGACCTCCTCTATCAATAGAAATTGACTAGAGGCCAGACAAGAATTCAGGCGAGGCTTTATGGGGGCTCCTGCTGCAGCTGGGTGGGGGGAGGGCGAAAACAACTAACAATTCGCTCCCTAAGGCGGGGGAAGGGAGCTGGTTCCTTATATGGGGTGAGGATGGGGGTGTGTGTGGGGGGGTGGCTTCGGTGCTCTGCCCACCCCTTTGGTGGTGCTGAGTGCAGGGGGCATGCGCAGTACATGCTTTTGCTCCAGGCTCCTCAGAAGTGGCAGTTGGGTTTTTGGTCTTTCTGTATCTTCTTGTCCATAATTTGCCCCAACTGCGCATATACACCAGTTGTTTTTAGTCCCTTATAGATTCTCTGTACTTTGTTGCTCAAGAAGATGTTTGCCCAGGTGCAAGCACTGCGGCAAAGGGTCCCAGGTCCCACCTGTCTCACCGTCTCTCTGCCCTGCTCACCTCACACTTACAGGGGCCACCTCAAGTGGTCCCTAAGCACCACTCCCCTGCAGCGTTCCCTGCCCTCCCCCACAGGAGTGTCACTGGGGAGGAGCATGGCAGTCCTCCCAATGCCAGCTCTGTGGGTTTTGTCCCATGTCACCCTCAGCCTGCCCTGAAGGGAACCCGCAGCACGACCAGACGATGCCACCAGAATCTGGTCCCTGGGTCTGTCTCGCCCCTGTGTCTTCCCCAGGATGGTGTTTCGTCCAGGATGGGCACACAGTGTAGGGGTGCAGTGAGGCCTCTCGGCCCCCTGAGTGCATAAATCTACATGCTTTTGTCTCTCCTCCCCATAACAGCCCTGCAGGTGCCCCCCACAGGGAGCGGGAGGGCCCTGGGGAGGACACGTGCGCTTGCTACTCAGACAACAGCGACAATACAGGGCATAAAGGTTGCTGCCATTGTCCAAACATCAGATTCCCCAAGCGATGTCTGCCTTCCAAGGCCTTGGGCTGGGTGGCACCAGGCCATCTGGGCAGACACAGAGAAGCCACGGCCGAGGGGTCTGGTCAGGCCGGTGTCCCCAGAGGGCGGGAGAGGCCGAGTCAGCACGTGTGAGCGCCCGCTGTGTGCACGTGTGAGAGCATCCGGGTGAGGTCTGCCTGTGTGCCATGTCTTTATGCTCACTCCCCGGGTGACTCCCCTCAGCCCCCTTCCGAGGCCAGAATTACCGTCCCTGCCGTAAGATGGGCTCCCTGGGGTTCCCAGCATCCAGGGAGTTGCCCAGGCCTCAAGTCAGGGTTCCAGGCCCCGCTCCGTCTGTCACCAGCATCACGGGCTCTCCCTCATGCGCACCGCCCCAGGCAGCACAGCACATCTGAGGGGCCCCGTGAGCCATGGCCTCGGGGAGAGCCCAGTGGGCAGAGCAGCTGGGCTGGAGCCAGCGTGCTGCAGGGATGGTGGTGCTGCGGGCAGGTCTAGGCCACGCCAGCTTGAGCTGCGTCCTCTCTGGGACAGCTGGTGCTGCTGGGACCCGGTGGGGCCTGGACGGTGATGCCCTGCATGCTGTGTGAGCGTGGCTCGGTGCCAGGTTTACAGTCAGTGCTGCCTGCGTGCTGGTTTCCATCTCTTTCCACCGGTATCCTTGCCCTCTTTCAAATCTACCACCTTCTGCAGGGTTTTGTCTGCCGATTGTCAGCACCACCGTCCACCCCATGTTTGGGCCCCATGCCACACCTCCTCCTGGACACCTTTTCCTCACCACCAGCCCACCCCCCCCCAGGCCAGCCCACCCGAGACCTGCCAAGTCTGCCTTCGCAGCACCCCCGCCGGCCGTCCAGTCCTGTGCCAGCCAGCTCCCAGCTCAGCCTCCCTCCGCCCCTCCCATCACCCTCGGGGTGAAACCCAGACTCTACCACATGGCCAGCAGCCTTCCCTCCAGCCTGTCTCTCCCCATCTGCGCCCCTGCACCTGTCCACCATCCCCGCAGGCTGGCCTCGTTCTGTCCTGCACCAGGTCCCAGGACTCAGGTCAGCCAGCACTTCTCCCGGGCCACCGCCCGCATCAGCTCCCCTTGGACTCTGCATCTCCCTCCGCCCACCTGCAGGACCCGAGGGGCCCCAGCTGTAACTGGCTGGCCCTCTGTCTTCACAAACCCAGAGCCCCACAGGTCCAGGAGCACCTGCCAAGGAGCAGGGCTCTGTGTTTGTGGGGGGAGGGAGGGAGGGAGCAGCAGTCACAAAAGAACCTGGGGTAGAAACATGCAAACGAATCCGAAGAGACTGTGCGAGGCCAGCAGCTGTCGGCCTGCAGGGAGCCTGGAAGGGGACAGGCGGCTTTGCTCTGGGGCGCTCGGCGTTTGGCAGCATCTGGGCTGAGCATCTGAGACACGGGGGTCGGGCGGTCTTGAGGAGGTGGGCTCACCAGTGGGCGTGGGAGCCGCCCTGATGAATTCAGCACAGCCCCCGACATCCTGTCTCTGCCTTGGTCTTGAGGGTGTGATGGGCTTCAGGCGCAGAGTGGAGCGTCACCACCTCCAGCCTTGGTCTGGACGGACACATGGGTTTCTCGGGCTGAGATGGGGGTTGGTGGTGACCCGGGGATTTTCACAAACCCCTGTGAACATCAGGAACGGGTGGTTTCTTTTCCTTTGTTCCCATCACTTACCTCCAAGGAAATCAGAGTGAAGTCCAGCATGAATTCCTGTATTTGCCGTTACTTAGTTTTTTTCCAAACCAGTTTCAGCCAGAACTTTTGCGTCCGCTATTTAAAGTTTTAGGCATTTCTGTGCAGCTCCGATGCCTACGTGGCCCCGAGAGACTCGGGCCCAGGCCTGCCTCTGGGCGTGTGTGTGGGGGGTGGTCCCTGGCCCCTCCCCTCCTGTGAACCGTGGGAACTGGGAAGCCCACCAGCTCTGGTGTTTTCGGCTGGTCCCAGCTGCACGGGTCTGGGGAGAGATGCTCCCGGGAAGCCTCTGTCCACCCCACGGAGGTGTGAGTGGGTCTTCCAGTCAAGTTTCTTTGTGCTCAGACTCTCACAGGGAAAGGTGTGCAGGCCTGGGGCCCGGGCAGCGGGGCTCATGGGACCACCTGGGAAAGGGCCCTGAGGCTCTGAGGACATGTGTGTTCACGTGAGGAAGCTGCCCATAAACATGATGGGGACACGTAAGCTCCCTGCCCGTGCAGGGGCCCTGAGAGTTTGTGCGGAGTTGGGGAGACTCCGTGTGTGTGTCTCTTCGCTCTCTCTTTTTCGTGCACACACACACACACCCTACCTACATACCACATACACACCCACACCGTAAACACGCACACAGCATACACACGCACACTCACTCTCCTCATTCATTCATGAATGAGGGTATTTACTGAGCACCTACTACGTGCCAGGCATGGTGCCAGGTGCTAGCAACACAGCCTTCCAAGCCCCGCTCTCGCGGTGCCCCAGGGGGCCTGCTCTGTGGAAGCTTCCTGTCCCGAGGCCGCCCCGCCTACTCAGCCTGTTTCCTCAGCACCTGCACTTCACATTCCAAGAGGAGGCAGAGCCATGGGGGAGAGAACATCCCAGGGGTGATGAGTGTCAAGCTGGGGTGTGGAGACCAGGGGCACCCGGCTGTGAGGAGGCCTGGGGAGAGGGTGTCAGGAAGGCCACCCAGGTCCACATCCGGCAGAGCAGTGTCCCCAGCCCACCCGCTGGCAAACCACCAGCAGTTTTACCTTAGCCAAGTGCCACCTACACGATAACTTATTTAGTCTTATATTTTTAACAGACTCACCTTAAAATAGAACTTTATTTTTTTTTCTGAAGTGGGAAACCCCATAATATCTGGGGAAGATGTCCCCGTCTGTGTCTCCGTGATGCCTAAACAATCTCCTTTGGGTCGTGTGTGTGTCCTACGCTGGGGAAGATGCCACAGCCTTAGCGGCAAGGCTGGAGTTGGAGGGGTTCGTGCTGAATGGAAAAACCAAGCCCTCCGTCCCCCGCAGAGCACAGGGCCGGGCTGTGGGCGGGACAAGGGGCATCTCCAGCAGAAGCCGCCCTCCCTCTCCCGGGAGCCTCCTGGCCTCCAGGTGGTCAGTGAAGGCCCATTGCCCCTGTTCTTTAAGGAGGCTGATTTATAGCCAGAAGAGTGAGGAGTGATGTGGCTTTGGAAGGTGATAGATAACCAGTCCGGGAGTCCGAGGTTATTCTGCCTAGTGGTCCTCTAGACAGTAGGGAGGTCGCTGCTTGTCACTGGGGCCCTAAAATGGAATTGTCTCGCGTGATGCCGTTGAGTATTGGTGATTTAACGGCGGAGCCGCAGCCGCCACCCCACGCCCCACCACGCTGAGGAGCTTGAAATGTTTCCGAGTGAAACGTTGTCTGCTTACAGCCCATATTTCCTACGAGCTGTGTATTTTATTGTCGTATTGACACTCATTTCACTCGGATGTCACCTCCGTTCTGACACCCGTTCCTTATGCTGCCTGCGGGTCCGGGGAGGTCTCAGGAACCAGTTACACCGATCACGCCACTGAGAGGCAGGGGAGCTGACGGAGGGGCTGCCAGAGGCCCCGTTCTGGGAGGGCGTCCGCACCCAGCCTGCCGACAGGAGGGACACGGGGGGCAGGGTGCTGAGGGCAGGCTCAGGCCAGATGGTGTGTCCGGCTCATCTGGCAAGCCAGCCCAGAGTCTCGTGAGACACACGTCATGAAGTCACTTTCCAGGTGAGCAGCCTCGAGCCCAGAGCCCTAAGTTGCTTTGTCTCCATCATAGGCCTGGGAAATGTGCTTGTAGGCCTCAGCCCCACGCCTCTGGGCTCCAGAGCCTTGGTGCTTTCTACTCCCGCGCAAGAGCGGGTGTGAACAGCCAAGTGTGGGCCAGGTCCAGTCCTCAGGCTGGATTTCCTTAGAGCATCTCCTTAGTGAGTCCAGAAAGTCCGGGCGAGGGGCTGGGCCGTGCAGGAATGCTCCCTAAGCAGTGGGGGTCAGGGCTCACAAGCCCTGCCACGAGGCTGTGCCCTGCCGGCCCCGGGGAAGGCGCGTCCCGGCCCCGGGCCCACAGGAGGCCCATCCGGAATGGTGGGCGCTACGCTGCTCGGTAGTCTGTAGTGACCCTGAGGTGGGCGCTCTGGGCCCATCTTCTGGGTGAGGAAACAGCCCAGAGAGGTCCAGCAACTCGCCCAAAGATACCCAGTTAGAGCTGGCAGGCAGGGTCAGAACCTGCGTCTGCCAGGGTCCCGGGCCTGTTTCTGTATCTCCTGCCCTTTCCAACTATCCCAGGGCAAGAGATTCCCCCGCCCCCACGAGCAGTCTGGGGTAACCTGGGGTAACCCTGCTTTGGTGGTGTCTAGCAATCCTGCCCAGAGCCACAGGTACCACTGTCACCTCCCACCAAGATGCTGAGCTCCAGGAGACGGGGCTGAGCATCCTTGCTTGCAGCTCCCCCAGCATCAAGGCCTGTGCCTGGCAAACAGGCTGCTGCAGGAGGGCCTGGTGGGTGTGTGAACTAACGCGCGAAGGAGCAAAAGAAAGAACTAGCGGACAAAACAGCATCCAGGTCAGGTGGCGTCTGGCGTTTGCCCAGGTGAGGGCAGGCAGGTGGCTGGTCACCCAGCGTCTGTCGGCTCTCAGAAAGGGGGCATCCACAGATGAATGGACATGACGCGTCTGCCAATCCTGGTCATAAATCACAGGAGAAGCCACGGGAAATGAGTGCCAGGCTTTTCTTTCTATTTAGTAATTTATCAAGGGAGGAGGCGCATTAATAAACATATTTCCCTTGAGGGGAGGGAATAACAGAGATGAATATCACTGTCAGATCTGGCCTGTTTCATCTTGTTAGGGGCGCACGAGAGGGTGGGAATCCAAATATTAGTAGCAAAATCTTTTTTTGAGTGCATTGCAAAGATGTGTGTGTATTTCTTACTTTGTATGATATTACATCTACCCCCCATCTTGTATTTTCCCATTTACCACACAGTTCATAAGTAACAGGAGTCTTTTAGAAGGTTCACTTTTATATCTCAGAGTTGCCTTTAAAGTGAGGACAAACAAGGAGTGAACCCAGTAGATAAGAATTAAGAAGCTTGGAGGACACCTGGATAGGCGGATGAGTGTTTAGGGACAGATGTCCTCCACTGTGGCTCAGTCGTCTTCTCTAGATTTGCTGTCCTTTTCTCCATGATTAGCTCTCAGCTCACCCTGCTCACCAAAGAGTCCTCCTGGCCCCTAAGGAAGCCGTGTTCATTCACAGTTTCATTCTGGAAGATCTGCTGGGTTCGAGGCACTGTCCATGGTGCTGCCCCTGTGTACTCAGGACACACCTACCATGCTGCCCCCATTTGCAGATGGGCAAAGAGAGGCTCAGCAGGCTGAGTAATGCACCCCAGGGCAGCCAGTAAGTGTCAGGCTGTCTGTGTGCCCCCACTGGGGTGTGTGTGTGTGTGTGTGTGTGTCCCCGTCCTGGGTCCCTGCACCCAGGAGAGCCCTCCCCTGATAGCTACCCTCCCCACCTGAGCAGAGGCAGTGCGGCGGCGGTTCTGGTGTCCACCTGCCTGCTTTCCAATCATTCTCTACTTCCCCCGGCCGCGTGGCCTTGGCCAAGCTACTTGTCTTCTCCTTTGTAAGATGAGGCTCATAATGGTTCCTTCTTTATAAGACAGTTGTGAAGATTAAATGGCTTTATACTTGAAAATGCTTAGAACAGCCCCGAGCATCCGCGGGGCACTCAGTAAATACTGACTTTGGGTGGCTGAGCGTCCACTGCCCCTTGACACACCACGCCTCTGCCCCACGCCCGGCTTTTGGCATCTCCGGTTGGACTCACCACCGAGCCAGCCGGATCCCAGTGCTGGGATATAACGGTGAGCAGGGTGACCGAGTCCCTAGTTCACAGAGGCGGGAGAAACAGAAGCAACCAGACATACACAAGCAGGTATGAACTCCCCTGAGCCGCACCTATCCACAGAGAGGGGACCGTGGTGCCCTGAGAGTGTCCCGGGGGACCTGCCCAACTCCAGGATGTTAGCGATGGTTTCCTGGGGAAAGTGGTGACCCTGCTGAGCGCAGAGCACTGCAGACGGAAGAAGCAGTGTGTGCAAAGGCCCTGTGCAGGAGGCTGGAGAGGGAGTCAGGGGCACCCACGGAGCCACCGGGTAAGCCACACTGAGGACTTGTGCCTTCTTCCTAATAGCAGTGGGAGCTCTGGAAAGGTTTGGGGTGGGCAGATGCAAAGACATGATCTGATTTGGCCGCAGTGAGGAATGTGTATCAGACAGCAGTTAACTAAGGGCCCCGGGATGCCCCAAGCAAGTGGGGGGCTGGGCTGGTGGAAGTGGGAGATGCAACTGTGAAGGAGGTGGGGGGGGTGTCAGGCCAACTCCCGGGTCCCCCGCTCTGCTGCTCTATGGGTGGCGGGCGCCCGCCGAGCCCAGCCCTACAGGAGGTAGGGCTGGGCTGAACTGTGGTTGCCCTTCAGACGCAGGAGGCCAGGTAGGCAGCTGGCTGTCAGGAAGTTCACTATCAGAGCCGCTAAAGTGAGGATTTAAAAGCTGTTTGTGCTGAGAGCGTCTTCCTGGCCCTGCCTCTCCCCACCTCTCTGAAGGTACACTCAGGACAGAGAAAAACCACACAGCAGGGCTTCTTTGGACCTTGGTTCAAATCCTGCCCTTGAGCAAGTCGCTAACGTCCCCAAGCCTCGTTTTCTTATCTGCACAGCTGGGTTTGCATTTCGGGGGGCAGTGATGGCCGTTCATTGCAACAGTGGGTCTGACTGTCACTAAGGGGTGGCTGTCGCTGGGTTATTCTGTGCACCAGAATTCAGAAGCAGGGACTTATCCAAACACCACACCAAAGGGACACACGCCGTCTCTAGTTGCTCATGGGCCAGGGCACATCTCTGTGGTGCGGGATGCTTGTTCAGAAGGGTGGTCGTGTCTGCAGCACAGCCCAAGCGCTGGCTGGGGAGGGGCTGCTCCGTCAGACCCTGTGAGGCAGAATGAGGTTGTGCGACATTGTGTCCCTAGGCGTGTGGGCTGGGGTCCTTCCCACCGCAAGACAAAGGTGGTGACACGGCCTGAGTGTGTCACCTGCTGGCCTGGGTGCCAGCCATGCTCCCAGGCCCCTCTGCGGGGCAGAATGAGCTGGTGTTCACCGAATGGGAGCACCTTCCGTGAACCCACCATAGCTCTGCTTGCTAAAAGATCTGTAAGCCCCAGGCCTCAGAACCCAACAGAATCAACGGCAGGCCAAAAACAAAGATACTCAAGGAAAAGAATACCCTGAGTAACTCAACTTTTTCTCCCAGCTGGGAGCTTTCCTACAAGTGCTTCATCCTTTCCGGTTGAAAACAAAGTCTATGATTACACGCGTGCACTTGTACAGACATACGTACAGGGTACCCACCCGGGGCAGCTGGTCTTGGACCCAGCATCCTTCATCCACAAAGGAGATGGTTAGGAAAGAAGACCCCAGAATCCCCTTCCAGCCGGAGGATTCTGGTGGCCCAGTCTTAAAGGGGCTTCCCAGATTTTCCAGCCGAGGATGGGGTCGGGGGAGGGCTGGGCGTGGTTGACCCCCAGGGCAGGGGGCAGTGGGCAGGGGCTCCACCGAGGCTGCTTCTGGTGGTGGTAGTGGGCTTTCTAGGGGGTCGGTTGGTCCTGGGAATGCGGGCCCAGAGAGTCACAGGGTATCACTCCTGCCCTCAGTTCTCCTGCAGTGGTGGAGACAGCACGCTGACTCACAACCCCGCAGCCAGGACATCCTGCGTCTCCCTGGAGGAGGGGACCTATGGGGTCTGGGCAGGGCTGAGCAGGCAGGAGGGAGAAAGGTGGGCATCACGAGCCCGGGAACCGCTGAGTGCAGGTGTGGGTGCCGAGGCGCTCTTCAGCACAGCCCTGCAGGTCGGCACTTGGGGACCCTTTACAAAGAGGAAACGGGCCCAAGGAGGGTCTGGACAGGGTGGGAACCTTGGCATGTGGATTCCTGTCCAGCGATGTGGTCACACCATTTCTCGGCTGCTGTGTGCCCAGAGGGGAGACCAGAACCCTGGTTGGGAGAGGAGGGGCTGTCGGGAGGAGCGGTCTGGGGCCCCTGGTCCTGAGGAGCGGGGAGCCCGGTCTGGGGGCAGGCCCTCCTCCCTCCCTGCAGCTCCGTGTGTATGTATGGGGAGGGGGAGAGCGCACCCACAGGCAGTTGGGTAGGGCACCAGGCGTGTGCGTGCGTGCATGCATGTTTAAGGCAACAGGTCCCCGAGGCCCAGGTGACTCCAGAAGGGAAGGACCTTGGTGTTGGAGAGCCGTCTGCGTGCTGCCAGGCTGCCTTTTGCCATGTCATCCTCTGTACTCCCCACCCCAGACCGGCCAGGAGTCTAGGGCCTCTGCTTGGCGAACGTCCATTCAGGGCAGTTTGGGGCGATCCTGGTCGCAACGTGATCCGCGACCCTGGAGCACGTGGCTCCTTTCCCTCTCCTTCCTGTGGAAAAGTCACCCGCTGGGATGCTCTACAGCAATAAAAAAGGCGCTGGTTCCTGCCACACACAGCTGCGTGGAGAAACCTCACCGATAATGTTGGACAAAAGAAGCTGTTTGAGAAAAAGCATTGATAATTCCATTTATGTAATAGGCAAATACGCAAAACAGGCAACACTAAGCTGAGGATGAGAGACCAGTCTGGTGGCTGCCCCTGGGAGGGTCCGGAAGGGGCAGAGGGGCTGCTGGGCGCTGGCCGGGCCGTGCTTCTTGGCCCGCAGCTGGCTTCACTGGTGGGTTCCCTATGTGAGAGGCCACCAAGCAGGTCACCTACGGTTTGTGACTTGGCTGTTGTGCCTCAGGCGTTGCTGGACCCGGTCTCGGCCTCTGTGTGCCTAGCAGGACAGGCACTAACACAGATCCTCAGCACACCAGGTGTGGACCAGGCCCATCATACAGATGAGCAAACTGAGGCCGAGAGAGGCCTGTGCCCCAGAGCCGCCAGCTGGACAGGGGCAGATCCGCAGTGCCCATCAGACTGTCCCCCCCCAGTCCCCTTCCCCCGTCACATCACCCCCACAAGTGCGGTCCTGCTGACGCGCCTTGGCTTGGCTGTCCTGCAGTGTCGCGTTTCTCCAGCCCCCGGGTGACGCCCCGCCTGAGCCGCAAGCGGGCGCTGTCCATCTCCCCGCTCTCGGATGCCAGCCTTGACCTGCAGCGCATGATCCGGACCTCGCCCAACTCGCTGGTGGCCTACATCAACAACTCGAGAAGCAGCTCGGCTGCCAGCGGCTCCTACGGGCACCTGTCGGCCGGCACTCTCAGGTGAGCCTAGCCCGCGAGCCGGGGCCAGGCTGGGGCCCAGCGGAGAGGGTCCACACTGGCATCCCGGGAGAAACACAGGACTTGTTTTTGGTGTTTTTTTTAATTGAAATATAGTTGATCTACAGTGTCGTGTTAGTTTCTGCTGTACAGCAAAGGGACTCAGTTATACACGTATATACATTCTTTTTCATATTCTTTTCCACATGGTTTATCACAGGATATGGAATCGAGCTCCCTGTGCTCTACAGTAGGACCTTGTTGTTTATAGGACTTGTAAGTCAGTCTACTTGCGAATATTCTAGGAATTCAAAACCAGTAATGATGACACTGAAACATGCCAACAGTTGGGTGCATCTTCATGGGCCTCTTTTTCACCCACCAAATGATTTTTTAGTAACCCTTATCGGGCCTGTCGTGAAAAATTCCATCATGAAGTCAAAGGGGACTTTCCTAGTGTTTCAGCAGTGTCACTGACCAGCACTGGACTGCTGCAGCTCTGACACTGGCTTGGCCTGCATGTCTCTGGGCCGGCAGACGTCTCGCTCTGTGGTCACAGCACACGCAGACCTCACCATCACCTCCCGCCCCGTCCCCTCTGTGCAGCACTTGACTGTTCAGAGGACTCAGACCCCAGCCAGCTTGGCTGAAACCCATGTCCTTACACTGGCCCTCCTGAAAGAGGCCAGGGTTAGAGGAGCTTAGGAATGCCAAGAGAGCTCAGCCCAAGGACCCGGAGATAAGGGATGATAACAATTATATCAGTTATCTTTTGCTATGTGACAAAAAAACAAAAACAAAAAAAAACCCCCGCAGTATCAAACAGTAAGCAGTTAGCCTCTCGCAGCATTTCCAAGGGTCAGGAGCATGAGACTGGCGTAGCTTCAGGTCTCTCACGAGGCTGCAGTCCAGATGTCGGCCAGGGCCGTGGTCACCTGGAGACTTGACTGGGCCTGGATGTCTGTTTTCAGGATGGCTGGCCCTTGGGCCTGTTGGCACAAGCTCTAGTTGCTCTTCACGGGAGCCCCTCCACATGCTGCTTGAGCGTCCTCACAACATGGTGGCTGGCTCCCCCTCCCCCACCCCCAGAGGGAGTGACCCCAGAGAGCAAGGAGGAAGCCCCGGCATCTTCTGTGGCTTAGCCTCGGAGGGCACCATTTCTCCCTCAGTGTCCTGTTCTGGAAAGAGTGGCCCGTATGCAGGTGGCGTGGTAGAGCTCAGAAGACAGAGGACAGTGGGAACCGGAGGGCTCGGGACACACTTCCTGGACGAGGGGGCATTAGAACGGGGTTCAAATAGTCAGGGAGCATCAGCGATGCAGGGGCGCATCTCAGGCAACAGAGCAGTGAAGGGCCAGGGACAGAGGCTGCGTCCTGGGGCAGGGCCTGGGGGCTATGCACAGAAGTGGAGGCCTGAGACAGCCGGCAGTGGGGAGCCACGGGTGCTTGAGCGGGTAAAGCCATGGTGACGGGGCAGTCAGCAGCGTGCCCATCCAGATCCCCGGGCAGCGTCCTGTCTGTCCAGGAAGCGTGAGCCTCACAGAGTCCTGCCCCCACCTCACCCCACCCCTCTCCATCACCTTGTCTGCCCTTCTCTGCAGCCCGGCCTTCACCTTCCCCCACCCCATCAACCCCGTGGCCTACCAGCAGATCCTGAGCCAGCAGCGGGGCCTGGGCTCGGCCTTCGGACACACGCCACCCCTGATCCAGCCCTCGCCCACCTTCCTGGCCCAGCAGCCCATGGCCTTCACCTCCATCAATGCCACATCCACGCAGCTCAGTAGCAGCAGCAACTGTCTGAGTGATGCCAACCAGGTAGGTGGGGGCGGGGGGCCACCAGGCACTCATCTGCACCGAGCGAAGGCCAATCATGGCCATCTCATGCCAGGAACATGTGGAAGGACTCTGGGCACGGGTCTGGCTGGCACCGTACCTCTGGGCAGAGGCCACGTGATCAAACGGGCCTCAGGCTGGATCCCCAGTCAGGAGGCCAGGGCTGGGTCCTCACACTGCCCTCGCTCACCATGGGCCAGCACCCAGCCTCAGTTCTTTGGCTGACTGTCCAATAAGCATAACGACTAAATGGAGAAACCCTAGTATTCAGTCAGGCATCATACAGGGACCTCATACACAGCATGTAACATGGATGGCTGAAACAGGTAATTAATACTGTACGGCTTAGTTTGAGAGCATGAGTTTACCCAAGGCCATCTTATTCGACCTTCCCAACGGGCTTTTGACATGCCCGGGCCGGCTCACAAGCGCTGGGCATGCTCGGTGCCATGAGCATTTGATGAATGAACAAAGTCCTGTTTTGCAGATGAGAAAATGCAGTTGGAGTCCTAGAGACAGTATCAGATAGTAGGAAGGGCGCAGGCCTCAGAATCAGATCGTGTTTTGAACCCTGACTTACCTGAAAGCTCTTTCAGCCTGAGCTCACACCCCTGCAGAGTGGGGCTGCCACCGATATTGGGTCACTGAGCCTGGGTCCACCTGGATCCTGGTTAGCGCTCACGATGACCATCCTTGAGGTGAAGCAGCTGCCCAGGCCACCCAGCTGGCAGGACAGAGGTGACCACGTGCTGGGGAGGAAAGACCAGAGGCCGTGCGGTCTAGGAGTGGCCCTCTTCTAGAAAGTTCTCCCCAGGGCTCCAGGCGGCCACCTAGCACCTCCCCCAGACGGTGGCTGTCAACTTTTGTCACATCCCCTGACACCGCAACTCTAACCCGCTTGTCCTGAGGAACCAAGCTCTTCTGTCCCGCTCCCTGGACTGGCCGGCCCTGTTGTCCTCAGACCCAGAGCCGCCCCTGCCTGGGAGGGCTGAGAAGTTGAGGCCGCTGAGTCGGGCGCGGGGTCCCCAGCATTTCTCAAAGAGAGGGTCTCTGCTCCATCTCCATTGTGGGGGGGGGGGCTGCGTGGTAGGGAGGAGGGTGCTGGTGGGCCCGGCCCTGGGCTCCCCGGGCTGTGCCCCAGGCCAGAGGACCAAGCTGTGCAGTGACTCAGTTTCTGAAACTGCAAACACAAGTGTCGGCCTGGACGGCCTAGTGCGGAGAGTCCAGGGTAAAGCCCAAGCAGAACTTTGGGGTGCCCCCCTGTGTTCCCCTCTCCCAGAGCAAGCAGAGCAGCGAGTCAGCCGTCAGCAGCAGCGTCAACCCCCTCGTCATTCACAAGCGCAGCAAGGTCAAGACCGAGGCCGAGGGCCTGCGACCAGCCTCGCCTCTGACCCTGACGCAGGTAACCTGCTGGCCGTCCTGGCCGGGCTCGAACTGGGGCCGGGCCTCGTCTCCTGGGGCAGCTGCCTTGGGGCCGTGACCCTGTTGAGAGTGGGTAATGGACGGCAGCCTGCATGAATGAATGAATGAGTGAGTGAGTGAGTGGACCAGAGAGGGCAGGGCAGGCACGCCAGGAAGCTCAGGGAGGACCAGAACTGTGTCCCCAGCTCCCCGCACACACCTCACATGTGCTCATCAAATGCCTACCTGAGGGGGAGGGGGGGCTGCAGCTGTCTGTCCCTGCAGCACAAGCCCCAGGCCAACTGAGTTGCTCACGGCCCCTGAATGGCTCAGGCCCCCTGCGTCTGCGCCCTCTCCCTGGAAATCTGAACCCCACCCTATTCCCTGAATAGTAGGACTCACATGTGCCCAGACACCACCACCACCACCACCACCCAGCTTCTAGGTCACTACTGTGCACTGCACAGTAAGCTTTGGAGAGGTGGCACTTTGGGCACAGTGCCTGTTTTGGCTCTGCGTCACCGGGTTTGCCTAGGGCCTGGTGCGCAGTGGCTGAGAGAGAATATTTTCTAAGGACTCAACGCACATTTGAGGGGGTGAGTGTTACAGTGCCTGGGAGGGGAGGGGGGACAGTTGCTGGCGGGAAGGCAAGGAACAGAGCATCCCGCAGCCCAGAATGAGCCTGTTGTGGGGCTGAGACCCTAGTGCATGTGTCTTTCTTTGGAGATCCTGCCACTTATTCCAACACCAAGCCAACAGGCACACAGCCCCAGCTCCAGGGGAGGGGACGGCATGCATGCTGACCTCTGGGGCAGGCCTCTCGTGGCAGCCTGGTCTCCACCCATTACTACGGAATCCACAGCTATGACACCACGGGTCCTCGGGGCCTCTGGTCCCCGTCTCCCCTACATCTGCCGGACCATCCTTTATCAAACCTGTAAACCATAGGGCGTGCTCCAGGCACTTAAGTTTTATGAAATATTGGGTTCTGTTATTGTCAGGCAAACAGAGAGGTTGGTGACAAATTCTTCTCCCCTCACTGACACCAGAGCATCTCTGCGTGATGCATGGTTTCCACGTGGCTGGCCATCGTCAGGGGCTGTTGAAATTGATGAGGACGGTGAGTGTCCACGGGGGATAAACTCACTGGAGCCGTGGGGCCAGGGCTGCGGGGAGGCGCCCAGTGCCAGGGAGTCCCCCGCCCAGCCCCCTCAACCCGGGGGGCTGCACAGAGCCCACCCTCCTGCCCAGCTCCGCTCCTACCTCGTGTCATGGAAGGACAGACGTTTATCATGCGGAGGTTGTCACCGTGTCACTTAGTGTCCTGACTCTGACCTGACTCCTTGGCTCCCTGACTCATTTGCAAGGTGGACGGGCTTGCTTTCTCTTGGCAGCAAATGCAACAGAACGGATCCCTTCTCAGCTTCCGCCCTCAGGTTCCTGGGCTGGGGTGCTGCTTGGCTGGAGGCCCAGGCCCACCCTCTGCCCCTGCACTCTCCTCGGATCACGTCCATGTGGCAGCTTCTTCCTGTCTTCTCTGAAATAAGCAGGGCAGGCAGCTTGAGGAGTAATACGTCTATTTCCAGTTTTTCTGCAAGTGCAGAGGCATTAGGAGGCCCCAGCCCTCCCAGGGCTAGACGGCTAGAGATGCGGGAAAGAGGCATTCCTGCCCCTCCTTTTAATGTGGACCCAGTACTGCCCGGGGACTTACTGGACAACACGTCATTTTCCTTTTCCAGAACACGTGCATTAATTGTAAGGTGCTCTGGGAGACGACACTCAGAACCCACCCCCTGGAGAGCCCTCTGCAGCCCCAGTGGAAAGCCAGTCTGGGGTGCAAGTCTGCACTGGCCACGGGGGGTGGGTCACAAGGCCAGTTTCTGCTCCGAGAAATGGACTCAACTTCAGGAGGGAGGCTGAGATGGAGGCTGCAGCCTCCGCTTCATTGAGCCCCTGTAGCCTTTGGGAACTGCGGTGCCTGTCTCTGGGGAGAGGGTGTCTGTCTCCCCTTAGCCTGAGCTATAAATGCTTTCCCCAGAGGCTCTTCTGAAAGACAGACATTCCTGCCATTTTACAAATAGTTTAGAAGTAAAGCAGGTCCCCCTAACGTCTGCCCCTTTGCCTGGCTTTGCTCTGAGCCCGACCCACAGGCTAGGGGATACTGGGGAGGCCTCAGCCTGCTCTGGAGGGCCTCACCGGGCCTTCTTCCCAGCCTGGCCATCTATGCCTCTCCCCGTGTCCCCGCTCCTGATACCACTCAGCCTGTCCTGTGTGCCCGGCTTGGAAGCTGCCCCCGGCCAGCTCTGTTGGCATCAGCTGGGATGGGGGGCCTTGTGGGGTTGACCCTCAGTCTGTTGCTGGTTCGGGAAGAAAAGCCTTTGTCCTCTTTGAAAGGAATTTCGGGTGCCTGTGATCAATGGAAGGCCCATCTCAGGGGCCTTTCCTTTACCTTGAAACGGGCATACATGGGCCCCATCGTGGCTGGGAGACATGAGCCCAGATGTGGGCGGCCACAAACTCACTGTGTCCTGGAGGGAGCCGGTCGGCATCTGCTGGAACGTCAGGGTGCCCAGCTGTCATACCAGAATACAAACACCCGCATTTTAGGGCTGTCACAGGGAAGCCCGATGCTGGGAAAGTATGTGAGTGCCATGTGTGCCCTTGGGAGGAGGGGACAGTAGAGGGTGAGGCCAGGCCAATGCGTGTGGAGTTTCCTCTTGCCTCCAGACAGGAGGTGACCCCGCACACACTCTAAATACAAATGCCCGCCGCCCCCCTGAGCCTGTGGGGCCTGCCCCAGCTCTCCCCAGGGAAACCCCACCAGATAAGCAAAAGTCACTGCCCTCCTGTCTCCTGTTCTCCTTGCCATGGCCGTTGACCCAGGACTGATGGGACTCCGTGTTGAGGGCCAGCCAGCATGTGTGCATGCTTGTGTGTTCATGCGTGTGATGTGCATGTGAGCACGGGCGTGGCCCCGCCTAGACCAGCCCACGGGTCCTCAGCACAGCCTTCACGGGGCTGATAGTGACCTTTCCTTGGGGCCAGGTGGCTGAATGTGGCTCATGTGTGTGTGCTCTGCACCCCCCCCCCCGCCCCCCCACCCCAGGAGCAGCTGGCTGACCTCAAGGAGGACCTGGACCGGGATGACTGTAAACAAGAGGCTGAGGTGGTCATCTACGAGACCAGCTGCCGCTGGGAGGGCTGCACCAAGGAGTACGACACCCAGGAGCAGCTGGTGCATGTAAGCCCCCGAGCGGCCCAGCCCAGGCCCCGACTAGAGAGGAGGGGCCCCGGAGATGCCTGGGCCACCTCCTGCGCGGGTGGAAGGCGTGATTACTTACAGAGGCCGTGCTTGTTTCTAAAAGGGGACTTATAAATACGTATGTAGTACAAGAGATTAACAAAAATAATGGAAAATTAGAAGGAAAGAAACAATAAAATGAAGCCCAAAGTAAAGGTAGTATTAAAAACCAAGTGCTCAGGGCTTCCCTGGTGGTGCAGTGGTTGAGAGTCCGCCTGCCGATGCAGGGGACACGGGGTCGTGCCCCGGTCTGGGAAGATCCCACATGCCGCGGAGCGGCTGGGCCCATGAGCCATGGCCGCTGTGCCTGCGCGTCCGGAGCCTGTGCTCCGCAATGGGAGAGGCCACAGCAGTGAGAGGCCCGCATACTGCAAAAAAAAAAAAAAAAAAAAAAAAAAAACCAAGTGCTCTGAGCTTGGTCTTCTTTTATTTTTATTTTTTTCTGGAGCTTCCTGGCAGCCAATGCAAAGAAGGAAATAAGATTAGGTAAGCCAGCCAGCATCCACAAGATAACAACAAACCTGACCCTGAAACCTGAAAGAAGTTTCTCCCATGGAGGGAGGAGTTGGTCATTTCCTCTTGGAGACCATGCACAGATACCCAGTGTACGTGGGTGCAGCTGGGTGTTTATACCCATACAGGGAGGGGACTGCTGTATGATGCCTGGGTACTGACGGATCAGGAGATCAGAGAAGGCCGTGGGAGCTGGGTGTGCCCTTCAGGGTCTGCCTGTAAACTTTCTACAACAGCAGCCACTGTGGGCTCACTCATGCAGTGCAAACAGCAGGAACAGGAGCTCAAGGTAGGAGGTGCCTGGCTTCCAACCTGGCTCCACCACAGCTAGCCAAGTGGTTCTGAACAAGTGACTGAACCTCTGTGAGCCTCGGGTTTTTTCTCCTGTAAATAGAGGTGAAGCCCACTCTACAGAGGGGTGAAGGTTGACCATGATACCAGCATAAGCACTTAGCAGAGAGCAACCCTCCATACACGGGCATTCCCTCCTGGCTTCTCCTCCCTGTTCCCCAGGCCGGCCCCGAGTGGTTCCCTCTTCTCCGTCCAGAAAAGAACTTAAAGTCAAGAATAAACCTCCCCCAACCCCAACACACACTCCTTGGTGAGTGAGTGTCTATAAAGATGAATCTACACCAAGCTGGAAGCTCAAATGCTGGGTAGATCCCCACTCGGCAACTCTCTTACATTTTAACCAATTTAATTGTAAAACTGAGTTAGCTACCTGACATTTTTTTAATATTTTAAAAATTATGTAAGTATTATATAAACATGTTCTCTTTATAATCAAATTGAGCACTATGGAAGTATATAAAATGTAGAGTAAAAATCCCTCTACCCTCTCCTTTCTCACCACCAAAGACAAGCATTGTCCAGAGTTGAGCGTGAATCCTCCAGATGGCTTCTGTTCACACACGCACGCGCACGCGCGCACACACACACACACACACACACACACACACGCTGGTCACACCCAGGAGCCATCCCACAAGAGCCACGTCCTCCCTAGCTCTGTGAAATCAACATTTAAGACACCACCCACTCCCCCTGCTTCCTTTTCTTGTGGGCTTGCTCTCAAAGACTGTAGGTTTCTTTGGTGTTGAGGTTTTTCTCCCCCAATTTTCACCCAGGGGACTGGAATTTCTCAGCAAACCCATTGCTGCTGACGTCAAGCCTGTAAAGCATGGTCTTATCTCATCCTCCTGGGACTCAAACATAATTTTTCAACCAAGTGCTCTGAGCTAGAGTTCACATACATATCTTTTTTTTTTTTTTGGAGCTTCCTGGCCACCAATGCAAAAGGGAAATAAGATTAGTTCAGCCAGCCAGCGCCTGCAAGATATTAACACCTCTTTGGGTTAAACAAGTCTTGAGGTGGAGTAGGGGCCACTGGAGCTGTGAGCTTTGGGACAAATCAGATAGATGAAAGGGGGATAAAAGAAGATCTGGAGCCGGAGGGGTTGCAGGCAGAGAGGTGGAGGGGAGGATGTAAAAGATGCCCAGGAAGGAGTGGTCAGCCCTAAAGAGTGGGGAGGGGATTCCTCAAGTAAAGGCAGGGGCTCCAGACGTGGGAAGAAGGGCTCCAGCTGCAGGCTCCTGCCTGGGTCCTGGGGCTGTGGGTGACTGTCTGCACCTGGCCCTGAAAGGAGCAGGTTCCTGTGTTGGGGTGTGGGGAGCAGGCTGGTCTGCTCAGCTCCGTCTCTCTCTCTGCTCCCTGGGAAGATGGATGGCCTGGGCACGCATGCGAACTGGAGCCCCTAGTCAATTATTAACAATTTGTTGCTAAGCAAACCAATAAGAAAAAAATGAAAGGTATTGTCAGGAAGCATTTTTATCATTTGAAAGGCTTTCAAAATGGAAAGTGAGGCTAATATAGTAAGATTTCCCTGGAAGTTCAAAGCGCCATAGATTTTGCTTGCTCTGATGTCGGCATTTGGATGCATGATGGTCCAGCCTGTCACCCAGGGCGCGAGGGCCCAGCGGTTTTCTGTCCTGCGGGGAGAAGATGCTGCTGGACCCCAGATGCTCAGCTCCGGCACAGCCTTGTAGGTTGCAAAGGTCTACAGAAGCGCCGTGCAATAGAAAGACACCACCAGCCCCAGTGCCAGCCCCACAGGTAGTCTTACATTAGCTAGGGGCACGTTTAAGCAGAGTGAAAGGAAACAGGTAAAATTAATTGGATTCATGTATCAATATTTTGTTTAACCCAAAATACCTAATATTATCCTTTCTGCATGCAGTCAATATATCACAAAATTATTGAGGTATTTTACATCCTTTTTTCATTCTCAGTCTTTGAAACAGGTGTGTGGTTTATACTTACAGCCCATCCTGGTCGGGAGCAACCACCTTTCAGGGGTGCAACAGCCACAAGCGGAGAATGGCCACCAAATGGGACAGTGTGGGTCCAGATATGGTGGCAGAGATGCCACCATTCCCACTCCCCAGTTAAACAGACAACCTGAAAGATTAAGGACATAAAGGTCCTGAGGCCCCACCCACGTATCAACACATCCCAAAGCTCAGCAGTAGTAAGAGCCCTGCTCCAGTGAGGACTGCAGCCTTCAGTTAAATCATGAAAGCAAGTAACAAAACCAAATGTCCTACTCAGGGCGGCTTGCTTTGCTACCTGTGACAGAAAACCTCCGTGGCCTGTTGCTGCCCATCACAGGGAGAAACTGCCCCCGGGGGGCGCACAGGTGATGGGCCCAGGGCAGAGGCCAGAAGGTGTGGGTGCAGGGGCTGAGAGAAAGAGAAAAATTCTCCCCATGCTCCTGACCCAGGGCAGTGCTGCCTGGGGTGGGTCTGAGGCCCACTCGTCCAGGGAAGGCTTTCTGGCCATGCACTTCCCAGCTGCGCCCGGGATGCCCCCCGCTCCGAGCACCGAGGGCCCCCCCACCACTGCAGGATCAGCTGGATGTCTTGGGCTGTCCCGCCTTGCCTTCCTGGGCCGTTTTGTCCCCCGGGCGGCCTCACACACTGCCCAGGGCACACGGTCAGGGTCAGACTCTAGCTCCCTCCTGGGCAGGCTACTTTCACAACCTGGGCTTTTGTGAAAAGGGGACAAAGCTGTCATCTCATGGGTCACTGTCAAAAAGAGAGACGAGGATGCATTTTGTTTCTGTTACGGTAAGAATGTTAGGGACCTCCCTGGCGGTCCGGTGGTTAGGGCTCGGTGCTCTCACTGCCGGGGCCAGGCTTCAACCCCTGGTCGGGGAGCTAAGATCCCACAAGCCTCGTGGCCTAAAAGAGAAACAAAAATATTATTTAAAAATTTCTGGAGCCATAGGGACAAGCTTGGGAGAGGCTGCTCGTGCCCCCACTGTGTGCATGTCTGCCCCGCCGCAGCTAATGAGTGCCTACTGTTTGCAGCCTGGAAGTATCATCATAACCATCAGTTCTCCATAGACCAGAGCCTAGAGCCCAGACTGGTGTCTTTGACCATCATGGAGGGTCACTTTGATGACTAATTGGAAGATGCAGCCCAGATAACTCACGAGGAGGCGTGGCCGGCACCTGGATGCTGGCCCATGCGGCGGCTGGTCTGCATAGACCAGGTGGGGTCTGGAGGGGTGGGTGGACGGGCTCACCCTTCCCCGTGGGCTTCTTCCCGGCAGCACATCAACAACGAGCACATCCACGGGGAGAAGAAGGAGTTCGTGTGTCGCTGGCAGGCCTGCACGCGGGAGCAGAAGCCCTTCAAGGCGCAGTACATGCTGGTGGTGCACATGCGCAGACACACGGGCGAGAAGCCCCACAAGTGCACGGTGAGTGGCCGCGGGCCGGCCCATCGGCCAGCTGATGGGGCTGGTGTGGGCAAACCTGGTGAACAGCGTTGGGACAGGCCTTGCCGACAGGGTGTCCTGTCTGCCCCCGCCCAGTCTTGGGTCCTGGGGGCCCTTCTGTCTGTCTGCTGCCCCAGATCTTCGCTTACTCTCCCTGTGGGGCAGTGTGTGCATCTCGGTACCTGCGGGGGGTGGGGGGCGTGCTGGTGTCTCTGTGGTTGTGTCTGTGTTACTAGGAGCCCCACAGCGCAGCTGTGCCCTCACCCGACTGGGTGACCCTGGGCAGGGGGCCAGCTTGGTGGCTCGCTGCAACCTGTCCTCTGCACAGAAAAGAGTTTCACTGGAGAGTCACAGATTGAGCGATGACGGGTTAAAAGTCACTTTGGTTGAGTTTTTTTTAAAAGTGGGAACGCAGTGATAAGACCTTTTAGACAGTCTCCCTTATGGAGTCAACAGGATTTGTGACTCTATTGGGTTGGCCAAAAAGTTCGGGGAAAACCCAAACAAACTTTTTGGCCAGCCCAATATTTGGTGAGACCTTTATTTTAATTTAATTTTATTTATTTTTGTATACAGCAGGTTCCTATTAGTTATCCATTTTATATATATTAGTGTATACATGTCAATCCCAATCTCCCAGTTCATCACAGCACCACCCCTCCCCCGCCACCTCCCCCCTTGGTATCCATACGTTTGTTGTCTACATTTGTGTCCCTATTTCTGCGCTGCAAACCGGTTCGTCTGTGCCATTTCTCTAGGTTCCACATATATGCGTTAATATAGGTGAGACCCTTTTTTAACACACAGGAATTGCTCCCTCTTTCAAAGAGCGGTGGCCCTGTGATGCACTCCTGTGGCTGTGACAGAGGCCTCTGGGAACTGCTCTTTATGAATTACCGTATTTCATAGATTCTGAGACACACACTTCATTCTCATTTTAATGACTCTGAAATCAGTCTGTCTTAAAATCGGTGGTGTCCAGGATTCAATGAAATACACTACCTTTGTTGGCAAGGTTTTGGTTTTTTTTAATTGAGATAGAATTCACATACCATAAAGTTCACCCTTTTTAAAAAAATGTACAATTCAGTGATTTTGAGCGAATTCACAAACTTGTGCAGCCTTCACCACTAGCTAATTTCAGGACATTTTCAACACCTCCCCAAAAGAAACCCCATACCCACCAGCAATCACCCCCGTGCCCCCCTCCCCTGCATCCCCTGACCACCACTAATTTGCTTTCTGTCTCTATCAACGTGCTTCTTCTGGGCAGTTCCTAAAAATGGAATCATACAATGTGTAGCCTCTGTGTCTTCTCCTTCACTTGGCATGTTTTCAAGGTTCCTCCATGTAGTATCATGTATGAGTATTTCATTTCTTTTTGTGGCTAAATAATACTCCACTGTGGACAGATCACAGTTTTTTATGCATTAATCAGTTGGTGGCTATTTGCATTGTTTTCACTTTTTGGCTATTAACACTGCTATGAACATTCACGTTCAAGTTTTTGTGTGGTTATGTTTTCAGTTTCTTACGTATATACCTAAGAGTGGGTCATAGAGTCATAGAGTGGGTCATCGCTGGGTCATAGAGTAACTCTATGTTGAACTTTCTGAGGACCTGCCAGACTCTTTTCCAAACAGGTGACAGTATTTTACATTCCCACCAGCCATGGGTGAGGGCTCTGATTTCTCCACATCCACACCAAAACTTGTAGTTACCTGCCTTTCAGTTACCTAGTCATCCTAGCGTGTGTGAAGTTGCATCTCATTGTGGTTTTGATTGGCATTTCCCTAATGACAGATGATTTTGAGCATCTTTTCGTGTGCTTATTGGCCATTTGTATATCTTCTTTGGAGAAATGTCTACTCCAATATTTTGCCCACTTTTAAATTGAGTTATTTGTCTTTCTGTTGTTGAATTGTAGTAATTTTACTAGAGCCTGATTTGCAAATAGTTTCTCACGTTCTGTAGGTTTTCTTTTGATTTTCTTCATGGTTTCCTTTGAAGCATAAAAGTTTTAAATTTTCTCAAAGTCCAATGTTTTCTTTGCTTGTGCTTTTGGTGACGTATCTAAGAAACCACTGCCTAATCCAAGGTCACAAAGATTTATCCCTATATTTTCTTCTGTGAGTTCTATAGTTAATAAGTATAGTTTTATTTATATAAATATATACATGTATACATTTAGTAAGGTAGTTCTTCCATTTAGGTCCTTAATCCATTTTGAGTTAATTTTTGTAGAGGGTGTGAGATAAGGGTCCAAATTCGTTCTTTCGCATGTTGTTACACAGTTGTCCCAACCCCATTTGTTGAAGAGACTGTATTTTCCCCATTGAATGGTCTCGACACCCTTGTTGAAACCCAGTTGACCCTAAATGTATGAGTTTATTGCTTAACTCTCAGTTCTCTTCTGTTGATCGATACATCTGTCCTTATGCCAGTACCACACAATGTCTTTTTTTTTTAATTGATGTACAGTTGATTTACAATAGTGTTAATCTCTGCTGTACAGCAAAGTGACTCAGTTATACACATATATACATTCTTTTTTATGTTCTTTTCTATGATGGTTTATCCCAGGAGATTGGATATAGTTCCCTGTGCTATACAGTAGCTTGATTACCATAATTTTGTTGTAAGTTTTGAAATTGGCAAGTGTCAGTCTTCCAAATTTGTCCTCCTTTTGCAAGATTGTTCTGGCTCTTCTGGATCTTTTGCAGCAAGTTATTTTCTTAACACCCCGAGTGGTAGCAAACCATAGCCCTCTGATATGAGCTGTGAACTGCAGAAACGAATAAAAGGCATTGGAGCCAAGTGTGCCCAGTCAAACTGGTCAGGAGTAAAGGGGAGGATGTGAAGAATGAGACAGTTCCTGTTGGGGTTTACGTGTTATTCTGGGGGCAATTTTCACAGCTACACTGGATGCAGTTGCGGTGTGTTTGGAATAGGTGCCCCCTGCAGTGATCCTTCCTCCCTCCCTCCCTTCCTGCCCCTGTCTCTGGCTCCCTCTTTTCTTCCTTTCCTAAAATGTTTACTGAGCGCTGCACATGTTTCTCTTCGTCAGGCGCTAGCTAAGTCCTAGGAACACAGAAATGAACAAGACCCAGAAAGTACCTGCTCTCCGGGAGCTTGTATCCTAGTGGGAAGGCCAGATGACAAAATGATTAAGATAATTATAAACTGTGTTAGGGAGTATAAAGGGAAAAGGGTGGTATTATAATTAAGAAAATCAGAGAACTGCTCTCGGAGGAGATGACCTCAAAGATTGAGAGGGAGTGGGCCAAGCCAATGCCGGGGTGGGTGGGGGTGGGAAGGAGGTTCCAGCCAGAGGGGACAGTGTGCGCAAAGGCCACTCGCCGGGAAGAGCTCAGCGGGGTCGGGGAGCAGAAGGGACCGAGGGCGAGGATGGCCAGCTCCCTCAGGGACGCAGAGGACCCTGGATTTTATTCTCAGCACATTCAGTGCACAGAACAGTTCTAATCAGGCAGTGGCGTTGGGAAACAGTTGACGAGAACATTTACAGAGTTTGTGATCATATGGGAAGAGTCTTTACAATGTGCTGTTGATTTTAACGAGCAGAATAAGTAACTGAACGCTTGAGATGTTCCCGATTTGGGTTTGAAAAACGTGCGGGGATGAACTGCAGAGTCCCCAGAGTGAGACTTGCCTGGGTGTCGGCTGTCCCTGGGCCGTGGACGGTGTCATTTTCCTGTCCCTTCCACGTTTTTGCCACGTGTCATTTATATAATCAGGAAGGAAGGTAATGCTGTCGCTGAGATCCGTGCGCCTGGCTGCACGTGCGGGGCAGAGCGGGCCCCCGGGTCAGGCTCCCTGCGGTGGATATGGGGCGCCCTCACTGACTGAACCCGCCTCTTCCCAGTTTGAGGGCTGCTCGAAGGCCTACTCCCGCCTGGAGAACCTGAAGACGCACCTGCGCTCCCACACAGGGGAGAAGCCGTACGTGTGTGAGCATGAGGGCTGCAACAAAGCCTTCTCAAATGCCTCGGACCGCGCCAAGCACCAGAACCGCACCCATTCCAACGAGGTACCCGGCCCCAGGGAGGCGGGCAGCGGGCACGTGCGTGAATGCATCACCCTCATCCCACGGCTTCTAGGCACCCGTAGGCCATTCGGTGGCCAGGTGCCACTTCCCTCCGCCCCCTGGTGTGGGGACTCAGCATGCAGCGGCAGCCCTGTCCCCCCCACCACAGGCTGGCAGCGCGGATGACACGCTCCAGCCGCTCGTGCCGCCCGGGCCTGCGGAGCTGTCGGTCCCTCCCCGCGTGGAGCACAGAGCAGCCTCTGTCTCTCCAGGTAGCCAGAACCCCAGGCAGGGCTGAGGGAGCCCAGGGAGGAAAGTCGGGTGGGAGCTCATGGTGGCTCTGTACCCGCCTTCCGGTCCCCGCCCAGCCATTCAACTGCTATCACTCAGGAAAGGATGTTTCTAAACGTTTTGATACATTTTGGACCCCGAAGGGACTTGCTCCAGTGCTGGTAGGAAGTTCGAGGACTTCCCAAAGGTATCTGAACCCCTCAGAGTGTCTAAAGACAAGAGCTAGCCTTGGATAGGGGTGTGTGTGGGTATGTGTGTTTGCAAGCATGTATGTGCATGTGTGTGGATGTGGATGTATGTATTATGTGTGTGAATATGTATTTGTAAGTATATGTACACGTATGGGTGTTTACATACGTGTGTGTGTGAGTTTACGTGGATGTGTGTGCTTGTGTGTGTACCTGTGTGCGCGTATGCATGTAGACAGAGTATATGTGGATGTCACTTGTGTGTGTGTATGAGCTCAGGACCGAGGTTCAGAAACCCTGGGTTTTCATCCCACTCCTGGGTGACTTGGGGGCAGTGTCTTTGCCTCTCTGAACCTGTCTTTCCTCGTGAGACAGAGCAGGTGTTCGTGCTGTGTCACAGACGTATAACGAGGTAATACACTCTCTACTGATACCAAAATGCCCAGCGCCTCAATCGCTATGCGGATCACACCAGGCACTGTGTGTCCCCTCCCTCTACAGGCTCTGATCCATGTCCCTGGTCCGTGGTGGGGGCCCCCTTAACCACAGGCTTACCTGCAGGAAAAGGTGGCAGGCGAAGCCGGCGGGGCGGGGCTCCTGCGGGGCGGGACTCCTGTGGGCGGGACTCCTGCGGGGCGGGGCTGACGTGGCTCCATCCATGGGCCCAGCGCCTTCCGACAGTGCCGCCAGCTCTGCTCTGCCGAAGGACGCGGCTCCGGGAGGACGGACGGTGCTCCCACGCGGAGTCTGCCTTCCTATCCCATCCGTAACGCCTCTTCTCTTCCAGAAACCCTACATCTGCAAGATCCCAGGCTGCACCAAGAGGTACACAGACCCCAGCTCCCTCCGGAAGCACGTGAAAACAGTCCACGGCCCAGATGCTCACGTCACCAAGAAGCAGCGCAACGACGTGCACCTCCGCACCCCCTTGCTCAGGGAGAACGGGGACAGCGAGGCCGGCGCCGAGCCTGTCCGGGGCTCCGAGGAGAGCGCCGAGGCCAGCAGCACCAGCCAGGCCGTGGAGGACTGCCTGCACGTCAAAGCCATCAAGACCGAGCGCTCCGGGGTAAGCAGGGCTGCGCAGCAGAGGCCTGGTCCATACCCCGCCCCCAGGAGGCCGTGCCCAGCGGCACCAGGGGTGCAAGGATGTCCCTCCTCTCTCCAGCTCAGCTGGCCCCCATCACCACCTTGGGCCCCCATGGAACCTGTTTCGTGCCAGGTCCCATCCTGCTGGGCAGGCCGTGGGTGACGGGGATGCCTCCCCCGACGCGGTCAGTTTGCAGGGGGTGGGGCGGTACCCGGTGTCTGCCTTTCCAACCAGTACCCGCCGCCGCTGCAGCTGCCCCCGCCCCTCTGTCCTGTCTCTGCGTCCTTGCCCCTCTGGCCTGCACCCCTTTTGTTCTAACCACCTGTTCTTTGTCTCCACCTCTTTCTCCTGACTGTACCTCCCCTAAGGATAGACGGTACTGAGGTGAGCGGAGCAGCGGGGTGGGCTCTGGGCGCGCTGGCGTGAGTGAGGGGGGCTGGGGCGCTTGTCCAGGCTCCTTACGGCCGGGAAGGCAGGTTCGGGTACGTAGACCGCAGGCACCGCAGGTGGGGCCGTTGGAACAGCTCGAGGCTGGCAGCAGGGGGTCAAGCTTGCAGGCACAGGAGGAAGCGTTGGGGTCCAAGCCCAAGTGAGGGTCAGGGCAGGGTGGAGGTGTGAATCTGGACTGCGGAGCAGGGCGGGCCTGACCTACAGAAGGCCTTGAGTGCCGAGGTGAGGGGTGTGGGCCGTGCTGTGTGCAGCTCCCCTGGAAAGGTCTGGAATTTGGGAGCCTTCAGGTTAGAAATGAACCAAGGATGCTGCATCCCAGGTGAGCCTCATTTGGGCTCAGATCCCAGGTCACGGTGGAGGGAGCCCAGTTTCTGTGGGGTTCCACCCCGTACACGTGTGCCACCAGCTCTCGCCTCAATTCACCCTGTTGCAGAGGGAGGGCTGGTTTGGGGTGGCCACTCAGGTCAAGGGTGAGGGCTGTGTCCAGCAGCTGCACCCTCCGCAGTCAACCCTTCCCTTTCTAGCAACCCACCTCCGGCCTGCTGGGCAGACGGCAGGTAGCAGGCCTTCACTGTTTCTTACTTCATCGAGTGGCCCACCCCCATCGCTGTTGTTGGGGTGCTTGAGTCTCCTCCTTCCTGTCAATTTCACGCGGCTGCGGCAGCCTCTGTAGGGCTCAGCTTCATAGGGTCCACATACTGAAAGCTCTGCAGGCAGAGAGCTCGGCCCAGACGCTGGCTGGGAAAGCTTAGGAGCATAGCAGGGGGCTAGGGCGGGTGGGTGGTGGGTGCCTGGCGATTACCCGCTGCCTTCTACTCGCCGGGTGGTCTCCATCCATCCACCGACTCTCTCCAGGAGTCAGGTCGGGTCCCGCTTACAGCTGGGGAAGTCGAGGTTCAGAGCAGTGGTGCTTTGAAAGCTCCTCCGTACGGCAGCGTCCTGCCCCCGGGTGTGCAAGGGTACAGCGTGGGTGGCAGGGCCGGTGGGTGCTCGCACCCTCTGAGTCTGTGCCTTCTCACCACGCTCCCCACAGCTGTGTCAGTCCAGCCCCGGGGCCCAGTCTTCCTGCAGCAGCGAGCCCTCTCCTCTGGGCAGTGCCCCCAACAATGACAGCGGTGTGGAGATGCCGGGGACAGGGCCCGGGAGCCTGGCAGACCTGACGGCTCTGGAGGACCCACCGCCGGGGGCCGACGCCTCCACCCTGGCCACCCCCTCTGCCGGTGGCCTGCAGCTGCGCAAACACATGACCACCGTGCACCGGTTCGAGCAGCTCAAGAGGGAGAAGCTCAAGTCGCTCAAGGATTCCTGCTCATGGGCCGGGCCGGCTCCACACACCCGGAACTCCAAGCTGCCCCCCCTGCCGGCAAGTGGTGAGTGGAGGCCCCGGGCGTGCAGGTGGGGTGGGAGGGAGCCCAGGGCAGCACGATGAGGTTCATACCCACCACGCACCATGTGCCCTGGAGAAGATGGATCTTACAAGCCCATTGCACAGGTCAGGGAATTGAGGCTCAGAGAGGTGAAAGTGCTTTGCTCAGATCGGTGGCAGAGCTGAGGCTCAGCCCAGGCCTGAGTGGCTCCGAAGCCCATGCTCCTCCGGCTACACCATGCTGCATCCCCATAAGCCCCAAGGCAGGCAGGCCCAGCTCAGCCCTTGCTCTCCTCGTGAGCCATGCACTTGCCTACCAGGCACCTGCCGCGCACACCACGGCAAAGGGCTCGGCAGGACAGGGACACGTTCCAGGTCCCTGTGGTTAGAAGGCCAAGTTACGAGATGCCGAATAAGCAAGGAGCGCCGAGGACAGAGCTCAGTGTAGCTCGAGAGAAAGCAGGGCAGCTGGGGAGGCGCAGGGAGGGCGTCACGGAGGGGGCAGCCCTGTGCTCAGCCTCGGGAAGCGTTGGCCAGACTTTGAGGTGGAAGATGTCTTCACCAGGCGTTTCTTGAGTGCCACTGTGCCAGGCTGCGTGCCGGGCGCCAGACACCTTGGGGCACTGAGCCTCCACACTGCCCTCCAGGGCCCAGTGTGCACCGTGGCACTGAGTTATTAAGAGGAGACCCTGAGAGGCACCACCCTGCTCCTCCTTGAAGCGGGGATTCGTTGCCCCAGCTGTCGAGGGAACTGCCGGCAGATGGCCTTCAACTCCCCACCTCCTGCAGAGATTGCCTGGGGTGCTGACAGCTGCCTCACCCAAGGTCACCCTTCCCGGCATGGCCCACGTCCAGGGATAGATCTCTGCAGGGCTGTAGAGGCTGCTCAAGGGCCAGAGCTGCCTGTGAGATGAGCCGCGGCTGGCGGTGGGCCTGCGTTGCAGCTGTCTTCTCCCTAACCACTCTGCTGCCTCTCCACACCACCCCGCCGTGGCTGTGGGTCTCAGGATAGTCCCCCTAAACAGCCTGCTGGGTAAACTCAGTCCCAGGGGAGCCCACATGGCAGCGCCCATCCGTGGATGGTGGGGATGCAGGGAGGCTGTGGCCAGGGCCCTCCTGGGCTCTTGGGGATAACCCAGTGCTACGGAGAGGCACATCCCATCCACAGCTGGAGAAACTGAGGATGGGACCTAATGAGAACGCAGGGCCAGCCGGGCAGTGCTGGATTGGGATCGGGCCTCCTAACTTCCACTAGCTGCCCTGGCTATGAGTGCCACCGTTTGCTAACTGTCCCTTCTTTTCTTCCTCTTGAGAAATCATTGGCTGGGTTCCTTCTGGGTGCCAGGTCCCGTTCCAGGGCTCTGGGCCCGGCAGCCTCAGCGCGGCCCAAGCAGGCAGTGTACCGCCCATTGTCCCCAGTCCCCGGCGCTGAACCCTCTCCTCTCCCGCAGGCTCCGTGCTGGAAAACTTCAGAGGCGGCGGCGGGCCAGCGGGGCTGCTGCCCAACCCGCGGCTGTCCGATCTGTCCGCCGGCGAGGTGACCGTGCTGAGCCACCTGCAGGAGCGCCGCGACAGCTCCACCAGCACGGTCAGCTCGGCCTACACCGTGAGCCGCCGCTCCTCGGGCATCTCCCCCTACTTCTCCAGCCGCCGCTCCAGCGAGGCCTCGCCCCTGGGCGCCGGCCGCGCACACCCCGCCAGCTCCGCCGACTCCTATGACCCCATCTCCACCGACGCGTCGCGGCGCTCCAGCGAGGCCAGCCAGTATGGCGGCAGCGGTGGTGGCGGCCCGGGGCTGCTCCAGCTCACACCCGCCCAGCAGTACAGCCTGCGGGCCAAGTACGCAGCAGCCACGGGCGGGCCGCCCCCCACCCCGTTGCCCGGCCTGGAGCGCGCTAGCCTGCGGACCCGGCTGGCGCTCCTGGATGCACCCGAGCGCATGCTGCCCGCTGCCTGCCCGCACCCGATCGGGCCTCGGCGGGGCAGCGATGGGCCGCACTACGGGCCAGTGGGGCCGGCGCCCTCCTTCCCCCATGAGGCGCCGGGCGGTGGGGCGCGGAGGGCCAGCGATCCCGGGAGGCGACCCGACGCCCTGGCGCCCCCGCGGGTGCAGCGCTTCCACAGCGCCCACGACGTGACCCCGGCAGCTCTGCCGCTGCCCTGCGCCCAGGGCCGAGGCCTCCGTCTGCAGAGCCACGCGAGCGCCGACGGCGGCCTGGCCCGAGGCCCCTACTCGCCCCGGCCGCCCAGTATTAGCGAGAACGCAGTGATGGAGGCCTTGGCGGTGGGGGCGGACGGCGTGGGCCCCGAGGTCAGCCTCGGGCTGCCGGAGGACGACCTTGTACTGCCCGACGACGTGGTGCAGTACATCAAGGCGCATGCCAGTGGCACCCTGGAGGAGAGCGCCCCAAAGGTGTACCCCCCGGAGAGCACCTGCTTCTCCGAGAACCCCAAACTGCCCAGCCCCGGGCTGCACGGCCGGCACACGATAGCGGCCGCAGACTCCAACGTGGGCCCCTCTGCCCCTGTGCTGGGAGGCTGCCCACTGGGTTACGTGGCCCCCTCCAGCCTGAACAAAAACAGCATGCCTGTGCAGTGGAACGAGGTGAGCTCCGGCACCGTGGACGCCCTGGCCAGCCAGGGGAAGCCTCCGCCCTTCCCACAGGGCCACCTGGCGGTGGTGCCACAGAAGCCAGCCTTCAGCCAGTACCCAGGCTACAGTCAGCAGGGCCTGCAGCTGAGCCCCGGGGTCCTGGACAGCTCGCAGCCACACCTGCAGCCCTGCGGTGGAGCGCCCTCCGCGCCCAGGGTAAACTACATGCAGCAGCTGCGGCAGCCAGGGGCGGGTGGCCAGTGTTCCAGCATGGCGGCTGCTGTGAGCGCCCACCCTGGCTACGGCCAAGCCCATCCCCAGCTGAGCCCCCTGGGTGGGGCCCCGCACCAGTTCCCCCGGTCCTGCAGCAACATGGCGGCCAAGCCAGGCCACCTGGGGCTCCCCCAGCAGATGGAAGTTGTCCCTGACCCCGCCATGATGGGCAGCAGCCACAGGGAACTTGACATCCCCAGTTCCAGCCTGGCTAGGATGCCACCACCTCACCTAGCCCAGAGCTACCCACAGCAGAGCCATCACCTGGCCACAGCCATGAGCCAGGAGGGCTACTGCCAAGGCCCCAGCCTTGTGCCTTCCCACCAGCCTGGCTTCGTGGGGCCTCAGCAGGGCCCGACAGGGGCGGCCGGATCGAGCTTCGGCCTAGTGCAACCCCGGCCACCCGCAGAGCCCGGCCCTGCTGGCCGCCGCCGTGGGGTGCGTGCGGGGCAGCAGCTGGCCTATGCCAGGGCCTCTGGCCACGCCATGGCTGCCCTGTCAGCCGACCAGGAGATGGCAGAGTCTGTGCCCAAGGGGACGATGGGCGGCGTGTTGGCCCTGACTCCCCAGGCACCCCCCCAGGATGCGGGCGGGGCCCAGGACCGCAGCACGCTTTACTATTACGGCCAGATCCACATGTACGAGCAGAACGGAGGCCTGGAGAACCAGGCCAGCTGCCAGGCCATGCGGCCCCAGCCTCCGCAGCCCCAGGCCTTGCCCTCGCCAGGGCTCAACCAGGTGTCCAGCACTGTGGACTCCCAGCTACTCGAGGCCCCCCAGATTGATTTTGATGCCATCATGGATGACGGCGATCACTCCAGCTTGCTCTCGGGGGCCCTGAGCCCCAGTCTCCTCCACGGCTTTTCCCAGAGCTCCTCCCGCCTCACCACCCCACGCAACTCCCTGACTCTGCCCTCCATCCCTGCGGGCATCAGCAACATGGCGGTTGGGGACATGAGCTCCATGCTCACCAGCCTGGCCGAGGAGAGCAAGTTCCTCAACATGATGACCTAAGGCCCCGGCGCCTGGCGCTGTGCGGACCCCGAGGGACCAGCGCTTCCCAGAGCGCGGGCCTTTCGTCCGTTTCATCTTTTTCCCCCAGAAGTATTAAATAGGTCTGAGGGAGTTTGGCCAGTGGCTGGTTCAGACCACAGAGGCTTTAAGGGCAGGTTTACGTGCGTCCTGTCTGGTCTTCTTTTAGATTATCTGTCGGAACTCTGAAAAAAGCCTCAACAGAAAAGGCAAGGCAGGAATGCAAAACTCGTTTACACAGCGCTTCGCAGCCTTTGGTGTTTATAGGACCACTCTGTTCTGGCTTTGTCACCTCTGTCATCTGGCTAATGAGGGATTACGTTGGCCCAGGGCTTTCCAAGCACACGTGGAAAGAGGAGAGAGGAACCACATTTGGATTTGAATCTGAAAGCCATACTAGGTATTCTAAACCAGGAAGATAAGTTTCTTGTTCCAGTACCTGCAAAGTAAAGGAATTCATGCCCACCGGAATTCTTCTATGAAGCTTAATTCTTGAGGCCTCTAACATCCCTTGCCAGGGAGTGGAAAAAAAATCTTACCTGGATGATTTGGAAGCACATCCTGATTCCAGGTTTGGTAGAGCAGGCATGTCTACCCCGCAAAGCTAAGTTTACAGCTGGCCGACTGTCCAGGTGTGTGTGGATGAATGAAGTATGGAAGTATCACCCGAAAAAAGGAAAGAAAACAGTGTAATACTCAGGGCAAGCCCAGAAGCTACCCTGGCCTCTCCAGACCATGTTTACAGTGTTCATGCGTGTAGAATGTAGCCCTTCCTGAAAAGAACACATTTCTAAATACCTCGGGGCTGCCGGAGCTGCTGTGGGTGAGCTGAAGGTGAGCCAACGTGTGATGGCCAAGGTGAGCTGAAGCGTGGCCTGGGACCTGGGTAGTGAGCGCACCAGGGGCCCAGCTTCAGGCTGCCCTGGAGGTCTCCCAGTAGGACGAGGAAGTCGCGTGTTTACCCAAGCCTGTTTCTCCAATGCACTATGCACCCACTTGACCATGGATAAACCCCAGGGCTTGACAGCAACCTCCGCCCAAGTTCCTCCAGGCCATGCTGTCCGCTCGCCAGCAGCCCAGTGACCAACCCCCTAGCTACCGCATGCAGTCGCGGTGTCTTCTGGATTCCCTTCCCGCCGCCCTCCTGTTCGTTTCACAGAGAACGATGATATGCATGGTGTTCTCAGTGGGCGTGGGAGGGTGAAGGGGTTGATTCTTGGGACTCTGAGGGACCATCACTGAATTCTCCTATTCAGTGTTGGCCAAGCCCCACCTGGAAATGGAATTTGCAACTGGCGTCAGAAGACATTGTTCCCAAATATACAGTAGGGTGAATAGGTGCATCCTCCCTGCCACACACATGTACAAACACCGCGCACCTTTCCCATGTTGAATTCGTGGCAACCTTGCCAAATCCACCTGCACCACTATGAACCTGGAACCGATTATGACCCTGACTTCAACCAGGACAGGGCCGAAACCTCACCTGGGACTCTACATCCCAGAACAGCAAATGCTTTGTCAGCGTCCAAAGACAAGGCCAACTTCAAACGACAGCCCTGGGACACCTCCAAGGCTCTGGGCTCTGTGTGGTGCACGGTCTTTCCCGCGCTAGGATTTCACTAGCTGTTCCCAGCCTGTATATTGTCTGTACAGAAGACAGCATCCCTGAAAATACTGTAGGTGAGTCATCCGGTCAGATTTATATGTCCAAAACATTTTTAGCTTTTTCTACATGCGATGAATTGAGATGACATACTCAACTTGTAAATAAGTCCTTTTGTACATTAAAAAAGTAATTTTTTCATAATTTATTTGGTCTATCTGCTTCTTCCTTGATAGTAGTTAATGAAAACCTGGGCCATAAATTCGGTGCATTTGAACGGAAACGAGGCTGTATTTTTTTCTCAGCAGCGTCAAAATTGACTATCCCGCCTTGGCCAGGAAATGTTTAAAGCTGGGACTTTCACTGCCTATTTGTTTGTTGTCTGGGGCGGAGGGGCCGGGGTTTGACATGGTACAAGGGGTTGTCTGGCTGCTCTTTCAGCCCGCTGGACGGAACGTCTGTGTTGGTTTGCTGACATGAGGTGCAGCTGTGGTCCCAAGCCCCCCCTTGGACGAGCAGTCGGAAGAGCATGGTTGAGTCTTGGGGAGTGGGAAGAGGAAAACAGGCGGCCCCCTGTGCTCTCCCTGTGCTCTGGTGCAAAAGCAGAGTTAGAGGGAGCAGGTGTAACACCCAGATACCCAGCAACCAGCCTGGGGCGAAGGGGCCAGTGGGGAGCAGCCAGGTGCAGGACTCTGAGCCCTGGGGGGGCGGCCCTGGCAGGTGCACAGGGGACCCGGGTCTGGAGAGCCAGCAGGCTGCCATCAACAGCGTTTGGGCTACTGCTCTGAGCCTCAGGGGGACTGGGGAGGGGGGCCGTAAGGCCTGGGATGAATTCTGGAGCTGGGAGGGGAGGGCGCAGGACCGGGTTGCCAGGGGTAGAAGGCACCTTCTGTAGGGCCAGGGATGCTGTGCCTCTGCGCTCCCGGCCCGGGCCCCTTAGCGCGCTTCCCTCCAGGAGAGAAACCTTGGCACCCAGCTCGGAGAGTCAGGAAGCCAAAACCGCATGCGGCGCGTTCAGCTCAGCTATTTTTGTGGATGTCATGGATGCACGGAAGAAGCCTTCTCTGATAGTAAGTGTAGGACCCCCCCCCCCCCGCACCGAGGGAAACAATTCAAAGGTTTCCTTTCTGGGAGCGTCCCAGAGTCTTCACTGTGCATTAGGGGAAGCTTCACGTCTGTGGCCACATTTTCCTGGTGGAAAGACTGCAGCCGACTCCCAGCCCCGGGGAGCCCCTCTCTTTGAGGGGGGAACTTAATTAGCTGATCGCATGCTCCAGAGGAGGAACTGAGCGTACCTGGCTGGGCCCTTTCCTCTGCTTCTCTCAAAGCCCATCCTCGGGCTTCGCATCTCCCCTGCTTCTTAACGTGCTAAAAGTCCCCGGAAGCAGCTCTGCCCTGCTTTGGGGACGGGGGAGGCCAGGATGTTCAATGCTGCCTGAGACCGGATGGGCCACAGTATTAAGAAGCCCATAGAAGCCACTCAACTCAGCCACGCGCTCTGTCACGTAACCACAGCCACGGTCATGCTGCTTAAGAATACTCACGCAGCCTCAGCACCAGGTCACAGCATCTGTTTGGCTGATGAATCTGGGTCCGCTGGGATTTGATCCCGGTTGGGCTGGGCTGGGCAGCTCAGCTGGGAGCAGCTCATCCAGCCGGCTTGGCGGGGGCAGCTTGGCCGTGCTCTACATGACCCTCATCTTCCTCCCTGGTCAGGAGGCCGGCCTGGGCATTGCCTTCTCGGGGAATGGCAGGAGCATGAGAAAGCAAGCAGAGAAGGTTCTGCCTCTGCTCAGAATCAGGGCACCGTCCGTTTCCCCACATTCCTCTGGCAAAAGCAAGCCACGTGGCCAAACCCATCGTCAGCGACGGGACGTGTCCTCCTTCCACGGGCGTGAGGGGGAGAGAGTGCCTATTGCTCAGCAATAATACAGTCTCCCATGGTCCGCCCTCACAGCCTTATGTCCCTCCCACAAGCAGCATACACTCACGCAAGACCCCAAAAGTCTATCCAATCAGTCATTGGGCTCGAAGTTTAAGATCGTGTGGTCTGTACCTGTTCTGGATGCATCTCTTCTTGACCCAGAGCCTCAAGAACTAAATAGAGTTCATACACACACCCAGTGCACAGAGTGGACCAGAGCTAGAATCGCGGCAGTTGCCACTCCTGTCTCAGCCGCTGGTCCACAGCGTCTGAAGTCCTGCCGGGGAAACGTCGCCAGTGGCCCTACCCTGGGTCACCCTATTCCTGGGTGGAAGGTTCCCAAGTCTGTTGTGCTCTGGCGTCCACATCGGGGCGTTCTTTGTTTTCCATCTGCCTTCCCACTTGTACAGAGGGCATTGGAAAGTATACCTCCTTGGGTAGCAAAGTGCTGTCCAACCCCTTTCTGCCCGAAGAAGGTTGGGAGCTTGAGGTCCTTTATGTGTCAAACACCCACACTGTACTCCACACTTACGATACATGTGCCCACGCAACTCCCTCAAACATGGCGGGTTTTGATATTTCATTCTAGTCCACCCTGTGCGTCAAAGCCACACCTGTAATTCCTTTGGCGACATGCCCCCTCTCTACATTGATTACTGACACCCCACATCAGGCTGTGTCTAGGCACCGCATTGTCACTGAAGGGATATTCAACAGTCACCTTATTCCTTTCAAAGACCACAAGACCAAAGGCATTAAAATCAAGAGCATACCCTAGGGCTTCCCTGGTGGCGCAGGGGTTGAGAGTCCGCCTGCCGATGCAGGGGACGTGGGTTCGTGCCCCGGTCCGGGAGGATCCCACATGCCGCAGAGCGGCTGGGCCCGTGAGCCATGGCTGCTGAGCCCGCGTGTCCGGAGCCTGTGCTCCACAACGGGAGAGGCCACAACAGTGAGAGGCCCGTGTACTGCAAAAAAAAAAAAAAAAAGAGCATACCCTAGACTTCGTCTTTACTCTGAGGCCGTGTCTCACCGGCACTGCCCTGGACTTGGTCTCTGTGCCCCAGGCCAGAGCTTCATCTGAAGATCTTGGAGCAGCAGGAGAAACAGGAAATAAGGACTCATTTCATTTTCTAAATTCTGCTTTACACTGGCTGGTTCCTTTCTGAACTCATCTCTTACTTTGGGTACCTTATCATTTACAGCTCAAAGAAGCTGCTGTTTATCATATTCTGCCTGGAAACCAGCCTGCCGAATTCCACGAATTCATAGAAATGTTTTCTCCCTCCCCAAAGAACATAGGCAGTCATTTTACCAACTATTTCTTCACCACATCACCCAGGTCACCATTTTTCTTGCCATGTCTCCAACCTCCTCTAAATGTCCTCACTGCCCAGTTCCAAAACTGTGCTCCATATTTTAGGACCTGTGACAGCAGCCTCCCATTCTGGGTACCAATTTCTGAATAAGCACCAGTAATGCTATCCAATAAAAACCACAAAAGTCCTGAAACATAAAACACCCAGCATTTATTTAGTTCAGGGGTCTGTGAGTCAGCTGAGGGTGTTGCCCTGGGTGGGCAGCTGAGGCAGCTCAGCTCTGCTCCTGGGCCTTCTCCCCTGGACCCAGAGCATTGTTTGGACATCACGTTGATGGCATAGGTTCAAAAGCGCAAGTGAAAATACGGGAGGCCACTTAAGACCTGGGCTTGGAACAGGAGGCAGGTCACATAACTGAGCCCCAAGTCAATGGAAGAGGGAAATGTGCACCTCCTATAAAAGTATCGCAGGTCGTCGGTATCTGAACAATAATCCAACCTCCCGCATCAGACCAGCTTCGATCATAGTAAGACTGAATTGTAGCCTCCATCTCTCTCCTGACTATCTTAGTTAGCTCTAAATCCAAAAGGGAGGAGAGTGAGGTCATTCATTGTGGCCCAGCAACCAGTGACGTGCCAAAGTCAGCTTCTGAGCCGATGATGTGCATCTCTTCCCAACTCTGTATTCAGAGAGTTCGTAGCGATCACTGACATTGGCCGTGTAGGGAGAATTCATACTATGGAAATCAGCAAACACGACCAACCAGGGCTTCCTGCCTTCAACCGCAGAGAGCTGGTCATTAAACATTTGCTAGTGTACCTAACAGCATGCTAAAGTTCTGTGAGTTGCCAACAGCCTGATATGTCCAGAGGTCTCTTCTAAGTTTCTACGTCCCCAAACCCATTTTGTGGGAGAACTTTTGAGTCCAGAGTGCCATGGGCTTTCAGATGTTAAAAGTCATGCAATCTATCTATCTTATAATATTGCTTATATGTAGAATCTAGAAAAATGGCACCGATGAGCTCATCTGCAAGGCAGAAGTAGTAGAGCCACAGGTGTAGAGAACAAACTTATGGACACCAAAGGGGGAAGGGGGGTGGGATGAATTGGGAGATTGGGATTGACATATATTCACTACTATATATAAAATAGATAACTAAGGAGAACCTGCTGTACAGCACAGGGAGCTCTACTCAGTGCTCTGTGGTGACCTACACGGGACGGAGATCTAAAAGAGTGGATATACGTGTACGTATAGCTGATTCACTTTGCTGTACAGCAGAAACTAACACACCGTTGTAAAGCAACTCTACCCCAATTTGAAAAAAGAAAAAGTCACGCAATCTGTTGTTCAGAGGAAATTGACTAGCCGAGGTAAAGGACACCGATGAAAGTGGAGCCGATCCGCTGGTGGTGAGAGCAGGAGACCAGAGCCCACACTCCGTCCCCACCCCCACCCCCGGGTCGCCCCGCCAACCAGAGCAACACACACATGGGCCCACAGGGTGGAGTTTGAAAACCAAACCTCTAGTTCGGCCCCAAATGAATTGAGGCCCAGAAAAATGAGCACGTTCTAAACTTAGGATTAGGACTCCTGCTTCTAGAATCCCGGGAGGAGGCTGGCTACCCCAGCACCGATAGCACAGGCATGGCCCATATGTACTATTCAGTCCTTTCCTTCTTTCTGGCTCTGATGGTCTGAGTTAGTCCTTTGAAGGAAAGAGCGGTGTCTGATCCAGCCCATGAGAGCCCATCAGTGGTTTTGATTAATTCTGCCGAGTCTAGTTCCAAATCTGGTGGTTCTGGAAAACTTCACAGAGGTGGAGTGACCAAACCTTAAGAGATGAGTAGAAATTGGATCTTGTGAGCGGCCCTTGCAGAATGTATTTGAACGTGAGGCTATGTCTGCAGTCTACAAAGAATTCTGAACAGAGACCTGGAGCTGTAGAAACCTTGAGGTGTCCTTAAGAGGTACTGGGGTTTGTTTTTTAAGTGGATTGGGGGTTAGGGGAAGGGAGGAAGAAGCCTGTGACCTGGCAGCTGGGGACCCGAGGTTTTTGGGCCAGAGTCTCACCGTAGAACTAGTAGCTGTCTTGTGACTGTGAGCTGAGGGTCTCTGATGGGCCCTTCCAACTCCAAAATGCACTCCACTGGACTGCCTCGGTTCCAGAAAACCTATTACTGAAGCATGTTTCCTCTGGGTGCAAGCACTGAAGTCCACCGAAAAAGACGCCATGGTTACCCCGTTCATCCAAACGATGAAGGAATGCGTGGAGGAGCCCATGGCAACATTCTAAGCCCTCATCAACTGCTTCCTGAGCCACCTGGGGATTTCTTGCAGCTGGGTAGGCGTGGAAGACCTGCTACATGGTGGCAAACTGGTCTTCCTCCGTGCAGGGGACCCGCGTTCGCTCATTAGTTCAAGTTCAGAAACACATTCTCTGAACTCAGAGGTCATCTGAGGTTACTGAAAGGTGATCCGTCTTCAGCTGCTTCTTAATCTCCTCCGTCTTCTCCTCACTTCCTCCTTCTCCTCCTATTTCTTCTTCCCCTTCTTCCCCTTTCCCATCTCTTCCTTCCTTCCTCCTTCCTTCCCTCCCCTCCCCCCCCGCTCCCTCCCCCTCCTACTATTCCTCTTCCCTCCTTCCTGATGTTCCATTTTCTTCCTTTTTGCTTTTAGAGCAGAGCTTCTGACAATGGATTCTCTTCGTTTTCCACCACCTGAGAGCATCTATTTTACCCCTCCCCCGTCTTCTTCTTCTTCTTTTTCCTCTTCCCCTTTCCCTTCTCTTCCTCCCTTCCTCCTTCCTTCCTCCCTTCCCCACCCCTCAGCTGGTGAACACGAGCAAGAACAAGTGTATGAGACCAATGTGTGATTGGGTCACTACAGGTGGGGTGATGTGTGTGATGACGTCACACATAGGAAAGGCATGATGGGCTTGAATCATGGAGCAGGGAGGGGACCCATAAAATCAGCAGAGTTTGAATGAGAAATAAGACCTGATCCAGGTTTTGAAGATGAATCGGAAGTCTCCTGAGGGGGTTGGAGACTCCTCATCAGAAACCATGGACGCCAGAGGTAACTGGGATATTTTTTAAATGCTGAAAGAAAAGAACTGTCAGCACAGAACTCTGTATCCATGAAAATATCCTTCGGGGACGAAGGGAAAATAGACACTCTCAGATGAAGGAAAATGAAGAGAATTCACTGTTCATAGATCTGTTCTAAACCGGAAAGGAAATGATACCAGAAGAAAACGGAACATCAGGGAGGAGGGAAGAGGAATAGAAATGGTATCTGGGTAAACACAGTAGAGCATCCTTCCCTCCTGAGTCCTTTAAAATGTACTTAACGGTTGAAGCAGAAAGTATACAACATTGTGTGATGGGGCTTTCAATGTATGTCAATGTCATAAGACAAATGTGTCATAAAGGAGGAGGTGGTTAAGGGACTTAAGGGGCTAGATAGCAACATTCCACTTGAAGTGGTAAAGTATCAATTGTCAGGACACAGAAGAGTTCAGCATGTATATTGTATTTCCTGATATAATCAATAAACAAACATACTGCAAGGTGATGTATGCAGGAACATAATAGAGAAATTGAAATGGAATCGTTCCGATAGCCCAAAAGAAGGCAGGAACAGCAAAACAAAGACATCAAAGCATAAAATGGGGGAACTAAGGCCAAACATATCAACAATTACATAAAATAAAAGTGGTTTAAAAGCATCAATTAAAAGGCAAAGAATCAGGGCTTCCCTGGTGGCACAGTGGTTGAGCGTCCGCCTGCCAATGCGGGGAACACGGGTTCATACCCCGGTCCGGGAAGATCCCACATGCCGCGGAGCGGCTGGGCCCATGAGCCATGGCCGCTAGGACTGCGCGTCCAGAGCCTGTGCTCCGCAACGGGAGAGGCCACAGTGGTGAGAGGCCCGCGTACCGCAAAAAAAAAGAAAAAAAGGAAAAAAAAGACGAAGAATCAAGTTGGAACACTCACCCTACTGGATTTTAAGACTAACTCTAAAACTGCCACAATCAAGACAGTGTGGTATTGGTGACAAGGAAGGCACAGATCAATGGAATGGAACAGAGCAGGGGTCTACAAACGACAACCCAAAGACCAAAGCTGCCCTGAGGCCTGTTTTTGTATGACCTGTAAGCTCAGAATAGTTTTTATATTTTTAAAGGGCTGTTTTTTTCAAAAAAGCAGATGGCCATCAGATCTTAAAATATTTACTATGTGGCCCTTCTCAGAAAATGTTTAACCAATCCCTAGAATAGAGAATCCAGAAATAGGCCCACACAAATATGACCAATTAATTTTTGACAATGATGCAAAGACAATTCCATGGAGAAAGGGTAATCTTTTCAACCAATGGTATTGGAACAGCTGGATATCCATAGGCAAAAAAACCCCAGAGCCTTCATCTAAACCTCATACAAAAATTACCTCAAAATAAATATACAATATAAAACCATAACACTTCTGGGAAAAAGATCTTTGGGACTTGAGTTTAGGCAAAGAGTCCTTATACACAACATGAAAAACATGACCCCATAAAAGAAAAAACTCAGAAACGGGACTTCATCAAAATGAAAAAGGTGTTCTCGGCAAGAGACACCGTTAAGAGAATGGAAGACAAGCCACAGGCTGGGGGAAAATGGTTTTCTCGTCGCACACCCTAAGAGCATCAGAAGCGTTAGAGGGGTTTTTGCAAGGGCACCGCGCGTGCTAAGACTTGCATGTTAGGGGAATTCCCTGGTGATCCGGTGGTTAGGACTTGGCGCTCTCACCGCCGGGGCCCTGGGTTCAATCCCCGGTCCGGGAACTAAGATCGCGCAAGCAGTGCGGCCAAAAAAAAAAGACTTGAAGACTTGCATGTTGGAAACCTCGTCCAGCTTCAGGATGGGGAAGGGCTTGGCAGGATGTACAAGGCAACACCAGGAACCCAGGCACCGGACAGTTAGAGGCGACCAGGGAGGGATACATGAAGGTTGCAGGGGGACCCAAGGACTACTTAGGAGGTGAAATCCAGAGGACGTTGTGGAGGGTTCCATGTGAGGAGTGAGAGATGGGGACGTTAGGAAACAGTCCCGGGTGTCTGACTCACCTGCCCCTGAGAGATGAGAATTGGGTGAGGGCCAGCATGACGGGTGAGGACGGGGTGGGGCAGGGCGGGGAGGGGGGCTCTGGGAGTTCAGATTTGCACATGTTGAGTTGGTGTGTTTTTGAGACATCCCAGAGAGAGCCCTGAGAGGTGTTAGGATTGATGGGTCTGGAGCTCACAGGAGGGGCAGTAGGCCATGATGCCAGCTTGTGAGCCAACCACGTGAAGGAGGTTGAGATTACCTGGGACACCATGGAGCCTCAGAGGGGAAGGGGCCCAAAGGGAGTCTTAGGAAACCCCAGCAATCAAGGGTCCAAACCAGGAGGCCGCGGCTGCCAGGGAGTCTAGAAGATACGGCAAGAGATGGAGCAGAAGAACCAGAGCTGGGGGCGGGGGAGGTACCCCAGAAGGCACGGAAGGAGCGTTTCCAAGGAGGGAGGGGCGACAACAGCGGCGAGCACCCCTGATCATCGCAAGGCTGGGCAGCCTTGCAGTCACCCTTGGCCTTTGCCTTTCTCTCACATCTCAGAATCCTTTTGGCTCTAACTTCAGAGAATATCCACAATCTGTTCACTTTTCACCACACCCCCCTGGGGCCCCTGTGGCGTGCTGGACTCCCCTAGTTCCAGCTCAGGAGAAATTCACCAGCCAGTTGCAAGACCCTATGACTCTGCCATGGAGGGAGCATTTCACTGCGAAATGACTAGATCAGGGCTTTCTCTGCTCCCTCCGGAAGAGCCAGTCGACCAGCACTCCGTTCCACTGCTGTATCCCCATCCTATCGCAAGCCTCCCTGCTGCTCTACCTGCTTCCTCCACCATCTGCTAAGGCCTATCCTCATCCTCCAGTTGGAGCATCCTTCCAGATCATGTCAATTCTCTGCTTAGCACTGACCCTGAGCCCCTCTCCCACCCAGCCTGAGCACTACAGCCTGCAAGTCTCTCTATGACCTCGTTGTCTCACACACACACCCATCACTCTCCTTCACCCACCCTGGCCTCCTTGCTGTCCCACAGACACTGCTGGCACACTCTGCCTCACGGCCTTTGCACTGGCTGTTCCCACTGCTGGGAATGTCCTTCCCCAGATAGACACACTACTCACACTTTCAGGTCTTTGCTGTCCTGACCACCCTATGTAAAATCATACACCTGCTCCACCCCTGTCTCCTTACCTGCTGTATTCTTCCCCTGAGGCACAAATGAGGTCAAGCTCACAGTGTAATTTACACTTGCTGAGTGAACTCATTGGCTCTGGGAGCAGGAGCTGTGGTGATGTGTGAGCCGGGCAAGGAGACAGGGAGGTGGGGGAAGCAATGGGAGACAACTCTTTCAAGAAGGGTGCCAGCTGGACTTCCCTGGTAGCACAGAGGTTAAGAATCTGCCTGCCAATGCAGGGGACACAGGTTCGAGCCCTGGCCCGGGAAGATCCCACATGCAGCGGAGCCACTAAGCCCGCAAGCCAAAACTACTGAGCTCGCGTGCCGCAATTACTGAAGCCCATGCACCTAGAGTCCGTGCTCCGCAACAAGATAAGCCACCACAATGAGAAGCCCGCGCACCGCAACGAAGAGTAGCCCCTGCTCGCCGCAACTAGAGAAAGCCCGCGTGCAGCAACAGACCCACTGCAGCCAAAAATAAATAAATAAAGTAAAATTATTTTTATAAAAAGAAGAAGGGGCTTCCCTGGTGGCGCAGTGGTTGAGAGTCCGCCTGCCAATGCAGGGGACACGGGTTCGTGCCCCGGTCCGGGAAGATCCCACATGCCGCGGAGCGGCTGGGCCCGTGAGCCATGGCCGCTGAGCCTGCGTGTCCGGAGCCTGTGCTCTGCAACAGGAGAGGCCACAGCAGTGAGAGGCCTGCGTACCGCATCTATGTGATTTTTTTATGGGAGACTTAAGTGTGTTGGAGGCACACACTGAGAGGCACCCAGCTGAAGGGAGAGGCCACTAGACAAGGAGGAGTGGGCCAACTGGAGTGCATGGTGGGGATCCGACTGGATGGCCACAGGGCGGGAGGATTGGCCTCAGATGGCAGGAAGGTGATGTCTCTGTTGGAACAAGAGGGAAGGAAACAGGAGGGTAGCGGATGGAGGTGGGCTTGTAGGTTTGGCCCTGGGAAGAAAAAAGAGCTTCTATTCTTCCCTGGGATGTAGCAGTTGAAGTGGTCCACTGGGAGACCAGTGATCACAGGCTCAAGAAAAGAGGAAAATGGAACTTGCCTGGCGGTCCAGTGGTTAAGACTCTGTGCTCCCAATGCAGGGGGCATGGGTTTGATCCCTGGACAGGCTACTAAGATCCCACATGCAGCGTGGCCAAAAAGAAAAAGAAAAGAGGAGACTGTTTGGGATTGTTAGTCACTGGAGAGTGAGCCGTCCTTGAGGACACTTTGAGGGTGATCACCAGTTGATGGGGGGATCGCCTGCCCCGGGGTGGGGGTGGGTCTTGTTCCAGCGGGGCGGTGTCACTCAGGGGTCTGGAGAGAGCAAGCTGGGGTCACCAACACTGGCTCTGGCTGGGAAGACCTGACAATGGGGCGGTGGGCAGGGGGTTGGCAGCAGCGAGCCCTATGGAAACGAGGCCCCAGACACACATCGTGGGCCATTGTGACCAAAGAGCCAAAGATGTCACTTCCCTCCTACTTGGGCATTTGGATTCCAAGTGCCAGGTTGGGATTTGGGAACACAGCCTCCTTCAGGGAACTGTCTCTCTCCTTGAAAGAAACTGCCCTGGGGCCAGGGAGGCAGGACGGCTAACTGTGAGCTTTACACAGTGGTGGGGAAGGCCAGGAGGACACATTAGGCCTGCTGCCATTGTCCCTGCAGCTCAGCCGGCTGCTGGAGTGTGAGGCAACCCTCGCCCCGTGCCCTTTATTGCCTCGGCTCTCTGGGAGTGCCACCAGGCCCTGCTTTACGAGCTGCCAGCACGGCTTCTATGAGCAGACCTGCTGTCAATAAGGGCTGTGTTTTATATTATGGGCAGGACGATTTATGGGCCAACCAGCCCTCAGCAGACAACCATTCGGCCAGGGAGGAAAATGACCTAACACTTCAGAAATTTGGAAGCAGAAAACAGGGTGTGTGTGTGTGTGTGTGTGTGTGTGTGTGTGTGTGTTGCACGTGGAGCTACGTCTGTCTCCTCCACATGGTCTGCCTGACTTACCAGGTACCGGCAAACAGGAACAGCTCCATTAAAGATGTTGGTTATAAAAATGAAATGAAATGACTCATTTCCTTCTGGCCTTTGCATCACACACTAACTATGAGGTTTCGGGGGAGAGAGGCAGGTAACCAGAAGGTGGTCAGATCCTGCCAAATCAACCTAGATTCCTTTCTCTCTAGGTAGGTCTGTCTTTCAACAGAGCGTATCAGAAAATCTCCCATGGGAGCATTTGCCCTATTTTATTGAAATATCTGTTCAGGTCTGTCTTCCCACCAGACCGTAAGCTCCTAGAAAGCAGGGCTGTGTCTCACTGGACTTTGCATTCTTGGTTCTTTTGGTTGCATCTGGCACAGAGTAGGCGCTGAAGTGGTCTACCAAGAGCCAACCATCCCCATTAGACAGTGAGTCTCTTGCCGGCAGGTGCCCTGTCTGGGTCAGCTCAGGCCCTGACTCATAGGAAGCACCCAGGAACGTAATTGCACTGGGATGCGCTGAACAAGCCAGAGAATTATGGGTCAAATGATTGTCCATCCACTTAAGTGGATTTCCACTGGTGGACTGCCATCTCAGATGACGCTGAGAATAAGAGTGGGGGGATGGCTTCAGGGCTCTTCCTTCTTGGTCTTTTTTCTGCCCCTTCCTCCTCCCACTGATCTCTGAGTGGCAGAGTGTCCCAGGCACAGTCCCCATCCCTTTCCTATATTTTCTCTCCTCAGGTATGCTCACAAAATTTCAAGACTTTAAATACCGTAGATGTGCTAATGACTCTTAAATGCATACCTCACCCACTAGGCTCTAATATTTAGCTGCCTGTTTGACATTCCCTTGGAAGCCTCATAGGCATCATCAATTGAATATTGCCCATCAGTCAGTTTGGGAAGTATTCATACCCAAACTTTCTTCTCCTCCAGGATTCCTCATCTCAGTAAACGACACCATCATTCACCAGTTGACTAAGGTGAAACGCAAGAGCCATCTGAGATGGTGAACTTTGTGTGTCAACTTGACTGGGCCATGGGGCGCTCAGTTATTTGATTAAATATTATTCTGCTTTATGTCTATGAGGTGTCTACAAGGGTGTTTCTGGATGAGAATAACATTTGAATTGGGAGTCTGAGTTAAGCATATTGCCCTTCCCAATGGGATGGGCCTTATCTCATCAACTGAGGGTTTGAATAGAAAAAAAGGCACAGGAAGAGAGAAACAGCTCCCTGTGACTCTTATCAAGCTTGGGCAATGGTCATCTCCTGACTCTGGATTTGGACTTGGACTATACCTACACCATCAACTGCACTGTGTCTTCACCTTGCCCACCACAGACCTTGGGACTTCTTAGATGGATATAGATACAGAGATGGAGATAGAGATGGAGATGAAGATGGAGGTGGAGATGGAGATAGAGGTGGAGGTGGAGATGGAGATGGAGGTGGAGCTGGAGATGGAGGTGGAGGTGGAGAAGGAGATGGGGGTGGAGATACACGTGAAGATGGAGATGGACGTGGAGATGGAGATGATGGAGATAGAGTTGGAGACGGAGATGGAGGTGGAGGTGGAGATAGAGTTGGAGATGGAGGTGGAGATGGTGATGGACATGGAGATGATGGTGGAGATGGAGAAGGAGGTGGAGATGGTGATGGAAGTGGAGATGGAGATGAAGGCTGAGGTGGACATGGAGGTGCAGGTGGAGGAGGAGATGGAGGTGGAGAAGGAGGTGGAGGTGGAGATGGAGATGGAGGTGGAGATGAAGGTGGAGAAGGAGATGGGGGTGGAGATGCACGTGGAGATGGAGATGGAAGTGGAAATGGAGGTGGAGAAGGAGGTGGAGATGGAGATGGAGGTAGAGATGGAGAAGGAGGTGGAGGTGGAGATGGAGATGGAGGTGGCAGTGGTGATGAGGTGGAGATGGAGATGGAGATGGAGGTGGAGATGGAGATGGAAGTGGAGATGGAGAAGGAGGTGGCGGTGGAGGTGGAGGAGGAGGAGGAGACGGAGATGGAGGTAGAGATGGAGAAGGAGGTGGAGGTGGAGAAAGAGGTGGAGGTGGAGGTGGAGATGGAGATGGAGGTGGAGATGGAGAACGAGGTGGAGGTGGAGGTGGAGATGGAGATGGAGGTGGAGATGGAGAAGGAGGTGGCGGTGGAGGTGGAGGTGGAGGAGGAGATGGAGATGGAGGTAGAGATGGAGAAGGAGGTGGAGGTGGAGAAACAGGTGGAGGTGGAGGTGGAGATGGAGATGGAGGTGCAGATGGAGATGGAGGTGGAGATGGAGATGGAGATGGAGTTGGAAGTGGAGGTGGGGAAAGAGGTGGAGTTGGAGTTGGAGATGGAGGTGGGGATAGTGATGGAGAAGGAGGTTGAGGTGGAGGTGGAGATGGAGATGGAGAAGGAGGTGGAGAAGGAGGTGGAGGTGGAGATGGACATGGAGAAGGAGGTGGAGGTGGAAGTGAAGATGGACATGGAGAAGGAGGTGGAGGTGGAAGTGAAGATGGACATGGAGAAAGAGGTGGAGGTGGAGGTGGAGAATGAGGTGGAGGTGGAGAAGGAAATGGAGGTGGAGAAGGAGTTGGAGGTGGAGGTGGTGATTGAGGTGGAGATGGAGAAGTAGGTGGAGGTGGTGATGGACGTGGAGGTGGAGAAAATGTTGGAGGTGGTGATGGATTTGGAGTTTGAGAAGGGGGTGGAGGTGGAGATGGAGAAGGAGGTGGAGGTGGAGGTGGTGGTGGAGATGGAGATGGAGGTGGAGGTGGTGATGTAGATGGAGGTGGAGATGGAGATGAAGGTGGCGATGGAGGTGGAAATGGAGAAGAAGGTGGTGATGGAGGTGGAGATAGAGAAGGATGTGGAGGTGGAGGTTGTGATGGAGGTGGAATGGAGAAGGACGTGGAGGTGGAGGTGGAGGTGGAGATGGTGATGAAGATGTAGATGGACGTGGAGGTGGAGATGGAGGTGGAGGTGGAGAATGAGGTGGAGTTGCAGAAGGAGATGGAGGTGGGGGTGGCGAATTAGGTGGAGATAGAGAAGGAGGTGGAGGTGGAGGTGGTGATGGAGGTGGAGATGGAGAAGGAGGTCGATGTGGAGGTGGTGATGGAAGTGGAGATAGAGAAGGAGGTGGAGTTGGAGATGGAGATGGAGATGGAGGTGGAGGTGGAGATGGAGATGGATGTGGAGATGGAGAAGGAGGTGGAGGTGGAGGTTGTGATGGAGATGGAGATGGAGATGGTGATGGAGAAGGAGAATGAGATGGAGTTGGAAGTGGGGATGGAATTGGACATGGAGATATATAATTTATGTTTTTTCTCCTACATTTACTAATGGAATTCTACTGTAAGAAAGAGCTACCTCTTCCCATCCATTTATGCATTTTTTTCTCTTTTATTTATATCTGTATAGACAGGTGAATAGTTATGTTATTCTCTTTTGTTAAAATCTAATACCATCATTTACTTTTTTGCTCAAATTATTCTAGTTAAGACAATTGGGATGTGCCATGTGTCTGTGGCTGCGTCGGACTCTTGTGTGTGTCATTTCCTTTAACTCTCGCCACAGAAGAGAGAGCTACTGTGATCTTCTCTGACAGCTTAGAAATGGAGGCTTGGTTAGGACAACTGTTCACCCAAGATCACCTGAACAGATTGTGGAGAAGCCCAAGGCCTCTCATCACGTGTCCCATTGGGGCTTGAGCTCCTGTTTCTCCCAAAGCTCAGCCAGCTCAGGCTTGGAGATGGGTCACCTGGGGTCCCTAGTCACCTTGAGAGGGTGGTCTCCTCCATTCTCAGGCAGAGAAACTGAGGCACGGAAACTTCTTCTGGCTGTCCAAGGTCACATGGTGCCAGCATGACTGGTAAGGCGGGGTGCCGAGGGTGTGGGTTTCTATGGGCCTCCGTGTGGCCTGGCGGGTCATCCACACCATACCCTCCTCCACATGACAAAATTATTTTCAGTAATAATCTTGTAAGAGAAAAATATTAATGACCAGAAAAGAACACTGACAGCGAAATTTCTCTCTTGCTAATGTTACACACACAATTAAGAAAAACTTTAAAGGAAAGGAAAATGAAAGAAATCAAATATTATAGTACTTCAAAGGAAAATTTCAACGGTTTATTCAATACCTCTCCTATCTACCTAGCAATTTGAAATTCGATACAGGCTGAGGTAATAAAGTTTTACATAAATAATTATCTTGTAACTAACAAGTGACTTTTAATAAAATAAAAACGATTCAAATTCTGCCAAATAGTTCATGGGTGAACTGAAATCTGCACTTACCAAACAAATACTTTATGCTGTTTAAGTGCTTTTGGTTTCTAATACTAATTAGCACAAGTTCTGGAATTTTCTCTTTCATCATTGGACTTGAGCAGTTTATTCCAATGGGCATTGGAAACATTTACTGTGCCTGAAAGAGGCTTGACTAATTCTGAATCATGATCTTACCCTTGCAACATGTGTAGCTGAGTCCATATGTGTCAGGGGTTGACTGTATATAGGGGAGTTCTCAAATTATCTTCCATGTAAAAAACTAAAAATAGAGTTACCACATGATCCTGCAAACCCACTCCTGAGCATATATCCAGAGAAAAGTATAATTCAAAAAGATACATGCACCCCAGTGTTCATAGCAGCACTGTTTACAATAGCCAAGACATGGAAGCAACCTAAATGTCCATTGACAGCTGAACGGATAAAGAAGATGTGGTACAATGGAACACTACTCAGTCATAAAAACAAATGAAATCGTGCCATTTGCAGCAACATGGATGGACCTAGAGATTATCACACTAAGTGAAGTAAGCCAGACAAAGAAGGACAAATATCATATGACATCTCTTATATGTGGAATCTTAAAAAAAAAAAATACAAATGAACTTATTTACAAAATAGAAATAGACTCACAGACATAGAGAACAAACTTATGGTTACCAAAGGGGGAAAGGAGGGTGGAGAGGGATAAATTAGGAAGTTGAGATTAACATATACACACCACTATATATAAAATAGATAAACAACAAGGACCTACTGTAGAGCACAAGGCACTATGCTCAATATTTTGTAATAACCTGTAAGGGAAAAGAATCTGAAAAGGAATATATATTATACATCATATATAACTGAATCACTGTGTTGTACACCTGAAACTAACACAGCGTTGTAAATCAACTATACTTCAATAAAAATATATATATCTTCCATGTAGAAGCCAATGTTTTTAAGGGATAACGAATAAAAGAGTGCTCATTAAGCTTACAAGAATACTATGAAAACCAGAGAAATTACTCAGAACTTAAACTCACAAAAGATTCTTTTTCAGAGAAAAATCTTATCACTGACATTGTTTAGATTGCTGGTGCAGGTTAACAGTGAGAAGCAGAGCAATTCAATCTGTTTTATTATTGCTTTCATACTTTTCATCAACCACACACCCTCATGCTGCCTGCACCCAGAGTGGACCCCTCCCATCACCCACCCTCAATCCTAAGGAAGCCTCACTTAACCTCTAAGCATCTTCTGCTCAGGGGATAAGATAAAGGGAAGCCCCCTTTCTGGCCTTCTAGAAGCACCAACGAGCCATTCTCTGGACCCCAGAGCCCTCAGCTGAGTCACGTGCCTTCCCCAGCTCTCTTCCTCCTTCTTCCAGACACTTGCCTGACTCATCCTTCTGTACAATGTGGGCACGTAAGACCCCAGCCAACCTGCACCTGCAGGTCACACTGGTCTCCACTGGGGTCCTTGCTCATCCAGCACCGAGTCACCCCAGGTGCATTTCGGTTGGTGCCTGGTGTCCGGCTCTGTCCCTGTTGTGCCCAGCACCCCTCATGCAGTCTGGCAGAGCTGCTGAATGAGAGGGGAAGGCAGGGCATGGGCGCTCGGCCCTTTGCTGGGGAGATCCACAAAATACATAGATGTCTGGAAGACCTGGGGGTTGCCCTGCAATACCCCCAGGCATGTAAACCTTGTTGACCGCCCCCCCTGGCATGTCCAGGCAGGCCATGCTGGTAGGAGGTGAGGAGGGCACTCTCTGCCCCTATGCCATGCCAAGCCCCATGCCGGGCACTGTGTATGTATCTCCATTTGAAACTCACAACAACCTTCCCGGCCTCCCACCTGCCTGCCCACCAGCCTGCTGCCTCCCTTCCAAGGGACCAGTCCATCTCAAGGCCCCCTGCTGACTAGCAACTTCTCCTGCTTCGGAATCCCAGAGAGAATCCGCCTGACAACAGCCCTTCCCCTCGCCCCAGTGGTCTCTCCTTGGTCCACCCCACGGTGGCCAGGCCACTGTCCTGATCGGGGGCTAGAGTCCTGTCTAACGCAGGGAGGCCCTATTACTATTATGCCCCTCATTCTACAAATGAGGACACTGTAGAGAGGTTCCAAACTTGCACGGGAGCCCACTGAAGGTGGGCCTGTGCTCCCCCTCCTGTGGTCCCCACCCCAGGGAAACCCCTGGAAGGCAGCAGTGTGCCGCTGGCTGGTCTCCGATGTCAGCCAACCCCAGGTGATGGACTGACTTCTGCTGAGACTTAAAAGCTATTTGAAGCCATCCAGGGAAACCAGCTTTGTGTACATATCAACTCTGTTTGGCAAAATAGCTGGAGTTGGATTTTATTTCTGCTGGGCATTGATTATGGGTATTAATTTGAGAATCTGAAAATTCAATAAAACAGATTAAACCTCCCAAAGAATGAGCGGAGACCATCAACCCGTGCTGCCAAGGGGCGTGAGAGCGAGGTGGGTGGGAAGGAGAACCCAGGGCTGGGTCAGGTCCTGCAGCCGTCTGGCCCCATGGGGCCCCCAGCCTGCTTCTGCCCTGGCACTGAGGGCACAGTGACAACACAGCCCTCCTCTGCAGGACACCTAGCCTGGCTCTGCAGGAAACCAACACCATGGCGAAAAGGGGAGATTCGGAGATTCTTGTTTTTTTAAGTTTGATTTTTCTTTTGAGGTGTAATTGACATATAACATATTAGTTTCAGGGATACAACATAATGATTCAATATTTGTAAACATTGCAAAATGTTCACCATAATAAGTCTAGTTGACCTCTGTCACCTTAACATAGCTACAAAAATTGTTTTTCTTGTGATGAGAACTTTTAAGATCCATTCTCTTAACTTTCAAATATACAATACAATATTAGTAACTATAGTCATCAAGCTATACATTACATCCCTAGCACATATTTATTTTATTAACTGGAAGTTTTCATCTTTACTCATTTGTCCCCCCGACCATTGCCACTGGCAACCACCAATCTGTTCTCTGTATCTATGAGCTAGGTTTTTTTTTTTTAGATTCCACACATACATGATATTGTACGATATTTGTCTTTCTCTCTCTGACTTATTTCACATAGCATCTTACCCTCTAGGTCCATCCATGTTGTTGCAAATGGCATTATTTTATTTTTTATGGCTGAGTAATATTCCATTGTATATATGTCCCACATCTTCTTTATCCATTCATCCATCAACGGACACAGGTAGTTTCCATATCTTGGCTATTGTGAATAATGCTGCAATGAATATGGAAGTGCAGATATCTTTTTGAGTTAGTGTTTTTGTTTTCTTCAGATGAAAACCCAGAAGTGGAATTGCTGGATCATATGGTAGTTCTCTTTTTAATTTTTTGAGGAACCTCCATACTGTTTTCCATCAATTTACATCCCACTAACAGTGCACAATGTTCCCTTTTCTCCATATCATCTCTAACACTTATTTCTTATCTGTTTGATGACAGCCATTCTGACAGGTGTGTGGTTTTGATTGGCATTTCCCTGATGATTAGTAATGTTCAACATCTTTTTATTTACCTGTTGACCATCTGTATGTCTTCTTTGGAAAAATGCCTATTCAGAACTTCTGCCCATTTTAAAATCAAATTGTTTGGGGTTTTTGTTTGTTTTTGGTTTTGCTATTGAGTTGTATGAGTTCTATATATATTTTGGATATTAACCTTTATCAGATATATGATTTGCAAATATTTTCTCCCATTCTGTAGGTTACCTTTTCATTTCATTGATGGTTTTCTTTACTGTGCAGAAGCTTTTTGGTTTGATATAGTCCCATGTGTTTATTTTTACTTTTGTTTCTTTTGTTTTTGGAGTCAGATTCAAAACATCATCACCAAGACCTATGTAAAGGAGCTTACTGCCTATGTCTTCTTCTAGGAATTTTATGGTTTCAGGTCTTTTGTTCAAGTCTTTAATCCGTGGGACTGTTGATTAGAAGAGTCCAAAGAGATTCAGCAAACTAGAGTCAACCTTGAGTGAATCCTGGTGCAGAACTGGAAAAAAAAAAAAGCAACTCGAAAGAACAGTCCTGGGATAATAGGTGAAATCTGAATGTGGACTGGGTATTAGAAGATATTACAGAACTGTTGAATTTTGGGGTGTGATAATGCTTTTTTAGAAGAATGCCTTGATTCTTAAGAGACACATGCTTAAGTATTTAATTAAGAAATGTCATGATGTCTTACTTTGAACTTACTTTGTATTTCCTTTTCCTTATATGCATTTGTCAGGTCTTATAACAGGGTTATTCTGGTCTCCTAAACAAGTTAGAAAGTATTTCCTGTTCCTCAATTTTCTGAAAGAGTTTTGTAACATTAATATTATTTATTTTTAACTGTTTGATAAGAATCCACCAGTGACTCCATCTAGTCTTGGGGTTTTCTTTGTGGGAAGATTTTTAAAATTATGAATGTAATTTCTTGAAGAGATATAAGGCTATTCTGATTCTCTATTTCTTACTGAGTCCGTTTTAGTAACGCATGTTTTTCAAGGAAATTGTCCATTTTCTTTCAGTTGTCAGATGCATTGGCATAAATGCAAATATTCATAATATTTTCCTTTTTATTCTTTTTTTTTTTTTTTATAAATTTGCTTATTTTATTTATTTATTTATTTTTGCGGTACGCGGGCCTCTCACTGTTGTGGCCTCTCCCGTTGCAGAGCACAAGCTCCGGATGCGCAGGCTCAGCGGCCATGGCTCACGGTCCCAGGCGCTCCGCGGCATGTGGGATCTTCCCGGACCGGGGCACGAACCCGCGTCCCCTGCATCGGCAGGCGGACTCTAAACCACTGCGCCACCAGGGAAGCCCCTTTTTATTCTTTAATGTCTGTAGAATATGCAGTATTATTTCCTTTTTCATTTATCTTAGTGATAATTTCTATTTGCTCTTTTTTTTCTCAATTATTCTAGCTAGTAGCTTATCAATTTTATTTATCTGGTCAAAGAATCAACTTTTTTCCCCTAGCTTCTTTAGGTGAAAACTTAGATCTTTGGTTTTAAATCTTTCTTCTTTTCAAATATATGTTTCTAAAAGAAATTTACCTTTAGGTACCAGTTTAGCAGCATGCCACAAATTTTGATGTGTTATCACTCATTAAAAACTTTTTAGATTTCCCTCATGATTTTTTTTTTTGACCTGTAAGATATTTGTTATTTATAAATGTGTTAGTATCCAATACTTGGGATTGTCTAGGGGTTTTTTTTGGTTTGTTTGTTTGTTCTTTTTTGCTTCCTGATTAAATTCTAATGTTGTTGAGAAACATTCTATAAGATTGCAATCTTCTGAAATTAACTGAGAATTATGTTATGGTCTAGCAAATTGGTCTATCTTTGTGAACATTTCACATGCACTCAGAAGAAACGTGTATTTTGCAGACGACCCAGGCTTGAATCCAGGTCTGCTATTTACTAGCCATGTGAGTTAAGCAATAAATACAGCTTCTCTGAGCCTCAGTTTCTCCAAATATAAAATGGGAATAAATGATGATATAACTGACCTAACAATGTTGTGGTGAGAATGAAATAAAAGGCTCTTAGCACCCTGAAGTCTCGTTCTCTGTTAGCTGTCCTCTGTTTCCTCCTCCTGCTTCTTCTCATTGTTATTATTACTGTTATGGCCATAATCATTATTGTTGCTATTGTTGCTGTCACATAGTTGCAATCATCTTTTTTTTTTTAACATCTCTATTGGAGTATAATCGCTTTACAATTGTGCGTTAGCTGCTGCTGTATAACAAAGTGAATCAGCTATAGGTACATACATACATCCCCATATCCCCTCCCTCTTGAGTGTCCCTCCCACCCTCCCTATCCCACCTCAATTCGTCTTTAATTGAACTTCTGAGACTGCTATTGAGCCGGACACGCAGGCTCAGCAGCCATGGCTCACGGGCCCAGCCGCTCCGCGGCATGTGGGATCTTCCCGGACCGGGGCACGAACCCGTGTCCCCTGCATCGGCAGGCGGACTCTCAACCACTGTGCCACCAGGGAAGCCCTCCAGTGGCTTATTTTACAGTCCGTTACAAAGCTATTCTCACCATCATGATGATTGTCACCCTCATAACGAAACTGCATGCTTTACGTTCTACCCGGAGGTGACTGTGGAGGGAGACCAGCCCTGCCATATTCTTGAAGCCACAGGGGTCTCCCTGGCGCAGACGAGTGAGGTCTTCGGAGCTGACCAGCCTTCTGGGGACACCTGGTGCTTGATAACACAACTTTCTCACTCTTGACTTCTTTGATGTGCTACTTTTGCGGGGCCCTAGATGGTGTGTCTTTGGGTGATTATCTTCGTAGGGCACGTGGATTGGAGGTCCTGATAGAACAGGCTGGGACCTGGGACCCTTTGCTACAGTGCTTGCACCTGGGCAAACGTCTCCTAGAGCAATAAAATAAATAAATAAATAAACTATAAGGGACTAAAAATAACTGTGTGCATGTGCAGTCAGGGCAAATTATGGACAACAAGATATAAAAAGACCAGAAAAACCCAACTGCCACTTCTGAGGAGCTGGGAGCAAAAACAGGGTGTTGGGGGCAAAAGCATGTACTGCACATGCCCCCTGCACTCAGCACCACAAAGGGATGGGCAGATCACCTAAGCCACGCCTCCAGCCTGACCCCTGGACACACCCCCACGCTCACCCCATATAAGGAACCAGCTCATACCCACCTCGGGGAGCGAACAAGGGAATCTGTTATTTGTTCTTGCTGTCCCCTGCTGTAGCAGGAGCCCCAGTAAAGACTTGCTTGAATTTCTTGTCTGGCCTCTTATTAATTTCTATTGATTGCGGAAGGCCAGGAACCCTGGTCGGTATCACTGATCTCTTGCATATTAGAATGCATTTTTCAGTTGTCTTCACTGGTGCCAGGGGATCCGGTTGGGTGCAATATCTCAGGCTGTGAACTTTCTCCTACAAAATTGCCTCTCCACTGCTCTATTGCCTTCTGACATTGGAAACAGCAGAACAGAACTCTGAGGTTAGCCTGATTCTTGTTCCTTGAGATAGAACTCTTATTTTTCTGCCTAGTAGCTTAAGATTTTTTTTCCTTCATAACACAATCCCCAAAGTTTTGCGTGGTATAAGTATAAACATCTTTCTTGATCCTTTTAGATCCACACACACAGCTCTCTAGCTGGGAAATCTCTTTTTGATAATATATTGATCACTCTTTCCACATGTTCATTTATTCAAAAACTATTTATTGAGTACCTAGGTTCCAGGCACTGAGAATACAGCAGTGAAGAAGATAAGACTCCTGCCCTCAGGGAGCTTCCAGATGATAAGGGAAACAGTCAATAAACAATAAATGAAAATGATAAAACGAGCTCCAGGCAGCAGCAAGCAGGTCTTTGGAGGATAATAAAACAGCCTGAGGGATGGAGAATGCAGGGGCAGGGAGTTCTGCCTGGAGGGGGTGGGGGATGGCTGGAATTTCAGCCTCTTCCTTCCTTAGGAATGTCTATTCTAGTTCACCATGGAATTGGATCTCTTTTCTGCCCTTGATGCCAAAAGCTCAGCCTCTGTGCACCTGTGCTGAATTGAATCTCAGAGACAGAGTTTTGGGTGAAGTAGAAAATAATAGCTTTATTGCTTTGCCAGGCAAAGGAGGACACAGAGGGCTTGTACCCTGAAAAACTGTGTGTCCCAAACCCGGGCGGGGTGGGGGGCGGATTTGGTGAGGAGTTTTACAGCAGTGGTTCAAGGGCGGGGTTGCTGATAAGGACCAGGGCGTGTGCAGGGCCTGCACTCCTTTAATCTGGCCTCAGGGTGTCTCCTGGTGAGCTTTTGTTGGGGGTTTTACTTCTGCAGAAGAGCTCAGAGATACTGTTCTGTGTATCCCTTGAGGCGGGGCCAGGACCTGCCCCAAGGCTGCACTCTTGTTTCTCCTCCCTTGTCTCTGCATCCCCTCTCTTCCCTGATTAGCAGCTGTTTGAACCTGCCCTTTGGAACGCAGGGAAGGTCATGGAGGCTGAATGAAGCTTATTCCCTACAAACAAGAAACAGGGGGACACAGGAAGTCTTCCGAGCCCAGGACCCCCACAGGGTCCTGCTTGGTTTCACCTTCAATATGTAGTTTTTAAATTTTTATCATTTGCTTCTATTTTTTCCCCCAGCAATCTGGGAGAACTTGCCAAGGTGTCCTCCATGCATCAACTGTGCCATCAATTCAATTTTCCCCAGTCCCTTGTGCTCTTTTCTGCCTCTGGTGAAGACCCTGAGCCATCAGAATGACTTCAGCTTTCTCTTGCTGTGTGGTCCTTTTCCATGGGTCTCATATAAATTCTGCTTTTCTAGGCTTAGTCTTGTGTGTGGCTTATGAAGTCCCTCTGTGCCCCCTTCAGTGAAGGTCAGTGGGCAGGATGGAAGGGTAGTCCTCTCTGCACCGTGTCCCATGGGCTGCGGGGCTGGGACACAGCCCGCCTGGATGACAGGTGGGTGCAGGTCGATGGACACTGCACCCAGTCCCACCCCTGAGAGCACAGGATGAGGGCAGCCCTGTCTGGAAACGCCCCCACTGCCTCGAGCAGTCACGCCAAACAGACGGATCCCAAGGACACTCCCGGTGGCTAGATGGCTAGAAAACGCTTCCACTGTGGTACCCACCTCTGCCTTGACTTGCGGGAGGGAATTTGGAGGGGCAGGTAATTGCACAAAACCACATACTGTTCTGCCTTGAAGTTTCTCTTCTGAGCCCCCAGAAGCCCCAGGGCTGGAGAGGTTATTTATGTTAACCTCCTATTTAGAAATCAAGTTCCGATTTAGAAATTAAGGATTGTAATTTAGCATTAACCCAGATGTCAAGACATAATGAGACACACTGTGGGGGAAATTGGATTCCACTTTGCCGAAGACCCATTTTATTTATAATAACCAGCCACTCACATTCTGCCAATATTGATGGATCATATGTTTAAAAGTTTGATAGCTCATTCATTTCTCTAATTACATTTATTTCAAATTAAATAAGTCTCGTACACCCTTGATATACAAAGAGACAAAATTAATTTGTGGATCAGAATTAACCTGCCATTCAACCCCTGGAACTGTCCTTCCTAGAAGCCCTTGGAGAGCGACATTCTGCCATTTCACAGATGACGATTTGCATATGAACCATTTTTAACCTGGAAGGGGCTCGTCCTGGGGCTTGAAGGGAAGTGTCATTGCAAAGGGGACGGAGTTCCTCGCTCATCAATAGGCCCAGATACGGAGACGGGGCCATTTGCCAATAGAGCCGATCTGCCTGGAAAACAGCAAAAGCAATGAAGGGGCAGCTGCCAGGTGTTACAGGTAAGGTGTGAGCATTGGCACTTGTCCCCAATCCTCTAGTTGCTGGTGAGCGACCTTGAGCAGGATTCTCGCAACTGCCCTTTCCTGAGCAGGGTGGTAAGGATGCCCACCACTTCCTGCTTGTCCACACCCCTTGTGGGAGGCCCGTCTCCTGGCCACAACTGGCTTGACCGAGAGTGGAGTCAAGGGCAGTGTGGCCTATCCGCTGGGCATGGAGACCCTGAACAGCTGGGCTGCGTGAATGACATTGAGGGGCACTTCCTGTGTGGTCAGCCTGAGTTCACACCATGTACACTATGGGGAAGCTGGTCCAGAGAAAGGATGGAGTTGCCTTGCAGAGCGGGGCAGAAGTGGTACTGGGCAGATTGGGGGGTGGGAGGGGGAAAGAGAGAGACGGAGAGACAGAGAAGAAATGGAGAGAGAGCAGGATGGAGAGAGAGAGCGATGGAAAGGGGGAGGGAGAGGCATTTGCCCTTTGACTCTGGCCCCAGCTGCCCTGCACCTCAGCTGCCCTGGGTTCCCTGTTCTCGGCCATCTGAGCTTGCTCTACATTTGCTCAGGACACCCTCCTTCGAGCCTGCAGACTGTGACAGGCTTTGGCTCTGAGCTAAGCCCCGGATTCAGGACGAGGCCTCTGCCTCAGTGAATGCATCCTCTAGGGCAAGAGTCATCCCAAGTACCACACAGTGTTCCCCAGCTATGGCTCAGGGTGCCCACCCTGCTCTGAGCTTCAGTGCTGTCGCCTGTGACGTGGACCTAACACTTTCCTGGCAGGAGCCGTGCGAAGATAAGGGTAATGTGTACGGGACATCAGCCCAGCCCTGCTGCATCTTAGGTGCTCCACAAGCGGCAAAAGAAAAAAAGCCAAGGCTGGCAACACAGAGACACTGGGGGAGGGAGATGGTGATGGAGGCCCCTGAATTTGGGAGGAGAAAGGAGCAGAAGAGGGCAGCCATTCCTGGATTAGCTGGGGCTGAGAGATGTGGAGCCCCACATGTCCCAGCGTGATGGTAAAATGTGGGAAAGACTGCAGGGTGGCATCCTGGTCTCAGATGTGGCCCCGGAGAATGACCTGTCCGTGGAGTGGCCTGGGAGGTCCCACATATTTTCACAGGCCTGGAGTGGGGAGCTGAGGTTATTGAGGGGTAAGTCCATGAGACCTGCCGGGGTCCTGGGTCCAGAAACAGCAGAGAGGGTTGCCCGGGAGATGGAAGGAGGGCTTGGTTCTAACCCAGGACTATCATGGGGGGTCAAGATGGAGCCCACGGACTGTGGCGAGAGAGCACTGGCCGTGGCCTGAGCCAAGGCTGGACAGGACATGACACACCTTGGTCCTTTACAGGGGCCAGCCAGACGGCCACTGAGATCTGGAAACACCCTCAGGACACCTGCCTAATCTCCTCTCCCTCCCCCAATTCATCCTGGTCCCAGGGGTTAGGGGTTGGGGGGAATTCTGAATTGATGGAGTTTTAAACCCACAATGGCTAAAAAAATTGATTTTGACTCTGTTTACTTGTAAGTAACTAGGAGCCATCCAACAGAACGGGGCTCAGCATCAGAAATTAAGTGACGCACAGACATAGAGAACAGACTTGTGGTTGCCAAGGTGGGGCGGGGAGGGATGGGTTGGGAGTTTGGGATTCACAGATGCAAACCATTCTATAGAGAATGGATAAACAACAAGGTCCTACTGCATAGCACAGGGAACTACATTCAACATCCTGTGATAAACCATCATGGAAAAGGACATGAAAAAGAAGATATATATGTATATAACTGAATCGCTTTGCTGTACAGCAGAAATTAACACAACATTGTAATTCAACTATACTACAATAAAATTTAAAAAATAAAAAAGGAAAACAATGAACTTTAAAAAAACTTTAAAAATGAAATCAAAATGTCAAAAAAGAAGAAATTAAGTGATGTAAAAAATGGAGGTTTGCTCTGGTATACTTGACTCTTGTGAACATGAAACTTATCCCCTGGAACCGGCATTTCACAGCCTCCCACCCCCTCCCCAGGAGGATAGGAGACTCTCCAGCGCTTGGGAATCATATTTAGCAGGAAAATCTCCACAGAGGCACGTGACTGTCTTCAAAGGTTTGAAGAGTTGGCATGTGGCAGAAGGAATTGGTGCCTCCTTTTCAGAGGATCAAGGTGTTAGTAGTTATGGGAGGGGAGCTGTTTGCAACTCAGGCTGAGAGATGAAGGTTTCCTGCCCACCCCCCACCCCCCCGCGCCCCCGTGCTCTCCACCTCAGGTGGGTGGTCGGCACAGGGATGGAGGACCATGTGTTAGGGGCTGCAAAGAAGAAAGCGTTTCCGGGTCCTCTCTAACTTAGAGGTGGACAACTGCCTACCCAGAGCTGCTGTCCTTTGCGCAGCTCTAGAATGAAAGAGTGAAGAGAATCCAAGGCCAGACCCTGGGGACTCACAGGGGGTCAGCACTGCAGGGAAAGTGACATTCCTTAATTCACTCCTGCAGTCCCCACAACAATCCAGTGATATTTGGAGTTATCATCCTGATTTTACAGTCGAAACCGATTCAACGGGAGTAATGAACCTGCCCAAGGCTACCCACTTACTAAGCAGCAGAATCAAAGTGAAATTGCATCCTAGGGCCCTTCCCAAACTTTCCACACCTCTTTAATGACCTATATTCTAAGAGGGAAAATTTCAGAAGACCAAATTTTTAAAACCTCTTTATTACATTCTGTGGACTTCAGAGAGAATTCTGAAGTGTAAATCAGCTCAGATAAAGCCTCAAGTGGAGACAGGCAAACACGCGATTGTTTTGGTATCTTTCTGCACCGCCCGGAATCCAGCGTTCTTTGCCTTCCCTCCCCAGAAGTCTCGAGCTCTTGGTACTGTATAAATATTTCACAACATTTGGGCCTGCAGAAAGAAGAGGGAAGGAACCCCCCTTTGTGTGTTTCTGGGACATCGTGGGTGAGGTGCTAGGGACTGCAGGCGGGAGAACAGACCAGGCAATCGATCTGGGCCTCCTGCCCTGTCTCCCAGCAAAGCTCATCCACAGTCGTCAAGTGGTCCATCAGGGCTGAACCGCTCTGGCTGACTTACCTGCCAAGATGCTTTGTGGCTGCTACTTAGAGAGGCCATTTAAAATTCAGTACTCACCGAGGGTTCCATGCACTGTAGGCTCTGGATAAATGTTGCTTATGAGTTTGGGAGGGAAAGAAGCCATAGAATCCAGAGTGTGTTGCCCACAGGAATCTGACACAGAGAGCCCTGGGTAGGCCACAGGGTCCACGGGGGCCAAGGGTTCGGACCCTACCTTGCCCCCTGGCCACCCCTCTGTCAAATGGGGCCCTCACTGGTCAAACTGCAGACCCACCAGGGGCCGTGAGCACTGCGGGGGATGGGGAAGGAGGCACCAGGCTGGGGGGACTCTACAGACCCAGTGTCCATCAGGGTCACCCAGACCTGGCGCTTTGGCCAGTTGTATAGGGAAACAGCTGTAGTTTCAAACAATGAACAACAACACCACCCCTCAGCTTCTCATAGTTTTTCCTAATTAATTTGACAACAACTAGGCCTCTAATGCCATGTGTCAACTTGGCTGGGGCTCAGTGCCCAGGGATTTGGCCAAACACTGTTCCTGATGCTTCTGTGAGGGCATTTTTGGATGAGATGTGCATTTAAATTGGTGGACTTTGAGTAAAGCAGGTTGCCTTCCATAATGTGGGTGGGCCTCATGCAATCAGTTGAAGGCTGACAAATTCCCGGAGCAGGAGGGAATTCCGCCAGCAGGCTGCCTTTGGATTCCAACTGCAACTCTTTCCTGAGTCCTCACTTAACTGGCTTCCCCTATCAGATTTTGGACTCACCAAGCCTCTGCAATTGTCTGAGTCAATTCCTTAAGATAAATCTTCTTCTCTATATAGTCACCTCTTATTGGTTCTGTTTCTCTGGAGAACGCTGACTAACACAGCATCTAACGCTGCACCCCTTTGTCTTCTCCTGATTCTTATTTATTTAATAAATATAAATAAGGTTTAAGAAATAAACCAATATTTATAAATTGAAAAAACAAACAAAAAAAACTAGGCCTCAAAGATGTCCCTCCCCGGATGGAAGCACCAGAACAGTTTTGTGAGTTAGATTTTCCCTGCGGATAGGAGGAGAGTTTTACCCGCCGTGACTGGGGCGAGCCCCAGCGAGTGGCCCCCGCTGTGTCCAGGGAGCTGATTCAGTGCCAAGTGGAAGGGGTCAGAAGCAGTTCGGCACAGGCCTCGTTTGCTGGCTTCTAGCACCTTCCCCAAGACAGTACTTTGGAGAGTAATTGTCAGGGCGTTTTCAGCTATGAGTAAGAGAAACTCTGACTCCACCTGGCTGAAGCAACCACATGAAACTCGTCAGCTCCTCTAACTGAAAAGGCCCACGGGGCCATCTTCAGACAGATGAGGGTTGGTCCAGGCATGGAGAGCCGGCTATTCCCATGACAATGCTTTTCATGTCACGGTGGCAACTTCATCCTCTGTTTGCTAAGGCTCCTGTAACAGATGACCACCAACTGGGTGGCTTAAAATAACAGAGGTTTATTCTCTCAGAGATTGGAGGCTAGAAGTCTGAAATCCAGGTGTTCAGGGCCGGGCTCCCTCTGCAACTCTGGGCAAAATCCTTCCTTGCCTCTTCCAGCTTCTGCTGGCTCCCAGCAAGCCCTGCCATTCCTTGGCTTGTAGCTGCGTCTCCCCGATCTGCCTCTATCTTCCCTCTGTGTTTTCTTATCAAGACACCAGTGACATGGGATTTAGGGCCTACCTAATCCAGGATGACCTCAACTTATTACGTCTCCGGAGACCCTCATTCCCAGTATTTCCCAATCACATTCTGAGGTTCCAGGATTGCAAGGGGTACGCTTTCACCCCACCCTGGTTGCCTGCCTTTGCAGAAACAGGAGACCTGGAATAACAAATGAGGAGACAGGGCCTGGTGGACACACAGGTGTCTTCCCAACTATGGAATGAAAGCTTGAGGGTGGGTATTGTTGGGGACCCTACCCAGACTTCCTGGATCCTTTTCACCGATTCTGTGTGCCCCTGGCTTTAAGTGCCTACACCTGACACTCTGTAGAGGCTGCCCTTGGGTCACTGGTGAGGCTCATACAAAGAACTGGGGGTACTTGAGAGTTTGCATTCCCAGGGGGCAGTCCTTTGCAAGTTCAGCTCCCTTGCTTCAGGGGAGGGTAACTCACACCTGAGTTCCCCTGTAGAACCAGCCACCTTCTGCAGCTACCTTCCCAAGACCTTACCTGAAGCCACACCCTGGCTTGGCTTCCCCCATCCCCCCACTGATCCCCCCAGGAACATTTCCATCACAAGGCACTTAACCAGGAATCCTCGTTTCAGGGTCTGCATCTGGGTAGGGTTACCAGATTCAGCAAATAAAGATATAATAATAATAATAAAATAAAGATTAGTAATACTTAATAACAATAAGTAAAATTAAAATAGTTCATTTTATTTAATTTTTTTTTTTGTTTTTCCCTGCGTTACGCGGCCCTCTCACTGTTGTGGCCTCTCCCGTTGCGGAGCACAGACTCCGGACGCGCAGGCTCAGCGGCCATGGCTCACGGGCCCAGCCGCTCCGCGGCATGTGGGATCCTCCCGGACCGGGGCACGAACCCGTGTCCCCTGCATCGGCAGGCGGACTCTCAACCACTGCACCACCAGGGAAGCCCTAAAATTTTTTTTAATTTTAAGTTTTTAACCATTTTTAAAATTGAAATATAGTTAATTTACAATGTTGTGTTAGCTTCAGGTGTACAGCAAAGTGATTCAGTTATTCATGTATATCTATTCTTTTTCAGATTTTTTTCCATTATAGGTTATTACAAGACCATGAATATACAGTAAAAGCCCAGTGAAATTTGAATTTCACATCAACAACAAATTAATTTTTAGTATAAATATGTCCCATGAAATATTTAAGACATACTTATATGAAAATATAATTTGTTTACCTGAAATTCAAATGTTAGTCGGTGCCCAGTATGTGGTTCCCAACTTCTGAGGAACCTAATTTCAGACAAACTGTGCTCTGGGTGAACAAACTTAGGACACCATCTGGTTCCTGAACCAAATCACTGTAACAGGAGACAGAGGATCCTGTCAGGATCCAGCCTGGGTCTGTGGGTGACACTAAGTCCACCTAAACTGTAGGGTTGTGTGCTCCGTGTCGGGGAGGCAGGTGACCACAAGCGCTGTTATCACATGTAAGTGATCTTGTCGTCTCATTGTTGACGGTAGTTGTAGTCTAGAACGCCACAGTGAATGCTGAGTTATAGCACTGAAGCATCGCTCCCAGGGAAAATACAGGATCAGGGTCCTGAGTCTGCAGTCACCACATTTTTGTCAACCAATCAATACAGAACCTTGAGTGTTTCTGTGTAAAGACACCTCATCTAATCTACACTGTGAATTCGTTCACACTCAACTCACGGCCAACAGCGCTGTAATTCACGACTAAAAGAAACTCATCTAACGTACATATTTTCTCCAAAAGGCACATACAGCCTTCTCGGGCTCAGGACACTAGACAGCATTTCAGCACATGCTGGAGGGCTGTTTCAAACAGTGAAATCACCCACAGCAAACACAAAAATGTGACATTAAATAGACCATGAAAAGGACACTAGTTTACAGTCTGAGCTGAAACGAGAAGGCAGACCCTCATGTTGTCCAACTCCAGCTGGGAACGGGCACATTGAGTGACTCAGATTTTTGCCCCTGTGCTCGTGCCCACAAATGACCCCAAAAGCAAGCACTGCAAGTATTGATTTAGGGGTTACAAGTACATTTTAGCAAGTAGTCAAATTCACAAATACAGAATCCGCGAACACTACTATATATAAAATAGACGACCAATAAGGACCTACTGTACAGCACATGGAACTATATTCAATATCTTGCAATAACATATAAGGGAAAAGAATCTGAAAAAGAATAGACATATATGTATATGTGTATAACTGAATCACTTGGCTGTACTCCTGAAACTAACACAACACTGTAAATCAACTCTACTCCAATAAAAATAAAATAAAAAGAATAAGGATGGACCGTACCTGTAAAACTTCGTTAGTGGTTGTTTGCAGAGTTACCTGTGCTGGTTTCAAGCGTACTCATATTACGTTTACTCTTCGGAGAATCTTCTGCTATGAAAATAGAGGGTCCAGCTAGGTAAACACAGAATGCGGACAAACAGCCTATCACAAGGCACTCTGTTTGCACAGCTATCAACGTGCAGCCTTTACTCACTCTGTAAAGGTGGCACCTAGCCACGCACTCGGTGTACACAGTAACTGAGTGCCAGGCACCACATTTGCCTGTCTCTTTAGTACCTGTAAGATACGAAATTCCTGAACTCAGCCCATAGCTGCGTTCATCTGTAAACAGAGCTGCTTGCTTTTTTAAAAGCAGGGGAAAAGCCGTGCCCTGAGCCACTTTACAAGTTGCTGCTACTATGTACACAGCCATCTGCTAGCAGCTCGTCTCACATATCCGAGGTCCTAGCGGGACTGTTTAAGCAAGAGTCATGATTTTCAGGGTTTGGAAGGGATCATCCCCCCCAAGCCTTTATTTATCTCTTGAAAAGTTTTTTTCTTTCAGATTGACTGTTTGCCCAAAACAATCAAAACATCAAAAAGTTTTCCTTGGCTAGAGGGATGAATTGGGAGTTTGGGGTTAGCAGATGCAAACTATTATATAGAGAACGGATAAACAAAGTCCTACCGTAGAGCACAGGGAACTATATTCAGTACCCTGTGATAAACCCTAAAGGAAAAGAATATAAAAAAGAATGTATGTATATGTATAACTGAGTCACTCTGCTGTATACCAGAAACTAACACAACATTATAAATTAACTATACCTCAATAAAATGAATTGAAAAAAAAAATGTTTTTTTCCTTAGCTAGAGCTGGCAGGCTTCTCCCACAGAGCTCTGCTCAAATGTCAGTCTGTTTTCCCAGACACTAGAAGCGTATCCTGGCAGAACTGTATTGGGGTGGGGAGGTGGCGTTTGGCATGGTCAGATGTTGTCATGGCAGGCCTCCCACAAAAAGGGTTCCTAACTTTTTATTTTCCCCAGTTTTTGAATTTCAATGAATTTCACCGTTTTAAAATTCCTTTTATCTTTCCCCCAGATTGTATATACAGACAGTTTTGGAATCAGCTGTTACTAAAAGGCTTGCCCAGCTGCCCCCTAACCCCCAGCCCAACCGCTTTGGACTCTCTGAGCTTTTTATTCAGGCACTGATCACCTTTTTGTTAATAAGATGCTTCTATCTTATTGATTGATCCATCCTGGTGTTACGTGTTCATTTCCTGTTGGGTAGCTGAGTCTGTAGCTCTCCCAACCCTCGTGCATGTGCCTTCCCCACCCCGTGAATATAATTATATCATGACTCCAAGTTAATCAACAGTATTTATTTCCATCGTTGTAACCATATAAATAGTGTTTGCGGCAGAGCATGTTTTTTGTTTCTTTTCCCTGAACATCTTTTCTTCTTCTTTAATAACCAACAAATTTTTTCACCAGCTTAATTTTCTAGGGGCTTCTTGCTGGTTTCTCTTTTCAAATGCTCCACAGGCCTGACGCATGTCAGTAATAGTTTGTTTGTTTTTTTAATATTTGTTTGTTTATTTGGTTGCACTGGGTCTTAGTTGCGGCAGGCAGGCTCCTTACTTGTGGCACATGGGCTCCTTAGTTGTGGAACACATGTGGGATCTAGTTCCCTGACCAGGGATCGAACCCAGGCCCCCTGCATTGGGAGCGCAGAGTCTTCACCACTGCGCCACCAGGGACATCCCCAGTAATAGGTTTTTTTCAAACCCCAAGCCCAGTTCTAACAGTGCCTTTCTACCTGGACCGGGCATCCCACTGGTGTCCTCCGACCCGGGGCTCCCATGCCCCTCCCCCTGCCTTGAGACCCCACAGCCTCCTCATTCTCAGTCTAGACCCTAAAGCACATCCTCGGGTAGTTTCCTCAGGAAGGGTGGCTGGGAAGTGGATTTTCTGAGGTTTTGGGGGCTGAAGATAATTCTATTCTACTGTCACATTTAAATCATCGTTTGGCTGGGTAGCCTGTTCTAGGTTGGAAATAAATGTCCACTGTGTTGGAACCAGGGGTCCATTTTCTTTAGTGCCAGGTGCTGCATGGAGCAGACCAGCGCCACTGTGATTCCCGTTCCTGGGGATCCAACCAGCTGTTTTTAATTTGGAGGCTCCAAGAATCCTCTCTCCTGTCCATAAGGATCATGCATTCCCACACTTCATCGTCCAGGCAGGAAACCTCGCGACGCCGTGCCCCGGCTTGGATGGGTGCAGACTTTCTCCCTTCCACGTGCTTTGGGCATCTCCCTGCCTCAGTCTCACTTGCTAGCGTTTTGCAGCCTGGGCTCCACCCTTGGGAACAAAGACTTGCCACCTTGGAAGCTGTTTTATAACACACGAGGCCAGGGCGGTACGCGCATCCCAAAGAATGGGGGACCGAACAAGAGATGGTGCAGGTATCAGAATGTGTGCGTCAGACAGGGTCTGATCTGAGCCTCCGAGGGCGGGGACACTCGGCCCGCACTGTGCAGTCTCTGTGCCAGGTCAGCGCGGCCAGGCTGGACCACAGTCCCCAGAATGCCACTTCCAGTTTGCTTCCCATCACACTGGGCCACAAGGGCTGTCCTCTTGGGGTATGGAAGGGGTCGTGGCCACTTTGTAGCATATACACACCTTCCCCCAATTGTTCAGCACACCCTGTCTAGCTGCTGGGGGAAGGAATCCTGCAGATGGGGTTAAAGTCCATCATCAGCTAGCCTCAAATAATCCAAAGGGGGAAATTCCTGTGTGGGCCTGACTTAACCAGTTAGAAGCCCTTTGGGAGGACCTAGGTGGCACCCAGCAGAGACTCCAAACCACAGTGGGGGCTCCACTTGCTCTCCTTTGCCCTGGGTCCTCCCTCCTGACTGCTGCCTGGGACCACAACCTCTGCTGGTGGCCGTGGGGTCCAGCCTGCTCCTCATTGGCCCTTCCTGACCTCCGGCCTCTGGACTTTGACCTGCTTAGTCAGTCCCCATGATGGAGTAAGCTGACTCCCTGTAATAAATCCTGTAATTTACATACATATCTCCCATGGTTCTGCTTCTGGGTTGAGCCCTGACTGATACTGATTCCAGCAAAGAATCTGCCTTCCCCCGGGGGCGCTGCTGTGCTCAGGACTCCACTGTAAGGCTGGGTCCCCCGGGGCAAGCTCAGGGGTGGCCCAGGACAGTGTGCTCTCAGACCATCCTCTGGGACTTAGAAAGCCAAATTCTCCACCCATACCCAGAGACTCAAGTTTGAAAACTACTGCTCTTGGGGAATTGAGGTGTCCCACCCTCTGCTGATTTTTGTCCAGGTGCCCATGTGGAGTGAGCCGGCTGTGCTGACCAGGCCCGGGACACCCTCAGGCTCTCTTTCCTGTCTTCAAACCAGCCCAGGATCTGCCCCCAGAGCCTTGTCCTTAGAGGCACAAAATACTAAATGGAGCCCAGGCTCTGAAAGTCAAGCCTGCCCCTGCCCCTTACAGTGTGAGGACTCCCATCCGAAGGCTGCCCGGGGTTCTCAGCATGAGGCCAAGCTCACGGTGTCATGAGGAGGCCCCGCGTGATCAGGCCCCTCCCGGTCCTTCCAGCTCCTGACCCCCCACCCTCTCCAGTCACCTGCTCCCAGGGCCTTTGCACCTGCTGCCCCCCTGCCGAGGGCTCACTTTCTTTACTGGGGACGCCTGCCCATCTTCACTCTCAGCCCTGATGTCACCTCCCCAGGCCTTTCCCCACCAGGGATTTTCCTAGCATCCTATGTGTTTCCACTCATCACAGCTTGGGATGATATATTTGTTCTATTTTTCCATATTTATCATCTATATTAACAGCTATCTTCCCATCGGCTCACCCAGGACAGACCCCCACGCCCTAGGAGGTTCTTCTGGATAAAAGTTTGTTAAATGGATAAACGGCCCTCCGTGCGTCACTCCACGTCTCCGAGGTTCAGTGTTTTTAGCGGGGACACAGGGCTGATGACATCCACCTTGCAGGGCTACTCTGAGGATGAAACGAGATGACAGTCCCTGGCCCCGTGTGTGGCCGGCAGGGGGCGCTCAAAAGTCCCAGCAGGTGTGGCTGGCGGTTAACGCCCTCCCCACAACTTGGCTAATCGCCTCCCCAGGCTAGAAGTGCCCTTCCCTCTGTGCCTGCCACTCAGCCCCAGGAATCTGCTCCCCATCTGTCTCCACCACTCCCTAAAGCTCCTCATGCACGGGATCTGTCCTTTCATCATTTTCATCCCGTTGCTGGGTATGGTGCCGGCACAGAAGGGACCCCAGGGGTCTTACGTGGGGCTCCCCAGAAGCAGGTCCTGGGACAAGGGCCCCTGAGCGGGAGATTTACTGAGGACCTGCTCGCATTAGAAGCCAGTGGGAAAACTGAACAAGGAAGAGAGAAGGGGGGGGGGGGCCGAGACAGGGTGGAGCTTCAGATTGACCTCAAGAGGGGCCCCACCTGAGGCCAAAGAGCTGCGCTTTCACTCCAGGCACCGGCTAAGGGGAGGGCGGCAGCTCCCAGGTGCTTCGATTCTCTGGGCTGGGGCCGTGGACTCCACGGAGGTGAGGTCAGTCACTCCTCCCAGGAAGAGCTGCGGGAGCTGTGTGTAAATGCAAAAGTATGAGGGGGGGCAGAGGAGGGCACGCAGATGGTGGAAGGACCCAGAGGGGGTTGGGAGAGCCCCAGCTACGCATCACGCTCCACAAAGCTTCCTCCCGCTTCCCCGAAGGATCGCCCTGACGTGAGAAGGAGTTTCTTGAAGACTGCAGAGGGACAGCTCTCTGTCTGGCCTTTCAGTCAGGATGGCCAGCCTGGAGAAAAGCGAGCTATGATTGCTTGGACAGTGGGTCAGCCTCCAGCCTTGCAAACTCCACTTGCCTCTGTGGTCCAACCTGGCCCCTGGTGGCTCTGGGGCCCCGGGCTGGTGGGTAGGAGAAGGACCAGGAAGCCTGGCATCCCGCTGCAGCCTGAGAAGTGACCACTGCTGCTCAGGTGAGAGCTGGCTTGGTAGACCTTTTTCCAAGGAGAGGATGGGAAAAGCCGGATGGAAAATCCTGACTTGGCCAATTAGTACGAGCAGCAGGAAAATCCCTCAGTTGATTCCCTAACAACCAATCTCTGTTCCCAGGTCCATGGGAAGGCAGAAAAAAATGGATCCCACGTGAAGGAAAATTGAAGTGTGCCCAAAAGTTCATCAGGACTTTCCTGTCTTCCCTCTCTGGGTTCCCGGCCGGCAAAAGTTGCAAGAACATGTCTCCTTGTTTAAGCAAGGTAATTTGATCCGGGCAATAATCATCATAAATATTCATGGTTTTGCCTTAACATTAGGATAACATCTGTTTCCAAACATCTGCAATCTGTTTTCAATGCTTCAGTAAAATGTAAATTAGCTCTAACTAATACAATAAAGCACTAATGGGGATAATGGTAATGAAAGCTGCCCATTAGGGCAGGAGTCCAGCCCCGTCTCTAGTGGCCAGTTTTCTGGAATTCTCCAGAACTTCCCTCAAATGGAAGGGGCTTAGGAAGCCTCTCCTGGCCTCCTGGCTTGCTGCCTAAACCAGCTAACTCTGCACTGGCCAGGGCCCCCTCTGGGCCTCACCCTTCTCCAGAGGATGCTCACAGATCTTTCTAGAAGTCGCGTCCACCCAGGCAGGTCCCAAGCACAGAGCCCTCTCATGCTGCAGAACAAGGTCCAATCTCTTGGCCTGCAAACCAGACCCGTCACCTGTCCCAGCCCCAGCTCTTGCTAGCATCCCTAACCCCAGCCCCAGAATGCCCAGCACTCTCCGTTCCTCGAAGGTCCCAAACACCCCTTCTCTTTTGTGTGTCCTTTACCACTAGGTCATTGGCCCCATGCCGGGAGCACCCAAACACAGTGAGGAGAAGACCAGCTGACAGTTGTGAAACAGACTGGGCCCTCCCAGGAGAAAGGTTGATAGTTTATAATTTCACTCTCACTAGTCATAATTATTTTACTTTACGGAAGTTTAGTTGATTTACAATGTTGTGTTAATTTCTGCTGTACATCACAGTGATTCAGTTATACACATATATACATTCTTTTTCACATTCTTTTCCATTATGGTTTATCACAGGATATTGAGTATAGTTCCCTGTGCTCTACAGTCAGATTTTGTTGTTTATCCATTCTGTATATAATAGTTTGCATCCGCTAATCCCAAACTCCCAGTCCAAGCTTCCCCCACCCCTTCCCCCTTGGCAACCACAAGTCTGTTCTGTATGTCTGTGTGTCTGTTTCTGTTTTGTAGATAAGTTCATTTGCGCTATATTTTAGATTCCACATATAAGTGATATCATATAGTATTTGTCTTTCTCTGTCTGGCCTACTTCATTAGTATGATCATCTCTAGGTCCATCCATGTTGCTGCAAATGGCATTATTTCATTCTTTCTTATGGCTGGGTTTTTTTATTCCATTGTATATATGTACCACATCTTCTTTATCCATTTCTCTGTCCACGGACATTTAAGTTGTTCCCATGTCTTGGCTATTGTAAATTCACTAATCATAATTTTAAACAAATTAAAACAATGATGAACAATAAATAATAGTATGGGTTTATGTTGTTAGGTGAAATAGCTAAGTTGCAAAAACAATTTGTGTCAGATGATTCTACTCTCTTTTATTTAAAAATAGGTATACATATTGGGGAAAACTCTGGGGAAAATATGGATGCAAATGCATCTCTTAAGAGATGCAACTCTTAGCCAAATTGGTAAGAGTTACCTTTGAGACACAGAATTGGGGTAGGTGACTCTGTTTTCTTATTTGAATTTGTTACAGAAATATGTCCTGTATTTTTTAAAGAAAGCCACTTATTAATTTCAAAGGGAAAAATAGAAACTTTCTTATGAACCAATCTGGAGGCTACCCTCTTAACCAAGTTATCAAAATGAGCGTCACCATCAATGGGACCAGCTGACATCATGTACCTCCTGACATGATGTGCCGAGGAGGACATAGCGTCCCTTCTGCGGTCTCCCTGACAAAATGCAGAGCCTGGTCTCCCCGCCATGGTCCTTCCCCGACAGCTCTGTGAGGGCCTTCTGCTCTGACCCCTGGCACTGGGGAACCTGGGGGCTGAGGGCCCTTAGCCAGTCAAGTTCATCCACGTGGCAGCTGGCGTGGGGGCAGAGCCAATGGGGGGTAGAGGCTGAGGAGGAGCCAGCCCAACACGGTGGAGCCTTGGCTTTAGCCCAGCAGCTGAGCGGCTCGGGGCAAGTTCCTGAATCTCTTAAGCCTCACATGGGTCAAGGTCTCAAGGTAACCAGTACAGTCTCTGGCACATTCTGGAAGTTCAACGACTCATCAACTTCCCCTTCTTTCACTTCCTTCTCTGGTGAAGACTGCCCAAAGCATTCAAAGTGAGGCTGAGAGATAGCTCTTTCCCTCAGTTTCAGCAGTTAGTCAATGAAAATACGTTTGCATGTCGACAAGCATGTGTATTTGAATTTTAGATGAGTTAAATCATTGCTAAAAGTTCTAGTCACTAAGGATAGTTTTTTTAAATGGCAAAAAGAAGTGATTAAGTGAAGATTCACTGTAAGAGTTACTGGCGTGTCTCGTGGTATGTGGACCTGAGTCAGTCACGTTACCTGCATGTCCCATAACTTCAGCCTTTGGTTTCTATTTATGGATGGTGTGAATGTTGCCTTCCTATATCTAAATTTAATTTCTGTTTGGAGCCCCTACTGCACTGCTGGTGTAAACTTAGGTTCAGTCCATTCAGAATACCCTATTTCTTTCCTGAGGGCTTGAAGTCACAAGCATCCCACTCTGGAATCACAGGGACATCTTAATTCTGGCTGCTGTTGGGTTGCCAGGCTGGCCCATGTCTTCAAATCCCCTCTCCAACACCAGGAAGCACCACTGCTCCCTTGAGCCTGGGCTCAGGGAACCTCTGCAGACTCAGGCCCATCTGCCCATGCAGACCTCTTAAGCAGCCACTTCCCTGGGGTCTGGCCACCTCCTAGGAATTCTGCCTGGGAAGGGGAACCCTGTGGTCATCAGCTCTGATCACCAAGCATCCCCAGGTCTCCTTCCAGGCACTCCTCTGCCCCCTTGAATTAGATGTGGACTCTGACATGCTTTAACCAATGAAAATTGAGAAGTGACAAGTGGTACCACCTGGCAGAAGCTTTGAGAGCCAGACTGCAATTGGCTGTACTTCTCTTTTCCTCTGTCGTGGACATTAGTGTGATGGTGACTGCTCCATCAGCCTGAGTCTTGGAGCGAGAAGCTGTGGGCAGGATCCCCAGCCTGGGTCCTGGGTCCTGAGAAGAGAGCTCCCAGTCTACCCATGATGGATGTGGAGTGACCGTGAGACATTAACCTTATTTTGTTAAGCCAAGGAGATTTGGCCTTGTTTGTTACTGCAGCAAGGCCTACCTATCCTGACTGCTACAGACACAAGTTTCCTCTGCTCTTGACCTTCAAAAACAACCTAGTGTCTAACATGCATCCTTGCTCAGCCAAGCAGAGCAGGGCAGGAGGCCCTCTCCTCAGGGATTTTTCTTTGATGCCACCCTGTTTCTTGTTGGTTTTTCTTTGATGCCACCCTGTTTCTTGTTGGTTTTTCGCTCCCTGGCCTGGCGTCCATCCCCTCAAGGCTGGACTTTTGAAACTTAAAAAGCAAGAAATGACTCTATTTTCTCTACTGTCCTGCTGTCCTGCTCTGAGGCAACAAATGCAAACTGACTAGGGGAAGACCAGGGGTGACAGTGGGATGGAGAATGAGAAATGGGATGGATTGGGAATAGAGAACGTGAGAGGCTGAATAATAACCCCCCAAAGATGTTCATGTCCCAACCCCCAGAACCTGTGAATAGGTTGCCTTAAGCAAAGGGGCCTTTGCCGTGTGATTAGGTTAAGGGTTTTGAGAGACAGGGGGATTATCCTGGGTCATCTGGGTTGTCCCAGTGCAATCATTAGGGTTCTTGTAAGATGGAGGTAGGAGGATCAGAGTCAGAAGGAGACATGAGGACAGGAGCAGAGGTTTTAGTGGTGGACTTGGAAGAAGGAGGAAGGGCCCATGAACCAAAGAGTGTAGGCGACCAGTGGAAGAAAGGCAAGAAAACAGATTCTCCTCTGGAGCCCCCAGAAGGAATACAGCCCTGCCAACACCCCGATTTTAGCCCCGTGAGATCCAGGTTGACTTCTAACCTAAGAGCTGTAAGATAATAAATAAATCTGTGTTGTTTAAGCCACCAAGTAGGTAGTGATTTGTTACAGCAGCCATAGGAAGCTAACACTCTTGGTTCTAGTTAAAATATTATCCCGCCACATATGCAGTCCAGGTGGGGTCACCAGGGTCCGTCTGCTCTTGTTATCGGTTTCACACAAGCCCAGCTGTTTTGCCCCCACACTGCTCTCACTAGCCCATCCACTGCCTCTTCCCTGATTTCTTTCCCCAGTATTCCAGCCTTCTGGACCCCTGTATCTTCTTCAGACTGAGGATCTACCTATTTGTTTTGAAAACCCGAAAGACCTACTTCTTTGCCTTCTGCTTCCTCTGCTGGGGTGAACCCTGGTCTCCGCTGCTTATTTGAGTTCTAACACAGCAGCCACTCCAGAAGGAGAGGCCCTTTCTGCCACCGCTTCTTCAGCCCCCAACCCCAGCTGTTTCCTCCCTAAGGGTGTATCCAACCCCCACCACCTCCAGCCTTGACAGAGCAGGGATGCCTGGGTCACAGGCTTAATCTTTCTGGGCTCCTCTAAGGCTGCTGTGCCCAGAATGGTAGCCACTACTCCATGTGGTTATGCATATTTAAATTAAATTAATGAAAAGAAAAGTCTCTGTGACCCAGTCAGGTTAGTCACACTTCAAGTGCTTGATAACAACACAGGGCAATGGCTACTGTATTGGATGGCAAAGATATGGAAATTTTCATCATTGCAAAAAGTTCCATTGGACAGCCCTGCTCTGAGGCATTCTTCTTTCCCTTTAATGCCTTTAAAGCCCTGGTCAGCTTAGAGAAAGGAACACCTGTTTACACTTACACCTATATTCTCTCTCCTCAGAGCATTTGTATTTTCTGCCTCTTCTCTGCCTAGGGAGTGGCTATTTCCAGCCCATAATAAAGGATTTCCAATATGTAGGCTAAGGCCATGGGCCTTCCCTTACTGTAGAGATTTGAAAGCTTAAACTGCATTTCTCAGACACCCTTGCAGTTAGAAGCTTTTACATGAGGTTAGAAAACAGAAAGGAGATGGAGGTCATCTCCTTAAGGCTTTGGGCTGTTCTCTTCTGACGAAAAAGAAAGAGCAGGGTCCAGCCCCTACTGCATGGTGCTGAGAGGTGGCTGCAGCAGTGGCTGGAATCAGCCACCAGCCACCGGCTTCACGAATCACGAGACAGATTCTCCATGACCAGTGTGTAGGCAGTAGGCACAGCTTCCTCTGCCCAGCACCCTGGTCCCTGGGTCACAGCTATGGCAGTGTGTTCCTGGAATCAATTTCCTGTTCTGTGGTGTCCTGGTACTCATTCCTGGAGACCAAGGCTGGAACTTACCCCTCTACCCCTTCAAATGACTTTGTAAATATTTAATTCCCTGTATTAAATCCTTTTCCGCTGAAAATACCTAGTGTGGTTTCTGTTCCCTGCACTGAACCCTGAGTATTCAGCGAGAAGCCAGGGAACAGCTGGGTCAGGTAAATTCTAGACCAAGGTGGCCATCTGGGCATCTCGAAAGTATAAGGTGTCCGTGGTCCAAATGATTTGTCCCGGGAGCAATGGTTCCCAACCTCCACTGCCACTGCTCAGCAGAGCTGGAGCAGTTGACACCTGACTTCATTTTATGAAATGTTTTTTATAGCCCAGCTCTTCTGGAACCCCAGAATAAAGGGGTCAAGGAGTCAAGACAGCTTCAAACACCATAGCTAGTGAAAAAAACAGGCTTTTACTTAAAGCTAGATTTCAAAAGAAGTAGAGCTATAGGTCCAACACTACAGTCAAAACGTGATTAAACTGTCAAAAGTACATGAAATCAGCCACAGAACATTGTGAGGCACAAGTCACAGTTATATTTGTTCCGTGGGTGTGGAAAAACAATTTTTTTCCATCATGATGGAAAAACAACCAAACGACTGAGTGCCTGGTCTGATGTGTCTCCCTGCCACTCAGACCTCTGCTGTCCTACTCACCTGTCCACACCATCTAGTTCACTCCTGTGGCTACTTGCGTGGCTTTGCCTCCCTAATCCACACGTGTTTTACTCTGCATCCATGATTCAATAATTCCAGCGCAGTTAAGTGTGATTTCTTCCCCAGGAGCAGTAATTCTTTGGAAATCATGTCTCAATAAGCTCACCGTTATCTCCTTGGCAATCTCCTCACAGCAAAGACAGCTGAGAGCCTCCACCCACGTGATCACCAAATATTTACTGGACACCGCTGTAGGTGAATAGTGACCCCCCCCAAATCGGTTGAAGTCTTAACCCCCAGTACCTCACAATGTGACCTGATTTGGAAATAAGGTCACTCCCGATGTAATTAGTTAAGATGAGGTCATACTGGAGCAGGATGGGCCCCAAAGCCGACTGACCAGTGCCCTTTTAAGATGACCTCTTGCCTTCTGAGATGGCCCACACTCTGTCCGTGGAGTTTTTCTCCCAGG